>NC_142706.1:63243981-64493981 GCF_055471065.1 Atractosteus spatula | reverse complement strand
CACACACTAAGGAGAATGAGTAAATCAGTGACGAAAAGTGACCCAGCTGTCCTGTTTTACAGGATGTGGATGACGCCACTCTCTCTCGCCTGGAGCTGGAGCGCAAGATCGAGTCCCTCATGGATGAGATTGAATTCCTCAAGAAGCTGCATGATGAGGTGAGCGCCGACCCCCCCCCATCCTGAGCACAGGTCACCCACCCCCCAGGGAGTTTCCCAGGACCAAGTATTGTAAGTCAACTACACTCAAGGGGAGTGTAGTTCAGTGGTTAGGGCCTTTTCACAACTGGTCACACTTTAAAGTGGGTTTTCTTATGTCCTTAAAGTAAAAATGTCAGTTCATTCCCAATCCATGATTTAATATGGAATATGTCATGAACAAAAGCGCACACATGCACACATGTATACAAGTACATGTGCACTCACGCCCACACACATACACACACACGTGCACATGTACGTGCACACGTGCACACACCTGTGCATGCTCATGCACACACGTACATTTATTTTAAAGTCTTTTGACAAACCCTTGCTCAAAAAGGTCACAGTGTCTGGCATGAAAAGGATCCTGGATCCGAAAGGGTCTGTAGGGGGCAGGGAGGGATGCACAATAACCGCTCTGTGTCCTGCAGGAGATCCGCGATGTCCAGGTGAGCGTGCAGACCCAGCAGCTGCAGGTGGAAGTGGACGCCCCCCGCCCAGACCTCACTGCTGCCCTGCGGGACATCCGGGTTCAGTATGAGAGCATCGCTGCCAAGAACATGCAGGAGTCTGAGGAGTGGTACAAGTCCAAGGTGAGAGGAGAGCACACACACACCGATGTACCGGATCCTACAGACACGGGAAACACACACCGGACACACACAGAGACAAATGGGGGAAAGACACACAGCCAATCAGTGGGAGACAGGCAGTGACCCAGGGACACAGATGGAAAGGGACAGTGGGACACAGAGACGGACTGACATGACAGCACATGCAGACAAGTGGACAGCTGCAGGGAGACAGATTGCAACAGGTTGGGAAGGGGACCGAGGCGGATACACAGGGGGACTGACAGGAGGGCTGGGTCCCGTTGCGGGGCGCTTGCTCCAGCTGATGCCTCTGTCTGCCCACAGTTCGCCGACCTGACGGACACGGCCAACCGCAACGGAGAAGCCCTGCGCCAGGCCAAGCAGGAGGCGAACGAGTCCCGCAGGCAGATCCAGGCGCTGACCTGCGAGATCGACGGGCTGAAGAGCACAGTAGGTGTCCACCTGAGCTGCGCGGATCGATGGCCTCTCCCCCAGCACGCACCATTCAGCTCCACGTCTTTCCATCATGCTCTTGACCCCTCAGCATGTTCTAAACTGTGCTTGTTCGCTTGCAGCTCACAGCGTGATTCAGCTCCATGCTCTAACCTGTGTTGTTAAAATAACGTTGATGGACTGACTTGAATCCTACCACCCTGTCCTCTGGTTTAGACTTTGGATGGCGCCCGGTCATTAAAATGTAATGCGTCTGCATAATTCATCATTCTGGTCCTAATTTTCCCCGCTATTCAGAGAACACAACAGGAGGAAACTAGTGTGTAGTTGCTTGCTGTGGGGAGTGCTTTATCTTAGGAGTGTATAAGCCACGTGTTAGATCTTTATGAAATGCTGTACATACCAGCACTTAACAAATGACCCCACTATAAAGGCTGTTTAGTAACTTATTGCCTTTTGTCTCTAATACCTTGTGCTACTCAAACATGTAGGAGCACTGCGTTACCAGTGATATGCCGACGAGAGAGGAAGGACCCTGTGCGTTGTTCTGAAAGTTTCGGAGAATAGGGGAAAAGAGCAGAAGGGAGAGGAGATCGAAAGCTACTTATCCTAGACGCTGGGCTGAAGTCGAAGTTGAGGGGCGAAGGTCAAGTTTCGAAGGCCAGAAGTTGGGTCAGGAAGAGAATATCTCTGCTTTGAACGGCGTGGTAGGAGCTCCTAGACAAAGCCGAGCGCAGACCTGAGGGTAGTGAGGGCTTAAATATCCTGGGAAGTACAGGGTGCGGTCCTTAGTTTGGAGTCATGGTTGGATAATTGATCAGCGCGCTGGCGCTGGCTGGAATTACCCGTAGCTGTGGCCTGATGAGCGAGAGGTCGTTTGCGGGATAGGATGCGGTTGCTGGTGGACGTGACACACCGAACAAGCTGTGTTTCAGCCCCATTGTAGCGCACGCCAGAGCTGGCCTGCTGATGTCTCCAGCGCAAAGGAGGAGCGGCGTGCAAGCCCACGGGGGTCACCACGCGCCAGGACAGTGCCCGCTGGGTGCCCTGCCCGCAGGAACCCGCTCCCTGAGCTTCTGTCTGCACGTGGACCAGCAGTCTCTGCTTGACACCGTTGCTTGAACAAGCTTCACCAGCCCCCAGCTCACGGCCGCCCCCCCCCCGTCCTGTGCTCTGCGTCCCCTGCAGAACGAGGCCCTGCTCCGGCAGATGAGGGAGATGGAGGACCAGTTTGGGGTGGAGGCCGCCGGCTACCAGGACAACATCGGCCGGCTGGAGGAGGAGATCCGCCACCTGAAGGACGAGATGTCGCGCCACCTGCGCGAGTACCAGGACCTGCTCAACGTCAAGATGGCGCTGGACATCGAGATCGCCACCTACAGGAAGCTGCTGGAGGGCGAGGAGAGCCGGTGAGAGCGCGGGGGGAGAAGTGCAGTTTCACAACTGTGAGGAAAAAACAATTTAGGATGTTTGCAATGAAAAGGAATAGAATAGGATTGTTACTTAAAGAGCTGCAGGATCTCATTTTATCGTCTGTAAGATTTCCTGCTATAACAGCTTGCTCATGAGAAACTGAATACGAACAACAGAAGGTTATAAGCGAATGAACTCAGTTCTGTAACTGAATTATTCTCTTGTGCAGAAGTGATGTGTGGAAGATGTGTATTGACTAGGCCTCCACAATGTTCATCTTGCACTGATCCTGTTTCTTCTGCATCTCTTGCAGGATTACTGTTCCTGTGCACAACCTGTCCAGCCTGAGTATCCGCAGCACCGGTAAGTCCTTGCACCACAGCACAGCTCAGATCTGCCCAGTCCCCAGCCCATACACTTCCCTGTGTCTCACTCCTGCATCTCAACACAGCTCAGATCTGCCCAGTCCCCAGCCTGTACACTTCCCTGTGTCTCACTCCTGCATCACAGCTCAGATCTGCCCAGTCCCCAGCCTGAGACTTCCCTGTGTCTCACTCCTGCATCTCAACACAGCTCAGATCTGCCCAGTCCCCAGCCTGTACACTTCCCTGTGTCTCACTCCTACATCTCAACACAGCTCAGATCTGCCCAGTCCCCAGCCTGTACACTTCCCTGTGTCTCACTCCTACATCTCAACACAGCTCAGATCTGCCCAGTCCCCAGCCTGTACACTTCCCTGTGTCTCACTCCTGCATCACAGCTCAGATCTGCCCAGTCCCCAGCCTGAGACTTCCCTGTGTCTCACTCCTGCATCTCAACACAGCTCAGATCTGCCCAGTCCCCAGCCTGTACACTTCCCTGTGTCTCACTCCTGTATCACAGCTCAGATCTGCCCAGTCCCCAGCCTGTCCATCACTTGTCACACTATGTTTTGCACAAGATCTATAGAAGACATTCCTGAGACCAGCACACAACGCACTAAAACTGAGGACTCGTTCACCTGTTGTCCTGCCTGTTTCACACTTCGCTTTGTTTCCTGTGTCCAGAATATGATCACACCCCGGACGTGCAGGGCAGGAAGACTGTGCTGATCAAAACCATCGAAACCCGCGATGGAGAGGTGGGTGTTTCCTGACAGCCCGGTTCTTACCGCGGTGGGAGGGACACAGGGGAGGCCATTCACTCCTTACTGTGTGCTTGGCTGACCGGTACTGTAGTTAACTGTTCCCAGAATCCTAGCCAGAGGGTGAGAGCCGGCCTCCTCGGTGGGTAGTCCGTACTGTGTTTCTGTGTGACACCTCTTGACTCTCAGCTGATCTGTGACACACGAATCCAGCGGACAAGAGCCCATACAGTCCCAGAGCGGCTCAGACCTGACTGACGCCGCGCTCCTGTCTTTACAGGTGGTCAAGGAGTCAAGGAAGGAGCAGCAGCACCTGGACCGAGACGACTAGGAGGCAGAAGCCAGCTGCGAGAGGCAGAAAGAAAATGACAAGACAGCGCGTCCCCTTCCCCCCTGTCCCTGTCCCCTATCTCTACATCCCCAGAATTTAGACCTGGTATATTTTGCCCAGAATCCCAAACAGCTTTCAGTTCAGAAGTCGACATTCTCCGTAGAGCGCCAGGGTGTCGTGCAGGGTTCTGCCTGGCGGTTGGAGATGGGCAGAGCCTGATCCACTCTCTGCTGCGGTCTGGCTCAGGGGGAGGCATGATACTGGACTCCACTGCCATTGCAGAGCTGCTGTGATGCACTTCCTGTCTTACAGCCTGCAGCTTCCTGTATGTAATAAGCCCGTACCAGAAGCTTGGATATTCAAACCTGTTAACGTTTCTACGTAGAGCAACATGGCAAGTGGAAATTAGAGAGAGTACACTGTTTCCTGCTTCATCAGTACTATTCGTACACGGGCCCGTAGGTTGTAGGATGAGAAGTGAATTATAGTGCTGTGCAGTGGCAGTAGCCTGGGGGCTGAAACCTAGCCTAATCAGGCAAAGCCAGACTGGGGGTGGGGGCAGTCTCTGTGCAGTAGCATACTCATTGGCGTCTTGCTTAGGGCTTCCAAGCCAGTGGTTTGGCTGTGATACGGCCGCCTCTCAGGCTGACAAAGATCCGTGGCGTGTCACTTTCAGAGCCAGCGCGGTGCCTGCACGCAGTGCTCACCTCAGATCGCAGGTGGCGCTATCTGGAAGTCGGACGAGCTTGCAGGGCAGTGTGGTGGAAGGCCTCAAGCCTGCAATCACAGCTTCCACCCCTGTAATAATACCGCAGTGATAATTCTGCTGCCCTGTTCCAGGGGGTCGTGGTGCATGGGGTTGATCTTGACAGTATTCACACCACTGTGCCTTGCTTTCTGGTCAGAGAGGAGGGACTGGACAGGGCTGAGTCCACTGTGACTGCGGGTGTGCTCATGCTGCTGGACAAACAGACCCCATCGCTGTTGCATACAGGAGAGGGCCCGGCTCCTCAGAGAGAGCCCGAGGAAGCAAAGCCCCTTCCCAGATGCTGTGCATCCAGGGAAAGGCAGGTAGCTGTCTGTCTGTGGCAGGACTGGACAGCCCCAGTCCTGGAGGGCTTTATTCCCTGGCCAGGCCAGACCTCGCTCCTGAGCTGCTGGACACACGACACGAAGAGACCTGTATGTGAACTGTGGCTGAGGCTGCCCTGAGGTTCGAACCCACAGTATATAAGTTTGCTACTGTTGCAATTAAAATGAATAACAAATAACACTAATGCCGATGGTCAGTATAATAATATTGTCCTTAAACAGTCTTTCCACGGAGCCTCAGTACCTCATGTGAGTAACTTGGGGTAAATGATCTAACAGAAAGAGAGGTTTCAGGCGACGCCCATCTCCTCATCAGCTTTCCTGGCCTGACACGGCCTGCTGGTCAGTACCTGAGCTCCAGGCCGCGGGATCTTTGGCTCGAGACAGCGACAGCACACTTTTCCCCCGATGGAGGCAGGAGGTGAGGCGCTTTGCTTCCCTCCTCTGTGCTGCAGGTGGTTTGTACGGCTGAATTGCTCGGCCTCAGGTTTCAGAGCCCGGCTCTTGGAGCGGAACGGTCCCCCCCCCTCTCGGACGGCAGGTTATACCCCTGCCCCGTGCAGCATCTACACTCACACTGGGACTCGAATCGCCAGGGACGCTCTGCAAGAATAAACCACTGTAGACGGGACTCCACTCACCTGCCCTCTGACCTGCGGGCCCGGCCTGCTGTTCCCACGGCCCGTTCCTGGCGATGAAAGGAAGGGGTTAACAGTGCCGATGGCATGGTCACAGAAAAAAACCAAATCAAGATAAACAACCAAGTGCCTCCCTCCAGGGCTGAGCCCCAACACCCGATACATCTGTCCCTCAGGCCCCCCCTTCCCCACGGTGACCCCAGCCTGTCCAGCGGTGTAGTTGATGTTGACCACTGTGTGCTCGTCTGGCAGTGTCTGTTCTTGGCAGAAAAATAAAGGAAACTGGAACTAACAGCTTCTCTTGCCTCCTTGCTTTCCTTCCTTCATTGACAGAGTAATATTGTCGCGCCTCCTGAAGGCCAGGCTGGTGGAGCAATGTAACATGCCATTGCCAGTCCTTTTTTTCCCCGGCTTTGTGCTGCAGTGCCACCTTCTGGCCACAGACAATATTCATCCATGTCTGGGAACCACAGACATACCATCTTGGAAGATATGAGTGTGGTGTTGATTCATTTGCAATGACCTCAAGATCATTCTAGTCTACTGTAAAACTGGAACCATTAGCTGACATTTAGAATTCGAACGTATTAAACTCCCTGTTGACGCCTATGGCACAGCAGGAGTCTTCAGCTCAGCCAAGGACAGGAGCCAGAGGACAGAGACACAACAGGGGACACAGAGAGGACAGAGAGGCAACAGGGGACACTGAGGAGACAGGGGACAGGGGATAGAGAGAGAACAGGGGACAGAGGACAGGAGGCGGGTGTCAGAGAGAGGACAGCAGTCACATGACAGAGGACAGGGCTGCCACTGAGCAGCCACAGGAAGAGAACAGCTGCTGATCACAAAAACAGAGAGATGGGCAGATGTCTGACAATCTGGGGGTGTGGATGTTGCATTGCATCTTCAGGATGTGCTTTAATGTTTTGTAGAATAGGTGTGTAAAATAAAGAATAAATGTTTTCTTAGGAACTGGGTTTCTGAACATTTCTTTCCTCTTGTAAAAGGAAGGACAGGTTTGACAGGCAGAGGGAAGTTATCACAGTTCACCCTTAACTGCTTGTAAAGGGCTGGATCTCCTCTTAAGGACTCCTGTGGACAGAGCTGACGAGGCTGGAGCCCCAACTCAGAGCTGGATGCCACAGAGAAGTTGGTGTACAGAGCAGGGACTTCAGTTCTTGTGCCTCTGTAGAAATGTAGGGTGAGGAGATCCCACCAGGATCCACAGAACAAGGGTGTGTAGCCTTGAAAAAGTGAAATTCGCCCAGGGAGGTCTGTGTTTTCAACACCCTTTCATCTTTCGAATGTTTTCCACATGTTTCGTGGAGTGGGACAAGCCCAGAGGCAGGTGGGGTGTCACGATCGCAAACCCCTCCTCTTAAGGACGCTCCAGCCCTACCTTGTTTATACTCATCTCCAGCACCTGTCTCCAGTTCCAGCCCCTGTGTTATATAAACCAGACGTTCCTGCCTATTGGGGCTCAGCTTTGGAACGTGGACGCCCGGAAGCCCGCCTACCCGCGAGTCCAGGAGCGACTCGACGGCATAGGCTTCACTACGGCCTCCTGACCATCTGGGTCTGGGATCAGGGAGCATCTGGTCCCGTTACCCCCTTTTATTCCCCCTGACCCTCCGCCGGATCCCGCTCCGGTTCTTAATTCTTCTGCGTGTCTGTCAGGATGGATTACCCGGCTCTGGACTTTCGCTTCATTCATGGATTTGCATCGGACTCCCTTAGACTGTTCGCCTCGGCCACACCTCCCCGAACACCAGCGCACTATGGACACGCCCCCCCATTTTCCTTCCAGCCCCTAGCATGCCTTTTTCCTTGTGTAGTCCTCACTTCCCTCCGGATCATGTTGTCTGCATAGGGCCCCGAAAGAACTGTTCGTCACATGGGGCAGGGGAAGGGAAGGCCATACCACGAAGTCAGTGAGAAAACGCAGTCATGGGTTTCTAGAGGAAACTCCTGTACTCATGAAATGGCTTCCTCTCTCATCAATTTCAGACCATACTGTACAAGCATAAATACGGTTACAAACGAGAGGAGGATATTTGGTTCATCCTGTCTGTTTGACCTGAGGATCTTGTCCAGCTGTTTCTTGAAAGAAACCAGGGTATCGGCTTCAAAGACATGGCTGGGCAGTTTGTTCCACACTCCCACCACCCTCTGTGTAAAGAAGAGCCTCCCTTGATCCTTGATTTTAAAAGCTGTTTGACATTGTTCCAGCTTGTCTCCCCCAGTTTGTGTTTCACTGTTCATTCTGAAGAATTATCTACAGTAAAGCTACTCTCCCAGATGGTGGTCCAGTTTTGAATGTTATTCTACAGGGTTTGCTTATCCTGCTGATTGGGTCAAATCTGCAGCCATGACTGCTTTATTAACAATACCAGGATCAATAAGAAGAGTATTGGGCCAATCGGTCAAGATAGAGAGGTTTATAAAGAAAGAAACTACCCCACTGTAGTCCAAAATAGAGAATCAGAATAAAGAAATATGATTCTGCGTTTTAACTGAGAGTGTGGTAAATGTTCATTTTATGACCGATCAGCAGGGGGACACGTTGTGGGCTGGATGCTACACAGCTACTCGACAGGCGAATGAGAGCTGAAGTGTGCATTTCGAACACTGCTGCTACCGTATTCTCCTGAATACATTGAGTCACCCAGTCTTGTGCAAATATTGCCTGGATTCCTCAGTCATCATATCACCTTTCATCCAGTGTTCTGGCAGCCCAGGGGCAAGACAGGCAGACAGGCAGAAGAGTGTGGAGACACTAGTCATCAGACAGGAAAGCAGATATAAGCAGACCAACAGCCGGCGACTGCAGAGGAGCCTGAGATATTGTTACAGGCCACCTGCTGCTCCGTGTGTGTGCGCCTGTGTGTGTACATTCACAGTTCACCGACAAGACAGAAACAAATAACCTTGGTTAAATGAACAATCCTGTAGTGAAACCTAACCAGGCCACTGAGGGTAGTAGGCCTGCTCTCCTGAGCGCACCAGTAATCAGTGACTCAATACAAAATCACGTGAGGAATGGTAGCTCACTCACTTACTGAAATGATGGATTCGAATCTCAAAACGAATCTCAAACCTGCTGGTTTGTCACCTTCCTGAGTTTCCCTGAGTTTTGCTTCTCAGGGCTGACCAGGGCCACACATACAGTAGCTTCTGGCCTCTGAATCACAGAATCAGAGCTGAAGGCCAGTTTGCAAATTGTTATGGGAGAAGAGACAGCAGGATGTCAGAAGGTGTTTGGCTGCAATCATCGCCACCTGTCCTGCAGGCTCCTGTTTCCACACGGACACTGTAACCCCCCTCCCCAGAATAACAGTGTTTTCATTTGAAACAATCTCGTTAGGAAGAACAGAGTGGCTGGATCGGACCCCGGCAAGCACGGTGGCTAAGTGGTTATCATTGTCCAGACCTCGGCTACCATCTGTGTGGAGTTTGTATGTTCCCTCCCTGGCCCTGGTGTGCGTGTGTGTCTGCCCGGGCTCCAGGTGTACCCTGCCTTGTGCCTCCTGATTGCCGGGATCGCATCTGGCTCCACCGCCACACTGAATTGAAAGCAGCAGCTAGAAAATGGCTGGGTGAAATAATCTGGCTCCCTCTAGTGTTTGATAATAGCTATAATAATAATTCCTTAAACTAATTCCAGTGGTGGAGCACGTTTCTGGACACTCCACTCAAAACACTTTACAGGTAATGGGGACTCCCCTCCACCACCACCAGTGTGCAGCCCCACCTGGATGATGTGACGGCAGCCATAGTGCGCCAGTACACTCACCACACACCAGCTCTCAGTGGGGAGGAGAGCAGAGTGATGAAGCCAATTCATAGATGGGGATTATTAGGAGGCCATGATTGGTAAGGGCCAATGGGAAATTCGGCCAGGACACCAGGGTTACACCCCTACTCTTTTCAAGAAAGGCCCTGGGATTTACGTCTCATCCGAAGGACAGCGCCTGTTTACAATATAGTGTCTCCATCACTATACTGGGGCAGAACACAGGGTGAGCGCCCCCTGTTGGCCCCACTAACACCTCTCCCAGCAGCAGCCTTAGTTTTTCCCAGGAGGTCTCCCATCCAGGTACTGACCAGGCTCACACCCACTGAGCTTCAGTGGGGCTGCTACTTGCGAGTTGCAGGATGATATGGCTGCTGGTATAGTATGCTCCCCACACATCAGTGGGGAGCAGAACAGAGTGATGAAGCCAGTTCCTAGATGATTATTAGGAGGCCATGACTGATAAAGGCCAGGGGGAAATTTGGCCAGGACACCAGGGTTACACCCCTACGCTTCTCGAGAAACGCTCTTTATAATGAGTCTGACACTGTGTAGACGCAGACCAACATCCGGGGACCCACTCCAAGCGAGCCGGGCGTTGAAACCGCCAATCAGCGGGCAGAAACAATTCTGCCCGATAGTTGAGGAAACGCGCTTCTGCCGACCCCCGGACTGTGCGTGTAATCGGCAGTAGGAGACGCGGTATTTCTAATCGCTCTCTAGCTCGGCTGAAAAAATAAGGACAAAGGAGACACGAGGGGTGTCCGGCGAAAGACCGTCTTGCCTTGTGATGGGGCGTCGGCGAGCCGCTTTCAGCAATGTCACGCAGGGAGAAAATAACACGCGCCCGCATTTACGGGGGAGGTAATGTCCTGAACTTTGTCGTTCGTTAGGCTTTGTAGTGACTGTTCACCCCGGCAGGAGTAAAACAGCCACGGTCGTCACGGACAGGATTCGAACCTGTGCGGGGAAACCCCATTGGATTTCGAGTCCAACGCCTTAACCTCTCGGCCACCGTGACTGACGGGCGAATATAGCGCTCACGCCGCCCCTGATCGCGCACTGCGCTCCTGCTGTGGCGTGGTGTCCCCGCAGAGCTTTGCAAATGCAGACAAGTGACTGGATCGCTACAGCTCTCGTCTGATTCCCGGTTAAACGTAAGAAATGCTCTGGCCCCTCTGACGGCTTTGCAATTAGATCACGGTGTGCAGCCTCGTTAAATAGGCGACTAATCGTGTCCTGAAGAAGACGGACCGAGCCCTTATGACAAGACTGAGCGATTAAAAACTTACAGATTGTACTAAATTGTTAGCTGTTTTTAAAGCTTCGATAAAACGCTGAAACCGGAAACAAAAAACTCATGGATTTTGCATCCTAATTAATAATAATTAAACGGACGTACATGTGTTACAATTGGTTTTACTGTTTTCTCAACAGCCGCTGATCTTTCCCTTTTGGTCCAGAGGGAGGTGCTGTTGAACCGGTAAAATGGTGGACAGGGATAGAAACGGGATTTAACGTACGAATTGAGAATTCCCGAATCAGTGCAGTGATGATGATCATCCTGTTAGCGGGCAGGCGAACAGTAAACCGCTATCAAGTGAGGGTTTTCTAGAAACTCACTTTTTAACGAATACAGGCTGTCGTCTTGGCTTCCAAGTTCGTCTTTCACGGGGAGGGAACTTAAAAACGCATTATGTCAAAAATGCATATCTTTCGATAGTGTATTACTTGGTCTAATACATGGGGTTTCAAAAAAGAATCAATTCCTAAATACAGACACGTCTTCCGGTATTCATCAACCTTCTACTTGTTCCATTAATACTTTTGCACAAGTATTATACAAGCAGACTATGTTTGCAGGATTCACTACAGGTGCTGAATAGCTCTGACCTTCACAGGCTTCCAGGTGGCTTAGACGTTTGTTTTATACCGAAGTGTGTTTGCTTGGAAAGGCTGGTACGTCTCTCCGTCTGAAACCACGCCTTGCCCAGAAGCGACAGCCGGTTTCCCTTCACTCGACAGCCTGTGCTCCAGCGCAGTGGGCCGGCAGGCCTGCCCCACACACGCAGTCAGTCCCACTCCGTCTCGGAAGGCCGGTCGGCGCTGGCCCACAGCTGTGGCCTTGGTCCTGGGCTGTGCCGCTGGCTGGGGTCGGTCGGGTTCGGTGACAAGGCTCCAATCCACTCACGCGACATTACCTTCACGTTCGCCAGCAGTGGGAATGAGCCATCTTGAGCAAAACCTCCCAGGCTTCCACTGAGGCACAGAGCTGCACTGGTTTCAGACTGACCCGACAGCTGATGTTCATCCATCCGTTCTCTGACCACTCCATCCCGTTCCAGGTTGTGGGGGAGCCGGAGTCTGTCCCAGCAAGCCACAGGAAACACCCTGGATGGGATGCCAGTCCATCACAGGGCACACACAGTCATCCACACACTCACAGCATGGCCAGTTTTCCCAGGAGCCAGTTAACTTGCCAGCATGCTTTTGGACTGTGGGAGGAACCCCATGCAAACACAGGGAGAACATGCAGACTCCATACAGACAGCACTCAGGGCCCCAGGTCTGCAAGGCAGCGATGCTTACGACTGAGCAGTTATTGGCAACTAGGATTATGAGCTGTCAAATGTAACCCCCCCCACCACCACCACCACGACCATCACCCTCCCGCCTTACTGAGAACTCAACACAGAGGGGGGCAGAGTGGTGGCTCTGAGGCTAAGGATCTGCGCCTGTGGCTGGAAGGTTGCCGGTTTGTATCCCGCGGCCAGCAGAGGAATCCTACTCCGTTGGGCCCCTGAGCAAGGCCCTTAACCCCAGCTGCTCCAGGGTGCTGTATAAATGACTGACCCTGCACTCTGCACTCCAAGCTTCTCTCCCTGTCTGTGTGTCTCATGGAGAGCAAGCTGGGGTCTGCGAAAAGACAAATTCCTAATACAAGAAATTAGGACACTTAGCACAAGTAAATTCTGCATCTAAAAGAGGAGGTGCTCCTGTACACAGATGGTTGTAGGGGTGTGGAACATATTGCCTGGTCACACTTGTGAGTGCCGAGGAAGAGGTAAACTGTAGGTTTAGTGTCACAGAGGACACTGAAACTCACATCAGATTGAAGGTTAAAAGATTTCCTCTCTCTGCTTATGTTTTGCTTATCTTGGAAAAAAATAAAATGATAGTCTGTAATTTTGCAACAGATGAGATTTCTCTTAGTGGTGTTATCGCCCTGTTGTGAAGGTGTTGTCCCTTCCCTGATATAGGTTATATATACACCCACAGCTCAATCGTTTAATACTATTAGCTGCTTAACTGACAGGTTTAGAAAACGGTTATATGTAACAAAGGGTACTGCTCTATAAGAGTGTTTCCTGTTACCCGGCTCAATTAGCCCGGCTGCTATTTATACACCGCTTAGAACTGTTACAGATTCTCGACGGAGCAGGAGGTATATATATATTGTAACGCTTACAGCCAACAGGTACTGTGTAAGAGCCGGCTTACCAGAACGGTGACGTCACCGCCCTTCCCTGTGATAGCAGGACTACAGGCACTGGGCTGTAGAAAGATCTCTCTTTAGCTCACCGGGCTGGGTCCTTGCTGAGTGACGCGGGAGTCCCGGGTTCGAGCCCCCGACGGTGGGGGGCCGACCTAATGCGGCAAGGGCGCCCGCCTGAGCCCCCGTTGCGTTACAATATAATTATTTGATCTCAGACACACCCCTTTGAAAAACGTCCCTTATCCTGCAAGTTGAATGGAAGCCGATGTTTCCTCCTTATGTCAGAAAGTCAGCGGAGGTGGGCAGAACTTCACAGGGTCTGAAGGGTCCGACCAGACCTTATAGTCTCTGAAGGGTCCGACCCGATTTTGTCGTCATCTGTAACTATATAACTGACTGGCCTGTTTCAGCTTTGCCCAGAAGCAACAGACATAATTTTATCCTTCGTGTGGGTAGTCCCTTGAAGCGCTTCACAGGTTGCAGTTCGGTAAAAAAAAAAGGAATAGGGCAGGATTTTCCAGGTGAAAATAATACTGTCTGTAAAAACGACCGTTTTCACAATGGTACCACTGTGAGGGACTGCAGTTCTGTAAAGCGAGGGGAGTGAGGATCTGCGTCAGCTGTAAAGCAAACAGTACGGGTTAATTCAACGGGGGGGAAAGTAGAAATGAGAAACACGATGTTTCGGCTGTTGGGCCATATTCTGGTTCCCTTTATTACTCCTGGGCAGGTATCTGAGCAAACCCCCCCCGCCGCGGACACGGCTTCGCCTCCCCTTTAAGCGTGTGAGGGCAGAGCGAGCGTGGTGGGCAGGTGTCACGCAGACCGTGAATGTGACTGCGGACGGAACCAATCTTGGCCGAGAGAAATGGGGGGAAATGGTTTTAAGGGTAGGTTTTGAAGACCTCATTTCTTTGGCCACTTGTAAAAACTGAGCACGTTTCAAAAGTTTTCAAAGTTAGGTGAAAGACAATGCCCGCAAGACGCCGAGAAATACCCCTTTACGGGAAGTAGAAAGATGGTTTGTAAAACTGCAGCACCCCCCTCGTGTACCGGAGCCGTACACAGTCCAAGTAGTGTGCAGGTCCTGTTGTGAAAATAATACGGTAAAGGTACCTCCTGGTCAGACATCGATTTAAAAATACACACCTGAGTTAGTTTTATCTCAGACCTTAAGGAGAGTCGCAACAGCACAGCAAATCCCAGCAACAGGTAGGTTGTTTCCGAGTTTTTGGTGCTTTTAGCGACCTATTCATAATCAAAACTTTGTTCTGGGGACGCAGTGTTTGTGTCTGAATCGGTTTTGATTTATTACTAATAATAGTAATAATAATAATATTAGTGCTTCCGAAGTGCGGGTCAGTGTAACCTGCCACTCGCTACATTAGCGAGAGCACCAACCACTCGCAGTGCGAGAGGGACATGTGCGCTTCGCTCAAGCCCTCAGGTGTCACAACCCCTGCAGGTAATATAATAATAATAAACTTTATTTTATATAGCGCCTTTAAATGTGGCTTCTCAAAGCGCTTTACAGGATGACAACAACAATAAATAAGAAGAATACACAAGATAAAACACAATTACAATACACAGAGGAGAGCGTGGATGGTGGTACTAAGAAAAGCAGAGGGGTGAAGAATGGAACCAGTTCAGTAAAGGCTTTTCTGAGTCTGGATTTGAAGGAGTTTAGAGAAGGTGACTCTCTGATATCCTTGGGGAGAGAGTTCCAGAGCTTGGGGGCGCAGCAGGAGAAGGCCCTGGTGAAGGAACCCAGGTAAGTGGTTTCTTCAGTACGAGGCCGACATAACAATTAATTCAGCCCTGGGCGTGAGGGCTTGTGTTGTACCGTAGATAACCGAGTGAAGAAGTTGTTTCGTTTAGCTGACTAAAACAATGACAGCGTATCGCTATAATGTACCATATCAGAGCGACATCTCTGTAATATTGCAATATATTTCTTTTCCACACATTAACTGGATATGTTTTTGTACAGTCAATGGATTGAGTTGCATATGGGAGAGACAGAGACCTACATTCCAAAAGAAGTTATTTAAAATATTAATCAAGAATGATCATGATGTCTCTGTTATGCCTGATAAACACGGCGCACAGCTGCATGTGGACGTAGCGCGGAATTAGCGCTCTGATAGGTGCTGTTCGGGTTGATGGGTGAAAGCTCACTCACAGCACTGGATTTATAACGGTACATTGGATTCAAAGATTGTAATCAGAATCCAATGTGAACCTAATTGCAAACAAGCAGTTAACTTTTTTGGTAAACGGGTGTAAAAAAAAACAGGTAACAGTAGCTGCAGTAGTTTTAATGTAATGCGAAGGCTGCGCGGAGACATCGATACACAACGTCACCCGCACGGCGAAATGAGGTTCTCAGCGACCGTGACACCCTGCAACTCACAACAACCCACTGCAGCTCAGCAGGTGTGAGACGGGCCAGTACCTGGATGAGAGACATTCTGGGAAAAACTAAGGTTGCTGCTGGAAGAGGTGTTAGTGGGGCCAGCAGGGGGCGCTCACCCAGCGGTCTGTGTGGGTCCTAATGTCCCAGTATAGTGACGGGGACACTATACTGTAAAAAGATGCCGTCCTTCAGATGAGACATAAAACCGAGGTCGTGACTCTCTGTGGTCATTAAAAATCCCAGGGCGTTTCTCGAAAAGAGTAGGGGTGTAACCCTGGCGTCCTGACCGAATCTCTCATTGGCCCTTATCAGTCAGTTATTTAGATTCTTAATAATCCCCCTCTCTGGACTGGCTTCATCACTCTGCTCTCCTCCCCACTGAGAGCTGGTGTGTGGTGAGTATACTGGCGCACTATGGCTGCTGCCACATCACCCAGGTGGTGGAGGGGAGTCCCCATTACCTGTAAAGCGCTTTGAGTGGAGTGTCCAGAAAAGTGCTATATAAGTGTAAAAAAATTATAATTGTTATTATAATTGCAGTGCTGCGCGCCTGCTGTGACGTCACATCGCGCGCTCGCCTAAATGCTCTGATTGTGCGCTTGTGGACACGGTGTGAATCCGCGCATAGAATTCGCCTTTCTTCACCTCTGGGTTCATTTTATTTTTGCCCGTCCTAGAGATTTCATTTGAACACGCACACCTCCTTGGAAGAGTGTGTGTGGGGGGGGGTGGGTTGACTGGAGCACGGTCGTGGTCCAGTACAAATGTCCTAAATGCCTGAGTAATAAGGATCAAACCAGGCTGAGTTCCACTGGATTCGGCGCTCAGGTCCGTCAGGTGGGGTCCACCGCTCGGTGGCGTTGCCCCTTTAAGACGGAGGCCTGTGACTGACGGCCGGGCGCGCGCTCAGCGCGAGGTTTGGGCGCGAGAGGCGTCGGTTCCTCTGAGGGGGAAGATGGAGGGGAGTCGCGCCGGGCTGTAGCCGGGCAGGTTCCGAATCCGTGGAAGTGTTTGGCAGCGGTTTCGTTTCAGTTAGACACTACGCATCGCCTCGATCTGGTAAGTTTAAAAGTCTTTCGGCTTTAGTTTTTTTTTGCTGCGTTAGCGACTGCGTGTGAGTTGCGTGGAAGCAGAAAGTTGGTCTCTTGTTTTGTTCTGCCCGCAGTGCAAGTTTATCCGGTGATTTCTGCTTCTTCCTACTGGACTGAATCCGCACATCAGCGCCGCCCGTAGTCCGTATTGTCTTCTTTTAGTTGTGGATAAGATCTTTAAAAGTGCTTTCGCAATCCTGTTATTTTCAACTCTCGTGTTAGGGAGACTCTTCCTTCATCAGCTGTGTTGCACAAGAAAGGAGAAAGCGGCGGTTGTTGTTTCTGATGCTTACGCCTGTGTATTTTTAGGAAATCTCATTGCTCGCCGCCTTGTGCGGAATCCGTTGCAGTCCAACTCCTCGCTTGTACTCGAGGTGTTCCACATGTGTGACACGAAAGGAACCCGAAAGCGCGCTTCACACGCTGGGGAGTCTGTCTGATGCGCTGACTGCTACCCGCGGTTACAGGACACACTGGCCTTCAAGCAGGTGGCAGGCGGGCTGGGTGTCCAGTCGTGGCGGGTTCGCGTTCGCGTTCGCCTTGAACACGTGAATGGAGGTCCCGCCGACTTGGGGAGACGGATGGTTTTGAATGGCGAGAGCGGGGACGGGGGGGGGTGGGGCTCACGTGGCCTGGGCGGTGGGAGCAGCGCGCTCACGTTGCCCCGCCAGCTGTGCGCAGTTAAAGGGCGGGCGGGGCGCTTTCCTGTCGGCGGACAGACTGGCCGGGCGTGAGAGGCCCCCGGGCTCTGGAGTCGCCTGTACCCGCGGCTTCAGGAGGGCTTGAGGACCACGATAAAGCCGACAGTGGTTCAACCGAGCACGCAGATCCTTTTATCGATAACGGCTTTTCGTTATAAGACTGCACTAAAAGCTACCCCCTGCAGATCCCCGTTTCAAACGCCTACACGCGGATTTGACACAGATCAGGTTCAGTTGCCCGAGGCAGCTTTTCTAGCAGATCTCCAGGTGACCCAGAAGGATGTGCCGACCGGACCGGCTGGGTGAGGGTGAGGCTTCAGAGGCCCGCCGGGTTCAGCCTCCTGCCGCCGATAGAAGCGCCCTGGCTTCTCCGTCCACGCGTGCCTGCCCCCTGAGCGTATCTATGAACTGGCTTCATTACTCTGCTCTCCTCCCCACTGAGAGCTGGTGTGTGGTGTTCTGGCGCACTATGGCTGCCGTCGCATCATCCAGGTGGGGCTGCACACTGGTGGTGGTAGTGGGATTCCCCATTACCTGTAAAGCGCTTTGAGTGGAGTGTCCAGAAAAGTGTAAGCAATTATTATTATTATTATTATTATTAACGGCTTGTAAAAACCTTGTTTGCTTTGATCCTGCTCGAATTTCCTGCAGTGAACTGGGAAGTCTCAGCATGAAAGGCGCTATACACGAATATGTGGCCTCACAGTTCCGGGGTACCAGCCTGGGAACCCCTCTGTGTGGAGTTTGCATGGTCTCTCTAGGGCATCATGGGTTTTGTAGACCCTCTGTGACGAGTCTTTGCAAGCCCCAGGCTGCTGCTGTTTTTCTCAGGTTATACCTGGGGTCGTTGTTGTCTTGGAGCGTTAATGGCTCCGGCGCGGATGGACATCCAGACCGGGCCGGACTTGGACTCCGACCCTGTGGGGGTTATGCTGGCCCGTGGCAGAGCCCGTTGGGTGGAGGTGAACTGTACCGGTCCCAGACAAAGACCCGGCAGCTCACTGACGCGAAGGCACGGGCTGTGAAGCTCTCGTTTCTCCCGAGCACTTCAGCAAG
This sequence comes from Atractosteus spatula, assembly GCF_055471065.1. Lineage (NCBI taxonomy): Eukaryota > Metazoa > Chordata > Actinopteri > Semionotiformes > Lepisosteidae > Atractosteus > Atractosteus spatula. The sequence continues at coordinate 64,475,579 of NC_142706.1, read as the reverse complement.
TAAGGCTCTCCGGCCCGGAGCCGCTCGGCGCCCCAGCCTGCAGCGGGCGGACTCGCCCCTGGTGCGCGCGGGGTTAAGCTCTCTCTCTGCTTCTCTCCCCTGCAGAAAGTAGGTTAGAGTCGCAGGGCACTGTGGGTAAGTATCGCAGTTGCATAACCTGGGTATGTAAAAGCTGTGTGTCCCCCTGCGCAAGTCTGCTGCACTCTTTGTTCCCGGGGTCCTGAGGGGGACGGAGCCGGGGATTTGGGGCGCCTGGGAATGTTGAGGGAGTGGGGGGCCCCTGGAGAGGTGCGTTGTGGGGGGGGGGGGGGGGCGTGCAGTGGGATTGCATGGCTGTGATGCTCTTTGCCAGACCTGTCAGCTTCATGCTCCATTTTCTCCCGAGGACCTGTGAGTTGGCGTCTCTCGCATGATCCTCTGCTTCTGCTTGAGCTGCTCCTCGCGGGTTTCAGACAGTCGGGGAGTCTCCGGTATATAGCGCCCTGCGCTGTTCCGGTGTGCGGGCCCCTCCGTGCTGGGGCGGCCCACAGGGCGCGACCTCAGACTCTCCCACGGGGAGCAGCTAGATCTCTGGGGGTCCCAGCCCCCCTGGGTCTTGTGGGTCAGCAGAAGTCGGCCTCTGGACTGTGGGGGTGCGGTTGAAGATGGAGGCTGTGCCAGGGAGATCAAGCACGTGACCTGAAGGGGCAACAGCTGCTCCCCACATCTTTTCCTCCGCAAAATCCCAGAGGTGCTGGTGGGCGAACTTTCAGGAAAATGAAACTCCCAGCTCGCCGGGGGCTCGATCTCGTTCCCCTCGACCTCAGCTCAGCGGTGGTGGAAGAGCAGAGGCCCTGCTTCACTCCCCTCCGCTCGGCCTCTTCCAGGGGCTTGCCGCCAGCCTGGCTGCCAGCTCGGGGTCTGCTCAGGCACGCAGGTGCAGTGTCCCGTGTGTTGTCCGTGCGGATCCGTGCCTGTCCTCTGTGTGTCCGTGTGGCTCTGTGGGCCCAGCTAATTAAGGAGCTTGAGACCTCGCGGGGGGACACTGTTTGCAAGCAAGTTTAGGCACTAAATGCAAACTTTGTTAACCCTATAAAATCCATCGCGTCTGTCTTTCATACAGGAGAGCTCTGGGTGTCGCGCGGTGATTGGCTGGGAAGGGGTGGGCGTGTCGCGCAGTGATTGGCTGGGAAGGGGTGGGCGTGTCGCGCGGTGATTGGCTGGGAAGGGGTGGGCGTGTCGCGCAGTGATTGGGCGGGAACGGGTGGGCATGTTGGAAGGGGGGGAGGTTGGGGGTGCACGAGCCCTCTGTCTCCCCATGTGGTACAGCTGCAGCTACTTTGTTGAGATGAGTTAATAAACAAGTGCTGGTCTTAAAGTGGGACTGGTGTACAGGTGACCATCAGTGTTGAAACATTAAAGGCTTGGGCAGAGGCTGGGGAGTCTCACACGCTGCTCCTGTGTCCCCAGATCGTGGCTCTCGCTCTGTTCTCCGCTGGGTCTGGGATATATGGACTTGTACATGATGAACTGTGAGCTTCTAGCAACCTGCAGTGCCCTCGGGTACCTGGAAGGAGATACTTATCACCGCGAGCCCGACTGTCTAGGTGAGTGAGCAGGGTGGGCTAAGGGGGAGAGGGCTAGAGGAGTGGAGTGGAGTGGGGCTATGATTAAGTGTGTGGGGCTGGGGTGAGATGGGCTTGGCTATGGTGGGGTGGGATTGGGCTTCAGTGGGACTGAGCTGGGGTGGGGTGGGGTTACGGTAGGCTGGGCGGGGTAAGTTGAGGTGGGATGGGCTTGGGCTACGGTGGGGTGGGTGGGGCTGAGCTGGGGTGGAGAGAGGAGCCTATGTAAGGGCTGGAGACCCTTGAAATGAAAGTCCAGCGCCAGCACATCAAGGTTCAGGGCTCTGAGTCGGCTCTTGAGACCAAGGGTTTGGTTTGCCCCCGAGTGTGTCGCTGATGCCCGCTGTGCCCACACAGAGAGCGTGAAGGACCTGATCCGCTACCTGCGCCATGAGGACGACACCCGCGACATCCGCCAGCAGCTGGGCGCGGCGCAGATCCTGCAGAACGACCTGCTGCCCATCATGGTCCAGCACCACCAGGACAAGCAGCTGTTGGACGCCTGTATCAGGTACAGGGGCAGCGGGGCCTGGGGGGCCGTGGCGCTGGGGACAGGAGGAGAGGGAGAGAGGGGGCGGACTGTGGCGTCGCCGAGGGGAGGAGAGGGAGAGAGGGGGCGGACTGTGGCGTCGCCGAGGGGAGGAGAGGGGGAGAGGGGGCGGACTGGGGCGTTGCCGAGGGGAGGAGAGGGGGAGAGGGGGCGGACTGGGGCGTCGCCGAGGGGAGGAGAGGGGGAGAGGGGGCGGACTGGGGCGTCGCCGAGGGGAGGAGAGGGAGAGAGGGGGGCGGACTGTGGCGTCGCCGAGGGGAGGAGAGGGGGAGAGGGGGCGGACTGGGGCGTCGCCGAGGGGAGGAGAGGGAGAGAGGGGGCGGACTGGGGCGTCGCCGAGGGGAGGAGAGGGAGAGAGGGGGCCGACTGGGGCGTCGCCGAGGGGAGGAGAGGTAAAGAGGAGGGGGCGGACTGGGGCGTCGGTAACTGGGGTATTGGTAACAGTTGTAGATGTAATGGTGACAATATTAACCGATCAGTTGTGTGGAGAATAAATTGTAATTTAAAAGTTTTAAGTATTGAGCTCTTTTTACCCTGATCTTCTGTTGAGTTCACTTGCGCTCCAGGACAGTACTGATCTTGTGTGACTGCTCTCTTCTCCTCCTGCTCTGGCACTTAGGGTGTGCAGTGAAGGAGGTGGGGTTCTGCCTGCTAATTTTGTAAGGTTTGGAGAGCGCTCAGCGCAGGAAGAGATGTAATGTCACAGACAGGACGTGGGTCTCGCCCTCTCTTACAGGTTGATGGTCAATCTTACCCAGCCTGCCCTGCTGTGCTTCGGGAAGGTCCCAGATGACCCTTCCTTCCGACATCACTTCCTGCAGGTGGTGTCCTACCTGCAGGCCTACAAAGAGGTGAGTCTTGCTTCTCCAGAGATGTTTCCTTCCTACGGGGAAATCTCCAGAGGCAGGAATTTAAGACGGATGTTCAGTGCAGACGGGGAACGGGCAGAACTCCCTGACAAAGAAGGGTGATGGGTACGTGGAGCATGTTTCACAGACACCGCGTTGAGGCAGATCCCCCCCCAGTAACCCTGAACAAACACCTGCATGCAGTCCTGGGATCAAGACGCCACCAGCCGGCCTGCAAGCAGGGCTGAGGAGCCTAGCCCTCTCTCCCTCATGGCCTGTCTTCAAGTTTTAGTCCTGCCCCTCCTCGGGAGGAACGCCGGAGAGGAGCTGTCCCGGCTGGCAGGTTGAGCCGGGGGCCGAGCGCCTGCGGGGCCTTGCGATTCAGAAGGGACCGACCCGGCGCGCTGGGAGGAGCCGTCTCTGCTCATTCTGCTCTGCTTTCTGTTTCTGATCCAGGCCTTCGCCAGCGAGAAGGTGTTCGGCGTGCTGAGCGAGAAGCTGTACAACCTGCTGCAGCTGGTGAGCAAACTCCACCTGCAGGGGGCGCAGAGGAGGGGAGCAGGGCCAGCGTGGGGGAAGGGAGATGATGGATTTAAATGCTGTTTGATCACTTAAAACCCTTTCCACGTTTCGTCATAATCTCCCTGGGTTTTTGACAGTTGTATGGATAGTACTTGCAGAGACATAAGTGCGGATAACATCTCCACCTGGATGTCCAGGTGGATCTTCTCGAAACGGAGTAGACAGCACAGGGTATCCAGCGTCTTGGCATTAATATCCAAGGTCCTGGAAGCTCAGCATAGCCGAAACGGGGCAGGGCCTGCTGGGAGTTTTATTTCACGGGAGAGCTGCTGTGAGGCCTTTAGGATCCTAACTGGAGAGGCTTGGTTTCCGCTAGCTGATAGCCTGGGGGAAGAGGAGGAAAAGAGAGGATATCTGAGGTTTCTCTGTGGCCCTGGTCGGAGCAGATGAGCTCCGCTCTAGGCGCAGGCCTGTCTCTGCAGAGCCCAGAGGTGGGGAGTCACAGGGGGGCGCGGGTGTAACCGCTGTCCGGGGGGGGTCCTCGGGGGTCCTCGAGGCAGGGCGTTGGCATTGGCATGTCTCTCACGCGGCTGTCCCCCGCCGGCAGGACTGGGAGCAGCGGCAGGAGGAGGACAACCTGCTGATCGAGAGGATCCTGCTGCTGGTGAGGAACGTGCTGCACGTCCCCGCGGACCCCTGCGAGGAGAAGGTGAGGGCTCCCAGCCGTCCCCAGTGAACGGCTTTGCTCGGGCTCTTGGGATCCTGTCCGCGGTGACCGGCAGACGTGGATGTGAGCGGGGTGACGCGTCTGCCTGGCTGACGCGCTTGGGGATACCGGCAGCGCTGCCGTGGAAAGGAACCTGTTGCGGTTTCTCGGACACGTTCCCTTTCACAGCATGCAGTCTGGTACAGATTCGTACCGGCTGGAGAGCGCGTCCCCTTGTGTTTGGTTAATTCAACTCTATTTGTCATTATACTTAAACAGGTGCATAATATAGTGAAAAGTGTTTCTCATTAGTCACTCGGATGCAGTATATAAATAGAACAAGATAAGACAACAGTAACACAATAACGGTAACAGTATAATAACATAACATAACAGTGTAATCAAAACTGCAAATAAGCAAACAGAGAAAGAATACAACAGGACAAAAACAGTGCAAAAGTAATTCAGGGAACAGTGCAAAAATAGTATGGTGATTAATAAATATTACAACTAGTACAGTTTGGGGAGAGGAGTGTTCCTAGGGACGGAGATGTGCTGTGTCTGGGGGTGTCTGGCAGCGGTCGGGCCCGAGTTGGGCTCGGCTGTGTGCTCTGCGGGGCCGCGCTGACGGGCTCGTCCCCGCGTCTCCGCGCTCTCTCCCCGCCTCCCAGAACGTGGACGACGACGCCAGCGTCCACGACCGGCTGCTGTGGGCCTTGCACATGAGCGGCATGGACGACCTGCTGAAGTTCCTGGCCAGCGCGCAGAGCGAGCAGCAGTGGAGCCTGCACGTCCTGGAGGTCATCTCCCTCATGTTCCGGGACCAGGTCAGGGCGCCCCGCCGCCAGAGCCTCCCCCCTCCCTGTCGACCTGGGGGCTTCGTTGGTGAAGAGGCTGCAAGCGCCTGCAGATCTTGCAGGTCGTGGCTCTGCCAGGCCCTAGCTTGGAGAGCACTGATCGGGGCCGTTGGTGCCGTTCACAGTGGCTCACGGTCAAGCAGCTGCAGCTCTTAATTCCCAGGATTCCCGACTTTCCCCCCACTACCCCGATCAAAAATGACGCAGAGGGAATGAACGGTCCCTCCTGAAGCGTGATCCCTAATGCAGGGCAGGCAGTGGGGCTTCGTCCGTCTCCCGCCGCGCCTGACCCACGCCCCGCTGTGTTGCAGACCCCGGAGCAGCTGGTGAGCGCCGGCCAGGCGCGCTCAGCGCAGGAGAAGCAGAGGGACGCCCAGGAGCTGCAGGCGCTGCGGCAGAAGGAGCAGGCGGAGAGGCGGAGCCGCTCGCTGCAGAGGGGAACCAGGTGCAGCCCCCCAGCCCCTCGGGGACAGGGTCAGGGCCGTGAACCCACTGCCAGAGGGTTTGTGGGTTCAAGTCCTAATTGTAGACACGACTGTGCCTCCTTGAGGAATCGACCCCTCCCCAGCTGGATATTAGCATTGCTGGAGGGATGATTCCTGCTGGAGCGGAGCTGAGCCCCTCCAGCTTTACAGAACCCTGGATGAGCTCTGGAGCCACTAGTCCTACCTTACAGCAGACCGGTCTGTAGTGCTAGCCTTAAGAGGGCTCTGCATGGCATCGCTCGTGCTGTCTGGAAGGAACATGAGACACCTTCCTCTAGTCATGCACACTATACCCTAACAGCGGTACAGCTGTGTCTCGTTTGCACCCTTGTCTGTGAACAGTATCACCTGGGGTCACGTCGATGGCCTCCAGGTGACTTAGGAGGACTGTGCCTTACCTCCGAGTGGCACTGGACCCCTGTACATTGGCTTCTGCACTAATGGGTGGTGGGGTGGGAGGATCCATTCTGCATTTTTTTCCCCCCCCCCCACGTGGGTACAGGGGTCATCGCTGAGAGGCGAGACGCAAGGGCTCAAAAGGAACCAGATTTCAAAAGAAAGACAGAATTACACATTCCGATTGCTTTGATCGCGGTCAGGCATTGCCTGTACAGTTGCCGGTATCGGCCGTGTGATTTGTCGAGAATGTTTTCATGTCGTAGCTCTGAAACGCGTGTCGCTCTGTCCTGTCCCCTGTCTGTGTGAAAGGCACTCTCGGTTCGGAGGCTCCTATGTGGTGCAGGGACTGAAGTCCATCGGAGACAAAGACGTCATCTATCACAAGGGCCTGCACAACGTGAGTGTCCCGACAGCGGGGAACCCCCTTTTGACTAAAGAGCCGTATGGTTCTGTCGGATAAAACTGAGAAGTGCTATCTGCAGGATTCAAACTCTGTTCTACCCCATTTGGCACCGAGTTGCACAGTTTAGTTCTGTGCTCAGGCCTGGTTGCGCTTAGTGAGTGTGTGATAGTGCTCACGAGGGTTTCCAGACTCCGGGCCTCGCAATCCGGAGACCTGTACGTTGCAGAAAGCCGCATGTTTGAGAGAGGGGCGAAAGTGATCCACTCGGTTTAACCGGATCACTTGGTTTGGTCTTGCTGTAGCCCGACTCTGTTGGCGGTTTAGAGACGTGGAGACCTTGCCGGACCCTGCGAGGGCTGGAGCTGGGCAGCCCGCTCGGCAGTAACCGTGCCTCTCGTGTGCCAGCTCGCTGCCCACACGTGGTCGGCGTTTGGCCTGTCCTGCGCCAGGCTTTTGGAAATACGGCCTGTTGGGATACACAGGTCACGGCGGCACTTCTGCGCCCGTGTTTTGAAACGATTATCCGTTGCCACGTGTGCCCTGAGGGTTGCCCTCTCGGCCTTTGCGTGAGCTCACTGCCCGCCTCCCTGCCCCTCCTCCTGCAGTTCAAGAACTACAGCCACGACGCCGGCAAGGCGGTGCGCAGGGTGCCCAAGCGCCAGCTGCGGGCGCGCGACCCCGAGGGCGCCCGGCGGTCGGCCCTGAACGTGCGCCTCTTCCTGCGGGAGTTCTGCCTCGACTTCCTGGAGAACTGCTACAACCGCCTCATGTACCTGGTCAAGGTGAGGAGCCGGGGCGTCTGGAGAGGCAGGGCCAGGTCGCAGTGTTCGTAGGCCCGAGGCGCTTTCAGGCCGAAATGTGCAAGAAGTGGGGTAAACGCCAATTGAATTACAGCCATTGACACGTCGCACTTTAAACTATTGTTACACTAAACCCCGTGATTGATGGGGTGAGTCGAGCAACCTTCACTTCGATACTTCTAGTGTCTAGAACGGCCACTAGGTAGCGTACGAGTATTGATTTGGAGCGCCTAGAGCCGATCGCAAGCGTGTTGTTTCAGCTCGTTTTGCCTGTGCTGCAGTAGGGGGTCACGCCAGGAAAACGGTGTCGTTTGCCGAAATGATGCACCTTAGAAAAAAGGCGGCTCCGGGTGCCTTGAAGGAAAGGATGCTCGGCGTGGTTCAGTTTTGCTCTCTCCGCCTCTTGCGCCCCCTGCAGGACGGGCTGATGCGGGAAAAGGCGCAGCAGCACGATGAAACGTACTACCTGTGGGCGCTGGCCTTCTTCATGGGCTTCAACCGCGGGCACAACTTCCGCCCGGACCTGGTGTCCGAGACCATGTCCATCCGCACCTTCCACTTCATCGAGCGGAACCTCACCAACTACTACGAGATGATGCTGACTGACCGCAAGGAGGCCACGTCCTGGGCACGCAGGTCAGCCGGGGGCTGGGGGCTAACAGGGAGCAGTCATTAGGACCAGCAGAAGGCAGCCTGTCTGCAGTGTGCTGGGCGGACACGACACTTCAATATCTTCAACCTTTAATAGTTCTTGAATGCAAATCGTTTTAAGCAGTTTTGCTAAGAAGTTGGAGCTCGTTGCCCATGTGACCTGTTCCCCCAGGATGCACCTGGCCCTGAAGGCGTACCAGGAGCTGCTGATGACGGTGAACGAGATGGACCGCTCGCGCGACGAGGCCATCCGCCACAGCGCCTCGGTCATCAAGAGTAAGAGCCCGGCCGCTGGCTTCCTGCTGTCCCTCACCGATTCGAATCGCGAACGCTTTCAGTGGGCGGCGTGTTTGCTGTAACTTGGACGCTTGATGCTGTCGAAAAAAAGTTTAGAAATTGTCGAAGAAAACTCTTCACTCAGGTTAGGTGTGGTCAAGCAGAGTCCCTTATTCATGCGCATGGGGAGGATATAATCATGCAGACCTGAGAGCAGCCTCTCATACAGATCTGTGAGTAACCTCTCCACCGAGATGATAAATGCAATGAGTTTTATACAGCAAATTCACACAGGAAAGCTCACTCTAAGTTTCCATATTAGGAGCTGTTTTTCTCTCTACAAACATTTCTTTGTAATTGACCACGTTCTTCTTAAGAAGCAGTTTTACCTTGTATACAGACAAAAGGAAGTATATAAATAAAAGGTGTGAAATGAGCTAGACATTCTGCTGTTGTAGCATTAATATCAAAAAGTCAAATAATATGCTTGCAATTGTTCTTTCATACTGTTGCTGGGTAAAAGGCATTTTTCAAAGCCAACTAATCACTATCTGATACACTTTAAGAAAGGTAAATGCTAAAATTTTTCCTCAATACCCAAGAAAGAAAGAAATCATGCATTTCCCCCCCATTATAGCTCCTAGTGAGCTGAGTAATGGTGTGCTTTTTTTTCGATGATTCATTATTGATTTTGTTCTACCGGTCCTTCCTTGAATCTGTTCTAACTTTTACCCTGATCTGCTGGTTTGGCAACCTGAAATCTGAGAGGCAAGGACAGACTGGGCAGCCTTGTGAAAATAAGTCAGAAGGTCACTGGCGCTGATCTTCCAGCCCTCTCCTCCAACTATCACTCACGTGTTTTTCGTAAAGCAAAATCCATCTGCGACGATCCTTCACCCGCCTTGTTTAATAACTTCCAGTTACTCCCAATCGGAGCGCAGATACCGGCTCCCCAACTCCAAAACCAACAGATTCAAGTTCTCATTCATACCTGCAGCCATATTGTTACTTAACACTTGACCTTCTGTGTAAATATGTGTGAATATTGTTGTCCCTGTCGTTTTCTTCTTCTGTCCGTCTGTACACATACACTACTGCTGTAAAACAACTTGCCCCCCCCGGGGATAAAAGACTCTCTTTCTACTTGCATATCAGTGCCAGAGCTTGATCTAGTTTGCAGCCCTCGTTGCTGATTGCTCAGCAGTGCCCCTCTGTGCTGCCCCTGATACTATGCAGCGCATGTGAGACAACAAAGCCTCCAGTCGTCTCTTCATCCTCCTCCAGCTCTGTTCCGGCTGGCAGCTTTAAGTCTCCCAGCTCGGTGCTGGAGTGGAGTGCCAGGCGACTGACTGTGCTGCTCTCAGGGCTTGGCCATGCCAGTGTTATCTGGAGCCCGATCTTCACACAGAGCGGCAGAAAATGGCGCTGGGGTGGCCCTGCCTCGCAGGATCGGATTGTTTTGGTTGAGCTGGAGCTCAGGCTCGGTTATAAATTTCTTCCAAATGAAATAGTTGTGTTGTCCCAGACAGCAGTGATGGCAATAAAGCCTCAAAGGGTCTCAACACCAGACGTTTTTTTTTCCCTTGCTGTGTGTACGGAGCCCTAATAGTCTTCTTTCTCTCCGGCACTGTGTTCAGGCAACATCTTCTACATGATGGAATACCGGGAGATCTTCCTGACGCTGCTGCGCAAGTTCGACGAGACCAAGCAGCCGGGCTCCTTCCTGAAGGACCTGGTGGAGAGCACCCACCTGTTCCTGCGCATGCTGGAGCGCTTCTGCAAGGGCCGCCGGAACCTGGTGGTGCAGGTGGGCCGGAGGGGGCGGGGCTGGGTGTGATTAAGGGGTGGGGCTGGAGGTGGGGCCATTGATAGGGCGGGGCATCTGCCTATCTTTGCTGTGTAAGTGTTTCAGATGAAGCTTTAAAATCTGGGGAGCAGAGCAGCTTATTACTGTTTACCCCAGAAATGCCAAAAAATAACTGCAGAAGAAGTAATAAATATATTACAGACTTAAACACTTCTACTACATCATGGCTGTACAAAACAGCCTGTCTGAGTGCAGGGTCTCAGCTAGAGCCACTGGCACTGTTCCCCACGTCATCGGGGCCCTCTGACAAGCAGCCATCCTACTGGCGCTCCAACCCTGAGTTGTCCCGGATCTGCAGGGTGTTTGCGTTTCTGACTGGCTGCTCTCTTCTTCTGCAGAAGAAGAAGGTGAAGAGGAGGAGGTCAAAGGGCAAGAAGAAAGCTGCTGTCCCAGTGCAGCGCTCCCCCGAAGCCCTGGAGGAGACGTGGCGGGTGTTGTCTGAGGAGCTGCGAGCCGCCGGCTTCCAGGTCGGCATCAGGGGGCAGGGGCGGGGGAGAGGGGTGTCCGGTGCAGGCCGTCCATCCTGCCTGCACTGTGACCGACTGCACGCAGTGTGCTCTGCTCCGTTGGTCTTTGGCGACATCGGATACACAGGCGGTGCAGGAATGTGCCAGTTACTCGCGCGTCAGGAATACACTGCAGTGATGCACCCTGTCTGACACAGGCTGTTGAGACAATTGTCCAGTCAGACCCTGAGTGGTTCCTCCAGTATGATTTGCGTTAAAAATTCACTGCATGTTGGCTAAACCCTAACTTATAACTAATTGCAGAAAAACACTGGAATGGAAGCTTGCTGGAATCTTAAGTGCAGGATTGACAAAATCTGCTGACTGTTCTGTTCCCTGGGGCTTCAAAGTTCGCTGTGAACCCCTTGCCTAGACTGCAGGTGGAGGCTTTCTGTGAATGTCTGATGGGAGTGTCTGGTAAGGTTTTCTTCCTGCGCCTGTGTCCCTGCAGTTGTCCGAGTCGCTGACGGAGAGAGCCGTGCCGTTCGATGTGGCCTCCGAGGTCCTGGTGGAGGAGCAGAGGGCGGATGCCCTCGTCAAGATCCAGGACTCCCTGCTAGCCCGGCAGGGGCCCGAGGCTCTGGCACTGCTCAGGGCCGCCAGGTCAGAGGTCACCGGAGTCGTGTGAAGCACAATAGCAATAATGACAAAGAGGTTGTTATTGTGCCGAATGGTGTTTGCTGCCTGTCTTTCTCTGTCCCTCAGTCTCTTCCTCCCAGGCCTGGCCTGTCCTGTCCTGTCTGCCTCTCTCTCTCCTCGCTCCCTCCTCTCTGGCCTGGTCTGTCCTCTCCGCCCCTCTGTCCTCTCTCCCTCCTCTCTGGCCTGTCCTGGCCTGTCTGCCCCTCTGTCCTCTCTCTCCCTCCTCTCTGTCCTGTCCTGTCCTGTCCTGTCCTGTCGGCACCTTTGTTCTCTCTCCCTCCTCTCTGGCCTGGCCTGTCCTGTCCTGTCTGCACCTTTGTTCTCTCTCCCTCCTCTCTGGCCTGGCCTGTCCTGTCTGCCCCTCTGTCCTCTCTCCCTCCTCTCTGGCCTGTCCTGTCTGCACCTCTGTTCTCTCCCTCCTCTCTGGCCTGGCCTGTCTGCCATTGCCCTCTCTCTTGGTCTTTAACAGGGAGGTGTGGCCGGAGGGGGCGGTGTTTGGATCAGCTGACGTGGAACCAGAGGAAGAGCTTCAGCTGCTGAATAAGATTCTGTTTGCCAGTCTACCCAGTAAGTGTTGTCCACGGGTGCATCATCGGTCTCCAGAGGTGCACTGTATGGAGTCCAGGCTGTACAAGCCCTGAATGGAATTGAAGCAGAACACCAGGGTCAACCCCCCTGGCATCTGTAAGGACCAAATAGCCAGGACCTCTGTATAATGTCTCATCCGTAGGCTGACAGCTCTTACAGTACAGTGTCCCCAGTCACCGTGCTGTGTCAGAGGTAAAGACGTTCCTCCTCCCCAAAGTCCACAGAACTCTGGAGTTCAGAGACATTTTTGACTTATGGGGCGTTCATGCTCTGACAGGCTGTAAAGTAATAGTTAAATAAAGGAGTCCCAATTTCAAATTAAGCACGAAACCATGAGCTTTGTGAAAGTACCATAAGTCCCCATATTGTCGCAAACCCCCACTCTCACCTCGGGCAAGAGTGAGAGCTCCCACGAGTTGCAATGTGATGCAGCCCTTCCTGCTCACTAGTCACTGTAATGACTAAATGTCATGTGATGTACGAGCGAATAAGTACAGGTTGTGCAGCAGACATTTCACCTCAGAAATGTTACAATGTGACACAGAGTTAACAAGCAAGTAGTATTTGTCAGCAAAACTGTCTTGAAATCGAAAGCAGTATTTCTGTTAGATCAAAAGAGATAACCCTTCTTGTTTACAATGTAATAAGGACACTTCACGTTACAGGAAATCTTATCTCGTTCTAAATCGCAGACCACGGCGCTGCACATACCTGGAAATTTCATCTACTTTGTAATGTAAATTCGGGGTTTTACAAGTTACTGTGCACGTTTTACTTTTTATTGCAGTTAGAAATGCTCAGTGCTGATTTTTACTAATCCCGAAATATGAAAATGGGGTTACACTACCCCTTTAAAGGTCTCACTTCTCCATACTGACCAGATTCGATCTTGCTCAGCTTTTAAGGTCTGACGTGTTGAGTCTACATCATGGAAACTCCTGTCACACACGATTTCTCATTATACTCGTCTTAAACTGTTAAGATATTTCACAGTCAAAGTAAAGGCTTAGTAGCCACTGAAAATGTAGGACTTCTTTAAGGACCAGAACAGGATTGGAATGGTCAGATGAATGATCTCATGAGTTTAATTACCCAGGTTGAATAGGAGACAACAGGGCGTCTCTCTCGGGGGAGTGGAGCCAGGTGTTCATGGGAAATCTTCAGCCGGCAGCCCCGTGCGCCTCCGTGCGGAGCTCGGCGACTTGACCCTCTGCCTTGTGCCTAACAGGACCGGCCCCTGCTGAGCCTGCCGAGGAGGAGGAGGAGGAAGAGGAAGGGGGCGGAGAGGGCGATGAAGAGGAGGAGCTGGAGTCCGTGCGTGTTTCAGAGACGGAGTTCAACTTCCTAGACTTTCTCAAGAGGTGAGCCCGGAGCACGGCGGTGAGGGAGGAGCTGCGAGGCCGGGACAGAGTTTAAAGCCTCCATCCCGTCAGCGCGGCCTGTGTTCTTGATTGATCGAGCCTCTCCTGCCCGTGATAATTCCCGGAAGCATCAGTGAGTTGCTGTGAGTGAAAACGTGTGACGTTCCTGTGCCTGTTGGTGTGCCGCTGCCGTAGAATCGGGATGACTGTAGTGTCTGTATTTTTGTCCTCGATCCCTCTCCGGTGTCAGGTGGCACACCGAGCTGGTGAAGGGCGCAAATGCAAGTCGCGGGTTAATCGCTGTAGGGAGAACCGGCTCGGCCCTCTTCCGATGAGGCATCAGAGAGACAGATGGCAGGAGGAGACCCTTGAGGCCTCCAGGCCCAAGCAGGCCCCCGGCAGAAGTCTGGATCGGGGCCAGTGCTTCTGCACTCCAGGAGGGGGCCAGACTGAATTCGCCCTGAGTTCTGTGATTCTTAGTGATGATCCAATGTAGGCCTCATTGAAGCTTGTCCTCCCTCGATTCAGTGCCAACGAAGAGGAATGAAGCCATGAGCTGTGTGCAGCGCGATGCTCTTGAGTTCGGTGCCGATTAGGAAACTGCAGACGGCGATGGCACAGGGGCCCCAGGTGGCTCTGTGAGCCAGTACATCAGATTAAAACATTTCAGAGCACGCTTTTCTAATTGATTGTCTTCTGGATTCTATGTGCTTTTCTTTTTCTTTTCCTGCATGTGCCGTGAGACTTTCTGCACAGCTCTTTTCCAGTTAGAAGTCAGCCTAATTATATTACTGTTTTGTCCAACTGTGTGTGTATACTGTATGTGCCTCAGGGTTGGGGTTAGTCCTGCATAGAACTGGGTAAACAACATCAAGGCAACTTCGGACACTTCAGCTTGATGATTTCTTAAATGATACACGCCTAAGTGAAGGTGGCTCAAAATTCAAGTGTTGCAGCCGTACATCTGCCCATACAGATGAGCTCTGGTAGTGCAAGCTGTCTTGTGTTGAATCTGGTGGCAAAGCGCTGTACAAGAGGACATTTCTGCGAACAGCACCGCGGTTTTCCAAACAGGACTGGACGCCTCTGGACTGTAACCTTTCTCACGATCTGGGGGGTCGCCCGGCAGTGCTTTTCGGTGGGTTTGAAATTCAGCCCTGACTGCCGTCTACCCCTCAGGTTCGCCAGCCCCAGCGTCCTCCAGCCCTACCTGCTGCTGTTGCGGAGCTACGCTCGGAACAGCCCCCACACCAACCACTGCGTCGTGCGCATGCTGCACCGCGTGGCCGTCGACCTCAAGATGGAGGCCCTGCTCTTCCAGCTCTCCGTCTTCTGCCTCTTCAACAAGATCCTGGGGGACCCTGCTGCGGCCGCCTACCAGGTTTGCCCACAGCTGTCCTGTGTGTGTGTCTGTAGCAGCAGGATGAGTGGAGGGCCTGTGCCCACAGCTGCCCTGAGATGTGAGATGTGAGATGTGCCCACAGCTGCCCTGTGTGTGTGTCTGTAGCAGCAGGATGAGTGGAGGGCCTGTGCCCACAGCTGCCCTGTGTCTGTAGCAGCAGGATGAGTGGAGGGCCTGTGCCCACAGCTGCCCTGTGTCTGTAGCAGCAGGATGAGTGAAGGGCCTGTGCCCACAGCTGCCCTGTGTCTGTAGCAGCAGGATGTGAAGGGCCTGTGCCCACAGCTGCCCTGTGTCTGTAGCAGCAGGATGAGTTAAGGGCCTGTGCCCACAGCTGCCCTGTGTGTGTGTCTGTAGCAGCAGGATGTGAAGGGCCTGTGCCCACAGCTGCCCTGTGTGTGTGTCTGTAGCAGCAGGATGTGAAGGGCCTGTGCCCACAGCTGCCCTGTGTCTGTAGCAGCAGGATGAGTGAAGGGCCTGTGCCCACAGCTGCCCTGTGTCTGTAGCAGCAGGATGAGTGGAGGGCCTGTGCCCACAGCTGCCCTGTGTCTGTAGCAGCAGGATGTGAAGGGCCTGTGCCCACAGCTGCCCTGTGTCTGTAGCAGCAGGATGAGTTAAGGGCCTGTGCCCACAGCTGCCCTGTGTGTGTGTCTGTAGCAGCAGGATGTGAAGGGCCTGTGCCCACAGCTGCCCTGTGTCTGTAGCAGCAGGATGAGTGAAGGGCCTGTGCCCACAGCTGCCCTGTGTCTGTAGCAGCAGGATGAGTGAAGGGCCTGTGCCCACAGCTGCCCTGTGTCTGTAGCAGCAGGATGAGTGGAGGGCCTGTGCCCACAGCTGCCCTGTGTCTGTAGCAGCAGGATGAGTGAAGGGCCTGTGCCCACAGCTGCCCTGTGTCTGTAGCAGCAGGATGAGTTAAGGGCCTGTGCCCACAGCTGCCCTGTGTCTGTAGCAGCAGGATGAGTGGAGGGCCTGTGCCCACAGCTGCCCTGTGTCTGTAGCAGCAGGATGAGTGAAGGGCCTGTGCCCACAGCTGCCCTGTGTCTGTAGCAGCAGGATGAGTTAAGGGCCTGTGCCCACAGCTGCCCTGTGTGTGTGTCTGTAGCAGCAGGATGAGTGGAGGGCCTGTGCCCACAGCTGCCCTGTGTCTGTAGCAGCAGGATGAGTGGAGGGCCTGTGCCCACAGCTGTCCTGTATCTGTGTTCGCAGGAGCTGGTGACCTTCGCCAAGTTTGTGCTGAACAGGTTTTTTGCCCTGGCGGCGCGCAACAACAAAGCCTACGTAGAGCTGCTGTTCTGGAAGAACGTGGGCGCCGTGCGGGAGATGACGGAGGGCTACACCAAGCCAGGAGAGGAAGACGGGTACGTTGTGACTCTGAGTGGCTGTGGATCTAGGGAGTACACCTCCGGAGAGCAGGGACTTGCAGCAGCAGTTTCCTGACGGCGACACCATGGTCTACTTGACCAGTGAAAAACAAGGCCGGTCGCTCACACTCACTCAGTCTCTCCCGGTTTCTCAGGGGTAAGAAGCAAGCAAAGTGGACTCCGGAGGAAGAGGAGGAACTGAGACAGCTGTACCTGGAGCACCAGGACTGTGGGGGTGAGTCTGTCTGCCTGTGTCTCAGCCTCTCCCTCTCTCCTTATACACAGTTCAGTTTGTCATATACACAAGTGCAAGGAAAGGTTTATTTGTGGAAAGTGTTAAGCATGCAAAAAAACCTCAGTTTGAGACAGTGGTATTATTTGTTCAGTTCATCCTGAGCTCCTTCTGTTAATCACTCCTCACACCCTGCTTGAGTTTCTCTTGCTGCCATTTCCCCCACCTCTCTCTCTCTCTCACTCGCTCCTGTCTCACTCTGCCGTCTGCCTTCCCTCTGTCTCTCACTGCTGTCTCTCACTGCTGTCTCTCACTCCTCTCTCACTCCTCTCTCACTCTCTCTCACTCTCTCTCACTCTCTCTCACTCCTCTCTCACTCTCTCTCACTCCTGTCTCACTCTCTCTCACTCTGCTGTCTCGCTCTGCTGTCTCACTCTCTCTCGCTCCTGTCTCACTCTGCTGTCTCACTCTGCTGTCTCACTCTGCTGTCTCGCTCCTGTCTCGCTCTGCTGTCTCACTCTCTCTCGCTCGCTCCTGTCTCACTCTGCCGTCTCTCTCTCTCCCTCTCTCTCAGCTGCGGACCTGGTGGACACTCTGCTGCCCCTCCTCAGGAACCCCTCTCGGACTCGGCGGCAGGTGGTCAACCAGCTGGTGCTCCTGGGTCTGGTGGACAGTGTGAAGGACCTCAAGAAGGAGAGGTGAGGCTGTCCGGGCCCGGCGCCGGCCCCGCTGAGCAGCGCGCGCAGCCCCGCTCACCTGCCCCCCTTGCTCTCCCTGCAGGAAGGGCACACGGATCGTCCTGTGGACGGAGGAGCAGGAGCTAGAGCTGCAGACTCTCTTCGAGGAGTTCAAGGACTCGGACGGTGCGTCTCCCCGCCTGCTGGCGTCTTCTGATCAGATCGCAGCCCCTTGCCCAAAGAGGGGGGAGAGCGGGCTGCCGAAAGCCTCCTGTTTCTCCCCCGTGTCCAGACAGCCCTGTCCCCGCGAGTCCCTGTAAGACCCAGTAAAGGATCATCAGAGCAGATGCTAAGCACAGCTGTGCGCTTCTCCCTTGGAGAGGTGTTTGGATTTTGCTTTGGGGTTAATTTAACTGTTAAAGCTGTGGCACCTGGAGGCCAGGTCTCAGCAACTCGGAGAAGGCCGGGCCTGGCCAGTATAGTACGGGTCAGTATGGGGACCGGCGGGCTGTTTGTTCTGGGTTGTGGTGTTGGTTCTCCAGCAGTAGGTGCTCTTCCCTCTCTGGAAGCCAGCAGAGTGATGAGGGAGCTGTGCTGCAGCAGAAGCCATCTTTCAGACGTGGCCTTAATCTGCCCTCCTGCCTCCACCTGAGACTCGACGGCTTCTAGAGCACATCTTCCATGTGCAGGGCTAGAAGATCTGGCTTTCGGAAGCCCTGTAACCCGGGTTGGTGTCTGTGAAGGGGCTGTTGTATCCGCGTCTTGTGACGGCGCCGACGCCGCTGTGTTCCAGACATCCTGGGGAGCATCCTGAAGAAGCTGACGGCGCGGCGCTCGCGGGCCCGCGTGGTGGACAAGCTCCTGAGCCTGGGCCTGGTGTCGGACAGGAAGGAGCTGTACAAGAGGAGGCGCCGGAGAGCCGCGGGAAAGAGCTCGGGCATGGTGAGGTCACGCGCTCGTGCACACCTCCATGCCTGCTCCCTGCTCCTGCCGGAGTTCTGGGAATCCGCGCGGCTCCAGCCTGGAGTAGACATGTTTGAGGAGGGAGACTTTCTGCCAGAATGTTTCTATTCCTTAATTGACACCGTTTATAAGGGCACAAAGGTGTTTGAGAGCACATCTCCTGTTTGTTGAGAATGTGCTTTTGTTGGCAATACAAGTGACCGTAAGGGTTGATCTGACGTCTCTTCTTCCAGATCAACAGATGGGAATCCCTACACAGGGATTACTCAGGTCCACCACGTCCACCGGCCGGACAGGGCTGAGGGCCCCGATCTGACCCGTCTGCTCACGGCACTGTTTCTCTGCTCTCAGACCGAAGAGGAGTTTTTCTCCGACCTGGCTGGGGCTGCGCAGGAGGAGCTATCGGAAGGAGAGGCGGAGGCTGAGGCTGAGGATGAGGAGGAGGAGACGGACGAGAGCGACGGGGAGGAAGAGGAGGGGGAGAGGGATGGCGAGAGCAGGGTGGCGCAGAGCCATGGCGCGAGAGATGGCGGCCTGCAGGCGCTGGCACGAGCCGTACAGCAGGAGGGTGAGACGGCCGCACCCCAACGCCACATTCCCAGAGCACGAGGGGAGGGAGAGGAGGGCGTTTGTTCTCTGTGTTCTAAAAGAAATACTCCAAGTACTGATCCAAGTAAAGTGTACAAACTGCTCTTGCTTTTTTACCGTTCTGGGGTTGCTAGCGATTTTGCGGTAGAAAGATTGGAACCTGGGAGAGGACAGGACCGTGCTGAATCCTCTCTGTGTGTGCAGGCTTGTCAGGACCCCTGCTGTGGCTGCAGAACTGCCTGAACAGAACAGCGGACGACCGTGAGGAAGACGGTGAGTCTCGTTAGCCTGAGTATACCGTGGCCATTCGGCGATGCTAATGTGCTTTGAGAGTGTGTTGTGCACTTGTCTTTGTTTCCAGAAGGCTTCCTCATGGTCTTATCATGCTGTCCTGAGCCTTAGAGCCACAGAGCAGATCGTATTACTGTGCTTCGCCGGTGAATAAGAATGGAAGCAGCTACCTAAGAAAGCTGTCCTAAACTGTGCTAAACTCCTTTTATAGTGCTTTTCTGGGCACTGCACTTGAGCACTTTACAGGTAATGGGGAATCCCACTGCTACCACCAATGTGTAGCCCCAATTGAATGATGCAACAGCAGCCAGATTGCACCAGCACGCTCCCCACACACCAGCTTCAGTGGGGAGGAGAGCAGAGCTGGGATAGTGCCATGCAGTCCGACTCGAGGGCATGTGGGACGGGCCCCCCCTCTTCCCCAGTCCAGCGCATGATGCCAGTATCCCTCTTTCCCTCCCTGCTCCAGGCCTGTCCCAGCCCGTGCCACTGGTCCCTCTCACCGAGGAGAACGAGGATGCCATGGAGAACAGGAGCTTCCAGAAGCTGCTGCGCAAGCTGGGCATCCGCGCGCCCGCCAACGAGCAGGTGGGCCTGGGCGGGGAGCCACATAGGCCAATCAGAGAACAGGGGGAAACAGGAAGTACCAGACCGTGAGGCGTCAGTGATCAGGTGCCCAGTGACTAGGAAGAAATAAATCTTGAAACCGGGGATGAGGTCTTCTGGCTGTAGAAGAAGGAGAGGTTGGTAAAGTGACGTGAACGGGAATGGCTGTATGTGTGGTTCCAGAGTGAGCAGGCCTCATGCGTCAGCATATAGTCAGTGTGTCCGGTCTCTGTGCAGCTGCTGGCTGGTGGCGTCGGGCCTGCTGCAGTCGGTGAGGGTGGACAGACCTGACAGAAGAGTAATGCTCTCTGTGCTGATGAGATATTCTCCCCTCTGGTTGTCAGGAGTCGTTCTGGAGGATCCCAGCAAAGCTGAGCCCGGTCCAGTTGAGGGCAGCAGCTGCCTCCCTGTCCCGGGATGAGGGGGCTCCTGGGGAGGAGGCAGGGGAGACGGAGAGCCTCGCGGAGGAGCAGCGGGACTCCGCCGATCACGAACAGAGAGCCCAGGCCCTGCGCGCGCTGCTGCTCGCTCGCAAGAGGAAACGCCACCTCGCTTATGACACAGGTGAGTCTCTGTTCCCGTGTGCAGAACCTCAGCCCCTCTATAGACAGGCGAGTCTCTGTTCCAGTGTGCAGAACCTCAGCCCCTCTATAGACAGGTGAGTCTCTGTTCCCGTGTGGAGAACCTCAGCCCCTCTATAGACAGGCGAGTCTGTGCTCCAGTGTGCAGAACCTCAGCCCCTCTATAGACAGGCGAGTCTGTGCTCCAGTGTGCAGAACCTCAGCCCCTCTATAGACAGGCGAGTCTGTGCTCCAGTGTGCAGAACCTCAGCCCCTCTATAGACAGGTGAGTCTGTGCTCCAGTGTGCAGAACCTCAGTCTCGGGGAGTCCTTTTCTAAGTTGGTATGAAAGAAATCCTGTTTTAATTCGGCTGTATTGTATTTCCAGTCTGTGTGCACCAGTGAGGAAAGTGGGACTTTTGGACCCCAGTAGAGACCCCCTGGATGTTGCAAGCTGATAGTTTCACTCTTGCCCTGACTCTTTCAGATCCTCACTCCCCAGCAGAGTATGTAGAGCGATTCCCAGAGGTCACCTCCGACAGCGGGAGCCCCAGGTGCGTGTCCGCCCTGCGGGGGGGCCTGTTTGTGAGTGGGGTAGAGTCGGGGGGGGTAGATTCTCTGTGTGCCTCCTGAAAGCTAACCCGTGGCTCTCTTCTCTCGCAGAGCCCTGCAGCAGGGAGACCACAGCAAGCTGCCTGCGAAGAGGAGCCGGGCTCTGGACAGCGACGAGGAGACAGGTACAGGAAACTGCACAGCAGGAGCTGGGTGTGCTCTTCGTGGAGCTTGATGAGCCCAGGATCTTGTCCAGGTGGTTTCTGGGAGAAGCCAGACTAGCCTGTTCTGTCTTGATTGCTTCTCTTTGAGTATTAGATCAGTTCATTTCAGAAATGCTTAATATCTTTGTATTGGAGCATACATGCAAATAAGCATTTCATTGCACTTGTGCATATGACAACAAACTGGCGTTGCACATCAGGAAGGCTTGTTCAACCTCTGATTGCAGAAGCTGCCCAGATCTTGTTCCCTGCTTGTAGTTCAGGTTTGGGAACGCCCGGGGTCTTTCGAAATGTAGCGAACTGGTTTAGTCTCTCCGGAGAGCGTGGCTGGTCTCCGGGTCCCGGCTCTTGGACACGCGGGGAGCGGCGGTGTCTTGGGTGCCTCAGATCCCTCTCTGTCCCGTTTTGCAGAGGAGAACGGCGACGCCTCCGTGCCGATGGATGTGGGGGGCGGCGATCCCGATTCCGACCCCGAGGGGTGCGCGGCCCCGGCTAAGCGCCGCCGCCAGAGGGCCCTGATTGACGACGACGATGAAGACGAGGACTAGAGCTGAATCCCAGCGAACCAAAGATCAGCAACCCTTTTTTTCTTTAACACCGTTCCAACACGTGGGTCTCGTCTCCACCCCCCTGGAACACCTAGACGGGGGGTTTCTCCTGGGCAGTTCTGGCCCCTGGCCCGTGTGGCTGCACCAGCCTGGGCTCCAGTCTCGGCTGCGGCTCTTGTCACAGAATTAGTGTGTTTTTCTATCCTGTCCTCTCAGTGTGAATGTCAAAGGTCGTATTTCTGTACTGTCACAGGAGAGTGGCACTGATGCTGCTCGAGTGTCTTGCTGTTGGTTTTTTTTTTTCTACCAGTGGCCGTGCTGTGTTCTCTGTACAGACTCCTCTGCCTCCTTGCCCTCATGGCGGTCTGTCCTCGCGCCCGTTTCCTGCTGGAGCCTCTGGGCCGGCGCCGCAGTCATCTGGGTTGGCGCTGCAGGTGCAGAAGGTCAGCCGCAGTACAGTGACCCCAGTATCCCGGTTACCGTGGTCCTTTGGCAATGGATGCGTCCCGTTTTTACAGTCGGCACTGTTTCACCAAGGTCCCCTAATGGAGCCTGGAAGCGGGAGACAGCGCCCTCCTGTGGTTGAAAATGGGTACGGCAGTGTATTACATGTGCATACATGAATACATGAATGTGTCGAAATGAGCTGGACTTGTTGGCTGCAGCGCTCCTGCCTTTAACGGACCTGCTGGCCTGACAGGTGATTGGTTTGAGTTATCTTGACCTCTTCATGACCATACAGGTCACAAGAAAAGCTCAGGCGCCCCTTGAGCAGGATCTGTTCTCATAATGGCGACTCTCTTGTTCCTACTGTTGGCTACAGAAGACCAAACGTATCCTCCCAGAGACAGCTGTATTAAACTAATGTCCAAAACCCTGAACTCTTTCTCCTGCCGACATCTTCGCAAGGTTGTGTGTGCAGCGGCTCTGTGCCCAGTGCAGTCTGGGATAGAAAGGTTTAGACAGGAGTTTTATTTAGAGCATTTCTCATAGCTCTGGGGAAGAATGTCCTCATGGGATAGAGGTGTTGGGGAATCGAGCGAGTTCTCAGGTTCGCTGGCTTCATTCTGACGTGACTTTAAAAACACCGCTAGCATGAATAATATTTGAAGATATAGCCCAGACGAGTGCCCTTGACCATGCGCGGGCCCTGTTGATGCACAGTTGCTCCCGGGCCTGTGCTACGTGGTTCCAGTCCAGTAAAGGCTCTCCTGCTGGGGTTCGAGTGACCCGTGATGGAGGGGGTGCATCAGAGCACTAGGCCCACCTCACACAGGATTCAGGGGCATTTTCAGTGCGACTGTGTTGCTCATGATACTGAGCCAGGTGGTTTTAAATGTGACTGAAGTCCACTAGCTGATTTTTAGGGGTGGCATTTGTAAGCTAAGTGATTCTTTACAGAAATAAAATTTCAATGGGTACTGTGGGTGCCTTGCTTTCATCTTTCGCAAAAGGAAAGCACTACTCCGACATCAGCCGGTGATTTCACCACTGTGACTGTCTTCTACCAAATGTGTTGGCACTCCAGGAAGCTGCTGTAAGGCCACTGGCCGAGCCTGAAACCCTCAGCGGGAAGGACTGAGCCCGCTGGCGTCTCTCTCTGCTGCTGTGAGAGGTGCAGGTCAGGATTGGACAACCCCGCTGCTGGAAAGCCAGTGATGTGCAGCTGGTTAGGATGGAGACTCAGAAAATGACGGACAAGAGCACCCCTCCTGTAGATGGGAGTGACTCCGTGCATTTCAGGCATGCAGTGGGCACCTGTCACACCCTGCTCACGAGCCACCCTGCACTGATGGGCGTGGCTCCGGATTACCCACTGTGATCCAGCGTGCCAGTGGCCCTCCCGCAGGGACGGTACGGGGTCGTGAAGGCGACCGAGCTGCCTGCCTGTCGCCCAGCCTCTTCTCAGGATGCAAAGGAACAAGTAAAGGTTTATTCCCTGCTGAAGAGAGGCGAAAGGAAACACGTTTCCGCTGTGGAGCCTTCTTCAGGCGTGTGGGAAGCTTTAGAAGGCTCCACAGCCGAAACGTTGTGTTTCCTTTCTTCTCTTTTCAGCAGGGAATAAACCTTTACTTGTTCCTTTGCAGCCTGCGCACGCTGACGCAGCTCCCTGCTTGAACCTCTTCTCAGGATCCCTGCTTTGATTAACTCCTCTCGGCGCGACAGTGTTGCTTCGGGGTTAAAGGGGACCTCGGGATTTCTGGGTGTTGGAGACCTCTGCGCCACAGACCCCAGACCTCCCCCCCATTAACACAACCCCAGGCACCTGAGCCCTTAACTTCAGCCCTCTTAAAGAACGTTTCTATCGGTGAACTTTTATAGCTACAATGTTGGATTTGTGACTCCCTCCGAAGCATCGGGCCTGCAGACGCCAGGGTGGAGAGCTCTGGGAGAAGTGGCTGTGCGGAGGTTCAAGGACCTAATGAGCCCTCGTCCCAGGGGACGCTTTTACGGCTGTCTCGTTATTGTTCAGAGTTGACGTCGTGTACAAAAACGAATAAAAATAAGTTGGAAGACGAAGGCCGCGTGCGTGTCCCTTGTGTTGAAGGTGTTGATCAGAGAGTTGCGGTAAAAAAACAATGTGGTGGACGGATGAAGAGCAGTGTCCTGCTCAACAGCGATCTCGGTTGCTGCTTCCGCAGGGCAATGCGGTGAACTGATCGTGTCCGTTGCCAACAGAAGAGCAGGTGCACCCCCGTGCTTGTACCTGCGAAACAATGCTGAGATAATAGGGCTGCGCTTACACAAGGCTGTGCCTTTAAAGACCTGTCTGTGGCCTTCAGCTGTGCTGTAAGGTTGGCAGGCACTTTTCTGTGTGTGGAGATTTATTCCAGCTCATCTGCCCATCCATTTTCTATCCGCTTCTTCCAATTCAGGGTTGCAGGGAAGCTGGAGGTTATCACAAGGCGGGGTACAGCCTGGAAGGGACACCAGTCCTTCACAGGGCTCGCACAGTCACAGTGGGGCCGGTATGAAATATCGGGGACTGTGGTTGTGGAAATCCACACAGCTGCAGGGAGGACATATAAACTCAACTCTGCACAGCACCCCAAGTCTGGAATTGAACCCAGGGCTCCAGTGCCATGAGGCAGTAATGCCAATCACTGTGCTCCCATGCCACCTTTGTCCCAGTCGAAGTGAGAAACTTCAGCACTGGCAACTTCTCCTGCTTGTGAATGGATGTGTGGGTTTCTTAACTGCAGTGGAGCGTCTGCGTAGAAGAGCACTTGTGCAGCTTTGTAAATGTCTGTCCAAAGGCAAAATAGGAAAGGTGCTAAGTCCGGTTTTTCTCTTCTGCGGGTGTGAATAAAAAAGTGGGCTGGGCTGACAGTGTCCTTTAGAACAACTCTTCAAGTCTGCCACCAGGGGGCGAACATTCCCCTCCCAATCAAAATCCCGGTTTTTCGATCCGACTCGGCACAGTCCGGGATGGCCTTTCCCTTTCCTTTGAGCATAAGCGTAATCTAGCTTGGGGGCTACAAGTGGAGAGGGTCAGCCAAAGGTCACAGGAAGTGAAAATGAAGTTCCTGGTTCAAGTCCCAAGGACTTCTTGTGACCTTTGGCCATGACCTTTAAGTCATGATCACCCTGTACAAGGTGCTTCATCATCCTCGTTCTCTATCTTTCGTATGAGACCTGGAACGGAGATCCTGCTGTCAGTAGCTCTGTATCAGTGTGTGTGTGAGTAATTTACCTCTTAGTCACAGGCAGCCTGCTCTGTCTGCTAAATGGCTATTCAGAATAGGTAGTGAACCTCACCCTGTGTTTGCACTGTGCTCAGTGTTTATGTGGGTGTTGTCATAAACTGCTGGTTCCAGCGAGAGCACAGCTGGGCTGCGGTTTCTGGCTGTGTTCCTATCGGCCGTCTCTGGAGTACCCCGAGTGGAAGCTGTCCAGCTGGTCTGGTCAGGCTCTGAGGAAGGCTCTGGTCTGCCTTCCTCCTGCCTGCCATTTCCTGGGGAGAGCTGGGAATGTGTTCCAGATCCACCTGGGCGGCTGGGTCTCAGTCTCGGTCCGTGTGTCAGGGGGAGAGACCGGCGGGAAGATCCAGATGTTTCCCATCAGGGTCCACTCTCCCCTCTACCTTCCCCAGCTGTGGAGGGCTCTGCACATCTGGATTGTATTAAGTACTTCCTGCATCGGCTGCGCAGCCCCCCCCCCCTTCCCACGAGCCCCTGAGAGAAAGGGTGTGGGTGGGGGTGGGAGACAGGGGGGGCAGGGGGGAGATGTCAAAACATGATCACAGCCGGGGTCCTGCGAGATCTCCAGCAACACCCCGCTCTCTGGTCATGAAGAGTGCGAGAGAGAGGCAGGGATTCTCTGCAGACGTCCTGGCGCCTCGGACAGGGACAATCTTGTCCAATTCTCCACACGGACATGCGAACGCAATCCCCGAACAGGCCAGGGGGAGCTTGAAGAGACTGGCACCCCCCTATCCGCAAGAGCTGCAGATCGCAGCGGTCCTTAGCTGGACACTCAGGTCTGGTGATGGAGTTCCTCGGGGTAAATGGCGGCACAAGGAGTCTGTCTGATCATCAGGGGAGAGCCTCAGTCTCCCTCAGCTAAAACTGGGGTCACAGTCCAAAATCTGTGGCGGGGGGGACAGTCCTCTTGGGAGATGCATTTGCCTGCATTTGATGTGGCTGATCAGAGCATTAAGGAGGGAAGGAAGGTTATTTCATTTGGCCAATCCTGCTTGCTTCTCTGCTAATCAGGCAAGTCAATCCCAGAGCCTCATTCAGCCATTCGATGAAGACTTTTCCAACAGTATGGTTGGGTAGTTTGTTCCAGACACATACTACTCTTTGTGCAAAGTTGGGTTGAATCTTTTTTATTGCCAAAATTGTACTAATCCTCCGATCTGATCTTTAGCTTCCTCTGCATTGCCAGTGCTCCTGTCGAAAGGGTCAGATTCTGACATGGAAAATGATGGGATTGCAGTAATATTGCTTAGACCAGGTCTTTACACACTCACTCTGTACAAGTGCTGCACATATTGTGCTGCACAAACGTCTCACCCCACAATATGGAGAGTCATTTTTCTCTCTTAACTCCTGTTTATTGGTTTAGCTAGGAAATTTGCATTTTCTGGATTGGTCTTGGGGACCCCAGTGAAAATACTAGACCCCCCCTGTCCCTGGACGCTCTCCAGGTTTGCTTTGTGTTTTTCACATTTCTGTTTCCTGTACCCAAAGAACAAAAACACTTTGGAAAATCAAGTCCCTGCTCCCAGATAACTCAACAACAGTCTGGGCCTCTGGATTTTCCAATAACAGAAGCCTGCCCTTCACAAACACATGCACAGCCAGACCGATAACACACAAACCCACACACTCGTGCAGAGATCAGGGCGTGCGGCGAGACGGTGTATCCGCGTGCCTGTTTCCGGTGTGGGAGACTGTGTGCGGATTTGGAAGAGCAACAGCCCAGCAGACCGAGGCGGAGACCGCCATGGTCGAGCCCCATCCCCCAGACGGCTTGGAGGCCGCTCGTATCACCGCGGCGCCCCCCGGCGGAGGGAGCGAGGGAGGGGAGGCAGAGTCTGGATCGATTTGCGCGGGGCAACACAACCCACAAGGCAGAGCCGGACACGCGGCTGGAATCAGACCCTGGCGCCCCTCTCCACCCCTGTGGAACCCTGTGCACATGAGATGCAATTAGAGCGCGGAGGGAGACGCTGTAAAACTACCAAAATAAGGAGGTTAGTGTCTGATTACCAATTAGGAAGTTTTGGGGCTTCTTATGTAATGTCTGGATTCAAGCAAAGAGAAGCTCTGTTCCTTTTAAACCTAGTAACCCCCCTCCTGGCCCAAACCTCATTAAGTTTGTTAATCCTATTGTTTGTTTTTGAATCCTCCAATTAGCAGCCGCCAGAGAGAGTCCGATCAAAGGTGACTGAAGAACACAACTCCATTGAGAGCAACTCCGGACTCGCTCTCTCCCTCTTTCCACAGGAGACGCATTTTTACACAAAGGGTGGTAGGGGTCTGGAACAAGATGTCTGGCCATTTTGTTGGTAAGGGCATCGACAACATGGCTGGGCAGCTTGATCCAGAACCCTGGACACTGGCACCTCTCATCTGCTCTCTGCTCCAGAACACAAAAACACAAGATCTGTTGCAAAACAATGGGCATTAAGCCTGCATGGCTTGTTCGAGAGTTTAGCAACCAAGTGAAACTAAAATTTCATCTGTCAGCCACAAGAAATTACCCAGAAAATGAGCCTGAGGGCAGAAGTGTAAAATTCCATTTTTTTCTGTTTTAATTTGTAGACTAATTCACAGCCTGTCTGAAGAACAGGTATACCATGTAACTTAAGTGTCATCTCTGATTAGTTCGATATCTTTCAGCAAACCTCCCTCTTACACCTGAGACATTCAGAAACAGGCCACAAAAGGAATAGATTCATCAGTTAACTGCCCATATTTCACTTTTCAAAGGGCGGAGAGCTGGTGTATATCTATGCGTTTAGCTTACTCTTTTCAGAGTTAGCGTGTGTGTTCTGCTTGTGCTACCAGGCGCGTCAACATTATCGTGACTTCGGCCCCAGAGGTCTTCCAGGGATCCGGGAAATCTCTGGACCCACACTCCCGGGGCGGAATGGTACCTCGAGCTGTGACTCTGACAGCGCTTGACTGAAAATCGGCCTTCGTGGCCCTGTGAAAGACTGGGGTGTCTGTGTGTAAACGTGTCGTTTAGCTGCGGTTCCTAGCCGGGGGAACAGTCCCGGCAGACGGGCGAGGGGGGTCTGTGAGTGTGCCGGACGGAGCAGCTCTGGGCCGCCGGCCGAGAGGGTGGGGACAATGGCAGCGGTCAGCGGCCAGCGGCCAGGCGGGATAAACCGTCTCTTTCCCAGGCAGACAATGAAGTCATTATCCCCGTCTCCCGGGGAGGGCCAGCTCGGCCGGGCCGTTGGGAACCAGTGCCGTCCAAAGAGCCTTTTAGGAATTTAGGAATCTCACCAGTACATTAAAAAAAGACCCGACTACGCCCATTTAATTGTACTCGCACTCTCACAAAAATCCTGTAGGATCATGAATTATACAACACTGATAACAGTTCCTCGAATGCGCGACGTTACTGCTACAAACAGGAACTGGTTTCAAAGTCTGGAGCTGCCGAGCGAAACGCGAAGCCTCGTCTTCCGTTTCCCCGAGTCGTGCAAAGCGACTCCCTCCAGCTGAGGGGGCCGGGTCTCCCCGTCTCCTCCCCCGGCACCCGGCAGTAACAGATGGTCTCTGGGCGGTGATGTCAAACGTTTTCAGCTGTTGGCTGCATCCAGCGAGCGAGAGAGGGAGAGAGAAACTGGAGCCGTTTTTTTTTTTCAGTTTGAGAGAATCGCTGGGAAGCCCCAGGGCATCAAAATTCACAGACCAAGGGGAAGGGAGGCGGAGAGGAAAACGACCCGAGAACCATTTGGCCTCTTGCGTTTTTTTTTAAAAACCAGCAACGGCCTGCCGAGAAGAGTTTTTTTTTTGAATAAATAGCGAACGCGCAGCGATTTTCAAATAAATATTTGGCCGTCGGAGAGCCCTCTCTCTGTCGTTTTGTCGTCCGCCGAAGTTGGAGAGAAAGAAAGAGAGAGAGGGAGAGGGGAGTGAAGTCGCAGACTCGCCTTGCTCAGAGAGAAACGGGACGGCGAAGGAAACGAAATCGGTTCCCGAGAGAGAAAATTGCCGAGACACTTCGGAGATTCAACTGAAAAGTCTTCGGGTTTGCCCCGTTCGCGGGACTGGATTTGCAGGTATCATTAAGAGGTATTTAAAAAATGTCTTTATGCACTTTCATGTCTGTTTTTTTTTTTAAAATACACATCAAGGACGATCCCTTTCCCGACTCGAAAGATTTCATGTTTAACAGCAATGAGCGCTCTTAAGGGCTTATCGATCTATATTAGCTAACTACGTCCAGAGGTAAAAAGATATACCGCGCTTGTAGGTTTAAACGGCAACACAAGTTGTTAAGCGAAGAGTTGTCGCTCGCAGTGCTGTCCAAGTCCAAGAGCTGCTGCAGAAAAGTCGCTACGCGAGAGAGTTGCTGCTGTTGTGAAAAGTGCTTGAACACGATGCTCAGTGTTTGAACTCCCGCCCGTGCCGTTGTGTGCCCACGGTCGCAGTAATCCCGAATTAATGAACTGATCCCATCATTCCCCTTAATTTACACATGAAGAGTCACGATCACTGGCTTGTCACTGCTACACCTCCCCAATCTGGCCGGAACGGGACTGTCGCCTGACGTCTTCATTTTACCTATTTCAAATCCCTAATCCGGTGAATAGCTCTCTTTCAAATGTATGCCCCCCCCCTTGTCTGCAGCTGAACTGCGGTTCAGGGATCCGCAACACTCCAGGGCTGCGTCCACAGGGCCATTAATCAAGACTGACGCCCCCCTTTTCTGACTTCTTTTAGTGATTTGATTCACTCGATTGTGTGCATTTAAACAAGTTGATACAAACCGTGAGAGGCGTACGAGCTATTCTGCAATGAATTCGGAAATGTAAAAAGGCCGACAGCTCTTAAAAATCAGCGATCTGAAAGAATCGGTCAGGAGAGCACCCCTCTTCCTCTCGGTGCCCCCAATCCCTGTCTCCTCCCTCCATGATGGGGGTGCCCCCGGATATGTGCACCCCACACTGGCGCAGCGTGGTTAGGGCCCTGGTCCCCATCAGGGGGTGCCTGTTGCCTCACAGATGCTGGGCAGCTCAGAACCTGGCTGGAAAACGGGGGGCTCTCTGGCTCATGTGGGTGCGGGGGGCTGATCGAACCGAGGGCTTCTCCGAGAGAAGCCGGGGTATCGGCTGCGACAACGGGGCAGCCAGTCCCCGCCTCCCACGATCCTTTGCAGCCGGAGGGCCGACTGGCACGCGGACATCGGCCCTCGGTGAAGATCGCTGAAGGACGCGGAGCCAGTCGGGGGCTGCTGTGACCTCCAGCGACCCTTCCACCCATCACCCCTGTAGATCCACTCGGGGGGTGGTGTTTCCTGGCGGGTCCTTAAAAAACGAAGAGCAAAGAGCATTCGCACTCCAGCGCCCTGTCCTGGGGAATTAGCACCTGGTGGCGAAGCTGGAAAGAGCCGGTTCAGTCTTTATCAGCTGCGAAAGTGTTAATGAAAATAGTTTTTCCACGCAGGTGTGAGATTAGAATTAACAGTGACTGCAGCTGGTGCCCATCACTCAGATCAACACGTTTTGTTTTCTTTGATGAGTATCTTTCCTTAAACTCTGCCCGGTCCGTGGTGCCCGTCTGGTCTGGGGTCCGTTCGCCGGTCGTGCTCAGCGCCGAATACACTCCCAGAGAGAACCGGGAGACAAGTGGTGTCGAAAGAGCAGGTTTCAGCTAAATGAAGGACCGAGGTTTTCTCAGAGCGCTGAGGCTGTTGTCCGTGACGGTGATCCTCGTAAATAAACGCTTCCTCAAGTGGGTTTAGCCCCTAGTCACCCACATCCTATAACTCATGCAGCGTAATGGCAGTGGTCCCGGGTGCAAATCGCATGGATGGAGTCCTACCATCTAATAAATAACAGAAATGATGTTTACACTTCTTTCAAATCGCTTTATAAATAACAAGGACTCCCCTCCATCACCTGGATGATGCAACAGTGGCCATAGTGCTCCAGTACTCTCCCACACACAGCTCT
Organism: Atractosteus spatula; assembly: GCF_055471065.1. NCBI lineage: Eukaryota > Metazoa > Chordata > Actinopteri > Semionotiformes > Lepisosteidae > Atractosteus > Atractosteus spatula. The sequence continues at coordinate 64,444,876 of NC_142706.1, read as the reverse complement.
CAGTGGGGAGGAGAGCAGAGTGATGAAGCCAGTTCATAGATGGGGATTATTAGGCGGCCATGATTGGTAAGGGCCAATGGGAAATTTGACCAGGATGCCGGGGTTACACCCCTACTCTTTTCGAGAAACGCCCTGGGATTTTTAATGACCACAGAGAGTCAGGACCTCGGTTTTACATCTCATCTGAACGACGGCGCCTTTTTACAGTATACTGTCCCCGTCACTATACTGGGACATTAGGACCCACACAGGGTGAGCGCCCCCTGCTGGCCCCACTAACACCTCTTCCAGCAGCAGCTTTAGCTTTCCCAGGAGGTCTCCCATCCAGGTACTGACCAGGCTCACACCCGCTGAGCTTCAGTGGGGCTGCCAGTCGTGAGTTGCAGGGTGTTGTAGCTGCTGGCATCTCGCCTGGCATGACGGAAAGTGGCGAGCGGGGTTCTGAGACAGCGTCGCGCCACGCCTCCTGTCGCAGCGCCTTGCAGTGGGGTGTCTGTCCCTGTGGTCGCATCCGCAGACATTCCTCATCTGCTGTGGACAGGCAGCTCCAGCTCTTGCTGGACACTTTGCGGTGTCTTGATCACCCTGTTAGACGTCCTGTAAGGTCTGGATGCTGTCTGGCCTGTCTGGCTCATTCGGTTGCCAGAAGCTCGGCGATGCCTCGATCATGCCTGGCTGTTGATCGAGCAGGAAGCCTCAGATCCGTGGCTGGGCCGGCTCTTCCAGGTGCTCTGCCGATGCCGCGGGGCTGACTGGTGCCGGGGTGAAGCGCCAGGCTGCACCGGAGGGGGGGTGTCGACACCGCAGCATGTGCCACAGTCCCGCCTCGCGCCATGCTGACCTCGCTGTGCTGTGCTGGCAGGAGGTCCTGCCAGGCCGGGTCCCTGCTCGGCTTCCGGAGCCCGCGGCCCGTTCGAGCGGTGACTGGCGCTTGGCGCTGGGCCGCAGTCCTGCCGAGCAGGGTCGCAGTGAACTTGGTGGCAGTATTGCCAAGTGCGGATTAGAAGACAGATAGACGGCAGCTTGCAGAAGCTAAAAGGGCAAAACCGCTCTCCTGTTGCAGATGGAGCACGCACATACACCGACACTGACACGACACACCCTCGCGTATATCTGTTCATGAGCACTGCTACAGCACACACACTCACAGACACACAGCTGCAGCACACACACTCACAGACACACAGCTGCAGCACACACACTCACAGACACACATATATACACTGCTACAGCACACACACTCACAGACACACATATATATACACTGCTACAGCACACACACTCACAGACACACATATATATACACTGCTACAGCACACACACTCACAGACACACATATATATACACTGCTACAGCACACACACTCACAGACACACATATATATACACTGCTACAGCACACACACTCACAGACACACCTATAGTATATACAAGGTTTTTTATTTTTCCTAAAAATGATCCATTTGTTTTTCATTTAAATATTAATGGTTATACGATCTTATTAAAGGTGATAAAAGGTCTGACGTGATTTGTCTTTACATCAACAAAAGCTGAAATTTCAATAAGGGTGTGCAGACTTTGGAATATACACTGTCACTGCACACACGTATATACTGTATATGCATTGTCACTGCACACACACAAATACTGTATATATACACTGTCACTGCACACACACAAATACTGTATATATACACTGTCACTGCATACATACAGTATATATACACACTGGCAATGCATACACAAGGAATAACACTGTGCACATGCGCGTTGTCCATCTTTCATTTGTTGTGAAGATGTCCTGTCTTACAGTATCGCACTGTACTTACCGCTGACATCTGTCACAATGAGCTCGAGCAGCAGGCTGAAAGGATTCTTTTTCACACAGATGCCCAGCTGCTGCGGTGCAGCGGGGTTTGAACCGGAGAGCCCCCTGTGCCTCTGTGCAGGCTGCTGTGTGCACAGCTCACTCTGCCGCTGGGAGGACAAGGGGGTGGGGAGGGTTTCCAGCCTGCTGCTAGCATGTGCAGAGCTCAGAAATCGTGAACACGTTGTGCTGGTTGAACAGCCATCTCTGATCTCTTTTACATGAGTTATTATACCCTTCAGTAATGGTTCCCATATTTCCTCCTATTTTTAGTTTTTTTTTTTCCAGCCATTTTCAGGCCATAGAGATGATCAAATCGGCAAAATTCTCGGTTTGCTCAGGACATCTGGGTGGGAGTGCTTGCTGTAGAGGTGTAATGATAGCTTATCCCTTGGTTCCAACATTACAAGGCGTCTCAAGTTACCCTGGTCTGCTCTGACCAGATGGCTACACAGTGCTGTTCCTGGGAAAGTCTGGGGCCCTCGTCCTCCTGTTGTTCTCTGAAGGCGCCTTTTCGGTTTTCTCAGAAATGAAGAGCAGGCAGGCTTGGCGTTCCTCTGAGCTGGAGCTTCATACCGGTTTTAACTTCGGTCTTAACGAACAGTAATCGCACCTTTGCTCAAAACATACAGGCGTGCTGGAAAAGGAGTTCTTAACGAGGAATAGCTGGGAGGCTTGCGTTTCAAAATCTAATGTCCCCCCATGTGGGAGAATCATGGGGTCCAGTCAGTGATATCTGCTCTCGAGTTTTGCTTGCAGATTGGCTTTTTATTTGTGAGAACACCTGCATTTTAGCCGCTGTTTGAAATGGGGGAATATGCAGCCCTGCTTTCTCTCTAGCTGAGCTCAGTTGTTTGCTCTTTCCGTAGACATGTTAGGACCTCAGATGTGCCAGGGCAATATTTGGATTAGGGCTAAGCAGGATGAGTTATAAATAATCGATAGGAGGGGAGACATAGTGGATTGATTTACCTGTGTTATGCGTTGTAAGACTAATGTCTTGAGTGAGAAATGACCTCTTTGAGAGCTGGCCTTGAGATTAAAGTTGTGTGAAGACCTCCTCCCTCCTCTCACCAGGTGGCTCAGTCACTGAGCACCGATCTGGCGACGCCTGTGACTCCCATCGCCCGCAGATCTCCGCAGCCGGCCTCCGGTCCGTCACGCTGCGCAGAGTAGCGCTGGGTTTCACTCTGTGTGACACCTGGGCTCCATCCTCCATGGTGGCACAGCATGGCGGTGTGGGCCGAGCCCTGCGACTGTGCTCTCCTCTCCCGCGAGAGGGAATACAGAGGGGTGGGGCTCGGGATCCAAGATGGTTGGATCCCTGTTGATCCCTCACTGGTTTTTTGGGGCAGCATGCTAGACAGGAAGTGACAGCCTGCAGAGAGGAAGCAAGGAGAAAAGATGTCAGCTGTAGAGCCACAGGAACGCGATCAGAAAGGAGAAGTGAGATCTGGAGAATTATCTGTCACCAGGACACTCTCATCCCACAGCACGGGGCTGCCCAGTCCTGATCGACCGGACTGTGCTGGTTAAATTCAATCCTTACCTGAGCTCATTAGGCCCCCTTCAATCTTCATTAACTCCTAAAAAGATTCAGGAATTTAACGTGGTTAAGTGGTTTGTAGGATCTAATAATCTGCTGCTGCACTAGTGCACAAATAGCAACAAACCAGATGGAAAGATGAAGTTATGGCTTCAGGTGAGGGTAATGGACTGAGAGCTCTGCAGAACTGACAGCAGACACTGGGGACCTGAGGCTCGACTTCCCTGGGATTCAGGGAATCTTCACATGTCGAACGCGACTCCTGCTGAAACACCCGCTGGACAAAATCGGCACACAGCTGTCGGCGTGTGGGCCTTCGAGCGCCCGGAGTGGGGGTGCAGGTGCCGCCTGTGGAGACAGACCGGTGCTGCAGCAACACCCAGGAGGGGGGGGGCGCAGTGGCTCTGATCGGCTCCTCCCCGGTCCTGGAATCCAGATTCCCTTTCAGACTCTCGCTTCCTTGCGCTCCAGTCTGGTCTGTCAAGTCGCCGCCGAGTGACTGGGATTACCGCTAATACCCCGCTAAGCCCTCCTTAACGGGCTCAACCCTCTGGGGTCTTAAGTGGGCAGGTTCGGCAGCGATCGGATCTAATTCTCCAGGCTCCGGCCGAACACGTGCGGCATCGGCTGTGTGTCCCTGGAGCCAGCCCGGGAGAGCTCTTTTCCTGGTGCTGTCATTGTCACTGGTAGCTGATCCGGTTCTTTCCTGTGACATTTTTCCGTGCTTATCCGCGATTTCCACTGTCTGTGTGGTCGTGCGAAGCAGTGCCTTCGGCTACCAGCCTGTCAAAAACTTTCCAAAGGAAATTGCCGGTTTTGTTGAGCGTCTGTACTTGTTGCTAATCGATAGAGGGTATTTCAGAAGGACCCTCTCAGTGGCTTAAGTACTGGTTCAGTGGGAGGGCGCTCTTGGGCCCATGCATGTGGGTCGTGGTGGCGATGGCCTTGGTCCTGAAGACGGTGGCTCTCTGGGCGGGCAGGGGGGGGGCGCTGGCATGCTGTCGGCATGTGACTGGAAAAGCCCAGCTCTGTGCCACAGCGGCGGTCTCGCTACGTGTCCAAGGGAGGGGGTGTAAGTAGCTTGTAGGATCTGGAGCTGAGAAAGGAGCCATTGTGATGGCTGAAAGGGCTCTCAGGAGGAGGGGAGTGGCCCTGTGGTGTAGGAGAGAGAGAAGCAGAGGCTCAGAAAACCTCCTCTGATACTCACCGGTTTCCCTCAGCCGTCCTCTTGCGAACAGGGCGGAGGCGCAGGAGTGAGGTCAGCCCTCGTCAGCAGACTGGGGAAGAATTAGGGACCAGGCTGAGGAGGTGACGCAGTCACCAGGCCTTTATTTCAGCTGGCGTTCCAGCGCGGTGTGTCGGCCTGAAAGGAGAAGTTTCTCTGACTCTGTCCCCGTGTCCAGGTTCCCTTTCCTGCCAGGTACAAGCAAGTCTAGCGAAACCCGCAGGACAGTGGCTACTTCCTCATCCTTCTGCCCCCTTTCTCCCCCTGTCAGACACTCATAACGTGTCACAGCAGTCTACATATTATTTTTATCAGGATTACAAAGATGTGCTTTTTGACAAGAGCAAAGAAAAGTTAAGCGTAAGCAACTTTAAGGCCATCAGTGCTTCTAGTTAACAGTTAGGTTACAGATATTTATATATAAAGGCCTGTTAGTAATGCTCCGATTACATTTATGCTATATATATAAAGATAAAACCCCGTCCTTCAGTGGTCTCTCACAACCTCAGCATGCCCTCTGGGGCTGGTTTTTGCGAGCTGCATGTTTATCAAATACGCTCTTTGTACCTGACCTGACCAAAACTGTCCCGAGCTCTGAGCAGTTTCAGGTTCACTTGCGTACAGGTTTCCTCAGTTCTGCGAGCCCTCTGGTCCAGCAGTGGCACTGTCGCCGCCCTGCAGCCTGATCTCGGGAGCGGAGCAGGGCTGGGCTGGGGGACCTGCGAGGAGGACCAGGTTCGTGCTGGGAGGGGGCCGGTGGAACAGTAGGGGGCGCTCTTCCCTTCTGGTCCAGGACATCCCAATCGGCGTCCCAGTACAGTGACCCGAGACACTGTGCTGTAAAAGAGACCGTTTCATCCGGGCAGTGCTGATTCAGCAGCCAGGTCCTGGGTGTGTTAAAAGTCCCGTGGCCCTGTGTGAGTGAGTAAGGGTGTCAGGTTCCACTCTGGTCTTGTACATTCTGGTTTCTCTAAATCTGTACAATTTCTCAACTGCTCCAGTACCAGCACAGCTCTAATTTTCCAAGAATCCAGTGAACTTCCCAGCATGTCACAGGACTGTGGGAGAAAGCCCATGAGCATACAGACTCCACGCAGGTGGGCATCCCAGTTCCAGGAACGAACCCAGGGCCCGAGCTGGCCACTGCACCACCGTGCTGCCCTCCTCTCTAAATGTCCCCCATAATCCAGCTGCTCCCCTGTCCTGCCGTGAGTCACCCAGTGGGGGAGTAAGGTGGGTCCCCCTCATGACACCTGAAATGCTTCGGGATCCTTTGAGCTGGAAAGTGCTTCAGGAATACAGGGAATCATAATTGGAAGTCATCCCGAAATGTATGAATTAAAATCTTCTGTTCCGGTGTGGAAAACGGGATGCAGGCTGTCGGGGTGTCCCACTCCGCAGTGCAGCTGTTTGGGCGGGATCTGACTTGGCAAGTTCAGGCAGCGGCGAGGCAGACCGGAGTTTTAGCTCTGGGAACAGGATTCCGAGGTTAAAGCCCCATTAGAGGTCCCAGACCCAGAGAACCGATCCACATGGGGCTGGAGGCGTGAGCTGGGCCCCCATCCTGGGGAGGAGCGGACAGAGGGGTGTTGTCCCGTGTGCTAGGAGGGAATGAGATCATGTGGCGGCCAGGCGCGCGACTGGGGAGGAGCTGTGAGTAGGATGAGCAGAAGATCACTAAAAAGACCTTTCGACTGCTTCTTCCACTTCAGGCAGCAAACCCCAGGGTATCTCTTACAGGGTCTGGAGATGCGCTGTCCCTCGTTAAGGTTTCGCAGTGCCCTCTCCTGTGTGGTCCCACAGAGATGGAGACAGGGGTGAGCGTGAGCTAGCCGTGCCACTCCCTCTGAAGCTCCCTCTCGTGTCCGGTCCGTGCCCAGGGCAGACCGCGGACTTGGAGACGGTGCCCAGGGCAGACTGCAGACTTGGAGATAGTGCCCACTCCAGTGCCCAGGGCAGACTGCAGTCTTGGAGATAGTGCCCACTCCAGTGCCCAGGGCAGACTGCGGTCTTGGAGACAGTGCCCATACCCGTGCCCAGGGCAGACCGCGGACTTGGAGACAGTGCCCATATTCGTGCCCAGGGCAGACTGCGGTCTTGGAGACGGTACCCATACCCATGCCCAGGGCAGACTGCGGTCTTGGAGACGGTGCCCATACCCGTGCCCAGGGAGGACTGCGGTCTTGGAGACAGTGCCCATACCCGTGCCCAGGGCAGACCGCGGACTTGGAGACAGTGCCCATAACCGTGCCCAGGGCAGACCGCGGACTTGGAGACGGTGCCCAGGCCAGACTGCAGACTTGGAGACAGTGCCCATATTCGTGCCCAGGGCAGACTGCGGTCTTGGAGACGGTGCCCATACCCGTGCCCAGGGAGGACTGCGGTCTTGGAGACGGTGCCCATACCCGTGCCCAGGCAGTGCCCATACCCGTGCCCAGGGCGGACTGCGGTCTTGGAGACAGTGCCCATACCCGTGCCCAGGGCGGACTGCGGTCTTGGAGACGGTACCCATACCCATGCCCAGGGGGGACTGCGGTCTTGGAGACAGTGCCCATACCCGTGCCCAGGGGGGACTGCAGTCTTGGAGACGGTGCCCATACCCGTGCCCAGGGCAGACTGCGGTCTTGGAGACAGTGCCCATACCCGTGCCCAGGGCAGACTGCGGTCTTGGAGACGGTGCCCATACCCATGCCCAGGGCAGACTTGGCCTTGGTGTGAATGGGCTCCAGCAGCTAGGAGACGGAAAGCCTGCTGCTTCATAGAGGATCATCCATTATTTAGGCTGGGCAAGTAAATGCACGTAGATGATTGTTGTAGACATAGAATCGATACCAGCTCTGTTAGGGAAAGTTTGATTCGGTCGTGGATTTTCCTGTGGTGGTTTAACTCTATGTTGCCAGCTCCTTTCTAAACACCCGTTCAGTTTTGGAAGAAGATGGCAAATCAGCAGCTGAGCTCCAGCCAGCTGCAAAATGGGGAAGACCAAGCACCCCACCACATCAATGCTTCATCCGCGAGCTGGTTAAGAGGGATAGAAGAGTAGAAGGACAGAAGTTTACAGGGATTAGGTTAAGATTAGGATACGATAAACTATACAATTGCAATTTACAATACGATTGACAGCTTGTGACACAAGTAACACAAGGAGATATGGCATCCAGTTGGGGAAACCCTAGTCAGCTCTGAGCCCACTGCTTTCCCAGCGCAGCTCGGCCTGGTGTGCCACTTCCAGGCGACTCCTTGTCGCGGTCCTCTAGGGAAATGGCCCAGGCTTGGGCGTGTAAGCTCTGACCTCTGGCCTGCAGCCAGAACAGAGGCCTGTGCAGGGTGAGACCCATGGGGAGAGCCTGGCACCCGTCCCTGTGGGCCCTCACCCTCTGAACTTGAACTTTATTGCCATATGTAACTGGTACATGTACTGGTACAGTAGAATTCTTACTTACAGAAAGTCTCTCGATTGTTAAAACACGTGTAAAAACACAAAGTGCAGACAGTGCATCAAGACAACATACACACAAACAGTAGACAATGTACAAGTAAACAGTTTGAGTGTCAACAATGCAGACGTGTAAACAATGACTGGAGATGTGCAGTAAATCAGAAATCATAATGAGGTCGATGGTGTAGGTGTGGTCCGAGGGGGATGGCTAAATGTGTTCGCCAGTCGCACTGCTTGAGGATAGAAGCTATCGAGGAATCTGGTGGTAATGCTGCTGTTCCGGCCCGGAGGGCTGCCTGCAGCAGGTGTGTGTGCGCGCTGGTGCCGGCATGCTGACCGCTTTGTCGGCTGACTCTGGGGAAAAGGGGCTGGGGTGGGCTGGGGCGAGGGCCACTGGCTTGCCCAGTCTCGCTGGACGAGGAAGGGCAGGAGCACTGCGTGACCCCGGGACACAGCTTCAGTGATGAGCTGGAGGCTGGTTTCATCCCTGACGGGGCGCACGGTCGGGGCGCACGGTCGGGGCGCACGGTCGGGGCGTGACTCTGTCAGAGCAGTCCTTTGTGCCCCTGTGCGGAGTTTTTGGCAGGTCAGCTGTGCTTCAGAGGAGGTGTTAAAACACTGCTTCTGCAATCCCAGCCCTGAGGCCTGAGGACAGCCTGCATCCTCTGGCCTTCGTTTCATCTGATCTCTTAATCACTCCAGCTAACTGAGCTGTTGGTCTGGATGAGACATGAGAAATGACCACTAACCTGGACTGTGAACTGGACACGTTACCCTCTTTAAGGAAGTCCATATTGTTTCCTGGAGCTGCTACGGTAACATTTATGTCCTCTGATTATACGCCATTATTCAGTCGTCTGCTAAGAGGTGCTTAGAGAGATTGTTGGAAACAGGTTTATTACAGCCGTTTTCTGTACTCCCAACTTGTCACCTTTAAGCCCACAGCAGGGTATTGCTGAAACCAAGGCCTGAACACAGAGAGCAGTGTGTTCAGTGTTCAGCTGTAAAACAAGGCTCAGACGCCTCAGTAATGAAGCCGAACGTGGTTGAGTAAGGAGCAGCCCTTCCTGAAGGGGTGGGGTGGGGCTGAGGGCCTTTGGTGGAAAGAGTCCGCTAAGAATCCTGGCATTTAACTCCGCTCGTGAGTAGTTCTGGTGAGACACATGTCTTTTGTCTTCCTAGGATCAGTGAGGGTCCCGAAGTCATGATCTCCTCTGTGCCCTCGCTTTCTGCTTGGTGACGAAACATTTTTGAAATAACAGGCAGGCTCTAGCTTGCTTATTGACTTTCAGAGGCTCCAATCTCTTCCTGTGCCGTTTGAGCAAAGACTGAAGAGACCGAGTTCCTCCGGCCTGTCCCGTTCAGACTGCTCGGCCGCGTGTCCTTACGCTTGGTTTATGTACAGGTGTGAGAGAAAAGGGTTGTGAAGCCTTTGGAAATGACTGTATTGCTGCATAACCTGAAGCAAACCGTGCATTCAAGACCTGCCCAAACTAGATGATTCCAAAGGCGTCTCAAACGTTCTGTCACCACTGTATGAGTCTCTGGTCCTAGAGGTCGGCAAGCCAGGTGTGTGAGGTGCTGTTCTGTTTTCCCTCAGAGGACAGATCGTGTGTTTTGGCCTCTGCAGGGCTGACCAGTCGGGCCTGGAGTGCAGCTCCTCAGGCTATAGCCAAGCGAGGCCTGAGTCTGGCGCTGGAGGCCCTGGTGGTCCCCGGCGGTGTACTGGGAGGTGTGGGGTGTTTTGAGGATTGGTGCCAGGGCCCTGCCGCGCTTGAAATTTTGTCTCACTCTCCCTCCCTCGACATCTGCGACCCCCACGTGGACCCCAGCTCTCGGGGCTTGATGGGACGAAGGGCGTTTGTCTGGTGGTTTAGTGCGCTGGTTTGTTTTCATTCGTCCGACCAGACCGTGCTTACCGGGCTGCGCCACTTCCTAGTAGGGGTTTCGAAACATTTTTTTTATAACGTTCTGTTTATATAATACTTCTAAAATCCCCCAGCCGGCAGAGGAATCCTACTCCGTTGGGCCCCTGAGCAAGACCCTTAACCCCAACTGCTCCAGGGGCGCTGTATAAATGGCTGACCCTGTGCTCTGACCCCAAGCTTCTCTCCCAGTCTGTGTGTCTCATGGAGAGCAAGCTGGGGTATGTGAAAAGACAAATTTTTAATGCAAGAAATTGTATATTGCCAATAAAGTGATCTTATCTAATCTTAAAATCTAAACTTTCTTGCCCCACAAAGCAGAAAGGCGTTAACTGCTGTAAGCGCTGTGTCTCGGTGGAGGTCCAGGTGTCCATTCTCCATGTTCCAGAGCTTGTGGGGTCTTTGCTCACGCTGACTGCGGGATGTGTGTGTTTGCAGAGCCCCGTTCTGTAATGGCGTACAGCAGCCTTCGATCTGGGGTCCCCCCTCCCCCAGGCGGAGCGTCTGCTCACACATGGCTGGTAGTGTTGGCCTGCAGCTGCGGTTTTCAATATGGCTCCTATAGGAAGTAGTGTGTTTTTGTATATTGGACTTTTGCTCAAGCTGGGGGTCGGGATTGAAAAGGCCACCTTTTTAAAGGAATCTTCCTCCCAGAAAAATCTCAGCAGCAGCATGTTAGTTTGCAAGCCAGGAGAGATCTTGGTCCTGTTCTTTCACACAGCTGGACTGATGCAATGCGGAGAGCTAGATACCAGGGAATCTCCTTTTCCGGGTGTAAAAGGGTGTGAATATTAAAACAAAAGGCTTCGGATACCAGAGGAGTGTCTCCTTCACAGTGCAGCATCGGCTCGTTCTTAATTCATCCGCAGTTTTCTTAACTGTCCGTGAATTTACAAGCTCTCTATGATTAGCCATTTGCCGCCCTGTTATCCTCTGTCTTTCATCGCAAGGATTGTTAATGGACTTTTCCAGGTTATGTTAGCAGCCTGGTTGAGGTCCAAATATCCGTTTCCCGTTGTCAATCCTGTTTTGCAGCCTTGATGTCCTTGCGTGCTCGGTGGAGCTCATCGCTCCGACAGGGAGGCTGGAACGACCCCTGTATCGCGATGCGCTCTTCCTGCTCTGCTTCCAGTCTAGGAGATCAGAGGAAACCGTGACCTGCAGCTGATGTCACTTCCTCCCTCCTGCAGCCCAGTTTCCTGTTTAGAGGGGGCAGAGGTCACAGGGGTGCCCAATGGCGCTCGAGGCTGCTCTGAGAGATCGGAGGACGGCGGGTCTCTCCCTGCGGCGGGTGGAAGTCAGTCTGTTGCTTTTGTGTCTGTAGTCTGGCTGGAGAATTAATTAGCGAATGTTTTTAACAGAGACCTGGCTAGAACCTCCTAATAACCCCCATCTATGAACTGGCTTCATTGCTCTGTTCTCCTCACCACTGAGAGCTGGTGTGTGGGGAGGTACTGGAGCACTCTGACTGCTGTCGCATCATCCAGGTGGGGCTGCACACTGGTGGGGGTGGAGTCCCTCTTACCTGTAAAGCGCTTTGAGTGGAGTGTCCAGAAAAGTGCTATATAGGTGTAAGCAGTTATTATTATTATAGAACGTCTGTCAGAAAGATACACGGATTGATTCAAACATGAGTGCAAAGGTCCTTCAAAATCTGCCAGAAAATGAGCCAGAGTGCAGGGGAGCTTATTCCCAAGCAGAGCATCCTGTCTAGAGCAGAGGTCAGTACCCACATAGTAGAGCAGAGGAGTTTACTGCCATATGCACATGTACATTGGAATTCTTATTGGAGCTGATCTCTCGTGACACACACAGTACAGCAGACAACACCACACAATGTAGAGAGTGCATTACAAACATAATAAATAAATCAACCAGAGCAATAAACGTGTTGTGGAGAACAATAAATATGTGGTAGTGGATAAAAAAAAACATGGCAGAGCATGCAAAAAGAGCCTAGTGCAGACATGCATTGCATTTTGCTGTTAAGGATGCGTTCTGCAGCAGGGTAGAAACGTGCCGATCTCCCTCTCTGCTCCCGGGTGTCTGTGAGATGGGGACGTGATCGCGGGAGGTGGGGGGTGGGAGACGGTGTGAATGGAGGCGCAGGCAGGTGAGATGCCGGACAGCTGAGCCGTGTCCTGACATGACTTTCCCTGCCTGCTGCTGGGCCCTTAACGGGGGCCACTTGGTGGGTGTTCAGCGGGGTACCAGCATGACCGAACAAGAAAAGGAAGCCTCAGCACGGCATATCTGGTTACCCTGAAGCTTGTGGGCACAGTGCCAGTCGTTGGCGCCCCTTGGCGTGAGAGAGCCCGTTAGCAGCTGGGGGGTAAACTTAGAGTCCAGCTGTCTCGGCCTCTCCCACCATTCGCCTTTGGAATCTCCCTTAATTAAACACGCCCAAACGAGCAGCCGCAGCCCAGGACAGGGTCTCCCCCTCTCTGTCTTCAGGAGCAAGTGTTTCCACTGTTTTTTTTGCTCCATTTGTTCTTTATGAAACTTGCAATTTTTCCTTTGGTGGAAAGAGTCCGCTAAGAATCCTGGCATTTAACTCCGCTCGTGAGTAGTTCTGGTGAGACACGTCTTTTGTCTTCCTAGGATCAGTGAGGGTCCCAAAGTCACGATCTGCTCTGTGTCCTCGCTTTCTGCTTGGTGATGAAACATTTTTGAAATAACAGGCAGGCTCTAGCTTGCTTATTGACTTTCAGAGCCTCCAATCTCTACCTGTGCCGTTTGAGCAAAGACTGAAGAGACCGAGTTCCTCCGGCCTGTCCCGTTCAAACTGCTCGGCTGCGTGTCCTTACGCTTGGTTTATGTACAGGTGTGAGAGAAAAGGGTTGTGAAGCCTTTGGAAATGACTGTATTGCTGCATAACCTGAAGCAAACCGTGCATTCAAGACCTGCCCAAACTAGATGATTCCAAAGGCGTCTCAAACGTTCTGTCACCACTGTTTGAGTCTCTGGTCCTAGAGGTTGGCAAGCCAGGTGTGTGAGGTGCTGTTCTGTTTTCCCTCAGAGGACAGACCGTGTGTTTTGGCCTCTGCAGGGCTGACCAGTCGGGCCTGGAGTGCAGCTCCTCAGGCTGTAGCCCTTGAACGGTGTTTCTCATTGTCTTCGTTGTGTGGGTCCGCTCCTCCTGTTCAGCTTCTGCGTGATCTTCTCAGACGCGCTCCAGACTTGGCAGGGGAGCACAGGCAACGTTGCCTCCAGGCAGGAGGGAGATGTTCAGACAGGGACGGCTGTTTCTGGACCGACCCTCTCGGGGCGTCGGCTGTCGAGGGGGTTTAAAACTGGGGTACGTCCAGCTGTAGGGGGAGCTCTTACTGAGCAGGGCATTCCTTTCAGAGCGTCCCACTTGGGACGAGCTGGTCCCCAATCTGTGAAGCAGCCCCCACCCCCCTCTCGCTGCAATGGCAGAGGTGCCCGCATCAGCTCTCTGACCACTCCTCCCACCACCCCCTCAGCGCGACACGGCGTGGCCCCGTTTACCCAGCACACACTGCACTTGTGCCAACAGGAGGTCGCGGCCTGTCTGCAGAGCCTTTGTGCGGTCCATAAAGGCTCCATTCTCCCGCGGCTTCACAGACCCCTGCCGCCAGCACAGCCGGCCATTGTGTCCGAGGAGAAGGTGGGGGGGTTCGGTTCGAGTGCACTCCGTTCATTAGCACTCTGCAGCCACGTCCGCCAAGTAGCACTCCAGGAGTCTCCGATTGGCTTGTCCCTTCCACAGCGCCTGTTGGATCCAGGCCCTCGTACGGGATACACGGGATAAAGAGATCCAGGGAAGGGAGAGAGAATGCTGTGCACATCCAGCTGACGAGTGGAAAACTTAAATCAATATGCAGCTCTGCTAGCCTGTATCCAGCACATCTATGGTCACAATGTTTGGCATCGCTGTAGCATTGTAAATTATGAAAAACACATGGCCATAACTTTGTGTTCCGAGCACATCATGCACACTGAACACTGTGCTCCTCCTTTTCTGAGCAGCGATTGCTCAGGGATACCGTCCCACGTACTGGAGAGTAAATAATATCAGGCTTGTGTATAATTTCTGCCTAAGTGCCTCTCTGTGTAATGACTCCTTTCAGCAGATTGCTGACACACTCATGCTTTGGATCCTACTGTGTGCTTTTATCGTCTTGCCTTCAGATGAGTGTTTCATTTCCCCGTTTTAAACAAATGACTCAATTTTCAGGTCCCAGGGCTGAGCAAACCAGGCTTTTTTTTTTTTGTCGAAGGAGAGAGGGGTGAGACACAAGTGGCAGAGGGCTCCTCGGAGAGAGAGAGAGGGAAAGAGAGAGCGAGCGCAGAATACTTTCCAATCTGCTCTCATTCTTTCCACCTCAAGTCATGTGCAAAACCTCCCCCTTCTCCCTCGCGGGGAGGGGTGGGAGAGGGCTCGAGGTCGGCTCGTTCTCCACCGGCCTGAAACGCGTGCGGAATCGGATCAGGGCCGGCGTGGAGAGCCTTCCAGAAAGTGGGCGCTCCCACCCCTGCCTCTGTTTCCAATGAGCTTAAAGAGGGGGAGACCCCGTTTTCCCTTAAACTTGACCCTCCCAAAACGGAGGAAAAGCAGGATGCTTCTGTTCGTCTTTGCCCTTTGGGAACATGAATCTAGGATTACGTGGGTGAGAAGTAGTTCTGAACACGCCATGTTTCAGCTGTGCTATCTCCAGTTACGTCTTTACACACTGTACACTGACTGTAAATCTGGATTCCTCCCGATCAGGGTGTGAACATGCTTTCCTGACTGGGATCCCTGTCTTTTGGGTAAGCCGGGGTCCTGCTTGTGAGGGTTGAAGAGGTCGTGGTGGTGTTCAGAAGCGGAGACATGCGAGTCCGGTTCTCTGGCTGAAGTCCAGTCCGGGCTTTCTCAGCCACCCTCCTCCTCCTCCTGCTGCGATGGGCTCAGAGATCCTCTCTTCACCTGCTGCGCTACTAGTGAAGGACTAGAGACTTGAAGGACATTAGAACAGTTACACACCAGAGGAGGCCAAACAGAACATCGAACCTGCTTGGTAGATAATTGACCCAAGAAGCTCATGCAGCTGTTCTTAAAAGAAACCCTCAGAAAGGTTTGAAGGCAATAACTTGAAAGTATTTTATCATCTTGAGCTGGCTGCGGGAACAGCTTCTTGTCTCCGACCCAGAATTGGAAAAACAAGCTTTTCCACAGCAACGCAGCAAACCAAAAATGGGCTACAGTTACATCTCTTCTGGGTCCGTATCGGAGCGACAGAACGGGTTACTGAATTAGAAAGCTGTTTACTATGGAAAGCTTGGTCTGCGGTCCCCTGCGCTATCTGAGCAGGTGTGTGTCTGGCTCGCTGGCGGTGCCCTGACGGGTCTTCTGTCTGTGAAGCCCGGCCCTCCTCCACAGCTGCGCCCCCTGCTGGGCGTGACCAGCGGGGCATTTTGTATCTTGGTGCGAGAGCTGCATGCTGCTGGAGAGTCTTCTGGAGAAACTGGGCAGGGATCTTCATAGGTGACGGGGACTGTGGGAGTGAAACACACAAAACGCAACCCCCCTACACACCTGGAACACACACACACACACACACACACACACACACACTGTTCTGGGGACCTGATGAGACTCATTCAGTGTTTTACTGCTCCAAACTCCACTCACACGATTCTTACAAGGTATGAAAAATAGAACCATAACACGTTTTTGGCAATTTTAGTTTGAAGAGAAGATGCTGATTTCCACTGTGGACGGTCCGTCTTTGCGTTGACATTTTCTCAGCTCTGGCGCCCGCAGTGGTGGGCTCAGCACACACGTACCACACACGCACACACGTCCTGTCGCTCGGAGTCGCACCTCCCTCGCCGGGGGAGCTGTGAGCCCACTGGGGAAGGTGGGGGGGGGGGGCCTGCGGCTGTGCCAGATCTCTCCAGGAGCTGTTCAGGGCCCTGGGGCTGCTGCCTGGCATGGCCAGTGCCCATCTGAGCAGGGCTGTTGGCAGAGAGCTCGGACTGGCATATAAAATAAAGGGGGAAAAGAAACCGCAAACCTTGCAAACCTACCTTTTTTCCAGTCTGTGAAAGGGAGGTCCCCACAGAGCCTTGTGCCAGCACTGCTGGACCAGTCTGGTGATGGGCAGAGCCTGGGACATCCTGTACTTGACATCAGGCTGTCCCTTCGCTACTGTCTCACGTAGGACTGAGGAGCAGTGTTACTCCTGGAGAGGAAGTGAAGTATTGTTATACAGTTATTTTATACAGTCAGTAAAGATACTACCAGCCCACCAGCCCTTGAAATCCCATCAGCTCAGCTGGCTGCAGTCCTGTGTTTCAGGGGGTGCTTGCAGTGTGGCAGCGTGTGGCACGGACTGGGGGTTCCCACTGCGCAGACTGAAGAGGTCACAATGCAGAGTGAAACGGGAAACCTCTCGTCTTTCTCTCTGCAGACACAGGCGTGCGCCGATGGATGCTTTCTCCTGACCGTCCAGCGCATTCCTCCCCTGCTCTGAGCCCCCCTCAGCGATGACCTCCGACCCCTCTCACCTGGGCCCCGGCAGGGCGGGGCTGGGCGTGGTGGAAGTAGACGCCTGTGACCTGGAATTAGACCGAAAATACGAGGTCATCCCCGCTGTCATCTGCGCCATGTGCTGCCTGTTCGGCATCATCTACTGCTTCTTCGGTAAGACGAGCGTCCCTGCCGGGTGTGGTCTGCCCCTGTGCGATTATGCTCGAATCGGCCTGGAGCGCAAGTCGTAACCAAACATGTTCAGCACCAGTCTGCAGAAAGGGGAGATTATAGCCTGCTTATTATGCATTACCCATTTTCAGTAATGCAGCTAATTTGATTTGATCCCTGAGGTTAAAGAAAGTCATCATAGCCTCTTTCTTCATGATCAATGCAGTGGTTTCACAGAGCCTGCTGTATCGCCAGTGCTGGTGTCTATAATGTTAATGTGGGCAGGAGTCCAAGTCTAGGACTATTGCTGACAACTGCTGGCACAGGGCTGCAGAGCTAACTTTATCAGACCCACTTAAAAAGTCTGCCTGCTTACTTTATAGTTGATCCCAAGCAGCAGCCCAGAAACCTACTGTACTAACACTCTGGTTCATAGACTGGTTTGCTTGAGCAGAGTGGTCAATTAGGCCAGGGGCTTGAAGCAGGGTACCAGAGAGAAAAGGACCAGTTTTTACTCCTGTAAAATCAACACACTCTTGCGCTGTGGAGCCGAGTTCTTCTCTTGGAGACCTGATGTCTCCAGCTGCTCTCGGGGGAAAGCAGACTTCACAAACCTGCGCTCAGCGGGATTGTTGATAACCCAGGCAGGAACTTCCCTAAGGGCAGGAGGAAAAAACATCTGTTGAATACGATCCTGCATTTGCGAGCGTGGGTCATTTTTCAACAGAACTGCAGTGAGTTTGTAAGAAAGCTTACGTATGCTGCTTTTCACCCAGAATTGCAAGGGGGGTATTCTGTTACTGGAGTAGAGTCTCTGCTGCCACCTTGTGAGCAACATCCCTCACTGCACCCCCTCAGCTTCTAGGCAGGATTGTGGAATCTTTAAGTACAAGTGGGGAGCTGGGTCAGCCGCAAAGGCTGCAGAAGAACAAGTGAAGGTTAATTCCATGCTGAAAGGAAAAGAAAAGAGGTGTGAAGGCTTCATAGCTGGAACATTCTCTTTTCTTTTCCTTTTAGCATGGAATAGAACTTTACCTGAATATTTACGTTTGTCTAGGCAAGATTTGTTAGAAAATGTATCCTCACATGCTCACCTATCTCCAGAATCTCACACGTGTTCCCTGTGTATCACTGAGTCCTGCTCTTGTTGGACCTCCGATCAGTAACCCCACCTCTGTTCTCGGTGTCCTCTCTGTTCAACACTGAAAAGGTTCAGTTCTTTCATTAGTAGGATATTCCTTGAAGTCCCAGAATGCACCTGGTTGCTCTTCTCTGGACTGATAGCACAGCTGCAATAACTTTTGTTAGTTTACTGCTCAGTGAGAGAAATGTTCTCTCTCTGATCTCTTGAGGTGCCCTTGCAAGACACTGGTGTGGCTTGATTGCACCAAACCTTGGGACAGTCAGTTCATTGCTCAGGTCCCAGATGGACTGTGTATGTAGCAGTGTTCCTGATATATTATTGCTCATGCCCCTGAGATACAGCTTGTGTGTGTGTGGCTGTGGGGAGGGTGTCTGATGGGTCATTGCTCAGGCCCCTGAGAGAATGTGTGTATCTGTGTTTTGGTTCCTGATGGGTCGTTGCTCAGGCTCTGGAGTGACTGTGTGTGTGTATCTGTGTTTAGGTGCCTGATGGGTCATTGCTCAGACTCTGGAGAGACTATGTGTGTGTATCTGGGGGTGTGTGTGTGATGGGTCATTGCTCAGGCCCCTGAGAGACTGTGTGTGTGTGTGTGTGTGTGTGTGTGTGTGTGTGTGTGTGTGTGTGTGTGTGTGTGTGTGTATTAAGGTGCCTGATGGGTCATTGCTCAGGCTCTGGAGAGACTGTGTGTGTGTGTGTGTGTGTATTTGGGTGTGTGTGTGTGATGGGTCATTGCTCAGGCCTTTGAGAGACTATGTATGTGGCAGTAAGGGTGTGTCTGATGTGTTATTGGTCAGGCCCCTGAGAGACTGTGTGGCTGATGGGTCATTGCTCAGGCCCCTGAGAGACCGTGCCCGTGAGCCCACAGAGGTGTGTCTGATGCGTGAATCTCTCTCCAGGGTACCGCTGCTTCAAGGCTGTGATGTTCCTGTCAGGGCTGATGTTCGGCTCCGTCATCATCTTCCTTCTGTGCCACAAGGAGAGGGTGCTGGACACCCAGCTGAGCGTGGAGGCCAGCGCGGGCATCGGCCTGGGCATCGGGGTGCTGTGCGGCCTGGTCACCATGCTGGTGCGCAGTGTGGGCCTCTTCATGACCGGCCTGCTGCTGGGGCTGCTGGTTGCTCTCGCCACCCTAGTGGCTGCCAACCAGTTCTACAACCCGGGCACGGTGTGGGTCCCCCTGGGCGCGCTGCTAGGGGCGGGCATGCTGTTCGCCGTGCTGACCCTGCAGTGGCAGAAGCTGTTCACCGTGCTGTCGACCGCGGTGTTCGGGGCGGCCATCATGACGGTGTGCGTGGATTACTTCATCGAGATGCTGGCGCTGGTGGTCTACGTCTATGACCACGTGCGCCTGGTGGCCTCACCCCCCCTCTGCTGGTACAGCTGGGTCATCATGGGCGTCTGGCCGGCGCTGAGCATGCTGGGAGTGCTGGTGCAGTGGAAGCTGACGGCCGAGGGATTCTCTCACACCGAAGGTGATGAGTTTTATTGTTGTTGTTGCCTGTGTTGCTGGTTTTGCTTTTTGTTTATTTTGTCCCCTTCTGCCTGCGCTCTCAAGTGAGTTGGGGAGACTGGAGGGCAGATCCCTCCCATCCAGGCTCATCTTCATTTCAGCTTCATGGGCTGATTTCATAGGCCCAGATCGCCACTGGTCCTGGACGTGTGAACCTAAATTAACTGCTCTGGACTGAACCAGTCCCTGGTGTGGTTGTAGTCCAGTCTAGGACTTGTCCAGGATTGGTTATAATCAGGGTTTGTGAAAGTACTGCAATGCACCCCTTTCAGCATAGGAGCAGTATTGCCGCTGTTACTGCTAAGAGCTGCAGGTGTTCGTACTAATTCATCAGGATTCTGGCAGATGAAGGATAAAATTAATTTTCATCTGAAAAGAAAAGCAAGGACTCCTTTGCACCTGCCTGGATGTTGAGTCTTTTTGCTGTGCCCCGAACGAGCACACAGCTCCTTAATTAAAATGGCAGTGGTCCCCCTGAGAGCAGCAGGTGGTGCAGCGCTGGGGCCCTGGGTGCAGTTCCAGACCTGGGGTGCTGTCTGTGTGGAGTTTGTATGTTCTTCCCGTGTCCTTGTGGGTTTACTGCCACAGTTAATTGTCTTCTGGGAAAACTGGCCCTGGTGTGGGTATTGTGTGCCTGTGTCACCCCTGCAATGGACTGGCGTCCTGTCCAGGGTGTACCCCGCCTTGTGCCCGTTGCTTGCTGGGATAGGCTCCGGCTCCCCTACGACCCTGTCCCGGGAGAAGCGGTCAGAAAATGGACGATTGGTCCCCTTGTTAATGTCGTTGGCTCGACGCCGGGGGTGGCTCCCAGGGTGAGCTGGTGAGCCGGGGGTGACCGCTGTGCCCTGTGCCCTCTGTGCCCTCAGTCATCATCAGCCGGCGGCA
Source organism: Atractosteus spatula (assembly GCF_055471065.1). Lineage (NCBI taxonomy): Eukaryota > Metazoa > Chordata > Actinopteri > Semionotiformes > Lepisosteidae > Atractosteus > Atractosteus spatula. The sequence continues at coordinate 64,424,687 of NC_142706.1, read as the reverse complement.
GAAGCGAGTCCAGCTGATGAAGATCCGGCAGCGAGAGGCCAAGAGGCGGCAGCAGAGCGGGACACAGGAGGGCACCTACCGCCGCAAGCCCACGCCCGTCAGACGATACGCTGGGGACGTGCTGGCGCCGGTGAGGCCCTCCGTGCGTGTGAGTCACCACCGTTACGCGGGCGGGCGGCGCGGGCAGGCGAAGAGCGCGGGGCATTCCCGCCAGCCTGGGGTGGCGATCCAGCTCCCGGATTAGAGGCCTCCACGGGCCGACCCGGACCCATGCATCAGATTTAAAGAGTGCCACGCAGCTGTCGGGTCAGGTCGGGTTCGATTTCCTGTGGCACCCATGGAGACCCCTACTCCGGTCACGAGCAGGTGATCCCTGCAGGGCTACCGTGAGCCCTAGCGATCAGTGCAGAACCAGGCATATCTGTTACACTCGGATCAGCCACCTGCACTCCGGGTTGGAAAGGTTTTGCGGAAGTGACAGAGGAGATCGGGATGAAGAGTCTGATTCACTGAATTGAAGACTGTCTCTTGATGGGCACGAGTTGTTTTAGGGTGGTGCAGACTGAGCTGGATTAGTGCAGCAGGGAGAGAAGCGCGCACTCACCCTGCCCTCTCCCTCTCACAGAGCTATCTCCAGAGCCTGCGGGACCGCCAGATGGGCACGGGCACCTCCCTCAGCAGCCTGGGCACCATCAACCACACCCTGGTGGACTTCGACTACGACACCGGCTCCACAGTGCCCCTGACCGCTACCACCCCCGTCGTGCAGGTGTGAGAAGGACCGGCACTGCCCCCCAAACAAACACATGCCCTCCTAGCCAGCCCTCCCTGCCTGACACGTCTGCAGCCCCTGGACTGGGAGCCTCTTGTGAGAGGCCTGAGCAGCTTTGCAGACTGGTTCTGCTGGAGAGCTGGTCTGCCCACTGCTGCCCCAGCCGGGGCAGGGGAGGGTAGTGTAGCGAGCTGCTGGACTTGAGTGGGTACCTCCTCCTTGAGCAGATATACCTTGTTGTGTCCAGCTCTTTATGAACGTCGACATATTTAAAAGGCACTATATAGAATAAAGCCGGTTTGAAACCTCCTCGGAATGAGCTGCCCCTTGCCTCTGCTGTTTCCCTCCCGGCTGAGGGTGAGCCTGGGTACGAGTTGTGCAACGCCGAGCGCCTTCTGTCCACTGGCTCCGGCTCTGGACTGGACCCGCTCCCGGTTCAGAACGAGCCCTGCAGCCGCAGCTCCAGTACAGACTGTCAAAGGCGTGATCCACTTTGAGAGCGGCGAGAAACAAGGTGCCTTCAGTCTGGTATCACTCAGCCCATAAGGAGGTCGGGTGCGACTGCTCATCCTAAGAAACGGACGCAGGATTTTGAGGGCTGATTCCATGATCTAAAAACTGGCAGCTCTTTCAGTTCAAACGTTACTGCAGGGCTCCGTCTTTCAGAGAACACCTGTAACACTGCAGCCTTGTAGAGCCCAGTAAAAGCCACAGTAAGACAGCTGAGGCTCTCCAGTCCTCCCAGATGTGGGAGGTCTAATGAGTCTGTGCTGTATTGTACCGCTGAAGGTGATATAGCTGGGTAGAGCCTTCTTGGCACGTCTGCCTTCTCCAGAAAACACTTGAATCCTCAAGAGGACTGCCACCTCTTCCTCCCTCATGCCCCATAACACTGTAATAATCACACCTGTAGGTTAACTAAACTGAGGACTATTTCCTGGGTGTGGCCCGTATTGAATCGCACACCACTGTAGGTCAAAGACAAAGTGACAGCAGGCCGGCGGTGTGCTCTGGGAGACCAGTGCCTCACAGGAAACAGAATCAGCCCCAGCGGGTTAGAGAGGTTGACCTGAGTGAAGAAAGATGTGTCCCTGAAAGAATAAAACCCAGCTTTATTCAGGCGCTCTCCCGGGACAGCTCGGACCGTCACCCTGGGAGGAAAGGGGACCAGGCCTGGGACGCTGGCAGCATGAGCACAGGCCGAGGATGAAGGAAACGGGGCTCATCTGCTCCAGCCTGGACCGGACTGGTGGGGGTCCTGCTGTCGTCTGTGGGCTGTGGGGGGGGGAGTGCTGGGGTCCTGTAACATTGCCACTAGAACCAGTGCCTTGAAATAAAAAGGTTCACCTGAACCTCCGAGACAAGAAGCCGGTGCACAATCTGCATGAAGGAGAACTGTCGCACGTTTGAGAGCAGAAGATTGTTTCAAATGAAGTTTGTGTATTTTATCAATGCGCCGTCTCAGCACTCTGTGTAACAGATAAAGACTTTTTATTTGGGAAGGGTGGGGAGATCGGGGTGGGGGGTGGTTCATGAAGTACTTATTTAATACTAATTTAAATTTTTTGTTCCCCTCGGATAGCAAGGTAACCTGTAACTAACGTTCAGTAGACGATTGCAGTGCTAATAATTCCCTCGCTGAAAAGAGGCATGTTGGAGCTTTTGTTTTTGTGTTTACGCTCTACCGAAACTCAAGGTTTCGTAAATGAGATGTACAGAAATGTGAATAGGAAAAGAGCTGATGAATGAATAGAATAAAATCTCGAGGCTTCATTGTTTCAGGAACAGAAAGGCCTCTTTCTTCCCCTCCGCAAGCTCGCCAGGCGTTGCCTAGCAACAGTTCCTGCCAGGCCTGGTGCTGACCGCGGGTCGCTAGGGGAACCCAGGCAGGGGCAGGTCAGCTCCTTCCCCTCCCGTGGCCAGGCCCAGCAGAACCGGACCTGCTGCGAGACTGCTCCTGGCTGCCGTTCTATTAGGGCTGCCAGGGCTCTTTGTTTACTTCAGCGTGCTTTTCCATGAAGCTCAGAACGTTTTTTAGAATCAAGTTTCATTTCATTTTGCCAGCAGCCATATCACCCTGCAGCTCACAACTGGCAGCCCCACTGCAGCTCAGCAGGTGTGAGCCTGGTCAGTACCTGGATGAGAGACCTCCTGGAAAAAACTAAAGTTGCTGTTGCAAGAGGTGTTAGTGGGGCCAGCAGGGGGCGCTCACCCTGCAGTCTGTGTGGGTCCTAATGCTAACACTAAGTAACACTTTACTATAAAAAGGTGCTGTCCTTTGCATGAGATGTAAAACTGTGGTCCTGACTCTCTGTGGTCATTAAAAATCTCAACCCATTTCTTGAAAGGAGCGTTACCCCGGTGTCCTGGCCAGATTTCCCCCTGGCCTTTTTAAATTAAGCACCTCCTAATAATCCTCATCTATGAATTGGCTTCATCACTCTGTTCTCTTTGTAAAGCGCTTTCTTGAGTCCGGCTCTGAAACAGCTTTCACATACCTGTAGAGAAAAGCCAAGTCATACAGTGGATTCTGAACACACGCTTTTTAGAAGTTTTTTTTTATTAGTTATATTATCAAAAGTGAAAAGGTCTGGTTTCCAGAGAAAACAAGAATCCTTACTTGGCAATTATCCAGTAACTGCTACCCTGGGATTGATGACATCATCGCCCATTTGCTACTGCCATCACAATGTACATTGATGACATCACTTGTCAATTACACAAAGTCTATGTACATCATAAGGTCACTTGATACAATGAGGAATAAGAAATGAATACTCCACAGGAGCTGCAGAAGGTCTAAAGCGCTTTAGCCCGAGTCACGGAAAAGGAGAGTTTTATTAAGTTTTATTATTGCTATTAGCATTGATATTCATAAAACTAATAAATGAGATCAAGACTTGAAGGAAACCCAGGACATGGAAACTTCAACATTAACTAGGCCAAAGAAAATCTCCAGCCAGTTGATGCTGTCAGGTGCTGAGAAAACAATTGCCTGGTTTTAACGAACGTGTGAAGCTAACGAGGCACCCATCCCTTCCCTGCGGTTCCTCAAAGCAAGGGGCAGCAGCAGCTCTGGGCAACGTGAGGAATGGACAAGTCGTCATGGGTCTCACACACACACACCCCCACCCCACAGCACAGCTCTACTGATAAGATCACTTTATTGGCCATATACAATTTCTTGTATTAGGAATTTGTCTTTTCACATACCCCAGCTTGAGACACACAGACAGGGAGAGAAGCTTGGGGTCAGAGCGCAGGGTCAGTCATTTATACAGCACCCTGGAGCAGTTGGGGTTAAGGGCCTTGTTCAGGGGCCCAACAGAGTGGGATTCCTCTGCCGGCCGCGGGATACGAACCGGCAACCTTCCAGCCACAGGCGCAGATCCTTAGCCAGAGAACCACCACACCGCCCGTTTCTTCAACTTCAATTGGTACACCATTTTTACAGTTGGGAGTTTTCTTGGAGCAGTCTGCGTCAAGTGTCCTACACAGAGGTATGACAGCTCTGCGCCACCTGGGATTCCAATCCCCACCCAACAGTTACAAGTCCATTTTATCCACTTCTCTGCGACTCCCTGCTAGGTAAATAAAAATCATTTTACATTGCTGTGCAATTATTTCCAATCGATACCACTATGTACCATTGGGTGGCAGTAGTTCCCTACTTCTCATTTAAAGGTGCTTCTATTCAAGACATATTAGAGCACTACTGCTCTGGTGAAATTCTGTCACTTTTTAGTTGTGCTGATTTTAATTTATTTAATGTTTATGTGTAGTGCAACTTGAAATCTGCACCTTTTAAGCGTCTAAACTGGTAACCATCATTGATTAAGTGAATTAATAGTCGTAACTGGTCGGCTAGGATGGTTTGGGGCCTTATCCCAACCTAATCTTATTTTAACACTATATGTGGGATGTGGCTAATGGACAGCTGGGATTAGCACCTTAGTTCCTGCTAAGGTGTGCAAAGTGCTAACCAGATCATCAGGTGTCTCTCTCTCTCTCTCTTTCTCTCTCTCCTTCAAGCCAGCCCAATCCCCAGCTGTGTGGAAGCACAGGGACACTGCTACTGTCCCTGTCCTGACTCTCTGCGGTTTGGGCATTGAAGATGCTAGATACTTTTTAAGGAGCACAAGGGCACTTAGCCCTAATGACCCATCAGATGATATACGTGCGATCAGAAATCGGTTCCAGATATGTTCGTGACATGACCCCTTCTTGTTCCTGTGGCGATACGCTTTGTTAGTGACACTACAATCCCAGATTGACAAGATGTGCAGAAGCATGTCGAGGGGAATGGAGAGGGCGGTTCTCTTGGCACACTGCGCTGGCGTCTGATTTGTTCACGGCTGTTCTGGCCATCCCTGTGGCTGTGGCCGAGTAGACAAAGTTCTGCACCATGCACACTGTGTAGACGAGAGAGGGGGTGGGGGGGGGTTACCGGTCTACTTGTGACACTGCATCCAGCGCTCCCTCTTGCTCTGTGGGTACCCCCGCTCGGCCCGGAGCTGCTCGTTCACGCGCCAGTACCGGTCCCCCTTGAAGAAGTAGATCTTGCCGTTGGTCCAGGTGAAGGCGGAGTCAGGGTGCGAGGGCACCCCGGTGAAGAGCTGAGAGATGGGTTTGGGGTACACGCTGAGGTCATTGTACACCAGCTCGTCCCACTGCCAGTAGCCTTCGCCCTGGAAGAACAGAACGGGGGAGGGGTTCGAGTTATCACTGATACCTCCATACTGAAATCGGGAGTGCTGCACGCCTCTCCCCCAGCAGGAGGAACTGGACCTCTTCACTCGACTGTTTAAATTCCTGAAAGGTACCAAGAACCTCGAGTTAAAGGACTTGCAAGTTCGGCACTGTAATGAGAGCCCATGCCCACAAGAAGGGTTCAACTGCAGGCGGGTGTCTGTAGTGCTGAAAACGGGAGGCGTGTTTATATAGAGTTGTGGGGGCTGGATGAACCTACGCAGCCAAATGTGGAAGCAGCTGTTTCCAGAACCTCATAGGAAATAACTGGATGAGATTCCTTGCCTGGGTTTGTGTTTGAGTTCATAAACATGATTTAACTTTTCAGAGTATGGCACACTCTGGCTAGGTGAAGTTTTGGATGGTACTGGGAGCCAAGCAATTCAGCACTAAATGGGCCACATGGGCTGAATGCCGCCCTTTCCTTTTAATCTCATGGTCAGATTTGCTTTTGGATATTTTTCAATTCTATGGCTCTACTGAACTGCCCCACAGAGCACTACCTGTGTCCCAGGCCTTGCAGATCTGTAAACCAGGTCGACTCTCACCTTGAAGAAGAAGATCTTCTGGTTGACGTCCCAGTAGAGGGCTGCGTCGATGTTGGGGGGAATGCGAGTGAGAGGTCTTGGGTAGCCGTAGTCCAGGCGGAAGCCGGTGTATCTCCAGACCTTGTCCCCTGAAAGAAATGACGCAGGAGCAGAAATGGTGATACAGAGATATAAGGATATAGACACCACCAAGACATGAGACCCCTATAACTGGGAGGTCACCACTGGCTCTTGAGACCAGTTATTGTCTTAATCTCCTAAAAGTGCAACCTGCCGCTGCTGAGTGTTATTACCCATAATACCTGGGGGCCTGGGGTTCCCAAGACAGATAGACGTCCGTTACTCCGGCTCAGCAGATACGTACCTTTTAAGAAGTACGTCTTGTTGGTCCGCTGAGAGTGCACGGCAGCATCGAGGTTCCCTGGGAGGCTCTTCCACAGCAGGCTGATCTTCATGGGCCTGTTGTGTCCCAGGTCGGATACCGTCCACATGTACTGTCCGCTGAACGCATACGTCTTCCTGTAGGGCCCTGGAGCAGTAGGAGAGCCATTGATCAGGAATCTAGTGCTGCTGAGATCACACCAGAGTACAGGGTTCGCAGACTGGGCTGCTGCCGAGATCACACTGGAGGAAAGGGATCATGGGCAGAGGCTCTGCTGAGATCACACCAGAGTACAGGGTTCGCAGACTGAGTCGCTGCCGAGATCACACTGGAGGAAAGGGATCATGGGCAGAGGCTCTGCTGAGATCAACCTGGAGCACAAGGATCACAGGCAGGGCGCTGTTGTAGGGGGACTGAGTTATGTCACACCTCAAAAATAAAGCTATAGCTCTTGTATGAAAGCAGCACCAACAACGACACAAACAGAGCACGAATGAATGCAGTGGGTTTCATTGTTTGTGCTGTTTGTAGGGGGGCCAACTCCACGGAGCTCAATCAGGCCGGTAACTGAACATCTGCTGAAAAGCCGGAATGGGCTCAAACAGGAATGTTTGAGAGTTGCTCAGCCTTTTCAGCGCACCATGGGGGCGTATGATGAAAGTAATACCACAGCGAAAACACAGGTGCTGGGCAGTGCCATTCTCAATCTCAAACCACATACCCAGCATGATGGCATCCAGATCAGCAGTGCAGGGGTCTGGCACGTCGCCCTGCTCATCCGGGACGACAGCGGGGGGCACCGAGGGGGCTGGCGCCTGAGGCTCGCTGGGCACGCTGGGCACGCGCTTCCCTGGGACAGGGAGGGCAGTGAATTAGACGCAGAGAGCCACCACGCTTTACAAACACAAAAACTTTGGGCAACACTTCTGAAGCCTCTGCGGTCAGGCATATGGGATCCATTTGTGTGAATTGAGTCATTTACCGAGGAATTTTCCTTTATCGGGAATAGAAGGTAACAGATTTGCCCAAAGGCTTTAGTTCTGACACCCTTCACCCCTCTACAGGGGCTTTTCTCATGCACTTTAGTGTAGAAGAGTTTAGACAAGCGGGAAACAGCGCAGAAGCAGAAAAGCCAGGGAGCTGGGGCTACAGGGCCGGGGTGATGGTGAAAAAGGATGAGAGGGAGCACCCACAGACGGGCAGAGGCGGGATGGCACACTCTCAAGAGGGAGCACACAGAGACGGGCAGAGGCAGGGCGGCATACTCTCGAGAGGGTGCACCCACAGACAGGCAGAGGCAGGGCGGTGCGTGGAGATGGGCAGAGGCAGGGAGACGCGCTGTCGAGAAGGAGCACACAGAGACGGGCAGAGGCGGGGTGGCACACTCTCAAGAGGGTGCACCCACAGACGGGCAGAGGCAGGGAGACGCGCTGTCGAGAAGGAGCACACAGAGACGGGCAGAGGCGGGGTGGCACACTCTTGAGAGGGAGCACACAGAGAGGGGCAGAGGCAGGGCGGCGTACTCTCGAGAGGGTGCACCCACAGATGGGCAGAGGCAGGGAGACGCGCTATCGAGAAGGAGCACACAGAGACGGGCAGAGGCAGAGTGGCAAGTACTCACCGTACAGAGCCTGGATGGCACGGACATCGTCTGGGTGCAGCCGGAAGTTGGATTTGTACCCATTGTAGACGGGGCCCATGAGAGCGCTGGGGTACTGCGAGTGACCCAGGCCCAGGGCGTGCCCAATCTCGTGGGCCGCAATGATGCGCAGGTTAGCACCACGGGACGTCCCCTCGGTCCAGTACTCATCTTCATCGAAGTGGACGATGCCGGACTCTGGGACATCTGCGTGGGCGAGCACCCGTCCTGCAGAGACAGTATCATTACAGTGACACGGACTCTTATGTGCCACTGCTGATGGGCCGGTTTACACTCAGCCAGCACTTCTAGTCGAGCTGACTTTGCATTGCGTTGTGGCACCCTGACATTCACCCCCTGGTAAAGGGGTGTCAGTTTATTAATCTGCTGGGGCACATGTGAGGAAACCTCTGGGTATTTTGAACTCTGAACTGTATTTTACTGGATAATCCAAAAATACCAAACCAGAAATTAATGATCACAACAAGAGTTTGTACAATCAACACTTTTGCTATTTTGGAGGGTTCTGTATTGAGAAAGAGAGAGGAGCTTGTTTGCCGTATGTACACTGTATGTAGACTGGGATTCGTATTCGTATGTAATCCTGTTTTCTCAGGATGTACACACAATTTAACAAAATTAAGGATGTCCATGATTCGGCAACCAGAATCCTGACCAGGTCTAGTGCAAGTGATCACAGTACTCCTATCCTGGAGTCTTTGTACTGGCTTCCTGTCAGGTTTTATGTCAACTTCAAAAAGCTCATGCACACCTGTAAGGCTCTCTGCATGGCTTGGCACCTCCATACCTGTCTGAGCTACTATCGTCCTACTCCCCACCTCGCAATCTTCTCTCTTCTAATTCTGGTCCCCCGTCTGTTCCTCAAACCCGTCTACACTCTATGGGTGACAGGGCCTTCTCCTGCTGCACCCCAAAGCTCTGGAAATCTATCCCCAGGGATATCAGACAGTCACCTTTCCTGAGCTCTTTCAAATCAAGACTCAGAACCTTCTTCTTTAGAAGGGCCTTTCCTTACCTGGTTCTGTTATTTACACTTTTGCTACTACTTTATTCCGTACCCCCATCTACTATCGCCTCTCATTGTGTATATCTTGTGTATTTTTTCTCCTTTTTTTGTTGTCGTTCTGTAAAGTGCTTTGGGAAGCCACCTTTAAGGTGCCATACAAAAATAAAGTCTATTAGTAGTGGTACAATAGAAAACACCACACAATGTGCACATTACAAAGCAGTAAATAATTAATAATTACAGTCACAGCCACCCATCATGCACAACAACATACAACGGATAGTACAGAGCAATAAACACACAGATGTGACACAGCTACACTGCGAACGCGATGCCTGCAGTTCTCAGCTTTTCCTCAGTTCTGCTGGGAATCGCCGGGACTCACCTGGCCCATCGAAGGCCACGGAGCAGGCATGGCTCCTCCTGTGGAAGGAGATCTTGATGTCGGCCCGCCCCCCCGTCACCTCCTGGAAGGTCAAGGGCGCCACCTCGCTCCAGTAGCGGAAGGCCGATTGGATGGCGGCTCTGGTCTCGGCCAGTCCCAGGTCAGGGGTGTGGTTGTGGATGCGGTAGGTCAGGTTCTTCTTGCGCCAGCGCCCTGCCGCCCAGAACGGACACTGTGACACCCGCCTGCTGCAGGTGAGCGCACAGTCATGGGGTCATGGCACCAGACACCATCACACCTAACCCAGCTGGACATACAGACCCGCTCCTACAGTCCTAGAAAAACACTAGGTCTACATTATCATCATAACAGATATTAATATATACTGTATATATGTGATAATCTATTTCATACTTTTTTAACTACAGCAACTTCAGGTTGTACCTATTCAGAGGCCTTTGAACTGGATCAATCTGAGGGAAGCACCTAATGAAATGGGACAGCTGTGCCCCCACTCTGGAATTGAACCTACAACCCTCTTGTTACAAGTCTAGAGACTTGACCATTTCTCCACACTGCAGCCAGCTGTAAGCTTGTGAGTGCTGTGGTGGTGTATAAGTGTTTCAGGTCTTAATACGGGCAGAGATTTAAGATTCAAATTTATTCTAATTTATGGAAAGCCCGAAATGAAGATGGTTGGTGTATCTCTGCTGCCACTCGCTGTACACCTATCCCTCAGTTCCCAAACGTAATTTGTTCCTTGAAAACTACGCAAGGTACACAATTGTAAAACAAAAAACGAATTCCCATTATTTTACATGTAAAACCTTCCATTTCATTCCCGAGTCCCAAAATATCGCCCACTGGTATTAGAGCACTGAATCGTGGAAGCAGGCACACTATTGCTTAGTGATGACAATCACTCTAATGCAGTAGTTTAGTTGTGGGTATTTCGATACTGAAGTGGGGTTCTGTCGGTGTGGCGGGCGAGTATCCCTGGCCCAGCATGTCCTGTGTTGGGTCAGAACCGCCCCCCCCCCCATGCTCATGCAGCTCAGCCCGACATGGGCCCGGCGCTCACCCAGCAGACGGTATTTAAAGGTCTTCTGGTTGAAGGGGTCCTCGATCCCGCAGCGCGGCCGCCTCATCATGGCCAGAGTGGCCTTGTCTATCGTCCCGGTCACAGGCAGCTGAGTCACCCTCTGAAAGACCCTGCAGGGGCAGGGGGGGGCACAGGAAAGTCAGAAAGTCTTCTCTCTCTAGCCCTCCGGCTCCGGTCTTCGCAATCAGCACAGGCAGACTGCTGTTACTCAGGGGTCACCCTTATTTTGGACAGATCTCGTGCTCGGGTCCTTCTGCTCAGTGTTTGACAGGCATGTATCTATCTAATAATAATAATAATAATTATTATTATTATTATTATTACCATTACTACACACCTGAAGAAGGCTCTATGGCCAAAATGTTGTGTTTTCTTTCTTCTCTTTTCAGCAGGGAATAAACCTTTACTTGTTCCTTTGCAGCCTACGCATGCTGACGAAGCTACCCACCTGAACTACTACTTATCATTATTATTATTATAATAAACTGCCTTTGACTTCTGAACTTATTAACAGAGAGTCCAGGTAATAACAGCTCCTGCGAGGCCAGTAATCAGCTCTGAGATAATCATGCACAAAGCCTCAAATACTTTAAAAAGCCCATTGAGGCAAATATTAATTTAAAGAACTGGACACACTAACTCTTCTTCTATCTGTCACCCACCCAATCTGGTGGTCCTTAGCACCGAATCTGCCCTGTGTGGGGGGAGCCCACACTCCCCTGCCCGTACAACAGCGCCGCCCTGCAGGACAGTGAGCACCAACGGGTGGAGCGGCACATCTCTCACGGACAATACTGCCGGCTCGCCGGCACCCAAAGGGCACCAGGGGTCCCTGAGTTACCCCCTGCCAGCCAACCCGGGCAGCGTTCAGCAAAGTGTGCGTCACTGTGGGGATTCTCTGATGGACAGGTCACTGGCGTTAGCACAGGGTCCAGGTGTGGAGTGGGTGGGGGCTCCCCAGGGGGCAGGCCTCACTCTCTGGGTGCGCTCTGCACTGGAGCTCACAGCTTCGTTACCTGAGGGCCTCCTCTATCTCCTCTGGCTGGAAGCCTGAGGCCTGCGGGTCCAGAGGGGTGCTGAGGTAGCCATACTGCTTGAGGTAGGCCTGCGGATTGACAGACAGACAGAAAGAATGTGGCTTCAAAAGTAGCAGTAAATAACAGGCGTTCTTAATTTTTCTGGTATAAGCCTACAGGGGCCCCACCCATCCATCCAGAAAGTGGCGTATTCCTTGCAAGGCTCATAGGAACCCACAGCTTGTCACAGAGGCAAAGGGAGCAAGAGAGGCCTGCAGCTCGGACAAGACGTCAGTCCATCACAGGGCTCACACACACAGGCACATGCACAGACTGGAATTACTGGAAATTACAGACAACAATAGGTGGACGCCGGGGATCAGAGAGGGTGGTAATTAAACCCAATTCGATGGATTTCAGGACCATTAGAGCATAAAAGCTCAAACAAACGAGAGGAGGCCATTGGGCCCATCTTGCTCATTTGGTTAGTTGAGCTAAATTAAGACTTTATCCAGCTGCGTCTTGAAGGAGCCCAGCACTCCTTCCCACTGCATCTTGGGCCACTCTGCTGGGAAGCCTTTCCCAGACACCCACAACCCTTTGTGTAAAGACGTGTTTCCTATTCTAGCTCCTAAATAAATTACCTCCTAATTACCACTTGTGATGCTTCTAAATACCACTTGTCCTTCTATTGCCCAAGAATCTGAAGACCCTGGGGTGACCTTGTTTATTAAACCAAGGAGGTTTTTTATACACTGGGATCAGATTTAGTCTATGTCTCCTGGACTGAAGGTGTTTAGGCCTCTACGTGTTGCTTGAGCTTGATATTCCCTGACTCTGTAAGGAGATGGAATTTCCAAAAACAGATCAGCTGCACAGCAGAAGCCACTCCTGTGGGAGAGCCGGAGGAGAGGTCTATCTGCTATCTGAGGTCTATCTGTGAGCGGGAGTGTGTCCATTATCTGGCACACAAGCGCTGTGCATGTCAAGGCAAAAACAAAACTGGGCTTGTGCAGACAGGACTGTTATTAACGGCGGCAGGGAGGCCCCCTGGTAGGAGACTTCAGGGTCAGCTCTGAGACACACACAGCACGACACAACCACTTCTAAACGAGAGCGGTTTCGAAAGACAGTTTCGGGAGGGAGGGCAGATCCCAATCTCTCCCACTTCTGCTTGCCTACGTGAGTAAGCCTCGCACCCAGGTCTTCCTCTCTCACACACCCTTCCCCCAACATTTACACCCTTGCAGCAAACCCCCCTGGTTCAATCCTCACAATACTGAGGAGGGAATAATCTCTACACAGTTCATCCAGGACCACTAGACTCAAGAAGCTTCTATCCCACTACGTTACTCATCCTCAACAGCTACTGCCGTGCCTCAGACTCAAAACACATCTGCCCTAGGCACTTTTGCCATGTTTATTTTCTGCTACATATCTATTGTTCCTGTTGTTATTATTTACTATGTTTGTAATGTCCTGTCCGCACTGTGTGATGTCGTCTGCTGTGCTGTGTTTGTGTTTGAGATTTTCCAACGTACGTGTACATTTGGCGGTAAACTCCTCTACTCTACTCATCCCTCTCTCTCGCCCCTTCATTAAGACCTAACCCATTCCCCCAGATAATACTTTGCTGGCAGCAGCCAGCTCAGTGGAGAACACAGCAGTGCAGTTTGTGTCTGGGTGCTGCGGTGCATTTTTGGGGTGCACAGACCCATTCCACTGTACAGACATGGTGACTATTTGTGGCACAAATGGCAGAAATCGTAGGTTAGAGTCTTGGTCTGCTGCCTGGATATACTGCCTTGAGCTGGATCAGATAGCATTTAGTTCCTTTAAGGTCATGAAAAGACTCTCTTACAAAATAAACACTGATGTTTTGGTGGCCGGGCACTTCTTAGTCTTATCCTATAATGACACCACATTCGTAATTCTTTGCAGAACAGCTATCAAGGTGACCAGCCTAGAGTACACGCACTGTATGTGGGGGTTTGGGATACTAAAGGGAAGCCAAATGTTTGGTCGCATAATCTAGGCAGGCGACAAGCCCAGAACAGAGCCCTCTGTAACCGCTCGGTACTACTCTGTGCTCCGTGATGGACCACAAACCTCGGTACTCGCATTAAAAGGCCTTTGGAGACACAAAAATGTAACCTGTAATTTTTTTCTCATTAACAACAAAAAAAACAAAACAATTCTTCTTTATATTACTGCAAAAATGTACTTCAACGGAAAACAAAAGTTTAAAAACGCCTTTAAAGATGCAGCGTTAATAGTCAACTATACTTGGGGTACAGGGGGTGGTGACTTTCCCCTCGTTGTTTTTGGGGGTCCCACAGGGAGACAGTTACCCTCTCCTCTACCGTTGAAAGCCCCAGACAATGCGGTCCGGTCGGTGCTCTTACCGTGGCCTCGGTGTACTCGTTTCTCCGGTCCATGACCGAGGACAGCGCCGACAGGGCGACGGCGGACAGCAGGAGCAGCGGGCGCAGGGAGAGCATTCTCGGGGTGTCCTCGGTGCGAGCAGGGGACTGTCGAGCAGGCTGTGTCCTTCTCCTCCAGCTGGCTTTGGCAGGGTCAGCCGAGAGCGGTCAGTACCGGCGCTTTATGCACTCTCTGCGCAGGACGACCGCCGTTTCCAACTGAACAAGCAAAACCACGCTTTTCTGTGCACAAGAACAAGAAAAGAAAAATTACATACGTGCCGAGCGTTTTCCTGAGGGCGTTTTGTTTATGTCGTGAGCCCGCTCCACACGTCCCTCTTCCCCTCGTCTCCGGGGTGCCCTGGTCCTGAAGCCGGGCTGTCTCCGGGAGTTTATACCGGCCCGGCGGTGTGACTCACAGCGCCAGCTCCAGCCCGCGGTGATCCACGCCAAAGGAATGCGGTCTGGAGCCGGTTCAAAAGGGAGGCTCTATAAACTAAACCCATCCTTCACCACAGTTCAGTCATTGCCTGCTTCCCCCACGGAGCCCTGCCTCGGCAGCAGTAAAACCGTGCCTGTCAGGATAATCTCAATACCCAGAATTTAAGGCGGGAAACAGATTCTTTAGACCATCCTGCGGTGGTTGCGTTACTCGATTTTTTGTCACTTCGGCTGAGTAACCTCTGAAAGTGAGTAAACTCTTCCTCGCTTTGTTTTATCGTACCCGATTTACGTCAATAAAAGTTAATCGACCCCCCCAAAAATGTCCCATTTGTTGAGACGCGCTTTATTTAAAAAAAAACGTCGCAATAAAATGTCATTGCAACTAGTCTGCGGTTTGTAGAGTTGCTGACGTTTTCTGTTTAACACCACGTTCGGAGACCTTTAAAATCAATTAGAATTGTTTTGTATCCGTTTGAGGTTGTATAAAATGTACACAAGACTTGATTTAATCGGTTAACGATGGTGTAAATGCCCCACACACGAATAGCCCAATAGTGTCCAAGCACCCTCACTCCTGGCCAGCGGACAAGGAAACGCGCGTCCTGCTGCTTAAGAACAGCAAGTATGATATGACACTGGGCCTGGTTCTCTGTCCATTTCCCCCACATTTAATGTCAGCTTTCTCTTTTTCTGGGGGCTGTGCACAGTGGTAGAAAGCCAGGTTGCTGCTGCAGCTGGTGGTGGTGCACCAGTAGGTGGTGCTCTTCCTTTGGACCAGTGCTCCAGCATGGTGAATGGGGACAGTGTGCAGTAGGAGTGCCGTCCTTCAGATGGGATATCGCACTGAGGTCCTGACAGCTTGGGCATTACAGATCCCAGGGCGCTGTTTGTAAGAGAAAGGCCGCTAACCCTGGTGTCCTGGCTCAGTGCCACCCTGGCCTTGCCCAGTCCGGCCTCCCTGCACTTCCCCCACAACTCCCCTGGTGCCGCAGTTTCGCCCTCCTGCCCCTGACCCGCTGTGCAGTGTCGCCCAGGAGGGGGTGGATGAACCGCGTGTATGTGAACCACTTTGGGGTCAGACTCTCTGCACTAATGCCAAGACGTAATTTATAAAACATGCAGGGAATGATAAGATGTGAAATTAATGTTCAAGGACTAAATCATAAGCCTCAGCTATAAAACAGACAGTAAACTGTGACCTCATGCTTTCTAAGTTTTAATCGCGCTGGAGAAGGGTCTTTTTTTACCCGTCCCAGGCGCCCACTGTGCCGCAGAGCTCGGGAGGGCAGTACGGATGCGGTGGGTGTATGTCAGGCCTCGGCTCCGACGACCAGACCACAGCGAGGTCCAGCCAGCGGGGCCACACCCAGAGCCCGCGGGGCCCAGACTCGCTCAGCCGATCCCCCGGGGAACCCGAGAGGAGGCTTCAAAACAATCGAACAGCAGCCTTTGTGTGGAGAGAAAGCAGGCAGGAGCCGACTGGCCTCAGAGCGTTCTCTCGGCTGCTGTGCGAGTCCATGCTCCTCTCTGTCCCCCTGCCTGTCGCCTTTCTAGGAGCCTTCCACCGTCCTCGTCACTGTGATCGCCGTTGCGAAGATTATAAACTACGGGTCTGGACAGCCCTCAGTCCCAGCAGTGCCTGAAGCTCCAGGAGGCTCACAGACAGTACCAATATGTATTTTCTAATCATAAATTTAGAATCCACCGTTATTTTCCCTCTTTTGCACCCATCAATTTGGAATCGCGAACCGTGACTCATCCTGACTCACTGCTGCGGCCCCCTTACTGCAGAGACAGAGGCCAACCGCCATGTGTCCAACCTGCCGTGTCAAGCCCACCGCTGGACACGGCTGCCTTCTGTACCTCCTGCAGGCTGAGAGCGGTAACTACAGGGCCTCCGGACCGCCAGCCAGTTAAAGGACCGGCAGAGCTCTAAGAACAGCCTGTCGCGGGTCGCGGGTTCGAGCTGCTCCTGTGGGTTTCTCTTTGCAGGTGATGTACCCTTGCTTTGCTCTCCCATCATCCACCTCATAATCTGTCACATCTACCCCTCTTTCACCATGGTTTCACTGAGCGTGCTCACCTTTATGTTGGGTTTGCTGCAGCACCTCGCAGTACTCGTTTACAGGAGTAGGGCCGTGGCTGTTCTAGTTATTTCTGCAAGGTAGAGTTCGCAAACTGATCTCCAAACCAGCCCATTAATTACGAGGCATGTTCTACCGCCTTCACACCTCAGCCCGACAGACCCTTTGCTTCACATCACTCAGAAACGTGTGTGTGCACGCTCAGAAAGAACGCACAGGCTACTGTCATTGTCCTATAATATAAAGGCATAACTGTTTAATAAATGCAACAGTTCTGCAAATCAGATTACGGGCTATACCCGAGGAATAAAGTACTGTAACGCATACGGTCTCCATTGCTTGCGAGAGCTGGCTTACCAGAGCGGTGACGTCACCGCCCTTCCCTGTGGATAGCAGGGACCGCAGCTGCCGGGCTGAGGGGAGATCTCCCTTTGGCTCAAGAGGCTGGGTCCCTGTTGAGTGACGCCGGAGGCCCGGGTTCGAGTCCCCGACAGTGGGGGGGCCGACCTGATGTGGCAGTGGCGAGGGTGCCTACGTGAACCCCGTAGCGTTACAGTACCAACACACATACTGATTTAGGAATAAAGTAGCTAAGCGCACTGCTGAGAAGATTCCTTTAAAAACAGGTAAATGAGGCTCCAGGACTGATTTCCTTCAAGCGGTCGGACCAGGTGCCTGTAGAGTGACCTGTGCCTGTGTCCTGGTGCTGAATGCCCCATCCTGATGTCCGGGCCTCGTTCCAGTTCTTGAACAGCACGCGAGGCCGCGAGGCTGCCAGCGCGATGGCAGTGAATGACAGGCTGCGATCTGCTGGAGCCCCAAACCATTGGTGTCATGTAACAAATACCGGGGCTGGGGAGGCACTGCAGCCTATAGTTTTCTCCGAAGAAAAACACAGGCTCCTCCAAGCCTCTGCACCAGGGCCTTTCCCCTCTCGTGGCAAGCGACCTCAAACGCCCCCCGCGACGGGCTCTGCCAGGGGGCGTGACCTAGCCGAGCCGAGGACTCGGAGGTCTCAGGGTGGCAGAGTAACATGAGTAACGTGAGCCTTGCCTTTGTATGATCAAACTGCTGGGGGAATCTACCTTTCCAGGTTTGTGCAGAAGCAACTCGCTGTATCTTACTGTGCACTATAATTGGTGGCTTGCTGGTGCGTTTTGATCAAATCACGCCTGTTTACGGCCGTCCTTCATGGCACTGGCACCCTTTAGAAGGCCACCCAAGCTTCCTTCTTGCCAGTTTCGATACCAGCCTAGTGTTTGGAGCGCGGACGGAGCTGTCAGAGTGATGTTTTATGGTTTCCCGATTGGTAAATGTCTATAATGACCCATCTCAGCTTGGGAGCTAATGACAGTGTTTTGATACCTGTAAGAGCTGAAATCAGAGAGCGGTCCTGGAGGAGAGGACAAATTCTTTTCGTTGTTGTTGTTGTTGTTGTTCTGAAAGCTGGCTGCTGGGATTTTCAGCTGACAGAAGCTAAAGTGAAGCAGCAAGCCATCTTTAAGTCTGAATTTGATACAACCCTGATCGCAGTGCAGCACGATCACCTAGCACTTGTTTCATAATGCCTCAGTGCGATAAAGAAAAGCTTTATTTATCTCTTGGAATCTTCGCACAAAACCACAGCTTTGTTTGTGCACAGATCCATGTCCCAAATACAGTTATTGCATGTGAAGAGATTTCTTTTTGACATGCTGTAGCAGTTATAGCTCTCTTTGCAGTTTGTTAGGTCTGATCCCTGTAACATCCCTCCTGCCTCCAGCTAGTGGACCTTGGTCTCTCTCACACAGTGCTTTGTCCCAAAATGCTAGCCAAACACCTACATACATAACCTAGTCTGTTGCAAGTAGCGAGAGTCTGCGCCGCTCCAATGACGTCACAGGCCTGCCCACATCCTTAATCATTATTAACACCCCGGGAGGTCATCACAACAGTCTCAAAGGGCATCCCACGTGTCCCGGGATCTCCCTGACCAGCGCAGAAGACGTAAGCGCCCTGGCCAGGACATCGTCCCGGAAAAGAAAACCGACGTCTCCTGGGCCTCCGGTATCCTGTCTGGTCTGTCCGGGCTGCCAGGACGCTACACCCCAGAGTGCACCCCCGCAGGACACACCTCACACCTTCCAAAGCCATCAGACTTTCCAGTCGACAGCCTCGCTGCCTCCTTCCACCGCTTAACAGAGCGGTAATAAAGCTGACTTGCCCCAGTGACACTGCTTGCTGGGCATGAAGGCGAGAACCACAAGTTTATCTCCTCACCAGAAGCCCCACACAGATTCACTTAGCAGCTGTATATACTGACCAGCTCCAAGAATCCTAACAGATTAAAGAGCTTCAGGTATTCCGCATGCCGGTCGGTCACTGAGTGATTCCTTAATGCCATCTCCAGTCTCTTGTATATTGTCTTCCGGGTGGTTTTCAGTTGAGATTATTGTTTTCCAAATAATTTCTAAGAGTTTTTAAAATTAAGCATTACAGGGCAGTGTGCTGGGAAGCCCAGATAGCTAATAAGTGACGACAAATACAGCTGCTTCCTCCAGTGTAAGCAAACAATGTGATTTTTTTCAGTTTTGCAATTCATGAAGTGCTTGAAAATCTTGGATTGCTTCCCCATCAACAAAATCACATAAAGCCTTTGACTTGTTTTGACTTTGGAACAGGATTGAGACATGAGATTAGAAATGAAAACGTCCCCCCTGGCAGTGAGACACACCACACCTACGATCGAGGACACGTCTTTCTCCGTCAGTAACTGTGTGCCAAGACAGGGGCACGGACTGTTCCTTTTGCACCCGGGGTGTATCCAGAGTTGCACATCTAAGAGGTTTCCCCTCTGAAATGTGTTGTGTGAAAGAAAACAAAGTCAGCCAATAGCCTCTCAACCCTCCGTCCAGAAAGATGCAACCTTACGCAAGCATAGCGCACTCTGCTTTTCAGCGTGGGGTGCAAAGGGGTTGTCATGATACATGCATGGTTAATGCAAAGGCTTGGCAGCTCCTGCAGCCTTTTAGATGCACTGAATGGCTATTGTCTGTTGTTTAGCCTGTCGTCCCAGGACATTTGGTGAAACAGCCTATGCACCTTCAGCAGTGGTGTCTTAAACTCCCTGAGATAGATGGAGATGATGCTCCCTTCGTGAACATGCTGCTTAGAACAGAGCCAATCAAAAGGCCCTTTTTCAGCTGCGCCCCCAGTGAAAGAGCTGTAGGGCCTAGTGACAGCGTGGCACTCCCCTGCCTGCCCGCTGACAGTCACAGCTGGCCAGTGGGTGAACACCAGCCCAGACAAAGGCTGCCATTGTGCCAGGGGGGCGCTTTGGTGTTGGAGAAGAGCTGGGACAGCTGCTGCAGTGTGGCAGAGGGCACTGTTGCAGCGTGGGCACTGCCACTGCCCCTTAATTGATAGTGTTGAAAACCCTGGCCAGGAAGCCCTGCGCCACTTCACAGGATCCTTCAGCAATCCAGCAGAGCAGCGGGAGACACAGCTGGGCAGGACATCTGCAGGCCTCTGTGGCACATGAAGGAATTGGCCTTATTACTAATTAAACCTGTCATCGAGAGCCATGAAGCCATCTACACAGAGTTTATTGATCACAGAGCAGAGCTATTTCCTTGTCTTGAGAGTCCTAGCCTTTTTCAGTTTGAGGGAGCAGACCTCCTGGACACAGACTGGACACTGCCCTGGGCTGATCACCCTGCCTGACCTGGCCCTGATCCTGACCATGACCTGCCTAACAGCCCTCGTGTTGGGCGACGGACCAGTCACCTGCGATCGGACTTTCATCTGGTGTTTTTTGTTGGCATGGAAATGTCTTTTGCCAGCCCCCACTCTGGATCCCCAGTTTGCCCACTTCCCCCCAAAAGGGGAGATTGTTTTCCTGTGCCACCCTCCTGCGCTCAGCTGTGTGTAATTGATCCACTGCTGATCCGGAAACAGGAATCTCTGGAGAAGAGTGGAAAATCCCAGCTGGAAACTGAGGTGAGAGATCGGACTGCTTCGGCCCTCGCAGGTCTCGCTGTGAGGCTAGTAGCTAGTTGTCTTGTCATAATAGAGGGATCGTGCCAGCTGAGGTGAGAAAAGGGTAGCTTGTGCCTATGCCAGCCCCACATTCCCATAACACATGCCAGTTAACAAATCACTGTCATTAGAGAAGACAGGCCAGGATATGTTCTGGCACCAGTTGTTGTGCCTGAGGCTGTGGGCTGACTGCAGGGGTGTGCAGCAGGATTGACAGGTTTGGCACTTTACACCACACGCACACACTACACACAGACACACCACACACACACAGACACACTACACACAGACACACCACACACACACAGACACACTACACACACACAGACTACACACACACACACCCACACTACACACAGACATCACACACACAGACATGTACACTACACACATAGACACACCACACACACACACAAACACACACACAGACACACAACACACCACACACACACAGACACCACACACACATGTAAACACTACACACATAGACACACCACACACACAAACACACCAACACACACACACCACACACACACAGACACCACACACACACATGTACACACTACACACATAGACACACCACACACACAGACACACCACACGCACTCATCACACACACAGACACATCACACACACATGCACACACACTACACACACAGACACACTACACACACGCAGAGATACACACAGATCACACACACATGCACACACCTCACACACAGACACACTACCCACACACGCGCTACTCACACATACACACACGCACACATTCACTCACGCACAGGCAAATGCCACACACACGCATACCACACATAACACCCAACCACATATGCACAGGCACATGCACACTACACACGCATGCACACACGCTACACATGCGCATGTACACATGCACAGACGCATGCACACACAAACACACACACACTACACATGCACAGGTGCGCACACTCATACACACGCACGCACAGGCGTACACACACTACACTGCACCCTTTGGATGTTAGTTGCTAATTGATCCAACAATCACATCTGTTTCCTGAAAGAAGTCTGGCTATCGGCTTCAATAACGTGCCTGGTTAGATACTGTATTTCCAGACTCCCACTGCTCTTTGGAAAAAGAAGTCTCTTCTGTTTCAAATGCACTTCCATGTTATTTATGGTTTGTGTTTTACTGTTCATACTGTAGTTCAGAAAAGTCTAGGAGACGACGTACCTCAACAGTAAATCCATGGTTACAGATTGGATAGAAATACATTCTGGTTAGCTGCCTCAGTTTCCGAGCTTGACAGTGTACAGCTGGTCTACTGAGAAGTCAGCTGAGATCAGATAACGTAAACCTTCCATAATGCCGTCAATTCCCAGGCCAAGAACAAATTAGTCAGAAAACAAATGAGTTCCCAGCCTAATTCTCCCCCTCTCTCCCTCGTGAATCAGGACTGTGGGACCCCTGGAATGAGTACTCGCACACTCACACAGGGGGTGTGGGAAGGTCTCAGCTCCATCAGTCCAGCAATGGAGCATCGTGCTCGGAGTGTTCCCAGACTCCCGTGCAGGAAGATAAGCACTTGAAATGGGCCAGGACTCACGTTCCTGAAAGTGAGATGCGAGGCAGAGGATGAGCCGACTGCAGTGATGTCAACGACATGCAGCGGAGCTTTTGCCAGGAAACGTTGCCAGTTGAAACCTAGCAGGTCATCCCATTAAATCAGATGAGTCCCCTAACCTTGGATGGCTGCCAGTATTGTCTTTGAAAAACTCTGGACAAATTCTGTCCACCTCCCCCACTTACACCTTTCATGCACATCAGTCACCACGACAACCCCATCACAGTTAGCAACGTTGGTTTAGACAGGAAAGAGAGACTGAGGGCACTCACTCCTTCCTGTTGTAAAGCACTGAGGACCTCCACTGCTCTCCGCACCATCTGGGCTCTCGGTTTCCACATCTGCAGCTGGCTTTTGGGCTTCTTCCCCTCTGCTGATGTCGATAGCAGTACAGCCTTTTCGCTTGCCTTTACTTCAGAATCCTTTCTGCTCGAATGAATTCTGCTTTGCGGTAGAAGGGTCAAGATTCGTGGAGTCTCATTCACTCTGCTGCTGGAGCTGGGCATTCTTCTCCAGTTTCAAATGAAGATTACATCAGCCCCCAGCGAAGGCATCAGTTGAAATAAATCATCACCATAATAACTATTGCACTTGTATAGCCATTTTTCACAGCAATACACCTGACATATTACACCATCACATGACACAGGACAGTGCGGCCCTCGCAGACTGAGTATGGGGTAGGAGACCAGTTTTGGAGGTATGAGGCATTTGTTCCAGGGTAGGACAGCCCGAATTGGGCTGCGTCGTATGTTTTCAGAACACGAGCGAAAAAAACAACTCACTTCTACAATATGAATGGGGCTAATTGTTTGCAAAATTGAAAATAAACATATTTCAGATCCCTTTAAGGCAACAGCTAAGGGGATCCCCAGTTCACCCTAATGTCTGGGTGGTCACTATCCAGACCTGGATCTGTGACTGCGACAGGACTCATGACACACTTCAGGCAACAAAATGAAAGTTTCTGAATAATTCATGGGTTAAAATGAATGTTTAGGTTGCTGGGTAACAGAGTAAAAATCAGTTGTGCAGTATCCTATTTTTTTAAACTTGAAAATCCCAGTCTGTTATCTACATGTGTGCCTTGCATGTCATGAATTTTGAAATCGGGGGAGGAAACCATCAGTAATACAAAAACAAACCTAATAAATTATCTGAAAGCAAGGAAACAACTGTGCCCCAGCTTCTCATGACTCATGAGCCGTTCGACTCCAGCGTGAAGCATTCCGAGTCCAGAGATCGGCAGGATGGCGCTCGTTAGTGAGCAGGCTGTCTTGGCAGAAACAGTTCATTAGTCGGGGGACTCATCCGAGGGGGAATTCTGGAACCGACAGGAGCACAGAAGATCCCCTCTTGACATGGATCCAGCTGCTGGTGAACTGTAACTACATGTCGACGGGAAGCCAGGCACTTTGCTGCCTGCGCCAGATTGCTGAGCACGGATACGTGGATGGCAACATGTACCTCAGCAGTAGGCGCAATTCAGTTAGTGCTCTAACGAAAAACACCACAGAACAGCAGTGACACAATACATGCAATGCAGTTGTCAAACTATACCACTCATTCACCTTTAAGGCACAAGATTTTCAACACCCTGTGTGTTCACTGGACAGCACCTTGTGCAATGTGAGTTCTGGGCGAGTGTGAGCATCATCCAGAGTCCCTGTGCATTGCAGGCTGTACAGGAGCCTGTCGGACTGCCGATCGAGAGGGTTCCTGTGCTGGAGCCTGACAGACTCCCCCCGGCCTGGCTGGGAGCCATCAGGCTTGCTGAGTCCTGAGTTCTCCCTCTCCTCCCCCACCACAGAGCGGTGCTGGAGCTGGGGAATGTGCTCGTGGAGCAGATAGCAGCACCCTGACTCACCCAAACACACAGACCACAACACACAAAACACAACCGTAAACAGCCCACCTGCGAACTGAGCTCGCTGAGCTGTTCTCTTCACAATAAGATATGATACAGCATCTTTAAACGTGAATATGCAAAACAAACCCACCAAACACCTCCCTCACAATGCTCTCGTCAACCAGCTACACTGTTTGCTGGCAGAATCGGGCCCTGCATTTCTGCCAGAAAACCATTTTGTCCTACTTAAAAGGTCCTGGATCAAAACATCTGCAATGCATTTGCGAAACAGGAGCAAAAACTGCAAGCCTTTCCAAACTCAAGATAAATCTGCTCAAAAATCTTTCTGCTTAAGTGCGGGTGAAGAATTATGACTAAGACTAGGCCGGTTGCCCTTCTTTTTCATAGTCATCAGGAAGGCTCTTAAGCACTAAAAGCTGGGACAGGACTATTTTAAGAAGGCAGGTGTTGTATAATGCACATTATGATGCTTTTTAATGTCTTAATTTTAAATGCACTCTGGCCTGCTTCCCGGCCTCATTAATCCACCAGAATAAACCACCCTAAGCCCTTAGATCTGCTGTCCAGTAGGTATTAAAGGTCATGCCTGGGAGGCTCCCCTGGTTGCCTAGAAGCTAAAGTCTCTAAGTACAGTAAGGCTTTTATAAAGTGTTTCAGACTTCAAGTTAATCATGTAATTCTAATGGTAATGTGAAACCATCTACTGATTAAGAGCTGAAAACACTGATAAATATCTTATTAAGCAAATTGCTTCTCCAGTTCAGGCTTAAGCACAGATTAAATGAAAACCAGTAGATGCTGGAGTGCCCAGAAGGAGATGTTGTCGATCTATCCCAGGGAACTACCGTGACTTGTGCCAGGTGCAGACTGCTGGACCTGAGCTTCCTTCCTTCAAAACCTTTGCATCACCTCAAACAGAGCTCAGTTGAAAGTGGATTCTGTCTGGAGGACAAGATGTGGTGGGCAGATACAATGTATCATGTGTCATTTTGTATATCAGGTCTGGCGTGGACACCTGTACAGGAGGAATTCACCAGCTATGGCGTGGACACCAGGTCTGGCGTGGACACCTGTAAAGGAGGAATTCGCCATATCAGGCGTGGACACCTGTACAGGAAGAACTTGTCAGATGAGGCGTGGACCCCTTGTGCAGGAAGAATTCACCAGGTCAGATGTGGAAAGTGGATCAATTGCTGTACATGCAGACGGCAGTCTTGATGTACAAATAGCATTGAGCATTTCCAACTGGCTCCACCCTGGATATGGTAATACAGTAACTGACTAAGTCAACTTCAGGCAAGATTCGCCTGCACACACGAATCACAGCTGTGTCCTTTTTATCTGCAGTGCATTTCCCTGCCAAAGGAGTCAACTCAGGGGTGAGGAAGACACTGAGGTTTGCTCATAACACAACTTCCTTCCCCCCAGCTGTGGGCATGGACAGCCAGCTGTTCAGGATTTCAGAATAAAATTAGTCAACCCTGTGGACGGATGTGTTTATTTTAATCACCACTATGTGGGAAAAAAAAAGACATCGCATGTGACCTACTTCTGGAAACGAACCCTGATGCATCGTCCAAAGACCACATTCATTGGGTCAGTCATTGGCTGAAGAGGCATAAGTTCATATGTCCCCCCCAAAGCCCTTGGGTGGCCATCTCTGGCCTTCGAGGGGCACAGGGCCTCTTGACTTCCCTCCAGCCCTGACCTTCACTCCATTAATTCCACTACTCACCTCTATTGTTTATGCACTGATTGGAAGGGTGGCAGCATGGTACCAATTTTATTCTCCTTTCTCAGTCTCCAGCCACGGAAACAATGGTCCTGGTGGTTTCCCAGTAGGGATTCAGAGCAGTATGGAACAAAGAGACTAACACGTTACGCCAAAGGACGGTTTCAGGACTGGGTGCCGATTACTGCATTGTTAAGAAAGTCTCTGATCAGAAGCAGCATGAAATATGAATCTTTTACTGGCACCTAGTGGTTGAAGTTGGGAGTGCATGAGGAGACTACAGAAGCGTGCAGGCCATTGGCAACAGGAGCTAACTTGAGTCCTTGACAACATGAAGTAATATGATATTTCAGATAAATTAGTATAAAGAGAGCCCAATGCAGCTGAACACATAGCATCCACGTCTTACATCTTCTTAAAAAAACAGGATTTGTGCTTCAGAAAGAAAAAAATGCCAGTAAGAGTATACTGAAACCACTCTAATCAAAACAACCACACTGAGGCAGTAAGAAGCCATTTCAGATTATTCCAACAATTCAATTTCACTCGCTTCTGCTGAAACGGAAGCCAAATCGTTACTCCAAAATAAATGGTCCTTGGACTTAGGCTCCCTGTGCGCTGCTTGGGAAACCGTCATCCTCGGAAGGGGAATCTGGTGCAAGCTGGGAGCTTGAGAGGGCTGTGCGTCCAGCAACAGCTGACTAATGCGTCGCAGGTGCTGAACAGACCACAGCTCTGCCGGACTCACGTTTCAGACTCCGCTCACAGCAGCAGTGCGGGAGTCCACCGACAGGAGGGACTGTGGATGAGCCGAGATCCCCGGGAGAGCCTGATGGCTTGATGGATGTCCCTCCTGAGCGGCTGAGGGAGTAACCGGACACTTTGGGACACAAGACTGAACAACCACAGCGTACCCCATTTTTCTTTAAAAAAAAGACCGCGCTGACTTTATTGACAGTCTGAACGCCACCCCAACCCCCGACCCCTATCCATAGCAGTCACTGCACCATCATAAAAATACATACAGGCACCCAAGAAACGTTTGACCGTTTTCTGCACATCATCAACACCGTAACACCACACACAGCTAGGGAGGTTCCCTGAAGAAGAAACATCCCTTTTGGAGAGAACCCGACACGTGTGCGAAGGCAGGTGTTAAAATAAAGTCAATAAAACCTCAGGGAAGCTGCATGAAAGAGCTACGGGACTTTTCACTCCTGAAAAAATGCAGAACAGTTACTGATGATGAGGAGGATAAAACACAGAAACAGTGCAAGAGCAAATAATAAGTGACGTCACCAAGACAAGAATCACACTCAGACTTTGGTGCTGCATCTCGTACTAACAGGTGGAACACAGGGAGGCTGGGAGCTACCTGTTCAGATTAATACACTGAGTCATTGTTGGCTTGAACTAAGAACAAGATCTTTAACCCTTTAGAGAGAGAGAAAGAGAAGGGGATCAATCAGTTTGATCGACTCCTAAAGGAAAGAAAAGAACCTATTGACTGTACAACAATGGGACAGTTTCATCACACAAAGCTCTGGTCTCAAAATGATCCCTTCTAGTTTCAATCAAAATCAAATCTTTTATCCGATCTAATTAACCTTTTGCCCCCAGTCACCCAGGGCACAGGAACACCCTTGGCTGTTCCAATTTGCAATTTATATTCTGGAAAACTGGCACATCCAACCACCTGTAATGACCAATTAACAGCAGCCACATCATCCATGTCCTTCTGTAAGCAACTGTGGATTGTCCCCAGCTCACACACGCTCATATTAATAAATCACCTGAAAACAAGCTTAAGAAGGTGGATAACTATACTAAAATGTAAAATCTGAATTGTGCAGAGTTGATAAATACTTAAGTAGCGGTCATTTAACTTGAATACTTGCTTGTAGAGATCTAAAGAAACACCCAGAGCTGGACACTACCAAATGGACCTGTGTTAAAAGGCAGAGGATAGAGACATGCTATGCACACCCAAACCACAACTTACCTCCCTAGGTCATTCAGAGAGTCATTCAGGCCAGTGGTGACAAGCAAAGGGCCCAGGAATAGGTTAGTAACAGGCTTGGGTTGTGCAAGCACACATTTCTTACAACATGTTTACAGATGTCTCACTGCTGAAAGTGAGGGTCTGTGCAAAATACCGCTCCATGTTCAGTTTGTACAGGTGTGGCTCATGCATGAATTAAGCAAATATCATTCCAGCATACTTAGGGTTGTGTCTAAAAATTCTGGACAGACCTGGGTGCCCAGAGTTATGACCAACATGACTGCAAGAGTGCACCTTTGTGTCCACTACCTACACATTAGCAATGCAATTGAGAAATGGAGCAAACTGCTGTACTATTTTCACAAGACGTGTTTTAGAAGCAGCAGGGAACCCTGTTTGGTTGTACTGCGTTGCTCTATTAACTCCAATGCATCGGCCACCTTCTGCTTTTGATTTATGTTGCGTCGTCTATTTACGTTTCTACTTTCAAGCACTTGGTTTAGGGGCTGCTGGAAATATCCTGGTCTGCAAAATGACCAGCTGGCAGGACACTCGCCTCTCTGTGGCAAAGGCCAACATTACATCGGCGACTACCCATTCAGACGCTGCTTTGATGGGCAAAACGTCCCACTGTAAAAGGTTAAGGTTATTCTGAGGGCAAAAGAAATTTCGCCTTTCTTAGAAATAAAAGAAATATAAAAGCAATGTGATTTGAAACAAAAGAACAAGTTCATTAAGTTTAAAAACTAAGTAAAAATACTAAAAATGTATTTCCACAATACCCATGCGTCAGTAAATAACTCTGACCACTAAAACTGCCTCAGAGCAGTTTGAACAAACCGATAGAGAAGGGAGAAAAATTCATGCCAATAAGGCCAATAAAAAAATATTCTCTCTCTCACAGCACGGTCGATCTGGGGCACCCTTCCCTGATCCAGTGGGGTGAAGGCCCAACAGGTTTTACAGGGGTATCAGTTTCTTAAGAAACCTTCTGGCACCAGTCAACAGCTGCTCTTCGCTGTTGGGCTCAGCTCAGCTTGGGAACACTGGACTGATGACAACACAGGTCTAGGTTCTTTATAGCCATAGGTTTAAGAGCACCCTGCTGAACTGTGAAATGATCATTTCATGACTTAAATTATTCCATGACCTGCTAAACTAACTGAAGTGCTTTTGTCCCATGTCTTGAGAAACATGCATTATAAAGGATAACCTACAACGCCCACTGATTTCTGCCTCTCCGGGAGGCAGCTACCGTACAGCTGGGAAGTGTGGCCTGGGGTCTGGCTGCCTGGCACTGAATATTTCTCCACGCTGAGCTGCCACCCAGGAGAAATTATCGAGGGAAAACCCTTCGTTCTTCTCGCTGCTCTCCAGCTGCTAACATAGTCTGTTGGTCAACAATGGTCTGGGCACTGCACTACTAGCAAGCACCCCTGGACGTGCTCCTGAAGTGCACATTTGAGGCAAAGTCAACCTGCGGTCCACTGCAGATAGCGCTCCCATTTCCCAGCTCGCAGCCACGGTGATCTTGCATGCTCACCCGGTTGCACGGGTGACCTATCCCCTGACCCCCCGTCAGGTGCACCCAGCATCAGAGCAAAGCCCTCCTCTGGGGAGCAGACAGGAGTCCAGCGGCCACTGTGTCCAGCAGGTCAGCCTGGGCCCTGCGGTCACGGCCTGCAGGACTGGGGTTGGTCTCGGACGAGAAAGGAGCATCTGCCACCGCAGCTGGGATTCTGCGGGTCACAGCTCGAGAGCCGTGGCTTGACGCAAGTCACTGTTCCAATGTTCGAAGCCTGTTGTGTGTGCATGCTGCGGTCCAAAACTTTAAAGCAGTAGATGCTCCGGGTGGATCGGCATCTTAGGAAGCACAGGGGCAAATCTACAGGCACAATCAAGGGTTATAATGGGTGCTTATATTTCTGCCAGGACTGTAAACTCCCCCCTCCCTCCCCCCCCCCCCCACAAACACCATCCCTTTCCCTTTGAGAGACAGGCCTCCCTACGAATCGCGCTCCAGCTCCCGCAGCTCCGCCTCCAGGCCCTGGGCCCGCCTCAGCTTCTCCAGCTGCTCCTTGGTTGGCTGCTTGATCTCTCCCGAGTCCAGTTTCTGCTGCAGCTCCTCCACCTGGCGCAGTTTCTTCCTGAGATTTTTGATCTTCTTGGCTTTCTCGGCGGCCGCGGCCGCGGCCGCTGTCTGGGCCCCCTCAGGCTGGGCCAGGGGTGGGGTGCTGTTCTGCTGGGGCGCACTGTCCCTGCCCCCCCCGCCCCCGCCGATGTCGATTTTCTCCACCGCAGCACCCAAAGCCTCCACCGGGGGGCAGCCTTCCTCCACACCCCCCTTGTCCTGCTGCTGCTTGCGCTTCTCCTTGCGTTTGAGGTTGCGTTTGGCCGTCTTGGAGAGCCCGGCTGCGCCCTCGCTCTCCCCCCTCGCTGGCGCCCCCTGCTGCTGCTGCCGAGCCTGAGCGGCGTCCTCCGGACTCATGCCGGGGGGCAGGTCCGGCTTGCTCTTGAAGAACTTGACGTATTTGTTCTCGTAGCTACAGGGGGTGAGGGACGGACCAGAAGGAAGGGAGAAGGAGAGAGAGGGAGGGAAAGGAGGAGAGAGACAGGCTGAGTGTCGGTTAAAGCAACATGAGCTCTTTCTTTTTCCACAGAGAACAGGTTCACAACTCCAGTCCTCGAGGGACAGAATACAGCAGGTTTTCTAGATCTTTATAAATGATCAACGAGTAATGGCCTTTGAAAGGGGCTGAACTGATCCCATTAAAAATATAAAGAACAGGCCTGCCTGGCCTGTTTGGTAGTTAATTGATCGCAAGATCTCATCCAGCCCTTTCCTGAAAGAAGTCATGGTATTGGCTGGGTAGCTTGTTCCCTGCTCCCACTGCCCTTTGTGTAAAGTAGTGCATCCTGTTCTTGGTTATTACAGTCCTGGTGGGGCCAGAGCATGAGTGCAACAGTCAGGGTTACGGGGTGGGCGGTATACCGGGAGAATTATGTGCCATGATATGGATCTGGCTATACCGTTTATACCGGTAGAGAATGGATTTTTATGTTTACATAGATTGTGCCGCCAGCACTGTCACAAAACGGGGTTTGGAAATGTTTGCTATTGACCCGTCATAATTTAAAATTCTGCAGTATTTTAGCTCCAATTATATAATTCATCTTGCTGATATTTGGAAATCTGATCAGATTTATTGATCTTCGGTGGTTCAGACGTCCAGTTTATGACGCATCCGAGGTCATTGCAGCCAATAAAAACACGCGGGCGTCCTCTTCCCCTTTTCCGTGAAAACGAACGCGCGTGCTCGGCGTGCCCGTCTGCAAACACAAATACGCAGAGACGTGGAGAGGCCGGGAACAAGCGATGCGTTTGTTGAAAAGGAGGGTGTCCTGTCACAGATCTGCACTGCTGACAAGCTTGTCTTTCTGGCACGTAACCTGAAGTACAACTTAAGTGTGTGGAACGCCCCCTCTTTTTCACATTTTTACACTAAGCAGCCGTTTGAATACGTGAGGAGTTATTACTTTAACGCTTGAATATTTTTTTTAACTTATTTTTGTAATTTTAGTGTTTAAAGAATTATTACATATTTAAGTTTATGAGAATTTTATTTGAAGTATTACATATTTACTTATTTAATTCATGTTCATAAGTTTATTGTATTGTTTCAGTTCTGCAAAAAAAAAAAGGATCTTAAAATGTTCGACTTCTACTTCAGTTTAATGCGAAAAATACAACCACACAGGAGCTAACCAACAGTTAATTATAACCTAATACTTAACTCCAGGCAATAAAATCTTACTATCCAAGTTTTGTGCTCCCTTTAAAGCATGTTCTATTGAAATTATGAGAAACTTTTCTATATTGCGAAATACATCGTTACCATCCAAAATTAAAATTATACTGTGATATAAATTTTAGGCCATATTGCTGAGCCCCAGTCAGGGTTCTGGACATGTAACTGTATGGCTGTGGGTTCAAATCCACTGTGAGTCACTGCTACTGTGCCCTTGAGCAAGATACTTCACCTGAACAGCTTCAGTAAAATAATCAGCCGCACAAATGGGTGCAAATGTAAGCCATGTAACGTGAAGGCCGTGCGGTGGCTCTGTGGCTGAGGACCTGCGCCTGTGGCTGGAAGGTCACCAGTTTGTATCCCGCAGCCGGCAGAGGAATCCTACTCCCTTGGGCCCCTGAGCAAGGCCCTTCACCCCAACTGCTCCAGGCTGGGGTTAATGGCTGACCCTGCGCTCTGACCCCAAGCTTCTCTCCCTGTCTGTGTGTCTCATGGAGAGCAAGTTGGGGTACGCGAAAAGACACATTCCTAATGCAAAATAATTTAATATGGCCAATAAAGTGATCTTATCTTCTCTATAAAAGCATCAGCCAAATAAATGCGTAATTATCATCCTTAAACAGCTGCTGCTAATATCATTTGAATCGTGAAAGAAAAAACAACCCACCAGCAAATTAAACTGAAATCCACTTGTTAGGGTAGCGAAGGTGAGACAACCAGAAAACTAAGGAGGAGTTAATGTACACCGCATTCATTATATTTTTGGGTGAAGTAATTCAGGTTTAGTTAAGAATACGCAGTTAAGTTACTGCCAGGCGTGCTGGAAACAGAGGGAAGCTTCATTCCCCCAGTCCAGTAATCAACCCCTTCGTACAGTGTGGAACGAAGTTCAATTAACAGAGAAGAGATGGCAATGGCAGACAAGGGCAGATTATCAAACCACCTTTGCCACTTGCTAAATTAGAGGAATAAGCAGGCTTCCAACACAGAGTTCCAGAATATTGCCTCCGCAGCTTCACATTAATATTGCAGATTAATCATATTTATTCCTTACACTTTTATATAGCGTTTTTCTGGACACTCCACTCAAAGTGCTTTACAGGTAATGGGGACTCCCCTCCACCATCACCAGTGAGCAGCCCCACCTGGATGATGCTCCAGTACGCTCACCACACATCAGCTATCAGTGGGGAGGACAGCATAGTGGAGTGGTGAAGCCAGTTCATAGATGGGGATTATTAGGAGGCCATGATTGGTAAGGGCCAATGGGAAATTTGGCCAGGACACCGGGGTAACACCCCTACTCTTTTCGAGAAACACCCTGGGATTTTTAATGACCACAGAGAGTCAGGACCTCGGTTTTACATCTCATCCGAAGGACGGCGCCTGTTTACAGTATAGTGTCCCCGTCACTATACTGGGGCATTAGGACCCACACAGACTACAGGGTAAGCGCCCCCTGCTGGCCCCACTAACACCTCTTCCAGCAGCAACCTGAGTTTTCCCAGGAGGTCTCCCATCCAGGTACTGACCAGGCTCACACCTGCTGGGCTTCAGTGGGCTGCCAGTTGTGCGTTGCATTGCGATATAGCAGCTGGTGAGATTACATTCGTGCACTTTGTCCATGCAGCCCGTTGGCACTGGGCATCTACTCACACTGGCACCTCCTCTTGGGGCACATAGCCATCCTTCACCCGGCGTGGTTTCCTCCAGGTGCCATCCGGGCGCTGGGTGGCCGCAATGTACTTCCCTGGCCCAGAGAGAGGGAGGGGGAGGCGGTCAGCACAGCACTGCGGGGCACAACAATCCAGCACAGCCGTCTCTCCCGAGCGGCGCGGTCACGTCGAAGCCCCCGCACATCGGACCTGCTGATGCTTTGTGTCACAGTCATGGCTTGGGATGAAGTCGTACCTCCTTGGTTAAACGGGCACTAAAATAAAAACTAAACCTGCCCACTACAAATCAAGCACGTTTCCTCCTTTTCATAATGGACAAACTCCTGCTTAGTTCTGGGTCTCGGCCCCCTTACAGACCTTAACCCACAGAGGAAATTGGCTCTGTGCAGCAGCCCAGCTGTATTTGGAAATGAAAGTGCTGTCTGCACAGTGTAATAGTTTTGGGGAGACACAGGAGAAACCCATGTGTGCAAGCCACCATTAAACGTTTGACAGTGCCTCGTATTCTGAGCTCTGAATGTTGTTTACTCTCCACTGCAGGAACACAAACCCTTTCAATAATTTGCTGATTATTTTCTCACCATCTGAACGGTATTAGGTTTTTGCAGTTCTGTAAATAAGATGTCCCAAACTCCTAAGGGGTAAATCAGATTATAATTATTTACCACTCAACCAGTAGATGTCATGTGAGACTATAGCCACTCTGTTACTGTAGTTTACCTCTCATAACGGTGCTTGTTGCACTACCAATGGAAATAAATGTTAAAAAAAGATACATCACAATAGCTGTATTAAATCTGTATTAAGCTGTATTAAGGCAGAGAGCTAAATTGCTTCAGACACGATAACCATGTGTCCAAGACACAAACGGCCTTACGTTAATTTATTTAGATGTACTCATTTACCGTCAACGATCAATTTCGGATTTACGATGTGAACTTAAAAAGAGCTTCGACATGTTAAGAATCAAAAGAAACCGACCGCCTTAAACAGCAAATGTCACAGCATCCTCGTTTATGATAGAAGTGCGCTCTTCTCCGTCCATATCTAGCTACAAATCTCATTTTCGGGGGCTTATTTTTATAACCTTCTTTAAAGAAACGCTTAGGAACCACAGTTGGAATCGGTTCTTAATACAAGTCTCTTGCGTCTCAGTCTCCTATCCTCCTCACTTCACGCTAACCGATCCTTCCCCTCTGAGTTAGTTGTCTAGTGCGGTCTGCGGCTGTCCGTGTGACTTTGTTTTTAAACAAAGAGGAAAACAGTCAGCGAAGGCCAAAACGTCTAGGACGGAATCAGTACTTCACTCGATCTCCACGGCCAGAGACAGCTACAATGAAAGAACCGACACTTACCAGATTCATCTGTCACATAGGGGGTCGCCATCTTGTAAACTAATGTACTTCCGGCAAGGGGGCGGAAGCGGCGATGTATAAGTACAGGTCTGGACGCGCGAGGTGCCGAAGGTGAGTTTTCGCGTGTTTTCTGCTTTTGTGTTTACTGCTAGGCTGTAGTCTTATTTAAGCGAAGGAAATAAATGCCTATGCCCCCCTTCCCCGTTCCTTGTCTTGGAGAAGATGGCAAGGCTGCTAATAATAATCTTCGCCCAATATATCCACTGAGTGTTGAAAAATGTGGACAATACTACAACTGGACTTTCGCGAAGACAACATGGTCACCGCAGTACTTGGTTTGGGGTCGGTCAGGCTTGGTACTTCTATTCCACTACAGGTCTTTGCTCCAATTAATTCTTAATTTCCAAAGTGGTTTAAAGCACCTGGGTTAGTTGAGCAATTAAGAAACAATTCAGTATTTTTAGCAAGTCTGTAATAGCAGGGGATGGAATTCCTTTGACCATACCTGGCCTAGAGTTACCACCCATAGACGTGTTAATGACAGTGTGGTGGTGTAAGTCGGCAAATTCTCACTCTTTAAGGAAGTTGTAGCAACACTTGTTGATAATGGACAGGTTTTCCCCTTTACTGTATCTGTGTTGTGATGATAGGAGGCTTTTCCCCTCCACCATATTTCTATATACATTTTCCTATACGCCAGAAGAATAAATACTGTTGATTTGTACTGCTAAATGACGATCAAGTGTTGGGAAGGAGGAGCTTCTATGACATACAGTAGTCACACAGAATGCGAAACTACACGCCTGAGTCCGCACAGGGGGACAGACATGACTGCTCCAATGCCAGTGGTCTGGAGTTTTGACCCTGCAGGTCTCCACCTCTGTACCATAGACAAACTAGTCCCTGTTTATTTATAGTGGTCTTCAATTTGTAGCTACAGGTCGTGTTAATCTGAGCTAATTAAAAAGAAGTCGTTGAGAGGCCAGCAGGAATGAAGACTAGGCGTAGAGGCCCGTGTTCGAGATCATGCTGTCCTCTTTGGATTACACAGCACCGACACAAGGGCCTCAAGCCTGACCACACCATTTTTAAATGGAGTTTATAATGTAAATTTGGGGGGGTGACAATGGCCAACTCCAATCAGCCTCAGCTGTCAGTAATTTGTAATCAATCCTGATGTCATTTCCTCACCTAGAACATTAAAAATCCTGTACATGCAGTAATTCCCTCCTCTCTCTCACATACATCTCCTGCCTCCCTCCTCCTCCCCATTTCCAGCTCTACAGCTGCCCCATGGCCACTCCTCATCCGCAGATCTTCGATCCTCCTCGTCCTGTTAATCCAAATTTACTGCGACTAAAACTCTCAATGAATAATTAATAATTGCTTACACTTATATAGCGCTTTTTCTGGACACTCCACTCAAAGCGCTTTACAGGTAACGGGGACTCCCCTCCACCGCCACCACCAGTGTGCAGCCCCACCTGGGTGATGCAATGGCAGCCACAGTGCTCCAGATAGCTCACCACACACCAGCTATCAGTGGGGAGGAGAGCAGAGTGATGAAGCCAGTTCATAGATTTGGATTATCAGGAGGCCACGATTGATAAGGGCCAATGGGAAATTTGGCCAGGACGCCGGGGTTACACCCCTACTCTTTTCGAGAAACGCCCTGGGATTTTTAATGACCAGTCAGGACCTCGGTTTTACATCTCATCCGAAGGACGGCGCCTGTTTACAGTATAGTGTCCCCGTCACTATACTGGGGTATTAGGACCCACACAGACTACAGGGTGAGCGCCCCCTGCTGGCCCCACTAACACCTCTTCCAGCAGCAACCTGAGTTTTCCCAGGAGGTCTCCCATCCAGGTACTGACCAGGCTCACACCTGCATAGCTTCAGTGGGCTGCCAGTTGTGAGTTGCAGAGTGATATGGCTGCTGGCTATAAATAAACCTTCAATACTTTTAATTCTTGGGTTTGTTATGCCTTGTGAAATCACACGAGCCTCTGACAGAGCGGGCTGGGTTCACAGATGAGCTTTAGCTCTGTGTCAAACGCTGGTCTTCAAATCTCCTTTTCAGTTCTACTCAGATTGATCGCCTCTACAGAATGTAGAGGCCTCCAGCAGGAATGGCAATATGGAATATGGGAGCGTCCGATACAACCGTCTCGCCAACGCCCATACAGTCTTAACTGATGACCTATTTCGAGTTTTTAACAGCTGTCAGGTGGAGCAACAATATACTGAAATAAGTCAAAGGACAGAGAGAATGGACTGACTGCAAATTGTCTTGACAATACCCCCAAACGAAGACATTTCCCAAAAGAAAACTGCATGAAGTTTGAAAAAAGCAAGCCTCTGCAGAGAACAGGGCCTTTGTTCTGCCTCTCTGAAAGTCCGCAGTTTCCCACCCTCCCTAGGAGATGGAGAAGCTGGACTCGCCTGCCTCAGCATCAGCTTCTGGTTTTGTTCCACCTGAGCCCTTAACAGTAGAGCGAATTATTTAACCACAGCACTGTACTATCTCTCTCTCTCTCTAACCTGGCTCCAAAGTGATTTAGTGGTAACCACTTTTAATGAAGTTAGTCATTTGATTGCCAAAGACCTTAAGAAACATCCTATATGTGTCAAGGGAACCAATTTTATTTAACTAACATGTGAGGTTAAAAACTGAAAATAACAAGAGACCCTTCAGGATTTGAGTCTGCCTCTCATGACTTAGCTTTCCATTATCTGGCTCTGGGCAACAGTTTTTGCGTCCGAGTAAGCATCAGTTTGCCTTTGTGTCCATGAGATGCAGTCTGTCGCTGAAGGAGAGAGCCTGTGTGGCTGTCTGCCACCCAGAGCGAAGGTCAGCATAGCTCATCTGTCACTAAAAGCCACATCTTGCTGTTGGAAAAAAAGTCCAGATTAACAGCATTCTAAAGGAAGAGGCATTAGACAAGAAGATGTTGCACTTCTACATACCACCGCAAAAGATGGCTGGACACTGATGGGGAAAAAAATCTTTATTCTTCACAGAGGAAAATCACACCAGGAAAAACACGATTCAGTTACATTCATTCTTGTGCGTCAGATTGAGATGAAACGGGTCGAGGGGTAGAACTGTTCATTCACAGATTTTGTACCCAGTGTTGTGAAGGCACCTTGGAACGGTGAGACACTGTCTCTCTTGCCACTCAAATATAAGACCTCTTAAACCTCTTAAGCGTCATAAAAACGAAAGCAAGCCGTTTTAGGAAAATCACAGATTTAACAGCACTTAGGCTCTTATTTCTTTGTAATAACCGACACCTGCTGGACAAAAAGGGTCCACATTCTTCATCCTTAAGACACTCAGGTCTGATTTGTTTTAGATCATATGCTGTATACAGAATAAAAGATTCCACATGTGTCTTCTGTTTTCAGGGTCTATTTTGTCTGTAAATTCATTCAGAAAAAGTGCAATCCCAGCACGGTTCCTGGAAAGCACTTTCAGCCTGGATAGATACACAATGGTCCTGCCACTCAAATAACGAGACCTAAGTAATCAAGCAGTCGCCTAACTAAAGCCAGAAGGAACTACAGCCTTACAAGATGTTCATTCAAACCTCACTGACTATGGTCAACATCAAATAACCAGTTGTTTTTAAGCTATCCTGCATTCTGTAAAAAACAAAGGATTTTGTTATTATCTGTCAGTATCTTTTTGTAATCTGGGTTGAACGAGCCTTCGTTTAACCCTGAAAACAACCAGACTGGAAAGTTGTGGGTTTGAATCCTGGGTGATGCACTATGCCGTTGTACCCTGGACCAAGGTACCTCACCTGTACTGTGTCAGTAAGATAACCAGTTGTAAAAACGAGAGGACATTTAAATTGCTTTGGATGAAAGCGCCAGTCAGATGAACTAGTAGGATTAGTAAAGGGGCAGTGCATGTCTCATCAACACCACTTGCAGCCCAGGCTTTAACGAGTCTCAGTTTCCACTCTCTGAATGGATCTGCTGCCGGGCCAACGATTTTCTTACACAATCATTGTGTACTTTGGTTTACCCTTAGGCTTAAATTGAAGGCCGGCACAAAAGCAACACTTAAAAAAAACAACAACCTCTTTGTTATACTTGAACGTGAGTAGATTGTGAGCATGTTTCACTGGGTCACTCTTCGCTCCGATGTTCGCCATCAGCGTGGTGGATGACTGAGTACCTCTTCGTTCTGAAATGGACCCACGCATCCTCACACGTCCCCTGAAGAGTGACCGTCCTCACACACTCCCTCCTCTTCGCTATTTGAACTGAAGCTTCTCTATGGCTGGCTGTTCATAACACGACAATGTGCCCATCTGACCAGAATATCCTGCTCGGTTTGTGTAGTTTGAAAACAAACCAGTTTATAATCTCAGAACACTTACAGACCAGAGATTGTCCAATCGCACAGGAAAACAATTTTTAAAAATGGTAAGGGAACACTAAAGCCATAATGGGTTTTTAAAGCTTTTGAGAAGAACAGATTCAAACTGCAGCCAATTATTCTCAGAAACTACACTGATATTTTCAGCTTTCAAATTAGTTTTGTGCAAAATGACTTTGTAATCAATACCTTAAATATCTTCTGTTTGCAAAGCTCAATAAGCAGACAATACTGAAGTGTTCTAACGGGTGTCTATTACTTTTTTAACTTAAATTACTCTCTGAAACTGAGCAGCTGGAGTACAACAAGCATGTATTGATTCCCTGTATCCAAAACATTGGTATTTACCAATTTATGAACTAAAACACATGTAGTGATACCTCTTCTAAACTAATTGATGTATTTGTGCTAGCAGGATGCTCATTAAGATGTGCTAGTAAACTCGTCAAGTTAAGAGATGACATTCAACATCTCGAACTACAGCTGCTGTGAGCCATCCTGCCTCATCAGGCTACAGGTTCTTTTTTTTCTGGGTTAGGCTGTTGGCCCGTTCTCACAGAAGGCGCTCTGGGACAGGTCCTGGGCCAGGTTGTCGGCCCGTTCTAACATAGAGAGGGCTCTGGGACGGGTTCTGGGCCAGGCTGTTGGCCCGTTCTCACAGAGAGCGCTCTGGGACAGGTTCTGGACCAGGTTGTCGGCCTGTTCTCACAGAGAGCGCTCTGGGACGGGTTCTGGACCAGGGTTGTCAGCCCGTTCTCACAGGAAGCGCTTTGGGACGGGTTCTGGGCCAGGCTGTCGGCCCGTTCTCACAGAGGGCGCTCTGGGACGGGTTACGGGCCCGATTGTTGGTCCGTTCTCACAGAGAACGCTCTGGGATGGGTTCTGGGTCAGGATGTGGACCTGTTCTAACAGAGAGAGCTCTGGGACTGGTTCTGGGCCAGGCTGTCGGCCCATTCTTACAGAGAACGCTCTGGGACGGGTTCTGGGTCAGGATGTGGACCCGTTCTCACAGAGAGTGCTCTGGGATGGATTCTGGTTCAGTTCGTTGGCCAGTTCTTACAGAGAGCACTCTGGGATGGGTTCTGGGTCAGTTCGTTGGCCCGTTCTCACAGAGAGCACCTGGGGACGGGTTCATGAGCTGGTGTTCTGTCCTGAGGATACAAGGCTGGGTGTTATTGCGGGGCTAGTCTGTCCTGCTCTGGTCCTCACTCACCCTGACCCGGACCCGGTGCCAAGCGTTGCTTAGGACTCCCCGGAGGTTCCAGATGGGCGCCACCGTGTCCGGCTGCACGTTGTAGCTGCTGTCCACTGCTTTGCACACGATCTCCAGCTCCCGGGCTCCCGGGGGCAGCGGGGCTCTCAGCTCCCACAGTGTCCAGGCCCAGGAGCGGTTAGGCGGCGGGGTCGCGGCTCCTCCCTCCTCCCCGTGGTGCAGCCTGGCCACGTGCCACGTCCTTCCGCCGTCCAGAGAGACGTCCACCCGCACCACCTCCCTCCCGCCGCCGCTCCAGGCGTAGCCCTGAACGGTCACAGTGCCCTGGCCTGCCCCCAGGACGATGCCCTCCTGGGGCACGGTGATGGCCGACTGCACGGGCAGCTCCTGGATGGCTGGGGCCGTCTTGAAATCCACCGTGTCCCAGTCGGTCCCAGGAGAGAAGCCCTTGTAGTCGTTCTGCTGCCAGTGGCTCTGGCTCTCCTCCTCGCTTACCACGATCTTGCCCAGCCACTTCACGTTGCGCGCCCCGACCACTCCTGGCACTACCACGCGCAGCGGGTACCCGTGATCTGCGGGCAGGTCCTCCCCGTTCATCTCGTAGGCCAGGAGGACATCGCCCTCCTCGCTGACCGCCTTGCCCAACGGGATGGACGCCCCGTAAGGGGTCCCAGCGGGGTCCACATCCAGACCTTCGAACTGCACGTGCTGAGCGCTGGACCCGGGGAGGTAACCGGCGTACACCAGGATGTCCCTAAGCCGGGCACCCCCCCACGTGGCATTACTGATGGCGCTGATGCCCCAGTTCAGACCCTTCACCTGCTTCACCCGGTTCATGTCGGAGCGGCGGTTGCCCGCGCACTGCAGCGTGGCGGTCACGGTGTGCTTCGGGAACTTGGTCCTGATCTCCTCCAGGGACAGACGGACCGGGCCCCGCGGCAGGCCGTGGATCTCCAGGCGGTAGGTGTGGGGGTCGACCCGGGGCACCGGGAGGTGGTTCCGCTTGAAGAAGAAGGCCGAGGGGGTGATGAAGTTCTCGGAGAGGATCTCCGAGGGCGGTTCGGCGTTAAACGGCTTCTGGCTGTTGACCCTCAAGGCCGGGTGCCTGGGAGGATCGCCGGAGTAGGGATCCGCTGAAGTCGCCCCTTCCTCCTTACAGTCTCCAGGACACAGCTCCCCCACCTTGTACTCTGCCAGGATCTCCAGCACGTGCTCCTGATTGTGGACGGCATACAGGGCCCAGAAGGGCTCCAGGGCGCCCCCGGCAGCCAGCATGATCTTGTCGCCCCCTGGGTGCACCGCCACAAAATTGGTGATGTCGTAAACGCTCCCATTGTAGGTCACCCACACGCCGTCCTCCAGCGTCCTGTGCTTGGTCACGTCGTCCTGCGTGTAAACGGGATAGGCCAATTCTGGAGGGCCAGTCGGCGAGCTCCCTGTGGGCCTGGCAGGGTCATCTGCTTGCTCTACCTGGAGCGCAGAGAGACAAGAGTCAGGCTTCGCAGACAAGGACTCAGACAAGAGAGGGAGGAGTGGGGGAAGCTGTTAACCCCGCCCCTGGTGAAATCCCTATCCAGGGAAGGTACTAAAATACCACATTTCCTTGTGTATTACCCATTTACACATGGTGTCCCCAGCATGGCGCTCCATTTAAAGGAAGAGGGCATAAGCATCCTGGACGAGGATCTACAGCAGTGGTTCCCCAGCCTTGGTCCTGCAGGGCCAGTATCTGCTGGTTTTTAGTCCAGCTCTGACCGATGTCTCCACTGCCAATTGATGACTTGGGTACATTTTTTTTAGTTCAGGTGGGGAGCTGCATCAGCATGCGTAGGCTGCAAAGGAACAAGTAATAGGTTTATTCCATGCTGAAAAGAGAAGAAAGAAAACAACGTTTCGGCCGTGGAGCCTTCTTCAGGTGTGTGACCTGAAGAAGGCTCCACAGCCGAAATGTTGCTTTTCAACTGTCTTCTCTTTTCAGTATGGAATAAACCTATTACTTGTTCCTTTGCATTTTATTTTGACGTCTAGAAAAAGACCCAGGAGTACAAGCAGGCCATCAAGATGCATGCAGCTCAGGCACAAGCGCAGGCCTGAGGTCACAGCAGGCAGGAAACACGTGGGGGTGCCACAAAGGAGATCTTACGCCTGACCGAAAGTCAATGCAGTTTGGTGTAACTTGGCATAGTGGTAAGAAGTGTCACCGTAGTGCGGCTCCAAGTGCTGTCGCCTCACTGCTCTTGGGCCCTGGGTTCAGTTGTGGGTTCACAGTCTTCTGTTGTGGAGTCTGCACGTTCCTCCTGCACACGCGTGGGTCTTCTCCAGGGGCCTCCTTGACATAAATGAGCCCAGTTCCCCCCTTCCTCTCACCTGTCTGTGGTACAGCCCATACGCCAGCATGCCACCAGTCCCCGCCAGCAGCCCGGCCACGGTGAGCTTCCAGTGAGGGGGCCTGGCTTGCCGGCCCGCTGAGCTCTTCCCGCCATCGCTGCTGTGCCAGCGGCTGTGCGCGCCACCCACACATACCGCCTGCAACCTGCAACAGCACAGGGCACAGCGTCAAAGGGATGCGCAGGACTCTCACCGGCCAGGGGTCGTGGGGGCAAATTTGGGAATTCTCTCTCAGTTCCTCTGTTAGTCTTGGATCCAATGAATCCTAATTTGCAGAGGCGTGATCTTCAGCAACAAGACCCGCGCAGGGAGGATTAAATGATTGCCTTTTATTTTTCTTGCACTGGTGAGCGTACTGGCACGCTCTGGCTGCTGTCACATCATCCAGGCGGTGGAGGGGATCCCCATTACCTGTGATGGGCTTTGAGTGGAGTGTCCAGAAAAGTGCTATACAAGTATTATAATAATAATAATAATAATAATAGCTTACACTTATATAGCGCTTTTCTGGACACTCCACTCCGTGCTTTACAGGTAATGGGGTCTCCCCTCCACCACCAGCAGTGTGCAGCCCCACCTGGATGATGCGACGGCAGCCATAGTGCGCCAGAACGCTCATCACACACCAGCTATCAGTGGGGAGGAGAGCAGAGTAATGAAACCAGTTCATAGATGGGGATTATTAGGAGGATGATTGGTAAGGGCCAATGGGAAATTTGGTCAGGACGCCAGGGTTACACCCCTACTCTTTTTGAGAAACACCCTGGGATTTTTAATGACCACAGAGAGTCAGGACCTCGGTTTTATGTCTCATCCGA
Organism: Atractosteus spatula; assembly: GCF_055471065.1. Lineage (NCBI taxonomy): Eukaryota > Metazoa > Chordata > Actinopteri > Semionotiformes > Lepisosteidae > Atractosteus > Atractosteus spatula. The sequence continues at coordinate 64,381,239 of NC_142706.1, read as the reverse complement.
AGGACGGCGCCTGTTTACAGTGTAGTGTCCCCATCACTATACTGGGGCATTAGGACCCACCTGGACCGCAAGGTGAGCGCCCCCTGCTGGCCCCACTAACACCTCTTCCAGCAGCAACCTTTTTTCCCAGGAGGTCTCCCATCCAGGTACTGACCAGGCTCACAACTGCTGAGCTTCAGTGGGGCTGCCAGTCGTGAGTTTCAGAGTGATATGGCTGCTGGCAAGTATAAGCAATTATCATTACTGTCTTTCCTCTGTTATTCCACCACGCCATGTGTGACTGCCTATTCCTCAGCACTCCACACACCATTTTTTTAACTTACTTAACGAGCACTAATGTTTATAAGAATAAAGCTCTTCCAGCCCCGTTTCCAGGCCACGGGTGTAGCTGAACTCTCTGCAACCCATGCCACCCCTACTCCTCCTCCTTCAACAGAGGAATTTCATTTAAATTGAATTTTCTAGCGTTAAACATACAAATCTCCGCTGTTGGTACATAGAGGCAACATTCGGGGTGCAGCACAGGTGTCACTGCAAAATTCTCCCTGGATGGGCTCCAGAACACTGCGCAACAGTAATTTTGTTCCCCTGTACCTTCTTGCTTGTAGACAGTTTTAGAAATCTTTTCAAAAGATACTTATACTTGAAGAAAAATCAAGTATAACTGGATTATTGTGGCTTTTTACTAGATATTGAGAAAATATCCTAAATAAACTTGCTGAGTATGAAAGACTATTAGTCTGCTGCAGCACAGGCCAGGTATCTAAAATCCTCAGAACATACTAGGCTTTCATCGGGATCCTTTAAGCTCTTTGCAAAGGCTAGTCTAAGCCATGTAGTCACTCTTGGCATTAAGTAGGTAAGATTTCTTTTCTTTCTCTTTAACATGTCAATGCCAACAAAATGCCAATGCCTTTAACAAAATGCCAATGCAATTAAAATTAAGTGAATTTGGTATTAGAAAATTAAAGTAGTATAAACAGTGGTCTCAAAAATTCATCTGGAATCTCTTGTATTCTGCCTTGTTTCTTCATTGCTGTTACAGAGCCATCTCTGGAATTTAAATTTGGGGTTTGCATGCAGGTTTCAAAAGCCAGGCATTTTAAGAGCTTGTTTGAATAGGAGAGTGGTGCACACAAACAGTACTAATATGGCCAAGCCTACAAATCCAAAGACAAATAGAGAGGCAGGCATTACCTGCCTGTGCTGCAGGGCTGGGAGATAAGGGTGAGTGTACTCTTCTGCTTTCCACAGCACACTGACCTCTGCTGCTGTGCCTGGCAGACATTCAGTTTACCCCAGAAAGAAACATGACACCTAAAGTTGCTGCTGTGCTGAAAATATTTTAAATCATTTCACCATGCTGCCTGAAGCCTGAATCCTACAGCCTGGAGTCTAATCTTTCGACAGCTTTTTCTCCCAGTCAGAATCCCCAAGAAGTTTGCATTAAACAAATGTGAGCCAAAATGCTGCAGTCTCTGGAGAGGAACCAGAGACAGTGGTGCTCCAGTGAAACTTGAACACAGGAATCAAATAACAGTACAGAGCATGTGCCCTGGGGCAGGAGTGAAGCTCTTGACGAAGGCAGGGGGACTTCAGGTATTCAGCAAAGACATAAAAGTTAGCATCCTTCTCTGGAGAAATGCTCGAAGGGACATTTAACATCGGCAATGGGAATGCTTCATTGCAAAGACACCTCAATGCCCCCTGGCACTGTAGCAGGGCTCTGGCTTCATACTCTCTGTCTAGAGGAACGCTGCCCCCTACTGGTCCTCCGACTCACAGCAATCTGGTTTTCTGTTCATGTACTGACGCGCTTTTTGACATCCTGTCTCAATTAAGTTCAGACATTGGTCGTCGCCACCAACAGGGCCGTCCACCCCCAGACCTCCAGCCAGCAGCAAATCCCAAGGTTTTTCCCAGCTGAACTCTTGACTCTTGATTAGGAAAAACCCTGACTTGGTTAAATCGAACTTCTGAAGGTTACTCAAAAGAAACGTACCTGTGTGTCCTGGAGAGGCAGCCCCTGAGCAGGCCCTGGCAGTGTCGGAGATACAGCATCGCCGCTTCACCCTGCCAGAGGCACAGAGACAGAGTCAGAAAGAGCTCACCAGGCCCCCCATTGCTCCTGGGTTTTTTATAGAGGGGTTCCCAGCCCTGGTCCCGGGTCCCGGTTACCCCACACCTGCAGGGCTTTATTTCATCCAAGCTCTTTAATTTCACTCAATCCAAACTTCATTAAACCCTCAGGTTTGCCAGTTTTTTTTCTCCCCAGCTTACGAGTCTTGGAGTCCTAATGAAGTTCAGTCTTTAAAAAAGCGACAGCCCCCCTGGTTCGGAGCCAAGAACAAAGCGAGTTCACATCAATGTCATTCGGGTCAACTAGGAGCTCGGTTATACATCTGAGAACTTGGCTGCAGTTGTGACCGTCGCGGTTCCGTGCGGGGCCGTGCCCTCCGCCACCCGTTTCGTCCCGCGACACCTGGGGCGCGAACCCGGGTCTCTGGCGTAACACAACAGGGAACCAGCCGCATGAGCTAAAGGAGACCTCCCCCAGCCCAGGCAGCTGAGGTCCCTGCTACGCGCAGGGAGGGCGGTGACGTCACCGTATCCAAACTAGCTCCGCTACACAGTGACCGCCAGCAGGTGTGGGGGTCCCCAGGGCAGGGACCCCAAGATTCACTGAACACTTGTGCACAGGTCAGAGCGTACCTGGAAACTGGGGGGAAACGGGGATTCAGCTTGTACCATGAGAAATAAGTGACGTTTAGCAAATGTCTTTTACTCGGCTCAACTGATCACCCAAATAACCTTTTTTTCCCCTCCAGCTGCAGAGTGACCGTGCTCAAGTCTGCGAGCACGCGTCTTCTTCTGCGATTGCCTGCTTGGATTGAACACCCCTCACCCCGCTCGCCGCAGAGAGCCGGCCGCCTCATGCTGGAGGGCAGATTGACGTGGAGATTAGTACCTTTGCTCGGGCTGGAACAGGTAGAAACCACTTGGTAAATTTAGGGAGGGGGAGGTGTAAGGAAGCCAGATTCTAAAAAGCTTATATACATTTTTTTAAATTGCACGATTACATCTGATTTAGCACCGGCGCGGTTTCAGACAGGACTTCTCCTCCGAGAAACAGATGTGCAGGCGGCACTGGGGGAAGTGAGAACCTGGAACAGCCCAGATGCTTCTCTTTCTTTCTACGAAGGCAGCGAACTCTGCAGGTGGCAGGCATGATCCTCATCGCAGCCAGAGGCAAGCATCTGATTGAACCAGCTCAGCTTGGAGGAGCTGCGACGCAGAACTCCATTACTGTGCTGCCCTCTCCTGAAGGAAACAGTGTGCTGAAGACATTTTGACATCATGCTTAATTACAGCCTAGTTCACACAGTTACAACATAACTTTGTTTTCTTGGAAGAGGACCTTCATGAATGCAATAACTTTTAAAAGAAAAAATACTGCCTGCCTGGCGCCTTCTGATATGTCTGCCAGGGAACAGTGGCCGTCAGGACACTCCCAATCCCTGTGGATTTCACATCATCCCCGACGCTAGATGGGCATGGGATACTGCCTCCCACAAAGGGGCACAGCCCGGATCTGAACCCGGGCAGGCAAGGGGAGGGAGTGTGGTTGTGATCACAAGGCAGCAACTAGTGAAGTGGACACTATTTCTCCTTTTGTTTTTTTTTAAACAAATGAGTAATGTGAGTTATGTGGTTACTAAGTTAAAGCTCATACGGATCCACTAATCTTTAACATATAGAATCAATATCTCCCTCTGTTTGCTCACTCAGCACATAGGGGTTGTCAGCTTTATAGCCTAACAACCCCTTACACTGACAGCACAAACCTTAAAGCCAACTGTGTGACCAATCAGGAAGCAGCTAAAACATCAAAACAACCACTTGCAGGCCAAAGGTTGCCAGCAGACTTCAGAATGACAATAAAACTCCAGTTCCAGCCAGTAGCTTCCAGGATGCATTTCAATATTTTGTACAAACAACAATTCATATGAACAGCTATAACCAAAATAACGCTTAACTGCAGTGAAGGCAGGCAAATATCTCCTTCATTCCAAACTGGAGCCGAAACATAACCAAACTCCAGCTGAAAAGTCTGAATATATTTGTTGTTTTGCATGTTTTCAGTAGTCAGAAATGCCACATGATTTGTAGTTTATAGAATATTAACCAAAGCACACTTGACATTAAAATGTGAACTCACACCAAAATAGAGATTGTTCTGTTGTCCCACAGTATTTCCATGCCTACAGTAAAAGTATCATGGCAGCAAACTCTAAAGAATGCATGGGCCCTCTGTGTTTGTGCCTCCTCTGTTTTATGCTAGGTATTTTGCCACAATTGTATTATGGCCTCTGGCTGAATGAGTTCAGCTTGATCCCCTCTCTACAGTTACTCATTACACCTGCAGTTTCTCAAGGTGGTTGTAGTGTACTGGAGCTGCCCTGAATCTTTGCAGACTCGGAACATGAACTGGGCTGTTTTGAAACAAGCAGAGCTTCTGTGATTTCCAACATTGGTCATGACTGAATTCACAGACAGCCATGAAGAAAATGTGGATTTTGTCCAGCTAATCCACAAGACGCTTCAGATAACCAAATGCATGAATTATCAAAGGTGTTGGAATTTCTAGAAAGCAGGGCATTCACACTGTCATTATCAAGAATAAAATCAGCTTTAAAGACTAGAAACCCAGCTGAAGGAGTGAAAAACGCACATCTGAAAGCAGAAGGTAAAAAGGAAGGAAAAGTAATGTGTACTGTTATTGCATGTTTTGGGTTTGGGCTGTATCCTACATTTTTGTATAACTTATCAAGTTCGCACTGTGCTGATCTCCTGTAATGCAACAATGTTGTTGAAATGAAGCCACCTTGTCTGATAAAGAAAATGAATTTTTTTTCTGCTATTCCAGAACCATTTTAATCCGGATTACTCTCAGGGTTTCCCGTTACCGAATCCGGCAAATGCGTTCCCGCAGATTACATTAATGTGCCTTTGTAATACACTCTTTCAGAACTGCCGAGAGCTCAGCATTCAGACGGAGTCTCAACCCTTCGGGTTTCAGGGTAATATTAAACCGGTTCATAGCTCAGGTTAATAGCTGACAGATTAGGTACAGAGGACGACAGCCAACGCACCTGTCCGGTCTCTGGGACTGCGTGCTTTTCAGACAAACTCCGCAACAATCCGAAACTTTACTTTTGGTGGCTTGTGTTATCTGCAGCTCCCTAATTAACTACACCATTTCATGACCACACTGCCACAATGTGATAAGGCGCGAGCTGCCGGAGCAGGAGACGGGGCACCACCGCGTCTCCAGAGCAATGCCAGGACCTGCGTTTAGCACAACGACTCCTGGTCTGCAAGGGCAAACACCCTTTGTGACTGCCGGGATGTGGGTATTTTACGTCTTGTTAAAGAGTGGCGTCAAACTCGTCCTTGCCCCGACGATCTGTTTTAACAGTTGTCAACTCTCCTGCGCAGCCGCCTCATCTCCCTTAAGCAAGGGCTGTAGACAGGAGCGCAGCAGGGCGCAGACGAACCGCCCTCCGTCACCCGAGATAAAATCGTGTTATCTGCACCGCACCGGAGAAGCGGCGCAGCGCCTGCGTTTCAAGATCACCTGGAACTGAAGGGCATGTAGCGTTTATGGGGTGGGAGTCAAACTGGGCAGACGCCGAATGGACCAGCGAGTCCGAGCCCGAATCGCCGTTTAAAAGAGGCGTCACGGAAACGGCCTGCGAGAGCGCAGCGTAGCTGAAGAGAGCCTCGATTTTCGGGTCAGTGTCAAGCAGAACCGACGCTAAACCGGTTCCCTTCAATGGGATAATCCGCGTCATGACCACAACAACCACGACCGCGATGACGCATGTGTTGTCATTTGCCTATCGCGACACTGCATTATATAATCTTTCTCGCGGTGCTAGTCGGGGGCGATCCCTTTTAACACCACGAGATCCTGGGTTTTTTAAAAAAGGCTGGCTGTTGGCGTGTCTTGTCAGAGCCCTCCTCGGAGTTTATACACGAGTGCTAATGTCTGTCAGATTAACGCTCTCTCAGCCCTGTTTCCAGGGCGGGTGAGACCTCCTGCCAAATGACAAAGCGCGCCGCGTGTGTCGCCCCTACGCCTCCTTCAACGGAGGATTTTCATTTCATTTAAACAGCTTTTCCCAGCGTTATACAGACACGTACGAATCTCCGTTGTCCCTAAAATCGTATTCCCTCTCTCTGCGGGTAAGAATCTGCACTGACAGGACATGACCCTCCCCCTTTCACTATTCTCTGTCACTAAGAGCGGCGGCAATGCAGAGTTGTTACCTGCAAATGCCCAATTAAGTCTTTATTGGGTTGAAGACGCGCCGCAGTCGCTCACCTCGCCCTTCTGCTGCTTCTAGATGTTTGTCTTCTGGAAAGCCCACAAGCAGCGCCACAGAGCGCGTCCTGCGAAGGGTGCATTCCGCGCTGAAGGGGCCCACCGCCAGCCTGGTCACAGAGCCCATTAACTCCTGCGCCCCCACGCCCGCCGCTCGGCTTGCACTCTCTCTCTCCGCCCACGTCATCACACACAGGCGGAGACAGGCAGGCCCCATCTCGCCGGCTGGGCTGAACCGGCAGTGCAATTCAACGCGCTGGCGCCTGGGCCCGAACCGGTTATCCGTGCGGTTCTGGCGGCCGGATTCCTGCAGGTCCGGCATGGGCCGCCCCAGGGCCCGCTCTCCCACGGCTCTCTGTTGTCGCTCCGTGCTGGAGGGAATTAGTCCGTGATTGCTCTGTCATAACACTCCCGCTTCACACACACACCAGCACAGTCGCTGTGGATTAATGTCTTTGAACCACTAAATGCGGCTTTTACCACGCCGCGATGGCAGTTTAGTCAGCGTCATTTCACGAATACGGGTCGACGAATTAGGGCCTCGTTCTTTTCCATCCTACCTCCCTCTCCGGGGCCTGATCGTTATTATTTGGTGGTATCCTGAAAGTAAATCGAGACAACCTGCAGTTTCCAATATTTTAAAGCGATCGTTCTGCAATTAAGTCCTAAATAAGTAGTTGTTTTTTTTTACGGGCGCGAGTCATTCTTTTCATTTATGTGTTGAAAGTATCATTTCTGTCATATTATTCATCGATGTAAGATGTCAGCGAATTAATAAAGGCATTACGAAGGAATCAATTGAGGCATGGCGTTAAGAAAGCTGCAATGCTTTCTGTGTCGCACTATGTTCGAAATAGCAAAACTCTGCTTATAATTAACGTCTTGTTAACATGCATCCATATGTCAATAGACACATATCATCGGACGAAACTATTCACTGGGTTGTCTTGTCTGATTTATAAATATCCCGTGCTGCAGGAGCCCATTGACGAGGACGAGCCTTCTTCACCGGCCGGCTCACTTTCGATCAGGTAGGAGGTTGAGGGTCTGTCAGACCGGAAACGAGATTTCACAGAGCCGCGAGCTGGAGTGCGGGCCGCTGATTGGAGGACGTGCAATACTCCTCCACGAGGGCACCTAGGAAGGCAATACTGCCTTTCCACATCCACGAATTTCTACCCCACGCGCGTTTGCATTCCTGTGCTTGTGGGGACTTCCACTCAGAGGACACCCCACGCAGGGTGAATAGGGGGCCAGAAACAAATTTGCCAAGCGCGCAGTCTTGAACCAGTCCAGACCTGAGATCTTGAACGCTGCAGATTCGCGCTCTGAAGTTGGTATCGCTGGTCCTGACTGATCAACAGCAGCTGAGAGAGATTCCTAATCGTGATCCACGTCTTTCTGTGCAATTACAGTATTTGTTATGGGGGGGGGGGTAAATGAAATGCATTCAGTACCGTTTTAGGAAGAAAGCGTATATGTTTTTTTTCCAGTTGATTAAAATGTGATAATCCGTTTTGTTTTGTACAATCTGGCTTGAGTGCATTGCGCTGCCATGCAGCCCTCGATCATAGAAAAAACACAGTATTTGAATTTAAACAAAATGCATTGCAAATTGAATGTAGAGCTTTGCATTCTCTGCCAGGATATGCTTTGAGGGAGACGAGGACTGGCACCCTGGCGCTGTGTCCCCTGAAAGAGAGGGTCGAGAGTGGGACTGGGATCGCATAGCTGTTTGCTGGGGGTGAAGCGCAGTGGAAGCCTGTTATGGCTCCAGGACTCAACAGTTGGCTGTGCTGACCCCCCTCCCTGAGTGCATAACGGGGGGGGGGCTCACGCCTGGCTCTGGAGAGCCACAGCTGTGCAGGCTGGACCGCAGGGAGACGGTAGTAAGTCAGCCTGGAGTCCATTGACTCCACGTCGTTTCTTTTGGTTAATAATAATAATAAACTTTATTTTATATAGCGCCGTTAAAGGTGGCTTCTCAAAGTGCTTTACAGGATGACAACAACAATAAATAAGAAGAATACACAAGATAAAACACAATTACAATACACAGAGGAGAGCGTGGATGGTGGTACTAAGAAAAGCAGAGGGGTGAAGAATGGAACCAGTTCAGTAAAGGCTCTTCTGAGTCTGGATCTGAAGGAGTTTAGAGAAGGTGACTCTGATATCCTTGGGGAGAGAGTTCCAGAGCTTGGGGGCGCAACAGGAGAAGGCCCTGTCACCCATACAATTAACCCACCCATAAACCGAGGTGACGCAATCCCAAAGACCCTGTCTCTCCCCCGGGCCAGAGGGAAGCATTGCTAGCGGCGTGGAGCGGCTATCGTTTCAGCTCCACAAAGCGGTCGGGGAAGAAATGGCTGTTTGTAACTCTGGGACCACGTGCTCTGGAGGACATGAATCTCAGGCAGCCTGAAAGACTTTGTAATGGTGATTCATAGCCAGACAGGCTGGGTCTGCGCGACGCACGGCGTTTCCTGCCAAGACTGAGCGCAGACGTCTAAGAGTGTGAGAGAGCCGTCGGAAAGGGGGTTCGCTACAGCAGAGACACGCAGGCTGTCGCCCCTGTGCCCTGTTTCACAGGGGGCGCTGTGCTGCTTGTCCCCTGCAGCACCTCAGTACTTGAGGCTCGGGGGTCTGCTGCTCGACCAGCCCCAGACTGGGCGCCGGTTTCACCTGTGTTTGTGTACGTTTTTGCAGACCTGCCTGAAAACATGCAGGAGATTTCTGAGTCGCTACTTTAAATAGCTGTCCCTGCTGAGGTTCAGTATGTGGTCCCCATGGGGCTCCCCGAGACAGAGTTGCTGAAAGGGGAGCCAGACGTGACGGGGGTGTGGCATCCCAACATTAACTCATATCCAGACATTATGGGATAAACTTCACTGGCCCAGGTTTCCATCCATCCACGTCCCAGCTGCTTTAACCAGCTGTGGGTTGTGGCCAGCAACAGGCCCAAGGCAGGGTACGATGGGAGTTCCATTAGCAAAAGCAGACAGTAGTAACGTCTTTAGCAACTCATGGGAAAGCAAGGGCAGCTGCCGATGGAAGGCAGTTTTTATTTGTAAATACTTGCAAAACAACCGCGCTGAATTTAAATATTAATCCATAGCTAATACTGGCCCCTCCCCCCTTTCTGGTTTAACCTATGTGGCCTACCATACATTCCTCATGCGTTTGACTCGCAGCTGATGTGGTTAGCTTTTAAATAGAGATCTACACTGTCCTCTGGTGGCGACATGTGAAAACTGCACCCATTTCTACCTGTTCACCTCTAGGTCTTCAATTCAGCTAAACGTTACTTGTGTTCTGAAATGCACTGGTGGGTAATCGACAGGAATTGGCTATTGCATCTGCAGCTACTGCCACCACTAACAGGAATTCACTATTTCTAAAATAGCTGCACTGAAGACACTTACAGGACTGTGGGCCGCATGCAGAACACAAAGGACTGGTCACTGTTGGACTGAGGACATTCCAGAACGTGACCCTGCAGGGACAGGCAGCCTAGGAACAGCCAAAGAGAGTTTCACAGAAGAATCCTGGGGGGCCTTCATCCCGCTGGGCATTAATTAAGACTAATGATGCCAACCAGGGTTTGATCATTAGGCTGCATGTCCAATTAGCATGTATTCATTCCAGGGACTGCAGGCTGTGTTTGTACCCAGGGAGAAAGAGCCAGGCAGTGGCCTGGAGATGGGCAGAAAGAGAATCAGGGCTGCGGGTTTCATTTAAGCAGCCTTAACAACCACAGCAAAGGGCTCCTGCTTTAAAGCAGGACAGGCCCAAGACAAGCCCCAGTTAGACCCAGGACAGGCCCAGGCCTGTTGAAAGGGTCTGACTGGATGTCCCGCCAGGCGGGTTATATGGACACCAACTCTGATTGTTTAATATTTTGCAACACTTTCTATCCTAAAACATATCAAAACTCCTTAAATGTTGCACCAGAAGCCCTACCTGGGAGGCACACAGAGGCCATTCTGCACCAGCGGCCCCACCTGGGAGACGCACAGCGGCCATTCTGCACCAGCGGCCCCACCTGGGAGACGCACAGCGGCCATTCTGCACCAGCGGCCCCACCTGGGAGACGCACAGAGACCATTCTGCACCAGCGGCCCCACCTGGGAGACGCACAGAGACCATTCTGCACCAGCGGCCCCACCTGGGAGACGCACAGCGGCCGTTCTGCACCAGCGGCCCCACCTGGGAGACGCACAGAGACCATTCTGCACCAGCGGCCCCACCTGGGAGACGCACAGAGACCATTCTGCACCAGCGGCCCCACCTGGGAGACGCACAGCGGCCGTTCTGCACCAGCAGACCGGGGGAGGAGGGTGAAACTTCTTCACCAGCTGAATTAAGGGGGAATGTTAGGAGGTCCAGACTGTACCGCCCAGAGTGGAGCTGAGCCAGGACTCCCAACTCTGAGGGGAAGTGCTGAAACCCGGAGCCGGATTAACCTGTGGGAATAACGAAACCGTCTCTGGATCGGGAAGCGCAGACAGCTGTCAGGGCCAGGGAGACTCTGAAACATCCCAGGAACCCTCAAAAACAGCGTTCTCCACCTCATTCTCACGACCGACCCATGAAAAATGTTCATATAGAAAGATTCTCTCATTGTGTCTGTAGCACTGTGCTTGCACCAGTACCCATACTGTATCCTCAGGGCTTTATCTGATCCTGTTCCAGGTCACCAAGATGCCAGTCGCCTCCACCTGGTGCAAAATCCAACACACGTCACCCTGAACACAGCCTTTAAAAACGTAACTGAACACCAAGTCTATAACAATGGACCAATGTTTCAAAAGAAACATACATTATAAAACACCCAATATCTGTACTGCATATTTCTGTAAAGCGTCTTAAATGGTAGTTTATTTATTCATCAGATAAGTTTAATTGTCTCAGGAAAATCAAGGTGCAAGTGACCCGCAGCAACAGGGGCATCTCGTCCAACATGACAATTGGCGGTTTCTGTTCGAATTCATGTATCGGCATCTCTGCTTTTAAATAATTGCAACGTGTTAGTTCACAGTATAGGAAGAATGAAGACGCACAAAATAAATCTCTCAAATTCGATTAGACTGGGTATAAAGTGTGCAATCCTTTTGTCCGGTACAACTCCCCCCTCCCAAAAAAAAAAAAACGATCTCGTCTGTCTGCAAAGACGCCGCCGTGGCAGTCTCTGTGCGCGCTCCCGACTATGGGCTCAGAAGAGAAGGGGGGGGGCGTCTGGTTGTGAATATGTAAATAGGCACGGGCGACTGGGGAATTCTCGAGAGGCGATTGGCTGACGTGCGTGGAAGGGCCGTGGCTTGGTGAACGGCGATTGGTTCCCGGCTGAAGCCGAGCTCCCGAGCGTTCTCGAAACCGCCTTGTGAGCGCGCACGAAGGCAGGGGCGGGAGGGGAGGCGACGGGTTAAGAAGCAGCTCGGAAGTGACGCGCCTGTCCGCCGGCTGAGCGGAGACGGAGAGACAGACGGATCGACTGACGGAGAGGTCTGCGACGGAGGGCGACTGCAAGAAGCCGCCGATCGTTTCAAACTTAACATTTCGGAGCGTCTGGAGCGCCAGTGGCTGGTATTGTGCAAGAAAAGAGTGCTGGGGAAGGACAAAACAACACTGTCCCCGAAGGTAAAGGCTTTTAATGCGCGTTCATCGGGAACCCTAGAGGTTAGTGGATGTGGGTTTGTTACCTGCGCTGATGGGGTTGACCGCAGCATCGTAAAGGCTCACCGGCGGCCGAAGGGACCTGGGGTCGCCCCGGCTTGAGCCGGAGCTCGGAGATCCACAGGGGGGGTAGCTGCATTTTGGGTGCAAGCTAGCTCTTCCTTTCCACAAAAAAAAAGGCTTCTTAGAGCCGAGACATCTGACTGCGCCGTGATGTAACTTAGCGACCGCTGCGAGACGGGCGCCGGCAGCTACGCATCCCCTCGCTGCGCGGATCCGTCTCCCCGTGCGCTCGCCGCGCCGAAACCCCGCAATCAGTCTGTTTTCGCTTTCTTTCCCGCAGTATCATCCGTTTGACGGCGGGGACTGCGGCCCCGGGTCGCCCCCCGTCCGCCCGCGGGCAGGCTGGGCTGTAACAAAGAGCCGCCGGCGCGGACTGGGGTCGCTCCGAGACGCTGATGATGGATGGATTGGGGGGGGGGGCGGGGTGCTGATTTTGTGGGGTTTCAGTTCCAGGTTTTTGCTGTGAGGGTGACCCTCCCGACACCCTGGGTCCTGGTTCGGCTTGGCGGGGTGGGTTTTACGCTCGGCAGCTTTCGCGGTTTCACACAACGCCCCCAAAGTCCGTGGAGAACTTGCTCAGAAGTAGCCACGTTTGAGGCTTGTGCCCCTGTGCCGAAACACCGCCGGGCCCTGGCGGGGTCAGCCCGGTTCTGGGTGCTCAGACCGAGCCGGACCGCGGGAGAGGCGTAGCCGTCGCCCCTAAACCTGGAACCGGAGGTCGTGAACCCTTGCTAGACTGGGTTTGCCCGTCTGCTTTCAAGTTAACAGCGTCGAAATCGGCTTGCAAAAACTTAGCCTCCTCGGGCAGGGACGGAGAGCGGTTTGGTCTCGGCAGGAGTCTTCGTCCCCAGTGGTGTAGACTTTTTTTTTTCATTTACGGTATGGCCAGGAGGAAAGTCACGTCGTCCTCAGTGCTGTACTGTCCTGTTTCTGACTGAGGGAACAACAAAAAAAGACAAAGTTGTGGCTTCCCCTAGCTATCGGTTCGTAAGCATTTATAGCTTTGTTAAACTAACCTGAACCGCCCCCCTCACCGAATAACACCGCTCCGTGAGCCCCCGCTCATCCTCGCGTCGCGTCTCCTGCCCGTTCTCTCAGTTCTCTCTCTCGGGAGATTCTCACGGCTCCCCGTGTGTAATACCACCCAGGAATGCGGTCAGCTGTAGTTAACCACACTGACAACTTCCTACAGGCTGTAAATTGTCAAAGTCGTAACCGAAGCCCAGCGACATCACCGAGTCGCAACCAGGGAGCTGTCTGGAGGTTTCTGAGGCAACATCCGAGATTTGGCTCAGGACCTGATGAGGCTGATCACTTAAAACGGTGACTAGGGGACTACTGACAGCCTCCCTTTCTATCCTGAGTTTTTAAGTGTGTTTCTTGGGTCGCTGACAAGTGCCGTTTGATCTCTATAGCCCTGAGCATTGATTCATTGTGGTGGTGATTTGATTTCTAGCAACTTAATTCACTTCCTGTTTCTTATGTTCTGCTCTTGCTCCTGTGACTGTCGGATCCTTTGCAGTTGTCGTAATCCTGAGACTGCAGCTCTTCACATACTTGATCCTGACTTAAAACCACAGCTCAGTCCTCAATCCAATAGGTTTTGGGGGGTGAACACTCAAAATTGGAGGGGGGGGGGGGTCCTGGGACCTGTTCCTGCAGAGCCCCACTAAAGCCCCAAAGAATTCCCATGCGATCCATTCCACAACTGCTTTGTTCAGTCTGGGACCAGACTACCCTTCAGTGCACAGGGGACTGGAGTTGTCTCTGAAAAGTGACAAAACCTGGAAGTTAAGTCAAGTGATCTATAACCAGTGCTGGGTTTGGGGTGTGGGACCAGGGTTAGACTCTTGTGTTCCTCAAAACCTTGCTTGGCAGAAGTTCTGTTGGACCTGTGGGACTGAAGTTGTCATGAGACCCTGAAAGGCCTTCTGGGCTGTGGCCATTGTGCTTAGATGTTTGGGGTGCTAGATGGGTTCGGTCCACAGTGTAGCTGGACTCCAGGTGCTCTCGGCGCTGGGCTGAGCTGTATCTGCCTCTCGGTGCTCGGATTTGTGAGCTGAGCGAGTGGAGGTGATTTTTGAAATAGAAGTATTGGCAGCTTTCTGCCTGTGACCTGCGACCTGACTTAAGTACTTTAAAGACCGTCTTCCTGCCGCTGAGATAGCAGGAAGTTATACAACGAGTCGGATGACAGCAAGACTGTGGACCTGGACAAGGTGAGATCTAATTGCTGCCATGTGAGCGCTGTAAAAAGACTCAGCAGGGTCTGAGGTGTACAATCGCACTCCTCTCTGGCCCCTGGCTCACAGCAGGCCTGCTGTCACCCTGTTTTTCTGAACTGCGCCCCTGATCGATCTGACTGTCTTAAGCCTGTGTGCACTCTTGTCCCCCAGTGTGGCTCGCTCTCCCCTGTAGCCCTGCACACCTGCCAGGGTCAGAGGTGCGGGGTGGTCAGAGGTGCGGGTGGGGTGGTCCTGGCCTGTCCAGACCGTGACTTCACCGCCTGGTCGAAATTCTTAGTCGGCCTTTAACTTGCCAAGCCTCTCTGAAGCCCAGTTAAAGTTCTCTGTAATCCAGCCCCGTCTTTGGTGCATCATGGGAAAGCACCAAAGCTCGAATGAAATCGATTATTTGCCGTGTTCTGACAGTTGGTTCGTCCTCCGACGTTGTGTGTTGTGATAGTTGTGGTCCCTGAATGGGGCTGGCCTTTTTTGGGTTCTTTTCCATGCGGTCTGTGAATTATGGAGACTGGATGGCAGTGAGCTGAGCTGCCTGCTTGATTAGACCCTTAATATATTTCCCCATTCAGCCTCTGCTTTCAGAAGCCCGGCTGTAGGTGTGTTTTCAGCAAACCTAACAAACAGAATTGTCTTCGTTCTTGCCTCGGCGTGCTCATCAGGAAGTCACTGCCTTATTTCTGCCGGCGCGGTACCCTAGCGGGTGACCTGTAATGAGTAGTCTGGCCTCTGCAGTGTTGCCTTGTTCAGAGGAGGGCAGAACTGGAAGATGGCAGGTAATCGCTGACCCTACCCTGTTTCTTGAACTCTGAACTCTGAACTCTGAACTCTGAACTCTGAACTCTGAACTCTGTTTGACAAAGGTGGAAACGGACAGGCACAGGTCAGTGACACTCAGTGATTAAGGCCTGTGGAATGGACCAGTTAAGCCCATGCTGTTTTTGTGTCCACTGCAGGAGTTTCCACTGACTCACTGCCGGACCAGAGACGGTTGGTTCTTGCACTCTTTTTTTCCTTGCATGTTTGTTTGCCTGTTACTACGTAAACCCGTTGTGCTGTTAATTTTGGCTGGGCCCTGCTAGCTCCGTGCCCGGCAGCCAACCGCACCTGTTTTACTGTGACGGATATCCGTGTAGGGGTCGGGGTTTGGCGCTGTCCTTCCACGCTGGGGGATGTCTGGCGGTGCGTGTGTAAACTGCTACTCTGAAGTCAAATGCACCTTTGCTAATCCGATCACTCCCGCAGGTGGAATTTGCTCTGCAGATTAGCTGGAATAGGAATATTGCCAGTAGTGTAAATTTGCGTAGTGCATTGTTAGTCCTTGGCAAACTTTGAAATGTCAGAAATGGCGGTTCAGTCTGGTGGTATGTCTTCGTGGGAGGAGAGACCTAGTGCAGCAGGTTTTGCCCATTTCCTCAGCTAAGGGGCTGAAGACAGATGAGTCAATGCAGGGGTCTGGGCTGTACCTGGCCCGGCTGCTGTCGGGTGAGCTGGCTAGGTCTGCCTGAGCTCCACAGGGCCTCCAGCTTTCATCCCGTTGGCCACCTTGAGCTTCCGGGCCGATCAGGTGGCGTGTTGGTCTCCGGGGCTGCCGAGTCCTGTACGAGACGGACCGGGACGAAGTGGAGGCGCGGGAGTGCAGGAATGACCGAGAGAGCCGGTCTTGCTCTGAGCCCTCTGAGCTCGTACCACCTGGTCTCCCTCGAGTTTCCCCCCCCTTAATTCAATTGTCGGAACAGTTTCTTGCTCCTGCCTGTGAGCCGCCGGCGCACAGAGGCTGCCGTGTCACCCAGGTGGGGCTGCGCTTCGGGGGGGGGGGGGGGATGTGACATGCGGACCGTTTCGGTATCCTGCGGGATGGAAAAACACTATAGACGTTTTTTTTATGAATGCGTTTCAAAAACAGACCAGCCAGGGCTTCTAAACCGTGTCACGAGCACACTCCTGGGATTTATAGACCAGTACTTCATTATAAGGGCTCCTCAGAGGAGAACAGGGCTGCATGTGTTAAAAAAAAAAATGAGTGTGCCGTGACTGAAAACGGGATCACAAGCTGCGCTTTGATTGCCGAGCAGCTGTTTGCGATGGGTTTTAGTTTCTACAGATGTTCGGTGCGCACCAGCGAGGTTTGACATGTCCCCGCTGTTCCCATCTGTGCACACTTCCTGGCGCTCGTGTGTAAGGGAGGAATTTGTGGTTTTAATCAGTCGAGCCTTTCTAATAGTTGAAACCTTTTTTTTTTATAGCACCCACCCACCCACCACCAGTCCGAGCAGGTCTGCCTTTCGGAACTCATTTGAACGCCTCTCGTGTTCAACTGTACAGTAGCTGCCAGCTGTGTGACGTTGTTCCAGTGTCAGAAGAGCATAAGACCACGAGGTTACAAATGAGGAGGCCGCTCGCTCCAGCTGGCTTCTTCAGCAGTTGGTAGCTGATTGAGCTGATCTTGAAGGGGAATTGGGAGGACGAGCTTCGATAACGCAGCTGCAGAGCCTGTTCTAGACTCGCACAGCCCTTTGTGTAAAAAGGCCCTCCTTGGTTTTCAGCGCACTTCCTCGTAGCTTTCTTTGGAGGGGTTCCTGGGTGACGTGGCGCTGAAAAGCTCTGCTTCTGGTTCGCTGGCCCGTGAAGGACTACAGTCTTGATGATCCTGGAGGGGGGAGGGAGGGGGGTAAGTTGTTTTACAGCAGCAGTGTTGATGTACAGACGGACAGGAACAACAATATACCCACATTTACACAGAAGGTCAAGTGTTAAGTAACGATACGGCTACAGGTGTGAATGAGAACTTGAATCTGTTGGTTTTGGAGCTGGGGAGTCGGTATCTGCGCTCTGATGGGAGTATTAAACAAGGGGGGGGTGGCCAGTGGTGGTCTGGGTTCTCTGGCTGATAGTGAGGGAGAGAGTTTTTGCCACATGTAGACAGGGACTCGTATTTGTGCTGTCCTCTCGGGACGTGCACCATACAGTAGACAACACTTTCACGCAGGGTGCACAGTGCATTAGGAAACGGGGGGGAATAACGACTATTTTCAGGTAGATGAGTGGATGTCGAGTGGGCGTTCTTGACTTCGGCCTTTTTGCGATCACGGTCAGGAGCCCAGTTCCAGTGAGCGCTGCCGTTTGCGCCCCCTGCAGGTTGGGGGGGTGCCAGTGAAGGCGCGGGCCGCTCGGCTCTGCAGCGGGCAGGAAGGGGCCGCCAGCCGAGCAGCCCTGTTCTTGGATCCGTGATCCCATAGCTCTCACAGCTGTGGGTCTCGGCACGCCTGGCCTTTACCTTTGATCGCCCGGGGAACGTTCCCGAGCGCTGGGGTGTCATAAAGGCGGCTGACGCCGGTCGTGTTTTGGCACGACGCCAGGGCGGGGCGTGCCCCGGGCGCGGCGGCGGGCCGCACGACAGGTGACGTGCGCGGAGGACCGGGCGTGTTTGCACGGCTGCAGTTTCCATTGCCCCGAGCCGGCGCGGCTGGAGGGCAGGGATGGGTGGTCAGGGAGCCACGAAGTCGGCCTGTTTGCTGACGGGGAGCTGCCCAGGATCTGGCTTGCCTGGTGTGAGCCGCTCTTGCAAGAGAGAGAGAGACGGGTCACTGCTTGTGCGTCAGCTGAGCGCACGCCTCTGGGAAAAAACGCCAACACAGCAAGTCCTGGCTCTCGACTCTGAGGGAAAAAAAAAATGTTTAAGATTGTGGCAATTTCTGAGCTGGGAGAAGCATTTACTTCAAGTATCAAAGGGAATATTTTTGCAAATTCCTTCATGAGTGCATTTGACATCGGCTCAATTATTGAAACAAGCGTTAGATGTTTCTCCTTGCTCTGGCGATATTCCCAAGCTAATGCACTTTGACCCCTGGCGTCAAGGAGGCAGAAAATGCCCTAACTGATAAAGTAGGGTCCCCGTGCTCTTCCTGGGGATAGTGAAGGTCCGGTTCTGCAATGTGGAGCGCTGCCGATGCTCCTGGCTCAAGCACAGAGCCGGCTGGCAGTCGGACAGGGCTCGGCCGCCATGATCCTGTAGAGCAGGGGTTCCCAGTCCTGGGGACACCCCCGCCAGCTGAGTCCTCAATTTCAGCAATTACATAATAATAGGTTTCATTTGAACTCTTTAATTGTTCCTAAACATGTAGGAATTGGCCTTTTCACTCTGGTGTTGGGTAAGTACCTCAAGGACACCCACCTTTGAGCAGGAATAAAGCTGCTGTAAAGGCCCAGCAGCCTGTGATCTGGGGTGGGGGTTCCCTGAAGTCAGGAGCTCAGCTGCAGTGGGAACCAGCAGCTGGGGGGGTTCCCGGGACTGGGAGTACTGGTTTTCGTGCCCTCCGGGCCTGCGTATGCTGCCTCTGTTAGCCAGGGTTAACGGCGAATGTTGCCTGGAGTGACTGCACACCTGGGCAGCTTCCCCTGGTTTCAGCTCAGTGTGTTACAAGGCCCCGAATTCCTCAATGCTTTTTCCCCAGTTGGATCCGGCCGTGTGCCAGTTTGAATCCTGTCGGACACTGTTAGAACTCTGGCTGTGTGCGGTGTTGGGAATGCCGGAAGTGTTTTCCCAATCCGTCTGGCTATCGTCCTGCTTCTTTTTTGGGGGTGGGGGGGGTTGACGTGATGGGCCACCGTAAAATGGGGTCGTTCGGAAAGAGCATTTGGAACCGATTGCAGTGGATCTTGTCCGCTTCTCGCAGCTCGAAAGCGGTCGGGCGATGCGTTCCTGGGAGGTGTGGGGTCTGGGGGGAGCAGGGCTGAACTGGTGCCGACAGCCTCGTTTCCTCCTCCTTCCTGCCGAAACGGACGCAGGGAACTGGAGTGGATGGTGTTTCTCCAGGATGTGCTGAAGTAACATCGGTCCTGCACGTGGGGGTACTTGGCGTAGGTGGATCTGTGCCCGTGGCTGGAAGGTTGCCGGTTCAAATCCCGTGGCCAGCAGAGGAATCCTACTCCAGTGTGGCCCCTGAGCAAGGCCCTTAACCCCAGCTGCTCCAGGGGTGCTGTATAGATGGCTGATCCTGCGCTCTGACCCCAAGCTTCTCTCCCTGTCTGTGTGTCTCCTGGAGAGCAAGCTGGGGTCTGCGAAAAGACAAATTCCTGATACAAGAAATTGTATAGGGTCAATAAAGGGACCTTGTCTTGGGTGCAGGAGAAGTGTTGCTGAGTGGGATTGTGTGGCTTGGCTCTGTCCTTGCTGGTCAGTCAGACCCAAGAGGAATCCGACACTTTCTCTTTCGCCAAGACTCGCCCTCCCCCCCTGCGCGCTGTGCAGGAGAGGGGCCGTGTCCGTGTTGCGTCCCCCCGAAACGTCAACCTCCGGTCGCGGCTTCGGCTCGGTAAACTGAATTTCCGAAGACCGAGAGGAGCCGCCACGAATGTTGTTTATTATTCATCGTTGCCTTCTGAGGTGGAATGCGTTAACGGGTTTCGTGCCACAGGGCTGGTGTCTGCCGTAGTCCTCGTGTACTGAAACGGGTCAGGGGTGCTGGTACCCCCCATCGTCCTCCTCCCGCTCTCGTTCCTGGGAAGAACACTTGTAGGTCCTCCATTTTCAAACCGAATGCAGATTTACCATAATGCCCAATCACTAGGCAGTGCCGCTGCAGAGGGAAGGAGTTGGACTCGTCCCAAAGAGCTGTAGCACCGTCTGTGTGACGGATCCATGCTGTGGTTCAGGGTGGTGTTTCTGATCCGGGCCAGTGTACTGGGAGCCCATTAACGAAGGGAGGAAAGAGCAGGATTCTGGTTCTTGGAGCCACTCTCTTAAAACCACGTCGCTGGTGTGTCCGAGTGCTTCCTGATTGTTTTCCTGGCATTTCCCAAGATCTGGTCTGAGCGCAGTCCGTTACTGGGCTTCCGAAAAGCATCGAGAGCCAAACCGCTGGCTGATGCCAAACCCGGAGGCTGTGCTGCCTCAGTTCGGTGGGAAATTCAGTTTGGCGTTTTTGCTTAACAGTTTCAGCCTGGTTGTTGGTACAAAGTTGCGAAATGACTCACTTTTTGATTGCCTGAGGGGGTACATTTTAGACCTTCCACCAGATTACTCTTTTTTTTTTGTGTGTTTTCTGGAGTCTGTGCTAGTTTAAAGCCAATGGTGGCTGCAGTGAATACTGGATTGAGCCCAGAAACAAAAGTTGTCGGGTGGCGTGACTAATGGAAATATGCTTTTAATTTTTGATCGGCGTTTCGGCAGAAAGCCTGTGCAGAGGAAATGGCTTCAAACAGCCGATTACTGTGAGGTTCTCATGGTCTGGCTCGAGAAGTGCCCTGACTTCTGGTTTTAAGAGCTTTTCCCAGTCTCTTCATAGCTTTCTGGTCTCGTTACATTAACAGGCATATTTTCCTTTAAGAGAAGCTGGTTCTAATAACTCCCTGGATGGTTGAGGAGGAGAGACGAGCATTAGTGTACTAATCCTCCTGCCCTCTCCATCTCTCTCTCCCACGCCGTCTCTCTCCCGGTCCGTGACGCTCCTGCCTCCTGTGCGTCGCGCCGTCTCGGGAAGGAGGCGATTTCTAAACCGCACCCCCCTCTTCTGCGTTTTTAAATTTTGGTCTGTGTCTTGCAGAGGACAGCGGACTGAGCTACCGGGAGCGAAGACGATGTTTGCCACACCAGGGAGGACTGCGGCTCGTTAACGTCCCCGTTCCGGAATCCCTTCCCTTCGGAGCTTCCCCGGATGTTTGGAATGTGAGCTGCTGCTGGTTGGCGACGCGTGGGGGAGAGAGAGAGAGAGAGAGAGAGAGAGAGAGAGAGGAGACGCTCGCTCGTCGGGGGGAGTGCTGGAGTCCAGTCAGAAGAGTGTTTGTGGCGAAGACTGAAAGGACTCGTTGCCATTTTTATTTGTTACCCTTTTCTCTTGCTCGAAAGGAAATCGGAATCCCAGGTGGGAGAAAGTTGCTTGTGACTGACCCCTCATCGCCTTAAGCTTCAGGTCCCAACGAAAGGGCAAAGGCTTGGAGGTTCTTTGGAATTACCGGCCTCTCCTGGTCACGTTGAAGTTTGGGATCGCAGGATGGCCAAGAAGCACAGTCAGAAGGGTGAGTTTCCTGAGGGTGTTAATCTTCCAGGAGCTGTCTTTTCGAAGGGGGTGCGCGTGGGGTTGTGTAGGTCTGGGATCCAGGAGGGCCCCTGTATTTGCAGGCTTCCTCTGGCTGTTTAATGCTGCAGCCCCTGATGAGTTGGGAGAAGTTGGTGGGTTGGTCCAGTCCAGTTGATTGAGGTGGGAAAACCTGTAAATACAGTGTCCCTCCAGAACAGTAGCTGAACTTCTAAATGGAGAGTGAAGTCCTCTGCTAGGTGTGTTAATTTGACAGAACCTGTGCAGTCTGCAGGATGCCTGCACTCAAGGGGTGGATTATCAAACTGCAGCACCAGTGCTCTGATCTTTCCCATGATCCTCCCATGCCTTTGGGTGCTTAACTGGCACGGAAGAGACTTCTTCTGAGGCTGGGAGTATAGCAGAGTCCTGTTCTCTGAGCTTCGACTGAATTCGTGCCTTGACCCACCTGACCTCTAGCACAGTTTCCATTGAAACAGAAGAGCACAATCAAGATGCGAGCCAGCATTTCACGTCCGGCACAGATTTTAATAGAAACTAGGCCATGGGTCCGGGGGGCAGCAGTCCCACAGGTTTGACAGGCAACTTAAGCTCCTTGGTGGCCAATGGCTTGGAGGCAGTTGTGAAGATCAGATCAGTTCACTTCTGGAGTGCTCTGCAAGTGTGTGGCCAATATCTGACTCGAACTGTATCTTTTGTTTGACCATCGTCAACAGTTGGATGCAAGGACCCGCACCTGGTGTGTTGAGCTGAATCGGCCTAGTTCTTGTCCAGCCTGGGTGCAGTTTCCCATTGTCAGGCCTAGTGTACACCCCATAAGGGGAAAGGGCTCTTCTCGTGTATCAGAGTGAGGGGGTTGGTTGGTCTCGGTGTGGGTGATGGCTGTAAGACCCGGATACTGAGCGATCCTGGGAAGAATGGGCAGCCTTGTGGCCAGTGTGCCCTGCGGCCGGCAGCACGGTTACGTAAACGGCTTTGGCAGCTCTGCTCGTCCCGACAAGACACCACCCGCTGCTGAGGAGCTGAGGCCTGGAGACCTGGTCTTCTCCTGGCCCTAAAATTTATTCCTTACCTCGCTCCGTGGCCCAAATGACCACAGACGATGGGAAAACACGCCGCTCCGGGAGGAGAACCGCAGGGAGCTAGTGGCTGAAGAATTGCCTCACAGTGTGGATTGCATCTGGGAAGGACTTTGTCCCTGGATCCGGATTTTCTTCAGCTCTGCAAACAGTGTGCTCTCTAGCCCTTCTTTCAGTTCTAGCATATTCTGAAAGTGGAAAGATAATCCTCTGGATCTCGGGCTGGGTTTTATGCTTGGCAGATCTTCCTCGGTGTCCTTGTCATTAATCCAGAGCTGGCAGTGCTGCTCATGGTTCCAGCTGCAGTTCAGTTGAACTCGGAAAATGAGGTTTGCAGACTTCTTTCCACGCGGCACTCGGTGATTCATCCGACGACGGAGGGGCTTTGCAGAACAGATACAGTATGTAATACTCGCTCTGCCTCTCTTGGCAGTGTTGCGAGTTATTTTGGCTGGCCCAGTAACTCGCAGTAGGCTGTCAGCTCTTGAGAGGTTTGGCACCAGCTACCAGGAGCTACCTGCTTCCAGTGCAGCTTCGCTTGATTGGAATGACATTCGTGTCGTCCCACAGGGTCCGCGGAATACAGATCTCGGGAGATGAATAAACAGCAGCTGTACCTGGAGTGCTGGTCGACGCCCTTTTGAGAACAAAAGTGAAAGTTGGACGCTTTCCAGGTTGCCCTTGCTTCATGCCTGTTCCTAGGTCACCTAGCTGTTCTCGATTTCTAATGAGCTGCGGGTCGGCTTGACTTTTTGTTGAGGCCGTGTCCTCGGGTGTCCTGAGAGGCTTAATGCAGGCCGTCTTCAGGGAATCAGGCGGGCATTGTTCATGGTCATGTCCGATGGAATTCGTTGTTCCTCCATTGTAGCTGTTTTTGGTGGAATAGCTGTTTGGCGAAGTCGGTAACGTTCTGTATTCCAACTAGAACTTCCGGAGGTTCTCTTCAGTACGATATCCCCAGGAGCTGCAGGTCCTCGGACGTTCATCTTCCAGGTCTTTGTAACGACTTCAGTGTCCCTCGCTGGCGGGGGGAACCCCTTGTACGTTCTCCTGATCGCCCTCTCCGTTTGGCGCGGCGCCGGATGCGGCTTTGCCCCGGTGCCGGAGGCCGATGTGACAAAGCGCAGGTCCTGCGCAGGCACGGGGCAGGGTGGGGTCCACACCTCTCCAGATCCTGGAACGATTCGTTTTCCAAGCTTCCCTGTCATGTCCTAACTCGGCTGTCATCCAGGAGATCGGCCAGTGCTGACAATCTGGGACAGGGATGCTGGAATACAGTAATTCTGCTCTTTTCCACGTGAGCGAAAAGCAGTACTTGGGTGCAGTTTTAGTTGATTTGGTTGCTTCTGCTGCCAGAAAAACTTGTGCTAGTCTGATCTGCAGTATTTGTCCTTGTATTTCTTCTCTGTCGTTCACAAATGTCTGTGCATAGCCTCTCTACTGCCTCTGAGCTCAATGTTCATTTAATCCAGAGTCTCGGGCAGCTCTTTTCCTCCTCACCTGGACGTGACTGTGACCCAGTTTTTTTTTTCTTGCACAGAGGAGCCACTGTCCTGAAGCCCGCTCTTCCCACAGTGTTGGGCTGGACGGAGTTAGTCATTCTGTAGTCTTCACCGCCCTTTTAACTGAGGTCTTCTCATGTTCCTGCCCTGAGTTTCCTAGTTGCAGTCGCTCGCTCTGAGTCGGCTGGCAAAGCGAAGGTGTTTTTAAAGGGCTGTGGTTTGCTGGCAGCTGAAAGGAGGTGTGTGTGTGTGGGTACTGTGCTGTTTCTAAAGGTGTTAAAGCCTTCCAGGGAGAGGCCAGTCCCTTTCTAACCATACCGAGAGATTAAGAAGTGTAATCTAATCTCCCCTCACCGCAGGCACACGGAACAGGATCTTGCTTCCCGGTCTTGTTCCTATCTCTGCAGCCCTGCTGAAAGTCGAACTCCATGTACTGTGTGCTTCTCTTTCTTTGCTGAAGTGCGTTACACAGAGGGGGACGGCAGCAGAACACCTCGGCTTCCCAAGCCATGCCTTTGCCCTGCAGGCGTTCACCGTTCTCGCGCCAGTGGCCAGCAAGAAGGCTCAGGAAACCCGGACCAGCGGCGTGTCCGCAGGGGTTTGCATAAACAAATGTCCTGTTGGTGATCGATCAGGTCCATTTTAGTTTTCCAGTGCTGTTCATTTCGGTTTTCAAGTCATGCGGATGTGGATTCCAGCAGGGTGTTGGACTGCTTCTCCGTCCTGGGCTCAGCCGGATGCTGCCATCGCTGACGTAGGGAGCAGTGGAGGATGAGGAAGATGTAGTAGTAATAATAATTGCTTACACTTATATAACGCTTTTCTGGACACTCCACTCAAAGCGCTTTACAGGTAATGGGGACTCCCCTCCACCACCACCAGTGTGCAGCCCCACCTGGATGATGCGACGGCAGCCATAGTGCGCCAGAACACCACACACCAGCTCTCAGTGGGGAGGAGAGCAGAGTAATGAAGCCAATTCATAGATGGGGATTATTAGGAGGCCATGATTGGTAAGGGCCAATGGGAAATTTGGCCAGGACACTAACACCCAGCGAGAAACAGCCTGGGATTTTTTTAATGACCACAGAGAGTTATGAACTTTGGTTTTACATCCCATCCGAAGGACGGCGCCTATTTACAGTATAGTGTCCCCATCACTATACTGGGGCATTAGGACCCACGTGGACCGCAGGGTGAGCGCCCCCTACTGGCCCCACTAACACCTCTTCCAACAGCAACCTTAGTTTTTCCCAGGCGGTCTCCCATCCAGGTACTGACCAGGCTCACACCTGCTGAGCTGCAGTGGGCTGCCAGTTGTGAGTTGCAGGGTGATGTGGGTGTGCCACCACGAGGAGGGTCCGTCCGGATTGTTTGGGTACTGATCCCGGATCTCAACCAGCGGTTTGTGAGAAGTCAGCGCGTGAGGTTGACATGGCTGGTTTGATGTATTAAAAAGATTGGCGGCGGACAAAAGCCTTGATTGCACGAATTCTTTTTCGGGTCTTCACATCTATATTTCTGTAGGATCAGGAGTGTCTGAATTTCCTTTTACGAAGGCTGACCTGGGGATGGGACCGAGACTGGCGTTACGTGAGCCTTTCGGGCTCTGCGCACCGGGCGTCTGATCTTTCAGAATGTGTAGCCTCTCCTGCAGTGCATCGCTCACGTCCGCTCGATCGGTGTCATGGAAACGAAGGCTGGCGGCTTTCAACCTGCGAGAGTCTTGTTCACGCTGCAGGCGACCTCCCTGCTCACAGAGCACAGCTGTTTACAGAGCTCCTCTCGACGAGGCCCGACGAGAGGAAGGAGACTCCGCTCCTGTGGTCTGGGAGGTTTTTTTTTTGTGTAGTTTTGGGTTTTCTTTTTTCCCATCCAGTTGGTACGTTGCAGCGAAACCCCCTTCCCTGTAAAAGCCAGCGAGTGCCGCGCCATGCTTCTCTACCCGTGCACCAGGCTTTGCTTGGGCTCATGCTTTGCATGGCAAATTGCTCGCAGAGCCCCGTTTGCAAAGGCTGATGGGCCAGAGCTCAGATTCGGCCCTCCTGCTCACGTCTGCTCGCTTGCCTCTCGGTCCACCGAGCTGTTTCTCTCTCGCCGTTTCCTAGTTACCCTTTAGATAAGAACAAACTTTTTGAAGCGACTATCAGGTCGAGCCGGTCGAGATACGGCCTACTTCCTCATTTCTTCTCCCTGCCATGAGTTCCACCACCCCTTTTGTAGAAGGACGTGTGTGTGTGTGTGTGTGTGTGTGTGTGTGTGTGTGTGTGTGTGTGGGAGGTGCCCTGTCAGTGTCCCGCAGTGCTTTACTTGAGCAAGACTTGACCCACGTGCCCCCTCCATCGCGAGAGCACAGATTCAGGCCTGTCTTCTGCACCAGTTGGATGTTTGTGAGGTATTTCAGAGGGGCAGTGTCATCCCTCTCTTCTGTTGACTGCCCGTCAAACCTCCAAGGGTGACAAGACCAGATTTTTCCTCTTTGCCTCCATTTCATTGGACAAAAACGTTTCGGAGAACGTGGGCAGCAGGCATCCTCTGCCTAGGACCCGGGGTACCCAGTTAGCAGCTGCTGCCCACGGGTCCAGTGCCCTTCAAGGCAGGCGTCCTCGCTTGTTTGCTTGGGTCTGGAGGTGGCAGTCCAGGGTCGTCCCGCAGAGGGAGTCGAGGTGGCTGTCCTGTACTGGACTCCTGCTCCTGCCCGGCCTCGTCTTGCCTCCTGTGGCCCCAGCTGCTCTCTGGGGAAGAGCTGCCCTGCCTGCAAACGGTGTCTTGACGGCTGGCGCTGGGCTTGAAGGCTGTTGTCCGCTCGTGCATGAGCGGCCATCGGCGCGCAGGTCCCAGAGGGCTGCGTCGTGCTCCCTGTGCAGCCCGTTACCTTGTGTGCTCTAGACCAGGAGGCTTTGCATTTTAATCTACTGAAATGATTGCAAAAGAAAAACTTAGCTTTTCTGTTTTGCCAGTGGCCAAGTCCATCTTTCCTTCTTTGCCGTCAAACACGGAGACGGATGGCTTTTAGTAGGCCTCTCTTCCTACGGAGGCGGAGGTTATTGTCTGGGGTCGTGAACTAGGTCAGAGTTCAACACCTTGGCATCACCTCATCCAGCCTCCTGGTGCCCTGCTTACAGACAGCAGGATGAATCCTGACCAGTGGGACCAGGTACTCCCAGCAGCCTCCAGCACTGGTGAGGGAGCTAGAGGGAGCCCCGATCTCTGCTCTAACCCAGCTGGACGCCTTCATCAGGTTCGGCAGGAGCCGAGTTCGCCAATGTCTCCGGTTTAAGACCCTAGTAACCCTGAAGGGCTGAAGTTGAGAATGCTGCTTCGTGTCCATCTTGAGTTGGTGTAGCAGGTCTGGGGAGTAGAGATGAACCTGACATCCTTTCCCTGTGCCAGAGGCTCGGTCAGGGGCATTAGCCTGGGCGTGTACATGATGGCTCTGCCAGCGGTGTGAACCTTGTACACGCTTTTCCTGCAGGAGATGCAGTATGTTATAGGTGGACATTTAGACCTGGATTGGTAAACTCTGCTCGACACAAGGGTTACAATGTAATTCTATACTGTTCTATAGGAATGTGTGCTGCAACCCAAGTAACCAATTATATTAAAAGAACAAGTAATAGGTTTAATTCCATGCTGAAAAAAAGGGAGAAAGAAAACACAATGTTTCGGCCGTGAAGCCTTCCTCAGGTGTGAGGGATTGCTTGTACCTGAAGAAGGCTTCACGGCCGAAACATTGTGTTTTCTTTCTCCCTTTTTTTCAGCATGGAATAAACCTATTACTTGTTCCTTTGCAGCCTACGCATGCTGACACAGCCACCCACCTGAACTGTATTAAAAGAAGTTATGTTTAGCAAATAAGGAATTAGGAAGATGTGTGTGATTCTGGACCACTGCCAAATTTGTAAGCACAGGGGAGCGCGATCGATAACAAAAAAAAAATGTAAGGCCTGTTCTAGTTGAAATACTCTGAGGAAAAATACACGAGCACCTCTTTTTCGCTCCCACGCGTGTGAAATAAAAACTTTTTAACTTCCGAGACGGACTCCTGACTCTTTTAAGGGGAAGGGGGAGGAACTTCTCCAGCAGTGTGCGCCTGCTGCCTGTCGTCGACCAGAGGGCCAACAGCCGCCTGTCCCGTTTTTATCTCCGCAGACACCTCGGGCGTGGTGTTCGACACCCACTCCAAGATGGTCATGTCGCAGGGCGGCACTTTTGAGAAGATGAAGGAGAAGGTAAGGTGGGGGTGGCACCGGTGTGCGATGGGCAGCGCAGAACACTCCAGGGTTAGGGGCACTGCCTCTGCGGGCCTCAGCAAGGCACCATAGCGGGCTTTCCAGCAGTGTAAAAATCACTGGTTTTTTATTTAATAAGTCGTTAGTCGAGGAGACAAAAGTGTTGTGGTCATAACCCTTTTCCCAGTGGTCAGAAGATATTAATGGTCACCCCCTAATGCAGGTGCCAGCTTTGTGTTCAGATTCCACTGTGCTGAAGAGTTCTGCCCCGCAGGTCTTCAAAATCTTAGTTCCTGGTACTGGTATTTAGTCCCATGGCATTATGGGACGCAGACCTGCTGGCAGTGGCCAGATCGAGTTTCAGGTCGATTCTTATGTTGAACTGCCTTTCAATACACAGATAAAGATTACTTTATTTGGGGGGGATTAACATATTCACTTATCCAGTTCCCCCTATAGTCCCACTCCCAGTAAGGTAATATCCTGTAGTCTCCTTGTCCTTTCACTTCTGTTGAAGTGAAACTGAAAGGCACTGTTCACAGGGAGGGAACGCCCTTGCAGCCGGAGCACTCGAGAGGCGTCCCGGTGAGACGTGAGCTGCCAGGTGCTGAACTGGTTTTGGAACAGGAGTCGCCACTCCTGTTGTGACGCACTGAGCTCTCGGGGAAATGGGCGCTGCAGCCACGAGCTATGCAATTGCAGCTGCTCAACCGATCTGCATTTTTGCAACCGTTTGTACACGTGCAATCCTCGCCCCCCCCCCGCCCTCCAGAGCGAAGTCACTCGCGTACTGGCGGCCATCTCTTCCAGGACCTCGAGGCGGGGTCGCGCCGCCCGCGGCTTGTCTTCGAGAACCGGGCGAGGCCCGCGCCCGCGCCCACTCCCACTCCCACGCTCACGCGCGCGTCCCTCTGCCTTTCAGATCAACGCCGTGCGGGCCGTCGTCCCCAACAAGAGCAATAACGAGATCGTCCTGGTGCTGCAGCACTTCGAGAACTCGGTGGACCGCACGGTGCAGGCCTTCGTGGAAGGTAACCCGCCTCTCTGCCCCTCTCGTCTGCGGGGTGGCGTTTGTTAGGCGGGAGAGACACTTTCCCGAGTGTACGGATAACGTTAAAGGCCGAATGAATAAACCTCCATCCGTTTTCAAACTGCTGCATGCGATTCGGGGTCGGGGGGGGGGGGGGAGCCGGAGCCTATCCCAGCAAGCAGTGGGATAGACGGGACGCCACACACACACTCGGCAGGGCCAGTTGTCCCAGAATTCAGTTAACCTACCACCTTGTCTTTGGACAACCAGAGCACCCAAACGCAGGGAGAGCATGTAAACTCCACACCGATAGCACCCCAGGAATTGAAGCCGGGGCCCCAGTTTTGCGATGCAGCCATGCTGACCCCTGTGCCACCTTGCCATCTCGATGAACGATTTAGGGGAAAATTAAAAAAATGCATTATTTTGTGCCCGTTTTTAGTTTTAAACCAACATGTATGCTAAGTCCCAGTTTTAATGGGTTTCTGAATAGGCACCAGTGCTGTCTGTCTCAAGAGAGGCACTCGAGCCTGTAGCTAGCGCGAGTTGTCAGCAGAGCTCGGCTCTGGCCTGCTTTCTCCGACGGTCTGCACGGCGGGAGCAGGCGTGACGCCCGGGGTTCTGCTGGTACCTCTGTAGCGGGCCGTCTGCCCGAGGTCCTCGACTTCATAGTGGAATACGGGTGCAGAAATCCTTTGTGATTTCAGGTGGATCATGACGTGCAGAGGCAGTGCAGGATATGGGAAATTTGCTGTGTTTTCCTGGGAAGTCCACTTCACCTAATCAGATCAGAACCATTGCTGTTAGCCTGTCTGTAATTTCCATGTACTTGAACCTAGATTAAATGGTGCTGATCTAGATTTTTTTTTTTGTGGCTGTGGAAGTAATATTGCTTTTGGGTCCCTCGTGGTTCTCCCAAAGAATGTGCAGGACAGCTGAGCCCCGGTTGCCACTGGCTGAGGGGGGCACAAGCCGAGGCAGCCCTGTTCTGTAGCGTCAGAAATGGCATGAAAAGACGGGGCTCTTTTCTTGCTCCTATCCATTCTGGTCTCCCTGCAAAAGCGTTAAGGTAGCTGTTGAGCCCTGGCTCGGCACAGTGGGCACGGGCTTCCCGAGCTCTCGCCTCTGGTGCTGGAAGCACTCCTGGACTCGGAGCAGCTTTCAGCCCTGCGTGCTGCAGCACACATTACCTGAGGCCGGCGGCCTCATTGACCAGCGGGCGGCTCTGACCTCTCCAGGCGTAGTTCTGATCCGCAGCTCCCCGGAACGGTGTGCGGTGGAATTCGCACACCGCTGTTCCTTGTGGCCTGGGGCTATGTTGATTTAAAAAATGTAAAACCGTGTGTCGTAGTTATTTGGGGAACGGGGAAATCGGAGCCCTGCGTGGTTGCGATGCCTCTGTGATGACCTCATACGCTCTTGGAAGTGAAAACGGAGCACGCCATACACAGCACTTGGAAGCACCTTGGCGTTTTGCTAGATGAGGTTCAGGTTCCGACCCCCTTTGTAGTGCGGTCTATTTAAATGACCTTTTCAATGCTCCACCTCTGACAAGAGGCATTTTTGAAGCTGTCTCCGGGGGCGGGGAGATGTGGCTCTTCCTCTCCGCCTGCGTCAGGGCCAGGAATCGGAGTGGCAGCTGACAGACGTCATCGCTGTGTCAGACAAGTGCGGGAAGCAAGGGCGTGAAAACAAGGCTCCCTGACAGCACTGGTGACTCGGCTTCTTACCCGTCATCGCCTGAGGTCACACTGGGTCTTCAGTAACAAGTGCAACAAGTGAATATTTTGATCAGCGATTATTCAGGCGAATTTTACACCGATTTCATACGCTTAGCTGCAACTTATAAATGAGAAAGGCTGTGACAATGTTTGGCATTGTTCATCAGCATTATACCTTTATTCCATGAAATAACGAGAAACACAAAACTTTGAAAAAGTATCAACTTCATTAACATTTTCTTACTTCTTACTGCATTGTCTTTGACTCTTAAACTTAAATTAAAACTTTTGTGCAAAAATAAAATTCAAGATTGTTCAGAGTTAAATATAATAAATAAAACAGGATTCAAATAAGTTCAAAATAAACTCAAATAAGTCACTTGAAATTCATATGGTGAGGGTTCAGCAAACCGAAAATATGCTGCAATAGCATTGAACCGCAACTCTGCTAACTTGAGGTCAACAGGCAAACCAGTGGGAGCTTGTGGTATTTCGCCGTTGCTAAATCCTTCTGATTATTCAGAACGCTATTCTCATGACCCGTATACTCTGACAGGATACGGTGATCTTCAGGGGTGTTGGTAAGGCTAGCAGGACTGGGTAGCTCAGTTTGTCAGAACACCGCCCACGCCACCGAGCGCCATGCATTTGTCAATTAAATACAGCTCCACACCTAGTTGCTTAGTAATGAAAGGTTTGCGATTTGAATTTGCCAAGAGTAACCCTTTTGCACAAATGTTGATTGCTAACCAGGCTATCGGTTTTCTATTCTGCAGTTACCCCAGTTCAGTGACTAACCCAGTGTGTTTTCGTCCACACCTGGATGTTTCCTTTCCACGCTCGCATGTCATGGAATTCTAAATCAGCCGTGCATATTCTGCAGGCTACTGTTTGTTCTTTTGTTTTAAGAAAATGTTCCCGCACTTTGCTTCTTTTGGAACTTTCCGCCACTGTTGTTTTTTCTTCAGCCCGTTCTCTAGTCACGACGCTGTAGCAGCATTGCCGTCCTCTTCAGGTCACGTCATTCACTCGCCGGAGGGTTGGAGGTTTGGAGTTTGAAAATGTAAACGAAACATCAACATCAAATCAAATGGAAATATGTCCAAAAAAAATTGAATAATTGTTTCAGCCCTAGTCCTCAGCCTTTTGCGTTTAAATATATTGTGAAAGTACAGCGTTTGAGTTTATACCACACCTTCCCTGCGTGACGGGGGTTTAATCTTGTTTCGTGGCTCACAAGAAGAGAGGGAAGAGCCGCAGTCCTCTGTCGGGACTTACGGAGATGCTGTGCGGACAGGCCGAGAGGTGGGGGTTTTTGAAATATTGAAAGCGGAAAGTGGATCCCTGTAGTGGTTTCCAGTCCTGTTTGTTGAGCAGAGCTCGGCGCCTTCACTGGAGGCTTGTTGCTTTAGAGCCGGTGTTTTTCACCGGGAGAAGGGTCCCCGGCTCGGCTGTGCTGGAAGGAGGTGAGGGGATGAAGGGATAAAGAGGGAAGTGCTCAGGGTCTCACTGCGAGCCCATTTCCTGTCCTGCCATCGTGCTCGAAGCCCAAAGCAGAGTCCGTGCTCCGAACTTGAAATGGCCCTTCAGTCAGGGTTCGGATACACTTTTCATTTCGAGTGACGTGTGGGATGTTTCAGATTTCTTTTTGAGATGGTCTTAACCATGCTGAGATGTGATAATTAAAGGTTGCAGTTCTTGCGTTTGTTGCAGTGTTGAGCTCCGGTAGCCAGACTTGAGGGATGCGTGGATTTCCTTCTGAATATTTCATGCGTGCTTTTTTTTTTTTGGTTCTTTCCTTCAGGCTATGCTGTGGAAATCCTGAAGGAATGGAATGTCACTGGGAAAAAGAAGGTAAATGCCTTAAAACGGGATTTGGCAGGATCAACTGATGTTTCACTCGGGGGAGGGGGGGGTTGGGCTCCGAGACATTCTGCCCCAAAGATGGGGTGCAGCTATGCTCATCCGTCCCCTGTAATTCACCTACTGTGCATTTTGCTTGCCCTGTCTTGAGCAGCGGATGGCCGAGCATCGGCACCTGTTCTGAGAAGTGGGGTGGAGGCACCCATGATGGCTCGGACAGCAGTCACGTCACTAGTGTGGGGGAGGAGGCCTGTGCTAATGAGGGCTTGTCTGGGGGGGTCCGAGCCTCCAGTCCTCTCTCCACGGGCACGAGCAAGCCCGCCAGCTCTGCTCTTCCGCCTCTGACAAATGCAAAGGATCTGAATTAATACGCAGCCTCCTGTAATGAGAGGGTTTTACAGGTGTCCTTGCGCGACAGTGCATCGATAAAAGCTCTAGCAGCCGCACCAGATCTGCATCCAGGTCCTGGCAGAGAACGTGCAGGACTCACTTAGCGCTCCCCTCTGCACTGATGTCAGGGCGAGGCCTCTGACAGTCCTGCGCACACTGCAAAGTACTGTCAGCTGGAATTAGGGGAAGACTGTAGGACAGCCCGTCACTCAAGACTTGTTTGGCTCGTGTTCACTGTCCCGATGAAGAACAATACAATGGCTCTTATATCGCAGAGGAAATTCAATTTAGGAACATTTAACCAAAAAAAAAAGAGATGCTTCTTATTCTTATCCAGCGGTTTAGACTCCTGGTCCTCTCCACCTCTGTCCCATCTGGATATTGTTTCCAACTCAAAAGTTATTAACTGTTCTTAATATTCGTCCCTGGTTCCAGCAGTGCTGCTGGCAAGACCTTCAGCAAACAGAGCTCTGGTCAGTCTGTCCCCAGCTTGTTTAACGAGCTGCTGCTGCTGCTTTATACCCATCTAAACAACCCGCAATAGGTAACCGATTAATAGTGCGCAGTCCTCTGGAAATTCTCTGCTCGGACATTTCCCTGATCGGGATGAAGTCTGCTTGGGCTCGAGCTCCAGAATTCCTCCCCTGAATGAGGACTTTTCTGAAAGCCAGCACTACTTTTGTCTAACCGGAAGCTGAAAAGGGTGAAGCCCTTTGTGCAGATGTGTCATCTGAGGGTTTAGTTCTCCGGGGGAGTTCAGAGCTCACACGACAGGAATTGGGACCAGCCGGGCTCAGGCACCAAGGTCCACCCGAGGGGCAGGAGGCGTCTTGGAATTCTGAGCCTTTCTGTCCGTTTCAGCCCAAGAAGAAGAAAAAACCCAAGCCCCAGGCCGAGAGCGGCGCCGGGCCCGGGCTGGGGGACCCCTCGCAGCCCCCCGACACGCCCACCGACAAAGACGGGCTGAACGGCTTCCACGCCAACGGCTCGGCGCTGGACGGCGACTCGGCGGACTCCCTGAGCGAGCAGATGGACTCGGTCTCGCTGGACACGGCCGAGCTGGACTCGGAACCGGCCACCCCGGACCTCTCCGACACTACAGGTGAGGCGGCGTTCCTAAGGTAGGCTAAAGCCAGCTGCCGGGAGACGCAGTAGGTCGAGAGCAACCGTTTCCAGCTGGAATCTGATTGCTGATTGCTGCTGTGCAGCTTGATGACTGGGTTCGAGGCCCTAAGTGAATCCTAATATTTGCTTACCGCTGCAACTGGAAGAATCCCCAGGAAGAAGTCAAGTTCTAGCTTCCTGCGAGCTGAGGCCGTCTGAACTCGGACGGCAGGCTGGGTGGATCGCGAGTCGTGCGATGAGGAGGGAGTGGTGGGGGTTCCTCTCGGAAGTGCGGTCAGGCCCTGCCGGCGACAGGTTGGGGAGGAACGGTCCACACCGGTTCCCTTGGGAGACTTGCTGTTCCCAGGGGATCCACGCTGGATCGTCATCGAGAGGGTTGTGAAACGCTTGGTGCTGTTTCCAGGGCAGTTGTTGGGGTTGGTCAGCCCGCCAGGCAGAGAACTGTCTATCCAGATTCAGGCAAAAAAAAGCAGCTGTCTGTTTTCTAGTTGTCAGGGTAACTTGAAGTTTGTGTTTTTTGGCTGCTGGAGGAAGAGAGATCTTGACCAGCCCCCCTGGCCCTGGGGGTCCAGTTCCCACACGGTTCTCCTTCTCGATGTGTCGGAGTAGCAGAGTTGATCCTCCTTGCAGCTGGTTTTCACTGTTGGCAGTACTGAACATTACTGCATGTACGCCTTCCGTCGGAGATTGCTGGAAAAGGACTGTTGGGGGTTCAGAAACAAAAGCCAGGCAGTTACAAATTGCCATAAAAGCCCTGAAATAATGAATTGGCGTTGGGTCATAAATCTAAACCTGTACTCCTTCTCCAAAGCAGCAGAGCAAGCAGCGAGTCCTCTTTGTCTGGGTATCTGCAGGACTGTCATGCTGGATTGCCCCCACTTCCTTCCTGTACTTCTCTCTCCAACACGACTGCTGTACCCAGTTTCTGGCTCTGCAGTTCTGCTGATTGACCGACCACCTAGCTCCCCGTTTTTCATGGCTCCTACAGGGTCACGTACAGGGGCGAGGGGCTCCGCGTGGGCTTTTATCTCCTCTTACCCCTGGGTCGTTGCAAGATCAGGTGAGCCCTTTCTGTGCCTCACCAGGACTGAACGGCTCTCCCGCAGGGACAGAAGCGGAGGATGGCAAGGCCAGAGCCGATGCCCATGTGCCCCGGGCGCACCATCTCCCCAGAGGCTCGGCGGGCAAGCCCCGGTCCCGGCCCGGCTCCCAGCCATCGTCGGCACTCTCGCTGGCGCTGCCGGAGGACGGCCAGCACCCCTCGGCCACCGGCAAGCGGATCGGTAAGCGAGCCGCCGTCTGCTGGCTGACCTTTCCGACAGGCGCTTCTCCATGCCCGCGGAGTCCAGGCCACGTCACAGGTAGCGAGGAAACTGCCGGTGCGGTGCAGCTGAAACCGCACGAGTAAGATTGGCCCAGGCTGCGTGCGCTGAATTGGTCGGTGTGTCTTCCGTTACTGGCTCAGAGTGCAAGGCGCCAGGAGGATCAGGCAGGAGGAAGCAACATGGAGAGTTGAACTGCCTTGCCCACATGGGTCACTTTCAGTTCTGGGCTTAACGGACATCTCCGCTCCTCCTTCCTGAGCTTCAAGGCCTGCCACAGGTCACGCAGAGTTCAGCACCAGTCCCCTGCAGGCAGCTGGTCGGCCTGCTTTCGGCAAGAGAACCAGAAAAGCAGTGGCGTCCGCTAACAGGAAATGAAAGGTGTACAGTATATAAACTGCTTCATTAACACCGAGTAACTTTGTCTCTCTCGGTACCTCGATTTGCGTTGAGCAAGTTCTCGAAGCCACTGGATGTATCTAGAGTCAGTGTTTATTGTGGCATGCCACAGTCCAAAGAGGAAAAGTAAACAAATGGAATAAGCAAATGAATTCAAATTCGGGAAAGTTTTGAGTCCTGTTCTCCCTCCTCCCCCCTTCAGCTTTCTCCAGCACAGGAGGGAAGGATTATGCCGTAAATGAGTGACTATATGGTCATTCCCTGCCCACCCCAATAAAGCAATGAGAAATGTAGGGGAATAATTAACCTGGGAAAAGGTCCCTTCCCTAAGAAACTCGGGGTGTGTTTCTGGATATGGTCAAGTCCTGTGCCCAGCCATACCGCTGCTCCTGCTGGCCTGATGTAGCAGGGAGATACTGTCTCTTCCACGTCGTTATGTTCTGAGCAGCTGACTGAGAATGTTGGGCTAATCTAGCTCCAGTGCTCGCCTGTAGCTCTAAGAGCGATGGAGGCCATGGGTAAGGGCTTGGTCCTGGACCTACAATCCTCTGTGCACAGGAGAGCACACACCTGCTCTTCATCTTCCTCCTGATTCAGATGCCCTGAGCTCCTAGGTTCAAGATCAGCTCCTTTAGCTTTCGATTGTAATCCCCAGAACGTACCTGGTCCCTCTCATCGGGCCTGATTCTAGAGAACTAATATCTCGATCAGCTGAAGTAATCAAAAGGTTTGTTTTTGCCAGAATCTGAAATGAAACCACAGGACTGGTGTTCTGTCCCTGCTTTAGATACTGTGCTTTTATTGGCTGTTAATTAGCAATAAGGAGACGGGATTCCCTGCTGCCAATCCATGCATTTTCTCCTGTGTCCCTCAGCGTCCAACATAGACAAGTCTGTCAAGGACCTGCAGCGCTGCACAGCCTCACTCACGCGATACAGAGTGGTGGTCAAGGAAGAGATGGACTCCTCTATCAAGAAAATGAAGCAGACCTTCGCAGAGCTCCAGAGCTGGTCAGTGTGCCGTGCCAGCCCCTGTACTGCTTCAGAGCATCGTTTTTAAGGGCTCTCTTGGCCCTTGTTGGTAGGCCAGTGACCCATCGTGCAGGCCAGCAAGATCTTGTGGGGATTTTATTCGGCTCAGGTTTTTAATCACTTGATTGATCCAATTTCCTTTAACTGGAGTTAAAGGAAATCCTTCCTGTTTTTATTGCCTTGGGGAAACGAGCATGTGCCGATGGAATTAAAATGCCTGTGATTCCTCTCCTATTGGTAGCCAAGTAAATCCTGACCCTGCTAAAATTGGGCTTCAGTGTCCCTTATTTGTAATGGGGACTAAATCGGAAGCAATTAAGTCCTGAAATCTCCGTTCTTCATACTGTTTCATTCTGTCTGCCATGTTTAAATATTCTGCTCACCCTCAGCACCCTTCCACAAGCATGTGAGAGCTGTTGACTGCGCTGTCGTGCTCCACATCTCTTGGCATTGCGAGTCCACAGTGCAAACGGCAGACCTGCTGGCCACTTGGGCACACTCGACACTGCATGCCAGGGTGGTCCCTGGGCATGCCTTCCGATTGCCAGCCCAAGGGCACCGTGACGGGCTTTGGGTCCGGCTGGCTCTGCTACAGTTTGTGGACAACAGAGTCCAGCCTGCACTCTGAGGGTCGGATTTAAAGCCGTGTGACTTTCAGAGTCCAGTCTCTAGCTTGAGATAATGCCAGTGTCCCAGTGGGCATTCCTGCTGTTTGAAACGATACGTTGCTGCTCCACGTCGCGTGGCGTGTCTCTGAGGTCTAACAGTGTCTCCTCTGCACCCTGCAGCCTGATGGACCGGGAGGTGGCCCTGTTGGCAGAAATGGACAAGGTCAAAGCAGAAGCCAGTGAGTATGAACTGTTCTGTGACACTGTCCCAGCTGATTGTATCCAAACAGCGCCCCCTCTCCTAGTTCTGCTGCACGCTTGAAGTCCACCACAAGCCTGGGCTTTTTCAGCTCAAGAACAAAGATTTCTTCTTGCTCATTCTTTCCCCTGACATTTGCGGTTGGAGGAGCATTTGATTCATCAAGGTTTAGTTGCATCTGTGATCGTTTCAGAGATGTTAGGCCCACGTAGTCGTTTTACAGGATATGGCCTTAAACTAAAATGCACCACTTCAGAAACTTGTTAAAAAACATTTGACCTTATCTAATATATATTTAATTTTATCTAAACACTTAAATTCTGCTCCTTGGCTTTCCCTTAACTGCGGTGCAGAGTTACATTTTGATTCTGAGAACTAGATTTCAGCCCAAGAAATGCCAAAGTTCGCTTCGTTTCCTCACTGTGTTATACACATGATATAAGACCCTCCTCTGCTGAAATCTCTCGTGTGGCTGAGAGACTATGCCTCTTTAGACATCCGTGGAATACGTCTCTCTGTGCCATTCCAGCCAATGCAAGTAAACGCCTTCGGAACCCGTGTTCACCAGACCTGTGAAGTGTGGTCTGCTTTCATCAATGCTGGCTGAGGGTCGTTTTGTCTTCTGCGCTGTGTCCAAGCTGTTCTGTTGTCCTTGATTTCAGACATGACCTAAAACGGGCAGAATAGTTACGAAAACAGCTCTTACCGGAAGCCAGCCTGCTGACCTTGGAGAATAGGCCTCATTTTATATGGATGCACAAGACCTTGGGGAAAATCTTTGTTCCAAATAGATGATCCTGGGATGAATGAAGTGCTACTGTTGTGCTCTGGGTTTCTCCCTGGTGCCTGGCCTGTTCTGTGGTGGGTGTGTTCGAGAGGATGGTGCTCGTCTCAGGTGTCGGGGCTGTGAATGAGCTCTTTGTGCACAGTGGCAGCACACTATTCCCTGAGAGTCAAGAGCCAAGCATTCCTCTGGCCAGGCAGGGCACACCTACCCTCCCCCTCTCCGTCTGGATGAGAAATCTCTTTATTTCCTTAGACATGCTGCTTTGTCCTGACCTGGAATGATTTCGGCTTTAGTCTGCGTTCATTTCGTCTAACTGCTCCAGTGTGGGTCATTCATTTACTGGTAGATTTGAATGTCTTCCCAGTTTTTAAATGCCCCTCGCCCACCTCGGTGCTCTTTTCTGAACTTCAGCTTTAAAGAAATGCCATCATCTCGGAGAGCAAAGCATTAAGCAGAATTGTTTTGTCCTGCTTGAAAGTCTCAAGCTCTTACTCCGATTTACCATTCCAGTGATGTAAATGCTTTCATCATTATTTGATCTGTAGTAGTTTGCAGTTAGAGATGTTGTGCATTTTTGGGCATCATTTGCTGAAATTCTTTAACATCTGTTGATGCACAAGGTTTCCACACCTAGTGAGAAGGTTAGTTATTTATGGAGTAAGCTCATTAAGCTGTGACTTGCCTGGCTGGTCAGTTTGTTCGCACTATGCACAACCCTCAATGTGAGGACTTAACTTCCTGCACGCAGCTGCCCTTCACTGCCTCAGACCTGCTCTCCACTGCCATCCTTGAAGCAGTCCTGGGCTGACTTCCAGTGCCATCAGGATTGGAAGCCCTTGGATAATCTTTGGTCAAGATCGAGATGCGTTTTGGTCCAGGAGTCGCCCTGGTGGTCCCTGCAGTGGGAGTGCGGTGGTTTTCCTGATGGGGGGGGGGGCGCTCTGTGTTGCAGTGGCGATCCTGGATGGCAGGCAGAAGAAAGCCGAGATGCTGAGGCGGCTGACGGACCAGGCGGGCTCCATGTCCGAGGAGCAGCTGAGCGAGCTGCGTGCCGACATCAAGGTGAGTGTGGCTGCGTCCCTTCCGCCCCGGGGCAAGGGGCAAGGGGCAAGGGGCAGTGAGGGGCAAGGGGCAGTGAGTGTGAGTGTGAGTTGCAACATTCCACCCCTTTCCCAACACTGCAGATCTTTCTGCAAAAGCACACAATCGCCGGGAGCTTGGTGACATAAAAGATAGTGAGGTTGAAAATAAGTTTCATTGCTCTTTTGCATATTCTGCTCTGTGTGGTGGAGGTGTACGTACAAGACTAGCTGCTCTGATAAGTGTTGGAGGGACGCAGACTCGAGGGTGGTCTTCGGTGTGAGATCCAGCAAGATGTGATTCTGAGCAAACGCAGAGAGCTACAGCTACCTTAGATGGGCACTGCTCCAGCCTCCAGTATACAAGAACAGGCCTTGTGACGAGAGACTAGCTTGCTAAGAGATTAGAGTGGGAGGTGAAGGCAGAAATTGGAGTCTGGAAATCCGGAGCTGTCATCGGAGATAACGCCACCCCAACCCTTTCCTCTGCAGCACTTTGTGAGCGAGCGTAAGTACGATGAAGACCTGGGCCGTGCGGTGAAGTTCACCTACGAGCTGGAGCCGGCCAAGAAGAGCATCATGTCCTTCGGATCAGGTACGCCCCCTGCAGGCTGGGCTCTTGGGGTTCTTGTCGCCTTTTCTCGCAGTCTTCTCCCTTCTTTTGGAATTACTTTTTGGGACAGATATCTTGGGGGAGGAGTTAAAGTGGTATCTAAATGCATGAGGCTCCTGTGTGATGCCACACCATGGCTGGAGCCCGAGTTGATCCTGGGACAGCCCAGTCAGTGGTTCTCTCCTTCAGAAACGCCACTTGTAATATTCAGAATTACATCCATTTCCTCTCAATTCCTGTTCTTTATCTGGAAACCCGGTTACCCAGGGCCCTCACTGCAGCGTATATGACTGGACAGAGATGTAACTTGTCTATCTTGCTGACTTGGTGTCCTATTAAAATAGTTTGTAGCTGTAACAGTACACTGCTTTTACATGAGGTATGATTACAGACAAATGAAGGCCATACAACCTTTCCTGGCCAGTTGAGAAGTTAATCTCATCCAGACGGTTCCTTTAAGAAGCCGGGATATTAGCTTGGAAGACCTTTTTATGCACAGAAGAAAAAAGCATTTGTTTAAAGCAATGGGTCCTAATTGTTGACCTGTCTGGGAGTCGGGTGCGTCTGTGAAAGTCTTCCCCCTCTGCCGTCTGTCTGCAGTGTACCATCCTCAGACGGGGTACTCCAGTCGCTCTCGCTGCAGCTCGGCCTCCTCCTCGCTCACTGGCCCCGGGACCCCCGAGGGACCGCCCCCGCCCCTCCCCCAGGCTTCGGGGTACGGCCCCCGAGAGACCGGGGCTCGCCCCGCTCCGGCCCACAGACAGGTGAGAGCGCTGACCCGGCTGATCTTCCGCACAGACACCCCCTGCTCTCCCAGTTGAATGTGGGCCTGGCCGAGCCTTCACCCTGTCGACTGAGCCCAGCCCTTGGCCTCGAAGAGAAAAGGATCAGGTGGCAGCCTGTCGTCAAAGGATCGATTGTTTCGTAGCTGGGGTTGTCATTTCCCTGCTCCGACTGCATTTCCCCAAGAAGAAGAAAGGAGTCTGTGCTGGTACAGAGAAGTCAAAAAATAGACTGCAGGTGGAGATTTGGAGTCTGCTCTCCCTCCCTGCATTCCTCAACCCTGAACTGTAATCCCTCTGAGATGGAGGAGATCAAGATTCAGATTTTTTGGAAGGAAGTCCTACTGGCCACACACAATTGGAGAAATGTAGTAAAATGCCATTCCCATCTTTATCTGCAGATATCTCAAGGGTGGGACAAGAAGTGACACTGTATTTATTCGTTGGCAGATCTCAAATTATCCTAGTTGAGATCTGCATTCTGCCACACAATTGCAGCTCTTCTGTGTGAAAAGCTGCCTCTGTCTCTGCTTGTATCTGAAGCATTTCCCTTGGTTGAAACGAACTTTCAGTCCCGTTCGCAGCTTCATGAACCCTAGCTTTTGTTCTGTGTTCCAAGATGAGATTTAATGGAACCTTCCTGCTGTGCTGGTCCATAACAAGGATTCTCCTTTTCCCACAGGGCTATCAAGGCAATCGCAGGCCAGGCCATGGCTACCAGCCTGGAGGACAGCAGCAGTCCAACAGTGCCTCCCACCCGGACCGCAACCCCAACCGGACCAGCCATCGTTACCCTGGCAACCGAGGCCAAGGGGCTGCCCCTCCCACCTCCTCTTCCTCCCTGCCCTCCAGCAACGGCTCCGCCCAGTCCCCGCCCCCTCACCAGGACCGGCCCACCCCCAACGGGCTGCCCCAGCGCCCCCCCCGGACACACTGCCCCTGACACGCCCCTCTCCCCGGGACTGGAGGAAAGCGCCTCCGCCTGATGAAGTTCCAGAACAACTCCAGTTTACATCCTCCGAGCTGTAGTGTCGCCTTCGGTCCTCTCGCCCCGCCTCCCTCTCCCCTGCTCCTCTGCCGCTGCTCCTGCTCCCTCCTGTCAGGAGAGCCGTCATGGTTGTGCCAGTCGCTGCTGTTCACACGGTCCGGTGCCCTCCCCCCACCTGCTGGCGTTGGGTGGGAACTGGCACGAAGTTACCCGGTATAAGAATCCTTAACTGCAGACTCTGGCTTTAGCTCTGTGAGTGTTGATTTGTATAGGTGCACATTTGAAAGGCCACCTAATGGGGGGAGGTGGGGGTCTTTTTCCATTTTTACTCAAGCTTTGCTTTGTCTGTCGCTTCCTCTCCCTACATTACCCAGTGGGATGGAGTTTTTTCCCCATCAGTCCAGTAAAATGGCCAAGTTGAAGTTTTTGCCTCTCACTAAGCTAGTAACTGCAGTGCACGTCTGTAACCTCACCTCCCTTATTTATTTTGCTTTCCTACGTCACGGGGCTTTCAAACTCTTCTCCTATAGAACCACCATGCTTGCGTGTTTTGAGTCCTTACCTCTGCCGTTCAGTGACTCCGGTTGTTTGTGCAGGATTGTCACTGGAATCTGGGGGGCTGCCTGCTGCCCTGCAGGACTGGAGTTTCACCCCCCTGTATCGAAGCTTTGCAAAGCACCTGAATGAATTAAAGGGGGTCTCGGTCGGAGTGCGTCTATGCTGGGAGTCTCCATGTCCTCCACAGGAATGTTCATCTAGACTAGCAGGCACTTGCCATTGCATTGTTCCTGTTTGCCTTGCCTCATCAAGCTTTAGCTAAAATTGTTGCCTTTTGCGGACGTGTGCGATCGCCCTCGGGAGAGATGTCTGCCGTTTGAGCGCCATGAGCTTTAGATACACCCTGCAGTCTTTTTGGAAGATGCTCGGTTCTTCAGTTGGAGAGGCATGCATGTGCCAGGCTTCCCGACAAGCAGGCGATCGGGTCACCATGGCCTCCGAAAGCCCAGCAGTGAGCTACTGCTTTATTTGTCCGAAAGACCAACTTGACGAGAACAGTTCTAATCCCAAAACTGAAGTTCCCTGTTCTTGATGGGAGTCAGGGTTTATGTTGAAGATCGGTTTTGTTCTTTGGAAATGTCTGACTGTTCTAGTGTGGGAAATGGTGAATGAAGAGAATACCACACTACGTAGAGCATGCTTTTGAAGCAGTGATCCTCTGCAGGACAGGGTGAACTTTACCTCACCATGATTATCCCGTTTACGCTGCTTGGCTATCGATTTGTGTTACAGTCTGGTGTTACAAGGTTGAAGAGAAAAGCGTCTTGTCACACTGGATGTGGAGCCATCTCAAATATTTGGGGGTGGGGGAGGAAGTGGACTGAAGGTAGCAAATTGCAAAGAAATAGCTCATGTTTAGTAGAGGTCAGTGATCTTTATTTTGAACTTGAACAACTGAATGCAGATATCCAGCTTTTTTAGAATGTAGCAGCAGTGTTAGATTTTATGTTAGAAATGTTAGTTTCAGTTGAATCATTCTACAATTAATGTGTAGTGTCACAGCGGTAGTTTAGCTGTGCATCTTTAAGGCAGTTGCAAGGATCTGTGTGCATGCATCTGCTGTTCAGTTATTCTTAAAGCTAGTTTTGCAGATATGGTTATTTGCCAGTCAGTGTTTCTCTGCATTGTTGCTCATTCTTACATTCTGTAAGTAACGGCTGAATTCTTCTTGGCTTGGCACTAGTTAGGATTAACAAGAGTCAGAGTAGGAAATAACTTAATCCTCATACATCCCTTCTTGGCCTAACATTCAGGAGTCCACTCCATTTATTTGTAACCACAGACTTTACGTTAGATGTTTTTTTTTTATTTTGTCTGCTCTTAAGGGCTCAACCTGTTCTTTGAGGTGCAAGGTGTCATTTTTAATTAGATGCCAAGCTGAGTGCTGTTTTAAAGCTGGATTGATCAGCGATCAGCAAACTGGCCTCATTCTTAAGCAATATGTAATGGAAAAATAGGGTAATAACTGCTGAGACTGTGTGCTTGTGTTTAGGATGCCTTTGCCTTCAAAGAGATGTTTGCACAGTTGCATCCTCACTGCCTCCATCGTTTCTGGGCTC
Source organism: Atractosteus spatula (assembly GCF_055471065.1). Taxonomy (NCBI): domain Eukaryota; kingdom Metazoa; phylum Chordata; class Actinopteri; order Semionotiformes; family Lepisosteidae; genus Atractosteus; species Atractosteus spatula. The sequence continues at coordinate 64,336,911 of NC_142706.1, read as the reverse complement.
TGCGGCCAGTAGCCTTATCCTTCTTTCCTCGCTGCCTCTGATCTCTCGTCTGTGGCAGAATGTGTACGTCTAGACTGCGAGCTGCTCTGGCAAGTTTGAATCCTTGCTACTTCGCCTTCGATTTTCACAGTTCATGCTCATGTCAGGAATTTTCCCAGCTTTGTTCAATACAGACAGGTTTTCATGAAATGGAAATCACTTGTAAAATCTCTTTTGGCTGAAAGTTAAAACAATCTCCCCATCCCCCCCACTATAAAACTCACTACACTTGAAACTGCTAAAAACATGTAGGAGCTAAATGTGTTTTTCTTGCAAACTTTGCATGATTGGCCACCGATGCAGGACTGGCTAACTGCAGCTCGTTCTCCTACTGGCCTTGCGGATGTGTGCGTGAATGCCCTCGTCCGGGAGGTTCTGAAAGTGTTCTGCTGTACATGCCTCCCGCCTCCTCTACGCCTGCTAGGAATCGGAACCCTTTTCCCTCTTCTCTATGCATCCGAGACAGCTCTAAAAATAGAAGTGCCTTCTGTCATCTCCCTAGATCCTTACATTCCTCCCCCTCATCCCCAAAACTACGGACCAAAGACACCCTCTCTTCCACTATGGCTCCAGCACACCAGCCCTGGACACCATCCGTTCACAGACCAGAGTGGCCATGCTCTCCTCGACTCTTCTCATTACTGTTATCAACTATTAATATTAAAATTGTTAGCAAATATATTCTGGTGCTTCCCGACTCATCTTTTCTGTAGGTGGTGAAAAACTGTAGAAGACATGAGGCATGATTCAGTTAAAAGGGTGTAGCAGTTTGCTGTTCATCCTGTGGTCAGTCAAATTAACAAAGGCTTGTAAGAAAGGGGTTCACAAATCTGCGAGATATACAGTTGTAAAAAGTTAAGACTGCAACCATACTTCTGAGCATTTCTGTTGTAGTGGGTTTACTAGTTAGTGTCAAATACACTGCTGAAATCCTCCAGGTCAATTCAATTTTTTGAGTATGTTATGGGACATCCAGGAAATCTGCAAATCATGTAGCATGTTTCATTTTATATGGTCTTAATGTTTGTGCTTTGGCACTAAGAAATGTTAAGGAAAATTTACTATTGCTAAAATACATTCAAACGGGTTTTGGGTACATGGGGGGGGGGGGAAATAGCATTAGTTGGATTTTACTGAGCAAGCCCAAATCAGACTGAAGGTTAAAAAGTGTGGAAATGTCCCAGGAGCATTAACATGACATTACCAAGTGAAAAGTAAAACTAAATGTTTTAATGTGTTGAGAGTAATGGATTTTAAATGATTAACTTTACCAAATGCAAAATCTCAAGTTTTACTAGATTTATAAACCTTCAACAGCCTTGCAAGGTATTACAACTATTAAACCCCAACAACTGAAGTGCTATCACAAACACTACAGTCCTTAAAGAACTAAGATGGCTTATGCCAACACGACTGAAGTAATATTACCTCTTGCTATGAAATGTTTCCAGTGCTTTCTGGGCAGTCACACTGCTAGCTGTATGACCAGGCCAGCAAGGGTGCTTAAGTGTAGATTCTTTTGTCTTGCATCTGTACTGCAGCAGGGAAAGAAGCCTGCCTGTTACCATTTTCTCACACATTAACAGTACTGTAAAAAAAAACAGCCTTTTGGCTGCAACAGAGGTGAATCACAGACATGCATATGAGCCATAGCCACTTGCTTCAGCTGCCTGGGGCTACAAGGATAGCCTTCATAGAAGATAGCGCGAGAGGGGCTCAGCCTTCATGGCGCTAGGTCCCAGGCTCAGACCACTCGCCACACTCAAGATCAAAGCATAACCTGCTGGGCTGAAATCCAACAACGTTCTTCTAGTTTTATGAAAGATGTATGAGCCTCTGTCGCTGTACCACTCTAAAACATTCCAGACTTTTTGCTGAGCTGGATCCAAATGTATTATTTTTCTGCCCTGAATTGATAAAGTAAGCAAAAAATTGTATTCTCTACCTGGCAGTGCAAGACATTATCCTGGTGGAGGTGTGCCAACTTTTTTTGTGTACATGGAAATGTAAAAGTCAGTCCAAACGCAGTTGCTTAATTTATTGTGCAGAGGTAGGAAGGCTGTCAGATGGCAGTGTAGGACATTAGGCAGAATATTATACTCAAAGTGGGGAAAACATTCGGATGGGTACTATTTTCATCAGCTCCTGCAGGCAGAAAGGCATAGCCTGTACCACTGGCACAGGAAATTCAGTGGTATTTTTCTACTCTTATGAAATACCTTTTACAGCAAAAGACAAGCTTCACAGAAATTTTAGTATTTCAAAGGAGTTTAGTCCAACTTCCCCTACAAATAAAACCATTTAAAAAAAACGAACCTGGGCGTCATACAAAACAAAAAGTCGAGCTCTGCTCCACTAAGACTCAAGGAAAATAGAACACAAAAGCTCTAGGATACCGAGATGTAGGCTTATTTATAAGACAGCTGTAAATACATGAAACCCTCTTTCCACTGGTGCTAGAGCTGCCCATACACGCCCAGGAGTCCTTCAAGAGTCATTTTTCGTGTCTGGGGTCAATTACTGGGAAGCAGAAGCACAATGTGGTATAAACAGAGTCCACTGGTCCACCTTGTCTTGTGCTCCAGTGCAGCTGCACACAGCCTCGTCCATCATCACGAGGTTAGTCTCACTGCTGGTTCATCTTGGCTGCCTCTGCTTTAATAAGAGCGATCAGCTCCTGGTTAATGAGGAAGACGAAACGCAGACCTGCGATCTGAGAGGAAGAGAGAAAAGGTAAAGGTTTTCCCAAGCCTGCCATTACTGTCCTGGCCAGGAAGAGGAAAGAACAAATTCACGCGGGTGTTCATAGCATTTTAATGATCTGCAAGCTACTGTGTCAAAAACCGGTCGTTGATATTTCCAAATTCAATCAGACCTTGCAGATCGATCTTTTACCTTCCCCATTTGTTCCTTTGCCTTCAGTCACTGACCCTCTCTTTTCCCCATCCATAACCCTCACTGTGTCTGCATCCAGAACGTGCAAACATCAGCCAGGCTGACCATTAGCACAAGTGTATCCAGCTCAGGCAGCACACAGCTGCTACATGGCTATGCGACACTGCGCATCAGTCACACGTGAAGTACCGAGGGCAGGCCAGAGTCCCCCAAGCCGGTATCGCCCCAGCTCTCTGTCCTTACCTCCACCACGGAGTTGTTGTTGAGCTTCCACTTGTTCCCCGAGAGGACAGGTCTGCCATCGATGTAGATGGGTCGGCGGCCCTCGTTGGCGATGAAGAAGTCCCCGTTGTTCTTCAGCTTAATGATCCCTGCGGGAAGAGGCAAGCTGTCAGCCTAGCTGGCCCTCAGTTTCCTCTCCTCCCAGACAGCCCTTGCCATTGTCAGGCACCCCAAGTGAAAACCGGTGCCCTAGAATCCCCACAATTTATTTGCACTCAGAAACAGAATCTGTAGCATGAAGTAGGTTTTTCGAGATTTTGCTTATATATATATACACACATGCTGACTTTGTTCTTACTCATTTTTATTTTTTATTTTTTTTGCTCATTGCGGAGAGCTTCAGATCAGTTCTTCCTGATCTCTCATCAGAAGATGCTTCAGCCAGGTGGATGGAAATGTCGTGGGCCTAGAGGAATGACTTTGTCCGAACCACAGGCTAGGCTGGCTAAAACTGCTCTTTGCAAAGCAAGCGCTGACCTGGAGCATTAACCCAGTCAGAGGGCAAAGTTCTCTGTACCACCTGGTTCACAAACAAACTAATCTTACCTTCTGGTGCTGTTGTTATGATGACCAAACAAGATACAAATCAATGCCGAGATAACAAGCTCGGATTTACAGTGCGCATGGAAGGGAGCTGCCTGACATACCAACTGGTATTCAGAAACTCTTATCGTGCAGCATTCCCCTCTGGACATTAGTTTCTGGGGAAAAGGAGAAGTTACTTAAAGCACCAGCTTGCAGGGCAGCCATGGAGAGCAGCAGCTCCCCTCCGAGCAATGACTCTCCTGTTAAGAGTCCTTCACAGTTTTATATGCTGTGAGCCCTACAGTGCCTATCAGACAGGATGCACACACAGCTCAGAAGAGATATTTTAAGAAGGACGGTTAATTGAGCATCACAATCATCAGGCGACACTGATTTTTGATGCAACTTTTAAACAGAATCTAAAAGGAAATAACCAGCTTCCTGTTTGTTAGTATACTGGCTCAAAACATTTTATCCACTTTGCTGAAAGAGCAGGGATTTTTACATTTCTGACACGTCCTCTACAGAACTGGTTTACAGCAAGGAACTGTTTTGTTTGAAGGCAAAGCAGATGGGTGTCATGCTGTTTGCCTGAAGGTAAAACCTTCAGATCAGCTTGTAAAGTTCCCATAAACTATATTGTACTATAGAAAAACCTGAAAAACAAATGTCAAGCTAAGCAGACGATATTTCTTATTAATAATCACCGCATTTTGTGGTTTCAGTGTTAAAATAGACCAATGGCTTTACACACATACAGATAAAGCAACTCATAGAAGTGACAATTTATTACAATTTCAAAATATTATAACCTCTGAAGCATAGGACAAATCATTTACTCATCAGTCACCGGCAACGTTAACCCAGAGCACTTAGTCAAAACAAACAGTGGATCATAAACCACATTACACATATGGAAACTACTTACGTGTTTAAAACTGAGAATAACAACCGCATCTTTACTGAAAGGATGATAGGAGTGTGGAACAAGCTGCCCAGCCATGTTGTTGAAGCTGATACTCCACTTTCTCTCAACAGCTGATGAAATCCTTGGATAAATTACCTACTAACTACCAAACAAGACAGACAGGCCAAATGGCCTCCTCTTGTTTGTAGTCTTTTGTATTATTTTTCTTAAGACTCTTGGGTACAGTAAACCTATTTTTATTTTATTAAATAGCACACCTAGTAGACCTAGTCTGATGTCATTATTTTGTCGTGCCGGGCAGATGTTCACGCAAGCAGGGGGAAACGCTGCTGTGTGCTGGTCTCAAATCACTGCTTCCATGTTTTTACAGCAAATTCAGGTGTTACGTTTAACCCAAGGGTAACGAGCCAGTTCCACATGTCGTAGCTGAACTTCTCCATGTGGTGACAGAGAAGGCGGGAAGCCCAGGAAGGAGTGGGGCACAAGAAACTCCTCTGCTGACATCACAGCACACCTCACACACCAAGCGTTTACTGTACTTACTTGGGGACTCAGAACTTTGAAGTGTGCTGTGCTTAACGGTGCAATCTTTATCGTTACTGCACAAACTTCACAAAAGCTAGACAACAGACTGTAGTCACAAAGTCGTGACTCCTGGTCAGTTCCCCCTGTCTGTCATGATTATCTGTTGCGAAAAGCTTAATTTTCGTAAGAAAAGGAGAGGGATTGAAACAGGTGTGCAGAAGACTGGTATACCTTGTTTCCGGGATATCTTCCAGGCTGGGCCCTCCAGGGACAGGTCCACGTCGATCTGCTTGTCCTTGGTGGCTCGGCCCAGGGTGATCTGCAAGGGCAGACAGGAGCAGTGAGAAGTTGCCAGGTGCTGACTATGTAGGCTCACAGCCCTGACAAGCTTCCACAGCACACATGAGGTTCTCTAGCACACCCCCTGTTGTAAAGTGCTGTGGTTGCAGAACGCATGAACACACAGTGAAGAGCACAGGCCTTGAATTAAAGACAGGTTGTGCTGAAGGTAAGTGATGCAGGGGTCTACACCCTGGTTTGGGGGAGAGACAGGTTTTTCGTCCCTCCTTTGCTCAGTGTGACTAGACCACATGACCATACTTTTGCTGACCAGGAATGTTCAGGGTCTCCATGTTCCTCAGCACTATTTAACACTATAAAAATATAAAATCTGCAGGACAGGCCTATCAATTTTGAAATGGGAATTATGATGATCTGATAAGACAAACCATGCTAACCAGAGTAAGCTACTATTTTTCAGTACAAGGGATTGTTGGCTTCAGTTCTAGAAAAGCAATGGAGCTGCTAAAAAAATACCGCAGTGATCAATACAACCCTAAATCTGAGCATTAGTTACCTCTCGAGACCTCATCAGGTAGCGTACCATCCTCCCACGCAGAGCTGCCAGCGTCTGGTTGTCAAAGTCTGGAGAGTTCATCCCTGCAAGCATTGAAAGTTAGAGCTGCGGTTCTCCGGCTGAAGCAAATCACACATGTGTGTACAGCAGGGGCGAATGGAAATTCTACGAGTTTCCATTGAAATCTGCACAGCAAACAATGCTGCCGGGAGTGTTTACACTGACAGGGCTGGTTATCCCTCAGAGCCCAACTCTCAGCTGCAGGAGCAACGAAAGCTTTGCGTTCGAATTGCGAGCTGCCTGAGGGCTTAAAACCAGAGTTGCAGATGATATCCCACTCGAGCTTCAGGCGGACGTGCAGAAGCTCCAGTGACAGAGGTGTATTTTCACGTTTAGAAACCCTTCGAATCTGACATGCACAAGGTGAAAAGGTGCACAGGAGGCAAAAGAATCTTCATTCCACTCAAGCGGCAGTTTTGCACAGTGTTGCGTGCTGGGAGACGCTATGGGTCAGCGGTTCTGGTACTCCCAGCCCACCAGAGTGAGAAAGAGGGCAGTGGTGGCTCCGAGGGGGCGCAGGGGGCTCACCGGTGATACTGTCCACCAGCACCTGCCAACGCGGCAGCTCCTGCTCCAGCTGCCGGATCTCCCTCTTCTGGTGCCGGTCGGCAATCATCAGCTCTGGAACCGGAGACAGAAGAGAGTCAGGCTCCGTAAACACAGCAGCGGCTCAAGGGCAGATCAAAGCACGCATGCCTCCAACGCAGTTCTGTAAGGAGAAGCTGTCGCATCTCAGAAATGCATCCCAGATCAGATTTCACAACCAGGAGCCGGGCCGTTCATCCCGTTGTTATTATTATTACAAAGTTGCATCGTCAGCTGTAAATGGGATTAAAAGCTCCACTTACAGGCCCTATAACAGAAAATTCAAAAATTCAACCAGCTGTTGCAGCCCTCTCCCTCTTTCTTGGTCTCCCAAATTCACAATTTTCACAAATTCTCTTAACGCCTCAAATATGTCACATACGTTCAGTCTGTTTGCTTGTTTGTATTTTGTCAGTTAAAAAATGTAAAAAAGCAGCTAACCCAGCTATCAAAAACTGAGAGGTGAAACTGAAATTCCAGGTGAACAGAGATATTAATAATTAAAAAAAGCAATGATATTTTAAACACTCTACAGAATTTAGGTGTGACTCTGAAGAAGGTGGTTATGCGAGCTGTGCTTACCGTGCTCCAAAACCTCATCTCTGCTCTCCCTGCGGAAAGAGGAAGAGAGTCAAGGTCAGTTCACACAGCACTGGTGAAATCAGTTCCAATAGGCCCACCTACTAGTTGAGACTAGATTGTAAAGAAAACAACCTGGTTCTGTAAGAAAGGGAGTATAATCTGAGTATCACTCAGTTCTGGAGTAGACACCAGAACCAGAGTTCACTTTAAAGTGCCCTGGGTTTCCCTGGCATGAACTGCAGTATGTAAAAACACAATTTTATTAAAGTGTGTCATTTTAATAATGCAAAAGTTAATCAGTGTGTATTTGTTTAAGAGCTTACACATGCATGTTTCTGCAGCAATCCTGTCACACCCCATTTTTAACACTTGCTCCAGATGTGACCGGTATAATCAGGCAGAGAACAAGACTTGGCTCACTGTACATGCACTTTGCCAGATAACCCAGGCACACAAAACCTCACTCTAAAATTAGTCCTTTTCCAGAACTATGACAAAGCCCTTCTGGCAAACACTTCGAATGACTCGATGTGTATAGATTAAAATGGATAAAGCTGACAAAGCAAAAGGACTGTGCATTAAAATTGACCTGCTTGACACAATCCTAGAGCGAATATGGGTTCATTAAGGGTTTTGCTCCATTGAACACCATGCACAAGACGGTGTGCAAGATCAACCTGCTCAACTCTGGTGATCTTACTTCAGTTTGGCATCATCGACGAGCTGCTCCGCATCAGAGAAGTTGAGCACTTGATCTCCTTTTGGGAGGGGCTGAACTGTAACAACAACATTACCGTTTGTAAGAGAAAACAACAGAAAACAAACAGATTTCACCTCCTATAAAAACTTAAGGTAAATATCAGTAAAATTTAGACACGCATTGAGCAACCATTCTTTGATAACAACTGCATAGAAGAACATTTAAAACTAAGGACAGGAAGCACTTCTTTCATCGGGGATTTGTGGGAGTATGGAACAAGCTATTTTTTTAATTATTTAGGCTGATTTCTTTCAAGATGTGATACTTGCATCAATTGACTACTAGCTACCAAATGGGCTAGATGGTCACTAACACAAGAGGTCAGTGAGAGAACAAATTAAAACCACTCTTAACACCTTGAAAAGCAAAAAGATGTCTTTACAGTGCGTTAATGCAATGTGTGCGTTGAGACCGTTCAGCCTTTGGCAAAATCGAGTGCTTGAAGTTTTTACGATGCCACCTATCTCTAAACCTCTGTCTTGTACTCTTTGACAAGTGTCTCAGAGAGTTTCTGGACATCTGTGAATCCTTTCACACCATCACCTGCGGTGCACAGAAACCACGTGCCAGTTCTATTCCACCTTGGAAATCTAAAGCTTCTTCCATGCTGTCCACTCACCGGTCTGATCCTCCAGCAGGTAGTACTGCTTGAGCAGCTGCCAGTGCACCATCAGGCTCTTGGCTGTGCGCGAGGGATAGAAGACACCAGGGTGTTTACTCAGCAGCTCCTGAAACACCTCCAGCTTGGGCTGACTGGTCTGCAACACGAGCACAGGAGCTCATTAGTCCCCGACTGGTCAAGTTCCGCTCCACAAGTCAAGCTGTACTCAAGCCGGGTGTCACTTACGGATTTGAGCCACGTGAACCCAACCCCACTCACCGAGGGGATTTTGGCCAGCAGAGCCTCTTCTGCCCGGCTGAACAGTGCTTTGCTCTGGATGGCGGCGATGGCCTCAGGGTGCAGCTGGCGCATGGCCTGCCAGGCCAATCTGGAGAGAGAGGACCCAAGAGACTGAAGAGCAGAGAGGACAACAGGGCAGAGGCAGGATGACGGGCAGGGAAGAGACCGAGAGACAGAAGGAAGGCACAGGCGAAGGAAGAAGAGTGAGGGATGGAGAGATTTAGAAAGAAAGGATCTAGGGAGCAGGACAGGCACGAAGGAGAGAAAACACAAACGAGATAGAAAAAGGCCAGGGACAAGTCAAGACAGACAAGGACAGATATGAGCACAATAAATCACTGAAGTGTATCCTTAAGGGAAAGGGCTGGAGAAATGCTGCATTCAATTAAATGTTACAAATACCAACATTAGGAAGCAATCTATTTCAATTATACTTATCAAGTATCAGTAAGGCAAGAAAAGGACTCTAAATGTCAATGCAATTAATAACGCATCAGTGTGGGAAGTGTGAAGATAAAGGTCAGTCTCTGGCTTCCAGAGCTGAGATCTGGGTTGTGATTGAACTTCCTGTTTAAGCCTGACCCAGGTAATACACATCAGTACATCAAACTGATGGTGGCAGAGTAAATACAGCTGTGATTCCAGCTAGACAAATTTGTGGCGGCTTGTAAAAACCCTAAATGGATCAAACTGCTATGCAGTGAAGAGGGCCGGGAAAAAAGTATTTGCACGATTATCAAGCAGCTCTTACTTGGAGATGACAGGGTCGTACAGCAGAGCATACCACCGCTCCTGAATCTCCCTCAGGGTGAACCGGCAGCTGAACTTCACCCCCAGATGAACAGCAGTCAGGTCTGTTGTCTGAAACCACACACAATGTACAGCCTACGATACACATCACTCACTAATATATATGCCCACGAACTCTTTGCAATACAAATCCAGCAAAAGGAAACAAACACAAGCAGGGCAGTTTTCATAGCCCTCTGTGGATCCGGCCCAGATAGCCAATGAAAAGCTAAAGCTACTGCAAAAAAAGCTGACTGTTTCTCCCTAAAAAAGATAAGACATTTTTGAGAAATCATTCCAAGAGACAGTGGCACCTGCAGCACAGGGCTTGCAGCAACAACTGTGGAGTCAGAGTTTGGAAATCTGTGGTCTGGCACATGTACAGTAGATTCCATACTGAGTGTGCACAATGTACACTGGTGTCAGCATAGGTCTCTTTTGGTACAGCTTTCATCAGCACCCCAGTGTGTGTCTATATCACATTTGTTACACCACACAAAAAGTATTAGTGTTAATACGATGTTTAAGTGCACTTAGGTGTTTGTATAGTGTACAAGCATCCTGAGTTTGTCAACACTGATTTGTACAGAATATCACCATAGTGATGTGCAAGTTTCTATAGTGCATATGCAAAGCTTATCAGTTCGTATTGTGTATACATTGCTTAGCAGCATATCTGTATCACGGTCTGTATGCTGCACAGAAGTGTTTACACAGCATGTTGACAGTGTATATCAGTGAGTCCGTGTTTACAGCATGTAGCACCGTGTCAGTGTCAGTGTCAGTCTGACCTGCAGCACTGCGTTGATGAGCAGCAGGTCATCAGTGGGTTTCCAGCGCCCCAGGTCTTTGGTGATCTGCAGTGGCTGTTTGCTCTTCTTCACCCTCTTGGTGATGGGAGTAGGTGCAGCCACAGTGGTCAGAGGGGGCACCGGCGTGCTGCTGGACTTTGACACCTTCATGGTAAGAGAGGAGTCAGACAGGGACCTGGACTATCTGATGTACAGCGAAGCGAGCTTCCTCTATTTCTGAAGCCAGCCAACTCTTCCCTAGAAGAACCACCACCTCAGAGCTCTCCAGCACACAGTGGGCAGTGCTGCAGCTTGGACAGTGAGCAGGCAAACTCCAGGCTACAAAGCCTATGCCGTACCCTGACAAGAGCTTTATCTCAGACAATTAGCTAGAGTCCTAAACGAAGGTTTAATAGCAAATTTTAGATCTACAGCAAAAAAAACAAACTGAAAATGCTGTTTTCTTTTAACTATAACTGCATGCTTTCTGCAGTCGATTCCCCCGCAAGACCTGATTTACAGTCACATGCTGTTGCTGATCTCCCAAGATAACTGCACTCCGCACTGTCAGTGTAACAGGTGACAGGAAACTGTGGTTTACCTCACACTCACACCCCCGGTCGCCCGTGCCATTCCACAGCAGCATAAACTCGAATGTGAGTGTGTTATCTTAAATCAGAATTGAAATGACTATGTAATACACATGCATAGCTCTCCAACAGCTTAACAGCATGAGCTCACTAATTTTGAAAAACCTAACACGCATTCAGAAACAGACCCCGTCTGAAGCAGCGTGTCTATTTCTAGCTCTTGCACATGATTGTACGCCGAGTCTGAGCCTCAGTGTGGTGCCACCTCCCAGTCTCCATGTCTGTTACCTTCTTCCTCTCATTGGAAGAGGGCTCGCTGCCAGAGCAGCGTGCCGGCTCTATCACCGGGGGGCCCTTCACCCGACTGGACGACTTGGCCAGGCTGCTCTCCACCAATTCGTCATCAAACTTCTTACGTTTTATAGACCTTGAGAGAAGGAAAGGGAATCCCTTAGTGACTTAAGAGATCTGTAAGTTTGTACATGTGGAAGACATCCTTAATGCAAACAAGACTTCTTTGTTCTTTTTCATCCACCTCAAACATGAGCGGTTTCAGGGATACACATCCCTCTAGAGTAACAGTCCTTAACCCTACTGCAGCCTGCACCCTCTTGGTTCTCAAAAATATGTTCTCACACCCCTGATCACAAATCAGTGGGGCAGTCCTGTAAACTTAAGATATAAAATAACTAAAGAATGAAAGTGATAATGACATTTATTTTAACTTTGCAGTAAAACTAAGAATACATTAAAAACTCCATACTTTTTAAAAACAAAACAAAGTAGTTGTCCTTACATGCCAATGCTTAATTTGTGTTTTTTGATGATTTACCTCCTAAAAAAACCCAGGGTGCGTGTGTGCACCCCAGGTTAAAAACCACTGATCTAGAGCTTCACACAAAATAACATATTTCAACAGTTAATGATCACTCATTCAACACTTAACTTTACAAGTGTGTAAACAACGGCTGGGCAACACTTTACCACTGATGCAGCATTTTTAAAAAACTTTTGGTGAACAGCATTGCTAACACACGAAAAACAGTTCCAGTACATCTTGGAACTAGGGATTACAATGCAACAATGCTAGAACTGGCAATTGCATCTTCCTCTTCAGAACGATTTCACCAGAACTCATAGAGCTGAGCTTGTTTTTGTAGCTGCCTTTGACTGTTTAAAGATAGCGGGTATGAGTCGCGCTGACCTGGACGAGTGAGCGAGTTTCGGACTCCTCCTCTGCTGGAGGCCCAGCTCATGGCACGAGTCTCTCCCCGAGTGTTTTGACTACATGAGTCAGTCCGTGTGGGTTTCAGGCTCATCTTAATGAGCACTTTCCTTTGCATCCTCCCCTGCTGTAAGCCTAATTAGCACAAAGTGTGAGCAAGAAGTGAAGTGTGTGCAGGCGCAGTAAGAAAATGAAATCATCTTTTTAAAAGACTGTGTGCAGATAATGAAGGAAATGCAAGATGTTTTGAGCCTAAAGCAGACAGAATCACCAGAGCTCTTCCAATACCTTTACATCAATGTCAAGGAGTATTAAACAGTCACAACAGGGTTGTAGAACTTGTCCTTATGTGAGTTTCTGTTGTGATGTTTTTTATAAAGAGATCATAAGCCATAAGAATAAAAATCAAGCAGCACGATCTGATTTTTCTCTAGAGAACAATCAAAATCATCAGTGTGCTTTTGCGTTTAACAAAAAAAATCAGTAAAAGCCAAATGATTTCCTTTTTTTTTGTTTTAACTACGGTCTCCTTCAAAACGCAAAACACAAAAAGGGAGAATTCTGCAAATTATAATAGCCTCCGGTGTTCTAAAGCTAAAAGGTTGAATAGCTTACATTCTAGCTAAGTTCTCAACTGGCTAATGAACTCATTACTGCAACAAGCTAGACTCCTTTTTGGGGCTTAAACAGGAAACAACTGCAAGACACCCAGCCTGCTGGTCTGTAGCCTTCAAGGCCCAATAAAGGGTAAAGGGGAAGACGTCAGTATAAGTCTTCTACACTGTATGCACCTATACAATGTTTTGGACTATAAGTAGTTCCAATAGGAACACTCTCCAGATTCTCCTTCTGAAGTAGGAGTTAACTGGTACAGGCCTGCAACTTCCCACAAAAAACAAAATTATTTTATGTTACCTAATTGTAATAATTATTAAATTAAGTGTTAAAGAACACTTTTTATCCAGGTATCAAATAAGTTGAATGGGTAAAGTATCACACATCAATTCAACATATCTTCAATTTTATAGTACTCTGCACGAGCATGAGCCAATAATGAGATTAACTGCATGAAAGGAGGTAGATCTATTATAAAAGCAAGAACCCCCCTCCGTTCTTTAATGTAAACGGTGTAGTGCAGGAGCGGTCACATACTGAACCTTCCTGAAATCCAGTGTGAATCATTCACGACAGCCAGGCGTTTATCATTATGTTAAAGAACGACAGGTGGTCAAATCCTGCATTGAGGAAGGACTGGAAGGTTTAATCCTAGTGCAGTGAATGTGAGCGCAGTGCTGCAGCCAGGAGGGAACTGAATGCACAAGTGTGCCCACAGAACCGCGGGCAGGCAAGAACAGAACGCACGAGTGTGCCCACAGTACTGGGGCCAGGAGGGAACTGAACACACGAGTGTGCCCACAGTACTGGGGCCAGGAGGGAACTGAGCGCACGAGTGTGCCCGCAGAACCGTGGGCAGGAGGGAACTGAACATACGAGTGTGCCCACAGTACAAGGGCCAGGAGGGAACTGAACGCACGAGTGTGCCCACAGAACCGCGGGCAGGCAAGAACAGAACGCACGAGTGTGCCCACAGTACTGGGGCCAGGAGGGAACTGAACGCACGAGTGTGCCCACAGTACTGGGGCCAGGAGGGAACTGAACACACGAGTGTGCGCACAGAACTGGGGCCAGGAGGGAACTGAACGCACGAGTGTGCGCACAGAACTGGGGCTAGGAGGGAACTGAACGCACGAGTGTGCGCACAGAACTGGGGCCAAGAGGGAACTGAACGCACGAGTGTGCGCACAGAACTGGGGCCAGGAGGGAACTGAACACACGAGTGTGCCTGCAGAACTGCAGGCAGGAGGGAAATGAACGCACGAGTGTGCCCACAGTACTGGGGCCAGGAGGGAACTGAACGCACGAGTGTGCCCACAGTACTGGGGCCAGGAGGGAACTGAACACACGAGTGTGCCCACAGTACTGGGGCCAGGAGGGAACTGAACACACGAGTGAGCCCGCAGAACTGCAGGCAGGAGGGAAATGAACGCACGAGTGTGCCCACAGTACTGGGGCCAGGAGGGAACTGAACGCACGAGTGTGCCCACAGTACTGGGGCCAGGAGGGAACTGAACACACGAGTGTGCGCACAGAACTGCAGGCAGGAGGGAACTGAACGCACAAGTGTGCGCACAGTACCACGGGCAGAAGTGAACTGAACTCATGACTGTGTGCGTGACTGTGCTGACTCAGTAAGCCAGGGTGTGGTGGGCTGACCTGGACGAGCTGCGTCGTTTGGGCACTCCTCCAGAGAAGGCCTGGGCAGCAGTTCTCTTGGTGTCCTTCCCCGAGGCCAGATCCTCATCCTCGGAGCGACTCTGCACTGCAGCACACCCCGCTGTGCCTGGCACTACGCTCGCACCCTGTAGATCTACACACCACACATTAAGGTTAATTAAATACCACTCTTGCAAATCTATTCAGCTGCAAGCTTTTCACTGGTTTGACTAATTGACAAAGAATTTAACTATATTATAATATACCTGTAACAGAGACCAGCAGTAGTATGGACTGGAGGCAGCAGTATTTGGACTGCTGGTATTTGATGCCAATAAGAGTATCTTAATTTATTTTGTTTTTTATTGTTTACCTAATTACCTTGCCATAAACTGTAGAAGAAAACAACTTCCAGTGAGAAGAAGCAGTCTTATTACATTATAAACATCCAGGCTTGTGAATACATCTCTCTTAATATTGCTCTCGACTTCCAGACAGTTTTGCCGAGAAATACTACTTACTTGTTAACTCTGCATGCAGATCACGTTGGAATATTTCTGCACTGAAATGTCTGCTGCACAACCTGTATTTATTCACTTGTACATCGCATTACATTAGTCATTACAGTGACTAGTGAACAGGAAGGGACGCTTCACGTCACAATTTGTGGGAACTCCAATTCGAGTTTGCGACAACACGGCGACGTACAGTACTTTCACAAAGTTCATGCTTTTGTGCTTAATTAAAAATGTCATTTTTCTTCCCCATAATGTCAATGAATTTGTTTTGTTACTGAGATGGAATAACCAGCCTGATCGATTGCGACCGCAGTTAACCTTTAATAAGGGGATTAATTATTAATTAGCCTCTGACTGAACAAACAACAGGAGACACAGAGACACAGTCCTGCATGACAGGAGTTGAGAATGACCTATTATTTTTATTATTACTAAGTCATTCCAAGTCATTCCCTCCAGACATGCTTCTCCAGATCCTGACACAACAGCAGAGTGAGATACTGGTGCTGTTGCAGCACACTGGAGTAACAGCAGGCAGACAGCAGCCTGGAAGGTCACCCACTTGAAAAATGCACAGTGATATCTTCATAATTAAGGCACAGACATTGCAGCTTCACCCAAAGGCAATGGACCTAGCAAATGTAAATAACACACTGTGCTGCACTTAGCGATGTGCATCTCTTCTAAGAGCGGGATACAGGAAATATATATCATATCACTCTGCAACTCACAGCTGGCAGCCCACTGAAGCTCAGCAGGTGTGAGCCTGGCCAGTACCTGGATGGGAGACCTCCTGGGAAACACTAAGGTTGCTGCTGGACAAGGTGTTGGTGGGGCCAGCAGGGGGCGCTCACCCTGCGGTCTGTGTGGGTCCTAATGCCCCAGTATAGTGACAGGGTCACTATACTGTAAACAGGTGCCATCCTTCAGATGAGACGTAAAACCGAGGTCTTCACTCTCTGTGGTCATTAAAAATCCCAGGGCATCTCTCGAAAAGAGTAGGGATGTAACCCCGGCGTCCTGGCCAAATTTCCCATTTGCTCAATCTTAGCCTCCTAATAATCCCCATCTCTGAACTGGCTTCATCACTCTGCTCTCCTCCCCACTGAGAGCTGGTGTGTGGTGAGAGTACTGGTGTCCTATGGCTGCCGTCACATCATCCAGGTGGGGCTGCACACTGGTGGTGATGGAGGGGATCCTGTTTTACCTGTAAAGGGCTTTGAGTGGAGTGTCCAGAAAAGCGCTATATAAGTGTAAGCAATTATTATTATTATTAAATGCTGTAAAAGACCCTATTCATCAGGAGACTTCCAGAGTTAATCCAGTCATCATCATCATCAAAGTAACTTCTTAAAGCACTTAACAGTAAGAAAAAAGTCAACAAGGAGAAGATGTAACAAAATGAGCAAAACTAAAAACAAGGTTTTAGAATGCAGAGGAAGATACAAGGGGCAGACATAAAACTAATGAAGTAAAAGCCTTTCTGAAGAAGAAGGTTCTGAGTCTTGATTTGAAAGTGCTCAGGGAAGGTGACTCTCTGATGTCCCTGGGGATAGAATTCGAGAGCTTTGAGGCATTTGAGAGAAGGCCCTGTCACCCACAGTATGTAGACAAGCTTGGGGGATAAACAGCAGACCAGAGTCAGACGAACAAAGGTTGCAAGGTGTGAAGAAGGAAAACAGCAGCTTAGACAGGCACTGAGGCGTGAAGCCATGTAGAGCCTTCTAGGTGAGCATGACGATTTTAAAGTCAACACAAAACCTGACAGGATTCCAGGACAGGAGTAAGGAGATCACTTGCATGTGACCTGGCCAAGATCACCACTGGTGAAGTACCTCTCTTCCAGCCCAGTCACTCCAGTGGGGTTTCTGGTGGGACTTACCCTGCTCCATAGCCTGCACTCAATCCCTCTGCTTCAATCAGCCTGCCTGCTCATTTGCTCCTCAGGGATCAGTCCGCCTGCCTGTAAACTAGCGTGCGCCCCCTGCTGAAAGGAAGGGGAGGCACACAACAATCACTTTCCCTGCCAGAATTAATCCACGCGATGTCAGCGTGGTGGTTAAATACCCTTTAGTGTTTAACAAGCAATACTTAAAAAACGGAAGAGAAGCAAAGTTTTTTTTTACAAAAAATAATGTTATGTTTGAATAAAACACAAAGATTACGGTATTTTATTTTACCGAAGCCGGGTTTCAAAAATGAACGTGAATTAGTCTATAAATCGAGACGAGTATTTTTACATTAACACTTCTACTCTGCATAAAATGAAAAAGCACAGTATGTCACTTCTCTGTTTTAAGAATAATTTTCATATTTCAAGTATGTATTTTCATCTATATCCACCTCTGAAACTTTGGTTGCAATATGTTGTTTACAAAAGCACAGGTATCTTACCCGACCTCGGAATCTCTATCCGCTTCCTGTCAAATTACTCTTCTAGCTCCCGTTTTATAAACCCAGGCCAAAAAGTAATAAATTAAACGTGTCCGCCTCTTTTACACATAATCCATTTTCATAATTGCACTGTAGGATAAAGTAAAACTACCGTAAAAGGAACAATACAAACATCACCGCTCCTAGACACAAACACTTCCCGGGCCATACGGAAATGACGTTTTGGGTCATTCCTGAAGTCATGTGACATTGTTCGTTGTAGTGGCGGAAGTAGGGAGTAAAAACTTGTAGATGCTTTAGTTTAGTGTATGATTATTATTGCACTGTAATTGTTGTTTATTCCTTCTATTCCTTTTGTTAAACAAAAATAGATAGCCTGTAAACAACAATCTCTGGACTTTGGTTCGTCTAAATGATATCAGTAAAATCTCGATGCCATTTTCTATGTTCGACAATATTTTGTATTTGTTGCAATTAATTAAGTCAATGAGAAACGTTTATGTCGGCTAAACGGGATGATATAAAAATGATAATTTTGATATCATCGCAGGACAGAACAGAAGCTGGTCAAGAAGAAAATAATGATCAGATTAATTGGCGTCTTTAAATTGCCCTGTATATTAGTGTGCACATGAAGGACTCGTGGGTTCGGCTCCAGTTTACCACGTCTTTACTTAATGTTTAACAAAATAAACTTTATACCTCAATGTATACCAATCTAAAAATAAGTAAACACTCTAACATAGCATAAAATATCTACGACGTTATACACATTCTTAAAAGGATGAGTGTCCGTTTTCAATCATTTCACTGTGCAAGTGGTTGCTGGTGCTGGAATTGCACGATGAAAGACTCCTTCCAAGCCCTGCCGCTTGCTGTAGTCTGTATCTATTTTCCCTGTCCTGGCTCTGAAACTGCGATAGTCCAGTTCTCCGCAGAAGCTCAAAGGAACGGGTGTTTTTCTCCTCAGCACCTGTAAAGGGGGTGTTTTGTGCACTTTTTTGTTTTCATTGTTTACTTTTTTAATGTAAGGCGCTTTGAGAAGTCACTTTTAAAAGTGCTATATAAAATAATGTTGTAATTATTATTATTCAGTTCTTTTAGCATGAATATCATGTCAGTCATGTCTGGACTGGATATCAGAGAAGTTACTGTATATGTTTTTTAATGTGAGTACCTAAGTACTTGCAAAAGCAGGTTCTGTGCTCTGTAGGATCTGAGGGTTCTGACCACACCCCTGTGAGGGCTGTGTGAGTCTGAGAGCTGAGATTCACCAACCTTGAGCACAGCTGAGGAAATGGGGTTCATTCGAACATGAACCAGAAATTGTATTCCCTACACCTGCTAAAAAAATCTGTTTCCCAACCCAGTTTTATTCAGTGTTATAGAGCCATTGTCAAGAGCATTCTCACAGCTTCTATAACTGTTCAGTCATGCATCTGTCCATTCTAGAGGCAAATTGCAACACATTTTCCGGTGTGCAGAGAGAGTGAGCAGCTGCCATGTGCCATCTGTTGAAGGTCTGTATAAACACAGACTAAGAAAGTGAGCAAAAAAGACTGTCCATGACTTCTCATCCAGGATAACCCCTCTGGATCCACATTTGCTTCTGGGAGACGCTACCAGTTGAACAAAACCAAAACTGCTCAACATCTGAACAGCTTCTTCCTCATGGCCCTCACTCTGCTTAACCAGAACACGTGCATACGGATGTAGTGTGTTTATAACTGTGGACCTGTGTATTTTCTTTGTATGGAGTGAATATGTATTATTGATTGTTTCCATGTTTTTGCACCAAAATGCCAGATTAAATTCCTTATACGTGTAATTTACTTGGCAAATGAAGTGATAACTGATTTGAAAACCCCCAAAGGGCACCGACAAAAGTCTACCCAACAGTGAAACACAACCCAGAGGACACAAGTGGAAAATAAATGGAAGTGCATCTTAAGCTGAGAACAACGTCTTTACACAAAAGGTGGTGGGAGTCTGGAACAAGCTAGCCGGACTCGTTTGTGGTGGCTGCTAGCCTGGCTTGTTTTAAGAAACGGCTGGACGAGATCCTCTGATCAGTTCGTTAATGCCAGTAATCCACAGCGCGATTCTAGAACCGCTTCCTGTTAGAAGCGTATTGTAGGCTACCACAAAGGCTATTGTGATGTGCGGCGCTACTGGCCAGGGCCCCTGCGGTCACACTTGTCTGCGAAACACCTGCCTGCCAGTTTTCGGACGATCCCCACCTACTGGACCCGAAAACAAAGAGACAAATGATTGTTTTGATGGTCATTGCCCTGTCTCCCGAGCCTCGCTCAAACCCGCTGATGCACCGATTCGCTCCGCAGTTCTCTGGTGGCGCGCAGAAAGGATGACACGGAACGGGTGAGAAGTTAAAACATTCAAGGAGGCTGTGTGAGTATGACGTCTCTCTTTCCTCTGCGCAGCAGATTGCTGTGCCTTGGAGGTGCGAATGACTTATGATCGAGCAAGCTCTCATTTCGCAGAAAGATCTTCACTTTAAAATATCTACACCTGGCGAGAGTGCGGTGTTAAAGCGCTGAACAGCCGACGGAAAGACCCTAATCTGTTTGGAAAGAGCGGCCGAACTACAGTATTCGAATCGATAGTCACAAAGCAGTTTTGAGATACAGTTCTTCTGTATCTTTGTTTTCAAACTCAAACGTGTTTTGTTCTTCATTCACAAGTATAATCGTCCCCCCGAACGTGATTTCCGAAGGATTTCTGTATCACAGAGCCGCTATTATCTACGATTTGCGAAGTACGTAGGCTACTATTCAATGAGCATCGTTTTCTAAACGCAAGACTCCTCTTACTTTGGCTCCAAACTGAAAACGACAAGAAACACGAAGCGTGGTGTGTTTTTAATGTGCGTCAATACAACTGCTATCTCCAATTTGGGTGAGCATTGGAATTAACAACAAAAACAAAAAACAGTTAAAAAAAGGTTCCTTAACATTTGCACTACAATTAGCAACGAATTAATAGACTAAATGTATTTTCAGTGAATGATTCAACTGTAGATGAAAGTGAAGTCGTGGAACCCTAAAACTGTATTAAAATAGAGGAAACTTGGTTTTGTAGAGGGCTCGGTTTTTAACTGAGAAAGCGGATTGGGACACCAGTGGTTTGGAATCTCCTGCCCTCTCTCTTTCCAGATCCTAGTGGAGATGTCCTGGAGCGACACGTTCTTCCCGGCCAATCCCAGGCGCCGCGAGGAGGTCGTCCGCTTAAGCCGGGAGCTGCTCACCCTGATGGAGGGAAACTTCAGGGCCACCAGCCGGCTGGCGGGGCTCCTGAACCAGGAGCTCAGGATCTCCGTCGATCAGCACAAGAGCGTCAAGGAGAACTGCGAGGCGCTTATCGCCGCCATCGCCGGCATCCAGAGCGAGGTGGCCAGGATTGACGAGCGGCTGAGGGACAAGCTGGAACCCGCGCTCTACCGCAGGATTCACAATCTGACCGTTCCCGTTTCCGAGCGCGTCAAGGTGGCGAGCAAGGTTTTCAGCAGCGCGTTCGGGATCCTGAGGACGGGCGCGGCCGCCGTCCCGCTGATCAGCAAGGGGGCGGTGCTCAGCCGGATGGTGGCCAGCCTGGGCCGGATCGGCAGCAGTGTTGTGTCCACGGTGGCCCTGGGCGTGCTGGGGCTGGGCGTGGACATGCTCGTCAGCGCCATCCTGGGAGCCGTGGAGCGAGACAACCTGGAGCGAGTCATCCAGGAGTACAGCGAGGCGCTGGCGGATTTCAGACCTGCCTCGGAACAGTATCAGGCTAACATCACGGACGTCATAGCAACGGTCAAAGCCATGCAGGGGTAACAACTAGTACTACAGAGGAGGGGGGGTACCTAGCATTTAGCACCTGACCCAAGGTTGTTGCCCTCAGCCCCTCTTCCCAACATAAGCTGGCTTTCACTTGTGCAGACACATCCCAAGGAAAACGGACTATCCCTCTATTTGAGTTATCTCCGCTCTTTATGACTAAAACCTTATATTAGGACTTTCTTTGCTTAAATCCAGTTTCATTTACTGCATAACAATTCTTAATTTAAGTGTGCTAATTCTTTTTTTTTATTTTGACAGTTTAATTACATCATAATTAGATAGTGTGTGTTTTAGATGATTGGATCTAAGATGAGTTTTAATGTTTTAAAAATGAACTCCCAAAGCTTACTGAACTTTATTGCCATATGTAACCGGTACATGTACTGGTTAAATGGAATTCTGACTTACAGAAAGTCTCTCAATTGTTAAAAAAAGTGTAAAACACAAAGTGCAGACAGTGCATCAAGACAATATACACACAAACAGTAGACAATGTACAAGTAAACGGCTCGAATGTCAACAATGCAGACATGTAAACAATGACTGGAGATGTGCAATAAATCAGAAATCATAATGAGGTCGATGGTGTAGGTGTGGTCCGAGGGGGATGGCTAAATGTGTTCACCAGTCGCACTGCTTGTGGGTAGAAGCTATTGAAGAATCTGGTGGTAATTGTCCGTATGCTCTTATATCTCTTGCCTGAGGGCAGTGGGGTGAAGAGCTCATGCCCGGGGTGGTGACTGTCCTCTGTGATGGCCAGAATTCGACCACGGCAGCGGTCCTCAAAGAGCTGTTTAATCTCAGTGAGGCCACGGCCGATGATCTGGGCCACATTCACCATTCTCTACTGTAAGGTGAAGTTTGGGGCAGGGGAAACCGATTTGTGATGCACAGGTCTCTAAAACTCTCCTGTATAGCACTGCGCACAGAGGCCTGTCTCATTTCAACTTCTGCAGCTGTGGGGAAATCCGTCTTCCAGGGGTGGGCTGAAATGTTTGTCAGTTTTCCTATGAAATGCATTTGAAACTTGCCTTTTGCAGTCATAAGCAGTTCTTCTGCTTTTCAGGAGCAGTAATGTGGAATGTGGGCTCTGCTGTAGCTGTAATATTGTATCTGCTTCATATTAAGTGGGGAAGAATTACTGCTTAATCTTTTCCTTAATCTTGTCAGCAATTAAGCATTTCATCATTCTGCAAATTGCTCAGCCTTTCAGACTACAAATGCTAGATTGCTTTAGAAACATAGTCTAAAGGTTCCTGTCTGGCTCCATAGCTCCACAAAGCACTTTCAGACTTGAAAGGGTTTGCAATTTCAGTTCATGCATAAGCGATTCATTATAGTTTAGGCCAAAATGATGTAATTAATTTTTTTGGTATTGGGGACAACAGTGTACTAGAATCTTAATATAATAATAATGAAACAAAAACAATATTGACATGTCACAATTCCTAGTGTAGTTTAGTTTTCGATATTGCTTTTGCAGCTTTTCAAATTCTCTTTTGCCCTTTCTGCTAATGAATGCACTGCTCCAGATCCATGCACACTCATCCCGGTCCAGGTGACCAGGTCCTCACTGGCTCTGGTCCTTAAAAGGAGTCTGACAGATCATACTAGCAAAAAACATGAAGCAAACCAAATGCTTTTCTTTACCAGCTGAACATTACATTAATACATTATTAATACATGTAATAATGGTGATAATTTTTAAATGAGGATGTGGTTAAAAGGCTTTTAAGCAGAATCACATGATTTCAGAGCGCTGTGCCTTCACTCTGATAAACAGGACATCCCATTGTCCTCTGTCAGTATATTCTCCTGCCTTGGTAACCAATGACAGTGCATAACCAGCGGACAATTGGAGCCTAATGCTCTCTGACATGTGGA
Source organism: Atractosteus spatula (assembly GCF_055471065.1). NCBI lineage: Eukaryota > Metazoa > Chordata > Actinopteri > Semionotiformes > Lepisosteidae > Atractosteus > Atractosteus spatula. Next base: position 64,313,669 of record NC_142706.1, on the reverse strand, counting down.
AGCAGTGCTAGATCATGTTCAGACTTAAGATCATGAACATTTTTAATGTGAAAATATGAGCATATGTTTCCTGTTGTACCCTTCCGACTCCTGTATGAGGTCATTTTCCACACCGCATTCCACATTCTCCTGGGTGTTTTCTTTTGGTCACTGAAAGCATTCTGATGGGCTCTTCTTTCACACACACACACACACACACACACACACACGCAATTTGTCACTTCATATGAATGACAATAACACAATAACAGAAACTGTTCAAGTATAGGGAGCTGCGTCAGCGTGCGCAGGCTGCAAAGGAACAAGTAAAGGTTTATTCTCTGCTGAAAAGAGAAGAAAAGAAACACAACATTTCGGCTGTGGAGCCGTTGCAGGTGTGAACACACCCGAAGAAGGCTCCACAGCTGAAACGTTGTGTTTCTTTTCTTCTCTATTCAGCAGGGAATAAACCTTTACTTGTTCCATAACAGAAACTGGCCCCTTTCCTGTGTTTTTTATTGTGCTAATAGCTGGTATTTCTGGAATGAAAAATGACCAGCGGAATATACTGATACACATTCACCGCATGTGCTCTGTGGGCACACAGAGGCCAACACAGGAAGAAATTAAAGAGATCTGGGAATTTTTGGAGGGAATGGCAATCTCTGCGTGGAGAGATTGGAATTCCTGTAGAGGGGTTCTCCTCCCTGGTTCTGGGAGTCCAGGAACAGAGGGAGACAGAGCTGGGAGCTCTGATCCCTTTGACCTCTGAACGTTCGAACTTTCAGATTATATCGGAATGTGCTCTTATCCTTCAGCTGCATATGGGCAGCTCACTTCCAGAGGGCGGTCCCTTCGGTTTGACTGGCACCTCCTGGGCCACAGCTGCCATCAGCCAGTAGTTACTAAGTTTATGTTTGGCGTGTCGGCTGAGGTTTTTCATGTCAATGACTTCCTCTTGTTTTCTCTTACGTTAAGACAGCTCCTCTCTTGCCTTTTAATGTTGTTTGCTGTTTGCTTGCGCGGCCGGCACGGCTATACTCTGCCAAAGAGTTTGTCAGATTGTTCCATGTTGTTGTTGTTAAAAGTAAGAGCAGTGTGATTCACAGTCAAATCATGAGCTTATTAATGTGTCCTTTATTAATTGTGTCATTAGCTTTGGGTGGATTGGACCCCAGCATATACAGGATTTAGAACCACATGGATTCATACAAAGCCTTCTTTCTTATATCTGTCTTTCTGATTGCTAAAAGCCTTTATATGACAACAAATGGAACAGCTATTACACACAGACTTTATATACTGGGAGGTAAAAACAGGATGCACACACACCTCTGACTGATAATAAATAATAATGTAGCAATAGAACTCAGCCCCCCCTAGTAATAGGTCCCCACCCCCTGCCTCTTAGCCCCCTCAACCATGGTGATCCGGGATAAAGAGCTCGTGACACGCGGATGTCACCATGGCCACCAGAGCGATGAACTCCTGGAAGTCGATCTCCAGGTCTCCATTCTGATCCAGATCTGTGAACAGCTGGTCCAGCGTGTCCTGCTCCTGGATTTTCTGACGAGACAGAGGAAGAGAGCTGGGGTTCGGAGAGTGCTGGGGAAAGAGGGAGGGCTGTGGTGCAACAGCGATAATTCGAGAGAGAATGGTGGAGAAAGAGGCATGTGTGAGAAAAGGCTGCAGAAGAGAATGAGGGAGGTCAAGAGAGAGACTGAGGCTGGGGAGGCGGAGGCTTGTTTGTCAGATGCTGGGATAAGGCAGTACAATATTTGGGGTCTGGCCCCACCCACACCTGGTCCCGGCCCCGCCCAGCCCCCCCCCACATAGGCCCCGCCTTACCATAATGAAGTGAGTCATCTCACTGTTAATCAGCTCCTTTAGCTCCGCCTTCCTCAGCTAGCACCCCACCCAGTCCAGGCATAGGCCCCGCCTTACCAGAATGAAGTGAGTCATCTCACTGTTAATCAGCTCCTTTAGCTCCGCCTTCCTCAGCTAGCACCCCGCCCAGTCCCCGCACAGGCCCCACCTTACCAGAATGAAGTGAGTCATCTCATTGTTAATCAGCTCTTTTAGCTCCGCCTTCCTCAGCTTGCGCTTGTGACCCGAGTACTTGTGGAAGACCTTGATGATGGAGACCATGGAGTTCTCCAGCTCAGACATGTTTCTCTGCTACAGACAGACAGAACAAGAGGTCACAGAACAGCAACAACACTCGTTCCTGGGGTTCAAAAGTGAGTGCAGGCCAATGGGAGGCTGTGAAATCGATTGTGCCAATTTATGTGAGCATGAAGAACATGCTATTCTGGACTCTATGAAAATGAACGTATTTGCGGAAATCAAATGCACTTACTTCGTTTGCCATGAAGAAACAGCGCGTGGATCTTCTGCTTTTGCGTTCTCGTAGAAACACGGAGAAGCTCCCAGTGAACATAGACTTTTCACTTCCCTGCAGAAACTATCAAACAGCCACAGTTACACGTATTCAAGATAGAGGAAGAAAACCGGAGTCCTAAATGCTCATGTCCCGCTCCTATACTGCATATCTTGCCCCAGACAGCTGATTCCAAGAAGAAGGCAGAGAGACAGCCGAGCCTGGAGTGAGTAGAGTAATTGGAGAGGAGCAGCTCCCTTCCTCAACCGGACCAGGGATTGAACGCTGGGAGGGACAGTTCTTTGAAGTAGCCAGTCTAGCCTGTCTTGCCACATTATCTTTACCTTTACCACTTTATCAATCTTATCAATAACACTGAGATCACCGCTGACAGGAATGATTGTATCACGGAGTAAATAACCCCATCACTATGGATTTAATCATTCAAAGAGAAATCAGCTCACAAAACGTGCCTACAAAGTCCAGGCTTGTCCCTCAGAGCGATTCACCACAAAACCTCTTCTCCTCTGAAAGCTCCTTCTTTGCTGTCAGGCAGCCATACGCGCTTCACACGACAGTCAACACTCAGTACACTCAGGTTTTACACAGACTCTCCTGCCAATACCGCAGGAAATCCTTCTCTGTGTTCCACGAGGCCATGAGTCAGACAGCAATCATTACTAAAGACGCAGCAATGCCCAGAGCTAAATCTAAATCAAGTCGGCAGCAACCCCATTCTGAACCACAGCAGCAACAACAACAGCAACAATATTGCTAATGACAAGTAATAGGTTTATTCCATGCTGAAAAAAAGAAGAAAGAAAACACAACGTTTCGGCCGTGGAGCCTTCTTCAGGTGAAGGCTCCACGGCCGAAACGTTGTGTTCTCTTTCTTCTTTTTTTCAGCATGGAATAAACCTATTACTTGTTCCTTTGCAGCCTACGCATGCTGACGCAGCCGCCCACCTGAACTACATATGGCTAATGACGCCGACCATGCTGATGATGATATGTGTGATTCGTAAGTTTCTATTTGCAATTGCAATCAACACCATCTGCATCATCATGGTGATGAATTTACAGGTCCCCTCCCAGGACTGTACCTTTGTGGTGGAGATCCTCTCTCCTCCTGCCCTCTCAGTTCATTCTCTCCACCGAGGGACCTGCCGTCCTCTGAAGGCTCTGGTGAAGTATTTGTACAAACTGTCACGGACGCGCTGACTCGCGCTCTTCCAGAAAGGCTCCACCTCGGCCGAGTTGGTGGGTCCACTCCTCTGTGCCAGCGCAGAGCCTTCCTGCCTCCTGAGAAGACCACACCTCAACTCAGTGTTCAGGCTTTTAAAGCACTAATGGGCAGGGCGATGGCTGAGGCAGCTGTGGCTGGGCTCTTAGGAGCAGGAGAGCAGACAGGCAGGGGCAGAAAGCTCTGCTCTAATGAGCTTAGTCATTCCCAGACCACATGCAGACCGGAGATGGAAGATGAAGTTACAGGCAATAATTCATTCTTGAAAGCCTATGATGTCTTCAGCAGTTGTTCACTAAGATGTCACATGCCACAAATGCTGTCTTTTTTTTTTACATTGGGAAAATATGAAAACAAATTAATAGTTCCTGGTAATAATAATGATCTCTGTTCCTCCATTTTCTGTTCTCAGGAACAGCATGATCTCACCAGCTTTTGTAAATAACATCTGCAGAAACCCTCTCTGCTTCATCACTGACGATTGCCTGATGCTTTTATCCGAAGCAAGTTACATCTGCATCCATTCAGACAGCTGGGAGTGAGCCCACAAGCCTCTACACCAGAGACCTCTCCACTCCGCCACGCTGCCTCCAGGCCCTGTTCTCTCCTGATCTCTCCAAGCATTTCATTTCACAGTTAGAATTTCTAAACTGCACGCAGACCAGATTAAACATTTTATAATAATAATAAATGTTATTGTATATAGCACCTTTCTTCTCAAAGCGCTTCACAGAACAAAACAAATACACATTATAAACACAATGAAAATACACAATGAGAGGAGATAGTAGATAGGTCTACTGAATACAGTAGGAGCAAAGGGGTAACCAGTTAAGTAAAAGCCCTTCTAAAAGAGAAGGTTTTGACTCTAAATTTGAAGTGGTTTAGGGAAGGTGACCTTCTGCTCTCCTTAGGGATAGAGTTCCAGAGGTTTGGGGTATAACAGGAGAAGGCCCTGTCACCCATAGAGTGTAGATGGACTTGTGGACAGACAGGAGACCAGAATTAGAAGAGCGAAGGTTGCGAGGTGGGGAGTAGGGTGATAATAGTTCAGACAGGTACTGAGGTGCCAAGCCATGCAGAGCCTTATAGGTGAGCATGAGGATTTTGAAGTCGACACGAAACCTGACAGGAAGCCAGTGCAAGGACTCCAGGATAGGAGTAATGTGATCACTTGCACTAGACCTGGGCAGGATTCTGGACATACTGGAGTTTTAGTAAGTAATCTAAGCCAGAAGGAGTTTAAACCTGGGGACCTGGCATTGGCAATGTTTCTGGTTAGTCATGCCAGTGAGGACTGGTCAATTATTTAAATGCTAATAAGTATGTGTATTCTGTGTGTATGGGGGATTCAATTGATGGGAGTTGTGTTCTAATCGTTATATCATTTTCCTCACATTTCCAAGGTGGCTAAGGGAAGAGAGTGATGAGTCAATACAAATTGAAAAAAGAGAACAGTGTCTCTGCGCAGCTTGCGTGCACATCTCCCCACCAACAAGACAGGCAAAGTGATGGGAAAAATGCAGGGTCATTAAAACATACTATAGTTGCATCATCTTCATTTAAAGCGGTCAGTGCCCGCTTTCTTCACAACCTGATTGGCTAAAGTGCCTACCATTATGACGTAATCGCCCTTCATTATGACCGCACCGTGACGTCAGTGACCACGGCCACGGAATGAGATAGCGGTGTTTTAAGGCCAGTCGGTGGGAATGAGATGCCGAAGCAAGACAAATCAAAAGCTAAGGTATTTTTTCATTGTTTTTAATTAGTGTTCCTAGTAGTTATTGATTTTTTTAATATGCAGCTGTCAGAGTCTTACAGTATTAGCAAAATCAAACATAAAAAACAATACGATGCCCGACTTTTAATGTCATTTGGTTTTCACAAAAATGCGTTTCCAGTGGTTCCTAAAGTGTTTTTAACCCACGAAACATTCTCGCTTATGGTGGAGAGGACGGGTCTGTCCCCTCGGTACACATTCGCTGTATTTCTCTTTTTTTCTTAGGGAACAAACTAAAAAAAACTTTTTAAGAAGTAAAAATTATCATTGTCTTTAATAATGGCGAAGCAAAGACGTTCATTGAAGTACAATGTAAAACATTTCTGCACCGCCAGTTGTTGATGGCAGTTGGTCAGTCTAAAGCTGTTTAAAAGTCGTTTAAAATACGAATAATTAGACTTTCCAACTCTCTCGTTGACTGGTACTTCGTTGCTGCTGAATGTAGTTCTCGACGAACAGACGGTACGTCCTCTGAGGGCGGAGGAAATGGGTGTCGGCCAGACCAGGTTGATAAAGTAAAGGTTTATTCCACGCTGAAAAGAAAAGAGACGCAGCGTGTCGGCTGCGGAGCCCTCTGGACACCTGAAGGAGCTCCCTGCTCGACCAGGTTCATGAGCGTGACGCGTGTTCCCCCCCCCCCAGGGCAGCACGTACACCGCCTACGCTCTGCAGGGGCGCTCGCTAGACCAGCCCCTGGGCACCAAGCTCCCGGCTCTGCCAGGCTGCCAGAGTACGCTGTACAGGGGGACCCTCTGCGAGAAGGTGAGCCCCGCGAGCCGCTGGAGGAACCCCCCGGACCCGCGTGGTTCTGGGGGCTCGCTCCGATGCTGCAAAGCGCCGCGCGCGAGACCGAGCCGGGAGGTGGACGGTGAAAACATTACATAAAAAATAACAGAAGGAAAAAACCTCTGCCAGCAGCTATATCACCCTGCAACTCACAACTGGCAGCCCCACTTAATCTCAGCAGGTGTGAGCCTGGCCAGTACCTGGATGGGAGACCTCCTGGGAAAGCTAAGGCTGCTGCTGGAAGAGGTGTTAGTGGGGCCAGCAGGGGGCGCTCACCCTGCGGTCTGTGTGGGTCCTAATGCTGCAGTATAGTGACGGGGACACTGTACTGTAAAAAGTCGCAAATGAGATGTAAAACTGAGGTCCTGACTCTGTGGCCATTAAATATCCCAGGGTGATTATTAAAAATAGTAGGGGAGTTTATATAGTAGTAGTAGCTGGCGTCCTGGCTAAATTTCCCCCTGGCCCTTACCAATCACGGCCTCCTAATAATCCCCATCTGTGAACTGGCTTCATCACTCTGTTCTCCTCCCCACTGAGAGCTGGTGTGTGTTGAGAGTACTGGAGCATCATCCAGGTGGGGGATGTCCCCATTACCTGTAAAGCGCTTTGACTGGAGTGTCCAGAAAAGCGCTATACAAGCATAAGGAATAATTATTATTATCCCTGATGTTTCTGACTGCACCCATGTCACCCCCACCCCCCTTGCCCGTGCTGAGCTGATTCCTGTCCAAACAGTCAATGTGCTGTTCTGTTCGCCGTCTACCCAGATTTGAAAAAAATGCCAGTGAATAATAAGAAATTATATGTTGCAGCGGTACAAATCAGCAGCCTGAGACAGCAGAAGAAGAGCTGCAGGTAAGAGGGCTGTGCAACAGGACTATGTGTCACACGACTCCGTGTTTGTTTCTCAGTTGACGGTACCGTCCAGCGGCTTCACCCTCACCGATCCCCATGGGCACCTGCTGAAGTCCCATTACAACAGCCTGTACGATCCCAACCTCCGGCAGTATTACTACCGCAAGGACGTGCTGGAAAGGCTGAGGAAGGGAGGATTCATCACGGAGAACAATAAAGTAAGGGCGTCCCTGGCGTGACGGGGCTTCAGGGAGGGCAGGACAGCCCAGGCGGCTCACTAGGCTGGGCTGTAGGGGGCTCTGTTTACTGCACTGGAAACCTGGCGGAGTTTCTGATACAGCTGTGCTCACTTCCTGGAGCTTCACCTGCTCTTCTGCACACAGCTCTGTGGTAGACGAACACGCTGCTCTTTTAGCAAGCGGCCCGTATCTCAAGTTAATATGAGTGAGATAGAAACTGGGCGCCACAGGCAGACCCGGCTGCCCAGAGAGGACAGGCTGTGCTCCCACTGCCAGCGGGGAGAAACAGAGACAGAGGTGCGCTTCCTACTGCACTGTGACAGATACTCTGGGATATTCCCAAATTTACACAGCTAATCCCAGAATTCCCACACCTGCAAGAATCACAACGGGTCCCAATCCTACTGGGAGAGGGAGAACTCAGTTGAACTGGCAGCCCAGTATGTGATCTCCTGTCACAGCCTGAGGAACGGTGGGCCTGTCCCCCAGTAATACTCAATATGTCTATATGTAAATATTTTATGATTGTTTCTTTATTGTAAATGTAAAATTGTAAATTTTTGTTTCATGGTAATTGTATTTGTTTTGCTTTGGCAACACTGATTTTACCAAGTGGTCGTGCCAGTAAAGCACCTTGAATTGAATTGAATAAAGCCCCAAATCTCCAGTTTGACAAGCTGGAAAAAAAAGTTAAATGAACTCTCCAGTGTGGCGACTCATGAGGGATAGTTCATACGTTTCCAAATACAAGATGAACAACTGGAGCTCTCAGTGCTGACAGAATGACAGGTGGACAGAATTTCTGCAGATCAGAGGTGCAGTAAGCATCAATGAATAGGCTGGTCTGCTTCACATGTGATTATTCATCTGTAATCTTCATATATGAAGGTTGCTTTTCATGTACCGTATCAATGCTTTCTGCAGGGAAAGTGCAGTTTACTCTTAGAGTACTGCCACACGCCTGCAGACAGGTGAACGCACCTGGCTGGGGGGGGTTAAGGCTTGTAGCTGCACACATTGACCAGTGATTATTTTAATCATGATGGATTTTTCTTATCATGGAATCGATAAATGCGGAAGGGGAAAAAAAAGAGACACAACATTTCAGCTGTGGCGCATTTCCAAGTGTGAAAAAGACTCCAGGTTTCTTCTCATGTTTGTTTCCCAGGTCATTTGCTCGCTGAAGGACTTCAACGAGTACAGGCAGTATCTCATGGCTGTGAAGCTGGATTATGAGAGAAATTACAAGAAAGAGCAGGTGAGCAGCGGTCCAGGCGAGGGGCTTTTAGGAATCTTTGGATATGTGCAGCGGAGGTTTGGGGTCTAGCAACACTGCTGTCGCCTGCGTGGTTCGGTCTATTGGCACGTTGGCAGATCTCTGAAAGCAGGCGCAGCGTCTGAAGGGGTCACGACTCGTTTCTGTCTGCAGACGGCTCTGATGAGGAGGCTCCAGGAGCAGGACGTGCTTCCTGAGGGCGTCTGCCCGGAGGACGTGAGGGAGTGGCTGCTGGAGGAAGGCAGGAAGAGCCTCTGGCAGCAAGACAGGGGCTGGAGGAAGAAGTAAGAACACAAGATCGCAGGGGCTCAGCTTGCCATTGACTTTCAGCAGCACGAGTGACGGCACATGTGGGTGACCATATGGCTCTGTGCTCACTAGGACAGTGGGACCAGGCAGGATTTTAAACCGACTCTAAAATTAGAAGGAGCTAATTTTGTGAATTCAGCCTTATGCCTTTGCTGAGATGTAAATCAGTGCTTGCTTAATGCCTTAAACGCGTAGCACTGATCAGCTGTTCTCTGTACAACCTTGAGAGCCGCAGAGTAGTATCATTTTAGATGATGGCTCCCTACTTTGTTGAGTGGCCCGCATCAGTGATAAAAAGGAAAATGTTCCAGGTTTCTAGAAATCATGACTCCAAGGCAGGCAGCAAGGTGGCGCAGTGGTTAGCATAGCTGCCTTGCAGTGCTGGGGTCCTTGGGTTCAGTTGCTGGGGTGCTGTCTGTGGGGAGTTTGTATGTTCTCCTCATGTTTGTGTGAGTTTCCTCCAGGTGCTCCAGTTTCTTCCCACAGTCCACAGACATGCCGGCAGGTTAATTGGCTGCTGGGGAAACTGGCCCTGGGGCGTGCGCGTGTGTGTCCGCCGCTGTCTGACCTGCGATGGACTGGTCGGTGTCCAGTTCAGGGTGTACCCCACGTTGCACCTGGAGCTTGGCGGGATAGACTCCGGCTCTTCAACTAGGAATCGGAAGGAGCCGTTAGAAAATGGATGGATAATTTGAGGTTGACCCTTAAAATCCTGTCGGCAGCGGTGGAGTGTGATCTGTTGGGCGAGCGACCCCTAACCGAAGCCCGTTGTGCCGCACCCTAAGGGACCTGGCGGAGGTGCAGGAGAGACGGGCCAGGCAGGTCAGAGACAGGGCTAGGAGCCGGGCAGAGGAGGAGGACCGGAAGGAGCCGCAGCCGCGCCCGAGACTGGGACGGTGCGGGAGTCCGCAGGAGGAGGCAGACAGATACAGGGAGCTGGTAGGAAACATAGGAGATGAACAGGTCAGGGGCGGGACACACGTGGACATGGGTGTGAAGTCGTTTTTCCAACTTCTCGCTTATCTTTAAACCATAACTAAGCATCTGTTATCTTGGGATCTGTGTCCCCTCCTGGAAACAGTCTACACTGCTACTGTGAGATGGGATGCTTTGTACAAACTGTTCAAACTGTGGGCACAGCCGCTGTGATTTGTAAGGGCAGAAAACGGAAAACCCTGGAACGGTCCTCTTATTCTCGTGCAGGAGAGCCGCACGTGAGGTCATCTCCTTTTCCTGTAACTGGAGCTCTGAACGATCTCATTAAACGAGCTCTTAATTACAGCTGTGTCCGAGTCTTCAGGGACTGCGGAGTTCGAGCTCCCTCTAGTACCTGCATTGCTGTGACTCTCCAGGACAGCGGAGCGCTGGGCTGGAGGTGTACAGTATGGGTAACTTAACCTGAAAACGTGTGTTATGGCAGATAAGCATTGTGCAGGTGCAATGCTTTGTTAGCATGCCTGTTTGTAGGTTTGTAGATATAGTTCTTTATATAGAACAAGTAAAGGTTTATTCCATGCTAAAAAAAGAAGAAAAGAAAGACAATGTTTCTGCTGTAGAGCCTTCTCCAGGTGTCAACAGGTAAATCTTTACTCGTTCCTTTGCAGCCAGCACATGCTGACGCAGCTCCCTGCTTGAACTAGTTCTTTACATAGTGTCTGAGCTGGCGGCAGTGAAAGGGTGGGTTTCTCTGATCATTTCCCACCCTTGACACCAGGAGTGGAAACTGAAGGAGAGGGCGCTGCTGGAGAGGATCGAGGAGGACGTGAAGCGTGAGGTTTCCAGGCAGCAGCTCCTGAGAGAGGCCGTGGATGGGCGAGCCAGGAAGGTATATATTCCTTAAGCCCTGGCCGTGGACATGTGTGTGTTTATTGAAGAAGGATGTGAACTACTGAACTTTTAAACATGCTGCAATGCCGTCTGCAACACTATGCTGTTCCAGGCTGACCAATCAGAGAGCTGCATCCTCTTCCCCTTGTATTATTATTGGTTCTGTGTCTATAGAACTCGAAGCAAGCCATGTGATTGGCTGAGAGAGGTTCCAGCCATTTGTAGACTGGTGCAGCTTCCCAGACTCTTGTGTGAAATAGCTTTTCGCCCTTCGTAGTCTGAATAAAGGTCAAGGTTTTAGAGTGGAGAATGTTGTTCTTTCTCTTATCAGTATAATAAAATGTATTTGTTTAAATGGGCTTTTTTTCCAACATGGCATTTAACAGAGATTGCGGCTGTTAGTGATCAGAATGATTTATGGGGTTCAACACCCTCTCTGGTATTTATTATTGCAGAATATTGTCAGTTTCATTGACTTGTAGATGACAGTAATTCAAGACTAAAAGCTTAGAAATACTAGTATGCCTTGAAATACTAATGTAGCATTAATCTAGCAACAAAATAAGACCTCTTTCAACGAGAGAATTTGGTTATGTATGAAGTCATGCTATTATGAAAATGAATGAAGGAAATTATTTGTTTTTATAGCATTAGCAGAAACAAAGATTTACCATTTTGACTTGAAATATTTCTGTATTAAAATGGAGATATTTTGGAGTTTGATGTTGAATTAATGAGTACAGAAGGTTTTGTGAGGTGTTTCACTTTGGCACAATAAAAACACAATAGCCTGTATAAAGTTAACAATTTATTCTTCTCTCCTCTCTCTCAGAGGCAGGAGCTCTTTAAAAAGAAGGTTGCTCTCCATGAGCAGATACTGAGAGAGGTCATAAGTGAAAGAGAAGAATTTGAAAAATCAATAGCAGGAAGATTTGAGAAGCAAAAAATAATATCTGAAATAAACCCAAACTTGAAACCGGGTAAGATAACTGGGTGTTTTAACATTTTTTTGTATCGTTTTAAAAATCTCCCTTTTTGCAGACAGTATAGTCAGACATATCCAACGGATGCAGTTTTTATGTAGTTTCTGATGCGCAGTGGGATCTTTAACACTCTGCAGCAGATGTGAAACTGTCACAGTTTCCCTGGGGAGTAAACTTGCTGAAACACTCATTCGTTAGTTTTTGCTGGACAGGCCCTTATGAAGGTTGGCCGTGTGTTATCTGTAGACAGCAGCGAATTTATCATGCAGGCATTGATCACTTCCTGCAGTTCTAGGCCATTCCTGTGGTTTTATCAGGGCTACACTTGTGCTGTCCTTCACCAGCCCCTGTGTGGCTACTCTGATTCCCTGTCATGGGGGTACGGAGCCCCCACAGCCCAGCATGGCAAAGCATGGTGAAGGCGTGGCAGTGCTCTAGGTCTTTGTGAAGGCTTATCATCATGAACAGAAGCACGGAGAACAGTTTGTCCCCAAATGAGTGAACTGTAGTTAGAATTGAAAACGTGTAACAGTAATCTTGTGCAGCTGCGTGCTTTTTTTCGTACAAAACGTGTCTGTGGTATCACACAGGAAACATTTCCTGTTCACCTCTGATCACTCTGTTTTCTAGCCCCTCCCAAGAGTGCTAAGCCAGAAGTTGTCAGAGCTGCCCCCAGGGGGCGCAACTGGACCAGACTCCGCAGAGGTGGGTTCTAGCTGCAGAGTCAAGGCAAAGTCTCGGGTCTTGTTTTCAGAAAAGAAGTTTTAATGTTCCAGAATGCACTGTATCGCACACTTTGGCGTTCCTGGTAGGTTTTAATGTTTGGTCACTGTGAAAGTGCCCGATGAAAGAGAACTTTGAAATGGTGAATACTTGTCCAGTTTGTTGGCCATGTGTCCACAGTCTGTTCCCCCCTGTATATTTATTTTTTTATTTTGGAGTTTTGGAGTCGCAGACTCTCATGCATGTTTGTTCCTGCATGTACCTGTATATTCCTTCCTGCAGTAGCTCTTTTAATTTCATAGCTCAAAAATGGTTAAAAAAAGATAATGAGGCGCGCTGGGGCATCCAGCAGCAGCGAGGTCGAGGTGCGGTTCCTGTGGGGTTGACAGGACTGTGGAACCTGTCCGCAGGCCAGCGCGCCGGGAGCCCCAAAGACCGCTGCGCCTCCCGGCCCCCGAGCTGCCCCCCTCCGCGTCCGGACGAGGCTCCGGCCCATCTCCGTCAGGCAGGCGAGAAGATCGGCCATGGCAGGACGATGGTTGTAAGTGAGCCTGAGAGCGCTGAGGCGTCGTTCTCCCCTCCCCGTCTTTTCTTGGAATTGCAGCAGCGGGATCAGGGATCAGGGGCGCAGAAATCGGGGCTCAGCCGTGCTCCGGGTCTGGCCGGCGAGCCGGTAGCTGCTGCTGTTTCTTTAGTCGATCAGGTTTGGGTGGGAGCTGATGACTGAGGCTGACATCTCTGTGCCCAGGAAGCCATCTGCACGATCGGCTTGTCATCCCGGCTCTTGACAAAAAATAAACATCAAGAAGGTTCCCACCAGAAGTTTTCTGGCTCGTTTCATTACATCCAGATATTTATTGTTGGATTCCTGATTACTGCATTCCATACATTCGTTCTTCTTGAAATGAGTGCTTTGTGTGTCTTGCCTACAAAAGCACGGGGTGTTTTTATGACAGAAGGTGACGAGGAAGGATGAGGAGGTGACAGTCAGCCGGGAAGCATCCTTTCTGCATATCAGCACGTCAGGTGAGCTGCGCCGTCCTGGAAAGGAATCCCACAGTGTTGTTGTGCACTGGTGGGGCTTCATTAAAAATCACTAAAGAGATAATTTTTAAGCCCTGCCGTGTCTGTGGGAATTCTCCGAAACAAGAACTACATTTCAAACTCAGGTAAAATTAAGCAAAGTGCCCGAAAACTTTAGACATGTCGATGTGTATAGTGCGGTTCTGACGTTCTCCTGCTTTTCATGGGAGGATTCAACAGAGGTTTAAAAGCATCGCTGGTTGGAGTTCCAGCGTTGTATTCGGTGTGTTAAATCCTGGTCAGGGAGGAGCACTGTGTCTACACAAGCGCGCAGATCAGTTTTGTCATCGGCGAGCACTGGGGATGTAACGCTCACCTGGAATGAACGGACACGGTGCTACTCCAGAGTCCAGATTAGGAAGCTCTGGTTCAGCCCACCCTTCTGTTTCTCTGCTGGCGGTGGGATTCTGATCACGAAACGCCTCTTTCTGGGCAGTGACGTCGGTGTCGTCTTCGGTGTCCGAGGGAGGCCTGAACGTGGGCTTGGTGCGCCAGCCCTCTGTCGTCCACCAGCTCTCCGACACGTGAGTCCTCACCGCTGTCCGCAGGGGCTGAGCAGAGCGTGTGGCAGGGCTGAACTGAACTGCGACCTAAAATTGGACCAAGAATTTGAACTCTGAAAAAAAGACTGTTTTTAGTCCCTGAACGTGTTGGAAGTTGTTTTTTCATAAGCAACTCTAGATCTCCAACATCTGAGTAGACAAAAACTTGTAAAGGTGGCAGCAACTTCAGTGTCCACTGCACACTGGTGCCAGAGCTGCTGATGCTGTTGGCCTACTGATGCTATTCTAACACTGACACTAGATGTTACTCTGACACAGTTGTGCCTCAAGCATATTGCGGTTCTGGTGCAGGAAGTTTATGTTCCGCAATAAGAACACACAAGAAACTGTACCTGGATTGTTTCTGATATAGTATTTATACGATAAAGCTCCTTAAAAAAAATTAAATCTGGAAGAATTACGATCCCTGACAGACATATGGCTGCATCCTAGTAGGAGGATGTTGTTGTGCATGTAACCAAAACCCATTTATTTTGTATATTTGCAGACATGGCAGCACTGAAGAAACCCTTTGTGGAACAGTGAGTTGTCTTTTTTTCTTACTGAAAGTGGTTGTTATTTAAAGGCTCGAAGTGGCTCCCGCAGTGTCAAGAATGTTTCTGAAGCACAGCGTCAGCCAGAACCGATCGTTTCTACCGTCACATGCAGCCACCTTCTGTATCATTAAACAACACAGGGTAAACTGTTTTGATCACATTTCATTTCAAGGTAAATTCAGCAAAAACGTCTAGATTCTGTTGATAACGTCTTCTGTTTCTTACCTCAACAAACCTAAGATCTCTAAGGAAATCGGAGAACTGAAACTGAAATATAATGAGACATCTAAGGTGTGGTGTGCAATTGTCAGTGCAGTTTAGCAGCCAAGGCTCCGAGGTTGTTTTGCGGCATTCTTGTTAATACACCAGTGCACAGCTGATTTTCTGAAGTATGCTTTAAATAGTTTGATATTTTCAGGAGAGACCCTCCTGTGTTCTTTACTGTAGAGAAATCTGTGATATTCCGGCTGTAGGAACGCAAAATCGTAGTGTATCGTGTGTCTCATTACTTGTTAAAAGATGGAAGAATCTCTTTTAAAAAACTGGACACGAATTGCGATCGATGGACCAGGTGGCACGGCTGGATTCACTTCATTCATTCTTCTGTCGTTTGTCTTCCACGTCCGTTCAGAAAAGCCTCATGCCGGAAGCTGGGGAAGAGGTATCTGCTGATGATTCCCTCTTGGCCGGGTCAGAGGCTGGTGGGGCTGGCGGGGCAGAAGTGATGGAGAATGGGGCCCCCCTTTGCTTAAAGGAGATTCTGGGAAGCTCTCGGTCTTGCATCATGGCGAAGGTGGAGAGCGTGGTGTCGCAAGCCCTTGAGCAGGCTGTGACCCTCGGCTCAGATGCCCGCAGCGAGGCCGAGCAGGAGGCGACACGAGCCTGCCCAGGACGGGTGATCAGCCATCCCAAAGCGAACGTCCTGTCCTCCGAAATCGTGGACACCGTCCTTGACTACGTGAACTCGGCTCTCCTAAGGGACAGGCTCACGGAGTCGGCGAGGGCGCTAGTGAGGAGCTCTCTTACCTCCCTGGCCTCTGCTCAGGATGCTGACGGCTTTGACCCATCGGACTCCCGGGCCATCAGCGACATTTCCGAGAAGCTGAATCCTTTCCTATCTGACGCGGGAGAATCTGCTTCCAAGCTGCTGGGCGGACAGAGGGACGGCTTGCAGCCTGTGGCGTCCTCGGAGGGCGAAGCAGAGGACGTGGAGTCGGCGTTGGGAGACTTTGCAGCAGAGATTATCAGTGTCATCCTGAACAGGGTTAAAAGTGAGCCTGGCAGGGGAGCAGCCCCAGATTCACCTTGGAGATTCAGGACAGGGTCCCTGAAGGCAAATCAGGTGGCTATTAGCATTGTGTCTGCAGTGCTGGACAACTTAGAAAGCACTTTACTTGCCAAAAACATCCATCTTATTTGTCCACCCAAAACAGAGAGGAGTGATCCTTTAAGTGCTGAATGTGAACACCGGCCAAATGAATCCGTCCAGTCAGGAGATCCCGGTGAGTGCGTGCTTGTGCGCTCTGAGACTGAGAGACTTCAAGAGGAAGCAGACTGTGCCGAACGTCCTCCAGCTGGTTTCGAGCCCAGTGCAGCGGTGACGACGTACAGTCCTCCGAAAGATTTTCTGCTACCTGTGCAAATTGTTTCCAACCCCGAGATGCAACACCCAGGAACCTGGATATCCACTTCAAACCTTGACCTGATCACCACTGACCTTGTTCGTGTTCTGTGTGCAATGGGTCCTACTGATGCAACGGTGCCACATATTTCACATGCCAGTGTTGCAGAAGCAGAGCTCAGTTCTCCTGGAAGTGAAGGCGATACTTTCGAGCCATTCTGTGTGCCAGTAAGGGAAAGATCCAGTTTGGAGACTGCTGCTTGGAGAAAGTCATCTGAGCACAAAGACCCTACAGTTGCGTCTGGAGTAACTCGAGGCATCTTAGGATCGTCCAGACACAACATTATTGAACAAGCAGAACACGTAGTTGTGGATATTATCAAAAGCACAATAGACCAGTTAACCCCTACAGGACCTGGGTTTCCAACAGCGGCCAAGTCACCCAGTCAAGCCAGAATCAACACCACGCTCTCCGATTCTCTGGCACAGCAACCTATGCTCAGTGCAGTGGCCTCCAATGTTGTTGACACGGTCATTTGTAAAGTTGAGCTGGCTCTGTCTTCAACAGAGTCTAACTTATTTCAGGGTGATGCCAGTATAAAGGATTCTGAAAGTGGGGGTGTCCAGCACCAGTCTACAGTGTGGAAGACTCCGTCTGAAGTAGCCTTTGCAGCATCACATATCAACGCCCTCTGTGATGATATCACGATGAGTGTCGTGGAGAAGCTGCAGGATCTAATGCCTTGTCAGACTGAGCCCTTGTCATACTCATCTTCCCAAGCTCCGTCCTCTGCAAGCTCACTGACTGCAGGTGAGCCTGACTCAGTGGCACAGGGTTCTCAGCAGGAAGAGTCAGGAATAAACACTTATGCTAAGAAGATTGTGAGTGCAATTCTGTGCACGGTCAAGGGCGAGTTAGAAGGAAAAGAACAGGAATTGGCAGAAACCAGTCTCTCAGGTTTTCAGAAAGAGGAATTGACCCTGAACAGCTATGCAAAGAAAGTCGTAGGTGCTATCCTAGACACGGTCCAGAATGAGATAGATAGTCAAGCTCCACACAAAACAGCGAACACTTGCTCTGAAGAAAGGATGCTCTACTCTGAAATGGCGTCTTCAGTGCTGGACAATTTAGAATTTGTAGAGTGTGACGGTGGCACGTCAGGGACAAAGCTCAGTGCTGCTGGTAGCCATAGCAGTGTACTTACCTT
This sequence comes from Atractosteus spatula, assembly GCF_055471065.1. Classification (NCBI taxonomy): domain Eukaryota; kingdom Metazoa; phylum Chordata; class Actinopteri; order Semionotiformes; family Lepisosteidae; genus Atractosteus; species Atractosteus spatula. The sequence continues at coordinate 64,296,272 of NC_142706.1, read as the reverse complement.
GACTTGTTTAAAAAAGTCGAGTGATCTTGCAGCCCCAAAGAATGAATTTGGAGAAACTCAAAACATATTAATACCATCCAGATCCACCATTATCAGGCAAGCAGAACAAGCAGTCCTGGAAATTATTGAAAAGGCAGCAGATCAATTAAGTCTTTCAATACCCACTGTTCCAGCTATGACTATATCTTCCAGCCAAACCAGAATCTCCATGAAATCGCCCTCAGACTCTCTGCTCAGCCTGGTGGCCTCTGATGTCGTTGACACTGTTCTTAGGAAGATTGAGTCCTCCACTTCCTCCTCTGCCACCAGTGTTAAAGACTCTGACAGCGCAGGGTTGCTGCCCAGCCCTGCTGTGTGGACTGTTGAGTCGAATACAGTCTTCACTCCATCACGGATCTACACGATCGCCACAGACATTGTCAGGAGTGTCATAGAGAAGCTGCAGCAACTAAAATCTCTCAGCATTCAGACCTTTTCTGAATCCTCCCCAGAATCCCTGAGCTCTGTTAGCTCAGTGGTCACAGATGGGCTTCCTTCAGCTCCAGTGGACACTCAGCAGGCAGAGACAGAGCTGAAGAGTTATGCCAGAGAGGCTGTGAGTGCTGTACTGCTGACAGTCCAGAGGGAGCTGGACAGAGAGATTCCCCAGGGAAACACAGGAGTCAGTCCTTCTGCAGAAAGCCTGCTTATGTCTCAAGTTGTTTCCTCAGTCTTGGAGCAGATAACAAACAGAACATCAGATGACAATACATCACAACCAGAAACTAGTTCTATTGTCAATGAACATAAATCTTTTGAGGCACTTAGTCTACCAATTAGGGAAGAAAAAGCTGTTTTTCAGAGTGTTGTTTCAAAGACGTCCCATGAACAACTGGTCCCTAGAGTCACGCTTGAAGAAAGCCGAGACATTTTAAGATCTAGTTCAATTATCTCCAGACGAGCAGAGCAGACAGTCCTGGATGTTATTGAAAAGGTAGTAGATCAATTAAATCTCTCAATACCTACTGTTCCAGCTATGACTACATCTTCCAGCCAAACCAGTATCTCCATGAAATCGCCCTCAGACTCTCTGCTCAGCCTGGTGGCCTCTGATGTCGTTGACACTGTTCTTAGGAAGATTGAGTCCTCCACTTCCTCCTCTGCCACCAGTGTTAAAGACTCTGACAGCGCAGGTCAGCTGCCCAGCCCTGCTGTGCAGACTGTTGAGTCAAATACAGTCTTCACTCCATCACGGATCTACACGATCGCCACAGACATTGTCAGGAGTGTCACAGAGAAGCTGCAGCAACTAAAATCTCTCAGCATTCAGACCTTTTCTGAATCCTCCCCAGAATCCCTGAGCTCTGTTAGCTCAGTGGTCACAGATGGGCTTCCTTCAGCTCCAGTGGACACTCAGCAGGCAGAGACAGAGCTGAAGAGTTATGCCAGAGAGGCTGTGAGTGCTGTACTGCTGACAGTCCAGAGGGAGCTGGACAGAGAGATTCCCCAGGGAAAGACAGGAGTCAGTCCTTCTGCAGAAAGCCTGCTTGTGTCTCAAGTTGTTTCCTCAGTCTTGGAGCAGATAACAAACAGAACATCAGATGACAATATAGCAAAACCAGAAACTAGTTCTATTGTCAATGAACATAAATCTTTTGAGGCACTTAGTCTACCAATTAGGGAAGAAAAAGCTGTTTTTCAGAGTGTTGTTTCAAAGAAGTCCCATGAACAACTGGTCCCTAGAGTCACGCTTGAAGAAAGCCAAGACATTTTAAGATCTAGTTCAATTATCTCCAGACGAGCAGAGCAGACAGTCCTGGATGTTATTGAAAAGGCAGTAGATCAATTAAATCTCTCAATACCTACTGTTCCAGCTATGACTACATCTTCCAGCCAAACCAGTATCTCCATGAAATCGCCCTCAGACTCTCTGCTCAGCCTGGTGGCGTCTGATGTCGTTGACACTGTTCTTAGGAAGATTGAGTCCTCCACTTCCTCCTCTGCCACCAGTGTTAAAGACTCTGACAGCGCAGGTCAGCTGCCCAGCCCTGCTGTGCGGACTGTTGAGTCAAATACAGTCTTCACTCCATCACGGATCTACACAATCGCCACAGAAATTGTCAGGAGTGTCACAGAGAAGCTGCAGCAACTAAAATCTCTCAGCATTCAGACCTTTTCTGAATCCTCCCCAGAATCCCTGAGCTCTGTTAGCTCAGTGGTCACAGATGGTCTTCCTTCAGCTCCAGTGGACACTCAGCAGGCAGAGACAGAGCTGAAGAGTTACGCCAGAGAGGCTGTGAGTGCTGTACTGCTGACAGTCCAGAGGGAGCTGGACAGAGAGATTCCCCAGGGAAAGACAGGAGTCAGTCCTTCTGCAGAAAGCCTGCTTGTGTCTCAAGTTGTTTCCTCAGTCTTGGAGCAGATAACAAACAGAACATCAGATGACAATATAGCAAAACCAGAAACTAGTTCTATTGTCAATGAACATAAATCTTTTGAGGCACTTAGTCTACCAATTAGGGAAGAAAAAGCTGTTTTTCAGAGTGTTGTTTCAAAGAAGTCCCATGAACAACTGGTCCCTAGAGTCACGCTTGAAGAAAGCCAAGACATTTTAAGATCTAGTTCAATTATCTCCAGACGAGCAGAGCAGAAAGCCCTCAGTATTATTGAAAAGGCAGTAGATCAATTAAATCTCTCAATACCTACTGTTCCAGCTATGACTACATCTTCCAGCCAAACCAGTATCTCCATGAAATCGCCCTCAGACTCTCTGCTCAGCCTGGTGGCCTCTGATGTCGTTGACACTGTTCTTAGGAAGATTGAGTCCTCCACTTCCTCCTCTGCCAGCAGTTTTAAAGACTCTGACTGCGCAGGTCAGCTGCCCAGCCCTGCTGTGCGGACTGTTGAGTCAAATACAGTCTTCACTCCATCACAGATCTACACGATCGCCACAGACATTGTCAGGAGTGTCACAGAGAAGCTGCAGCAACTAAAATCTCTCAGCATTCAGACCTTTTCTGAATCCTCCCCAGAATCCCTGAGCTCTGTTAGCTCAGTGGTCACAGATGGGCTTCCTTCAGCTCCAGTGGACACTCAGCAGGCAGAGACAGAGCTGAAGAGTTACGCCAGAGAGGCTGTGAGTGCTGTACTGCTGACAGTCCAGAGGGAGCTGGACAGAGAGATTCCCCAGGGAAAGACAGGAGTCAGTCCTTCTGCAGAAAGCCTGCTTGTGTCTCAAGTTGTTTCCTCAGTCTTGGAGCAGATAACAAACAGAACATCAGATGACAATATAGCAAAACCAGAAACTAGTTCTATTGTCAATGAACGTAAATCTTTTGAGGCACTTAGTCTACCAATTAGGGAAGAAAAAGCTGTTTTTCAGAGTGTTGTTTCAAAGAAGTCCCATGAACAACTGGTCCCTAGAGTCACGCTTGAAGAAAGCCAAGACATTTTAAGATCTAGTTCAATTATCTCCAGACGAGCAGAGCAGAAAGCCCTCAGTATTATTGAAAAGGCAGTAGATCAATTAAATCTCTCAATACCTACTGTTCCAGCTATGACTACATCTTCCAGCCAAACCAGTATCTCCATGAAATCGCCCTCAGACTCTCTGCTCAGCCTGGTGGCCTCTGATGTCGTTGACACTGTTCTTAGGAAGATTGAGTCCTCCACTTCCTCCTCTGCCAGCAGTTTTAAAGACTCTGAAAGCGCAGGTCAGCTGCCCAGCCCTGCTGTGCGGACTGTTGAGTCAAATACAGTCTTCACTCCATCACAGATCTACACGATCGCCACAGACATTGTCAGGAGTGTCACAGAGAAGCTGCAGCAACTAAAATCTCTCAGCATTCAGACCTTTTCTGAATCCTCCCCAGAATCCCTGAGCTCTGTTAGCTCAGTGGTCACAGATGGGCTTCCTTCAGCTCCAGTGGACACTCAGCAGGCAGAGACAGAGCTGAAGAGTTACGCCAGAGAGGCTGTGAGTGCTGTACTGCTGACAGTCCAGAGGGAGCTGGACAGAGAGATTCCCCAGGGAAAGACAGGAGTCAGTCCTTCTGCAGAAAGCCTGCTTGTGTCTCAAGTTGTTTCCTCAGTCTTGGAGCAGATAACAAACAGAACATCAGATGACAATATAGCAAAACCAGAAACTAGTTCTATTGTCAATGAACATAAATCTTTTGAGGCACTTAGTCTACCAATTAGGAAAGAAAAAGCTGGTTTTCAGAGTGTTGTTCCAGTAAAGTCCAGTGAAGAACTGGCCCCTCGAGTCACGCTTGAAGAAAGCCAAGACGTTTTAAGATCTAATTCAATTATCTCCAGACAAGCAGAGCAGACAGTCCTGGAAATTATTGAAAAGGCAGTAGATCAATTAAATCTCTCAATACCTACTGTTCCAGCTATGACTACATCTTCCAGCCAAACCAGAATCTCCATGAAATCGCCCTCAGACTCTCTGCTCAGCCTGGTGGCCTCTGATGTCGTTGACACTGTTCTTAGGACGATTGAGTCCGCCTCTTGCACCCCAGGTGTTTTGTCTTGTGGTGATGTCAGCATTGTGGATTTTGAAACTGTGGGCACATGTCCAAATCCCTCAGTATGTGCGACTGATTCAGATTTACTCATTGAAGATCTTGTTACGAGCGTCATGGACAAGCTAAAGCCGTTGGCTAATTCTAGTAAGAGAGCTGTCTCTGGACCACCTCTCAGGGATTCCACATCTCTTAATTCATTGACGCCACAAAGTCTTCCCAGCCTGCCTTTGACAGATGTTCAGGAGGTGGAGTTCGCCTTGAACTCCTTTGCCAAAGAGGTAGTGAGCTCTGTACTGGAAGTGGTTAAGGGCGAATTAGATGGAGAGAATCTCCTGAAGTTATCCCCCTCTGGAGCTGTCACCAATTCAGAAGAAACTCTGCTAGTGTGCGAGATTGTGTCCTCTGTCCTGGAGCAGTTAAAACATCTGGAAGATATTCCAGGCTGTGCAGTCCCACACACTCAAAATAATGTAGAAATGACCAAAGCTAGCTCTCATCCCTTGAGGAGCGCAGATTCAGGGGTGGAACTGACTAAGCTGCAGACATGCAATGACCAATCGCCTTCCAAACCCGAAAGCAGCTCGGAGTCGGAATTCAAGATGGCTACAATAAAGTCGGTATGTGGCATTATGGAAAGGGCAGCCGCAAAATTCCAGCCCCTGAGATCTGACCACCATAGTGTAGAGTCATGCAGCAGTGCTCTGAGGGAAGTGTCGGACGTACAGAAACATGCACGTGAGTCTTGGTCTTCTGCCTGTTTTCCTTCAGCAGCTTCAGATGTTGTAGAGGCTGTGCTGGGAAAGCTTGTGGAAGTGGCCGGCAGCGAAGAGGTTTCAGATGAGCGCAGCCTTGGGCAAGACCGGTGTGCTCAAGAGCCATCCACCACCTTGGCCATGAAAGTAGACCCTGGCACGTGGGTTGAGCGTTCACAGATCCAGGGAGTCACTGAGGAACTGGTTGACACAGTGATGGATAAACTTAAAGTCTTTTTGGGTATGAAGTCATCATCTGAAAGCCAACGGTTGCCTGCTCAAATGTGCAGGTCTGGAGAATTGAAAGGGGACAGTTTCCCACTGTCAGGAGGTGTATCAGTGTGTGAAACTAAAAGTGACGTTAAGAGCTCAGACTTAAGCCGCTGTGTACAGGATGTTGTCAGTCAGGTATTGCATACGATCAAGACTGAGATAGACAGGGAGAATGAAGCCCGTGCCTCACAGGAAACACTGCTAGCAAAAAAAGTTGTGGATTCTTTTTTGTGCAAAGTCACTGCTCCAAAACTAGAAAAACTGGATTCTGAGAAAACCCTGATGATATCTGAGGAGCCCTGCCGAGCTATAAGCACTCATGTTGAAATAGAAGACCTGGAAATCCCTGATGAAATCCCTGTCCAGCCCTGTGATCCCGTCAGTGTCCCAGGCATGGTCATCTATTCGCAGTCCGACCCCACCGACGAGACCCCGACGGTCTCCTCCAGGAGAGCCGCTTGCAGCTCCTCATCGAAGACTCCCGCTCCGGCCAGCGAGAAGGAGGAGGACCTCGTCAAAGGCCCGGGGTCCAGGTGCACCGTGGGTATCCGACCACGCTGCCGTAAGAAGTCTTTGGCCCCGAAGGACCTAGGCCTGTCTGGAAATGAGCCGGACTTCGTGTCCGAGGGGGTAACCCCCAAACGAAATCTCATGGAGAAGCTTTTCAGGGGAAAAAGATTCACAGCCAAGGAACAGCTGGCAGGAGAAACCATAAGGTCACTGTCCAGCGCTAGAGCAGCAGACCATTCTGGCCCCACCAGCGCTGTGCGGCTGCCTACTGGAAGAGGCACAGTGCCCCCTGCTGGCGCCGCGGCGCCGGAGAATGGCCCGGCAGTCGGCACCATTGCAGACGCTGCAGACTCTCTAGCTAGAACCAGGCGTAGAGGGACTCCAGCCCAGCTTCCGGAGAAGACCTTCCTGGCCCCGGTGTCCGTAAGCTCGGCCACCTGCTCCACTGTGGGTTCCTCCTTGGGCCAGGATGTCGCAATGGCAGCCAGAGGTAAGCTAACCGTGATGTCGCCGAGCCGTCGGCTACGTGTGTTTGCACCACTGAGGTGTTTGAATAAGGGTGTTGTATTTCCTGGAAAGGAAATGGTATTATGACTCATCTTTGTCTCAGGCTCTTAGCATTTTATCACGCTTGCAAACTGGCTAAAACAGCACCACGGGGGTAATTTAGGATGAAAGTTATTTTGAGGGCTTATTACAGTATACAAGCTCATCCTGGAAAGAGATCAGTTCCTCGGGAAGCTGCACACACAGTGTTACCATGTTGCTCTTCAGGGTGAACTGCTGCAGGCGTCTGCTGTTAGAGCTCTTTTAGGAGCTCTGTGCAACTGCCTGGCCCAGCTGTGTGGCTGAGAGCTGATCCTCTGTTCTATGGTGAGTTTGGGGCCTTGATGTAAAAGTGGGAAAAGAGCAACCTTTAATTTTAGTTGTACCTCTTTGCCCCACAGAGAGACGTGTGAAAAGGCTGCCGAAGATAGCCCCACAGGCTGTTGAGAAGGTATGTTTCCTGCAAGGTATACAGTAGTAGCAGTTGTGTTCTGCAGGTGACCACTGATAACGGAAATGGATCATCACCACTCGTATGCTGTGTGTTGCTGTAAGAGCAGGACAGTGTCCAGGCTTCACCCCGGTGCTCTCAGTGCAGCTCTGATCTGCTCTGTGATGCTTCTGCGTTGAAGAGTGGAGACTTCCACTTCTTTATTGATACCGTACAGATGTGCCTGTTTTGTGTTGTCTTTCCAGGGCCTCCAGGAGCACCCAGGACAGTTTGAGGGCTTCCCAGCTGGTGAGTTCTATATGGTTGGCAAGGTTATGCAAAAGAGGGATCTTAAAGACGACTGCTTCCTAGAATCATCACAATCTTATCCTGCCATTTCTTGAAAGAAGCCAGGGTATCAGCTTCAACAACATTACTGGGCGGCTTGTTCCACACTCCCACAACCCTTTGGGTAAAGATGTGCCCACTGTTCTCAGCGTTAAATTCAATTGCACATACTTTTCATTTATGTTCTCTGATTCGAGTGTCAATCTGAGTTTGAAGAAATCTGCTGGGTTGAAGTTTTGAAAACTTGCATCCAATTCCCTTTTAATTGTCTCTGTTCAGCACTAAAAAGGTGCAGTTCCTTCAGCCTGTCAGTGTTAGGCACTCCTTCACACCCTGAATTTAACTTAGGGCTTTTCTCTTGACTGATTCCACAGCAGCCATTCATTTTCTACAACACGCTAAGCAAAACTACACAGTATAATGAATGAGGCCTGGTCTTGCGTATTCCAGAATCACAAGCAACTTCAGATACATTTGGAAACAGCTTGTTCTTTTTTTTGCATTGGACCTGCAGTGACGTCTGCAGGTTTTAAGCAGCGTCAAGGATCATGAACGGGCCGTTTTTATTTTACAGACTAGTACGTGTTGTTTTGGCTGAACAAATATTGCAAAAGACAAAGGAAATCTAGCCTGATTACACGCTTGCCTTCCATTAAAACCTAGCCTTTTGCAGATGGGAGTTATCTAGTACTTCGAGGGAAAAGATTTCCAAGGTACTGTTCTGGGACTCCTGGTTCTGTTTTTTCTTTCTTCGGCGCTGTAGCTTGTCGTTTCCTTGTACGTGTGTCCTACGGGTGAGACCGCGCCCTGAAGGTGGTTAGATCATGCAGGAGACGCCCTGTTTCTTGTGGTCTCTGTAGCAGTTGCAGCAGCTTTGGGTCGCTGTCCTATAGGACACAGGTTTCCCAGTTCTGGTCCCCGAGGCCCACACACCTCTAGGCTTTCACTCCGGTTGAACTTAATTACCTAATTGAAGCCTTAACTGAATTAATAAGCCGCTTAATTGGAATACCTGCAAGGTTTCTTTTCCAAATCAAAGGTTTGGGTTTTTATTTTACTTATCAAATGCAAAAGTTAAAAGGCGACCTCCAATATTTTTAAAAACCAAGTTCCAATTAATCCTATTATTAAGTTAATTAAGAGCTCAACGTTTTAATTGAGCTAGGCTGGAACAAATATCAGCAGGTGTGTGGGGCCCCAGGACCAGCCCTGTAAACTCTGGCTGTGGACACGGCGCCCCCTTCTGTAGACCGCGCCCCCCGCAGGACCTGGACTGTATCCCCCTGCTGCAGACAGCGCCCCCTGCAGGACCGGGACTGTAACCTCCTGCAGGACCGGGACTGTATCCCCCCGCTGTAGACAGCGCCCCCCGCAGGACCAGGACTGTAACCTCCTGCAGGACCGGGACTGTATCCCCCCGCTGCAGACAGCGCCCCCCGCAGGACCAGGACTGTAACCTCCTGCAGGACCGGGACTGTATCCCCCCGCTGCAGACAGCGCCCCCCACAGGACCAGGACTGTAACCTCCTGCAGGACCGGGACTGTAACCCCCCGCTGCAGACAGCGCCCCCCACAGGACTGGGACTGTATCCCCCCGCTGCAGACAGCGCCCCCTGCAGGACCGGGACTGTATCCCCCCGCTGTAGACAGCGCCCCCCGCAGGACGGGGACTGTAACCTCCTGCAGGACCGGGACTGTAACCCCCCGCTGTAGACAGCGCCCCCTGCAGGACCGGGACTGTATCCCCCCGCTGCAGACAGCGCCCCCCGCAGGACTGGGACTGTATCCCCCCGCTGCAGACAGCGCCCCCTGCAGGACCGGGACTGTAACCCCCCGCTGCAGACAGCGCCCCCCGCAGGACGGGGACTGTAACCTCCTGCAGGACTGGGACTGTATCCCCCCGCTGTAGACAGCGCCCCCCGCAGGACGGGGACTGTAACCTCCTGCAGGACTGGGACTGTATCCCCCCGCTGTAGACAGCGCCCCCCGCAGGACCAGGACTGTAACCTCCTGCAGGACCGGGACTGTATCCCCCCGCTGCAGACAGCGCCCCCCGCAGGACCGGGACTGTAACCCCCCTCTGCAGACAGCGCCCCCCGCAGGACGGGGACTGTATCTCCCTGTTGCAGGAGATCTGTCTGGCCTACCCTCTCTTTACACCTCATGGCAGCGCATCTAACCAGGGGAGACCCATCTTTCTTGCAGTTGTTCCTGTTCCTCCGACCTGCCCCAGAGACAAGCCTCCTCCTCATAGACGGCTCCTCAGAGCCAAGCCGTCTCCTGCCCAGAGGTTCCAGTAATCCAGCGCCCCCTACAGACGACGGGGGGGAAAAGCATCCCAATAAAAAAAAATATTTTAATAAAAAATTTAAAAAAGGTGAAAAACTGAAAAGCTGTAAAGGACTGTTTTATATCCATGGGAGAGAGACGGCGCTGCTGTAACAAGCGCTCAGACCTGTGAGGTGGGCGTTGCGCAGTTATGACCATAAACCTGCCAAGAGCTAAATCTCTTAAGTCTTGTTATGAATTCAGTTCATCTTGACAACTCGCCCTGTTGCTTCAGCCCACTGGCACTTCCGTTTTACTGAATGTATCGTAGCTGACATGTCTAGAAGGTGTTGAATCATTGTGTTTTACTTGTAATCTGAGACTAGTTGCTTTTGCAAGTGGAAGTCCTTTTGAGATCACTCCTGGACTTCTCGAGCACTGTAAACCCCCACAGCTCTGCCTTCCACCCACAGCCTCCAGTTCAGCCCAGGTGATGTTCCTGAAGTGTTCACTGCAATTAATCTTGAAATATAGTGAAGGACATTTGCGAGCTTTCAACACCTTTTAGATGTGAATATGTGGAATGGCAGTGGGTGACAGTGGTCAGATGTTTATTTAGAGTCGGTCGATTCAATAAGCTCAAGTTTTAGTTGCAAAAATTAAACTTTATAGTAGTAAGCAGCCATGTCACCCTGCAACCCATGACTGGCAGCCCCCCTGAAGTCCAGCAGGTGTCTGGTCTGGTCAGTATCTGGATGGGAGACCTCCTGGGAAAGATTAAGGCTGCTGCTGGAAGAGGTGTTAGTGGGGCCAGCAGGGGGCGTGACTGGGAAACTATACTGTAAAATGGTGCCGTCTTTTGGATGAGACGTAAAACCGAGGTCCTGACTCTCCTGATTAAAAATCCCAGGGTGTTTCTCGAAAAGAGTAGGGGTGTAACCCCGGCGTCCTGGCCAAATTTCCCATTGGCCCAATCATGGCCTCCTAATAATCCCCCTCTATGAATTGGCTTCATTACTCTGCTCTCCTCCCCACTGAGAGCTGGTGTGTGGTGTTCTGGTGCACTATGGCTGCCGTCACATCATCCAGGTGGGGCTGCACACTGGTGGTGGTGGAGGGGAGTCCCCATTACCTGTAAAGTGCTTTGAGTGGAGTGTCCAGAAAAGTGCTATATAAGTAGAAGGAATTATGATTAATTTGTGGTTCAACTGTCCAGCTACCCTTGGCCACAGGAGTAAAGGTTATAGGCGGGAGGAGGCCATTATTGCCTGTGGATCACAGATCAGAGGATCTGATCCAGATGTTGGGCGCCTGGGGCTTCAGCTCACGCGGAAGCTATCCGTAACTCGCCGTCTCATCTGTGACGTCACGCACAGACGTTCCCCCGTACAGAGGGCTGCGGGCCTGAGGTCAATGCGTATCGGCTGAGCTTTCGCTGTTGTTCTCTACTTACAAGTATGCTGCCTGCAGCTGTGCTGTCTATCACGGCCGAGGGGGCTGATATCACAGCGATCAATACGGCAAATGATCTGAAACGGCTCCGACAGCTGAACTCCGAAGGCTAACTGCTTGCGTGCACTACACGCTGTACTGGATACTTTGAAACGTATGTTGGTAACATCAGTATTTCCGTACTTAACATCTTATCGAGTTAAATCGAACCAAACTGAACCGCATCTGGTGTATTTGCGAAGGAGACTAAATGAATTACTTTCACTTAACGCATGAAGATATCAGTGATAATACATCGCGCACACAAGATCCTGCATCCCGGCGTCAGGACCCGCTCAGAAAGTACAACACGAAACGCCTCGGCGGTCTGCAAACAGAAAGCCCGTCGAATAGCAGGACCCTTCCGGAAATCAGCACGACTGCGACAATGTTGCGCCCGACACCCTCCTGGAACAGCAGAGCGGTGAAGTGATTCGCGGCTCCCGCAGGGGGGGGGGGGACAGGAGGAATTAAGAGGGTTGAAGCAGGAATACCACTGAAGGGCGTGACGCCATACGGCGTCGAAGAAGCCGGGATGTGAAAGCCCTGGCAGCGTTTCGAAAGGCTCCGGCGCCTCCAGTCCTGCTGCCCGTGCGGACAAATGCAGTGCTGTGGCGTACGAGCGAAGAGCTGAGCGGAATATCCCCGGCGGGTCGCTAAACCGCTACGGTGCTCACAGCTGGATCTGATTTGCGCCCTTCGCCGTCACTCCCGGGGGGGGGGGAATTAAAGCCTTGTTTTACAGGAAGCGAGCGCGGCCGAAGTCGGGGAGGGCGACGAGAAGTGTCACAGTAGCAGCGTTGAAGTTGAAGAAAAAAAAGCATTAACGCCGACACTGAGGTAAGACTCGGCGCAGACGGGGAGGCGTTTACAGTACGTGAGCTACAGCGGTGGAGCCAGTTGATGACCTTTACTGTCTCAAGATGGCAACGGAGGAGCCCTGTAGTACTGCGATACTGTGGAGTGCTGTTACTAAGAGCACTCCAGCAAGGTTGTCTGCTCGTATCGTGATTATTTAACGTCTCTCGCCCGGTGTCTCGAAATCTCTCAAGTCTTCGCTTAAATAGGGACAGTACGCGCGTTAGCTTGATCCTATCCTGGGGTGCCCTTGGGTCGCTTTATGACGGGTTAAGTCAGAGTGTAGCGTTTAATAACGTTAGTAAAATGACACTTCGCAGTATCGCTGGACAGACATACAGGTACGAAGTTCTGCATATATGGATAAACACGGCGGGACAGGTACTGGGAAGATGCCTGTCTCTGCCCCCAGTGTTACTCGCAGAGACCACCCAGAAGTGAGCAGAGCGAATCGGTGTTTCCAGAGGCCTGACCAGAGAGGTCTCGCATATAGAGGCTCCAGGGACCGGCTGGGTGAATTGCCGTCGTTGTGATATGAGGAGATCTTTTAGTTCAGACGATTTATAGCCCTCTCCGGGAAGCGCCTTTTAACTGCAGGCACTCCTGAGAGTGAATCGAAGGGTATGTTTGCCCCAGGGTCAAGACTGAGAAGAGTGCCTGCGATTCGCCCCCGATGTAAATTTTATCCCAAATCGTCCGTTTTCTAAAGGTTTATAAGCAAACACCAAGACTCTCATCAGCCTGACCCTCCTAGTGAGGCCACTCTGTTCCTGGACAGCGGCACAAGCCTTTACTGCAGGGGGTCTGTGAGCTGCATGATTGAGCCAGTGTCTCACAGTGGAAGTCCTCCTCCTTTTTCGTCAGTTTGGAGTCGGCAGTTATTCTGTCTGTTTTGTAGGAAGTGTTTTATCAGCAGGGCCAGGTGTTGATTGCAGGACTGGCGCCGTGTGTGCAGAGAGTGCAGCTCACGCGTGCAGGGACAGGCCCCTAGGGGGCGCTGTTGTGCAGCAGGCGCGGGGCGCCCTGGCGGACTCATGCCCGCACGTCTGTGATGGCCCTGAGGGAAACATGTGCCTCTGCCGGCGTGCGGTTCCTGGCAGGATCACTCGGGAAGGCCCGCTGGCGGTGAGCTGTCACATCGAGAAGGCTAGCGCCCCCCTGTGGACATATCATTTACCTGACCCTTAGACCCTGAATCCTGGCTGCATCCCGCCTTCAGTCCAGTTCTGATTGTGTCAGTGACTGGGTTTCGGCTGGTGCCAGCACTGCACATTGCTGGCATAATGGTCACAGCCCAGCTGCCCAGTTCTGTCCCTAAACCAGCCACATAGCAGTCCAGTTCCTTCATTAAACTGATCTCCCAGCAGTCCAGGTTTATTCCTGTACTTACCGCCCAGCAGTCCAGTCCAGTTCCTTCACTATACTGACCACATGGCAGTCCAGTCCAGTTCCTTCCCTAAACTGACCTCCACCAACAGCCTGTGTAGCAAGAGCCCGGTGGAGTGAATGACCTCAGCACCTGTCTGGCTTGCTGTCTTCTTGCCTGAGTGTTGCTGGGTAAAGTGAGTGGAAGAGGGACAGTTTCCCAAAGGGAACAGGACTCCTGCTGGGAGGCCCTTTCCCAAGCACTGGCATCGACACCACAGTCTGCGACGCTTCAGAGAGGAGACTCCACACTCCCAGAGAGAAGCTCCAGGTCTGGTCCTGTTCTAGAGTAAGGGCTGAAGTCCATCTCTCTGTTTTCAAGGGGCCTTCTCTCCTGCCTGCCTCCCTTGGCACAGGGGCCCTGTGTGCTGCTCTGATGTGCCCACTGACCTCCTGTCGCTGGACAGTTTGGATAAAGAGATTCTAACATGACTCTGCTCATTCCGGAGCCACTATCAGAGCACGAGCAGACCACCGTGCCAGGGGGAATGACTCATCCTCTTTTCCTTGCAGAAGGGGTTAAAAGCCACAGTAGAAAGCAGACACACAACACCAGGCATGAGAGGCCCTGCTGCTGAGATCAGCGTCAGTAACTAGTCATTTTAAATGCACATCAAGGGCTGAGAGAGAGCAGCTCTTTAATCTGGCCTAGCCCCTGCCATTGTTTATTCATTGACCTGAATCCTGGCAGAAGAAAAAAGCACACGCACAACCTCATTAGTGGCAATACAGTGTGTAATTAGACCTTCACTGTAACAAGGGCTGTGTTCTATAAATAGAGCTCAGTGGATTAGAAGTGTTCATCGCTGGTCTCTTTGGTCCTTTAGCACTAGTGAAGGGAAGGACAGTGTTTCTGCAGAAGGAACAGTGTTGTCAATGGACCTGGACCGGAACCAGGCAGGATTTCAAGAGAAGACTTGAAAACTCGCACAGCTCAAGTCCAGACCAGAGTGTGACCTCTTTCCACAGGTCTCGGGGGTTTTACAGAGATCTCAAAACCTGCCGGCTTGTGGCACCTGGGCACCAGGAGTTGGGGACATCTGGTGAAATGAGCAAACTGCCCGTGTTCGTCTGTCGTTTTTGTGGACTGTAGTTGTGGCAGACCGGGACCTGCGTATGTAGTGTGGCAGAGTGCTGGAGGGCTTGGTCTGCCTGCCTTATTGGCAGAGCACGTGAGCACATGCATTGTTTGTATTTGCTGAGATATCTGTCAGCTGCAGTAGCTGCACAGGTGTGCGCCCCTAGCCCTTAGAGACTGTCAGAGCAGCCTAGTTTTGATTTTTAGGAAACCATGGTAGGTGGCCAGCTACCAGTGCTGCCTCATGGCTCCTGGGATACGTTTCAGCGTGGGCACCTTCTTTGTGGAGTTTGCATGTTCTCCTCATGTGTTTTCTACAGCTGTTCAAGCTTCTTTCCTCCTCCCTGAGACATGCTAGCTTAGGCTTGACTGGAGCCTCCAATGTGTGCCTGTGTGTCTCCTTGCTATAGACCGGTGTCCCATGCAGACTGCAGTCCTGTTTTGTGGAATAAATGGCTTTCTGATAACAGGTGGATGACTTAATCTGTTTGATATACATAGTTCGTGAGCTTCCCACCTTCTGCATGCTTTCTTTTGGAACATCATATTCTCCAGAATTTGTTCCTCTCTCAACCCAGCAGCCATATCACTCTGCAACTCACAACTGGCAGCCCACTGAAGCTCAGCAGGTGTGAGCCTGGTCAGTACCTGAATGGGAGACCTCCTGGGAAAAACTAAGGTTGCTGCTGGAAGAGGTGTTAGTGGGGCCAGCAGGGGGCGCTCACCCTGCGGTCCATGTGGGTTCTAATGCCCCAGTATAGTGACAGGGACACTATACTGTAAACAGGCGCTGTCCTTCGGATGAGACGTAAAACCGAGGTCCTGACTCTCTGTGGTCATTAAAAATCCCAGGGTGTTTCTCGAAAAGAGTAGGGGTGTAACCCCGCCGTCCTGTCCAAATTTCCCATTGGCCCTTATCAATCGTGGCCTCCTAATAATCCCCATTTATAAATTGGCTTCATCACTCTGTTCTCCTCCCCACTGAGAGCTGTGTGTGGTGAGAGTACTGGAGCATCATCCAGGTGGGGCTGCACACTGGTGGTGGTGGAGGGGAGTCCCCATTACCTGTAAAGCGCTTTGAGTGGAGTGTCCGGAAAAGCGCTATATAAGTGTAAGGAATTATTAATTATTATTATTAGTATAACCCCTGTGGGCACCAGGCTGTTACAGTAATATATTCCATGATACTGCATTCTTTCCACTCAGATGCGTACAGCAATATCTCCCTCGGCACTTCCTGAACTCTGCTGTCTAGACTTCAGACTGCTTCATTTAATTCTCTTTTTCTTTGTTTTTCACGTATTCGACAAGTGTGCCTGTGTGAATCCGTGTCTCTGTGCCCTGCGCTGGACTGGTGTCCTGTCCAGGGTGTATCCTGCCTTGCTGGGTTAGGCTCCAGCTCCCCCGTGACCCCGAATTGGACGAGGCAGTTAGGAAATGGATGGATGGACGTGTTAGACAAGGGGGTATCTGAAGAGCGCTGTGTGTTTTCATGCACTGGGTAACCTACAGCTGGCAGGGTTGTTTAATATCTGCAGACAATGGGAAAGGCAGGATTAAGGGTTCAGACAGATTAATGGATAGTTGAGCTGCAGGGAAAGCTGGGTGACACTGGAGCCCTGAGGAGC
Source organism: Atractosteus spatula (assembly GCF_055471065.1). Lineage (NCBI taxonomy): Eukaryota > Metazoa > Chordata > Actinopteri > Semionotiformes > Lepisosteidae > Atractosteus > Atractosteus spatula. Next base: position 64,280,157 of record NC_142706.1, on the reverse strand, counting down.
AGCATCCACAGTCTCTGACTGAAAGGATGCTGTTTGGGCCTGCCCGTGTGTGGCCTATGGGTCAAGCATGCCACACATCTCTCTGACCGTTACGAAGTAGTGCTTCTCCTCCCTCGTCCCCAGGCCTCCCTCCGGCATGGCAGCGGTGTTGCAGGCGCTGCTTAGCGCCTCGGAGAAAGCGGCGAACATAGCGCGCGTCTGCAGGCAGGAGGCGCCGCTGTTCGAGCTGCTGGTCCAGGAGAAGACGGGAGCCGACAAGAACAAGAAGTTCGTCCAGGACTTCAAGACGCTGGCCGACGTGGTCATTCAGGAGATGATCAAGCACGACGTGGGCAAACAGGTGCAGGACCAGAACCGTTGTGGTCTTTCTGTGAAAGACGAGTGTGCTCCAAATGATTTGATTTGACTTTGTATTGTTCCAGAGCGTTAATTTGCTTTGCAGGCAAGTTAAAGGCATAATACAATACACAATACATTTAACATAATGTACCCATTAACAAACAGAAAAATAAAGTAAATCATATAATCTGTTGTCCAAATTAAGCAGGTTATTTTCCGAATCAACGCCCAGTAGGAAGGAGCTGAGATTCTCTGTGCAGGGGGGTCCTGACGGTCATGATTCTATTGGTGTAGATGTCTGAAAGCTGTAGCACCAATAATTTTGCCTGTTGGCCAGTCCTACATTCATGCTGTTGGAAAGAATAATTTCCAGAACCTTTTATTTTAGTTACAGTCGTTCCTAATTCCTGTTACAGAAACAGGGAGTGACCCCAGTCTGGCCCGGTATCTACCCACTGGGCAGATTGGTAGTCTTTCATTTTACAGCTCTGAGCTCCTAGTCTGGCATAGGGTGGGACGACCTCGAAGGCAGAAGACCCTGGGGAGCGGGGGGGGGGGGGGGGGTTCGCAGGAAGGCTCCATGGCCAGACGCCCCCCTGCGCGGGTGTGAGGGGGGGGGGGTGCTAATGGTGTCTGTTTTCAGTTTCCAGAGCTGGTGGGCTTCATCAGCGGAGAGGAGTCCAACAAGTTCGAGAACGGGCTGGGTAAGGCCGTACGGAAGGTCTTGGGGTGGGGGGGCTGTGTTTTCCTGGCGGTCAGCAGCCATGTGTGGGCTCTCCCCGGCAGGCGAGAGCGTGACGGTGCGGGTGTGCGACACGCCGCGGGAGACGGCCGCCCTGCTCAGCGCGGTTCTGGACGGCAACCGGACAGCCGCCTCTCTGCTGGCCCAGGCCGTCCACCAGGACCTGGAGGTCAGCGACCTGGCCGCCGCCAGCCTGCAGCTGGACGTGAGCCCGGACAGCCTCGGCGTCTGGATCGACCCCATCGGTACGGCGTTCCCCGGCGTGGGGCGAGTCGCCCGGCTCCAAAAGACCAGTCTCCCATCCTAAACCCCTTACTGGTCGTTCTGGCATCGGTGCAGAATTGAATTTGGACTTGTTTCCCTTGCTTTCCTCACGTTCTGTTTGCTGAACATGCTTTGAACTCGCAGACTCAACCATTCTTTCTTTCGGGCAAGAGCCAGGACTGATCACATAGAATTGTGCAGCTCTTTTCTGCCAGAGGGCCTGCTGGTTTTCATCTCAGCTGATGCTTCAGTTACTTGAAGGATCCTGCTGTGTTTATATCTTGACCGTTTGAAATGCCCTGTAAACCGTGCAGGACTATGGCTGCCCAGCTGCAGGAGTCCTGCTCTCGGGTGTATGGATCCAATGCAAGTGGCTCTAAATCCCTGTAGTTTTCAGCCCCGAATCTCGAGAACACTTGGTCTTATGCTTTTTCTTCCAACTGAGATTAAATCACAGGGTAATTGAGTTCAGGTTTCTATATGCTCAATGTGGGTGTGTCTGATTTACAGTGTCACACCTATTACGGGCATGTCTCACATTGTTCAAGTAGGGAGCTGCGTCAGCATGCGTAGGCTGCAAAGGAACAAGTAAAGGTTTGTGCCATGTCTTCACAATGTCTTGACACCCAAAAAATGCCCCACAGCCAAAACAGTTTTTCTTTTCTTCCATTTACAGCATGGAATAAGCCTTTACTTGTTCTTTTGCACTTCTCACATAGTATCACTCCCACCTGTGGGCATGTCTAATCTAATATCACTCCCACGTGTGGGCGTGTCTCATCTAGTGCCACTCCCACATGAGGGCGTGTCTAATCTAGTGCCACTCCCACATATGGGCATGTCTAATCTAGTGTCACTCTCACGCGTGGGCGTGTCTAATCTAGTGTCACTCCCACACATTGAGAATGGAGTGGCTGTGTGGAGTCAGCTGTGATGTTCCCTGCCAGTCTGAGAACTGTATTACGAGATAAATCCCTGAGCTGGGGCTGCTGCTTCCCGATTATTTTCCCTGTCATTTTCACAATCCAGGACAGTTTGGTTTTGCTTTTCGACCTCAGGTTTCCAAACCAAACTGTCATGTTAAACACCAGCTCTCAACAAGGCTTTTACATGCCATCTCTAGGACATTTTGACTGTCATTAAAGTTCTTTAGGCTTATCGAAGGAGTAGGATAGGAAGGAGAAGGAGACGGAAGGCGTAGACCTAGAATTGACCTGACCAGGGCTGTGCTGTGCTTCCAGATGCCACCAGTCAGTACATCGAGGGGAGAGAGGACGTGGAGGCCCAGGATGGACTATACCCAGGGGGTTTGCAGTGTGCCCTGGTTCTGATCGGGGTGTACCTGCGGGCCAGTGGAGAGCCCATCATGGGCGTCGTCAGTCAGCCCTTCGCTCACAAAGACCCAGGAGGACAGGGGTAAGGCCATCCAGCTTCCCGGCAGGAGAACAGGCGTTGACGCATTTCATATTTGACTTGACCTGTTTAACATGTATGCCGGCCATTTTAGGCTCGGTGGCAGGGGAAAAAAATTACCAGAAATGTGAATTTTTAAGAAAAACGGAAAGAAATATTCATGTGAATCTGAACGGATTGTGCACAATAGTCAACCCATGCCATTTGCTGTTCCAGCTGGAGGGGTCAGTACTTCTGGGGGGTGTCCTATGGGAACCTCAACGTCTCCTCGCTGCCTAGGCCGGAGGCGCCCTCCCACGAGGCGCTTGCTGTGGTGCTGAGCTCCAGTGAGAAGGAGCCAGTGAAGCAGGCTCTGGCGCCCCTGTGTGGTGGGAGGCTACATTACGCCTCGGGAGCTGGCTACAAGATCCTGTGCGTGGCCCTCGGGCTGGTGGACGCCTATGTGGTCTCGGAGGGCAGCACCTACAAGTGGGACTCGTGCGCCCCCCACGCCATCCTGCGGGCGCTGGGCGGGGGGGCGGTTGACCTGGGGCAGTGTCTGAGCGGCCTTGCTGAACACGGGGGGCGCCCAGAGCTGAAGTACCACCTGCCCCGAGCGGGATGCCAGGGGGCAGAGAGATGGGCCAACGAGGGTGGAATTGTGGCCTTCTTGGACCCCACAAGGCTGAAGAGGGTGATCAGTGCGCTTATGGGAGAAGTGTAAAACCGCTTCACTTAACTCCTTTGGTCACTGGCATCAGGCAACATCTTTTATCATGGTTTTAATTTCAAGTTTGGAAACAGGTACAACATCGGACTACAGTATTTAGTGCTGCCTTTTGTTCCAAATGTCTTTTCTGACATTTTGAAGCCACCTGCAAGCCAACGGGAGGGTAGGTGAGAGGGCACCCAGAGTGGGAGGGGACGCCCCTCGTCGACTCACCCCACAAATCGGCACAAGAAGAATTCAGATAAACGTGATGCACCAGTGAATTTCTGTTGAAAAACAGATCTTTGGCCCTAATGGAGCTGGCTGTACTCGGATTTCAAATCCGAAACCAAAACACGACGTTCAGCGTGGAGAGCATACTGGGAGGAAGGGCAACCAGGCAATTCTGTATCATGTTGACACATCATCCTGCACTGAATTCCGAATTCCTACCAAGGGAAAAAAAAAGCCAGTTTTGCTTAATGTCTGACACTTTTGGAAGATGTCCATTTGTCCTGAGTAAAAATGATAAACGATGGAGTTGATGAAATCTTCTACAGAAGGTCTGTGTTTTGTCTAGTAAACTGCAGCTGTCTATCACTATTTGTCCAAACTAGGACAGGTGTTTTATTTCCAGAAATCAAACCATTTTTTTATCTTTTTTATCAGCTTCCAGTTGAGGTTCCTTGATGTTGGTCTTTTAAGGCTCAAGGGTGCTGGTATTAGTTCCTCATTTTTCTCTCTGATCTCAGTTAGTTGAAGTAGCAGTTGGATCTGTTTGATAAACCGGACTTTTGCACACCTGTGAGGGGGAGGAACAGGTTCGAATTTGGTCTCGGTGGTGAGGGGCAGGGTGGGATTTTCGGTCATCATTTAGCAGATGTGACACGGGGTGTTTTTATGTAGTTCTTGAGGCAGGTGTTGGTAAATCACTCAAATATGGAACCCCACTTCTTCTGTTGCTGAGGGTCAGTGGGAAATAAATACATGAGGAGACTGGGGCAAGTTCAGTACTTGGGTACTTTTGATGCCATTCAAGGAGGCTGCTGCGTCAGCATGGGCAGGCTGTAAAGGAACAAGTAAAGGTTTATTCCCTGCTGAGAAGAGATGAAACACAATCTTTCGACTGTGACACCCAAAGAAGGCTCCACGGCCAAAATGCCATTTCTTTTCTTCTCTTCTCAGCAGGGAATAAACGTTTGTTACTTTTATAGGAGCTAAGGGATCGATTGTAACCTGTTGCATGGTTCATTCGTGAACCATGCAAGAATTGCAACCACAACACCAACCTGTGTTCATGAGAGGAGGGCTTGATTTGCAACCCAGTGTCCTCATGGTTTGGTTCATGTTTCATTACTAAGCAGCTCTTAAAAGGCTGTTTTCCCTTCCTCTGATGTTCCAAATTCCACACTGTACCCAAACTACGTTCATGTTTTTAATGTAATAACTGGGACGCCGTTTTGTTCATGAACAATAGTTGTATCAAATTAAGACTACCAGATCAATGCAGCTATACAAATAAAATAATCCCCAATCTCTCACCTGGGTTGTACTCTTCAGTTTTCTTGCTTTTTCACTCGTAGACTATTGAGTTGTTTTGTAAAATGTAATCGTGATGCATTTGCTTTTATTCGGACTCTCCTGATGTTTTTATTAAAACACTTAAAATTGCAATGTTGCAAGACTATCACAGAAAGCAAATGATAGTTTCATGTTAACGATGATGAAGCCAAGCATGGACCAAGTATAGCCCCACATTCTAAAGTGAAAGACTTGTTTTTTTAAGAAAAGCTTAGGTTGAAATTTATGTAGCAAAGCAATAGGTTTGTGCAGTAGCGTGTACCAGGACATTTTAATCCCCTTTTAATGTAATCCATGTTTGAAGATAGCATGTTTGAGTGCACAAAGCCTCAAGCCTAAGGGCAAAAGGGCTAGACGTATTTTGGGGAACAAAACTGGACTTTCTCCTCATTCCTCAAATTGGTAGGGAGCCTGGTATTCAACAGAGGTGGACAGCAATTCAGATAAGGGCTTCATTTAACCACAACGATTCTAGAGGAGATGCATGTGCTAGCCTGCATTGCTTCGCCGCATGCAAAGAGCCCAGGGGCTTTGCAAGCTGCTTTGAATGGAAAGGGAGGCTATGCAAAGAGACAGGAAGTCTGTGCCTGAGGCAGTTGCAGCCACAGGTTGCAAAACTTACCATCTTACACAGAGCCTCTCGGGGGGCAGTTCTCCTCAAACTGGGCCACTCACACTGCTCCGTCCTCCAACCGTCACACCAGCCGCCACAAGCAACATCTGCCGTACACAGCGCCTTGGATTCCACGGCAGCGAGGGAGAGCCAGTGCAGTTTGGCAGCAATAAGACAGCATTCATGGTCGAAGGTGTAATTAACGATAACCACCCAAGAAATACAAAACTTTATTTATTACTTTACAAAAGAATACGGTAAAACCGGAAACAACTAAATGTTCAAATACAAAATGTTTTGTAGCAAAAAACGATCTGTACAAGTGCAGTACACCAGTCTGACAGGCCATCTTAAGTGCTGATGGGTGGACAACAGGGATCACTTGTCTTAATACTGGCCTTCCTTCCCCTGCCGCTCTGGAGGGCCCCTTCCTCCTCTTCTTCTTCTTTAACAGGCTGTCCAAGCTCTTACAACACCTGTTTTCTCAACCCACTTCCCACTTCTGTCCTTAGTTTCAGAAATATGCAGCTATGGGTGCCAGACTCTAGTGAGATTCAGCAAAGATGCAGGTCCATTACTTTATTTCACCAGCTGCTGTTCTCCAGCAGAACCAGCAGCTCAATGACCTGACAGGCTGCCCGGTAGCAGTGCAGGCACAGGCTGACCTGCTTTTAAAAAAGGAACCGAATTCACACATGGAGTGAAATCCTGTGTGGGGAATCGTCCTCACATAACTCTTAATTCTCTGGAAATGTGAAATCAAAACAAAAAAAAAATTGGGGGGGGTGGGGGGGGGGAATAATGAACTGGGAAGATAAGATTAAAATCTCCCCCTTTTTTTTAGAACAAAACCTGACCTCTTTTTAGATACCCCGGTCTTCTCACAGTCCCATCACTGAGGGGAACACGGCTGCACCTGCAGGAAAGAGAACAGCAAGTCACAGCATGTGATGGTTGTGTCTGCAGGACCCAGCATGCTCATGTACATGCCCATATGACCAGGCCACTTCATGTTTCACATTTGGCATCACAGATTTATTCTGTTTTATGAACAGCCAGATCTGAGAGAGCCACTCTTCGCCAATCTAGCTTTCCCACTGTGACACCCACAGGCTTTTCCATGGGCCCTGCTACCTTTCATACAGAGACTCCCACAGTGCCCTCAGCAGAGTTGGCATTGCCAGGGGCACTGCTGGATCTCTCATCTAACACCCGGCCTGTTCCCAGGCGCCTGGCAAGCTGAAGACACCACCGAGGCCAGGTCGTTCAGGGAACTGTGTGTGTGAGATGGTGCTCTGCACAGACACTCAGAACACATGGAAGGCAGCCAGCTTTAAAAAAAGTATGATCTTTCATATTCCATATGCCGCAGGAGAAAGCTTTTGCGGGTATTTTTTGCAGCTGAGCAAACACACAACACAGATAAAAACAAGACTCTACTGGATAATATAAAGCTCATAAGGATCTGACTGCACTGACCAACTATGAAAAATTGAGCTGAAGCCGAGTCAGGGGGTATGATGGCTGGCGGTTAGCTCCATTCCCTCACAGCATGTATCCTGGGTTTGATGACAAACTAAGACACATCATTCTGTGTGGAGTTTGCATGTTTCCCCCACGTGTGCGGTTGTGCCCCTGGTACTCCCATTTCCTCCCGCAGAGTGGGGCCCCGCGTGGTGCTCCCGTACCTCACCTCAGCCCTTTAAGGGTCAAGTGGTTATTGACCCGGGGGTCAAGCCCGGGCGAGAGTGAAACCAGCAGGCCTTACTTTTGGGGCTGCCCTGGCCGTCTCCCCCGTCACAGTCGGGCACTTTCCAGTCCAGCTTGCGGCCCTTCTCGTACAGGCCCTTCAGCACCTTGCGGAAGTCCTCGGGGCCCCTGCCGCTCAGCTCCAGGTACTTCCTGTACAGCTGCAGGGCGGTGCGCGCGTCCTCGATGCTGTCGTGCGTCTCGCTCTGGATCTTCAGGTCTGCAGGGAGGACAGCATCGAGAGTCTCAGCCCTGCCCAGCCTCTCACGGCTTTTACTTGCCAGTACAGTGAAACTCGAGCTGCAGGCTGAGCTCCTGCAGTCCGCATCCTTCTGGTGGCACAGGAGTCTAGGCTAAGACATCGATCAGTTAACTGCAGTGGCGCAGGGGATGCACACCTTGAGTTAGCCAGGACAGGACAGAGACTTAGCCCTGTGACTCGACTGGCACCTGCGAGACCGCAGTAGTGTCAAAGAGCTGCAGCACTCCTCCGGCTGATGCCATCTGTACTGGGGGCACTTCAGGGCTTGCAGCATGAGCAGGAAACGGGAAGCACAAGACTCTGATGCATGCACATGCTCTTTAAGGCTGGTTCATTCATGTAACGAGTCAAATTAACTAAACATTTCCAAATTAGAATGAAAGGGGTATAAGGAAAAATAACCAGCAGCAACACATAACCATCAACATGACCAACCTGACTGGTATTCCTCCCTAAGAAATCAAATCAAAACGGTGCCAACAGAAACAAAACACAGACAAGACACTGAAGGTAAGAGACGCTGACTGACCCAGGAAGTACCAGGCGAGGAAGCGCAAGGAGATCATTCTCTTCCGGGGCATGTGGAACAGGTACACCGTGTCGATCACCTGGTCCTTCAGCACCTGAGCCATCACAGGGAGCACACTCAAGTTAGTACCGCCCCCACAGATAAAGGTGTCTGATAGATCATTTTTTTTATTCTTTGTAATCATTAATAAGGTTATCAGTAATATTTTATTCAGGGCAGGGAAGGTAATCAAGAATAACATCTGAAAATCACACACTACACTAAACCCCGAGTCACATGTTACACTAAACATGTGAAACTCACGTGCTTTATGTGACCAGGAAGAGATAAAAATCAAACAATTTATGACGGTGTCAGCAACCCTCTCGAGGACATGCTCTCCTGCAGACAAGACACACACACTACTGCTTCCCTTAGGGTGTCCAGCACTCCAGACTGCTGGAATCTGGGAAGCAGCAGAAACTTTAGAAATGTCTGGACTTAGCCCACAGGGCGACGAGAGCCTGGTTTGCACTGTCTGAAGCAGATGAGCCCCCCACCCCACCCCCCCCAGCTCACCAGCAGGTTGATGACCCGGAAGTCCTTCTGCAGCCCGTGGCCCACGAAGCGCACTCCCGTGTCGATGAGGAAGCGCAGTTTGAGGTAGGTGGACTTGAGCGTGGTCAGGTGTTTGGAAGAGATCTTGGCATCCAGATCACCTGGTTTGATACCAGAGTACTGAGTCAGGTAATCCACCACCTGCCAACAGACAGAGACACGGGAATAAGGACTGCCCACTGTACACTAATATCCTGTTATTCCCAGAAATTTCACAATAACCCTTGTTAACTCGGATAAAGAAACAGCCCAGATCTAACTAGCGTCTCTGAATTGCCCTGCCTGCCAGAGGCCCTTACCGATCTTAACTAAAGAGCCCTAGGCTGTTTCAGTTTTTGTGGGGACACCCCAGTGACTTACAATAAACAACACAAGTAAAAATTTGACTAGGAAGCCATTTGTTTACATTTTTCACCTAGAACATTTGATAATCAAAGCTTGTTGAATCAAGGATGACAAGTGTTTCATTAAAAAAGTAAATCAGTTTCCATGACATGAAGGCAGTTTCCAACACCCAGAACATCTTCCTGTTTTCCATTGTAAAGCATCTGAACTGAACTTCTGTCTGGGCTGATGAGAAACTCAAAAGAGGTGGAAAATATAAAAGACGGTTTAGTCACTTTAAAGAAAAAAAATCAAAAGCCCAGGGTCGCGTTCGCAGAAGGGCCGATTTCTCCAGCTCGGTCTTGAGCACGGATCCCCCTCGCTGCGCACGAACCTGCTCCTGCGTGGAGATGTAGTCATCTATGAAGGGGACGCCCTCGTTGGGGCCCTGACCCCTGACACAGGTGATCCTGGCCACGGACATCTGGCTGGGCTTGATGGTGGACTTGGTGCCATCGCTGCGTAGTTCCGCCTCCTCCTGCACACACACAGCACAGCGCGGTCAGGCCACGCGGTCAGGCCACGCGGTCAGGCCACGCGGTCAGACACCCGAGGCCTCGTCCCAGCAGACGCGCAGGTGATTAAGTCGTGATGGAAATAAGATTCCTCAACAAACAGCAACCGACGGCTAACTCTTAATACATAAGCACACAGACGGTGCTTTCTATTGGCAAATTGTTTCTTTAGATTGAGTAATTAGTGTACAGATTGAGTGAGTAACATCCACACATCTAAGAGACAGTTAAGATTCCCTTCTTCTTGGGTTAGAAGGCTGATTTCTTTGAATTTTAAAACGTTTGTCACAACTATTTTGAGCAAAACTGTACTCCAGACTATGTGGACTTAAAATATTGCTTTTCCCTGGTTTATCACTGAGTCTACTGCATATTCATTCAATATGGTACTTCAACACCAACAATCCAGCCAAAAGATTGTTCTGTCTCTTGTTTTTTCTCTAGTGTTCCATAGGGTTACCATCAAACCTATAACTCAGCCTCATTATCACACATGCACCTCTCTTAACACAGCTACAAATACACACTGACCTGGTTGAGGGTGACAAACTCAGCATCCAGCCCCACCAGGTCCCCTGCCTGGGGCATCTCACTGACCATCAGGGGGATGAAGGTGGCATGGCTTTTCCTCTGCTTCCTGGCCAGAGACGCCTCTGCCAGCAGCACGCTGGCCTCGATGGGGTTCTTAACTGAACACAGAGACCACAACACAGATTAGTGGCTCTAACTGATGTTGAGGTCAGTGTTCACATGGGTGTCGGAGACGGAGACATTAGGAAGACGAATGGAACTAAGAAATACCGGAGCGCATAAATCATGAACACAGGCAGGGAGACCAACACTAAGCGAGACAGAGAGATGCACAGCATATACAGGTATTAATGCTTGATGCCCCTACATACAAATAATTGAGTTCTTGAGCATTCCCTGCTGTATCTTGTGCAAGACCTACTGTCTCAGACAGGGGTCAGCAGTGTGTGCAGCCCAGCTGTACTGATCCCAGAGGCAAATGAACCCCAGGCGTCTTACTGCGCAGGTCGTGTTTGGTGTGGTAGCTCCTCTTGGCGTAGTACAGGATGGCCGGCACCTTCCAGTTCATGTCAAACTGGGCTGCTTCCGCCTGGTGGACAAAAACCATCAGCAGCATCAACAGGCGCTCTGCCTTCACAGTCACTCATCCAGAGCGGCTGCAGCTCAGGCCTGCTAGAGCCAGTGACTGCAAAGAGGACGCGAGAACGGGACCAAAAAATCATCAGGCTCTACGTTAAAATAATGAACGGAATATCACAACCTAGTAACCCACCACTGCAAAAACAATATGAAGAAGCACTATTCAACACCACTGCAAATTCCCTTTATTGCAAGTAAGGGCTAGCTGGAGGCTCACCCTAACGGTGGTAGTCAAAAGGACCCTAGATATTTTTTCATAAGGCTCCCCACCTCCCTACTACACTCACCACAGTTTCCCTGTACTGGCCAGTAGCCTGCAAAACTCTCAAAGGACATCTGCGATGTCTGCTGATGCCTTCAGACTTGCAGTTGTACAGAACGTGACTTTCTGCTTGGCAGATGCAAACATTAAGATACAGCAGTGAAACTGTTCCTGCTCGGGGGGATCAGAGATTTCTTCCCCTTCAAACGAAGCACCATAACTTAGACCTTGTGCTCAAGTCTCCTGTGCAGCAATGTGACTTCAAGCTGGAGCAGCAGACCACAGGGCAGGGGAACAACACTGATGGGGGTCCCATGCATCCTGGGGCTCCTGAGGGTCCCACTGGACCCGCCCACCTGGAAAGCCCAGTACCCCTGCCCTTACCTTGTTAATGGGCTCGATCAGGAAGTCGTTGAAGAGGTACCACTGCTGGTGTGTCACCCCCTGAAACCACAGGATGGGGGTTTAAAAATAACAGTGAAGGCAGAGGAAAACCCAGAGTGAATGAATCCCAACCCCCCCACAAAATACTGAGTGAATATTTTTACTGAGCAGAAAACAAGGTGAAACAAATAGATTGATTTGCTATGGTGCCGGCACCTGTTCCCAGCTTGTTCTTTAATAATGATAGCAGAGCTAAGTGAAAGATTACATCCTGAACTCACACGCTTCTTATCTAGGACATGTGAAAGACGTCTCTTGGTCGTTGATTACAATCCGCAAACAGCAGATCTCTCCCTCTCAGCTTGTCTCGTACCCCCCCCCCCCTTTCAGAAGATAAAGCAGATCTTTGTTTTTTGTGGCCTTTCTCCACAGAGGAAGCACTGCCTTCCTCTGGCTGCACTGTTTCACCCTCAATCTCTCTAAAATAAGTCCCCAGCTCAATCTTTCTCCTCCAACCCGTCTGCCCGCCCCCCACGGACTCCCCGGGCTCTCTCAGAACCCCCTGCCCTCTCTCGAGCCTCTCACCTCTTTCCTCTGATGATAGGTCTCTCCCACTTTGATGTGTGCCACCAGGTTGCCACCAGTCCGGGCATCCAGGATGTGCGACACCGTGACCATCAAATCGTAGATGACGGCCCCCTCTGCCTCCTCTTCAGAGCTGAGCTGGGGAGCAACACAAAGCACATGTGTGCGTCACACAGCTGTGGCACAGCCATGAGCGAGCAACTATTCAGGCATGGCATGATCTGCAGATGCGACACTGCGACCACCCACTCAACCCTCTGGAAAAGCCACGGAGCAAAACCCCTTCGACCCGCCTGGGTTGTCTCAGGTAGTGCTGGACCTGGGCCGCTATCTGCGTAGAGTTTGTATGTTCTCCCCATGTTTGCATGGGTTTCCTCCCACAGTCCAAAGACAAACTAGTCATATTGGGTTAACTGCTTTGTGGGAAAACGAGCCCTTGTGAGTGTCTGTTTATGTCTGTCTGCTCTGTGATGGACTGGTGTACCATCCAGGGTGTACCCTGCCTTGTGCCCATTGCTTGCTGGGATAGACTCCAGTTGCCCCATGACCCTGAATTGGGAGAAGCGGTTAGGAAACGGATACATGAAAGGATGGATGGATGGATGGATGGTTTCCTGTCTCTGTTCCTTCACCTCCTCATTCTCGCTCCAGCTGTGCACCTCCAGGCCCTTCGTCTTGCTGATGGTCATCTTGATGCTCAGGGGGATCCACACGCGGCGCAGGTCCTCCAGGCTGGAGTCAAAGGTCAGACCCTCTGCGCTGCACAGCTCCTCCCTGCAAGAGGCAGCAGAACACCGCTCATCATGCAAGAGAAGTGTAAACAGTCTGCTCCCACCAGGCTCCGTCACCTTGGGTAACGAATGATACACGAACGTGTACTGTAAATTAAAGACTAGCTGCTAATTGTTCTTATTTGAACTTTTTCCTACCGCCTGATTTTCTATTACTTTGCAAACTGATAACTGGGACTGACTGTGCACGAGACACTGAGAAAAGCTCGTGCAGAAACGCTTGCGGGCAGTGTAATGGGGCGAGCGAAAACATCCAAGTATAGCAAAAGTTCCTTAAAAAGATGGTTGATTTGTTGTAAGAGAATCTCTTTCGTTCAATGGCATCTGTCAAATAAATAATGTACCCAGGCTCACAACACTGTAGCCAGTCTGAAAGGCACAACAGTGCCTCTCCTTTCTGCAGTAAAAGAAATGCAGTATGGGGAAGCAGCTCCCCATGAACTTTTATCGCAGCACCATAGAAAGTGTCCTCACTAGTGGTATCACTGTGTGGTACAGCAGTACTACAATGCATGACAGAGATGCACTGCAAAGGGTTGTGGCAATGGACAGAGGATAATAGGATGTGATTTACTATTGGCGAGACTCGCACCATCTACTGTCACAATAAAGCCCAATCCATCTTTCGTGATCCCAACCATCCCGGCCCACTAACTGCTTTCCCCCTGCACTCTGGTCAGCAGTACCGCACTATTAAAGCAGTGACCAGTAGGTTTGAGAACAGCTTCTACCCTACTGCTATATGCATCCTTAACAGCTAACTGCACTAGGCACTTTTTGCATGGTGTACCATGTTTTTTTTTCAGTTCTTCATATTTATTGTTCTCCAGAACATATTTATTGTTCTTATTGTATTATTGATTATGCTTGTAATGTACTGCCTGCATAGTGTGGTGTTGTCTGTTGTACTGCGTTGTCTGTGTATGGCCCGAGAGATCACCATGAATAAGAATTCCGATGTACATGTACATAAGGAAATAAACTCCTCTACTCTACTACTTCTCAGTAATGTACCCAGGCAGACGGCACGCATGCACAGAACACCGAGAGGCATTAGCATCCGAGAATGAACAAGCAAAGCCCTGTCCCCTCCCTCTGTGACCTCACCACTCTGTGGGGCTGGGCTCTGGCGGCTGTGGAGGCTCCATCTCCTCCTTCTTCACAGCTTTGTTGAAGGCATACTGTGGAAAGACAAGCACGCACTCTGATCCACGGCTGTATTCATTTATTCCTGTCGGATACAGCACTAGGGGGTGGCCAAGCCTGCTCCAGGAGTGACACTGTTGTAAAAGACTCTGAACAGAGTAATGGAACAAGTAAAGGTTTATTCCATGTTGAAAAGAGAAGAAAAGAAACAACGTTTTGGCTGTGTTTCACACCTGAAGAAGGCTCCTTAGCCAAAATGTTGCGTTTCTTTTCTTCTCTTTTGAGCATAGAATAAATCTTTTCTTGTTCCTTTGCGGCTGATGCAGCTCCCTACTTGAACTTATATAGAGTAATGATTTATACAGTAAATTAATTGGTTCAATTAAGTCATGATTGGCCAGCTGGGGTCCTTGTGAGCTTAGGGTGTTGGTATTACCCTTGCAAATGAACTTGCCCTTCAAAAGACTGATGATCATTGAACTACTTCACTGCACGAATCCCCTGCTGGGCTGTGGCACCCCAGGACCAGGACTGGCCACCTCTGCCATACACTGTGCGATGTCATTTCCAGCAGCAGTGAGAGGAAGGGTCTGGGTTCTACAGGACTGCAGGATTGAAGAGCCTCCTGGATGGGGATCAGGACGAAGGGCTGAAATACATCCTCGCCCTCACCTCAGCCTGGGCTTTCCAGAACTCTGCCTCTTTGGCGCTGTTCACCTCGCAGTTAATGACCAGCACGTCCGGCAGGCAGCGGATATTGCGCGTCTGGACCTGTGAAGAAACCAAACAGGTCGGCTTCAGGCTGTTCATTCCAGACAGACCGCACAAAAACTGCAAATCCCGCTCTCTCATTTGACTCCCTATGTAAGGTTACATGACAAACCAAATTGTCCATTTGCATCTCTAGCCATGCTCTCCCGTCATGCGCATTTCAGTCTCTCCCACAGGCCCCGCCATGAGTGCTGGCTTTCAGGCAGAGGGGTCAGTTTCAAAGACCACCGGTTTCATTCTTCATCAACATGTGTAGCTCACCCCACTGCAGTAGCTGTGCCAAGTCACTACTGCTACAGACTGGGTGTGGCGTCCTGGTGCAGCCTTGTGATGGATCCCTCTGGCAGGAGGTCACGGACTAGGAGCCTAGTTACTGGCCTAGTCCAGAGAGCCTTGCAGCACATAAAGCTGAGAAGCTAAGCAAGACTGCACTCAGGAAGTTCTGAGAAGGGAGAACTTGTAAGGAAAACCAGGTTGCCGGTGGACAAGTAGGTGGCGCTCTTCCCCCTGGAGCAGATATTCCAGTGCCCCAGTATGGCGACAGTGAACACTGAGCGATATGGAATGGCTGAATTACCATTTATGGATACATATGCCAGATATTTTTTTGTGAAAGGCCATTTTTCACATACCGAGAAAAACATGGAAAATCCAAACACATTAGAGGCGATTTACTGTAAACTGAGGATTAGACAAGCTATGACTGCAGATAAAGCCGACCCGTCAGATGAACTTGTCAAATCTCTCGCTCAAGAGGTTGGCACGTCTGAGTGGTTCCAGCTCAAATGAGAATGTGGGGCACTGGGGGAACATGGGTCCCCTTTTATTATTCAAACCTAGTTCAATTAGTTAATTTGCTCCTTTTGCAGGCTGCCCTTCATTATGTTAACATAGTCCCCACAGGAAGAACAAAACAATAGCAAAGCCTGGTGATGCGTTTTTAATACAGGGGTAAATGCTAGCAAAACAAAAGTCAACTAATCACAGCTGTGTGAGAGAAACAGCAAACGGGTGTGTTGCTGGTGAGGGCAGAGGAGCCCAAGAAGGCAGTAGAAAAGTGGAGCTCGGGGGGCGACACTCACCGTGGGCTGGTACTTCTCACAGTTCTCGCACCACGCCTGCGTGCTCTGGCCCAGGCAGATGCTCCTCTTCAGGATCTCCGTGAAGTCGTACTCCTTGATCGTCTTGTCTGGAAATAAGAGAAGAGAAACTACTTTGTTTAGGCTGTTGGGGAGTGCGGGTTTTCATTTGGAATTAATTGGATGTGGAGCAGGTTCCTTTTATCCAGAATAAGGTAGAGAGAAACGAGGAGTTTCACCCACTGGCTTCCTGGTGCAAAGCCCCTTGCCTTGTGTTTGGACTAGACAGACTTAATGATTGGCTTCCCCAAGGAAGACTCTAAATTAATTTTGCTCCTGTTTAAGATTTGCTCCCCTTTTTATAACTGTGAGTAACGTCATATTTTTCACAGCTGAGCTTTAAGCGAAAACAATACAGATGTTGTCATCTGTAATATAACACTTGCAGTCTTTTCCAGCTGCTTTCAGAAGAAAAACCTGTTCCCTGTTTTGTTAACAGTTAAGTCTTTAACTGAACTGTACATTTTCTATGAAGGTCAAATCAAAGAGTGTCCAGCTTCCCTGGAACGGCCCTTATACAGACCTCTGTAACCTACAGGACTTTCCTTTCCAATCCGACATCTCCGTCTTCCATTTTCAGCTAACATACTTTGGAATTGGCCGCAACACACAAAGAGAGCGAAGTGATGTGCGTTTACTCCTCCGACACACCCGGAGGCCGAGAGATCAGTCCTTCAGCAAGACAGAGCTCGACAGCGCAGACCAGCGCAGACCAGCGCAGACCAGCGCAGACTGGAGGGGCAGCACGTCCTTCACCTACGTGACTGCAGGCGACTGGGCTCAAGAGCTGCTGCCTTCCAGGAGCCCTGGCCGACCCGAGCCCAGCCCTCCCCCGCACAGCTCGGGGATCCCGGCCACGCTGAGCTCACGCCGCTGGCTGGATCCAGAGCCGCCAACCCCAGGCGGCAGGCTCCAGCCTGCGGTCAGGGCAAGCGGCTGTCCCGGAAGGGAGTGGCCAGCGCCCCCTATTTGTTTAACGAAAGCAGCCCCTCTGCGAGTGGGCGTGTATGTGCGTGCCTGCTGGTGTCGAGCGGCCGGGCGGATGCAGGGCTCAGCCTGGGCCAGCGGGGGGCGCACTCACCGAGGGAGCTGTTCTCCGGGTAGTGCATGGTGAAGAGCAGCGTCAGCGCGGAGCGCACTGTCTCTTTCCCGCAGCGGCACATGCTGCTGTTCTCCACCTCACAGCCGAACAGCCTCCCGACCACAGACTCTCCCGTGGACCCGAAGGCACTGCGGACACAGGACAGCACAGGGCGAGATGGAACCGCCCCTCACTGCGCGGGGAGAGTCGCTCGCAGTTCAACAGGCTGCAGGACACACGACTGCTTGGGGAAGCAGGACAGCCAACATCTAACATGGTTAGATATCCTCCACTGCAGTGGATCCAATATTTTAATTTCAGGTCTAGATATCTTCTTTAGGATAATATATATATCAAATACCTAGAACCGAGTGCAAGTCTAACAGGGTGAGGTCAGCAGACCTGAAATGGATTAAACTACTACGTAATCAAAGTCTTCTCTGCTAGCCTGTTGTGTATATTTAGCATTCTTAAATACCACAGAACTTTAACACTGCATCTGTTGATGCAGATTTATTCAAAGTGAGGTAGGAGGTGAACGTTCTGGTCCTACTGAGGCTTGGCTGACTTTTGAAGTTAATGCCATCCCAATTTAAAATCATGCCCACATGATGACCACACCTGTTGCCAGCCCCACGGTAGGCCTGCGGTCCCTCCTGCTCCTGTGTCTCCTGGTGCAGCTGGGTGAGGATGAAGCGGTTCCAGCTCTGGATGAGGCGGCCCAGCTTGGACTTGCCCGTCTGCTCGTCGGAATCAGCCAGGATCAGCCCAAGGGCAGAGGCCTCTGGGATAGTCCGGAATGCACGCAGGAAGTTACTGGCCTGGGAGGGACAGGGACACAGGAAATAACAAGTGCCTACCTCTGGTACCCCTCCTCCCATGATCAGCCTACAGTTTTCAAACAACACCTGACATGAACACATTCAAGAACATGGCCGTTGGCACTCACTGGGTGGAAGAGAAAGCTACTATTACCTGCAAGCACATATGGAAAACAGGAGTTTAAAGTTCATACACTAAAAAAAAACAGAAGGAAACAGTTTAGATTCCCGTGGGGACTCTTAACATGGCATCCAGATGCTTGTAAACTAATGTTAAAAGCATAAGAAATGCTTGCAAAGAGGAGGAAGCCAACTGGACCATCTAACTCATGTGGTTTCTAGTAGCTAATGACCCAAGGATGTCAACCAGATGTTTTGTGAAGCGTCCCAGTGAATCATCTTCAACGTCTTTGTGTTTTATTCCAGACAACTACCATGCTGTTTTTTTTTTAAATTAGAGCCACCCCTTTTCACCCCTGGGGTCCCCGTTACCTGGCAGGGGTCCCCACGGGACAGGTCCAGCATGTGGAAGAGGAAGCCCAACTCGCAGGCCAGGCAGAACTCCTTCTGACACAGGTGATTCTGCACCAGACAGCGGACTGGCTCCAGGAAGTACAGCACCTGGAGGCCCGAGACAAGACTGAATCTTACACACACACACACACACCCAGGGCCCGAGTCTCAGGTTTTGCTGTGGAAATCAGGCAGGTTTCAGGGATCTGAGCATATAAAAACTAAGAGGTACAGAAGACTGTTTTGCAGAGGTTTAGCAAGAGTACAGAAAAGGTTTGAGAGAAGCCCCCCATCACTGCTGCTGCCCTCTAACCAATCTCCCCAGACAGCTACACACCATGAAAATGTATTAGCCCATGTGTAGACCAACACGTCTCTGATTAGATGACTAGAGGTCTACTACATCTGACATCTGGTGGCAGGTTTGCTGTAACTACTCGTACTACACATTCACCTCCTGCCACACCAAATTTAAAAAACCCTGAATCGTTTGCCATTTTTTAAAGAAAATGACCTTGATCAAAACAGGGCTCTTAACCACAAGACATCTGCAAGCCTTTACTCAGTGTCTCAAGCGTTTATCCCCTGTTCCACTCTGCTCCAGGTGTGTGAAAAGACCAGGTCTAGCACCTGTAATGATAGCTGCCTTGACAAATTAGGACTATAATGAAGCTGCTGACCAGCTAGAATCTTCAGTGGGGGTTACCCAGTCTTTTCCAAGTCTGTCATTATTATAGTCTCCACGATGTTACACAGATTTTTAATTTTACTGTGCAACAGTCTTATAATCCAAGGGTACCTCTGTAACTCTTACCTGAATCATGCAGTTGCAGTAGGCATTGGGGATGTGGGGCTCCAGCCCAGCAAACAAGGTCTTGTTGTAATGCTTGAAATCAAAGTCCTCCAGCCCCAGCTTGGAGTACTTAATGGTGACCTGGATAGCACAAACAGTAGAAAGCTTAACAAAATGGCATTAACATGCTTTTACACTGCATTTTTGTTTCTCAACTCCTGATGTGCTTCCCGTGAGGTTCAGTCATATATAAGCAGCAGAGAATGTGGGGAAGATCCGTTGGAATGGAAATCACGGTAACACAATGCTCTGAAGCCCATCAACATGAGCACATACCTTGTACAAGGAAAGACTAAACCACTCTTACAAAACCATCTATGAAGTACAGCCCAGATGCAGTGCCAAGACGCTGTTTGAGCTTAATGCTATATATTATTTGAAATCACTGTAATATTATACAAAGCCTTTTTTGTTTACTCATTTTTTGTTTACTCAGGTATTTGGGAACTACACTTTATTGTACTACAAAGGAACACACTAGAGATCTTCTCTTAGTAGCACTTGAAATGATCTCAATCTACCAGTTCGTAGACCGGTAAATCATCCTTATTGGTGCTTTTGAAACATTCAGCACCTGGTACGACTTACATGCAAGAGCCCAGCAGCTAAAAGAAACCTGGAATGTCTTAGAGTGCTATGCACCAGTGCTCGTACCTTCCTGTACTTCTTGGGCACCATGTAGAGATGAGGCTCCTCTTCTCGTCCAATGGGAGATTCGGGAACCTGGTTGTAGCCGTCATACTCCAGCTCCACTTCTTTGGTCTTGTAGGGAACCTGGAAGGCATAACAGAACAGTGACTGACCAGACAACATGCAGACAGACACATGACACTGCAAAGAGTATAGCAAGCAAGGTACAGAACAGGGATTCGCAAACTGGATCAAGCATACCCTTCTCTTCCTCACTTAAACAACTTGACCCTTAGCTGAACCAACCTGTAAATGATTTACACCACCTCAATGCTGTTCAGCAGCTGGGGTATTTCTATTGACTGATACAGCTTTACAAACTGCTCGTAATCTGTCACGTTATAGGATCAAATGATCATTAAAAAAGAAGAATCAATTCAACTTGATTCTTGATCTTTAATTATTAAACATCTTTAATTTTTCTCATCAGTTGCTCAATGAGGAGTACAATTAAGCAACTGAGAGCCAACAATGCAAACCCAAAAGACACTGGCATGGAGACCCCTGAATTAGAAAGTGAATTTGCAGAATTTAAGCTCTATATTCAGAAGTTATCAGAGTAGGCCAAGATAAAAGATAGGGAAGGTTTTTGAGTTGTTAGGGGTTAATATGAACACCGCTGTGCATCTATATAAATGGTTTACTAGAATTCTATAGAATCTCAAAGCATAGTAAATAGCAGAAAATCTATTAAACATGTATACCATCTAGTCTAAACTATTATGAAGGAAAGTACCATAAGAGGGTGCTCTTCCTCAGCTCTTAATAACCTCATTCTCTGCTTAACTGAACAATTTAACGCATTAACTTTCTCAGAGATTTTAACCTTGTCACGTTTAAATCACCAGTGGGCAGCCCGCCTCCCGGAGCTCTGCTGGTCTGGAGGTCTGACAGGGTCTCTAAATCACCACCTGCTTAGATCCCAGCAGCTAGAGCTCGAGACCACAGCTGAGGATCCATGCATTTGATCCAGCTCCCCTGCTGCTCTTACAGCACAGCCCTGAACTGAACGAGAAGAGCACCAGTAAGCGCTTGCACGTGAACAGCCCTGCCTGGTTGCGCAGTTTGGTCCGCGGATTGGGGGCGTAGCCGATGAACCCCACTGTCTTCATGGTGCGGAGAATTTCAGGGTCCACTGGGGGGGCTCGTCTGGTGGGAGGAGGCAGGAAGATGGACACATTACAATCTGATGATATTGTTAACTTACTAGTCTGTTTTGACTATTTATTACGCATTGCTGTCACCTCAGACAAAGTCGTGAATCAAACAAACACAATGATCACAGCAATGACCACTTCCTGTCTTCTTTCAATCAGGAACAGAAGTAAGATTCCCACTGCATCACGCAATTCGACTGATTTGAGGTTTTAGCGATTACAGACTCGTGAAAACTCCTCCTCAGGCAGTGACAAACAGATCCAAAAGCACAATAAAACATCCAGCATTTGGGTCTGTCTTTCAGAAAACTGTCTGCAGCTCCTAAGCCCTGCACTGCCATAAAGTGTCTCTTAGCAGTTGTCTCTTAGAGCAAACAGGTCTCTTCACCTGAGGCCCTGATAAGAACATGCATAGTGCTGGAGTCACTGTGAAACCCCTCTGGATGGCTTTTCGTGGGTTGGGGAACCTACCGTGGACTGGGGGCAGCCAGGGTGGTGGGCCAGTCCGACAGCAGGGGCTCGGCGCTGGTCAGTGGCATGGGGATGAGCGAGAGGGGCAGCAGATCGTGGCTCCAGTCGAGGTGATGGAGCGAGTCCACCATGCAGGGCAGGACGAAGTCCGTCTCACGGGAGTAGCCGTTGAAGGTGACCTCGGGGGCGTCGGACCACAGGTGCAGGCAACCGCCCGAGTCGCCGAAGGCCAGCGCCTGCTTGCTGGAGGACACGTCGAAGCTCATCAGCAGCTGGCCCACCGTGTTCACGTGGAAGATGTCCGCCAGGTTGGCCAGGCCGGTGGGCTCACAGAACTGGCACTGTCCTGCGCCAGGGAAGGGAGGCAGGTACTGAGGTGCCAAGCCATGCAAAGCCTTACAGGTGAGCATGAGGACTTTAAACTCGACACAAAACCTGACAGGAAGCCAGTGCAAGGGCTCCAGGACAGGAGTAATGTGATCACTTGCAATAGACATGGTCAGGATTCTAACTGCCAAATTCTGGACATAATGAAGTTTGTTCAGAATGGATTGAGACACCCTTAGCGAGCAGTGCGTTACAATATTCAATTAGCGAAAAAACGAAAGTGTTGACCAACAGTTAGTGACAACATAGAATGCAGTCTGGCGATATTTCTGAGGTGGAAGAATGATGTTTTCACGCTATGTTGCATGTGTGGGTCAAACACCAAGGCTGGAACAAATATTGCCCACAAGTTCTTCAAATTAGATTTAAACCACATGCACCATGATGGGGCATCGTAGAACGCGTAAAACACGTAGATGAACCTCTCTCCGGCACTACAAGCCAAGAGTGGTCAGCAGACTGCTCAGCATCACTTCTACACTTGGCTGAACACCCATGGAGACCTGAATTTCCTCAGAGGGTCACTCCACACGTTCCCTCTGACATACAGGGCAGGACAGGGGAGAGGCAACTCTAGGCACCGTGCTGGCGTCTCTCAGCAGCAACGCATTCTGACTGTAATGCTTGAGACAGACATCTGAACCACACCCAACTAAAAACTAGAATGTGATATTTTGTGAAGGCAGCAGGACACGTGGAACCAATATGTTATTCCATTGGGCGACCGTGTGACCTTTCGTACCAGTGCTACTTGCTAGTTTTTTTACTTTCAAATTTGACAAAGCACCAGGGAAGACCAGAAAAAATTGATCATAAACAAAAAATGGTGGGGTGAAACATCCAAGATGGCGATCACTTAAGATTTTTTACTTGACGATCACAAACAGGTCATGACATGAGGTTGTGCTTTCACGCACAGTAGAGGTAGAGGGAGTGCAGGTGTGTGCCGGGCGGGCGGTGGTACCTGTCTGGGAGATGATGGCCAGACGGGAGGTGTAGGTCGGGATGAAGCGCAGGAAGAGGGGGTCCACATGGACCTGCAGCGGGGTGATGGCCCTCATCATGCGCAGGTCGTACACCATCAGGAAGCGGTCGCAGGCCAGCCCGTTCATGCGGCTGGAGAAGCCGCAGGCTGCCAGCAAGTTGCCGTGGACATCGAAGTCCGATAAGCTCCCCGAGTAGGCATCGAACTCCTGCTCCATCTTGAACGTGCGCAGATCCCTCAGGGACACCTGCAAGGGGGAGGCGCATCAGCCCAAAGACGGGGCCCGATTTTGCCCCAGCTTTTCACAAAAAGATTTTATAAAGCGTGCTCACTGTGGAACAGGAAAACATTCCTACTAGTAATTCAAGCCAGCCAGTTGTCTACGCACGTTAATTGCGAACAATGATGGTAATGGCCAAACTCCTGCTGTTAACCAGATTGAAAATCCCAGGATTTGACTACAGCTGAGAAATAGAGCCTTACTATAACTCTCTTCAAGAGTTTAGCATGAATGGGTGCAAGTCCTTAACCCTTACCCTTCTATCTGCCAAGTCACATGTCCATTTCCAGTGCCTGCAGCAGGTCAGCAGGTAGGGCTGCAGAGCACACGTGGGGATCTCCCCTTACCTTTCCAGATGTGTGCCCACAGAAGAAGAAGCGATTGGACTGTCTCATGATGGCCACGCCTGGCACCTCCACTGTAAACTAGAGAAAAACAGCAGCCCTGAGCAGAGCTGGCAGCACACAGACACTAACACAGCCACAGGCCCCTAGCACCTCTGACCCTGGCCATTTTCAGGAGCTGAAGGAGAGATGATTGTTGTCCAGCTAGGATTGTGTACATGGTTTTGTCACAGTTAGAAATATTAAAGCTCTGTGACGGTGTAGAACACAGTCGATTTCTTGGGTAACTCACAAAAATCGAAGGGTAAACAAAAATAAAAACTACCAGAGTTCCTTATTAGCTTTGACATGTGGGTTACCAGCATGCCGAGCTGCAGGTGCTCAGTGGAGTGTGGGGTGTGTGTTTACTCTGTTTGAGTCACAGTCACTTGTGACACCTGGACAAGTGCAATCATGCCAGTATGCGAGTATGTCTTCTCACAGGCCACTGCGGTGGCATCAGAGCCATGTCTTGCCCGCTCTCACCCTCTGGGTCTCCTGCACAGTGTTGAGGTCCACTTCGGCCACGTAGTTCTGAAGCCCGCCCAGCAGTACCGTGTTGTTGTCAGTCAGCAGCAGGCTGTGCATGTCGGCACCCTCCTCCATCCTGAAACACACACCGCCTGCATTAGCCCATCAGCCTTCGCCAGCCGCAGCCTTCTAAGGAGCAGGCAAATACGAGCACGCTGCAAAAAATCACAAGACTCCTTTTTTAGCAAAACACACAGAGCGATCCTGGTCTGACCTCCATAATATCTCTTGGGGGCGGCATGGTGGCACAGTGGTTAGCACTGCTGCCTTGCAGCACCAGGTTCAATTCCTAGGGTGCTATCTGTGTGGAGTTTGTATGGTCTCCCCATGTGAGCACAGGCTTCCTCCTGGTGCTTCAGTTTCCTCCCACAGTCCAAAGACATGGTGGAAAATGAATTGGCTTCTGGGAAAATTGATCCTGGGGTGAGTGTGCATCTGTGATGGGACTGGTGTCCTCACCAGAGTGTACCCTGCCTTGCACCCGTTGCTTGCTGGGATAGGCTCGTGCTGCCCCACGACCCCGTACTGGGTAAAACGGATATAAAATGGACAGATGGTTATCTCTTTGCCATCAGTATGTACAGCTGTGTCGGTCTACACAGGTGAAGTCGGTGTGCACTGTCTCCCCTCTCCCAGTGAGCTGGAGTCAAGAACACGCGCGTCAGCGTACTCACGGGTAGTCGAACATGATGAGCCCCCCGCGGGTGAGACACTTGAGATTAATCTTGGAGAGGAAGAGCACGCCAGTCTCCAGGCTCTGGATGTGGCGGATGTCATCAGACGAATGCGCCTGGAAGGAGGAGTAGCGCCCCATGGTGGGGCCGAAGAAAGAGGTGGCATGGCCCTGGGGGAAGACACAGGAGGGGGCAGGGAGAGACAGGGACAGGGGTGAGGGGAGAGGGAGAGCAGTGTGGCACAGTCAGCAATGCTCTGAAGGCCCCAGCCCCAGCCGAGACTCCAACCAGCAGGCTCCAGCAGAGAGTTTACTACGGCTACAAAATCTGTCACACCTTTACCATGGGCTCCCTCTCCATTTACAAAGCAACCCCAATGCAATGTGTTCTCAGATTGTATTGATTCTGTTCCAGCATTCACTGTAGCGAATGTTTGGTAACCTGAACAGACACAATCACAACAACAGACTGAGCAGAATAGTGAAGGTGACCAGAAAAGTCATTTATTTGCAACAGCTACAGCTGGAAGACATCTATACCAAATAAATACTGTGGAAGGCCAGTATAATCACTCACAGTTAGGACCACCCGATGCACAGTGAATCCGAGTTCCTTCCATCAGGAAACCAGATTCAAATGCAACAGAACTGACTAATCTTTTATTCCCACGGCTATTAATCTGCTTAATCTGGACAACTGATTGTATATTTTACTTTCTGCTTATTTTTTTATCATGCATTTAACTTGTATCCATCTCGCACACCCACTTTCTTTGTTGATTTTTTTTTCTAAATAGGGAACAAAAGGCTTAGGCATGCATGTTTCTCACTGTTAAATGGATTCATGCTGTGTTAAATGTATCGTGTTCTGTCTTGTACCTGCCTGCAAAGCAACTTTACCATTTGGGACAATGAAGGAAGCAAGCAGGTGCTCCTACAGGTATGGCACATGACCTCACCAGGCTTTGGCAACAATTTGCTTTGCTTAACTGCAGCTGATGATTACGAAAGCTGCACAACTCCATGACAAGTCACATGTGCTACACAACACCTGATGGAGACCAAACTGTCAAGCGCAGACAGTTTCCTCTCGACATCGCCTTTCGGTTGTTGCTGCTGCGGGGCAACCTGCTACATCATGATAGAAGTCTGGGGCGCGCCACCCCGATATTGGTCTTGACACTGCTGGGGCGCCCAGCCAGCACTCGCCCTACCCGGTGGTTGCCCATCCACAGCAGCTCCTCCTGCAGGTCGAAGTGGGTGGCAGTGACTGGCACCCCGACCTCTGCCGCCACGCTGTGCAGCTCCGAGTACATGCCCTCCAGGAGGTGCACGGAGTCGGGCACGGGCACGGCCAGCCCCTCGGTGTCCAGCTCCACGCTCTGCAGCAGGGCGGGGTCCAGCCGCGGGTCCAGGGGAGGCTCCAGCCCGGCCTCCAGGCCGCCGTGCAGGGCGGGGGGGAAGTCGGCCAGGCTGGGGTCCAGCCCATCGAAGTTCATCATGGGAGCGGCTAGGCTGCACGGCATAAGGGGAGGAGGGTGGGGTGAGGCAGAGCGGCCGGAGCACTCTTGAGCAGGCAGCCCCAAGATATAAATCTGGGCTCCCCAATCCTGGTCCTGGGAACCCACACACCAGCTGGCTCTGTGTTCCAGCCAAGGCCTCAGTTCCACAATCAATTGCTTTAAAAATAATAATAATAATAGGACTCATCTGAACTGTTTGCTCCCAGCTCTTAAACAACATGTCAGAGCTTTCACCGTCGTATTCTGCAAGTGAAATAGAATCTCAAACTTGTGACTGGAAACAACAACACAAATATTCCAATGACGCCACTTCTCGGATCAAGAAAGGCTGCAGCGAGCTCATGCAGGTTGAACTGAGAAATTGAGTGGAATGAGAACCAGCAGGTGTGTGTGGCACCAGGACCAAGACTGGGAACCACTGATATAAACTGGGCTTTCTTATTTCATCAGGGTCCATACGAGCGGGTATAAACTACTGAACGCGGCTGCGCTGCCATGCTGAATGGGGGGGAACACTGACACCACGCAAACCCAAATTCCCAATCCTGTAGCAAATAATCCATGGAAAAAAACTTCATTTCTGACGTTTATGTTTAACTCCTTGGTTGCTCTTCAAACTTTCCTTCAGCTGATTCTGATACCTTGTTAAAACGCAACAAGGCGAGCTGAGCGTTGGTCTTTTCACACATGCTGATCACTCAGTGCACAGCTAGACAATTTAACCCAAGGGGATTTATAATAATCATTCCTTGTTCTTATATAGTGCTTTTCTGGACACTAGAAATGCATTATAGATAATGGGGACTCCCCTTCACCACTTGGATGATGTGACAGCAGCCTGAGTGCTCCAGTACACTCCCCACACAGCAGCTCTCAGTGGGGAGGAGAGCAGAGTGATGAAGCCAGTTCATAGATGGGAATTATTATGAGCCCATGATTGGTAAAGGCCAGGAGGAAATGTGACTAGGACACCAGGGTAACATCCCTGTTCTTTTCTAAAATTGGATTTTTAATGACCACAAAGAGTCAGGACCTTGGTTTTATATCTTATCAAAGGACAGCACCTTTTTACAGTATAGTGTCCCCATCACTAAACTGGGGCATTAGGACACAGACTGAAGGGTGAGCGCCCCCTACTGGTTCCACTAACGCCTCTTCCAGCAGCAATTTTAGCTTTGTTTTTGTGTGTGCATGGTGACGAATTTATTTTCGCCAGTTGTCACACGAGATACGGAGACAGATATGCTATTCAACGCAATGGAGATACACATAGGGTACAGAAAGCACAGGCAGTTTCAAATGATAAATTAATGCTAAAAACATCCCTTAGCTCGGGGGGCGATTAATACTTCACTAAATTGGGATCCGGTAAGGACTCACAAGCTGCTAATCAGCGCGTCAAAGAAGGTATGAAAAAAAACTCTGAAAACGAAAAGCCTTTACAAGCTCTACGTTATTTAATCAAGCACAATTTTGCAACGTTAACTAGCGCCATTAGTAAAACAATTACAAACGTCAGTTTAAACAGACGTGCCTCCCGTCTCTCCTGAATAGCCAATTACAGATGTCCGTCTCCGAAAACGGGCGCAATTTGAAAACTTCAAACTCGCAGAATGCACATCACCTCCAGAAGGGTATCGCCTATAACTCACAGGCACCCCGTTTACATTTGCACCTGGTTTCAACGGTTTTTGTTCTCAGTACTCAGTGAAAAAGTTTCTGTATTCCAAATTGAAATAATAATTTACAATACTCATTTGCTTTTCCACAAGTGGAACGAATAAGGATTGAAACTGAACTGTTTTCTAATGAAAGTGCAAATGAGGAATTAGACACTGTCTAAAAATACACATAAACGTGTGTAAAACAACAACAACAACAACAACATAACCTTCTCTTACCGTTTACAAATTTACGTTGAATTTCGAAAACCTACATGCCTCCCTCCCAAACAATAACACAAAATCACTTCCGGGGCAGCTCCGTCTCTTGATCCTGTCTCCAGAAAGACGTGCAATAGCGTTGAGCTCTTATTAGATTGACAGAATGTTCATCCAATGGCAAAAGAGATGCTGCCTGTCAATTTTAGGTTTACCAATTACATGCAGAATGTGGTGGGAACTGATCGATTGCTGCAGAATATTGTTTTAATTTGTCGTTGTTAACAACATATAATCTCATAAAATAGCTAACAGTATACAATATATCAAGATAAATTTCCAAAGTATTGGACGATAAAGTATTTATCTAAATATACAACTATCTCTATCAGCTACAAGCTGCTTATGGGCTCCTTTCTATAGTATTTATCATTGAGCACGTATTTTAATATTTCTATGAATAAAAGGTTGACATTTCATTCATGAGGAGTTGGTTTTAAAGATATAAACGTGTGTGCAGTGTTACACAAAATGCTGTCTAATAAAGGCGTCCTGTGAGTTTGCAAAGCGCTTCCCCAAGGACGAGCACGCACCGACATTATTATTACATTACAGACAAGCACCACAAGAGGGCGCTTCGCCGCCCCACGTTAATCGTTCAAGCTCGGTCGTCTTTTCAAATTCGCAAGGCAGGAAGTCTCCTGGAGATGGCGTCCTTGTATAGTATTTTTCACAGTATATCGCATGAGCGCTTCAAAATACTTTTGAACCTCTGAAGTTTTGAACTTCTGAACCTCTTATCGTTTTTGCAATTGCCTGTTTCTACCTATCAGACATTTGTTTTCTACAAATATCTGGAAAAAAAAGGCGTTCAAAATGGCAATTATCATTTTTAAGTTTAAAAAGTACTCCCCCAAACTTTCCCAAATCCCGATTAATGCAGAAAACCGATTGTTATTTTACGTGGAAATGTTTTTTATTATATTATTTTTTTAATGTGTAATGAAAGTACTTATGTACCTCACTTTGCTTTTACAGCAGGTTCCCCCTTGTTACGGGGATTGTTTGTGTGAATCAAGGGGTACTGTAGAGGAACAAAGGTACCTTGTTCCATTCTCCCACAACCCTTTGAGTAAAGATGTATATCCTCTTCTCGGTTTTAAATGCACTTCCATGAAGTTTATCTTGTGTCCCCTGATTTCACTGTCTGTTGTGAAAAAGACTGTGCTTGCCATTGTCGAAACCTGTGAGGATGCGTTCATGATCTGTGACAAATTAAACAGGAGACTTGCTAACTTAATTGTATTGGCTACCCTTCAAACATCAAGGAGCAGTTCCTTATCTTTAATAAACGGGGTGATCTTAAATACCCCCCACTGAGAGCTGGTGTGTGGTGAGGTACTGGTGCACTATGGCTGCCGTCGAATCTTCCATGGAGCTGCACACTGGTGGTGGTGGAGGGGATCCCCATTACCTGTAAAGTGGAGTGTCCAGAAAAGAGCTGTATATGTGTAAGCAATTATTATTATTATTATTATTATTATTATTATTATTATTAATATTATAGACTGCCAACTTGTTCAGTTTGACCTGCATGATTGTTTTTTATTTCCTAAAACACAAAGACAGCTTCACGGTGTTCTTGAGATCTCCCAGCTGTTCAGCAGGTGGAACAAAATAACAATGGAATGGCAGCTCCAGTCCTGGAAGAACTTTCTAGTAGTACTTTAAGGCAACAATTGGCTACAGTAGGCAACTGATTAAGCTCAGTAAAGCAACAAGAGCTGATGTGACTCCATTTCCTCACACAGAGCTCAATGACAGAACTATGACCAGAGGTGGACTTGGAGACTGGGGCTGCCCCATTCCCAGATTAAGACTCAGAGGATTCAGCTGGAACCAAGCAAAAATGGAAAACTCCAGGTTCCTGCAGATCACAGCTCAGGGAATGCGTTGACACTACCAGCTCTGAAAATCCAGAAACTCCTGCGTCATGCTTTCATCAGAGTTGCAGAGGCTGGTAAACTGGACCAAAGGGAAATTTCAGAACACAAGCTGAGACCG
Organism: Atractosteus spatula; assembly: GCF_055471065.1. Lineage (NCBI taxonomy): Eukaryota > Metazoa > Chordata > Actinopteri > Semionotiformes > Lepisosteidae > Atractosteus > Atractosteus spatula. The sequence continues at coordinate 64,249,941 of NC_142706.1, read as the reverse complement.
TCTGAAAATTCCACAACACCCTAAAGGCTGGATGCGAACATCCATTGTCTACTGTAAATGCAAAGGACACAGTGTAAAACAGGACCACAATGATCTAGGAATACTGGGAGACACTGAGCACGTTCGGCACAGGCTACGAGCAACCGCAGCAGTCTTTACTGTCAGCCTGATGGCCAAGCTCAGACCTTTCCAAGCCACTCTTGATGTTAGTGGTCAACGTAAACAATTTTTAAGAGTCAAAGCGACGACCAGTAAGCTGCAGATCAGTACATTCAGACAGCAAGCTTGGCCAAAAGAGAAGTTCAAGGGGAGTCCACAGCGCCACAAGGACCACAGCCAAGCTGCTCCAAGCTCACGCTCGGCGCATTTTCTCACCTAATGTCAGTGGAGTTTGAGTTAAGTCCACCACACACGGGTGACGTCACGTCTGTTGCTACTTCCCTACATTGCTAAGCGCTGCTCAACCACATAAATATTTGTCCAACTTTCAGAAGGGGAATTAAAGGGGGCTCTGTTATCATGTGAGCACAGGGGAGAGTCAAACGGTGTGATAAGAGGTCGTCATCAGCTTGCTGCTATCAGTGACGGAATTTCTCCAGGGTGGTCTCTGAAGCAGCGCTGCTTGAGTGCTCCATCCTGGAGCTGCTGCTGCTCAGGCCGACCACAAGCTCAACAGTTCTGCATTTGGCGAAGTTCACTTCTCGTAGCTGGACGGCGAAAAACAAAACCCCCACGATTTCTGGAGCGCTTGTTCAACAGCCACACGTACGGCGGTGTAAAAGCCACAGGGCCACCTCTGCGTCTCCTGAAAGCGCACTGGTGGCACTCAGCTTGAGCGGTGAGCGCGCTTGTCCAGAGCCAGTTCCCCAGGCAAGCGGCAGGAGTGGTCTCTACGGGATGCACTCCTGGAGCTCCTTGCTCCCAACGTCAGAACGGTCATCACTCAGCCCATCAGGCTTGTTTGGTTCTGATTTTCTACGGTCCGATAGCTGGTACAGGAAAACACGCTCTCCGGGTATGAAATCACATAGACAATCCCCTCTGACACAAAAAAGTGAACTTAACCCCCCGGTGTCTGGTGTCTTTACCGATCATGGCCTCCTGATATTGTCCCCATCTATGAATTGGTTTCATCAGTCTGTTCTCCTCCCAGCTGAGAGCTGGTGTGTGGTGAGCGGACTGGCGCACTATGGCTGCCGCCGCATCATCCAGCTACACACTGGGGGTGGTGGAGGGGGTCCCCATTACCTGTAAAGCACTTTGAGTGCAGTGTCCAGAAAAGCGCTACATAAGTGTAAGGAATTATTATTATTAATTATAACTGGCATGTCTTGAGAAGAGGAAACCACAGCACCAGGAGCATGCACACGCAGAGAACACGCACACTCCACACAGACAGGTGTCCCATGCAGGACTTGAAATCAGGACCTTGGAGTTCTGAGGCACTAGTGCCTACTCCCACTCCACTGTGCCACCCCAAGTGTTATTAAACAAGTAAGGTGGGACTGATCGTCCTCCATTCACTTGTAACCTTGCTTGTGTTTGATACCCACACTGGGCTGGTGTGACACTACAGTACCACCTCTGTTAGGTGGGCTTGAGTCTGCCAGAGTCTCCTACTCTGCATCACCTCTGCAGTGCAGCCCGACTCTCCTACACAGGACCTGGAGAGCCCTGCAGCATGAGAAAGAGTAGCAGGCAGCTCAGACACATACACACAGCGTAGCCCCCGAGCGAAGACGCAGCCAGCTGAGCTGGTAGTTTCACATCAAAGGGTGGAGAGAGACAGAAACTGGTTCATTTTGAACGAAGCCGGCATGCCAATACTAATGAAGGGGATTGTCCCAGTCAAGTCCATCTGTTTCCACTTACTCTTGACTCTGATCCATAGGGGCAACAAGAGCGTCTCTTTTAATTAGACGATCAGAAAACGACTTCTAGAGGTTCCTCCAGCCTGCGGGGGTGTGACCTCAAGGAAATGAAAATGCCTGGTATGCAGAGTGACATATCACACGCCTGGGAAAAGAAAAATCTGGTATTCTTGCCATAAAGAATCAAACACTTTCTGAACTTCAGAAGGAGAGAAAAATCAGTGTGTGACACGTGAACGAATCTCATTAACACAAGAATTCATAAAGGACAGTTTGGAGTGTGTTCTCACATACAATTTCACCAAAAGCCCATATGTGTTGAGCTGTGTTGAGGTAAAAGGAGAATCAAAGCAAGCTGAACAGTAATCTATTTTTATTTTTTTAATTCTATTTTATTTGTATCTATTTTTCATTTGCGTGATCTCAATTAAATACATTGCTTAAAAACATACACACAGAGGCTATATAACTCATTCATTGACTTACTCTTTCTGAAATGAATGAAACCAGCCATGAGAAGACAAGGTTTTCCCAGCGGGAAAGTTTGGTATATATGCCACTGATGTGATTTTCTCACGGGTATTTTTTTAGCTAAGGTCTGCTGCTCCCCATCTCACCAGCTCTCACTCCTGCTTAACGCTGCCCAGCAATAAAGACATGAGTGTGATCCTAGAAACATGAGTGTGATCTTAAACACATGAGTGTGATCTTAAACACATGACTTTGATCCTAAAATAGCACGTAATCCTAAAGAAAGGTGTGTGATCCTAAAAACATGAGTGTGATCCTAAAAACATGAGTGTGATCCTAAAAACATGAGCATGATCCTAAAAACTTGAGCATGATCCTAAAAACATGAGTGTGATCCTAAAAACATGAGTGTGATCCTAAAAACATGAGTGTGATCCTAAAAACATGAGCATGATCCTAAAAACATGAGCGTGATCCTGAAAACTTGAGCATGATCCTAAAAACATGAGTGTGATCCTAAAAACTTGAGCATGATCCTAAAAACATGAGCGTGATCCTAAAAACATGAGCGTGATCCTAAAAACATGAGTGTGATCCTGAAAACTTGAGCATGATCCTAAAAACATGAGTGTGATCCTAAAAACTTGAGCATGATCCTAAAAACACGAGCATGATCCTAAAAACATGAGTGTGATCCTAAAAACATGAGCATGATCCTAAAAACACGTGTGTGATCCTCAGAACATGCATGTGATCCTAAAAATGTCTGAAAGCCCCACACTGGAGGAGGGGTGTTCGCCCATCAGGGTGTTTCTTTTGCCCCAGCAGTTCCTTGAAGGATCCTTGAAGGATCCAAAAGATCGAGCAGTTTCAGTAAGAGCTCCGTGCTCCAGCACGGTGGCCAAGCCATTGGCACAATGGTGAGAGCGACCCCTGCTGGTTGGGGCAGGAGTGCCTCACAGCCGTTCAGAAAATAATGAAGTCTTTATAGTTCATAGGTTACAAGCAATGGGTTTAATTGAGGTTGTGAGGAATTGGGTTTGCTGCTGTAAACTCCAGCAATCAGCACTAAACCTGGCTGCAAATTTGCACCTTTACCTAAAACCTTTGGCCATAAACTGTGCAACGAAGTATCACTTGTTTAAGGGCAGTATGAGTGCAATTGTACAGGCACAGTAAGCATTCAACCAACAAGTGCACATTTAATGAAGTCCCTCAGAATAAAAATGATCGTGCCTTTTCATGTTTGTCACTCAGGTACGACTGCAATTGGCCTCAATTTGCTGGAAACAAAGTTTATCTCCTTGTAGAGAGCTCTCCTGGTTTAACACTCCTAGAAACAGCAGACATGTAAGATTTTCCCGCAGTGCTTCTGCGCCCATGCCATGAGCATCAGTCTTCTGGGTTCCTGTTCACACCCCTGGATGATAACGTGTTATATTTGGTGTTTTCCCAAAACTGTACGACCACGGGATGAAAGGCTACAAACATGACGGACAACATGGCGAAGGTTACATACAAATATACTACTGGGACACACATCAAAGTGGGAGCTTACGTCAGTGCGGGTGGGATTCCTGGCTTCTTCACAGAGGAATTCAGGCCTCACAGCAACAAGAATTCCTTACATTTATACAGCGCTTTTCTGGACACTCCACTTAACACCCTTTACAGGTAATGGGGACTCCCCTCCACCACCACCAGTGTGCAGCCCCACCTGGATGATGCGCCAGTACGCTCCCCACACACCAGCTCTCAGTGGGGAGGGGAGCAGAGTGATGAAGCCATTTAACAAATTGGGATTATTAGGAGGCCATGATTGGTAAAGATCAGGGGGAAATTTGGCCAGGACACCGGGGTTACACCCCTACTCTTTTCGAGAAACGCCCTGAGATTTTAAATGACCACGGAGAGTCAGGACCTCGGTTTTACATCTCATAGGAAGGACGGCGCCTGTTTACAGCACGGTGTCCCCGTCACTATACTGGGGCATTAGGACCCCAAAAAAAAAGCCAAACAGCAGCTGGAGGAGTGGATTCCCTATCAGCTGGCTTCAGCTTCATTCACTCGAACGACCGTAGTTCATGCCGGCAGCCTGCTAGCGCCGTAGTGATGAGTCAGCTGAGGCTTGACTTACGGGCACGAACACAATGCACAAAGCCACCTCGTTTGAATATGAAAGCGATCGAAAACACCACATGAAAGAGAAGTCCGACTCCCACTGGGGGAAAGCAGCTGCAGCAGCGGTGTGCTCGGCTGGGGTGCCGACTCGGCGGAGATATCCCCACCGAATTCCCTCGCGACAAAGGCCCCTAGTAGAATACTTTGAATACCTGACTCAGTTCTCGTTTTCAGGTTAAGATTTAGGTTATTTTTCATTACTAAATTTCTCGGTTTTAGTGATCCTCCCCCACCACCACTTTAGTCTCTGAATTGGGTAGGAACGAATTCCAGGGAACCTTAAACATCGCGGCTACATGTGGACAGCCTGGAGGTGAACAGGGATACACACACAACCTCCACACACAACCTCTACACACAACCTCTACACACACAACCTCCACACACACAACCTCCACACACAGCCTGGAGGTGAACAGGGATACACACACAACCTCCACACACACAGCCTGGAGGTGAACAGGGATACACACACAACCTCCACACACACAACCTCCACAGACAGCCTGGAGGTGAACAGGGATACACACACAACCTCCACACACACAACCTCCACACACAGCCTGGAGGTGAACAGGGATACACACACAACCTCCACACACACAACCTCCACACACAACCTCTACACACACAACCTCCACACACAGCCTGGAGGTGAACAGGGATACACACACAACCTCCACACACAACCTCTACACACAGCCTGGAGGTGAACAGGGATACACACACAACCTCCACACACAGCCTGGAGGTGAACAGGGATACATACACAACCTCTACACACACAACCTCCACACACAACCGCCACACACAGCCTGGAGGTGAACAGGGATACACACACAACCTCTACACACACAACCTGGAGGTGAACAGGGATACACACACATCCTCTACACACACAACCTCCACACACAACCTCTACACACACAGCCTGGAGGTGAACAGTGATACACACACAGCCTCCACACACAACCTCTACACACACAGCTTCCACACACAATCTCCACACACACAGCTTCCACACACAGCCTCCACACACAACCTCTACACACACAGCCTTGAGGTGAACAGGGATACACACACAGAGTCCACACACAGCCTCTACACACATGGTCCCCTACACACACAAACACCCTCCACACACACAAACTCTACACACACAGCCTTGAGTTGAACAGGGATACACAAACAGCCTCTACACACACAGCCTTGAGGTGAACATGGATACACACGCAGCCTCTACACACACAGCCCCCTACATACACAAACACCCTCCACCCACAACTTCTACACACACGGCCTTGAGGTGAACAGGGATGCACACAGCCCCCATACACACATATAAACACACATACAGTACAGCCCCCTACACACAGCCTGTACACACACAGCCTCTACACACACAGCCCCCAATACACACATATAAATACACACATCCTATACACACACAGCCCTCTATACACACATATAAATACACACACCCTATACATACACAGTCTCTGCACACTCACACACATATACACATACAGCCTCTACACACATTCAGATGAAACCCCACAAAGGGTGAAAATGGGCCCAAAACAAGGACTGTTTCAGACTTTCTGAACCAAAAGGTCCCCCCACACCATACATTAAAAAGATGATAACGGGGGTTGTTCTTCCACGCTGCCGGGGAGACATGTCTGCAGGGCTGGCAGCTGCTGTGTCGGGGCCCAAGGGCGTCCTCACCCGGGGCGTGAGCAGGCGTCCAGCTCCTATGGGCCCCAGGGTTTATTTCAACCATGAGCCAGGGCTGGGACTGAGGGCTGGCGCCGGGCTGAAACAGCCTAAGCCGGCTGTAACGGCAGGAGTGGTCAGGAGAGTGAGACCGGTCAGGGCGGGTCTCCTCCTCAGGCGAAGCCGTCGGCGTATCCGCTCGACTCGCGCACCGCGGATCAGCCCCGAGTCCTCGTCACGCGAGAGGAGCTCCCGGCCGGCTGGGGACTCGCGGTGTGGAAGAGCAGCCTCCGTCTTGAGACCTTTACACAGTGGGGTGTAAATAAGAAAAAAACTTCCCATTTCTGGGGCGCTTCTGCTACTGCGGACCGGGGAGTAAAATTGAAGGCGCACAGGCAGGCCGGCTCAGTAGTTAACGTACAGGGCATCATTGTGGCTGTGTCGCTGTGTGTCGCCATGTTACCGGCCGTCTGGGGAGACGCCAGACAAAGGGCCGCAGCGACTGATACAGTGACAGTGCTTCTCCTGCCCTAGTGCAGGGCTCATTTTAATCCAAATCGCGGGAACTTTCCTCAACTACAGGCTGAAGGCCAATAAACTCTCCTTAAAACGTGTATAGTATGCCTGGCCATCTGTAACTAAGAAATGACTGCTAATGATGATGATGATTAGATAAGGGAAGCAACGGTTGTTGATGTATTTCAAAGCTTCGAAGGTGACTGGAAATTCAAGTAAATCCGCTATTTTCCCTGTTACGTCCGAAGTTGTATCTGTGTCATTCCGCAAAGTTCAATTCGTGCTTCTGTTTGTCGAAAAGACATGGACGGTACATGAGATCACTGCCCCCTGTTGTGTGTTGTGAGAATTGTCGTCTGGTCAAGGACAGCCCGGGCACTTCGTGTTGAAGCTGCTTAAACCGAATTGCTAACCGTCTTGGCGAATATTTTCAAAAAAGCGTTGCAAAAAAACACGAATACATTGCCTATTAAAGTGAAAATAGAACCACTTTTTGTTTAATAATGCTCAGATCCCAATGAAAAAGATGTAGTTTTATCCTATATATGAAAACAAGAACTCCAGTTATGGTGCTTAAATGTACACATTATTGTGTCGTGACACCAATAATAGATGAGAGTTTAACCTCAAAGTACACGTTTTCCACAGTGTTTCAGTTTCAATACCAAGATATTCGAGCCGTTTCCTCAAGATTGATTATTGACTTATTTGAGGCCCGGAGTCTGGAGAATCGTTTTTAAACACCTCCTCGCCTAAAACAAAGTCAAATTTTACCATTTTCCATAGCTTATTGAGATCAGATTTTAGAAATCCTGTTACAGAATCGAAATAGCTAAACTTATGCTTCCTTAATGACCAGGCCACTTGTACTGTATGACATAGCGCACCTAGATAGTCAATCGGTATCTCACCATAATCGCCATCAAGTCCATTTCGTTGTCTTGACCTCACAAGACGCTCTAATTCCAAGGCGCCGCAGTCACGCTCTTTCAGGCGGCGGAAGTGACGAGAAAATGGTCGTTGGCGGCCGCCGGTTTCCTTGCGGGAACCGAGCGACGCGAGAGCCCTGAGCCAGGGCACCACCGCCCAACTTCCCGTCGAGTGTGTCGTCACACCTTCCCCAGCTTCGTCGGTCCTCGCCATTCGTCACCCTGGCTTTGAGCCATGGAAACAGTGAGGTGACCCATTAGCGACAGAATGTCCTATTTGCGATGAAAGGCAGTAAATGAATCCTTGTCACAGTTCTGTACTCAATAATCACCGTCTCCGGGAATGCCCCCTAATCCGTGACCCCCTAGTTTTTAAACACAATAAAAGACGAATGTATTGTATATACTGTAGACCTGTCGCTAATGTTGCTGCAGTTAGAAAAACAACTGCGTTTAAACCTTATTCATCTTTACCGGGTATCGAATCCACCACGTTAGTGTGTGTTTTCATCTCATACAACATTGGGGTTAGGGGTGTACGTGTCGTATTACAATTATTTTTTAATCTCTTGGGTTATAAAAATGTCAATCCGCCCTTAATAACGACGAATAATGCAATAACCACTGGCCTACAGTTACCATAAGCTCGAAAGGCTCGCGTTTTTTCCCCCTGCCTCGACAGTCTTTACATTTTCTTTAAGGAGCTTGAAATACTTAAGAGACACAGCGACAGAGACGCTGAGAAAATGAAACTTTTTTTTTTATTTCCAGCAGCGCCGCTTCGCAGTACACCTGTCGGGCTCGGCGCGGGGAAACTCCTGGCGTGTACCTCATCGTGAGTCACCCTGCTACTGCAAACCCTATAAATTCGGGCTATGCACCTTCGGGACGATATCAATCTCTGCTGCGCCGCCTCCCTCGCCAAGCTCAGGTGTAGCGGAACCAGAAGAGTCACAAAGCGGAGGAACAGTCGCGATGCCCTCACCGTCCGGAGCTGGCGCTGCTCTGCTGGTCTGCCTCGTCCTGGGCTTGACAGGGCTCGGAGAGGGGCGCGGGGACTCCATTAAGGAATGGGACAAGTTCAAGACGTATTCTGTGGAGCTGAACGGGCTGGCGAGACAGATGGCCAAAATGGTAAGCACCAGCCTTCTTATTCTTAACGTTACTGTCGTGGTGGCGGTGTACAAGTAACCGTTTATTATAGTTGATTTAAAACGGACAGACACCGGGGTTTTCGAAATTCTGTGGCAATCTAATCGCGTGAGAAAACATTAATCCGGTTAAAACCTGGAAAGCTGAACGGCTCCGCCACAAATTCGTGCACACGGTTCTGGTCTTACCTGTTAAATACGAGCCATGTGTAAATCTAACGGATACAGAGCATTCAAAGCATCAGGGTCCTGTACAAAAATGCTTTCAAACACGCGTTTGACATCAAACCTTCATACACCAAAGACTTTCCCTGGAAATGTGGGGCTGTCTTCTTATTTTGACTGGAGTTTTTTTTTTACATTGAACGTTGTATACAGAGACCGTTATTCGTTTAAAAAAAAACAACAGCAACGTATAATTAAGGTATAAGTGCCGAACAATAATTCGCAGTACACTTAAAAAAACGTAATTAAACACTGTAGAAATAACAGGCGACGAGAGGTTTTTGAGTATTGTTAACGGCACCTCTAGCTTGCGTTTTCAGATCACCTCCTAGGTCATTTAGAGTACTTACAAAGAGCACGACCTGTCACAAGCGACGACTGACAAACTCCCTACGCCCTTACGTTCAACCGCCTAGGGTTTGGAGCCCCGCTTGTCTTCGCTCGTCGTGCGATCGCCCGCTCCACACCCCTCGTCAGAAGGAAGCCGACTCCTGCCGGCAGCCGCGGCGATCCTGAACGAATCCAGGGGGCTCGGAGCGCCGGTCAGGGACGCACCTCGGGCAGGACGCAGTCGCGGGCGCAGCGAACTGAAAGGGGGCGATGAAGGCAGCCAGCACGGTCCGCGGACGTTAGCAGGAAACCGGAGTGCCCAGAGAAACCACAACAAACTCCTCACTTATGGAGCCATAGTCTAGAATCGCACCCAGAAGCCGAAAACTGGAGGCTGTGGCGCTTACCGCTACGCCAAGGTACAGCTCCCCCCCTCTCAGCACCGACTAGATTTTTCAAACTTCGAATAAGCGTTTGAAACCACTTCAACCCGAGGCTCGCGTCTGACTACATCAGAGCCGCTCAACAGCTCTTCTCCGCTCCTGATGCGCAGGCGCTCCGATGTGGATTTTGCAGATGCAGATTCTTGGACGTCCGTGTTTACCTCCGACGGCGTCACGTGGCTGAGCTCCGATTCTGGAAGGGCTCTGTCGAGGAATGGGACTGCTCGCGCTCTCCAGTGCTCAGTTCTGCTTTGCGATTCTCACGGTTTCGCTCTGGGGTCCGGCGCAAAGCTGGAAGTCGGGAGCGCGGCTGGGTCCCGGGATTCCTTCACATTCTACCCCTTACACGCGCTGCCACGCTCCCACTCCCACCCCTGAGCTTGAGATAGCGCTCCCTGCCGCCACGGGCTTTCGTACAGCTCCGGTCACGGCGAAAGAACAGCGTTCTACTGCTTTTAGGAAGCGACGTTCCGCAAATCTAACATAGTGCGTTAAAACCGACGCTTCAGGCGCAACGCTTTCTAACAAGAATGGCTGGTAGTTTTGGACACCCGCCTAAATGAAATGAGCCTCTTGCAGCTAAATGTTCAAATTTACGCACAATAGAGGTTCGCTTCAGCGTATCATCTAGTAGATCCGCAAACGATATTTTTTCACCGGATTTATGCCGATTTTCTACATTTTACTCACGGAACTTGCTTTGTCGCTGTTCTATCCTGCACATATCTGTTGGTTTCACTGCGCTTTGCTATACATTACCCACCAGCCCCACAGACATCTGTCCAACATGGAGGACGGGCGGCGGCAAACTTGTTTTAAAGACAGTGTGACATCAGCAGAGCGGGTCATGTTGTGTTACTGGTTCATGTGCTGATTGTAGCTGGAAACAGTTTTAAAGCTGGTATTACAGCTCATGGGTGCACAGCCGAGTGGCCACTGTGAGATTAATCGTCCCGTTCTGACTTAACCTGGTGTAAAACTGGGCTTTTAGATCTAAGTGTGTGGGACTGAAATCGCTGCGGAACCTGCTGTTTTATAAAGAGGGCTCCCCTCTCCGGCTTGGCAGGGATGACAGACAGCTCCCTGGGTCAGCGTGCTCCGCGGCTCCGATACTCCAACACTTTTCCGCTTCACCATGTGCCCTTGTCTTTCCCAGCTCCCCGTCAAGTCCCGGCTCAGTCATCAGGATGTCAAGGGCGGTGTCCTGTTGGTGGAGAGCGCAGACAGATGCGACCCGCTGAGCCTGAAGTCTGATCCCGAGGTAAGTGTACCGAAACCCCCCCCCCCCCCCCCCGCACTTTTCTGGCACACGTGCTAATATGCACCGGAGCCAGGTTCCAAGCCTGGGCTGCGGCCGTCAGCTGTTTCTTTATACTGGGCTCCTCTGCTTCGACCCGGGTTTAAAGTTCAGCCCCAGCTCCCGCATGGCTGTCTGGTGAGGTGAGGTTCTGCTGGAAAGTGCTTTGGGGTTTCTTTATTGTTTTAGCACCAGGTCTGGTGCAAGCGATCACATGACTCCTATCCTGGAGTCCTTGCACTGGCTTCCTGTCAAATTCCGTGTGGACTTTAAAATCCTCATGCTCACCTATAAGGCTCTGCATGGCTTGGCACCTCAGTACCTGTGTGAGCTATTATCGCCCTACTCCCCACCTCGCAACCTTCGCTCTTCTAATTCTGCTCTCCTAACTGTCCCCCAAGCCCGTCTACACTCTGTGGGTGACAGGGCCTTCTCCTTCTGTGCCCCAAAGCTCTGGAACTCTCTCCCCAAGGATATCAGAGAGTCACCTTCTCTAAACTCCTTCAAATCCAGACTCAAAACCTTCTTGTTTAGAAGAGCCTTTACTGAACTGGTTCCAATCTTTACCCCTCTGCTCCTACTACACTTAGTACCACCATCCATGCTCTCCTCTGTGTATTGTAATTGTGTTTTATCTTGTGTATTCTTTTTATTTATTGTTGTTGTCATTCTGTAAAGCGCTTTGAGAATCCACCTTTAAAGGCGCTATATAAAATAAAGTTTATTATTATTTATTATTTATAAGTGCCTGCTGGTTCGTCTCATTCATCTGAAATCATGTGGAATTAAAGGCGCACTGACCTCACACGCCTTAGGTAATCAGAAACCTGGCTATGTGCCATTACACAGGACGTGCTGACACTGTATAAACCAGGTCATTGTGCAATCAGGTGTAAGGGCTTCTCATAAACCTGCTGTGGATTTTGTCAATAAAAACAGCCGCTGCAGCTGTCTCCGTGAATGTAGGAAACAGAGACGCCCATCCCTTCTTGGAGGGCATCTCACGGTTGCACAGGTCACTCTCGGCTGACCTCGGTCCGGCCCTACTGACCAGCCCCTCTCTTCCAGCCCTGTCTGAGCAAGATCGCCGGCGCTCTCCAGAACTACTCCAGGCTCTTTGGGGATCGTGACCTGTTCCAGGACTCCCCTTGGAAAGAGTTGGCTCAGCAGGTGACCACAGTGATAGAACACCTCCTTGGACTACTTGGGGTGAGTAAACCCAGCAGGCTGAACTGCTCACACAATCGCAAAGGCTGCTGCAGTCTGTAGGCTGGTTATGATTAAGAGAGTTTCAGCTGGGGTTCAGTATACTTCGAGCCCAGTGAAGTAGCAGGGTGATGCGTATAGAATATAGGCTCTTGATCAATTTCAGCCTGCACCTAACAGTTGCACACAAAGCCAGCTATGAATCTCCATCTGCACAGCCTCTCTGGATGAAAAGATAGCTCACTGGGAACACAGATAGCTACAGGACAGGATCCTCTGTCACTGCCCACTACTAGTGTCTGACACCACTCTGTACAGTGTATGAACAGCCCCTATAGGATTCGAACAGGAATCCTACTGTATATAACACAGGGTAGGAGTTTGTTTCTCACAGGAAACCCAGACTCACTGTGGCTTGCTTTCTGCCTAGAGCAGGGGTCTCCCAGATTAAGTTGTTCTCAAAGGTCACCTGTTACTTAAAAAGCAGGAATGTTTAAACAATCAATCAATTAAGAAAGTATTCTTTCAAAGAAACAAACACAGACTTTTCAGAAACAGAGGATATTGTTGAGATTCGTGTTACTTAATGGAACATCACCTGTCTAATTGTTCGTATTTAAATGGTCTCAGGCCTTTAGAAATGGATGATTTTAAGGCTTGACTGGGGCTCTGCAGGACCAGACCTGGAGACCCCTCCGCTAGTGAATGTGCAAATTTACACGAGAGCCCTGATGGTGCAGTTCCTTGTCTAAACATTTGAAATTATAAGTAACTTTCTAATGTCAGAGCGCACAGTAGATATAGTCAGCCTAGTGGTGCACAACACCAGTCCTGGGGGCTGCAGTGTAGCTGGGTTTTCATTCCTTCACGTACTCGGTGAGCAGAAAATGACCTTAATAGGCTCAACCGGACCTGCTGGAAACTGGAATGATGCACCATTTTGGCAGTCCTTACGTATCCGAGCAGATTTGGCAGTTAGTGTGGGTTTTTGTGATCACTTTACTGCTTCTGGCTCACTTCTGGAAATCAGACAGGAGGCGATGTGAAACATTCCCAGCCTTATTACAAAATTGCTTATTTCAACAGAGCTCTGGTATCTGATCTCACTGATAGTCTGTAAATCCTTTTGACTGCATCTTCTACATGACTGTTGTGTTATTATATCCCCCCCCCCACACACACACAGTCAAAAAGGACACAATCAAAGGGTTGTTTCTCCTGTGTTGTGGAAAGAAAACCAAGCAAAGGTCTTCAGAAAAAGCAGAAGTGAAGTCCTGGTTTCATATATTGTATCAGTATTTTAATGTTTTTATGGCTATAATTATTACTGCCTAATAATAATATTGCAAGTCTTGGCAGAGCAGGGGCAGGGGGCCTGTTGGAAGGCTGTAGGTTAAAAGGGGGTCTCTAGCCCAAAAGAAAGAGCGTGAGGCTCCTAACCTGCTGTCTGATCTGTTTTTGCAGAAGCCGGTCTCCAGGGGGAGCCTGCTGGGGCAGGAGAGCAGGTGGATGTTCTGGCAGCTGCAGCAGTACAGTGTGGAACGGCTGCTGTCCTTCTCCACCATCGCAGCGCGCGTCTTCAGCCCCGGCGACCCCGCCACGCACGACGCCGGCTCCCAGGACAGCTGCCCCCCCAGCTAAAACCGCCGGCAAAGAGAGACGAGTTCAGTATTACACCCCCAGGAGGAGCTGAGCAGCTCCAGCTTCCCCCGAAACCTGCTGCCCAACAGTGTTGTTATTGTCAGGACTGCGGTTTACGAAGTGCAGTCTGTCTGGATGTTACAATCCATAGGCGGGGACTCGCACCATTGCAGTTTACTCTTGGCAAGTACTGCTTGTAGCAAAATGGCCTAGTAGAGCATAGTAAACTATAGTGCAGAATTGTGACCTATAGTACAGAACAGTAAAGTATAGTGCATCATAGTGAGTAATAGTGCTGAATAGTAAACTATAGTACAGAACATTAAATTATAGTGCATCACAGTGAGTAATAGTGCAGAATGGTAAACTATAGTACAGAACAGTGGATAATAGTGCAGAATAGTAAACTATAGTGCATCACAGTGAGTAAAAGTGCAGAATAGTAACCTATAACACAGGGCAGTCAACTATAGTGCATAAAAGTAATAGTGTATATTACCAATGCACATTTTTTTCGTAAAGCTTTCAGTCAGATTAGTCTTCCTCTTATTTAAAAAAATAACAGTCATTAACTTATTTATTTATTAGCAGCAATAAATAGGACAGTAACTGCTGGTGGCAAGACTTGCTTATAGCAAAGGATGTGACAGCTATCCGGAGAGCTACCCTGCACATGGACTTGTAACATTTACCCAGCCTGCAAAACACATTGTAAACTTAATTAACACCTTTCATATGCCAAAAAAGTTAAACCTCTTGAGTTTAGGAGGTTATACTGTAAGTTAGTTTTTTCCTGCTGACGTTTAATCTCTGGAGGTAATGTTAGTATTTCTCAATACAATAATCCTTTTTACATTGTTGTCCCAATTCCTACGTTTGCTTTGCTGGGGGTCACATTATACAGCTATAGGGTTTGAGGGTTTTTTATCAAATATATGTGGGCTATTCTATTTATTTATTAAAGTGCATATTTATTGGTCTATTTATTATGTTATTTTTATGGTTACCATACAGCTTATATGGCATGTTCTTTTTCTACAATGTATTTATTCAGTGATTTCTAGAAAATATTTATTTATATTACAGCCTAAGCATATATTTATATGGAAAACATAAATAAAACAGCTTCTGAAAATGAAAACTATTGGGTGAGTGTCTTGTCTTTTGTTAATGATTTTCATCTTGATTGACAAGGGAATATCATCAAGAATCTCACAAGACAGAGGAAAAGAAAGAGTTGTGCCTCAGGTAGCTGGACAAAACACGACAAAGGCCTAAATCAGATTATTCTTATACTATTCATCCTTTTTCTAATTGAGGGGAATATGGCAGTATACACCCTGGGCAGGACACCAGTCCATCGCAGGGCAGACACACACAGACACACACTCACACCAGGGCAATGTTCCCAGAAGCTAACTAACCTGCCAGCATGTCTGTGGACTGTGGAAGAACATCAGAGTACCTGATGACTACAGGAAGAACATACAAACTCCATATGGACAGCACCCCAGCTCTGGAATTGAACCCAGAGCTCCAGTGCTGTGAGGCAGCAATGTTAACCACTGTACCACCATGCTGCCCTGTTAGCTTTCTCTCTCACAGTAAATTCCCTGCTGCCAATTTAGTCAGTGTTTAGCACTGTTATCTTGCAGTGCTGAGGCCCTGGTTCAATTCCAGACCTGGGGTGCTGTCAATCTGTGTGGAATTTGTATGCTGTCCCTGTGTTTGTGTGGGTTTCCTCTGGGTGCTCTGGTTTCCTAATACAGTCCAAGGACATGCAGGTAGAACAACAGGCTTTTGAGAAAAAGCATGTTTGTGTCTGTCTGTCTGTCTGTCTGTCTGCCTTGTGATGGACCTGTGTCCTGTCCAGACAGAGAACTGCATGAGTGCTCTGGATGCAGCATAACTCTGTGACAAGGAATCCTTTTTCAAACCCAAAAGAAATACACCAACATTATTATCACTATCGTGATTATGTGCCTGGAAAATGATTACAGTCGTCGTCTTAAAAGCACGGAGCATGTCTGAAAAACCCACTGGCAGCTAAGATGACAGAAGTGTTTCCCAGGAAGACGTGCTGCCCTTGAAGGAAACTTGAACTTGAATATCAGCTGGGCGTCCCAAATTTAAAATCAAATGGAATAATAACACAAGAACTAATGTTCAAATTAAGATCAGATCACTTTATTGGCCATATACAATTTCTTGTATTAGGAATTTGTCTTTTCACAGACCCCAGCTTGCTCTTCATGAGACACACAGACTGGGAGAGAAGCTTGGGGTCAGAGCACAGGGTCAGCCATTTATACAGCACCCCTGGAGCAGTTGGGGTTAAGGGCCTTGCTCAGGGGCCCAATGGAGTAGGATTCCTCTGCCGGCTGTAGCATTTGAACCAGCAACCTTCCAGCCACAGGCGCAGATCCTTAGCCACAGAGCCACTGCTCTGCCCCAGTGGCTCTGTAAGGACTCCGATCAAGAGCGGTCTTGCTGCACCCCAGAACACACGGGACAGAGAGCCTGGTGGGGGTCAGCAGGCAAACTCTTGAGACCTAAGGAAACAATCGGGTGAGCTGGTCTTTTATTTAAACGATAAAGTCAAAAGCAATCAAGCCCAGAAGTTGGTGAACACTGCTTGACCCTGCGGCCCACAGCAGGCGATGGATTAATAATAGTGACGGGATGTGCAGTGGAATCATAAAGAAGCCATCACAGAGTCAACAGGAGGACGCGAGGGTATGAATGTACCCATGACCCTCTTGTCGTGCCTCCCGCAAGGCTATCATTTGCAATAACTAATTACCTTCTGGAAGGGGGATGAGGTGCCACGAGAGTTAGAACCTTGTGTGTTTTTATCCTAGCCTGGTTTTCATTCCCAGCTCCACCTCCAATGTAGCCAACCGTCTGTACCGGTTTTCTGATTAGGGGGCTCGTGCTCTTGTCCTTCCTTGATTTGCAAGTACATCTTACTCTCCACATCAGATAATCCAGATAACGGTGGTGATGATGATGATGATGATGGTGATATAAACTCCAGTCTCCAGGCGCTCTGGTCTCTCTGCAACAGAGATGATATCGTCATCAAACCAGCAGACAAAGAGGCACTGTTGTGCTGTGGCGTAAGGACCTATATATCTTTGAAGCCTCTAGACAACTAACTGACACTTCTGCCTACCTCCCTCTCCAACAGGACCCTACCACTGACTACCAAAAGCAAGTGGTATCCACCATCTCCCTTCTTATCATCCTGGCTCATCATTGAACATCCACAGGTATCTCAATTTGACCTCCTCCCCAAAATCCACAAACCGGACACCCCTGGACACCCCATTGGCGGAGTGGTGGCTCTGTGGCTAAGGATCTGCATCTGTGGCTGGAAGGTTGCTGGTTCAAATCCTGCAGCTGGCAGAGGAATCCTACTCTGTTGGGCAAGGCCCTTAACCCCAGCTGCTGCAGGGGTACTGTACAATGGCTGATCCTGTGCTCTGACCCCAGGCTCTCTCCCTATCTGTGTGTCTCATGGAGAGCAAGCTGGGGTATGTGAAAAGACGAATTCCTAATGCAAGAAATTGTATAGGGTTAATAAAGTGATGTTATTGTATCAGCATGCAACTGTCTGACTACTTACATCCTGGCCTTTCTCGACAGCCTCATGAGAGCGCTGGCTGAAGGTCTCCCTTCATACATCAAGGAGATCAATCACGCGCTCCAACTTTTTAATGATTTCCAATTTCAGGGCCCTGAATGCTACATTTTGACCATGGACATCACATCTCTTTACACCTTCATTCCCCATAATGACGGCCTTACAGCCCTCAAGCACATGCTGGACAAACGCACAGTGCTTGATCCACCCACCCACACCCTGGTACGCCTTGCAGAACTGGTTCTCACACTGAATGAATTCTCATTCAATAACCTTTTTTACCAACAGGTTAGTGGGGTCGCCATGGGCACTAGAATGGGACCCAGCTATGCCAATATTTTTGTCGGCTGGGTAGAAGAACACTTCTTCGCTTCCTACACTGGCTATGTCCCTGAGCTCTACAAGCGATACATTGATGACTGCGTCGGTGCCGCCACATGCTGTAACGACCAGCTTGAGCACTTTCTGCATCATTTCACCAACTTCCACCCGTCCCTCAAATATACGGTTAACATATCTTCCACTACCCTTCCGTTTCTAGACATCAACTTCTCCATCAACTACCCCCGACTCTCTACTTCGGTCTATTACAAACCCACGGATTCACACAGCTATCTCTCTTATAGCTCGTTTCACCCCAAACATACTAAAAACTCTCTCCCTTTTTCACAGTTCCTTCGGCTACGACGACGATGACATCGACTTCGAGAACCAAGCCCTCAAAATGTACTCTTTTTTCACCAACAGAGGATAGCCCAGCAGTGTTATTGACAGGGCCCTTGCCCAAGCCAAAAACACCCCTCGGACCATCAACTCAATCAGGAACTCCCACTGTAACAACCGCATTCCTTTGGTGCTTCCTTACCACCCTAACACACTTCCTATCCCCAGGACTGTGAACGACAGCTTTCCTATCCTACAGGATGATCCCTCCATTGGGGCCCTCTTTTCTGACTGCCCCATCATCTCATATCGCCGACCAGCTAATTTGCGCAACCTTCTTGTTCACAGCTCCCTTGACCGCCCTCAGCAACCATCCACACCAGACAATTTCCCCTGCAACAGAGCTCGCTGTTTCACCTGCAAGTATACATCCAACACCACACTCATTCAAGGCCCCTCAGGACAATTCCGGATCACGCAGCATTGTACCTCCAGCAACCTTATTTACTGTATCTCTTGCAGTAAATGCCCAGCCATCTACATTGGGGAAACAGGAAGGAGACTCGGATACCGCTTCAGAGAACACGTCAGGGCTGTGAAGATTAAAGATCTCTCCAAGCCCATTGTTTCTCATTTCACCTCTGACGGCCACGACCACTCTAATCTCTGTCTGTTTTCTCAAAGATGGTTTTCCGAACTCATACATATCAGAAAGACTAAAGAAACTAAAACTACCCTGCAGCTAGGATCACACCTTCCCTCTTCTCTTAAAGACAGACAACTTTTCTTCTAAATTCTCTCTATTCATTGTAGGTTTCAATTCACACCTCGCTTCACCTATCCTGACTTCACACCTCTTGATTGGCCTCTCTTTCTGTCCCCTGCTCCTGCCCCTCGCTCCTCCTCTCTCCCAGCTTTTGTCCTCCCTCTAAATTACCTTTGCTTACTGCCCTGTCTTTCTCACACCTGAAGAAGGCTCCACGGCCTGAACGTTGCGTTTTATTTCTTCTCTTTTCAGCTTGGAATAAACCTATTACTTGTTCCTGTGCAGCCTACGCATGCTGACGCAGCTCCCACCTGAACTACTACATGATATTGTAACGCAACGGGGGCTCAGGCGGGCGCCCTTGCCGCATCAGGTCGGCCCCACACCGTCCGGGGCTCGAACCCGGGACTTCCGCGCCTCTCTGCAGCGACCCAGCCCCGTGAGCTAAAGAGAGATCTCTCTACAGCCCAGTAGCTGTAGTCCTGCTATCACAGGGAAGGGCGGTGACGTCACCTGCTCTGGTACGCCGGCTCTTACACAGTACCTGTCGGCCGTAAGCGTTACAATATAAACTATACAGACCTATGTTTTGGAGTTTGAAATATGCCCTATACATATCCACATCTGATAGGCCCAGATAACCACACAGTAAACACACACAGACCTCAGCTATGCACTGAAGAGGAAACCATAGCAGGTCTGTGTCATCAAACATTCCACGTTTAATTCAGCGCAATTTCAAACCTAGGCGGAAGCATTCTTTTGGTAATAGCTCAGGATTAGTCACATTCGCCTAACAAAATCAGTGATTAAAAATGCTTCCTTAATTTCATGTATTATTGTGGGGTTTTTTTCTTTTCTGGGGGGACAGTGGTAAGCAGAACTGTTTTTTTCCCCGAAGCTGAAGCTAAAAATCCCTCAGGTTGACAGACCCCGGCGTAGCCTCCAAAACTATCACTCATGCTGTCCGGTGTTCGCCCGGCAAACAGGAACTTGAGTTTTCATCACGTTTTTTTTTAATTTATGCATAAACAATAACAAAAATTAAAATACAAGCAAGAGTACATATAACATTTCAAGACAAAAACATCGTCAGGGGTACGTATTACAAAATAAATTCAAATTTTGAAAAACGTTTAAACAAATTAAATAAAGATAACGTCCGCACCGCTTTCATATTTTTACATTTTGAAATGGTCTGTAGATATTCCTTTACATCCATTTTAAAATGCTCAAACATAGGTCTCTTCCCAGACTACTCCCTTTAGTGCATAAAATAACGTGCCATTATAATTATTAAATGTATGACAAATTATATTGTGGTATTGTTTTCGATGGGAGTTTTCAATACGTCACTCGTTCGCTTTACCATCATGACGTCATGACGACTTCCTCAGAGCGGTGGCCGAAATTATTGTTCTATTGGATTTTTGGAATTTCTAAACTATGGACAAACAGTACTCAAAGTATTTATCCCCTGGTTTGCATCAGGTAAATACGGATTCAAAGAGACGTGACAGCAAGGCAATATTTATGTAAGAGTTTTACATATGAAAAAAAAAGTCTATTTGGATTTTAAACTTGTTAAAACTACACTGCAGTGTCTACTATGGCGATATACAGATACGTATAGGCACACAAACAACCCCTTGGATTACAGAAATGGGGCATATATGGATATATATAGTCTGAACGAATAGGGATTATTCATTAATAGTTATTCAAATAAAGACGATATTTCCCAGTGGTTGGATTTTTATGTCTTCATCCTAGCATTAGGCTGTTACCACAGTGTCGTGTTAAAATCCATGCTTTTGCTAGTAAATGTGTGTTTAATAATGCGAGAGATCGGAAAAGCGCGCATACATCTATTGACTGATTAAAAACGAGGCTTGTTAAATACTGGGCTGTACATTGCATTCAACTCTCTTCACGTACAGCGATTACAGCGCAGGTGGCAGGAGACACGCGTGTCTGTATCTGGCGTTGGCGGGGAAGTCTGTGGATTGTGAGGCCAGAGTGTTCCTCGGGTGGATGCGAACCACTCAGGTCTGTGACGCTCGGCGGCGCGCGGCGGTCGCCGATGAAAATTCGCATGAGATCACTGGAATGTGCTCGGAGGGACGCAAACGTGACTAAACGCTATTCATTATCTTTCCCAATATTGCGTTGCACAATCCAGGTTTATTTGTTTGTTATAACAGATAATTTCCCCCAGGGCTTTTGAAACTCCAGGACATTTTCTTCCATGTTTTGACAGCTACACCAAAGGGGATTTGTTCCAGACTGTTGCCTTTCTATTATATTCCCAAAATATTTGAAAAGTTGAGTGAAACGTTAAATATATCAACGTATGATATAAATAATATGATATAAAAAATGTCCTTGAAATTAAAATTGGGCTGTTATTAAAACAAAGTTATATGTGAATTTAGTTCATACAGGATTAATTTCCGGGGTTTAGATTTTGATATATTATTTCTAATGGGAAACATTAGCAGAGAATATTTTAAAGAAGAATATCTAAAGTATGTGTAGTATTGTATGCTACTTTATATTTCCAATGATATGGGGCCAGGCTGGTTAAAAGCAGAAGGGACTAACACTGTGTACCCATGGAATGTGAGAGCCAATCATCGCGAAGAGACGCTTATGATTGATGTTTCTGAAGACCAACCGAAATGTACGTATTCCACCATTGGCCCAATCCAGGGCTGACGAGGGCGGGTTCTATTACTGTACAAGATTTCCTGGTTACAGTTTCCATCATAAGGTAAGAGGACCGGAATGATTTGATTTGTAGGGTTTTGTTTGGGGGATGTTTTTTAGTTATAGAATTGTACGGCCAATCTGAAACCCTAGGCTTTTTGTGGGCAGGTGTGTTTATTACGTTTCCAAACTGTAAAGTAGCTGGATTTAGCTCCCGGGAGTTTTCTGTAAGGGAAGTGTCTCGGCGATTTCCTGGTGGGGTGTCTGTTTCAAACGAGACGCCCGTTCATTCACTGCGCGGAAAGGCGCTGGTTTGTGAATGGGTAACCGAGTGGGTGGCCACAGGGAGCGTATTTTCTGATTTTAGCTTGATTTAGAAAACGCTGTTCCTTCTTCCCTGGCGAAACAGAGCGCGGCATTACCGTAGCTGGGCGCTCTTGTGCGGAAAGTGAAAGGACTCGGCTCTTTTGAGTTTGTGGACGAGGCCGTACCGCTCCGGGAATTTACATACGTGCACAGTCCCCCGTCCCCACACGTCGCCCTGCACTTTTAACAACTGTTAACTTACTGAACGGCGTCTGTTTGTCGTAATTTGTTCACCAGGACAGTTACAGAGCTTTTGGGAGCCTTGGGTCACGTAGTCAGTCATTCAGAATCGTAACACTTTTCGGGGCACGAAGTAAAAATTCGCCATTGCTAGGTGATGACCTCGATGGATCTGTTTGCTGATTTGCTTTCGGATCACGTGTTTTCTGTGCTTAGTCCTGAGTTTCAAATTACACCTCTTCAAGTCTATTGTTTCCAGTTTGCTTACCCTTCATTCTGGCTAAACAGCTTGTAGCAGGTGATCAGGGAGGCCTGTATCCCACCGTCCCCTCCTGCAGAGTCTGCAGAGCCCACCTGGTTACAATTCCAGCACACCTGAATGAGGGCAGTTCTGTTCCTCAGTGGTGGTACCTGAGCTGGTACCACTTCTGGGTCCCATTTGGTGTTTTAGGAGTTGAAAGGAAATTTACTAATGTATCCCGAATATAAATATAAAGAAGTCTGTTAGCCTGTGATTAAAAACACGGCTGGAGTAAAACACAGAAGATCCAGAGGAGCCCCAGGGCCAGGGCTGGGAACCCCTGTACTGGATGTGTGACAGAGCTGCTGGGGTTCAGTCACTTCCTTGCAAGAACAGAAAGCTCTTATCACAGACACACTGGTTTCTGTTCACAAAAATGTCCACTGTACTAAATTCACACCCCACACAAACATTTTTATTTCAGTTTTTGTAAGATTTCCATATGCATAAGGCTAATTGTTCTATCCAGTAAGGTGTACGTGTTACAACTTAGTTTTGCTTCAGAAAAAAAACAACAACTATATATTTCGGCCTATAGCTCGATCATGATTGCTCGTCAAACCCGTGTATCATGATTTCTCTCAGTCATTCGCAGACGCCTCAGTTCTGTACTCATTTCTCACCCTTCAACAGAGACAATTCATCAATGTCTTTGGAAAACGGTGGATCAGTAGTAAAAAGTAGCCAGTGTTTTACAATAAATAATATATCTCTGTTCACAATTTCCACCCAGTTAGAACCTGTCCCTGCAATGGTGCTTGCCTCTTCCAGGCTCTGTGTGCACAGGCACTGACAAAAAGGAAAGGGAACGATCTTTCACCCAGTATTGGGAACCCGAGCTCCCTGCGTGGGGATTAATACCGAGCCAGCGGCTGTGAAGCGTTGCCGGACACTCTGCTGCTGTGCGATTCAGTGGGGCTGAGTCCGGGTCGGGTACTGTACTGGCAGAATGATGGGACAGCTGACACCCCTCTTTCCCGGCCTGTGTGCTGCTTGCAGGATGAACGTAGGGGTGGCGCACAGCGAGGTGAACCCCAACACGCGGGTGATGAACAGCCGGGGCATCTGGCTGGCCTACCTGCTCCTGGTGGCCGTTCTTCACGTGGTCCTGCTCAGCATCCCGTTCTTCAGCGTGCCGCTGGTGTGGACGCTCACCAATGTCATCCACAACCTGGTGAGCCCCGACGTGACGCCCCTTCCCCTGCCCGTCCCCGCCCCGTGCTTCGGGTGTCGAGTGTTGCCGCTTGCCCACGGGCTGGTAAAAGCCCATGGACGAGTGTCCAGGTGTGGGGAGGCCAGGAGTCACAGCACAGTCCAGTGAAGGTTTGAGATGGCCACTTCCGGAGAACACTGAAGGAGACACACACAGGGTGTATTTCCCACAGTGGCCCAAACTGTAACAGTGTTCCAGAGGGTTTTATAGTCTGTGTTTACCCATGTTATTACCATGAATGGGGGGATCGAAGAGTCTGCATTCTGCTTGATCCAGTCCCTATACCTGATGACGTTAACCCACCTTTCAGCTATTTCTGCGGTATCACGTACAACGGCGGGTGTCGGCTCAGAATTCTCCCAGGCCTGCCCAGGAGCAATGACCCCAGGCCGGAGCCAGATTTCACTCTCCACAGGTGACTGGATCTGTGCCCCTGCTGCCAGCCTGCCCCTTCCTGTCTGCCCGCATGGTGCCCCTCCACTCTCGCGCCGCCGCCGCTGTGTCTGACGCCTGGCTTGTCCCACAGGTGATGTACGTGTTCCTCCACACGGTGAAGGGAACGCCCTTCGAGACGCCGGACCAGGGCAAGGCCCGCCTCCTCACCCACTGGGAGCAGATGGACTACGGCATCCAGTTCACCTCTTCCCGCAAATTCCTCACCATCTCGCCCATCGTGCTGTAAGACCCTGCCCGCCGCCTCGCCTCCTGCCTGCTGCGTCCTCGGTGTCGGCCCCAGCAGGGATCCTGTCTGACTGGCGGCTTGGTTCTCTGCACATCGTCTCCTCCCTCGAAGTATGGTTGAGGGGAGACCGAGAGGAGGGGAGGGAGAGTTTCCTCACCTCCATCAACAGCTGCATTTTTCCGCTAACAAGAATGGTTTGTCAATCGAGGGGGACTTGCGCTCCGAGTTTATTTTAGGGAATAGAAAAAACACATTTTTCATGATTGTATAGTTTACATCATGTCCTTTAATGCCTCAAGAGAGAAATACTCAGGACAGTATTAATACAATCTTCTTTGCCCAAAGCTCTTCAAGAGTTGTTCTCCAGATTCATTTTCCTTTGCTTTTAATATGAAATGTGAAAAGAAATAACTGCTGACCTTCTGCACATCTTTAAAAGCCTGTTTTAGTGCTTGTCCATGACAGTAAGGACTGCAGTCAAAGATTCGACTCCTAAATGCCCGTTTTTGGGGAAATGGCTCTGAAAGACAGTGGTCAAAGTTACCTTCAAGGGAGCAGCTCATTTACTCTCAGTCTGCTGCAAGTTATTATAGAAATGTGAAGACGTAAGACTGGCTGGAGATGATATAGGGGTGTGAAACGGAAAATAAAATTAATTTTCCGCATAAATATGGCTTTGGGATTCTGGCCAAGCTTTATCCGGAAAGAGAACAGGTGGAGGAAAATGCGCACTGGGGACACGAGGCCCTAGAGTCTAGACATTGTCCTGTCATTCCTCTTAGCAGGGTGACTTTGCACATTGGTTATCGTTGTAGGGAAACATTTCCATATGGGATTCCCGAGCGGTGAGGTGAAGGGCTTCCCTGATCCGGCTGCGTGGCCGTGTGATGTCACCAGCTCAAGGAAACGAGCAGGAGGAAGAGCTCCGCTGTTAGGTGGCGGGGTGCAGATTATGCAAGACGACAGCGCGGAAACAGGGACGATTCTCTTAAAGGTCAAGCCCTGTGGTTTTTGTCAGTCTGTGCCATTTGAAGGAAAGGAGAGGGGCTGTGAACCTAAAAGGATGAGCATTTGCATTTCTAGATAGAAACTTCCTCTTTCCTGTATTAATCAGTTTGGACAGAAGTGCCAATCCAGCAGTCTAGCAATACCTAGGGCTTTGCGTTCGGTGGTGACTAGTACACCTGCCTTTATTTCATCTCGGACGCTTTGGGATACCCTGAACACACTTCAAAGTTGACTTGTAAGGAAGGAAATACTTTTTCCCATTAAGCATTACGCAGTGCCTAAGACAGCCTATCGCTACTAAGACAAAATCATGGATCAGGTGTACTCTGCACCAGAATGGCTATTTCTGCACCAGAGCGAGAGAACAGCTCTTGAGATTTCTACATTAATTTGCATAATGAATCATACAGCCAGAGTGTGCACAGTAATTAAGCGACATTCAATGTATTGAAGACTGTAGCACTATGAAAATTAATACAGACCAATCTGGATCAAGCAGTAAATGTGATCAAGGAGATGGGAAAAGTGACTTAACATGATATCTCTCCTTCACCCTTTTCAGATACATCCTGGCCAGCTTTTACACAAAGTACGACGCCACGCATTTCTTGGTCAACACCTGTTCGCTGCTCAGCGTGCTGCTGCCTAAGCTCCCGCAGTTTCACGGAGTCAGGATTTTTGGGATAAACAAGTACTGACGTGACTGGACCGGAGCTCGGACCGTCTCTGCAGTACAGACTCATTTTCCTCTGTGGCGACGAGGCAGTGGGAGGGAGACCAGGGAATCTGGGATCTCTGCCCAGGCGGGAATTTGAGAATTTTCCAGGATCACTGTGGTCTGAAAAGGCACCACACAGCACTGGACAGCTCTGTTCTGCGAGGGACGCACTTGGGTTCAAGTCCCCGGTCCCCATGTCCGTACTTCACAGATTACTACGTCTTTGTGTCTTGCCTTGTCCCACTGATCTTTCCTGTTCCCAGTGTATGCTCTTCATTCTCAGCAGCCAAGTCTGGAGCAGTTAAAAGTGGATCTGATTTGGATCCTCTAGCCCGATCGCGCTGTGTCCAAGGGTGTTGCACGTGTGTGAACACGCCCCGTCTGTGCGACGGGAGGTCACGGCGCTTGTCCCGTCTTTCCCAAGCACGTTGGTGCACAACACGAGAAGGGCGTCTTTCGCAGAGGCAGCTGGCACTACGTTTATTAGCTTCTTCCCCCAAGAATCTAATCTGTGAAATTGTGTTACAGGCATCTGATAAACAAAATGGTATAATTCCACTTTTTAGTGGGAAAGTGGGATTTTGTGGATCAGAAAGGCTTCAGAGTTTGTTCTGTGACATCCAGGAAAGATCTTTGTATTGCAGTACTGCAGAAGTGAAGCCTTTCTCCTTCAAAACCTGACAGCTGTTCAGTAATGTGCCTTTCAGACTGGGGCTCTCATCTTAGCATTCTGAGCTTCACTTTTCATTTGTAGATCTGTCTTGCTTGTTCTGTTTTCTCCCCATCTTTAAATACCATGAGAACACAGGTGCTCCCTTCCACAACGATGAGTGGGAGTGTCAGATACATTTCTTCTTTCGCTCCACTCCCCTCAACCCCCCAGTTTCTCGCCAGGTAGCATGACCCGTGCAGTTGCCTGCTATTTATTTATTCATTCTTGTATTTATTCTGCATGTTTCTTTCCTTTTACCATGTTCTTAGATAAATGTGCATAAATTGAGAATGTTGCTTTTATTTTATTTATTACTGCAGTCCAAAACAGTACTGGCCAGTGGTGGGATCAAGAATGTAATGGAAATATTCCACATGAGAAGTACAATCGCAATTCTCCTTCACAATCGCCAACTGCTTGCTTCTGGATCCTTGCGTCAACAGTCGTTTTAACACCCCGAGGAAGGGCTGCAATTTGCTTTTATTTCAGTTTATGTTGTGGATCAGTCGCTATTTATAGTGCTCAGCGCATTTCATTATCAGTATTTGCTTTGTAAAACTGTTAAAATATCATTTCAAATGCCATATGTCTCACTGCATACATATAAAATTGTAGTATAATGTGACTAGTCCAGCCTTGAAGAATAGTTTCCATCAGGCCCTGTTTTCAGCTTTATAAGGCCTTAGCTGCTGGACTGGAGTGTCCAGATGCCCACTCTGCTGGACTGTCTTCAGTGTGCGGCCATTGGAGTGACAAGATGCCCATTTTGCTGGACTGTGCCACTAGTGGACGGCCAAAAGGGTGACCAGGTGCCCAATTGGCTATGTTGTCACTAACAGGCAGTCACTAGAGTTACCAGGCGCTCACTCTGCTGGACTGTGCCACTAGTGGACAGCCATAGGAGGGACGAGGTGTCCACTTGGCTGTGTTGTTTCTAACAGGCAGTCACTAGAGTAACCAGGCGCTCACTCCGCTGGACAGCGTCACTAGTCGACAGCCATAGCATTGACCATGTGCCCACTCAGCTGCATCCGATGCCTTTTCTGTGCTGTTAGAGCCTTGGGACTCACAGTTTCAACTGAGTGAGAAAGAGGTGGGGGAGTCCTGCCAGTTGACGATAGTTGGCCAATCTGTGATGTCTTGGGTCTCCCCTTTGCTAGAGGCTGCTAAGTTAGGTCTCCCCCCCCCCACTTTCTCACTCAGTAATTGGCTGCTCTGAATTAGAAAAAAAACATGGGAAGCGAATGCATATGGACAGATGGGTCCAGGTTATATCGTGTCGGTAAGTTTCTGAACAGCAGTTCAGAATCAACTTGAGAGAGAGCCTGGGTCTAGGAGGCTGCCGATCTGAATGGTCTGAACCTGTTGATGCAGCGGAGTGGTGCCTGAATGCATCTGTGGTGGAGAAAGGACACAAGAAGTTGGCTTCTCAAGTGCAAGGTTATGGTGAAACTGACTACAGATTAATCAAGAAACTTGTTCGCACTGAAATAGTCAGAAAAGTGCGCCATGACCAAATCAGCAGGAGTAAACCGCATGACCGTTGACACGTTCTTGGAAAATGAGGCCTTTTATTTCCTAAGAGGAGAAAAATGCCAGTGATTTTGAATGTGGCAAACCCTATTTTAATATTAACCTGCACTCTTTGGATGCTTTATTATTATTGTGCTTTTAGGATTTTTTTAGTAATTATCACTACATGGCAGATTCCAAACACTTGTCCTGGTTTGTGTCCCGAAGGCATGGAGGAGACGGGGGGGGTCAGGACATGGAAAGGTGGGAGAAAAGTTTTATACGAATGTCTTAGGAAGTGAGCCCAGTGTCTTGCTTTTCATCGCATGTATATTATTTTTCTCTTAAAATAAATGAGGAGAATCTCACTGCTGCATCAGTGTTTTCTTGACAAGAAGGAGGAGGGTTGCGGCGATATGGAGCGTAAACTTCAAGAATAGCCTTCAAAGACGGAAAGGACTGATTTTAGTGCGGTAATGTGTTTAAAGGTTTTTGTGTTTTAGTGAGGAGCTCAAAAGATGCTCTCAATTCAAGGCACAGTTACTCGCAAAGCGTTGTGTAAGTGGTGGTGCCGTTTTCCTGTAATTCCAGCAGGGAGATCCGTATTTGTTCGTATTGCACCTGCCCGGGATGAGGAAGGAACCCGGCCCACATCAAAGGCCCTCCAGGAATCGTGTTCCCTGATCTAAAAGATAAAGCGCTTTCAAAGAAAGACAAACAAAAATTGGCAGGCGAGAGGCTCCTCTGGCTTCCACGAAAGGCTGCGGAAGTGCTGGAACGTGCAGGGCTCTTCTCCAGCCTGCTGCCCACATCAGGGAAAATCCCAGGTGCTGACATCAGACCTGCAGGGGTTACCCCAGACCCAGTGGTGCTTTGATACAGATGGGGGGGGATTTCCTAGGGCTCTGAAGTACCGTAAAGCAATGCAGAATTCAAATTCAGGCTTCACCGTTGCATGAGAGAGCTTGATGCCATTTCCCTGTGGCATCAAATTTGCTTGCATGTAACAGGTTTATTTAAATCACCTCAGAAGCCTGTATTGCCTGAGTAACATTCTGATCCTGTTAAGGTATGGGGTGGTATCCCAAGTACCATATCGGGAAAAATTCGAATTGCTTCCCAGATTAATGTTGCTCAGGGAAGAACAGCTTCTGAGTCTTATATAGTTCCCTGATGATAACATAGTTCACAGTTCATATGTAACAGCTAGGAAAACCCGCAAAGGGCAGACGGGGGTCACAGACTGTAAGGGCTGAAATAAGGAAGCCTTGAAAGGGTTATGGCCAACTTAAAACCTTGGTTTTAAAATCTTGTGGAACCCGTGCATTATTCTGTGCAGGAATGTGGCTACTTGCCGTTTTTTTGGGTATGATATCATATCTGAAAGAACTATGAATATCAATTAAAGTCCCGAAGCAAGAACAGGAGCTGCCCATGTGGGTGGCTTCCTGTCAAACAAGGCCTTTAATAAACAGGTTGTCTTCACCCATCTATCATTTATTATAATTCAGGTGGATAGCTATATCGGCATGTGTATGCTGCAAAGGAACAAGTAATCGGTTTATTCCATACTGAAAAGAGAAAACAACATTTCGGCTCTGGAGCCTTCTTCGGGTGCCACCACAGCCACCGGCTCCACAGCTGAAACATTGTGTTTTCTCTTTTCAGCACGGAATAAACCTATTGTATCATTTATCATGTTGTGCAAGATCAAAGTTCCTGTAGCCTTGCTGATCGATGAACTGTCCCAGCAAAGATCACTTCTGCAAAAATAATCATGAGGATCAAATAAATTACCAAGAAAACGAAAGAATATTCCTGCATAATTAACCCTGGTTTAGCTGAACGTTTTTTGTTGTTAAAGCAACAGAACAGGTTAGTTTGACACATCTAATTTTGTAAGGTCAAGTGGCATTTTCCAATCCACTCTACAACAGAAATGTAATAGAACCAGCTCCTTAACTATTACATTGCTCATATTGTTGCAAAATTGTACAACTGAGGGAACCTGAAGGACCTGTTCTGCAGATGAAACAGAACAGCTATAAGAATGTTTTGCTGCTGACATGTCAAGCTGGGTTTGTTCTTGTGCTGCAATTAAGAAAATTATAATGCCCTCACTTACTGCCTTAAAGGCTAGTGTATCAGACAATGCCAGAAATGCACAGCTCTTGTCATCACAGACTGTAGGGCAGCACGAGTGAGGAGGTGCTGTAGATGAGCAGCATAAAGAGCAAAGACCAAGGATGCATGAAGATCACACAGTCACAAGGCCCGAATGGATCAAGTAGGCAAGAACACCACTCTCATCGGCCAACGAGAGGCCAGGCCAGGATGAGGCTCTCTGCTTGCTTCTGCAGTTCTTTCTTTCCACGCATGAAAACTGCAAGCCATATGCCTGGGAAGCTAATCATTGGCAAATAAGAGGCAAATTATTGATTGCACCACTTTACTGCCAACTCCATGTGCAAATTAATGGGAGCACAGCAGAACAGATGGATGCAGCTGCACGAGTGAATCAGCACTGTTCTTAGAAAAAATAAGGAACCTGGGATCCTATACTGATTTAGTCCATCATGCTGAACAAACAGACCACTGTATGAATTCCACAAAACTGAAATTATCCTCTCTGTAATGAATTCCTTTTTAGATCACTCCCATTTTTAACAGTATTTCCCCAGTGTGCAGAGCAACAGACCTATGTATTGGCTCCCTCTACCTGTTAAGGATTAGCTTATTAAATAAGTGCTATATTTCCTGAAAGGTTCTTACCTTATTTAAGATGACTGAACACTCAGGAAAATGTTCAAAATGAAATAGTTTTAGATAGAGGACCAAAGCTATGGCAGCAAATCCATACACATCTTTATGAAGAGGTTCACTTATTTGTGTGTTTGCACAGAGTACAATCCCATTGCCCATTGCTCTGATAAAGACTGAAGGCTGACCTCAATGAACACATGAGTGTTCACATCAGTACTAAATGTAAGATGTTAACAGTAAACTCAAACTACTGGATAAATCTGATTTCTGCTGCAACTTATAAGTGACAGACACAAATATACATGAAATAAACATACACTTTGGTTGAATCTGAATGAACCTGGTCATGTCGTTTTAATTCCTTTCCCATCAGTCCCTGTGCCATGGTCCATGTCAGAGGAGGCACCAGGCCCTGTCAGCTCTATTTACACCACCCCGCCAGGCCCACTCGACACCAGCATGTCAGAACACACATCTCGGAACTCCACACAGCACAGTCCCAGCTGTAAGAAATCAGCTTTACTAGGAATCCAAAAAGAATATTCTTTCAACAATCTTCATGTTCTGCAGTGCTACAATTCTTACAAATAAAGCCAGAACAGACCCCACCCCCCTCCATTCCCAAAAGCGGAAGAAACACTGTTCGCACATTGAATCCCCATGATTGTCAAATCACTTTTTTGCAATATTTACACTTTTTTTTTTGCATATAACTTACATTTCACAGATGCTTCACTACCATGTTCCCGGCGGCAGGGCTAGCGAGTTTGTATTCTGCCCACATCACTTTTTTTCCTCTTCCCTCCTGTGGACAAAACTGTGCCTCTGCAATCACCCCCCCACTCCACCCAACTGCGCTAGATCAGGGGTGGGCTAGCTTGATTCTTTCCAGACCAGAGCCCTTCAACAGAACTGATCTCTCCGATACGTTTCACACTAAACTGATCCTTAATTCCCTCTATGACCCAGTTCCTGAAGAGCACTTTGAAAGCTAAGGATCAGCTTTGCCGTGAAATTAAATGGAAGAGGCAGGGTTTGCTGTCCAAGCACACAACACAGCTGCCTCCAGCAGGATGGCAGGTTTGCGAGACAGCCACCGCTGAACAAGTGTAGACCGAGACTCCGTTCTTCAGGCTCAGAAGAGTCCGACAGGCCCCCCGTTTTACCTTTCCTGCTCAAGCCCAGCTTCAACCTCAGGGCCGGACCCCCAGCTCATTCCACCCCAGGCAGGAGAGGAAAGGTCTGTCACACCAAGGACTGAGGGGGTGATTTCCAAGGTTCTCCCATTCACTGGCAGCAGCTTTTATAAGCTGTAGCCCAAGAGCGTGGGGTAAGGTGGACCATACAAGCTGGATCTCTGCAGGGGCAGATAGACCATCCTCGTCTCTTCCAGCTGCAAGCTAACATCTGCCTGGGTGGACGGTGGAATAATTTCAGGAGGCCCTGGCTACTTGCTGGACAGGAAGGCCATTCCATCACACCAATCCAAGGCTCCTTCTAAACACAGATTAACTGAAATACAATAAACGTCCTTTGCATATAAAGAAACATTTGAGCTGGGATGAAAGTCTGGAGACACTGGCATTCAAAACCAGGACTGGTGATCACTGCCATGGGGAAGAAATCTGTGGAAAGCTCATGTGAAAAATCACATGCATTGATTTCTTGAAATCATAAAAGTTAAGAGTTTAGGTCCTTTCTGGTATATTTTAATAAAAAGCCATCTTCCAAGCAGTATTAAAAGTTTTGTTAGGCTCATCCACAAGCAGCCAAACACCAGTCCTTCTCAAACGCATTCTTTCTCCAGCAATTCCTGCTGTCTAACCGATGACTAAGTCAACTATATAATTAAGTCGCAAGCTATACTGGACACCTGAAATGGAATGGACTGGAAAGAGCTGTATTTGACTAATGCTGGCCCACCCTGAAATCTGGGATGCTTTAATATTCCGACTTCTAATAAATCTCGTATTTCCGTTGCCTTTCTGAAAGGGAGATCACCGTTTCTTTAGCCTGTGGTGCAAATGGTCAAAGAGGGTTCATTTTGAACACAGCTGTTACATTCAATATGATCTAGAATATTAACCCCCAAGTCCTCTCCTGTCCCCAGAGCTGGTCCAAGTGCCGGGTTGCAATTTTCCACTGCTACGAGGGTAAGAAAACTATTTACCTGTGTGCACCTGTCAAACAAGCCAACATACGACCTTCTGGAGGTTATTCAAATGTTAGCAGAAATAATACATTTTCTGGATTTAAGAATTAAGTGTTCCACCATTCCCCCTTGTCTTACGGTCAATAGCTATTTAACTCAACAGCCCATCCCCAATGCCAGATGCACATGGATCTCCTTGGTCAGTGTATGTTCTTCTTTACACTGAACACCTACAACTGTATTCCTGATTTTTGCACATCTTTACTATGTGCTCACTGGACTTTAAATTCTGTAAATGCTTTCAGAATTTCTAAACCATCCACCTAATAATGGAAACCCGCTTACACCTGGTCAGGGTGACGGCAACCCTGAGTCTATCTCGGAAGCCTAAACCCCAGATGGGACATCTGTCCATCGTGGAGTACACAGCCCTGCGGTCTGAAAGGGCCAGAGATGACCGCACTTATTGCTGGGCTCAAACAGAATGATGAGCCCTGTCACTGAGCTTCATGTCTATACGCAACAATGAGAGACAGGTAAGTGTCAATCAAAAATGCTCTCAGTTACCAACTTAGAATACTGGAAACCTTTAAAGTCCTTGTTTTCTTCATCGAAGAAAGGTAAAAACTTTGCCAACAAGCTTTAAAGTATATTCTGCAATATAATGGAGAATGTAATGTAATAGACCACCAGCAGAAATGGGAGATTAGAACTCAAAAATACTTCCTGGCTTTACATGAGCCTAAAAAGAAAGGTTACAGATGAAGATAGGGATGAAATAAGCTTTCAGTAAAGAGCGAGTTTTAATTTTACTTTAAGAAAAATAGAATCTCCTAATTTCTTCAAAGCATCAACTTAATATATATAAAGTCACTGATGAGTTTGGTCCCTGTGCCACACAGGGCTCAGGCAAGAAGCTCATGCGAGCAGCACAGTTGTCATTTTGGAAAAAAAACTGGGGGGGGGGGGATGTGAGGACAATGACAGGAAAACATGGTCAAAGGTCAGCTTGCAACTGCATCTGGGTGGAAACGTGAACTTCCCTCAAGTATCAAGAGAACAAAAAAAGCACAGCCAGTCCAGGCACTGTGCGTTTCCGTGCACAGCCACTGGGCTGGAACAACCCCCCATTTCACATCACTGAGTTCCAGAGGAGCGGCCAGCTTGTGTGCCTGTACAAGAACAAGTATACTCTTCACATGCCACCTTCCAAAAGCATTTACGTCTTGTTGAATATAAAAAAATGTTCCGGAAATCTCTGGAGAACAGTAAGACAGAATAGCTGTGGTCATAAAGAGGTGTGCTGGACTGTTGCCTTCAAGGCCTGGGGTGCAGGAGCACTGCAGGAGTTCTCACCCTGCATCTCCCTGCCATGGAACATTATTTTTAGTGGCTTCTTTGCAACTACAGAAAGAAAAAGAAATAGGGTTTCAGCCCCTCAGAGAGGCGTTAAAATAAAGAGATCCTACATTCACTCTCAGTGGAATTAAAAGCTGAAAGATGATAATGCTGCTACTGAAGGACCATGAGCCTCCTGACAACACCCCACCCGCCACACCCCAGCTCGGCTTCAGACAGGAGGCGTAGCCTCACTGTCGGCATCACAGCTATGAAATCGGCCACGGCCGTGTGCCCTCGGACATCTCCGACCCTAAATCTTCACCTGCAGCCCAATCCCTGCCCCAAGGCCAACTCAAAACAGAGAGGAAGGTTACAAAAGAGGCACGGGCCTTTCATCCGTTCATAATGAGCCGTGGTTTTATGATCCAAGTATCGCATCCTGCCGTGACACTGAAACGTATCTGGAAACTCCGCACTGACTCTTGTAACTGATCTAAAGGCTGGCTGTGGGAGCCAGATCGGAGCGGATTCTGCACAATGATCCTGCGGATGCCAGCGTGACATCACAGGCGAAGGAACAAACCTTCGGCCGATTCCATAAACACCATCTCGAGACGGGGGAAAAAAAAAGCAAAATCAAAAGCATAGTGTTCGACAATACACAGAATGTTAAGACCCGGATTAGCTTCTTCCGTATGGCTACTCTTCCCGTGTTCATCTCCCATGGGTCTCCGCTCTCCGTTCCTGTCCTCTGCGAGGCCCCGCCGCTCTCCTGCTGGGTCATGGAGCGCGTGGGCGTGGGCGTGGGCGCGCGAGAGAGAGAGAGACCGCGTGTTTCTGTGTGTGTTACAGCGCGCGCACGCACACGCATGGGCTGGCACTTCCTCAGCGCTGGAAGGGCCGCCGTAGTTTCTTGCGGCGCCGCGGCCTGCCGCCACTCTCGGTCCTGGGGGCACTCTCCGCCCGGCCCGCTCCCGGGGGGTACCCGCCGGGAGGGGTGGGAGCGGCAGGGAAGGTGTGGCTGCCATGTGCGGCCCCTGGGTGGGGTGGGGGAGGGGGCGGAGGGAAGAAGCTCCCGTTGGCCATACCATTGGGGGAGCCCTGGAAGATGCGATTAAAGAAGTCCTGCAAGTCAGCGGCAGAGCCTGGACCTGGGACAGTCTCGGAGGGAGTCCTAGAGAAACAGAAGGAGGGGTTGGGCGTCAGGCTGGTTTGTTCACACTGGGGGCCAGCGCAGTCGGACTCACTCTGGTTTACCGTTCACACTGGGGGCCATCGCAGTCGGACTCACTCTGGTTTACCGTTCACACTGGGGGCCCGCGCAGTCGGACTCACTCTGGTTTACCGTTCACACTGGGGGCCAGCGCAGTCGGACTCACTCTGGTTTACCGTTCACACTGGGGGCCAGCGCAGTCGGACTCACTCTGGTTTACCATAGGGGGCCATTGTAGTACAACAGTTTCCCCATGAAGTTTACACTATTGAATGATATTCATTGTTTACACTGGTTAAACAAATGAGACAAGAGGACTCTATTCAGTCCATTTTCCTTGCATGGTTTCTGGGAGATACTGGGCCTGAACCCGAGGACTGGAAGTCAAACGAAAGTAGAGGAACTTACCTGTGTCGCCCAGCGCCGCCACTGTTTTTGGCGCCAAAGGAGATGTGATAGGGCACCCGGTGGGTGTCTGGAGAGATGCTGATCCGCTGGCAGCCTGCCCACTCTGACAGGAGAGAGGTAGAGGGAGAGAAAGGGACAGAGATCTGTAAGACACTCTAGTCATCTACATTGTTGAAGCTCACAGGGGCTTTCCACGGTGCCAAAGAAGTCTACATTATTTGTTGAGAAGACCTCAATAAATAAATCCACGTATCGACCTGGGGAAAACAGTGTGAGGACAGCCAGCAACCTGCCTGATTCTCCTTTACACTGCAAGCCGGAGGTGCTGAGGCATCAGCTGGGGGAACAGATGCAAGGCTGACCTTTAAGACTAAAATCTTAAACTGTGAAACTGCCACTTGGGGAGTTACGTTCCTCCCCAGAATACAAGCTAGTCATCCACTTTCCTGAAGGTCAGTGGGAATTCCATAGTCAAAGCACTCTATATTTTCATTCAAAACAACTCAATGAATTCAGAACAGTAATCCTCAGGCTTCATAGCAGAAGGAGCCTTTACTGACTCAGGAGGCCTATAGTTCTGCTCTGTATTTTGCTCATTCTCATGCTACTTACATGGGACCCTTAAACATATAACCCGTATGGACACCTCTTCCCTTAATCAGGGTATTCACTTAAACAGGAACTCGAGGGTCTCTTAAGGATAAACCTAAAGCAGGGACTGGCATTCCAGTCCTCGCAGGCCAGATTCCTGCAGATTTAACAGGTACTG
Source organism: Atractosteus spatula (assembly GCF_055471065.1). Classification (NCBI taxonomy): domain Eukaryota; kingdom Metazoa; phylum Chordata; class Actinopteri; order Semionotiformes; family Lepisosteidae; genus Atractosteus; species Atractosteus spatula. The sequence continues at coordinate 64,212,842 of NC_142706.1, read as the reverse complement.
TTCAATCTGGTACTCGTTAAGACTGAGAAAATGGGTCTTTAATTGCACTTCTTGTTAAACACTTAGTCAAACTCTGTAATTACAACCAGGGGTCAAATTAAAAAAGCTACCATCCTTCAGGCCACAAGAACTGGCACCTCTTGGATCACAGACAGGCAATGCTTTTGCCCAGAGGTAGACAACCCTGGTCTTTAAGTGACTGCTTCCTACAGATTTTAGAGGCACCTTTCAATTAGCACCTGGTTAACACCTGGAAACGGCAGATGATTAATTGACTCAAAGTCATTAAGTCATTAAGGTCCGAGAGAATGAAAACCAGAAATAAACACAACAATCCAAAACCAGTCCTGCTCATCCTGCTATAGCCTGGGGTGTAAAACTGGCCACAGCTCCTTGGGCAGCAGAATCACTAAATAAATCATGCACCTGTGATGTCATAGACCTTCCCGTCCATCAGGGCGAAGTAGGTGATGCGCAGCCCCAGCATGCTGGACTCGGCCCAGAAGTCGCCCTCCTCGGCGCTGTGCCTCTTGTTGCACTCTGCGCAGAACCGGGCCTCACCGGGATCCCGCTCCATCTCAAACCGCCTGCACAAACAGACAGGGCCAGCGGCCTCAGCACTCAGCACCACTACATCTCCGATTCCCAGAATCCTTCACGCCAGGCTCAGTCAAAGGGGTCCAAAGTGCAAACATTCTAATCATGCAAACTTGCGAGTTCAATTAAGTCATCAATTAGAAACTGAATCTCAGCTGGAATGAAAACCAGCAGGTGTGTGGATATCCGGGATCAGGACTGGGAATCCCTGTCACAGGACGCAACATCTGAGTGGGGGCCTTTACGGAAGCATACCTTTTATGGAAACAGCCTGCATTATTCAATCGTTTTTAAGCTGTTCAGAAAAATTACAGCAGTTATTTTAAAATGAAAGATGTCCAAAACCGACGGGGGAAACCTCAGACCAGGCTGCCCTGAGGAGGGGCTTCTTACTTGTGCTTGCCCTCACACTTGCTGCACATCATCGTGTTCATGGCCTCCTTGAGATCGTCATGCAGCTTGGTGAGAAACTCATTCATGGACTTGGTCAGCTCTGTCTCGGCCATGCGCTTCCTGCAGGAGAACACCCACACAGAAGCTGAGGCCTTCTGACCAATCACGATTGTAACTGCACACAATCTTCGCAGCTTAAGACAGATTCAAATCAATTTATTTTTATATAGCGCCTTTCACAACAAGGTTGCCCCAAGGCACTTAACAAAGCTGTGTGACAGTACATGTGACAGATCAAAGACTTTTTCTATGACAGTACTGAGGATCCTTTAAGTAAAAATAGCACCCCCGAGCAAAGTCTTTTCTGTTTGCATTGTCCTGTTTGCTACTCCATTTCCTGCTCTTGGTGGTGTTTAGCTTAGTTCTTTGAAAAGCCAGGCCTCAGCGTGCAGAACATCATTCACCACGAGGCACTTACAGTTCGTACTCCCTCCTGGTCTCAGGGTTGCTCACGATGTCCCAGGCCGCCCTCAGCACCTTGAAGGCCTCCCCTGCACGGGGGTGCTTGTTCTTGTCCGGGTGGACCTGCGTGGAAAGAGCCCAGGCAGGGAAGAGAGTGGGATAGGACCGAGCCAGCAGAGAGAGATGGAGGAAAGAAAGATCAAGAAGGGAAGGGTAAGAGTAGAAGAGAAAGGAACTGTTGCTTTTCCTTCTTCATGCAGTTTGTTGGTGATCTTTTTGCAGATATTTTAGCCATTTTAACGTATAATTGTAGAAAAACATATTTGCATTAGCTTCATGGATGTGTAGAAAAGATCAAGTGTTGCTAATGAAGAAGAACACCTGCCAATTAGCCGATGAGGTTCCACTGGTAAATGTGATGGATTTGCTATTACATCACTTCACACTGGCTGTTCATGTATAGTGTGGGGGTAACATGGTACTAAGCGAGGTAGAACTGCAGCTTCCCAGATCTTGATTCTGGGTTGAATTTCAAACTGTGAAACCTTCTGTGAGGAGTATGCATGTTTCCACCACATACGCTACCATCTTCTCTGAGTGCTGAGGTGTGTTCCCGCCTTCCAAAGACGTACTGTCTCTAAACTGTGCCCGTGTGCTTTGTGCGTGTGTGTATGCCTTGTGATAAAACTGGGATCACATCCAGGATGTAGTCCCTCTTTGTGCCCAATACTTTTGGGATGTGCTCCTGTAAACCTTACCGTAAATGAGCTGTTTTCTGGCAATAAATATATAACAAACCTTGTTGTAATTCAAGGTGAGCTTTTTTGAGAAGTCTGATCAACACGAATTAAAAGATGCACTCAAGATCTCTCAGAGACAAGCATGAAAACCCATTCACACAGCAGGCTGTTTTACTGAAGAAATCCAGACTGAAGAGCTGTCCTGAAAGGTTTAACAGCAGGACCTCAACTGAGATCCCACTGACCCGTGCTGCTGCCCCAGATTTGGAAATTTTAGCTATAACATTCTAAAAGATTAAAGCATTTTATGCTATATGAAATATCAATACAAAAATAAGCACTTTCTGCCATATGCAAAGCAGTAAGCAGCAGAGGAGCAGTGGAGACGATGCCAATAATGAGTTGACCACGGCTGTTTTCCACAACGCTCTGGTGTCCTCTGGTGGACTGTCTATGCATTACAAAAGCCAGATTAGATGTGTTTCACATTTACAGGTTTACTGTTCATGTTTTGAGGACAACTCTGCAGATTTAAACCCAGACTGAGAAAGCAATTCTGTTCAATTCCAACAAACATTATGTCTGACATATGGCGAGGTGGCTGCTGTCTGCTCAATTCGTGACTATCCACTTAAGCTTGATCACGTTTAAAGTTTAGCCGGCAGGATACTGACGACTCTGGGAGGGGGATTTCTGTGCAAAAGACTGCTTTGCAAGAAAGGTTTCTCCTATCAGAAATAAAGTCAAGTCTTTCAAGACGTTGCTCATCTCAGAAACCACAAGCTCTGGTGTTCCAAGCAAAAGACAGAAGCCAGAAGTGTGTTCAGGCCATTTGGTTAGACACACTACTCCATGTCCCATTCACACTGCAGCTGCCAAGACAATGGGATAACACCGAGCTGTGAAAATAAATGAAACGGAGACATCTGTGTATTAAAACGCTTTGTGAAACATTTGGCGCTTCCCACCCCCGTCTTCCATCTTTCTAAATCCAAATAATCGATCCATCTATTTTCCAACTACTTCTTCCAACTGAGGGCCTGCATCCTATCCCAGCAAACAACAGGTGCAAGGCAGGGTACACCCTGGCTGGGACACCAGTCCATGGCAGGGCAGACATACACTCAAACCAGGGCCAATTTTCCCAAAAGCCAATTAACCTACCAGCATTTCTTTGGACTGTGGGAGGAAACTAGAGCACCTAGAGAAAACCCACATGAACACGGGGAGAACATACAAACTCCACACAGACAGCACCTCAGGTCAGGAACTCAACCCAGGGCCCCAGCGCTGTGAGGCAGCAATGCTGTCCTCATAATAATAGTGGTTAATAATAAACACATATTCATGTAGCTATTCTATATGGTTTAGTGTTCAATCCAATCTGCTGAACAGCCCTCTGCAGAGAAACAAGACCCCCATTGAGCAGCCACTGGTCACATCTTCAGGGTTTAAGGCCTGTGTGATCTTAACCGAACAGCGCAGAGGAAGCAGAAGATATACACAGCAAACTGAGGCCCCAGCTTGGACTATCTGGAACCTGGTGGCCTGAGCTCTTCTAAAATCTGAAAGCTTAAAAAAATAAAAACAGCCTTTCAATTGGCATCTGCTCTGCCTCCCTGCTTCTCCTACAAGCACAAGTTCAGGCCATAAACATTTCCATCTTCTCCAAGAAAGCAAAAGAGTGTGCCATGCGCACAACAGTGTGAGGCCCCCTCACTCACCAGCACCGCCAGCTGCCGGTACGCCTTCTTCAGCTCGGTGTCCGTGGCACTGGCCTCCAAACCCAGCACCTTAAAGGGGTCCAGCTCTTCCTCCGGCACCTGCGCCAGGGCCAGCAGCCTCTCCAGCTCCTGTCCGGGCTGGCAGCGCCCCGTCCCGCCGGGGGACTCCGGGGCTGCGCGGGGGGGGGAGGAGGAGGAGGAAACAGAGGGAAAGCCCCACGCCGCGGTCCTGACTTTCCCCCAGAGCCCCGCCAGGAGCCCCCAGACCCTGGTCTCACAGAGCGCTTCCCACGCTCGACCCAGCCTGCCCCCACACCGCCTCTCCATCGCGCCCCCCGCCCAGCGCAAGCAGCCCAGGGAGATGAAGAAGGCCAGGCAGAGCAGGCTGAGGAGGGCGCTCAGGAGGCGGCGCCCCCGTGTGGCCGCGACGGCCCCCCAGTCCAGGAGGGCCGCCCCGGCCCGCCGGCCCCGCCTGTGCAAGCTGCGGCTCAGGCGCTTGGCCTCGCTCCTCATGGCGCCCAGGTCCGTGGCTCTGGAGAGCAGCTGGGAGCCGCTGCTGTATGCCAGAGCGCCCCCCGCCTCCACGCACTCCCCACAGCGATGCGTCACCAGCACGATCAACTCCACCACCATCCGCAGGCAGGACTCGCACCGGGGCCACACCGACTCCGACAGGAGATCCCAGCAGGCCAGGAAGGCGCGGGGCGTGGAAGAGCCCTTGGATCGGCTCTGGTGGTGGTGGCCGGCGTTGTTCCGCCGCCTTGCCTGCTTGTGGCGCCCCCCTGAGGACACAGGTGGCCTGGAAGAGGAGGAGAAGGAGATCGGGTGCTCCCCAGCCACTGGCCGGTCCCTCTCCCTGCCCTTCTGCCTCTTCCCTGCTCTCCGCGGGACCGGTATCCCATCCACCCTCGACTCCGTTCCCCCGTCCTCTTCCTCTTCCCCCTCGTCTTCCTCCTCCAGTTCCTCCCATCCCGCAGATCCAGCTGCTCCTGGCTCTCCCGAGAGCTGTCGCTGCCTGTTGGAATCCATCTTGCTTTCTGCTTCGAAGCCGCCAGAGCTCCCTGTGTCTTCCTCTCCCACACTTTGAAGCCTCCCACTAGAAACAGTCTCCTGGGGGTCCTGGGGGTCCCAGGGCTCCGGCTGCTGTTCGCTCCCCCTCCCTGCACGCCAACCCCCCCACTCCTCAACCTTCAGGGCCCCGTTGGGCAGGGGGGGTGGGCTTTGGGAACTGGAGCCTGCAGCCGGCGTCTCGGGCCCAGCGTCCAGGAGCTCATCCAGAGAGGGCACGGCGTCCACCGGCGCCTCCTCCCCGAGGTCCCCCAGGGCCCCGCAGGACTCCACCCTCACGGGGCTCCCTCGCGTCTGCTGGGCTGATGGGTCCCCCGGGCCGACCCCCCCGTCCCCGCATGCCGACAAGGGCCCCGGGGGGAGGGGGGGGCCGTGGCACGCGCCGCCGGTGCTCCGGGCCGGCTCCGGTGCCGAGCTCTTCCTGCCAGCACTGCGAGCCTTCTTATCCATCGCAAGCTTCCGGTCCTGCCGCCCTCATGTTCCGCCCATCCTCACCTGCTGGAAGGAGGAAGAGGGAGACAGCAGGGGGGGGTCAGGACGCCGGAAAGACAGCAGGACCAGAGCACAGCTGGGGGAGATCGCCTCCCTGTGGAAGCACCCAACCTCCGTCTCTAAAAAATCTTGGAAAGTTGCTAAACTTGGCAAAACGATTTGACTACTGACTTCGAAATGACAAGCAGAAGCAATCACAGTTACCTGAGGAACACTGGCATCATGCCCTACACAGAACCAAGCATGTGACTTTCTAAGAACCCTCTTTATGTCTTCAAAAAACAGCAGAACCCCCTTATCAGCAGAATTACTGCTGTTTATCTTTAGGTTTTTCACTCTATTCCATGCAAGAAGGCAAACATATGTATATTGCAAGAAGACACTAACCCTGCCTTTCGCCACAATTCAGGGAAATTTCAAGCTTTACCCATTGCATTATCTTCAAATAAGCATCCAGAAAGAGCTTTTTGTCAGGCAAAGAACACACTCAGATGAAGTTCTGAGCGCTTCAGATGTTGCTGCTTTTCCAGTGAGGCTGTGAAAACCTGCAGACACACCCACCCTCCGCAGCTGGATTGGGACCATCCAGGGGCATGTTCCCTATATCCGCATGTTAAACTCTTTTAAATGTAAAAAAACCCCGTCAGTCACTGTTCGTAAAGAAACAGTGCTCTTTGTTTGTTTATGAACACCGCTCACCCGCTGCTCTTTGGGTGAAATCCCACTACTGGATCCAGATCAAGTGACCAGGGGACAGGTTGAAAAAAGAACACCAGCCGTTCCGAATGAAATGGACACTGTGGAAACGGGGAGGGTGAGTGTTCTTCTCTGCGACACGGGGAAATGGAAAGTGAAAGTGACTGCTGCTGTGTCCACTGCTGCTAGCCAGGGGGAACTAGCTGCACACTGCACCTGGGCTCCCACATGGTTTAGCACAACTAAAAACACTTGTAGTTTGCAGGTTAGGAGAGTGTCCTGTCCTAGAGTAACAGGCTGAAGGAACTGAACCCCGGTAGTCTCAAAACAGAAAAGACTAGAAGGGCACCTGATACAAGTGTTCAAATTCCTCAAAGGCACTGACACAGTCAACACAGAAGACTTCTTCAGCACAAACAGTGAAACACGAACCGAAGGGCACAAGTGGAAATTATGGGGAAGTGCATTTAAAATCGAGGAACAGGAGGCACTTTTGTTGACCCAAGAACTACCCAGCCATGTTGCTGAAGCTGATACCCTGGTTTCTCTGAAAACACAGCTGGATGGGATATAAGATCCTGGGCTTAATCAGCTACTAACTACCAGACAGGCTAGATGGGCCGAATGGCCTCCTCGCCACTGGAGCTGTTCTTATGCCCTTAAAGCAAAACGTTCACAGTGACTTCCTCCCAAACATTTTATTCAGTGCAGCAGTCACAGATGTGGCACAGTTGTTCCCGCTAAGCTGGTCCCAAATCTCAGGAATCTGTTGCAACTCTATGTGCAGCTGGATAGAGGATTTCCTGACGGGCAGGCCTCAGGTAGTGAAAACTGGCAACAACATCTCCTCTACAGAGATCCTAAACACTGGAGGTGGAGCTCCCCAACACTGCTGTCTCAGTCCTAGGCTATACTCGCAGCCTACTGAGGGTGGCCTCTTCAGGACAGGGATGCCCTGGGCATGCCGACAGCGACCCAGGGGTGGGTGAGGGATGCATCGTGTGAGGAGAATCACAGCCAGCTGCAGCCAATTGTGCTCTGTTATGGGCCCAATAGATAAAGTCTTCAGCTTCTGGAGATCAAAAAGAGTTTTTGCAATGAGGGCTAGGCTCTGAGAGATAGAACCACCTTTATATCCTTCTCAGCACAAGTTAAGAGTCTTCCCCATAAGTTATAACAACTTTAGTAGCCACTATTCCTACTTCTCAGAGATGTTGCGCGTTTAATTTCAGGATTTACGATCTCTTCCAGGTTCCCAACTCAGGTCCCCGGTGTCTCCAACACAGCACATTCTTGTAAATGATCAGCCACTCAAGGCTGGGAGACAGGACTAACTGGTTAAACCTTCATTGGATCAGTTGAAGACTTCATCTATTTGTAGAGCGGCTTCGAACTTGAAAAGCTACAGGAAGCCCTTCCGAATTCCAGCTCACAGGGATCGGAGTTGGGAATCCCTGGTCTAACCCCGCTTATAAACACCTTGGAGTTGTGGCTCTCCTGGACCACAGCCATAGGGCCCTGCCCAAGAACACTCCATTGCACAGAATTATCGAAGAGGACAGCAAGCAATTCATTAAATAGTTTCACAGGCTTTACAAAATTCTTAAGGCTCTTAGGTTTCACGTTTATATAAATGTGAAACCTTATTTACTGATAAATGTCAGCAGGGCTATTGTTGGAAAACCATCATCCTACAGGATGTTATTTAAAAGTTATTTAGACGTTTACAGGTCTAAATAAACTTATCACCAAATAGACTCCCTTATATAAACGGGAACTTTGATCACTTGTGTATAGTAATTGTGCCCAGGAGCTTGGATGGAACAAAGTAATCACAAGACCTGCTGGGCTGGTCTTTTCCAGAGCGCCACTGTTTCTAAGCCTTACACTTAATGCCCAAATAATCACGATCACAAGCAACACACACCGAGCCTCATTACTGTCTTCGGCTCCGGCGAGTGGACGAGCAAAATTAAAGATACACTGACCATTGCAAGTCGTCCATCCAACCTGATTGTTATTTACAATACTTTGCAAACGAAATACCCAGCTAGCCCAATGCCATCGGCCATTTACAATGCAGAGGGTCGTTCGAGGTCGAACAGGCAACGGCTACAGTATGAAAAATTCAAGACAAACCGTCGCTACACCACGACTCCCCCCCGTCAACTACAGTCCTGTAACTTACAGGTCGCGCTGGTACAAAAGACCGTTTCCACAAATACGCCCCGAACAGTTATGGACATCAAGGGTATCTTTGTTTTATACAACGACGGGAACCGCTGCTTTTGAGAACTAATGTCCCTGTCGGAGCGACGGCAGCGTTTCAAGTAACAAGATTAGGGGCAGGCTGTCCCTTGGCATCTTAGTTCAGATATAACAAGGTTTCACTCTTAAATATCCACTAAAAGACACTTTTGCACTACATAACGCGTTCAATATTTATAATTTCCCCTTAACTTTTTTTTAATAATCCAGCTCCAGAAGTGTGAATGCTCCCCCACTTCGTGACGGATTACTCTTCTATCAAAAAGCGCATTCATGGCTCCACGGGACCCATATGGTCCGCAACTCTCTGAAATGTGCACGTAGATGACAGCCGGGCTTGAAAGGGAAAACGACACTTCCCTCATCTGACAGCAACACAGGGAGTCGCCACACGTTGCTAAAATACAAAGGAACAACTTACTTTCCTCGTGCTTCGGTGAGCTGGCTAGGTGACATCTTGAAGCAAATCCCTGAACAGATGTTTTACCTTCGATGCTCGCAAGTGTTATCGAATTGTGTAAAAACGAACAGAGGACTTCGCTGTAATGCGGGAAACGACGGCGTCGCTGGCGGTGTCCCCATACACGACACCGCGCAACTCCGCTCTACCCAGAGAGGGGAGGCGCAGCGGCCTCTATATTTAGAAAATTATTCCTCTGAAAGATTGCTCCTCTCTCTCTCTCTCCCCGCTGCCCGTGCCTTCCTCATTCCGCTCGTTCCCCAGTTGTTGTTGGTCTCTCAGTCTTTCACTTCCGGGGGCAGGAGCGCCGCTTCCGCCGACTTAACCCTTACGTCGCCAGGGCACAGCAAAGTGTGTGTGTAATGGGAGAGACTTCTCGAGTTCAAGAAAAAGCTGTATGCCCAGTAAAAGAGTTTTTAAATTGTTTTAGTCATGCTTCAGACAAACGGGGTTGGCTCAACTGTGCATGGATGGACACCACTCTGCCCTGGAAAAGCCCATCCGTTTCGATTTACCAGGCACACGTTGCTGAGAATTGACACAGTTCAGAGAGCCCTCACTCCAACAATGACAACATTTAATTAAGTTTAAACAACTAAAATATCTGACAAAATCTCACTTAATGAGCACTTACTCACCCTACCCAGTAGACCATGTATTGCAGAGTTGTAAAAACAGCATGAACACCATACTTTAAATTACTTAATTCACTGCAAAGCTTGACCCCCTCTTGCTCAAGTTTGTATCCGTGACTGAATAACAGCGACCACACAAAACCAAGAAAATAAAGAGTAGTCTTTCTTTCATTTCCTTTAGATCCAACAGCTGCATGAATATACCGGACTCCTTAAAGACTGTAGCCAAACTATTTTAGTTACAACAGGCACATTTTTAACTCCATGAGCTGCCCACCCATCCAAAAGAAAAGGGAACAAAAATCCAATGAAAGACGAAATGATTGTTTCATTCTAAACTCGAAGGGAGGCTCATGATAGCCGTGCTGCCTGACCAGTGACAGCTCCCAGAAGGCAAACGGGACTGGGCCAGTTCGGTCCCGGGATGAGAGACCTCCGTGGAAAACCAAGTGACTGCTGAAGTGCGTTGCTGGTAGTCCAGTAAACCTCTGAATGAGGCATCATAGCAAGGTCCTGCACACACGGGTGTTAAGAGATCCCAAGGCACTGTTCGGAGAGTAAAGATATTAACCTCAGTGCCCTGGCTGGTGTTGTGTGAACTGGTTGTGTGACCCACATTTCTTACTCCCCCCCTCTGACCGGCTGAGCAGTTTTGCGATGAGGCTGCTGGAATGCAGGAAGACATGGGAGACATCACTCAGGCGGGGGCTGTACTGGAGTGGTGGATAGACTGGGTGCCCTCCTGTGTGTGAAGCACTTTGGTATCCTGGAGATGGGACTGCAGAAATGAAGCTACAAATGAAAACTCTCCGGCGGGACCGCCTAGCAGGAAGTGCATCTTTACTACCAGCAGGGGGCGCTGTTGGCTTTTAAAATGACCAGCTGACGTACAGTACGTGAACTACCGTGCAGAAGACTGCTGTAGATACAGTGATGTGCAGTTCTGGTCCTGGAAAGCCGTATTTCTGCCAGGTTTATGTTACAACGTAGCTCTTCAGATACGAAATTATTTGCTTATTTTAACCGCTCTTCAGGAAAACCTGTGGATACAACGCCCTCCAGGACCAACATCAGACAACCCTGCTAAACAGGTTTTGAGGAACAGTTCAATACAAAAACAGAACATAAGTAAAGACGATATTGGAGTTTTAAAATAATTTATTTCAGTCAAAATAATCTAGTAAAGAAATAAAGATTAATCTGAATATGTACATGTTTTTTGGGACATATATATATACACATGACAAAAAAGAACTGTACATGTCAACAAGATGCCAGAAAAAGAGAGAGACCGGCAATACCGAACTTTCCACAACAGATTCCAAATACTTTGAACTTTGCACACACGCACACAACCCCGACCATGCTGTGCTACAATCACTGTAACTCCATAGCAATATCCTGTATCTAATAATGAGTAACCCATTCAGACCTTGGAAATGAAAAAAAACGTTCGATTTAATGAACTGGCTGACACACTGACCACGCCTCGATTGGCTCCGTGTTGCTCATATTAGATTCGCACAGTTCATTGGGCCCCAGGGGTGGGCTTGCACATGGCGGCTCTTAGAAATGTGGATAAGAACCGCTGTTCGTAGGTTAAATGCCTGTAACTGTAACACGACAGTCCTATTCATCAACACTTATTGCTTGAACTCATTTATTCCACCTAGAGCTTTCCCTGCTGCTTGCTGGGATGAATCAGTATTGAGTCACTCTTGAAAAGGTACTAGGAATAAGTGTAAGTGATAAGGAAGTCTATAATATTCACACCAATACTTTTGAAAGCAAGTGTAGTGCACTAGACAGCTTGGAATATTGCAGAGCTGGAGAGGCTACTACACTACATGGATATTATGAACATAACAGAAGTGTCACTTAAACTCTTCACCTCCCATTGAGTCAAACTGCAAAAAAGCACGGGGAACGGCTTCGGTTCCTACATCTCAAGGCACCAGGAAACTGCCTGCGACACGCACTGTGTGGACAACGGCCTCTGACGGAGCCGAAACAAAACAGTCTTGTGAAACAGCAAAGCGGCTTACAGTCTGAGGTGCCCTTGGGCCACTGAGCTCTGCGAATAAACAAGAACAGCCCTCGTGCAAGACCAGGCAAGCAAGTTTTTAGCAAATTAATCTCTATAGAAAAGACTGTACCCGATGAACACCTTGCTGTAGACAGACCACGTGTTTTATGTATGGCATTACATGGCATTCCAAGGACAATGTTTTAACAAGACCTTCCTGTGAGCCCATATTAACAGGCTTTGATTGGACAAAGTGTATTGAAAATTGTTACCACTAGCCAAACCTGCAGACTAGGGCCCATTTCCACTCAGCTGCTGCTCTGGGTAAAACCATACACAAACCCACAGGAAGTCAAAGTTTTTGTTCACACATTCAAAAACCCAGCTGTTGGCTTTTAATTGCAACACCATGAGCACAAACTGCATTGAAAGAGTAAAATTAATGCCTGGAACACAACATGCATAAAATAAAAAAAGAACACAATTTTGTAAATTCCTCTTCAGAAGCTACAAAATAAAAAAAAATACATGTATAGTTACTTACACAAGTTACAGAACTCAAAAAAATTTTTTGAAGCAATAGAATTTGACTTTCCCAGGCACCATTACTGTATATTGACCTGAGTTGCTGGTTTGTTGATTTTCGTGATTTGGCTTTGCTAGAAGAACTTAAAAACTTTGATTCTGTTATTGGGGGATTCCGCAAAAACGGGGGAAGAATTTCCTCTCCTCCTTCACCAAACACTTGCAACCCCCACCCAACCCTCCCGGTTATTCTCACAACATGTTTATTAGCCAGGAGACATTTCTGCACCCACCCTTTGTTTGTGGAGTGATATACGCCTGAGTGAGTTCCTGGGCTGCTGTCACATTTCATGTAAACCTCAGACCCCTTCTAGAAAACAAAACCTGAATGATAGCTGAATGCCAGTGCCGTAAGATTGCAAGGAAAATTAATTCAGCAGCACCAAAGGTGGTACAATCAGAGCAAATGGAAGCTGAAAACAGGACTAAAATTTAAAAAAAATGACTAAAAGGGAAAATATTAATAGATTCCTGATCACTGTTCTACACTCGCAGCTCAAGTGTTTCTCTAACTTTCACTACAACACACCAGAGATGGCGACCCCCTAGCATTTTCTTTTACTTGTGGGGAAGCCTGAGCAGGAGATCAGCAACCTGAGTCTCTACACCAGTGATCCCATATGCTGGTCCTGAAGGGCTGATTAAGTGCCAGCTGGGCACTTGACCTGAATCGGCTCGTCAAGCAATCAGCTTGTTTTAACTGGACCAGCTCAACCGTCCTTCCCAGCTCTTCAGGTGCTGCCACTTTAAAGACACCTGGGAGACTCTCGGATTCACCAGCCCTCCAGGACCAGGACTGGACACCCCTTTCTCTACACACTGGCGCCACTGACCACTGTCATGCCATCATGCATGCATCATGCACAGTGCTCTCGCAATACAGCACATTCTGAGACCATTACTCACAGGCAGCCCGCTAGGATCAGGCAAAGCACATGTGAAGAGCAGCTTGCAGTACTGAAAAGAGAAACTGAGCTTTTATTTTTAATTTCTACCTAAAGGTTTCAGACAATTAGACTTTTCACTGCCTCTAACTGCATGCCACAGGCCCGCTTGCTTTGACTGCACACTACAGATTATTCTACCTGGAACGTTTTCACTTCTTCCAGTTCATTTCTGGAATATCTTAGAGCTGTTGGGTTTTAACAGAAATGCCACGAGCACAAATTCTGCAGTGAAAGAGTTAATCTATTGCCTGGAGTACACTACACAATAAGACAAAAAGAACACACAAACCTATGAATTCCACACAAGAAGCTACAAAATTAAAAAAAAACACCTGAAAAAACATCAGGAAATAAGCTGAAATAAGCTGAAGCTCAAAGTTAATTAGAACCCACAGAAGCATAAAAATACTTCACAGTGGTAAGAAAGAATCAGCTTGTAAATGATGGCTGCATTATAACCTACAACTTCCTCCAGGTGAGCGACTGAAGCCTTAAGGGCCAGAACTAAGCTTTAAAACCCCCAGCCCAGTTAAACGCGCTGGGTCTGTGGAAGCTAGCCGTGTGAAACACTGGAAACACTGTGGAGCCCAGGTGGCTCAGGTCCTTGGTTACTGACCACCACTGCTGCTGCTCACAGCATGCCGACGATGGGAATAACTTACAAACACCTGCAGGTCCCTGGGGGAGCAACACTGCCGGTCTGCAGGTGACCATACCGCACCCCAACTGCTGAGACCCGAGCACCCAGAACCAGGGCGTCAGCCTTCACCCCCATTCTGGGAAGGCTGCAGCTTAAACTGGATTCATGAAACAGCAGTGTTTCTGTTTCTAACACATTCCTTGGTGGGGGGGGGGGGGGGGGAGCACTGACACCCTCGTCAGGCCAGTTTTGGTTTCAAGGCACAAATCAGCAGTCTCTGGGGCAGCATTATGCCCTTAATTAGTGGAATAATCCATTTACGACACCAGCCTGTCAAATTAAGAAGAAAACAAAATCCGTAGGGCGAGGGATAACTGAGGCGGCGCAGCTCCATTACTCAAACGCCCACGGACAAAAACACAAGCCTTGTTTGTGACTCCAAAAACAATCACATTTTTGAGCTCGTATGTTTCAGAGAAAGAACAACGGGGATAAAATGTTAGCTATTTTTATTTCTAACAGAAGGTCAACATGTCATTCTCTGCAAAAATGGGACAATACATCACCCCTGGTATGAATCCTGTATGAGACAGTACCTTATTTGTAAAACGCCACTAATAAAACAGACCCACTGAGCCAGCTATACTGTGACTGACATTTCAGGGACCAAACCCTGGTGATATGTTCCCCAGTGGCTGCAAGATGTTTTCCCATTACCACTCCATCTTCATATGAAGGGAGCAATCAGCCGTAGTTTCACAGACCCTAATCAGTACTGATTTTGGACTACCTAATATTCATCCAGGTAAGAGTCTGGGACTAGAGCAAATCATGGTCGGTAAACCTCGTCTTAATGTAAAGTGGAGACATCATTACATCAAGCTCTGTAGAATGTAACTCTTGTTCCCACAGAATCTCCCAGACAGCGTGGAAAGAGACTTTTTCCTCCAGGTCTGCAACACGCCTTGCTGGAGAGCTGATGGCGGAAACTGTCAATTGGACCAGTCTGGCAAACCCTCTTGTGTAGCTAACAAAAAATAAAGCAATCATCACATTCACAAATTATTCTAAAGACTGCAACACAAATAACTTGATTTGGCCTCACTGGGTCACTGACTCAGTTCAACACGGGCAACCTCCTATCATTAAAAAGACACGTTTTGAGGATTTCTAAAACCAATAGAGAAAGATTGCCCAGTAAATCGTAAGAGACCAGCTGTCATCCTCAGTTTTCAACACAAGACAGATCCCCAATGTGCAGCACACACAGGCAGTGGCTATCTCCGGCAGCCACACCCTAAAGGATTTCCTAGCATTTGCAATCCTACTTATAATTATGAATGAAGTCAGGGAGATTAAAAAGAAAAAACTAAACATGGATCTGTCAGCATCATCAAATAAGTCATTTGTTATCTTCATTCAAGCAGTGCATCGGCAGAAAGACTGAAAATGAAAAATCCTTTGTTCTTTCTTGAATGCATATGTTACACTGATCTAAAACTTTTGCTATTGAAGAGATGAAGCTGACCTAGAACAAATTAGCATTTAGACTGATGACAACCTAAATCCCTTAACAATCCCCCCGAAGCAAACAGCTCTTAACTCTCCTCCAACCTGCGAAGTGTCAAATGAACCAAACGGGGGAAAAAAAGAATGCTTGACTTTGATCTCCTGAAACCAGGCTCTTTGCACATAATAATTAAAAAAAACACGATTTTCATTTTACCGAGAAAAAAAAATGTAAAAAATGAAATGTGCAAGAGCAAATTTACAAGAGTCAGGAAGTTATAGGCCTGAGAATTCTTCTCTGAAAAAAGCCTGCTTTTTGACAGGACATGTTCTGGGTAGATTGTCTTGTACACACCGAGATAAGGGCACAGCCCCCTCCCTGCCCTGATCAGCTCCGACTCTGGATCCACTGGGACCAGACAAAAAGGCTCTTTTACTGCAGTGTTCACACTAAGTGTGTTAGCACTGGCATATTAAGGCTGTAGCTGTGAGTCAGGGGACAGGGCGAGGAGGGAGTGTGGGATGGGTCACAACCTCCTGTGGTTGTTCTGTAGTCGCAGCATTTCTTCCTCCGTTTTCAACATCCGCTCCTCCTCTTCCTCTTCATCCTCATCCTCACCAAAGAGCTCATTCTCCAAGAAGGACCCCCCCAGGTCGTACTCGTGGGCGTGAGCAGAGACCTCATTGGGTGTCAGGTGAGGAGAGCCCTCCATGAAATCCGCAAACCTGTATGGGAACGTCAAACACATCTACAAATAAGCCTTTGGCAGCCGGGGTCAGAAGACACCAACAACAAGCTCGTCAACAGGGTCAAAACTCTCAAGCCCAGGGGATACCATCCAATTGTTTGCTCTACTTAAAATATTTTATTCTCAAGAAAACCCGATTTAAATCAGATTTAGAAGATGCACCTGATTCATAGGACAGTGGAGAGAAAGGTTGCATAGATCACAATATTAAAATTGTCCAACCGCTGAGTGTTCTTAAGCTTTCACATGCATGAAATTTAAAAAAAATCAGCTAAAAATAAAGAACACAAAGGAAGAAAAAAAGTTATATGGTCTAATCAAACAATTGCTTTGCCAAAACCACGCAATATCTAACTCAGTACATATAGAAATGGAACCTAACCTCAACAGACAATGTCAGCAAATAATGGCAGATGCTACTGCACCACCTTAGTGTGATGACGGCCCGTGTCCATAATGTCTTGAAGTCATGGAAGGACAGCATGCACTGTTGCTGACCAGCAGGGGGTTGTCATACCCTAGGGGTCTACTCTCCTGCTCTCACCTTTTGGGGGACTGGAGTCTGGAGACGGCTCTCCAGGCTTTGAACTCTGGACTGTTGCAGTACTCCCGCAGTTCCTCCAGGGCGTGCTGTGTCTCCACCTCCCCCTGCTTCTGGTACTCCTCTTCCGTCAGCAGCCGGCGGGGCTGTGGTGTCCACCTCCAGCTTGTAAGACGTCTGCAGCACAAAGCACAGCACTGACTGAGCACAGCCAGACACACACACACTACTAAGTGAGCACAGCCCCCCCCCATACACACACACACACAGGAGTGCGACACAGCACTGAGTGAGCACAGCCCCCCCCATACACGAGTGCGACACACAGTACTGAGTGAGCACAGCTCCACACACATACACGAGTGCGACACACAGCACTGAGTGAGCACAGCTCCACACACATACACGAGTGCGACACACAGCACTGAGTGAGCACAGCCCCAAACACACATACACGAGTGCGACACACAGCACTGAGTGAGCATAGCCCCACACACACATACACGAGTGCGACACACAGTACTGAGTGAGCACAGCTCCACACACATACACGAGTGCAACACACAGCACTGAGTGAGCACAGCCCCACACACACGAGTGCGACACACAGCACTGAGTGAGCACAGCCACACACACATACACGAGTGCGACACACAGCACTGAGTGAGCACAGCCCCACACACACACATACACGAGTGCGGCACACAGCACTGAGTGAGCACAGCCCCCCACACACACATACACGAGTGCGACACACAGCACTGAGTGAGCACAGCCCCACACACATACATACACGAGTGAGACACACAGCACTGAGTGAGCACAGCCCCCCACACACACATACACGAGTGCGACACACAGCACTGAGTGAGCACAGCCCCCCACACACATACACGAGTGCAACACACAGCACTGAGTGAGCACAGCCCCACACACAAGTGCAATACAGAGCACTAAGTGAGAACAGCCTCACACACAAAACACACAGCACTTACTGAACACAGAAAAGTGCAGAGCACACACACAGTGAACACCACTGGTCCCAGACAACACACCACCAACAACCTATCACTAGACCTGTGCATTTTCAACAGTGACAGGCAAAAAATCTTGCGGCTTTCTCACCACTTTCTTGTTAAAATCTTTTCTCAATGTTAATGTCTTTGAATTTTTTTACTTCACACTGAGAGAAGGACTTCTTTGTGAAAGCTTTTTCCCCCCCAAAACTCAGAATTGATGCCAATAAATACTAAATGATAAAATGCATTTTGACAATCTGAATTAAATTATGCGTTTTAAAAAATCAGTTGATGCTGTTTGACATTTTTGCCGTTATATACGGAGTGAGGGTTTTTTTTCCCCAAACGAATGAGAAAATACAATTAAGCTCATCTCAACGGAACTGCTTCAAGATAAAGAAAAACTGCCACAAAAAGCAATGACAGGCAGGTGGGTTTATTTTTCCTTAATGACGACCGAAAATGCAAAGCCCTAGTGATCAATGAAGATTGATCACCAACAATTCACGGCTGACACCAGCAGCTCATCGTCAGTGATTTGTCACCTGGGAGCAGCAAATCGTATGTCTCTGCCTCTCGCACAAATTCTTCTCCAGGCCCTCAAAAAACAAGCACAAGTACTGCAGTCCTATTTCCACACCATGTACAACATGGTGAAACTGACAAGAAACTGAAGGCACTTCACGCACAGGTTTGCAAAGCCACAATTAAACTGGAGTTAAATACGGCCAACTAGAGAACATGCAACATACTGCGTGTTTGCTGTGAACTGTATTTCTGCACTGCAACCTTTATCCTCATTCATTAAACTGCTGTCAAATAACTGAATAATGACAAAAGATGCTGCAAACAAAATGAGTTATTGAAAATGAAAGCAGTTGGAGTATCTTGACGATATATACACTGGTTGTCTAGGCAAAAAGCGTTTCGTTTTTCATGGATAAACACTTTCCGAAGACTCGCAGTGAGATGCCTGCAGACCCACTCCAATACTGAGAAATTGCTCTCCTGCTTGGGGAAAACAGCACATTGTATGCAACATGCATCTTGTCCACAGTACACAATCATTGTCCCCCTTCACCGCCACTGGGGACAGACTTTCACCTCAGACAGTTTGCCTGTGATGAGCTGCTGGAGATGAATTGTTGAGGATGGCTCACCTGACATGCAAAAAAGCTCAGGAAACCCCCTGAGGCCACCAGGCAAGGTGATGTGAAGAATTCAGGATTGTTTTAAGAGCAGCGGGCCTATGCAAGTCACATATAGTAGTAACACTAGCCTGCAATGTCAAGCTTTGTATCTTAATGCAAATAAATTGACAAAATACAAGGTCTAGGGAGGAGCAAAAGAACAAATGTTCCTTGATTTTTGGGACAGATTTACAAGAGCTCTATAAAGGTCCCAGGTCCCATGCCATCCATAGTGGGAGCCTCTTCCTGCAGGAGCACCTGAGGAGAATGGTCATACCTGCACACGGCCATGCCCAAGCGGAGTGGGTACTCGAGATTCTTGGAACAGAAGGCAGCAATGATGAGTGCCAGCGCCACCTGCTGGACCTGGATGCCAGCGTACACCAGGAACAGGCCAAGCAGCTGCAGTGTCCAGGACAGGATGTTAATGCTGCGTTCCTCCACCAGGGGGCCGTGCCGGTAGCACACTGCAAAGCTGATGAACCCCACTACGGACACGTATCCTGAAAAACAGCAACACTCCACATTCAGGCATAGACAACTATGGCAACTCCTTTATCAAGCACATTCGCGCCGAAAACTCACCAACACAAAGTCTTTGAGAGAAATGCCACAGGATTTTCTGATCTTTTCTCAAACACTCTTGCTAAAACTATAGGATTGAGTGGTTGAGATTATCATGTTTAGCCACTAAATGAAGTCATCTACAAAACTGGAAGAATTGGGTGTATCCAGGATCAAAGCAGAAAGACCACTGCATGTTTCCCAACTACAATGAAGTTTTTATTTTACTAGTCAAGGAGAACAGAGAGACACAGAGGTCACCTGGCTCCTGGAGCAACTGTGTGAGCATGGAAGACTGTGTTCAGAGACACAGCAGTCTGCTTGGAGCAAGGAAGAGCTCACCAACAGCGTAGTGCCAGTGCTCACGGAGGATGACCTGCAGGTTCCTGAACACCATCTGGATGAGGTAGAGGGAGAAGGACCAGCCTCCAAATATCAGCACATAAAAGGGACTTTTCTGGGGAGAGAGGCAGCAAAGACAAGGGAAAAATAAAAGAATTGTCTAGATTGGTAACAAAATGTTTTTCATCCCATATAGTACAAGGTAAATGTACAGTAAACACCTGGCAGGACTGAGTATAAGTATAAATAGTGCCCTCTGGGTACTGGGCCATGGCTGAAGACAAGCTTGTCCTCCCCAGGGAACTTACCTTTGGTAAGAACCTGGCCACAATGAAGATCAGAATAATGAGGGAAGCGATCAACCCAGTACTCATGCCTGCAGAGTAGAAGAAAACCTGGCTCCTGCAAGAAAATTTAAAAATCATCATCAGAGTCATCTAGGAACTGAAATGAGACCCTGGGTGCGTCTCTTTGGGACCCAGCTCTTCTACACATTCTACTGTAATCTGGACTCAAGAACATATCTGTCCTCTCTTGTCTTCACCCATTTCCTTGGAATAATATAATGAAGGTCTGTTTTTATCATGGTGTCATATAAAAGATGTATAATCTCAATATCATTGTGACCATTACACTTGTAACCTTCTGCCTGTACTTTCTGTGCATCCTAGTAGAGATTCAAATCACCCATAACCTTGCATCGTTAAAAGGCTGTTTATTAAATGCATCTTTTGTTAACAATATGTCCTTGTAATTCTGATATGAAACACACAGAGTTCAGGCAACCAAAATGTTTTTGATAAGGGAGAGAAAAGAATGGAAAGTCATCCAGCTGCTGGATAGGGGTGGGGTGGGGGATGTTGGTGTGGAAATTAGAATTGTAACTTCTGTTATCTGGCTATAGAGACAGCTCAGCCAGGGGAAACTGACGGAGAAAGAAAAAAAAAACTTTTTCTTCCCCTCATGCTATTGTGCCATAACTTCGGCTGCAATAAAAACCTGATGATCGCTTCTCCTCTGTAGCCCGGACTCGGATTCATTTCCTGGTCTCCTGAAGAGAGGTCCCTCACCCATTTGCCTCCCGGTAAGTCAGAATTAAAAGGACACACTATTAACTAAAGAAGAGTTTGTGTTTAAAACGCTTATTTTTGGATGCAAGGTCATCAGTGCTTTGACTTACTACTAGGTTGCAGAGAAAGTACAGGCATAAGGTCATAAGTATTATGATTACAATGATTTTGAGATCATCATGGTGTTATATAAAAGATACATAAAAACAATCCCTTAGTAACAACCTTCGGTTGTACTTAACCGAGGGCCTGTGACCCAGAAATCCTGAAATGGATCAAACTCCTAACAATGTGCCTGAGTCCATCCTCATAGCTACAAAGATAACTAAGACCCAGAGACCCTGGGATCAGGGCAGAGCTCAGCGCGCTGCACTGATGCACATCTCCTCAGCAAGGGCAAAATCAGAACCATCAGGTCACTGAAAATAAAGCAGTGCAAGGAAACAACCCACGACTTTGAAAGGCAGCTCGACTTTCACGTGGCAGCATGGAAAGTAGAAAGCGATTACCTGCTTAGTGCATTTGCGTAGAAAAACAGGAACAAACCAGCCAGGAAGACCACGAACAGGTAAATGTCAAATCCTGGGGGGGAAAAAAGCATCCTTAGAATTTTCTGATTGCACAGCGGTGCAGGGAGGTCCGTCTTCTCAAGATTACCGTCACCTACGCATGGCCCCGTTACAGAGCACGGTAGGCATTTCAATGTTCGTGCAATTTTACATTTGTAAGATCGGGAAATAACTTCACATAAAACACGAGCAATTACAACTTAAACCACTGCAGGTGCCCAAAACACTTGTAAAGTGCTGAGCAGTTTTGCCAACTACATGTAATCAAAAGAGAAAACTGCTCATCCTCCCACTTCCAGTTGCTGCAGTGCAGTTTTATGAAAGCGCATTAAGCACACATTTCCAGTTGTACCGACAAATGTCATTCTGATCTTTACAGCGCCGAAAGGATGAAAATTCCTTGTCTCGGGCTACTGTTGTAGTTAACAGATGTAGTAGGTAAGAAGCTTCCTCAACTTTTTCTATAACGCCTATAAGCATATGGAGAAACAAGACTCCCCCTGCTGATCTGTGTCAAGGTCTCGCCACGGCTGTACTGATGAAATGGAGAAACACTGTGGCTTACTGTCAGTGCAATGTATTGATTTTTATATTAATATATAAAGCACTGGGAGATGCTTGTAAAATCAGTCAGGGATCGGGCTGCTGGACAAGTCTGTGGAGCCTTACTTATGTGATTCTGGCATTCATTCACTACAACAGCCCTGTTGAATTCAGCATATCACCTGCTATGGGTAAAAAGGCTAATAACGGGACCCGAGCTCAGCCTCTCTCTGTACGCGCCAGGGCTCTTACTGCGAGTGAGCTGCACAACATAGCCGGTGCTGGTGTCGGTCGGGTCCACTCGGAAGCAGGTCTTGTTCCGGAACAGGCTGACGGCAATGCTGGTCTCGTTGGAGCCCTCCTTCAGGATGTACTGGAAGAGGCTCCAGAGGGTAAGCTGCTCCAGCTCCTTCAGCTCCTGCTCGTCCTGCGCCACTGTCACCTTGAGCCGACTGGAGCTCCGCACCTGGATCTGCCACCAACAGCAATGCCATGTTTGCAGAGGTACAAGTATTGTGCAAATATACTGGATCAAAATCTGGTTAACACAGAAAGCAACTAAGAAACACACTACATTGCAATCAAGAAACAGCACAAAATTAATTCCATGGTGTGATGCCATGGGGCATGGCCATCACTTAAGGGCACAAAACAGGCATGTCCACCATACCCCCCCTCCCCCTCCCCATCACAGCCTGTTGGGGAACTTTTAAGATCTTTTTACCAGCTTACACGGGGTAAAACAGATGTCGCCAGGTGACCAGGGCAATAGCTTACCTGTATTCTAGTCCAGGTCTCCTTCCAGCCAGGCTGCAGGTGGTTGTAGTAACAGAAGCGCTGAGGATTAAGCTTCTTGAGGACCTCTCCATCCTTGATTGAGACGATGGGCAGCTCATCACCTGCGAGACACAAAAGAAAAAAATGTGGCAGGAGAGCAATTTAAAAAGCCGGTGTCCTTTCAAAACTGCCGAAGGGAACTTTCACTTCTGCGTTTTCCAATTCCATGCTTAAGGACTTACTAACCACGCAGACTTCCGTTTCGAATTGCACCTATTCCTGTCACTTTGTCACCTTTGTCGAACACACTTACTTGAACCGCTATTTCAGGGAAACAGATGATACATCCATCGTACAAGGTGTAGACTCCAGCATAAGCCCACACCACATGCTAACTCTCTACTAAAAACAACATTCTACATTCCTATATTAGTCATATATTAAATCCACAAGTTGCAGGTACACATGAGATTATACAAAGACACACCACATTTAGATTCGTCATTTCATTTTTTGTGTGATACTGCAATCTCAGTAATCCTGTTTTTTTTCCCCCATTTTTCCAATTTCTTTACCAGATAGCATGGAAAACGTGATTTACAACACCCGAATTGCCTTCTTTAAATTGTGCAGTGTAACAACTCAGGGGAAAGACAGGAAAGGCGCTGAACTAAAAAAAAAAGGATCTTTTCACAATGCCTCCATATTTTGTTTTCTTAAGGTAACACTTTAATATTGCAGCACCAACATCATTAAGCACCTTTTACACTAACAGCCATCAATTCTGAAGGTTTTCTGTTTCTTTAAAACAGCAGCGCCTGAAGAGTTGGAAAATATCTGTGAACTGTTCGATTAAGCCATTGGCGATCTAATTTAGGCCTTTGAGCTACCTTGAAATGAGAACGGGCAGACGCGCCGGCACCTCCTGAAACCCACGGTACCGTTCATCGACAACTGTCCGAGATTAGTGCCTAACTAAAGCGTCAACTTTTCCAGATAGGCAGGTTTTAAGTCCTTAGATTTAATTAATTTAAATAATAAGTTTCAATAAACTCCGCTGTTTTTCTAACCGTATTCTTTAACTTTTCCAAAAACTGGAGACTTGGTTTGGATGAGACATCCATCTTCACTACTTCCTACATATCAGTTTCACAATTAAACGGGAACACCCCTGTCATGCCCGGAGTTTAAATTTAAATTAAAAAAATATGAACCGTTAGTGGCTTCGTACCTGAGGTTATGGTCGGGAGGCACAGCAACACGAAACACAGGAAGACAGCCACAGTTTTCACGCTTTTAAAATCAAATTCTTCCATCCATTTCATCTCTCCCGCCATGACAGACAAACGCGCACAAGCACTTGCTGGCTCCTTCGCCTAGCAACCGATTTGAGAAACACGGCCGCAACAAATCAAAGAGCAGAACCCTGCCCTACCGTCCACGGTATCCACCAATGAGAATAGGAGAGTGCACGGAGGGCAGACCAATCATTGGGAAAGTAAATTGCTGGGAGGCGGGTCCAAGGAGACGATTCGTCAACTGGAACAACAATAACAGATTGAGCGTCACTCAACCTTGCTGGAACTGGAAGGCAGGGGCGGTGGGACAGACCGTTACGTAATAGTCAGTAAACTGGATCCACGGAACTCTTAAATCCCAAGAAAAACACATAAACGTTTACATTAACATTTTTTCAGTGCAAGAGAGAGATGAAAAAATCTAGTATTGTCTCACAGTGGGTGGCCCGTGAAAGTCACCGCGAGGTCACATGGGCTATGTTGTGGGAGCAGTGCCAGTGAAGTCTTTAATTTCTCAGATCCTAGCGAGCTAAAACGGCAAATCACTGTCTTAACTGGACCAGTTTTTTCTGAGCACTGTAGTAGCTCTTGCTTTACACCTGTGGCCACAGTCCTGGTTCCTGGTGATTCTGGCAAGAATCCCTCCTGTCCCACCTTCGTGAGGTCATGGAAGCCTGAACTGATCGAAGCCGTTGCTTCAATTGAATAGTTGCGTTTTGTTTCTAGTCACAGGTTTGGGATTTTCTTTCTTTTTTGTGTGTGCAAAATACACCGGTTAAAGGTCCCACATGTTTAAGAGCTGGGAGCGAACAGTTCAAATGAATCCCACTATTATTATTAAGTCAATAAACGGTCTGATAGGGTGACTAAGGGCTCGGCTGGAAAGAGAACCAGCAGGTGTGTGGGTCATCGGAACAGGGTTGGGGAGCCCTGCTTTAGGGGGTGAACATGTCCTACATGACCCCCAGTGAGGACCACCGGCCTGGAGTGTGCTTCAGAGCGGTGCTGCAACTCCTAAATATTTCCCCCTACCGTAAAAACAGCATTTGGGGAATTGTGAGAACGTGTTTTTCCCAATACTGCACATTTCCTGCGTTGCGTGGTGCTTCACAGCTTCCAGCAATCCGTAGTTGTTTCTGTGTAAAAGCACCTTCAGGAACGCCCGGTTTAGCGAAACCCAGAAGCCCCGCAGACTCGGATCCAGGGCCGAGACTAAACCGCACGCTCAATCCCGAGTCAAATGAAGCGAGAGGGTGAAGGCGCGGTAAAGATCGCGTCTTTAATGTGGTGGCCTGTCATGTTACACACCTGCACGCTTCTAATGCGCGTGTCACTGATCACGCAACTGCTGCGTAGCTTTAAGGACACTGGAGTCCGCTCAGCCTCTGCCATCCTCTCCCGTGACTGAGGCAACTTCACCCCCCTCCATAAATAATCTTCTTTATTCTACACTTCCTCCTCTGCCCACACACATCAGCGCCTTCATTACACAAGATGTTTAAGCACACAGACACACACACAGGCCTACGGAGACAAACGTCACTCATTCCAGATGTGCGAACACACCCACACACCCGAGAACACTCAAAACCAGAAATATTGCCCCCTGCTCGGTTGAACGACTTTTTTTTTCGCCTTCTTGAAATCATGAGACACTTTAATGGGAAGAAAGGACAGAGACCGTGCGTCTGTTCTCGTCATTTTCCTAAACACGGACTGATCGTCTCGTCTCTCCGCCTTGTTCTTTGGTATCTGTATCAGGCATCGATAATTCCCCGTGCGAAACAAAGTGTTTTCATGTATCCGCGCAAAACTGCCAATATATAATTATTACATTAAACAAATCATACATCTCGTTAAAAAAACTATACCTAATAGGCCAGATAAATTAGGATATAAACTCCGGAAACGGAACGCCTCTGAATGAACAGTATTAAAGTCTGTCCAGGACTGATTTTTGTTATGAGTGTGAGCGGCGTGCAGAGACGTGTTTTGGATGAACCGGTAGTTTTGCAACTGACTTTTTTTTTCAAACTTGAATTGAACATCAAATAATACACGGGAGAAGAGGAGCCCAGAAAAAAGATAAATGACCAAAAAAAAAAGAGCAGAAGGCCTTCAGATGTAATTGCAAACGAACACAATAAGTTAAGTTTGCACAGTACGTCAGTTGTGTTTTTTTTGTTACTTTTCATGTTTTAATGGAGTTTAAGTAATACTCCAGGGAAGGGAAGTAGCATTAGACCGTTTTGTCTCGTTTATGTGATATTTACCCACTATTAATAACCGATTAATTATAAATAGATGGGTTTTTTTTTCATATTACATATTGCAAGGTGTAACATAATATCAGGCCCCTTGAATCCGGCATTCACACTGAAACGCTGAAAGATCAACGTTTGCGACTGACTTGGCAGCTCGAAGATGACGACTGGAGCGGCCCGTGAGCGCGCACAAACGTGCACACGCCCCTCCCCTCCACCGCCACCGGCCGAGGCCGCTCTCCTGCCCCGGGCCCCCGTGCGCGCCGCCGCTCGCACAGGGACGCGCGGCCTGCTCCGTCTGCAGAAGATCATCAATATTTCAAAAAGGCGAACGCAAAAGGGCTTTGATTAGCTCATTTCCTTCTGGCGTTTTCATAAAGCGGAGCTACGGGCTCTGTTTGCTCTTTTTTTATGCGTTTCTTGATTTTTTTTTCCTCTCTCCTTCTCATTTATTTTCCGAGTCCCTGCCGCCGCATACAGTACAGGGCTCCATTCCTCTTTGTCTCTCTCCCTCCCACACGCCCGGACGTGCGGTTTCTATTTCTGCCCATTCCGGATGCCGGGCTAATGGGTTCCTTGAGGAATAGTTGCAGTCTGTGGGTGGGCGAGATCAACTGGAGCTCATGCTTGTATACCGGGAGGTGGTGGAGGGGAGGGGGGGGGAGCGGCTCGATACGGGGGCGGGAGGATGTGCGTCAGCTACCCAGAGAGCGAGAGAGACCGAGAGAGAGAGAGGGCGTGAACGGCGGAGGGGAAAATGGATTAGTGGGAGCAGGAAAGGACGAGAGAGAAAGAGAGGGAAGGAGCTGTTACCTCCTAGAGCCCCCGCCAGCCGGGTCAAGGCCCAGCGGTGTGTACATAATCCTGGGAAAAACGGGGAGACGGATCCCCTTAGCAGGACAACTCCACGTCTGGCCCCACCCACCTACGCCATTGCTGCTCTTTGTTGTAAGCAACTCCTCGGATACAATATTGACTCCTCCGATTATGAGTTACACAGCAGGTTGTGGCAGAATTGTGCACTGGAGCAGCCTGGAAGGGCTACAGCAGGTGTAGCTCTGGCCTACAGCAAGACGAGACCCTAGCGATTGAATTGCATTGGGGCCTTGTGACCATCCTCAGTACTGCAGACCTGAACCAATGTTGTATGACAGGCTAAGGCTGCCTGGGTCTGCTGTGCTACCACCGCAGGACCCACAGAGCACAGCTGGCAACCAGTAGCTCACACTGGCCAAGTCACCATATTCCTGCATTGCAGCGCTGTCAGTCTAATGGACCGCACACACGCAAGGTTACAAGAGGTCGTTCGGCCCAGCTGGCCCGTTTGGTAGTTAGTAGCTAATTGGTCCAGGGATCTCCCTGGTGGTCTAGTGATCAGGATTCGGTGCTCTCCTCGCTGCGGACTGGGTTCGATTCCCCGTCGGAGAAGCGTGTCTTTTAAGCCACCAGCCATATCACCCTGCAGCTCACAACTGGCAGCCCACTGAAGCTCAGCAGGTGTGAGCCTGGCCAGGACCTGATTAGGGGACATATGGGGAAAAACTAAGGTTGCTGCTGGAAGAGCTATTAGAGAGGCCAGTAGGAGGCGCTCACCCCGAGGTCTGTGTGGGTCCTAATGCCCCAGTATAGTGACGGGGACACTATACTGTAAACAGGAGCCGTCCTTTGGATGAGACGTAAAACCGAGGTCCTGACTCTCTGTGGTCATTAAAAATCCCAGGGCGTTTCTCGAAAAGAGTAGGGCTGTTACCCTGGCATCCTGACCAAATTTCCCATTGGCCCTTACCAATCATGGCCTCCTAATAATCCCCATCTATGAATTGGCTTCATCACTCTGCTCTCCTCCCCACTGAGAGCTGATGTGTGGTGAGCGTTCTGGCGCAATTTGGCTGCCGTCGCATCATCCAGGTGGGGCTGCACACTGGGGGGTGGTGGAGGGGAGACCCCATTACCTGTAAAGTGCTTTGAATGGAGTGTCCAGAAAAGCGCTATATAAGTGTAAGGATTATCATTATATTGTAGGGGTTCAAATCATGTATTCAGGAGCCAAAGCATTGAATCCCTTTTTTTTTTTCCCATTGGCCCTTACCAATCATGGCCTCCTAATAATCCCCATCTATGAATTGGCTTCATCACTCTGCTCTCCTCCCCAGTGATAGCTGCTGTGTAGTGAGAGTACTGGCGCACTCTGACTGCTGTCGCATCATCCAGGTGGTGGAGGGGAGACCCCATTACCTGTAAAGCGCTTTGAGTGGAGTGTCCAAAAAAGCGCTCTATAAGTGTAAGGAATTATTATTATTATTATTATTATTATTATTCATCAACCATTCCTTGAAAGAAGCCAGGGTCTCATCAACTTGGTTGAGCAGCCTGTACCACACTCCCACCACCCTTTGTGTAAAAGGTCTTAAATGTACCCCCATGTAGGTGCACTTTTGTTTCCACCGCCTGAAAAAGGCCAAACCGAACAGCCTGGCAAAGCTCGTGGGGAGTTTTTTTCCCTTTTTACTGCTTGTCATTTCCTGGTATTTACCTTGGGCTTGCTTCGTCGCTATTGTCCCTTGCACTCAGCGTGACTTTGCTGGGCTGAGTCTCTCCCAGGCTGGGAGCCTTGCTGAGGCGGACTGGTGGTCGTCGCTCCCAGCAGGGAAAGGGGCCCTTGCTTTCGGGCCGCGCCAGTGGCCGGGCCGCCCCCTGCAACCAGAGGAAGGACGTGCAGGCATCTCCGGCTTCCCCACAGACGAGCCGATTGTGCCCCAGAGGACAATGAGCCTGCTGTCCCGGCAGAGGTGCTGAACAAGCCCTGCAGTGTGAGGCTGCCCCCACATGCCTCTGGGGCTGCCTGCGCATCCCAGCCAGAGGGGTCCTGAGCGTTCCAAACCAGCCTGAGTGGCCTCATTGTGTGATGCGTATTGTCCCCCGAAATCTCTGCACTGGGGCCTGCTCCTGGTCAGGGCTGCATTAAGGGGAAGCTGGGGCGAATTCCATGTTGCTCAGTACTCTGAAGCCCATTGTCACGAACCACACTCCCGCCTGCACCTCCCGGCGTACACACCTGCACCGCTGTTAGCAATGAGCACGGCACTCCCCGCTTTCACATATAAACCCCTTCGCTCCACTCACTCCTCGCTCGCTGTTGAGTGAGTCATAGCCTTTCTCTTGCG
Organism: Atractosteus spatula; assembly: GCF_055471065.1. NCBI lineage: Eukaryota > Metazoa > Chordata > Actinopteri > Semionotiformes > Lepisosteidae > Atractosteus > Atractosteus spatula. The sequence goes on along the minus strand of NC_142706.1, from coordinate 64,183,510 downwards.
CACTTCTCTTTCTTTTCTGGTTACTGGACCCTGCTCTGCCTCCGACCTCGACCCCCTCTCTGCCTCGTGTCTCGTGGATTTGGATACCTCGCTGCCTCGACCTCTGGACTCCCGACCTAGCCTGGCTACCCCGACCTCGAACTTCGCCTCTCGTCCCTTGGAAGTCTGACCTGATTCCTGTTTGCACCGCATAGGGTCCGATCACCTATAGCACAAGTCCACATTGATTAGTGTGACACCCATTAGCAGAGGGGAACATCAGACCCTGAAAACTGCCCCCTTGTTCTTGTTCCTATAACACGCCTGCTTGCTGTCCGTTCCTACGGTGTCTCTCCAGAACGGATCCCCGCATGGCCCGATCGAGAAATCATGGTTCGGTCGCCTACTTTGCCCAGACATGCGAGGCTTGTCCCAGCTTTGCTACCACATCGCTGCCCGGCTGTGGAAACAGCCTTCCTTCACCATAGTTGCAAACACGTAATCTGGCTTTTCAGCTGAAAAAAGATGCCAAATATACATTGCAAGGAGGCAAGATACAAAAGACAGAAAAACATCCTCAGTTTTTACTGGATTCCTACTAGTTACTCTTTTCAATCTTATGCACCAAGACAGCCCCTGCCTGTGCTCCTCCATGCACAAAGATGCTCGTGCACGATCTTCTTTGGAACGGGGGTCTCAGACGCGGCTCCCTGAGTGCCAAGTGTCTGCTTGGCATTCGCCGGAGTCATGAAACCACTTGCCCGATTATTGTCTTTGTTGTACATGCGCAGGATTTTTTGTCTTTGCCAGGTCTTTTATAGTTGATTACAACTCACTGCAAAACCCAGTAAGAGCCTGTCTAGAAGGCAGTTAATTAACTAACAAGACCACCTACGTCGCCGAAAGTCTGGGTGGGAAAAAAAAACAAACAGATACCAGTCGCCCTCCAGGGGGCTGTGTTCAAGACCTCGCCGTTAGAAAAGTCCAGTATTTCAGCAAATTCCACCCATCATAATTAAGACGATTATATACCTGGCTCAGGAAATGGAGCCGATACAGGAATTGTGGGATCTCATGGGATTATGGGATCTCATCCGGAGTGGAACATTTGCCCATCACACTAGGAGACTGAGACAACAGCTACCCCACCAGCATGTCTTCCGGATGTGAGCGGAAACTAGACACCTAAGAGAAAACTCACACAGACACATGGGAACATGCAAACTTCACACAGAAGGTTCCTCAGGTCGGAATCGAACCCGTTGCCCCGCCTTATATAATGAGATATTGATATTTTGTAATGCTGGTGCTGCGAATTGACAGTAGAAAAAAAAACATCTTAATTGTTTAATTGCTTTTAATAGGATCCACACAGTGACGCATAACGGCCTGTTGTGTAACGTCAGGGGATAAAAGAGAAGGTGGGCGATTTGCAGACGCCTTCGCTATTCACCCACTTGGACCTGCTGTCCTTCTCAAGCAACGTCATGGCGAAAACAGGAAACGAGACTGTGTTCGTTCTAGGGTGAGAAAGTCCCAAGCTAACGAAAGCCGGGTGTTCCACTGGTGCGATCACACAGGCAACCCAGCCGACCAACTTCGTACACAACGGCTGAGGTACGGGCACGCCAGACTCAGGCAGCCTGACAAGAAAACGCTGCTCTTGCACATCATACCGGCTGCAGCCGAGCGGAGAGTTTTCGAACGGTTTTATGTGAGCTGAGAATTACATCACTGGGGAATCCCCCCTTCTCAACTGCGTCACGCTTCGGATCCGTCGAACCCAGTCGGAAGTGGCCCACGCGCCTCCCCCGGACAGCCACACGCTGGCACGCTCACACACAGCCCGCTCTCACAGAGCCGCGCTGCTTTTAATGGAGTTTTTCTGCTGTTCGTCATAAAACAAGACACACATCTATCATGTACCTTGTTTTACCAGTTTGCCAAGGTGTTTGTTGAATTATTCTCACCCAATAATAATAATAATAATAATAATAATAATAACAACAATATTAATACAGATTTTCACAAACGCACTCGAAACACAGTGATTACGTAGTTCTTCACTCCTAAGCGCTATGCAGTGTGAAGTGGAGACAGCGAGACGTAGCCCTTCTGGTGACAAGGAGCGAAGCTCTTTTTATACCCCGAATTACACAGACTCCAGATGCACAACCCAAGTCGCAAGAAGCAATAGATGTGTTTTCCTCCCATAAATCTACAGGACTGGAGCCTTTTCGGCTCCGGGAACGGATGGTGGGTTATTATTATTATTATTATTATTATTATTATTATTATTATTATTATTGGTGATGGTGGTAATATTAATTGCATTGCTGATGTTTAATTTGCTTCTCTTGCTTTTAAGTTGCGTCATTTTTTCAGAACTTTTTTTCAACCAGAGGCTTGGTACCGTGTTACTGCTACTGCCGAGGTGACCCGGGCGCAGTGCAGGCGGACTGGCTGCGTTGAGGGCGATGCGGGCAGAGGCTGTCGCTGTGGCTGTGGCTCTGTGTCGAAGTCGCGGCAGCGCGCTTGTGCGTGCACGCCTGAGCCCGCCAGCGGTAACGCCGCTCTGTAGCGCTGGGGAGGTGTTGAAATCGACGGCAGCGGCGTGATGGGATTTGTCGACAGATCTCAGCGCCTTACTGCGTGATTCGCAGCAGTCTTTGAGCGCTTGCACGGTTTGGAATGGCCTCGACACAGGGGGTGTGACTGGTCGTTCAGCTCTCTTCAGGAGAAGAAACCCGCACCGTAGAGTTAGACGCACACCAGACCGAAAGGAAGTTTGTAGGTGGCCGGGACCTCTCTCGCCGCAGTTGCGTGTTGTTGTGTGTTTTTTTTTTTGAAGAAAGGGTTAAAATGATAAAAGCTAGCATGTGAATCCCCCCACCACCCTATCCCCCCCAACTTCCACACCCCCACCTTGAAAGCCGCCTCTCTACCCGGGAGAGGAAAGCTCTTTTTCGGTCAGATGGCGCGCTGCAGTCCGCCCCCGGGTCTCTCTCACCCACACACCCTGCAAAACACTGTCTTTAACAATGCGGTCCGCCGAGAGAGGACAGTAGCCAGAGAAAACAGGCAGCCCGCAGGACAACAAAGTATCGGCAAGAGCAGAAATTAAGGGGCGAACAACAACAATATTATTTTAAGATAAGAAACAGGGAAAATAGAGGGCACAAAAACCAGGGCTACATCACAGGCGGGCATGTTGGACCAAAGTTTCTAGAAGTTCTGCCTAAACGTTTCGATTCCTGTCTGCGCCGGGGCGGTTGAGGGGTGAACAGGGAACAGACCAAAGCCGAGGCAGAAGACGGAGCACAACTCACCCATCGGGACTTAAGGGAGAGCAGGGGAGGGCAACGGGGGGAAACTCTGTTTTCTCTCACTTATTTCCCCCTACACACGCTCCTCTCCCTGCGCGGTGTTTTGTTTTGTCTTTTTGCCTTTTGCAATTCAGCGTCGGAGCAGCGACGAGCGCGAAAGCGTGAGCGGGACAGCCGCGCTCCGTAGCGAGGCGAGCCGGGCTGCTGGCTGGGCGTTCCCGCCGGGAGCCGAGCCGAGGAGCGCGCCCGCGGGGCACCGTCTCGACGTGATCGCAGCCGGCCGGGCGGATCCCAGAGAGGTAGGGCGATCGCCTTTGCTTACCCGGTGACCTCGGAAGGAGCGGGTGCCACAGCCGGCTGCGTTCGTGCAATTTTGGGGTGCGAGTGATCCCGTACGGCCGCGGGTGGCAACTTCTGAAACTGTAACTACTGGTAAACGTTCTGCGTCAGGGCTAGAGCAAGGCACACCGGCGTAAACCCCTCTTCACAGATGCCGTTCAGCACTTACATGATCTTCCCCCCCAGCTTGTGCGCTTATTATTACGTTTGCAGCTGTCCGCCCGTTCGCAGATCCGCGGAATCGCGACGTTTGCTAGTCGCCGGTGTTTCAGCCGCTGTAGGCAACCATTCTGACCGCCTCCCTCCCCCCCAGCGAGCAGGTTGTGTTTCTGAAGATACTATCCTGATCGTGTTGTTTCCCAAGTCCCGTGCTTCGCCGCTCCTCCAGATAAGTCGCTTTTGTATTCAGACCCTTGTAAATCAAACTTTTGCTGACCGCTGTTTTCCGTCAACAGCTGCAGAAAACAGAATCCTGTACTTTCGGGGGATATAGAAATCAGAAATTGCGAGCTGTGCTCCACGTCATACGGTACCTTTGGTATTTTTCTGTCTAAGCCCGTTGTCCCCCGAAGAGTGCGCACGCAGTACGCAACGATGTATTGTCGAGAGGACGAGGTTACTGTCGCAAGTAAGAAGCCCTATAGGCGCATCACAGCCAGGGGGCTCGGTGATTAGGAATATCCTGATAGCGGATCGGTTGGGTTGTTCTATTGCTCCGTGGCGAGGTACTGCCGGCCACCGTGGGCACGGCGCACCTTCTCTCGAGAAAGCGTCTATTCTCCTAGCCAATAGACCGAGCTCGGTCCGGAACTCACCCGACGTCTCGCCAGACAGTGACCCCGATAAAACCTGTATCTGCTAGAGGCGCCAAATGTCATCTTTTCTGTCTGCCTGGTCTTTCTGTGTCGGACGTGGCTGTGTCTTATCAGCATTCTTAAAAACGTGGGAAACGCAAGCATGCACTGTGTTTGATATCAGGATATCGAGGTGTTTTTGAAGAGTTGCCCCTCAACCGCTGCTGCCTTTTATATTCTCAGATTGCTCTGCTGGCGTGTTCAGTTTTTAGTTTGCGGAGAAGTGAGGTTCTCTGCGTTTCGCTTTTCTGATTGTTTTCACTACTGTCTGCTACTGTGACAGCAGCTTAGGAAAACAAGCGGGCTCTGGCAGTGGAGTCGGCGGAGCACAAAGACGCCGTGGTTAATGGGATTTAGCTCCACGCACTTTACCCGATCTGTTTACTGGGATAAATACACGCCGCACCCCGAGTCAGTTTAGACCAGCTGCTGGCAAAATCCGAAATGGATCAAAGTGATGTGCAGTGAGAGTCTAGTGTTTCTCTGAGTAATAAACATAGTGGCAGCAACACCGATAACAGCAATAGTGGTACTAATATCGACTTTCGGTTGTGATTGCCTCGACATGCACACGGTGCAGTCAGAACAAAGACAGTGCTCGATCAGTGATGGTGCAGTTCTAGGTGGCTTGCACGAGTTGGGCTTGCTCACGGACCAGCGATTTGTTTTCCTGGCCTCTTGCCCCAACATCCGTCTCTCCTCCCGACTCGTTCTGGGAGCCTCACAGTCTCAGGTGAGGCAGAAAGCTACTTCAGTTAAAATCCACCCCCAAATAATAATAATAATAATAAATAATAATAATAATAATAATGTAATAATCACTTGTTATTAATGGCGTTCTTCAGTCATAATTATTATGCCGATTTTCACATACGCACTCGAAACACTGTGTCCAAGCCATTTATATAGCGCCTTTCACCTCAAGTGGCCATAAAAGTGCCTGTGGAAAGGGGCCAACTTCTTCCACCGCTGCAGTGCAGCCCCACCTGGGTGACACGGCAGCTCGGGGGGAGATGCGAGAACTGGCCTCAGCAGTTGAATTAGGGGTGCACTCTAACGAGCCCAGATTGTGCCGTCCCAGAGTGGATTCGAACCAGGACACCGGGGGCCACACCTCTGCTGTTAGAAAGAGCACCGCCGGACCTTCGGCGATCTTACAGGTTCCAATCACAGTCGATTTCGGGGTTTAGAAAAGCGCAAGGCTTTCTTTTTTGTTGCTGACGCGCCCCGGCTCCCAGCGGACGATGAAGTAAGCGGAGGGCCGTCCCAGATACAGCCGTGGCTGGGCTGGAAGGTGCGGCTGGGGGCCACGGGGGCCGGTGAGTCATCCAGCGTCTCTCCTGTGCTCTGCGCCCCCGCAGGTCATGTCTCTGCCGCGGACTCTGGGGGAGCTGCAGCTGTACCGGGTGTTGCAGCGCGCCAACCTGCTGGCCTACTACGACACCTTCATCCAGCAGGGCGGCGACGACGTGCAGCAGCTGTGCGAGGCCGGGGAGGAGGAGTTCCTGGAGATCATGGCGCTGGTTGGCATGGCCACCAAGCCCCTGCACGTGCGCCGCCTGCAGAAGGCCCTGCGCGACTGGGCCGCCAACCCGGCCCTGTTCAACCAGCCCCTCGCCAGCGTGCCCCTCAACAGCATCCCGCTCTTCAAGATCGACGCCACGGCCGGGGCGGCGGGGGCGCGGAAGTCCCTCAGCAACGGACAGCCGGGATCGCCGGGGGTGGACAGGGAGGGCAGCCAGGAGCGGGCCTCCCTGACTCCTATGCGCAGCACCAGTCCCAAGAGCCCCTGCTCCCAGGCCTCGCCCCAGCCCGAGGGCATCCTCTACCGAGACAAGCTGTCGCCCATGGACCCGCAGTGGCTCAGCCCCGACCCGGACGGGAACGGCGCCGGGGGGTCGGGCGCCGACGAGGAGCAGCCCAGCCCCCCGCTCCCTCCCCCTCCCGCCTCCTGCACCCCCCCCCTGCCCTTGGCCCCCTCCTCCTCCTCCTCCTCCTCCTCCTCTGCCGGCCTCCCGTCCGCCGCCTGGCCCGGCGGCCGGCTGGAGCCCGAGACGGCGCGGGCGGTGGCGGAGAGCGTGGCGCGCCTGCTGCGGACGGTGCCGCGGGCCGAGCCCGGGGAGGTGAAGGCCCTGCTCAAGCTGAACAAGAAGCTGGCCAAGACGGTGGGGCACATCTTCGGGCTGGAGCCCGGCGACCCGGCCAAGGAGGAGGAGATCCGCAAGTACAGCCTGATCTACGGGCGCTTCGACTCCAAGCGGCGGGAGGGCAAGCAGCTGACTCACCACGAGGTGCGGCTCGCCGTCGGGACGCACGGGGCTCAGCCTGCTGGGGTGCCCTGTGCCTCCTGCTTGTTCAGGCTTCGCAGCCCTGAGTCATCACAGCTCCCCGTCCTCGGGTTTCCATCACCGGGGTGGGATATGGTCCAATCGGAGAGCAGGCAGACACAGCGTGGTGCAGCGGAGAGCTGCTGCAAACCACGGCACTAGCTGGGGGGAGGGACGGGGGGGGGGGGGGAGGCTGTAGCAGAAACAAATAAGTTCTTGGGTGAAGCCAAGGGAAGCTGGGAAGATTCGAAATACAGTATGACGTGCAGAACAGCAGAGCATGCGACTGCGATCTCCTGCTGTCATTGCGCAGACCCCCACACTCGCTGTGAGTCGGACAGCTGCTGTACAGTGGGGCAGGGATGCACTCTGAAGGCTGTCTAACAGCACGTCTCCTTTACACACAGCTGCAGAGCTGCGCTTCAGGAACCAGTATCTGCAATTCCAGCGTTCCCTGTGACATAAGTCCTGTTTGTATCGGGTGCATCACTTGGTCAGCGACATCTCTACCAGGCGTTTTCAAAATTCATGTCAGCAGCTGCGTCTGCAGCTCTTCCCCACACTCTGAGGCGCAGGTGTGAAGGATTGATCAAGATGCACAGTGGCCGGGCGTGGGGACCTGCGCTCTGAGCCGTATGAGTAACATGGCGCTGTAGCAGGACTGAACACGCTCTGGCAGGGTGCTGCTGGAATTGCACAACAGATTGGCTCATTTGTGTTCTTCCCGATCCTCCTGATCGAGCTGATTTCCATTTTAAGTTAAAGCTCACGCGCCGCACGGAATGAGATAGCGACCTAAGTGATGGTATTGAATTTTTTTAACAGCCCATTACACTGTAAAACGGAAGCAACTGTGTTCTGCCTTCCTCTCCTATAACTCGAACCTTTCCCATTGCCGAACTTCAAGCCAAAAAGCCTTACAATCAATGGATCGATCGATCAATCAATCTATCCATTGGCTGATTAATTGACTTTTCTTAACTAGCCTTTCGAGCTACATCGCAGACAGTATGAAAGAGTATGAAGGAGTGGCTGGAATGCAGGTGTGTGGTGTGATATAACTGGTGAGGCGGCCTGTCCGGCCTGTGGGAGGAGGGGGCGAAGGTCCTCACCTGTGCGTGCCAGACCCGGGCGTGAGCTTCCTGCGTCTCTCTGCAGATGATCATCAACGAGGCCGCCGCCCAGTTCTGCATCCGCGACAACGCCTTGCTCCTGCGCCGCGTGGAGCTCTTCTCGCTGGCCCGGCAGGTGGCGCGGGAGTGCGCCTACACCTCCACGCTGAAGAACGCCAGGTCGGTGGCCGCCCCCGCCCGCAGCCCGCCCGCCTGCCGACGCCGTCTCTGTCCCCCCTCTGTGCGTTCGGCCAGCATGCATTGTGGGGCCCAAGCTTTGTCTCCACCTGCACGTCTGTGAGTTGCTGTCACACGCAGCACGCCAAGTTAAACTAGCCCGCTGCGTGCTCTGGTTTGTATCCCAGCTGCCATGTGCAAGGCTCCATCAAGATCACGTTGCGAAGCTAAATCACCAGCTGGTAAGCAGAGATACTGCTTGTACCGTTGCTTGTGCTCATCGTTCATATGAAAGGCTTTGGTATTTCTGAGGCTTATTGTGCTGGTGTCATACATTAACCTGAGTGCTTCACTGAACCTCTCTGTGCTGACTTTCACAAGGTTCAGCATTGGCTGCAAGCACCTGACTGTCGCCAGCAGCACTCATACTGTTCGCTACCCTGGCGTTTCTTACAGACTGTAACACATTGCTCCTGGCCTTTAAGGACACAGGGGGAATCACCTCGCCCCTCTTGGGGAATCTCTTCCTTAAAACCCCCTGCTCAATTGTAGATTGATTCTTCTATGGTTCTGTTTCCTGAGTTTTTATCGTACAGCACTTCAAAATAACCTGAAGAAAGAAAGACGCTGGACGTACAGATTACTGTTATTCGCTTTATTATTAAGACATCGTTGCTTTTCTTTGCCTGGCCTGATTTAAAAAGACCAGAAGAGTGGCTCAGAAACTATTTAGTCTCGAACCCCTGATCTGAGCTGGGGTAAAGGCATCCCTGTCAAATCGCTGCCCGTCTGGGGGAAGGGGGGGAGGGTCTGTAAGGAGTTTTTGTCTGGGGGAATGGGCTTCTCAGACATAATGTCACCCTCCTTTTCTCAAAGAGAATAATACAGTATCTATCTGCTCAAGGAGAAGCATCTTGTAAGGGGAAGAGCAGAGGGGTGTTTGACAGAGACATGAATGTTCAAAATGTGCAAAATTATTTCTGTACTCCATTCAGTAGCCTTCCTTAACACTTACACACCGTTGTGACCAGTGGGGTGCCCACCTCTGCCCTGACGCCGTGCAGGCTATGCGGCTCACTCGTGTCGTTGCCACACCTCGGCCCTGAGGATTCTCTGAGCCAGGCTAGCAGTCACTCACACCCCCTCTCCATCCCTCCCCCTGCAGGACGAGCATGGAGGACTGCCCCCTACCGGCCCAGAAGAAGATCAAACAGGAGGTACGTGGGGGTCTGCGCTGACGTGCTGAGACGCGTTCCGAAAGCGGAATTGGTCAGCAGAGAGGGGAGCGTGGGTTAGCACTTTGGGGGAGAGAAGTAAAAGGTCAGTGGAGTCAGTCTTCATTTATGAGTCACGGAGTGTTATTATAATTACATTACGGGCTTTTATTGCAGTTGAGAAACGTGTACTGTATGTCATGCATATATCCTGTCCACAGACACACAGTAGTGCTCTCAGATGACTTGGGAGTTTGTCAGGCAAGCAAATACGGAAAAGGAAATAAACGCTTCACAGAAGAGGGAGCCCATCCTGCTTCTCTGGTCTCTAGTTATCTTGCCGATCTTTGTTATCTGGCCCAGATTTATTGGAGGGCTCTGGGAAGCGTGCTTTGCCAACGTGGCTGGGGAGCGCGTTCCAGGCACCTGCCACCCTCTGCGTAAAGAGGCACAATTCGTTCCCAGCCCTAAAGGCACTGAGTTTCGGTACCATCGTGTTCAGTGCTCCTTGTCCAGCTGTCCTGATTTTTTCCCAGTGAATGTTTCTGGGATAAATGCTTGCGGGTTAATTACCTGTTGTGACACAGAGGCAAGACCCCTTCCATTATTGCAGAGAGAGAGCCAGAGAGGCCGCTGCTATGTGTTAAATGCATGTGAAATGACTCATTGTCTGTAATGTATCCTGGAGGGCCAGAGTCCTGCAGGATTGGCAAATGTCCTTCAACTGGCCAGTGATTAAGACCTTTGAATGCAGGTGATTTGACTTTGCAAACAAAAGATTAGTGAGACCCAGTAATGGAGACCCTGGAACCCGTGGCCCTGGAGGCCTGGAATGGGTTTGACAGCGCGGATGAAGGCACACGCCCGAGACAGTGGCTGAGTGACCGCACGTCCACTCCTGGACTGACAGGACTCAAACGCTGCCTACATGCAGAAATTCCAAGTCACCCGCGTGCTGCCGGACCACCCTGACAGCTCAAGCCCCCTGGCCCGCAGGAGTCTGACTGGGTGGCTTGGCTGCCCTGCGCTGTGTTGCAGGTGGTGATATCAGAGTGCGTCTCCTCCTCTCACGATGTGGCGGAGGGGCAGCCCACCGGCTCGGAGAGCTACCACCAGGGGGTGCTGAGACACGGCGCGGACGAAGACAGCCTGTCTGGAGAGAGCCTGGATGGGCACGCACAGGGTAGGGCACGTATCTCCAGCTTTGGCCACGGCTTCACAGTCTGCACCCTCTCCGGTCTTATCAGTGACGGCTTCCGGTCGCTCTGAGATGATGGCTGCTTTCAGGGGCAGTGGTTATTGCTTGGGACCCGTTACCAGAGGGTTGTTGGTTCGAGTGCTCACTGGGGAGATTGCTGTTGTGTTTTTGAGTGCGATATTTTGCATAGATTAATCCAGTCACTCCATCTGAACATATCTGCTCCAACAGTACTCACTAGCAGTTTTGCTGTGATGGACTGTAATTTTGTGGGTGTTATTCTCATGCTCTCAGTGCTCTTGATGCTGCACAAACAGGGTTAATCTCTGGCACTTTAAACCATGTGAACGACTTAACCTACCAGTTACTCCTGCTTTGGGAAAAAAAGGCAAAACACCAGTCAGAAAATGGAGGTTACTCAAACACTGGAAGCTTGGCCAAGAGAATATCTGGAAGCTTGACCAAGAGAATTAGGCAGGGCCTGATGCAGATGCACACATCAGTGATGTTGCTGTCTTCTGGAGGCTATATTTTTTAATATGGCAAAGCTGTACATAACACTGCCTGTGGTTTTCTGGTTGGCAAAGGAATGCTGTTTAATGAAGCTATTTGAATTTTTAAATCACGAAGCAAAGCCAAAGTCAAAACAAACTAGATAAAAATAGCTTAGCTGGAAAAATATGACCTAATCATTTTGATTTCCTGCTTGATGTTAAGCTATGCAACTAAAAAGCCTTGAATTTCAAATATGGAAAATTGTACCAGCTACCTAAGAGGTATGAAAAGTGTGACTTTTATATTTTCCTGTGTATTTGTCACAACAGTGAGGTTCTGCAAACTTCAGGCACAGAGCAAAACAGCCAAATAAGGTGTGTTCAAGTCCCCATCTTCTGCCTTTCATCCTGTAATTAGAGTTTTGTGAATTAAGACCTGTTATGTTAGCGTGTACACTCGTTTCTACATCAGTGTAGTATACATCAGTATAAATTCTCCAGCAGTCATGCAGGGAGGTTCTGACTGGCTGTCATCTCACAGAATGTAACAGCACCCCTCCAGGGTCCACAACACAACTAGTGACCCTGTCTGTCTGCCCGACCCCTCAGGTGTGGGATCCCAGTCCAGCCACTCCTCGTCCCCCTGCCCCCCCGCTGACCCCCCCGCCACTGCGGCTGCTCCCCCCGCCTGGAGCCGGCACCTCATGCAGCAGACTCTCATGGACGAGGGGCTGCGACTGGCCAGGCTGGTGTCACATGACAACGTGGGCCGGGTCAGCCCAGGAATGACCGTGGTGGTCCAAGCTGCGGGTGAGTTGGGGAAGGGGGGGGGTCAAAGGTGATACTGATGTGAGAAATGAATTCTGGGAGTTATTGTTACTGATCATACTGATACCCCCAGAGCCTGTTGCTTTTTTTTCTTGCATGCCAGGAATTCACAGACAGGGAGGGCCACATCTCTGTAATGAGGACTCCCCACGTGCAATTATTGTGTTTTAGCACCTTGTTTTCACTTCCTATTCAATGGAGTTTATAATGAAAGTTCAGAAGGGGTGACAGCAACCAAGTTCAATCAGACTGAGCAGTCACAAAATCGCAACCACTTCTGACATCATTTCCTCTCCTGAAACACTATAGATACTGTCCGCGATTCCCTTATTTACTTCGCATCTCTGTTTGCATTTGACCTTCAGCTCTGCAGCTGCCCCTTGGTCACCCCTCACTCTGCATGGTGGTCCAAGCCTGCTCCTCCTGTGGCCAGGAGAATAGCCCTCAGCCCTTTTTGGTTAAGCCGAATTCTGATGAAACACTCCATAAAACCTTTCAGTACACTTAATTCCTGGGTGCTGTTGTTCCTAGTGAATTCACCCTAGCGTCAGTGGCCCAGGTGCACTATAATAGAAGACTTTCCTTAGAAACCTCTCTTTCGGTGTCTGGTGGCTCAAGCTAAGGGAAACCACAGGAAAGGAGGGGTGACTCCGGTGAGTTGTTTTGAGGTTTCCTGCACTGTCTGCTGCGAATGGGTGCCTGTCAGTGTCCTGCCCTGCGGGTGTAAATGTTCTTGGCTGTAGATCTTGCTGGGCCTTCTAGCGAGAGGAGAGGGTTTGTTATGCACTGGTGCTGACAGACACTGCTCCTCCCTGCAGGACAGACCTCACGCTGGTACCGGTGAACAGTTCATTCAGGACGGCTCAAGAGCTGTACTCCTCTGTCAAGTGGCCTCTGTTTTTCTTTCTTTTTTCCTTCTGAGCCAGATTCTTCTTCTTAATTGCCTTTTCTCTGGCTGTGCAGAGAGTCTCCTTCAGTGTGTTTCAGCCTGAGCTAATTCTAGCCTCAGCTGGGGGGGGGGGGGAGGGCGGCGGAGTGAGGGGGAGGCGGAGAGGTGGTGGTGGTGGGGGGGGGTGTTGAATTGGAAACCCCCCCTGACGTCAGAGCAGAGGGAGACAGACGTGTGTCTGTGGGCGGGGGTTTGCAGGGAGCTGGAGGGGAGGGGGGGATGTGTGTGGGTGGGTAGCGGTGGGAGGGGAGTAACTGAGAGCTGCTTTCGCATGTCACAGTGGTGTAAAAATAAAAAAAGCTGTGGGCAGGGAGCTGGTTGCCATCTCAGATTCTTCTTTTTTTTTTTAGAAAAAGCAGGAGAATTATTTTATTTGAATATGACGTCTTTCTGCTCATCAGCCTTTCCCCTCTCTCCCCCTCCTGTCTCGCTCTCTTTCCTGATATTATGTGCTCCCTGATTCGGAAAGCAGCGCTGAAAGGCACCTTCCATGCATGCTGAAGGGGTTCGTTTCAAAGAGCTGCACGCAGCTGCTCAGACAGATTAAGGCATTATGATTAAGATGTTCCAATTCCCCCAGCTGCAATATTTTGGGCATTTGTGTTCTGCTCTTTGGAAAGTCTCTGTATCAAGTCAGAGCCCTCCCATATTTAAAAGGAGCACAAAACACACCAGGCCCATCCAGCTATCCCTCAATTCCTGGTATAGTCCTGGTAAACACACACGCATCTGAGCACAAGGCTGACCCACACCAGAGACAGCTGTATTAGTTCCTGCTGAGATCTGTGCTTGTGTTGAGTGCGTATTACTGTGTGGGGATACTACAGGGTCAGACACGTACACATCTAGCATGAGAGCTGTTCTTATAGGGTGCCTCTAAAGAAAAGCAGCATCCTGAAATAAAGTTGTCAGGAAAATTGATTGTCAAAGAGCAGTAAAATTTGGTATGCACGCAGAAAGGGGCACACTCTCATGGACAATGATGAGGATGGTCAGTGAGGGTCCAGCATGCTCTGACCCACAAGGCTGCGGGTGCCACAGGGTTTCAGTCCTCCACTCGTCCTCATTAAGGTTATCATGGGCCTTTAACTGCAAAGCGCTGCTCTGCTGCAGGCCCACAGTGCGCCGATCTCTGTCAGTCTGCTGTTCAACAGCACGCTCGGCTGTTTGCACATTTTTAGGCTTACTGGTAGAGACTGGACAGTTTACTGGTGGAACTAAAAAGACTGGACAGTGCGGAGAAGGGGTTTCACAATGGCATCTGCTCCAGATAAGCCAAGGTGACTAACGTAGTTCAAGCAGGGAGCTGCGTCAGCATGCGTAGGCTGTGAAGGAACAAGTAAAGGTTTATTCCCTGCTGTAAAGAGAAGAAAAGAAACACAATGTTTTGGCTGTGATTCACGCCCTAAGAAGGCTCCACAGCCGAAACGTTGTGTTTCTCTTTTCAGCAGGGAATAAACCTTTACTTGTCCCGAGGCGACTAACGTTGGGTCAAGGATTGACAACACTGTAAAAGACCATGCGCAAGAGGGTGTGCCCAGACTGATCATCTGCACGGCCCGTTTCTTTGCAGAGCAGGAAGACAGAGCCAGCGAGAGGCGCCTGTCCCAGCACCGGAGAAGGAGCAGCTCCTGCAGTACCAAAGACGATTCGGATCACAGCGGAAAGTGAGAGCCCCCCACCTTCCCCACCACCACCTACCTACCCCACTTTCCCCCTCCCCACAATTCGTACCCCTACCCCCAGCCATCCTCTATCCAGCAATAATTTCCTTCTCTTCTGCCAAAACCTGTCCGGACCCCTCTGCAGTGCAACACGAGCTGCAGTAACATGGACCGGCCTGAGGGGGGCAGCAGAGGGTCTGCCTCAAACCTTCCTTTAGAGATTTTTTTTTTTCTGGTGCTATTATCTCTTTTTTTTCGTGTGGTTCAACTTGTGTTCCCGTGGCCCTGGCGTGAGCCCGTGGGAATGGCAAACGGCAGCCGCAGCGCCTGGGAGTGTCAGGAAGACGCAGCGCCCTGCCCAGAGCGATCTGGAGCGCGCGAGCTGAGTGGGGGAAACCGCCGGAGCCCGGTGTGGGAAGGGCGACATGTTTCAGAGTCTGAAAAGAGCTGGATCGAGCTGAGGCGAGAGGACATGTTGGCGAGAAACTGGAAGCCAGGGGCGATGAGCGAGGAGAGCGGTTGTTACCGTGATAATTATACTAGTGAAGCACAGCAGTGCACCGAGGGGGAGAAAAGACCTATAAGCCAGTGGAAACCCAGGGCAATTAGTGACTACAATGTACTGTGTACAGAAAAAACTGTGCTAAAGGCGTACATTACAATGAAAACACACTTTGGTAAAGTCTCAGATCGGAGGCGCTGCCTGCTCATCTGATTCTGAAATCACAGGACAGTGTTGTGGGACAGAGGCAGGCGACAGAGGTAGCGATGACGACCTCGTCTGAGCCGACTCCTCCTGTTGGCAAGGGATCACGCCCGCTGAAGCCCATGTGACCCCCCCTCAAGGCCGGGTCAAGCCCGGGTCACCGACCATCAGGTTGTCCTGCCACTGTGTGAGTGCTCCTGCTGTCTGGCTGGGGGTTACCGGGCGCTGACTGGCTGTCTCGGCTCTGACTGACGCTTGGGCCTCCGTGTCCCAGCAGCCCCCTGCACGCCAGCTGATGGGACTGGCGAAACGCGGCTGGGATTCGGGCTCGGGCACACGCCGGCGAACCAACAGCACGCCGTCATCCCTCCGTGCTTTCAATGGCTCGCTCTTCGGCTTGGGTAGATCAGAGCTCCTCCTCTCGTTTCTCTGGGTGTTTTTCCACAGTACATCTATTTTTTTTCGGGGTTTGTTGTTGTTGCTGTTTATAGTAGAAATTATGCAACCTATTTTGTGTCTGAGCTGTTGGCAGTAACTTTAGCCCACAGGGCTGGTACAAGTCCTTTGCTCACCAAGGAAGATTTGCCAAACAGGCACATTCTGGTCCCATGAAGAGTCAGAGTCTTCAGGATTTGCTCCAGCCAAACTCTTGTCTGTCTAGTTTATTAAGACTTAGGCCCGGGTCAGCTCGACAAACCAGCTCATTTTGGCACTTCCAGGCCCAAATACAGCCCCTTGATTTCGGAGTACAAGCAAGACGCTGGTTTATAGCAAGCTCCCCTGCTGCAGAAAGCCATCATCAAAGAGACACAGTTGGAACATCTGATCATCCAAAACAGCTTCACTGGTAGTAAGCACATCAGACTAGCTGAAATCATTCTTTAACACACTTCCAGGCTGCCACCCCTGTATGCTACTGCAATACTCTGGTTAACTCAGCTGTAGCACAGCACAGTCATACCACTGGTAACCATGAGAAGGCACAGAGAGGTGTGGTCAAGTAAGATGCATAGTTAAGTGTCAATAATCAATGCATAAACGTGATGAATCAAACACTCCTGTCGGGCAGCTGGGCCTGTAAGGGAGAGTAAAGTGGTGAAGTGGTGTGGACACTCAGTAGCCTTGTCTGCACTGACATTCAGCAATGGTCTGTGCGCAGGTCACGGACTGGTGTCTCTAAGCAGCTGCCCAAGCTCACAGCTCTCGAAATGAGATCCTGGCTTCCTTAGCCAGATGGGTCTCCCACCGAGTCAGTGATGTACCAATACACTACACTACTGATTGTCCTGGTGCTGGGGAGGCACGAGGGGGTCTGAGAGTCTCTTGCACAATACCTCCAAGCAAACTCTTCAGGCCTGCACTGTAACTGCGACTGCTCCAGTCCTCAGGACACTCCCCATCACCCGGCAGTGCTGAGAGAGGGCCGCGCCCTGGAACCAGGAGGGAATGTCATGGCACTACATTCACAGTACAGCACTCACAGACGCAGACAAGGGGCTGCCCCCGCCAACAAGGAAACCCAAAGGGCAGGGTGGGACAGGGGTGCAGCTACTGAGGCAAATAATTGATTTGGTTAAGTAGCCAAGAGTGTGGCTGCAGAACAAATAGGAAGATCTGACCAGACTGGAGCTTGATACCCCTGGGTTACAGGAATGCAAAGGAAGAGCGCCCCCTGGGTGGCTAAACCTGCCATTACACCTTTAGTTGCCTAGATCCTCTGGCTCGAGAGCATTAGACAACCTCTTGATTTTATTATGTTGTACAGTAGATTATTTATTTTGTTAATTTTCAATAAAAATTTATTTTATGGTTTACAAGGTCAGCGTGCTCTTTCTGCGTATTCTTTCCTTCTTTCTTGTCGATCTCAGGGTCCCGATCAACTGACAGAATAAGGTCTTGGTTTTGAAGTCGATCCCATTTTTTTAAATTGACTCTTACACCCCTGCAGACCTCCTCTCCTCACCCACAGATTGAAACAAATTCACAAAGGTCAGCGTGGAAAATGTCTTCCTTTTTTTTGTACAACCCTGTAAAAGTTCTGTGTTCCTCAGCTGTGAAGCCAAGTCAGTCTCTGCTAATCCTCGACTGGTCAGTCTCACTGCCAGGGAAGAGAGAAGGGACAGCAAATAGAGTCACACACTGTCTTTTGCCACTATAAAGCCATAAAAGAAATTTGCTTCCCTGTCTCTCCCTTTGCACACCTACAGTACGTGCTTAGGTTTGAAGTGAAATCAGTCAGTCACAATGATAAGCCCTTTCTCACAGTCTAAGCATTGGCCACTTTTATCAGTGTGGAGTGGTGGCACTGTGGCTAAGGATCTGTCCCTATGGCTGGAAGGTTGCTGGTTCAAATCCCATGGCCGGCAGAGGAATCCTACTCTGTTGGGCCCCTGAGCAAGGCCCTTAACCCCAGCTGCTCTGGGGGTGCTATATAAATAGCTGACCTTGTACTTTGACCCCAAGCTTCTCTCCTGTCTGTGTGTCTTGTGGAGAGCAAGCTGGGGTATGTGAAAAGATTAATTCCAAATGCAAGAAATTGTATATGGCTAATAAAGTGATCTTGTCTTAAAAAGCACATCCTCAAAATGTTACCCATTCATTACTTTTCTTTAGGTTACAGTGGGGTTTGGCCTGGTGTGAGTGTGTGCCCTTCAACGGACCAGAGTCCCATCTGGAGTGTATCCTGTCTTGTGCCCATTGCCTGCTGGGATAGGCTCCGGCTCCCCCGCGCCCCTGTACTGGATAAAAAGCTTAGAAGGTGGATGGCTGACTCCCACCCAGCTCAACTGACAAAACAGCCCAGTGAACTCACGGGTCCCTGCCGGCTGGCTCTTTCACGCTCTTCCCCTTTTAAGGATCTTGCAACCTGCGGAGTTTGTTGTTCGTGCTGTTGCGTGCAGCCCGGAGCTGCAGGAAGTGAGCTCCATCCACGGCGCCTGGCGCTGCGCAAGGCTCGTCCCTCTGAGTCACCGTGAGTCACCCAGGCTGCTGATGTCACTGCAGCACCCTGCCCGAGGCCGTCCAAACCCTCCTGCCACTGCGCAGGGCCCGGGGCACTAAATATAGAAGCCCAGCAGGGCAGCCTGTGCAGACATCAGAGGGGAGAGAGTGTGTGCACTCACTCTTCAATCCAGCTAATTCAGAGCTCAGGAAAGACAGGCTGTGTTGTCATTCATTATTTATTAACCTGGCTGAGGCTTTCATCCACACTGACTCACACCAAATTATAACCTTGCATGACATCATCCAGCTATATCATATTTATAATGTACATTCTGAGCCGGCGGGTACGTATAAAGAGCCGCGCACTGATCGAGTATAACACAGCTTGCACAGCAGGATCGCAATGTAATCAGTTAAGAAACCAGGCGAGGGAGAGAGAGAGAGAGAGGAGTCCATTTGCCATATGTACTTGTGCAAGATGAGGTGCGGGCAGCCTGGTTTAGCAAGCAGCAGGATGACACCTGCACAGTGGTGGAACAGACAGATGTCAAGAAGGGCTGCAGGAGGTCCGATCTTCGGCAGCGGGTGGGGTCAGGTGGTGCCATGCTGGTGATTGCAGTTTGAAGGGCCCTATGCCCATTAGGAGTTAACAGCCAGGCCCTGGAGAGCTGTTTTACAGTTCCGTGCATTCCCATCTGGCCTATGTTTCTTCAAGGTCTCTGGAGTGGAGGTGTAACTCATGTATCCTACGCTTGGTAAGCAACATGAAAGGGAACAGGCGTCTTAGCTAATTAGGGATCTTGGCTAATTGCACGAGGCTGACCTAAATCTCTGACCTTGCTTACACCTTATATGGTGACACACTGCTACTGAACAATAAATAAATCAGTGCATGTTTTGCATGAAAATTGTGCTCAAGCCTGTTGCTCTCCTTAGAAAAGCGAGCGAAAAGGCGAGCCGCTGGCCACCCCTGTCCTCCTGTCTTTATTAGGATGAAGAAATCCCCAGCTCGATTCCCCAGGGTCCTGTGGTTCTCCGAGTTGAGCAAGCCCATGAGGGAGATCGGGGGGACCCACGGGCGCAGTGGCAGCAGGTGAGCACAGAGAAGGTGCCCGTGCTGCTCTCAGGGCACACGCAGAGAGAACAACGGACAGGCACCCAGGGCAAGACAGAAAGATGGACAGGCAGCACCCAGCTGGCCAGTACAAGGTGCGCAGGGAGGGCGAGAGGAGGAAGAGAGACGGGGGGGGGGGGGTGTGAGGTGGAGGAAGAGAAGGGATGAGAAATATGAACGCACAGATGTTCTCAGGCCTGATCGGGTCTGGCGCAGGGAGCTGACCCAAGAGACAGAGGAAGCTTGACGTAAATCCAATTAGATATAAATCAGATTAAATAAATTGAATTAAATCTAAACAATTTATAAATGAATGAGGGTTGTCACAGTGGCGCAGTGGTCAGCATTGCCGCTTCACAACACTGTGGTCCTGGGATGAATTCGGGACCTGGGGTGCTGTCTGTGTGGAGTTTGCATGTCTTCCCTGTGTTTGTGTGGGCTTCCTCTGGGTGCTCCTGTTTCCTCTCACAGGCCAAAGGCATATTGGCTTTTTGGGAAAACTGGCCCTAGTGTGAGTGTATATGTGTGTGTGAGGGTGTGTGTCTGTGTGTGCTTTGAGATGGGCTGGTATCCCGTCCAGGGCGTATCCTACCTTGCACCTGTCGCTCGCTGGGATAGGCTCCGGCTCCCCTGAGACCTTGAATTGGGTGAAAAGCTTAGTTGGCTCAGTAGCCTAAAAATAATAAATA
Organism: Atractosteus spatula; assembly: GCF_055471065.1. Classification (NCBI taxonomy): domain Eukaryota; kingdom Metazoa; phylum Chordata; class Actinopteri; order Semionotiformes; family Lepisosteidae; genus Atractosteus; species Atractosteus spatula. The sequence continues at coordinate 64,163,597 of NC_142706.1, read as the reverse complement.
AACAAATTGATTAATTGATTGATTGATTGATTAATTAATTAACTTCTAACCGTCTCTTTAGGATCTTTTTTTTTCTGGCTGCATGCACTTCTGTGCTTTACCACCTGTCTGGCTTTGACTGCCCAGGGTCTCTTGGCTTGGCTTCCCACAAGTGGACTCTCATTTCAGAATGTTGTCAGGAGAAATCCCTACACAAAAAGATGCTCATGCTTATGCTTACCTCTTTTTGCTCTTTGCAAAAAGAGGCAAGTATAAAAACTATTCCTTTCATGCACCACAATACTACTTTTATACTAGCAGCCATATCACCCTGCAACTCACAACTGGTAGCCCACAGAAGCTCAGAAGGCCAACAGGGGGCGCTCATCCTGTGGTCTGTGTCCTAAAGCCTAAAGCTTATATAGTGACGGGGACACTATATTGTAAAAAGGCGCTGTCCTTCGGATGAGATGTAAAACCAAGGTCCTGACTGTGGTCATTAAAAATCCCAGGGTGTTTCTCTAAAAGAGTAGGGGTGTTACCCTGTCATCCTGACTGAATTTCCTATTGGCCTTTACCAATCATGGCCTCTTAATAATCCCCATCTACGAACTGGCTTCATCACTCTGTTCTGCTCCCCACTGAGAGCTGGTGTGTGGTGAGAGTGCTGGAGCATCATCCAGGTGGGGCTGCACACTGGTGTTGGTGGAGGGGAGTCCCCATGACCTGTAAAGCACTTTGAGTGGAGTGTCCAGAAAAGCGCTATATAATTGTAAGCAATTATTATTATTACTATTATTACTTTACCCTACTCTCTACCCTCCTGTCTGTGCAGAACCCTGGGTGTACTGATTCTCCGTGCAGATGTTCTGTGAGCACTTTCAGATGGAGCACAAGACTGGTGCATTGTCATGTGGGTTGTCTGGGGGCGAAGATATCCAGGCGCTTCAAAGGCAGACCGCACCCCTGCGCCCCCTGTGCCTTGCTTTAAGCGGCCAGAGACTCCATTAGTCCTCTCCTGAAGGCTCAGCTGTGCTGTCGGCACTCTCCAGCCTGTGCAGCGTGCAAAGACAAGTGCCACGAAATTTCATACCAGATACACACATCACACCGAGGTTTTCTCAGACTGCAGTGTCTCCATACGCTCGTTGCTTCTATAGCTTTAACACATGGTTTTATGTCTTTTATGTTTTCAGGGCTTTAATGAGAAGCAGCGAAGTGGGGAGCTCTATTTTTTAAATACCTGTCTCAGTGTTTGATTTCACAGCCACACAGCAGCTGTAACATTCACAGAATGCATGACTCAGTCTGACTCACACTGTACACTTTTTCCTTATAAGTCCCTTGTTCATCACAGAAAGCTTTGCTGCACGCCTGCTCCTGCGCTGAAGTGCCTTGCTCATACTGAGGGATGCCAGGTGAAGGAGGGAGTAAATGGTATTTGTGTGGCACAGCACCAAGCACAAACAGGACCAGACTCAAACACAGCAGTACACAGATGAACAATGCATTCTACTATACATTTAAAAAATATACCACACAGGTGCTTGTGCAGAATGGCCATATTTACACAGCAGGGGCATGGATGTGTAGTGGGAAGAACAGACAACACTGTTGAACTATCTTAGCCTCGGCCTAAGCATTCATGTCACATTGCTCAAGTTTATTATGCTGGTTGAACATCAGCAATCTAACATGCGACCATAACAAAGGCTACAAACAAGAGGAAGCCAATTGGCCCACCTTCCTTGTTTTAGCTATTTTCTCTAATGAACTCATCCAGCCATTAGCTGAACGAAGTCAGGGTGCTGGCTTTAACAACATGGCTGGGTAGCTTGTTGCACTCTCCCACCCCCCTTCATGTAAAGGCACACCTCCCGTTCTCAGGCTTAAAGTACTTCTTCCACGTTGCTCAACAACCAAGGCCTGAGTGATCATGTACTGGTTCACACAGCATCTTTTTCTGCTGCAGGGTCCTTCTCAAAGCAGGCCAGCACAAAGCGGAGAGGCACCGTGAGAAGTGTGGACTCCGCAGCAGTGATCACACTGGAGGTCTGACCCTGTGAGCTTCTATCCAAACCACTGGCTCCCGATTCCCCTTTCCTGAAAAGATAATAATTTGGTGCTGTAAAACTCCAGAGGCATTTTCCTCGGTCTTCCTGTGGGTTGGCCTTTAGTACAGAAATGAAATGTTTGGACAGGCCAGTTCATTTGAGAACAGAATTCACTCTGTGTATTTGACTGGATCTGAGCTTGGGGGTCCACTGCGCCCTCGAGATCTCCACCAGGAGGAGGGTCGCAGTTTTTCTAACGACGACCGACACTGCCGAGTTAGAAAGCCATGTGTGTCCTCTGACTGGAGCCCTGCGTTACTGTTTGCATTTTTAATGTATTGCACTTGCCGTATGTCATCAATAAAACAACCCAATCGAAATTTCCAGTTACGGGCATTTAATTGCACATCCACAATAACTCAGCTACAGAGGCAGTGGGTTGTTCTAATAAATGTGCTTATTGAAAATTTAAAAGATGCATAGCCTGTCATACCTCAGGATAAACATTTACTGTTGGTCTGCATATTATACTTGGAGATGAGAAACGATTTTTAATAGTAGGAGAGAGGCAAAATTGTTTGAAGAACATTTAAGAGGTCTCATTAGAAGGAAACGGTTCTGTACATTCTCAGTGATCACCTTAGAGACAGTTCAGAATAACTTTAAAAATAATAAAGATTATGCAGATGCAGAGATGTTGCTTGTTTAAGAGTGAGGAGACAGAGGTGGCTGAAGGAAAAATGTAATGTACTGGCTGTGCCACAAGAGGGAGGTAAGGCTTCAGCTTTCCAGTGGCTCCAGACAAACACTTGAGGCGCGACTTAAGGAAACAAGCAATCTAAAATGTTTTGAACCAGGGGACTGTCTGCTGACTTTCGTTCCAGCTGAGCTGGTGATGACAGGTTATTAAGTGATGGCTTTAACTGATCTACTTCCTTGCGCAGACTCTGAACTCTTCCTTCAAGTGCATGGCTGCAGCGACTTCACACAGAGCTGCAAACGATCATATGAATCTATCATGCAATCTGTCGTATCAATCAATCGATCATATCAATCTATCACATTAATCTATAATGCAATCTACCCTCAGCTTCTATACTAAGAGTTTCTTCTCTTTTTTGACAAGTAATAACAAGGGGTTGATTTATGGTGGACAGACATAGCGACGGTATATTGAAGGACGTGGGTGTGTTGGCTTTGTCCTTCTGCAGAGGTCCAGTTGGTCACATTTCAACTTTCACAGCTGCGTGACGGCAGTTCAGAAACTCAGAAACTGGTACAGGGTTGATATCTCTGCAGCTTTTGAAAGCAAGTTGTAAAACCTGCATGAAGTGCAAAACTGAAGCCAGTGAACCAGGGCTTCCTCTGGGTGTTCCTGTTTCCTCTCACAGTCCAAAGGCATACTGGTACAGTAAGACAACTGGCTTTTTGGGAAAAGGTGTGAGGGAGTAGCACTGGTGAAAGCAAATATTAAGATGTGAGGGGAAAAGCGCAGGTAAGGAGTCTAAGTAGTGTGCTTTCTTTCCCTATTGTATTATTTTATTATAACTAATAATAATAATGACAACTTTTATTTATAAAGCGCCTTTCCAAACCCAAGGTTGTAGTACATAGTAATAAAGAAAAAAACAAAAAGCACAATAAAAGTGAAAGAAAAAATGAAACAAGAACATACAGGTTATAATGTTGACTGATCAGACATCGGCCCGAGTAAAAAGGTGAGTTTTGAGTTTAGATTTCAAGAGTCAGAGGAAGGGAATTCCGTGGAGCTCCGATGGAGCAGAGACAAAAAAGCACTGTCCTCAGAGCCGGAGATTTATTCCTGGGAATATCGAGCAACTGAGCCTAAGGGAGGGAGGGTGTTCATTCATTCACTGCTGGCTGTGGCCATTATGCTCATGAATGCAATTCTAAAGCTTTGTTATAACCAGGGGTCCCTGGCGTCCCAGGGAAAGAGCAGAACGCTTCCCACTGTGCTGAAACGCCAACACCCAAGTCCGAAACGGGGATCAACTAGCCTGCCAAAAGAGGTAATAATATTCACTCACTCCAAGTTTACTCCAAGGTAGAAACAACTAAATCCTCTAAAAATAATAATAATAATAATTGCTTACAGTTATATAGCACTTCTCTGGACACTCCACTCAAAGCGCTTTACAGGTAATGGGGACTCCCCTCCACCACCACCAGTGTGCAGCCCCATGATGCGACAGCAGTCAGAGTGAACCAGTACCTCCCCACACAACAGCTCTCAGTGGGGAGGAGAACAGAGTGATGAAGCCAATTCATAGACGGGGATTATTCGGAGGCCATGATTGGTAAGGGTTCAATGGGAAATTTGGCCAGGGTACAGAGGTTACACCCCTACTCTTTTTGAGAAACGCCCTGGGATTTTTAATGACCACAGAGAGTCAGGACCTCGGTTTTACGTCTCATCCGAAGGACAGCGCCTGTTTACAGTATAGTGTCCCCGTCACTATACTGGGGCATTAGGACCCATATGGACCGCAGGGTGAGCGCCCCCTTCAGGTCCCACTAACATCTCATCCAGCAGCAATCTTAGTTTTTCCCAGGTGGCCTCCCATCCAGGTACTGACCAGGCTCACGCCTGCTGAGCTTCAGAGGGCTGCCAGTTGTGAGTTGCAGGGTGATATGGTTGCTGGCAAGAAAAATGTGTGACAACAAGGGCTGGTCAGTGTAGGTCTGGGCAGAGGTGATCCCTCACTCCAGAGCAGGGGCACGGGGTCAGCAAGCATGGGCTTGTGAGTGAGCAAAGGATCAGTTACATCACATCCCTGAAACCAGTGGCCCGTTTCCACTTACATGACCGTTTGAGAGAAGTCACCTCCTGTGACTAACTTAGTTCTCTTTTTGTGATCTGGGGCATGCCCCTTCCTGCTAATGACTGTCGAAGAGGAACACTGTAGGTGCGTAACCATTCACAGACTTGGGCTCAAAGGTTCAGAAAGCTGCGTCTCAAGAACAGAGGTCTTTGAAGAAAGACTGGACACCGCTTTGAGTTCAGGCAGTGTGTGGTTCATAGAGAAGGTTCTTCATGGTGAAAACCCTCACAACATGCTTTTAGCACTTTGCAATAGAGCTCAACAGACGAAATAACTGAGTATCAATCTTAACAGCACTATTAACATACTGTCACAGTCAGTAGAAAAAATATTCAAACCCATTGTTCATTTTCATGCCAATCTAAAGCAGCAATCTCCACAACCAGCAGGAAGGGTTTAACATGTGGTGCAATTTGTAAGTTACTACCAGCAGTAGTGAACAGCTGTTAAAAGGAGTAATCTGCAGATATGCCTCACCCACTAGTCACAAGGGCAATGACAAACAGGAGTCCAGTCAGCCCCCTGTAGCTGGGTTCAGCAGTTAGCTAATCAATCCAAAGATCTCATGCAGCTGTTACGTGAACCAAACCAGGGTAGTGGCTTCGACAGCATGGCTAGGCAACCTGTTTCACACTCCCACCACCCTTTGGGTAAAGACCTGTTCTCAGGATTAAATACACTTTCACACAGTCTCCCCTTGTGCCCTGTGGTACGTTCTATGTTTATAAATATGTATTCTAACATTATGTTTGCCATAACAGGAAAAATTAGGAAAAAAAATCTTGCTGGCTTCACGTGTGTGTTGTGTTTGCTTCAGCCCTACAAGGTGCTTACAAACTACGCACGTTTTGGCTGGATGAGTCCTTGAGGTCAATTCGCTACTAAAAGCCAAATGAGCGACGTGGGATGGATGTGGCTCCTTCACAAACGTCTGTCTCTTGCAGATTTTCTCCAGAGACTCGAACTGGACAGCCGGCCTGCTGGTGTCAGATATCAGCCCCACCCCGCAGATCCACGTGACTGACGGGCCCGTCTCCGTCTCAGGTAGTTTCCACAGCACGATGATCTGGTGGAGCGCTTTCGGGACTTACAGTTACATAACCACGAGGACAGGAAAACTCACTTCCCTTCAGAACCGCGCAAAGCCAAACCCGGCGATTTGCGCTTGAAAGGACGATTCCGGAGCCTTCCAAGTGGTCAGCAGAATTGAGAAATAACAAAACTGCACACTCCTTTAGCATAAAAGGCAAAACTCCGTAGTGACCTACTAAGTATTACTAAACAAGAACTTATCTGTCTTTTCTACTTTTCTTTATGAAAGAATAGACACTCGTCCCAGTTTCGAGAAGTATTACTACCCATCCAACGGTTAAAATAAAATAATTCAACTACAACGCACTTGTTTTAAAGTATGTGTCGCCTGAAATCAGTTTGCACCTATGGCATCAACTGTAAACACACGTGGAGTGGTGTTGCCGTTCAAGATTTGGAGCCAAACTGATACCGCTGCCACAAGAAAAAAAGTTTTGTTTATATCAAAGGCTCGGCTGCTCTAAATAAATCGCGGTGTTTTCGAGCTGTGCGCACGCACCTGTGTCCAATGCAAAACCAGAAGACGGGAAGTGATGCTTTTTTTTTGGGGGGGGGGCAAATCCAATTGAGGGAGGAGAGGGACTAGGAAAGCACACTGGTTAAGTGACGTCAGCTTCGGGGTTTTTTTTTCCGCTTGCTGATCTGGAAGCTGAAACTTTCTCCATCTGCAGACGGTAATCGTTTTGTCGACTCGCTTGGATTTTTGACTGCTGAAAAAGGTGAGACGCGTCTATAGTTCGAACATAGCCCTTTGTTTCGGTGCGTTTTAAGGATCTCTCTCCCTTTTTTTTTTTTACTTTCTTGGAAACCGACTTGTTGGTACTTCGGCTGCTCGACTCGGGACAAAAAAGTTTGCGGTCGAGAAGGAAAATGGGGGGGTATTTTGTGTTTATCGGCAGTGAATTGTAGAGGACGCCGTAAACTGCGACGAGGAAGACGGCTTCTTGGCTTAAGTCCTGTTTAGGTGGTAGAAGCGGAGCGGTGTCTGCACTGCGTTGCTGTGATCGTGTTTAAGCTGTACTGAGCGACATGGCAGATTATTTACTGCTGCCTGTTTCGAAAATTATATCGTGTTTTTATTTTCCCTGGGGCCCGTCGAATCGCCTTGTCGCGGCTCTCGGTTTAATGGGGGAACAGCTGTATTCCGAATTAAAACGACTACAAAATCGAGGACCGTTACTGTTTTTTGTGACGGGGGAATTGGGCAATAAGTAATACTTCGGGGAAACTTTTTTTTGGGGGGGCGGTTGCGAAGCGACTCGCAGCCTCCGAAAACATGTCTGTCGACGCATAGATATTGGGGAAACAAAAGTCTCAAAAGGAGAATTAGTGTCCAGCACGCTACAATGCGGGACGTGGCTTGCTTGAATAATGTTTGTGTTTATCGATATCGAGATGCGGGCCACGTTCTAAGCATAATTTCAAAATCCCCGTTAATCTCAAGTAACTCCCGTTGAGTTTAAAGATACAGAGTTGTAACATCCCTTGTGTTTTCAATTATATATTTCGAGTTACTCGGACTTTTTCGACGTCACACTTTAATAAAGGTATAAAAGGTGACGCTGACGGTTAATATTGGTGAAATACTGTTGGGGCTTTCGAAGTTTTCCGAGCACTGCCCGTGTCCGGTGTGCTATTTAAAATAGCCCGCGTAGTGGTTTAAGTTTGTTTTTTTTTGCAGTTCACGCAGCTCAACCTAAAACCGTACACGCCGGAAATCTTTGAATAGGTGGAGAACGTGAAACTGCGAAAACCTAACTTTTTTTTTCGTTGATGGGTGCTGTGGTTCTGTACTCGTAAAAGAAACTATCTTGGAATGCGCTTCTGGCAATCCGGTTTCTGAGTCACGACCGGGGTGGGCACTTGTGGGTTGTCACAATCAGAACTTAGTCTAAGGCCGGTTTCACATGACTGAACTCCAGCGGATCTCGAAATCGTTCTTCAGGCCTCACCAGAAGCGTCTGTAAAGTGATTTTATCGAATGCAGCAGGCAGTTAATTCTTTTGTTGGCACAGAGACACCCAGCACAGTGTCCGGTATCGAGAATCGAAAAGTCCCGCAGCTGTAAACCAAAGAAGATTGTGGCCCAACTATCCCGTTTGGTAACAAATAGCTAGTCTGTCTCAAATCCTGACGTCGGTGAAGAAGAGTGGATCGGCTCCAGCGACAATGTTGGGTAGTTTGTTCCAGACTCCCACAACTCCTTGTGTAAAGAAGCGCCTTTCGGAACGTGCTGCAGTGAACCCCGAAGTAACGTGAGGTCTGATGTTACCTGCTCTTTCAGCCTCCCCTCCAACCCAGAGCTGTAGCAGCGCCTGCTGGGATTTGCGTCTGTTTTGCCAGTTCGTATACGGCCCACCTCCTGTCCAGCAGTTGCTAAATCGTACTCGCCTCGTCTCTACAGCCAGGACCGTTTTTACTCCAACGTGCAACTCGTGGTCTTGTTGGGACAGGAATTCGATCACGTGTGTAAACGGGCTCAGACGCATTCGTTTGTTCAGAACAGGTTTTTCAAAATGGATTTTTTTTTCAGTGCAGTACAATACAGCAAGGGTCAAGGATGACACATGACATCCGTGAAAGCAGTCCCATTATTAAAGATTGGGAAGTAAAGCTGTAATTGCTCATATTTCACTGAGATTCGCCAGGCCCTTTCATCCGGTGTTTCTAATGCCTGTGAGTTTGCCCAGGACCCTACAGAAGCCAACAGCCTGTAAATGAAGCTTTAACGTACCATTTAACATTCTTTGTGGTTGAAACAGCAGCATCAATCATTCAGTTTCTTTGCAAGCCACATACATAATTGGGTTCAGCTGTGATTTACAGATTTATGGCGGAGACAGTAGGCTGCCTTCTTGGTGCTGTTGGGGCTGGAGCCATATGTAAAACGATAATGTTCTTTTTTTGGTTTGGAGCATGGCGGAGATCTTCTGTTTGGTAAAGACTGATTTCGGCATGCGGGTTGTAAAGATCCAGAGCGCTTTAGGGGATCCGAGAGGGGCGTATGTCAGCCCTTATGTGGAATATGTTAACTGTCCAAATTCCAGTCCAGATTGTGCGCTGTGCGGAGGACCAGGTGTTGGCAGTGTGTCATGTTGGGTGGGATGGTGTCATGACACTGCTGAGCTTCGTTAGTGGTATTATATGTACAACGGAAGGGTTGTGGGCGTGTGGACCAGCTACTGTTCCAAGTAGATATCCTGGATTCTTTCAAGAAAAAGCTGGATGAACTCCTGGGATCAATTAACTGCTGACTGCTGGATGAGCTGAATGGCCTCCTCTTCTTGGTAACATTCCTCTGTTACAAACTTTGCCCATCTAGTTCTTTTGGGTGCTAGTAAATAACCGATCGAAGGACATCGTCCCTGCGTTGGGGGGGAGATGCGGATCTCTTCGTTTCAGCAGCCCAGTGATACGCAGGTCTCCTCGTGCCCACCTCCTTCTTCCATTCCCAGTTGGTGCAGACTGCTGGACAGGCCGGCGCTGGTTTTGAGAGAAGGGGCCCTTGCACAGAATCCATAAGAGGAGCCGTCCGCTCTTTAAACCCACCGTCGATCAGGCGGTTGTGGAAGGGGACCCGCCCTTCATCTCCCTGTGGCCTGTACCCCATCCTGTGAGCTGGGGGCTGTAGAGCTCCCCCCCCACTCCCGATGTAGGGTTTCCGACAGATGACTGCCGTGATTGTCAGGAATACATGGAGACAGACCGGTTTCATGTCGAGCCGAGCTGATGTAATAAATGCAGAAGTACTAAATGGGAAGCTTGACACTTCTATGATACTAGTAAGACCATTCTAGTTGCACAAAATTCTACGTACTGGGTGTTTTCTCACTTTCCTCACTGTTTTTGATAAGCAATTTCTTTTAGGCGCGTTCTAAACAAAAGGTCCTGCTCTAGAGAACAGAGGCAGTGTGTGCCTGTTGAGACCTTAAATATTTGCAGCTTGATTCACACTGGTACCAGGAGAAGCCAGGAACTCCTGTCCTAATCTTTCCATCTCTCCTTTCAAGCTCCCGCCCGGCTGGTGTGTGAAACGAGCTGCTGGGTTCTCCTCGCACCTCGGTCTAACACCAGTGGGCCGGCTGGACACGTTCATGCCGCTGTGCCCACAGTCGGGCATCGCAGAGGAGAGCGGGCGGCCAGGGCTGTGTCCGCGAACTCTCTAAAGTCCTCTAAAGCCTTTTTTTTTTTAACAGCTGATGTTTGCACTAAAGCAGTTCCCTGTACAGTCAGGTGACCTCTCCCTGCGAAACTTCTGCTCCAGCGATGTGAGATCTTGAGTGTGGCAGAGGCTGTTTGTCATGACGCGCGTGCCAGTGCTCACTCGGGCCGGTGGTCTGGAGGACACTGGGGCTTGAGTCCAAGTCCCGTTCTGAGAGCTCTTCAGTGCATTAGGTCCAGTCCCTGCCAGAGCACCCCTGGGTGTTGCCTAGCTCGTTTAACACTGCCAGCAGGGTGCTAGTTCGTTCTGCGATCTCTGTCCACGGCTCAGTGTCTGGACTCATTAAGCCAATAATTGATTCGGTTGAGAGCCAGCAGTCGGGGAGGGAACAAAGGCCCTGTGTCTTTCCAGGAAGGGTGAAAGATGCACTTGTGGCAGTAAGTGCCAGGAAAGTATATCTTATCAGTTTAATTTTCGATTTATGGCTAAACAGAACAAACAAGATTATGTCCGTAATCAGGAGAGTGTTCATGTCAAATCCTGACTCCCCACCCCCATAGTCTTCAGCTGCTGGCCAGCGGCCCATCGCACGTCACGCACGGAGGGGTGGGCACCCTGCCCTTCCTGGAAAACAAGCTCTGTCTGCCATTTCCAACGGGTTTCGCTCCTGGGACTCGAGTGCGGTACAGAGCTGTCGCGCTCCTCGGAGACTCCGCTCCGCGAGAGCCCAGACTGCCTGTCTCTCATCCTGGTGTCTACGTCGCGGGGAAGGCAGCCTGCTCTGTGCCGTTGCAGCGCCTCTGTTTAGTGCTTCTTGTACTTCGTTAACCATTAATGAGTTAACCGACTCCAGTGCCAAAGGTCCCCCATAAGTATTCACTGGGGGGGACTGCCAGGGTGGCTCAGCCCCGCTGGACTGCTCCTGCGCCTCTCTGGAGCGGTCAGACTGTGGCCTGGGAGAAGGACCCCTCTGGACTCTGAGGCAGGGATGTTGTGTATTACAGGGGAAGGTCAGCAGTTATATCGCCCTGCAGCTGGCATCTGGCTGTCCTCTGAAGCTCTACAGGTGCGAGCCTGGTCGGTTCCTAGAGAGGAGACGTCTTGGGAAAGCTAAGGTTGCTGCTGGAAGAGGTGTTATTGGGACCAGTAGGAGGCGCTCACCCTGTGGTCTATGTGGGTCCTAACGCCCCAGTATAGTGACGGGGACACTACACGGTAAAAAAAGGCGCTGAAATTCGGATGAGATGTAAAACTGAGGTCCTGACTCTCTCTGGTCATTTAAAATCCCAGGGTGTTTCTTGAAAAGAGTAGGGGTCTTATCCTGGTGTCCTGGCCAAATTTCCCATTGACCCTTACCAGTCATGGCCTCCTAATAATCCCCATCTCTGAACTGGCTTCATCACTCTGTTCTCCTCCCCACTGAGAGCTGCTGTGTGTTGAGCGGACTGGAACATCATCCAGGTGGGGCTGCACACTGGTGGTGGTGGAGGGGAGTCCCCATCACCTGTAAAGCGCTTTGCGTGGAGTGTCCAGAAAAGCGCTGTATAAGTGTAAGGAATCCTTATGAAGTTGCGGGGGCTTGTTACCAGCTCGCAGATGCACAGATCACATCTGGATGTAGTGCCGTCACCGGTAGATTCTCCTCTTCCCAGAGGGACTGGGAAACAGTTTTGTTTCTCGGTGTAAATGGGGTAGATTGTGAGCTGCGACGCTAGCCTGGCTGTCTCCTCCGTGTGAGGGATGGACAGGAGTCCTGCTGCGTAGCAGTTTGGCTCGGCTCCAGTTTTCCGAGCTGTGGCCGTGGGAGCGCAGGTCGCTGCCAGTGGCTGGATTGCGGTGCGTGCGCGTTTGCTGTTGTCTTTTTTTTTTTCCCCCGTGGCAGTCACATTTGCATCTCTCCGTGTGTCTTTGTACGCGAGAGGGAGACGGAGAAAGCCCCAGTGTTATTTTTGGTTCCAGTTCAGAAGACGTGCCAGGATTTCATTTCCTTCAGAAGCGTCTGTGTGTCTTGTGTGTCTTGTGTGTGAGGGGGCTTCTCTCCTGGACTTCTGCCTCGGCTGTTTCCGAGGGGGCTCCGCACACAAGAGTCCCCCTGTGGTGAAAAGCGAGCCCCTCAACATGTCGTCTTGTATTCCAGGGAACCTCAATCAAGCACCATGGCTGTGGAAGGAGGGATGAAGTGCGTGAAGTTCCTGCTCTTCTTTTTCAACTTCATCTTCTGGGTGAGTCAGTGCTCTCTCGGCGGAGGCCCCCAGTATTCCAGCGGTCCTCTCCAGAGGTCCTGCTCGCCAGCGGGGTTACAGCTGCTCAAGTAAACCGTCTTCATGCAGCCCGGGCTCGTTTGACCAGTCCGTCAGGATCCGTCACGTGGTCCCATGTCAGCCTTTGCTTATCATCCCCGCCTTCAGGTTTATTTCCAAGAAGCTTGTAAAACGATCGAGCAGGGGATGTAATTCATCATCGTGCCGCCAGATCCTGAGCTGGTATACAGCAGCACATGCAAGTGTTGGCCCCTGCATTGCAAACAAGATTTGCTGGTTTCATTAAACCAAACTGCTTGTTTTGTAAATTAGTCCATCTTAAATTTCTTGCTCACCCTGGCAAAAGGCAGTTCTGACGGTCTCATGAAGCAGCTCATTTAAGAGGTGCCAGAATTAATGTCTGTAGCGGCGTACTGTACACTGTGGTATGCAAACATATTACATCATCTGTGATTTTTTTGGGGGTGTTGCATGTGTGTATATACAAAACTAGCAGACAATTCTTTGCACAGTCAACTGATATGAAACCAAGTCAGATCAGAAAGAGAGCCGTGCACAGAAGTGTACGAGTTGAAATATTTCGTGTAGCCATTTCCTGAAAGGTGACAGGATATTGTCTTCTATAACATGGATGGCTAGCTTGTTCCAGACTCCTTCAGCATTTTGGGTTAAGAAGTGCGTCCTGTTCTCAGCTTTTAAATGCCCTTTCTTGTAGTTTTCATTTGTCCACTAGGATGACTCAGTCAATGAATACCTCCATCAGGGCATTGTGTAGTCTGTTCTTTTTAGTCTTGAACAGAGAGTACTACAAGGTGACCTGGCTGAGGTACTCATCGACTGGGTCTGCCCATGTTCCTTTAGCTTGTAAAGGCTTTTAAACCGAGGAGAAGTCTGACTGCTCTTCTCTACTGAGAAAGAGAGAGAGAGAGACATGTCTCCTAGACTGACTCCAGAACAGCAGGTTTTTTTTGTACCTTTTATGTGAGGCGACCAAAATTTTACACAATATTCAGAATGACTTCCTAATACTCTCAATTTTAACGTAATGCCCCCTTTTTCAAATGCTGTACCTTGAACTACATGTCCTAACGGTTTCCCAGATATTTCCGTAGCCAGTAAAATCGGGCCAGGACCGTGTGCCGAGCGGTAGTATCTGAGGCCTTTTCCGTCGCGCTCTGTGTGCAGAGCAGTGTAAACCAGCGCCGGAATGAGTCTGGAGCGATGGAAAAGCAAATAGCCGGAGCTCGCTGACCTTGGCCTGGCTGGAGCGCGCGCGTTTCAGTAAAGGGCCCGGCAGAGACTGGGGCATCTTCAGCTTGAAGCCGCTCTTGTGAAGAGCGTGGTTCCGGTCGGGCAGCTGCGGTCCGGACCTGAAGGCGGCATTGCCGGTGGGTTTCGTACCGCCAGGACTTGGGGGGGGGGGGGGGTTCTGTAGTAAAGAAGCTCTTTTGAGGCAAGAAGCTGCGTTTTGGCAGTGTAATGTTGGACCCCAAGCGCCCCTCTGTTTTGTGTAGCGTTTGTCCAAGGAGCAGCTAACGAGTTTCCAGCCACAGAGTCTTCAGCTAGGCCTGCGGCACACTGACACCATATCCTGTTGCTAAACTTGTCTTCTTCGCAGCAGCTTTTAAGAGTAGGCCTGCCTCCTTTTCCTCGTTTGTGCTAAGTCGCCACAGCCTAATGCAAAGCCAGTTATTTTGTAAAGCGCTTAAACCTCATAATTCGAGCCCCTGATGATTTTCGTGCTCCACCTGCTGAAAGCTAGAAACACTTCTGTTGTTAACTGGGAATTTAAATGGTAAGAAAACGGGGCCACTGGATTTAACCATCTATTCGAATGCAAAAGGTGCACATCTTAATGAAATCGCGTTAAGGTTACGGTTGTTCTTGAGAGCACTCATCGGAAAGATGCTCCTCGATCTTGGGCTGCCAAAGCTCTGGTCTCTTCCTGGTTCTTGCGGCGGAGAGAATCTTTCTCCGAGGGCGGGTCGCGTTTCACTTGAAAGCAAGTGGACGCGCGAGGGTGCCTGTTCGGCGGACTGTGGTCGGATACTGGCCGGAGTCGGCAAGCAGCCGTTTTTCACTCTGCAACAGCAGCTCCCACTCCTGCGGCTCTCTGCTTTCTTTCCAGTTGATTAAAAGCCCCGTCGAACCCTGAATTGGTCACCTATTAAGAGCTGCTGACGCAGAAATGAGAAAGAAGCCATATAATGAGCAAGTGCAGGGGAGAACGCATGGAGCTTTGTGTACTGGAAGCTTAGCAGCAACGAACACAATGAGCGAGTGCAGCAAGGGGCTCAGTTCTTGAGTATTTAAGAGCGCAGCTGGAATGAGGCCGAGACTGCTGGCCCTGTGGTCCAGAGACCTGTGGGTCTGCTCTGGGTCCGGGGCCAGGATGCTCCTAGGTGTGGTTCAGAACGTCCCGCTTGATGTGGGGGCTGGCAGGACACCTGGTGAGCCAGCCTTGCCTGGGATCATTGTTGGGGAGAACCTGATTTTGCAGTCATTTTCAGCAGCAGGCCTCCGATGGGCAGCCCAAGTCAGGGGCTTTCAAGGGACCTGCGCTGTGCATGACTGTTAGTGATTGCTTGCTTGTGGTCGGATCTGCGCTCAGACAAGAAAAAAAAGACCGGCACTTCCTAATGCACGTGCACAAAAAAAAAGAGATCAGCTCGGGTACCTGTACTGTGCAAGCGTGCGTCAGGTTCTGCCAAGCTGTGCTGACTTGTTTGTTTTTTTTCACACTTCATGTGCAGCTTGAGCTTCTTGTTCTCTTTCGCTCCGGAAATGATTGTTAGATGGCAACAAGGAGAGTGTGAGATATGACCAGGCTTTGCTTTTATCTTTTTCATCTGCACAGCTGTCAGTCTACAGCGACACAGCAGTCTGCACTTTTGCTCGGCGATCGTTATTTTCCTCCTCGGCTTCACAGAGCTTCGCAGTTTGGCCTCAGTTCTGCTTTATAGGCTTCTTTTTTTCTCCATCTAGTTTATCTCCAGTCCTTCTGCTGCCTCTATCCTGGGCTTCAGCAGGTGCAATTAGCAAAGGTGCTTCCTGCTATCGCAGTCGGAGAAGGGAAGCGAGGGACCTCTCTGCTGATTTGCAGGGGCAGCAGTGTTCCTCAGAGGTCGCGGTGAGTCACCCCAGGGCTTTGCATAAGCCCCCAGGCCCTGTACTAACCCAGCCCCTCACTGGGACAGTGCGCTGGAAATTGAGCAACTGCAGTGCAGCTGAGCACTGAATCATGTGGCTGCTGGGCTGCTCTGCTCTCGGGCCGCTCGCTGCTCCACGTGGTTTCGATTCCAGGCAGCAGACTTGCTCATCTTTCCTATCAGGGGTGGGAGGGAGCAACAGGATGCAATTCCTGGAGACGGGAGAAAAGATCCGGAGCGCTGGGCAGCTCCGTCTGGCTCTAATCTGCCATTGATTGTTTACTGGGATGTGGCTGTTGGGGAGGATTTTAAATGATCTCCCGGACTTTGTGGCTGGAAGAGAAAAGGGTGGGGTTTTTCACATGGACTGCTTGGCTCTGCTCTGCACAGCTGTTTGGCTGTTCACATCGTGTGCTCTACCTGGAAAAGCCTCGCGCTGACGAAGTTCATTAGTGGGTGCTGGGATGAACTCCTATCCTTAATTGGAACTGGGACGGCTCCTTAATGCTGATCTGATGCTAAATCACAGGCACCAGCCCAGCCCCTGTCAGAACTTGTGATCCCAGAAAAGCAATAACGTTTTCATCAGTCCCGGATCATCTCGGATCCAGTCCCAAGCTGGAATGAAGTGCCCTATTTTTCCTGAAAGAGGAATTAAGAGGGTGAGAGTCCAGGTTTGTGAGGCCTGATTGGTCAGCAGCATCCACTCACAAGGTTGTGTTGGGATGGGAACCGGTGTGGCCAGGTGTAGGGTTGGGGGAAGGTACATCAGGGTATGGATTATAGCCCATGGGCATCTGCTAGAATTGTGTGCATGGCTGTCAGTTCGGCTGCAGGCCAGACCATTCACCCCTAAATCAGGATAATGCAAGTAACGGGCAAACGTGTCCCATAGATGACAACACAGCTTATAGCTGTACAACAACAAAACACCTGGAAGAACTAGCGTCGTGCTCGCGACCAATTAACAAATACCCGATAGCCCTGATTAGGATGTCAAAGGGGTCCGACTTCATTTAAATGGCAAAAACAAACCTGTTGGAGCTGGGGGGGGGAACTTGCTCATTGAACGGCATCAGTTGAGCAGCGATGTCAGTCTCACTAGTTTATCATTGCTGCCGAGCTGGCGGGGGCTTCGAGCATCGGGTTCAAGCTGGAAAGCATGGCTGGGACGCACAGCGAAGTGGGACAACGGAGGAGAAGTTATCAAACAGGAGCTGCTTCGTGTAGATCGGGCCTAGAGAAGTTTGTTCAGATGTATGCTTCTAGGAATAACCTGTGGTTTTCAAGGGAAGAAAGCTTGTTGCAAACATGCAGCATTGGCCGTTGGGAAATAAGAGCTTCTGTAACTTGGTAAATACCACCATCGGGGCCGAAAGAACAGCCTGAGAGGGCTTCAGTAATATTCAAATGAGTACTGCTGTATTTTAAAAGATCAGGGCAGATTTGCATTGACAGTATCACTAGTGATATTAAAAATGTCATAGAAAACACCTGATAATACTATCCTCCAGCTCAAAAACACACTTATCTCCAATCTCCTTTACTTACAAATGGACTGATCCTGCGCACTTTACCCTGAGTCAAACCTGCCTTTTTAAAGTGACAATATTGAGTGATAAATGTATATGCAAAAGCCCGAGTGGAACCCGAGCCCTGTATTTTCAGAATCTGTGACCTCATTTACCAAATCCAGGCTTATTATTATGAGCTTACGAATAAGCTCCATGAGTACTCTGAAGAAGCCATAGCCAAGATTTCTGTGCGTTTTGCTTTTACAGATGCGACCCGTGTAACTTCAGGATATTTATAAGGATTGAGTTAGCCCCGAAACGCTAGGAGACGGGCCTGCATACCTCTGTATCCTCTATAGTGGTGCTCTCCCTGTTGTGTGATTCTTACCCTGCAGTGTCTGGGACCCCTGTTCCTGCACAGGAAACGGGCAAGACTGCAGCATGGCTTCAGCGTTGCACCATGTTTGCTCTGGGGCCCAGTGTCACGGCACAGCTTGAGCTTCTTCCTCCGGCAGCTCCTGACGAGCCCCGCCACAAGACGGAGTGAAATAAGTGTCATCCAGAAAAGTGCTACACGGGTCAAGAAAGAGCACGTGTCATCAACCTGCTTCTTCCTCTTTAATGAGGCCAGGGGTCGTTTGTACAGAGTTACGGGACTAGCTGCTAGCACTGCGGGTGTGCAAAGCGCCAACTGGTTTTTAAAGCTGAAATAAGGCGACTCTGTGCATTTACCGCTGAAACCCGAGAGTTCCTCCTCGCGCTGTATGGGACACATGACACTAAGCAGTCTGTTCAGTCTGACCACTGTTAATCTGTACTTAAATCAGGGGGTGAAAACGGTTTCTTGCGTCCCCCTGCGTCTGATCATCTGTGTAAGGCCCCCCCCAGCTTTGTAAATGCAAAGGATGACTGTGGCGTCCTCTCTCGAAGTGAGCAGCACTCAACAGCCGGGCTAGTGGCAGTGGTGGGAGCTGCAAACCCAGTTGGGTTGGAGAACTAACAGAAATCCTTGTGTAGTTACCCTGAGAGAAGATTGTGGAAGGGTGTTCATCCAGGTAAACAGCTGCTCTTGTTTGGCTTGTCAGATAAGGAAGCTGGCCACACCCTGGCCATTGGCTCTCCTGTGAGGGATCAGCTGGTGCGGGGAAGGGTTGTGGAGCAGGAAACTGCCTTCCTGGGAAAGAGGGGCGGATTCAGGCTGGGCAGCAGTAGCGTGTGTTTTGTTGAAGGAGGCTGTGCTGTTCTGTGCTCGTCCCGTTTCACCACCAGTTATTTCCACACTCCCCTGCATCTGGGTTATGTGTGACTCCCTGCTGAGCCTGCTCTCCCTGGAAACAGACTGGAGAAAGCCTATTTTGGGGACTTTGAGGAGTTTTAAACCTCCAGTTCAAGCCATACACTCCAGTCTGAGAACTGGCAGGGAGCGAGAGGGCGAGACTCTCTCCCTCTCCCTAGGATACCAGTTCGGTCGCCTTGCTGTTGTTATCCAACCCAAGGATGCCCTTTGCCGAGACAGTGTGACCTGTCACCGATGGGGACCTTTATCTTTGCAGCTGGTGGAGCCTCGGAGCTGTTTTAGAGAGCCTCCGTCTCGGTGGTTTCTCACCCTCTCCAGCTGATCCGGTGCTTTCAGGGTTCTTTAATCCCAAGACGCGCCGGGCTGTGGAGTTTTGAAAAGGGAGAAATTCCAGCTTGTGGAAGATCTAGCTTTCACTGACTCAGTAATGGCCCAAAACAACATAAAAAAAGAAACAAAGAGGCCATCAAGCATGTATAGGAGGGTTTAGGAGAGAGTTTGTTGCTTCATTTCAAAACCGGAATTCAGATGTCAAAACAGGCCATGTAAGATTCGCCACAACATGTCCTAATTTCCATGATCTCTATCAAGAACACTAAACAAATGATGGAAGAGGCAGGAAAACCTCGTGGCGTGACCAGCAACCGTTTATCTGATGCCTTTCCCCTGAAAGAGAGGCCCGTCAGCCTGAACTGTGGGCGATGGTGTGTAGTTGACTCGATGAACCAACGAAACTTGGCTGCTCTTGGGGCTCCTGTGAATCTGTTTCACAGTTTTTGTGACTCAACTTTTAATAATTAAAAATAATAATTTCTTACACATATACAGCTCTTTTCTGGACACTCCACTCAAAGCGCTTTACAGGTAATGGGGTCTCCCCTCCACCACCCCCCAGTGTGCAGCCCCACCTAGATGATGTGACGGCAGCCATAGTGCGCTAGAACGCTCACCACACACCAGCTCTCAGTGGGGAGGAGAGCAGAGTGATGAAGCCAGTTCATAGATGGGGATTATTAGGAGGCCATGATTGGTAAGGGCCAATGGGAAATTTGGCCAGGACGCCGGGGTTACACTCTTTTCAAGAAATGCCCTGGGATTTTTAATGACCACAGAGAGTCAGGACCTCGGTTTTACATCTCATCCGATGGACGGCGCCTGTTTACAGTACAGTGTCCCCGTCGCTATACTGTAGCATTAGGACCCACATAGACCGCAGGGTGAGCGCCCCCTGCTGGCCCCACTTAACACCTCTTCCAGCAGCAGCCTTAGTTTTTCCCAGGAGTCTCCCATCCAGGTACTGACCAGGCTCACACCTGCTGAGCTTCAGGGGGCTGCCAGTTGTGAGTACTTTTAAGACTGAAGCATTGTGCCCACATAGCTGGCGAGACGTTTAAATTTGCAGGTGATCTCCTCCGGGGGGTAAATAACAGCATGTTGCTCTCATTGAGTTCAGCTTCACATCGGGTCTGAGGTCAAAGGTTAAACCTCACGGCTCAAGTGCTTTGGCTGAGTGACACGAGGAGTGACCCCCCCCCCCCACCCAGCGTTTTGTTCTCAGCTTTGGTCACATGGTTGAACTCTCATAGTTTTCCTCTTACGACTGAAGTCTTGCAGAATTATGAAACAATTGCCCCCTTAAGTCCAAAATAAACTTTTGGTTAAGTTAGTAACAGAGTGCAAGGGCACATAGTGTGAGGAGCAGTGTTCTTTTAGGCCTGTAGGCTGGCTGCAGGGTCACGGGATTAATTTCTGTGGAAAGACTTTCAGCTTGTTAAATGAAAGCTGCTGTTTAGCAGGGAGGTTGGCCACGAAGCGCTGGTGGGAGTGTGATGACTCTGAAATCCGCGTGATGTAACAGTTCCAGAAAAGGGGGCAGGTCGCTTGTGTGAGTACGACACCAGCCCTTCCCCCTTCAGCCCCGGATCTCTACAAGACGGTGTCGGCGAGCGCTGCGCAGTGTGTGTGAGAGGTCATGAAACATGCGTCCTGTGACCAGGCTTACGGGTGATGTCACATCATATGACAGAGCCCAGGGGGTCATGAGGGAGACAGGGAGATTAATACTCGCCTCCAGAAACACAGATTTAAGTTCACCACCCTAGATCAGATATCCGCAGTCTTGTTAAGACATAGCCCTCATTGCCCCTGTGTGGCGTGTATTTCCCAGAAGGCAGCAGGAACAGGGCATGGAGGTTCCAGACAGGGCCAGGCTACCCGCTCCCTTGGCTGTTAATAGAGAGAACTGTTACCTCCGAGATTTGTGGAGAGAGGGGAAGGAGGAAGCAGAAAATCAGTGGAAAACGGGGCATAGGACTGAATCTCAAAAACCTAGGATAGTTGTCATGTAAAGGAAAAAAAATGGTATTTGTCCTTTTTTGGAAGTGATTCAAAATGATGTGAAGTAATGCACCTGAAAAGTAATATATATATACTTAATATAAGTAATATATACATCTAAAACAGTATATATGAACGCATCTTGTTAAGGTCACAACAAGGCAACAGTTGCAGCATAATTCATGTAAAGTTTTCTATTTTGTGATTCTCTGTATTTATTACAAGTTCTTGAAAATTGAGTTACAGGTAAGCATAATGGAATTTGCCAAACAAAGAGTGTGAAATTTCCAGGCCCCCGCAATACTCTTAAATTATCATTCTCCACGCTGAGATCAGACAATATTTTGGGACTGGGGGGGCAGTCGCTTCACGGAGACGTCACGCTAGCTTCCGGTTGCAGTGGGGCTCCTGTGTGTGGGACTGTGTGACGTACGGGATGATGAATTGGGGCAGGAGGGGCAGGAGGTCGTCTCGATCATGTGAGACGCCGCAGGGAAAGTCCTCAGGATGCCGTTGAGTCACAAGACCACAAGGAGAGATGATGAAAAAATCTCGGCGGCAGTCCATTATAAAAACAATACACCCGCCAGCTTGGCAGCATGACGACTCACGTGGCTCTCTTGCCCTCGAGGCACGAGCATTAGAAGGGGACAGAGCAACTTTTCCACTCTTGTTGAAGAACCGCTGACAGTGATTCTGAAAGCAAAGATTTGACCCCACTTTTTGATTCTTAATTTCCGCAGGCTGAATATTAAGCTTATTAAAAATAGTCAATATTGCACCTTTTTTTTTACACGTGACATAAATGCTGGACAGATGACTAGCCGTATTGTGGCTGCAGACGTATGGGAGATCTTTGAGAATTCAGCTTGTGGTTTTGCTGATCCCTCTCATGTGGGGGAAAACTGTATTGTTCACGGTCTTATTTTACGACGGGCGAGAGAGATTTCGAGGGGAGAACTGTATTGGTGCTCTAATCTCCTGTCAGAGCACTGCACAATAATCCCAAACGCGCCTGCAGCCAAAATAACTCAAGATGAGAAATTAATTGCTAAGAAAGTGTGACTAAAACAAAGAAAAACGTGTCGAGTCGTCCACAACGATTCTTAATTTCTCCAACGCTGTAGATGAGAGACTGCTTGGTTTAAAGAACGTACATCTCCCATCTGCTCAGTGCAGCTACTGCTCACCTGTTCTGCAGACCTTACCTGCTCTCAAATATTGACATTGGTGTGACCCAGTGGATTACTTCCAAAATGTACCATGGCCTCCCTCTGTTCTGTGTTTTTTTTTTTGCTATGGGGGTTGTTTGCAGTTGGAGAAAGACGGAGACCTGCTATATTGCAGAAAGTGGAAAGAGTTCCTGGTTTTAGTCTACCTAATTATTTCCCGCCCTGCACGTGCAGCACTGTGAACACCAGCACTGTAACAGTCCATACAGTGAGTGTAGAATAGCCGCATGGTTTGTGCTCGGTCTTTCAGTCCCGAGGTTGGGGAAGGCGTAGTCTGCACCTGATTTTAAGGCGTGAGCTGGAAACTTCGCTGCCTTTCCTGCATCTGTTTTTTTTTTTGTGTATTGCACATCTGACTTTCTATAGTTTCTATAGTTCACCTTGTTCATGTGTTACTACTTTACATTTCTGCACCTATTTTTGTAACAGGGATTCAACATTCCTTATTTTTTTTTAGTTTTGTTCACAAAGAACTGGGAGATTATTTGAAGGAAAAGCGAGGAACATTAATGAGCGTTGTTGTAAACTCTGAGTATAACGTACACCTGGTGTTATAGCACATTTAAATTCCTTAATATATATATATAGAGATGGATGCATGTGAAGATCTGCAACTTGCAGCAGTTTGATTTGTCTTAGCTGCACAAAATGACAATTCAGATGTCCAATCTTTGTTTTTTCAAAGTTTGACTGGGTAAAACCTCTTGACATGCACCATCTCAGGAGCTGGTGAAGAATTATTCCAAACTGAGGAACAGGTGCACAGTGATGCTCAATTCTTTCAGCACTCACTGGGTAGAACTTGAAGAGGCTGATTCACCTGGTAAATAATGAGACCGTTTCGAAAACAAATGATTTTCTCTTTGATGTAAAGCTGGAAGAATGGGGCTGCTAACTGCACAGGAAAATCCATACGACGCTCTTCCATCGTGTTTCTGCCCCCTAGGAATCCGAACACTTCATGTTAGTGGGCGGGTGTGTTTTTTAGGCTATTGTACTGTTCGTGGGGGGGGACAGATTTTAATGTTGCTTCAACCCCACACGTCTCTCTGATGTGAAGTAGGGTGACAAGCTTGAAACGCAGCGCTGGAGTGTAAAACCTGGCATGGATCAAGCTGCTCCGCAGTGGGAGTCTCGTTTCTCTTCAGGCCTTGGCGGCTGTTTTTGTCTGGACTGGCGTCGGTGACTCACGCCGGGCCTAAATGCGATTACAGATCCTGTTGCTGGTAAAATCCTTGGCTACAAAATTAGAAACAACCTAATTTTCCAGCTTTTATGTCGGTCGTCTTCCACAAGGGATGTGCGATTTGACCAGAACTACGCCCTGACCTCGCGCCAAAGGGAAGCGTGCCCATCACTGATTCCCCCCCCGACCTGGGGTTTGAGGTGAATGCCTCAAATGCACGCCAGCATGCTTGGAGAGCGAGAGAGGCGGAGAACTATTTGAACACCCTTCGCAAACAATGAGCAGGGGGGAAAAAATGGCAAATATTCAGCAAAATGGAAAGACAGACGCTTAAAGCAAAATAGGAAAATTGGCACTGTCTGGAACAGTTATGCAATTCTACTTTTTTTTTTTAAAGAACGCCTTATTGCAGGAGAGGGAGTCTCCTCTACAATGCATTGAACACCCCAGAGTACTCTGAATGCTACAGCCTGGTTGTTTGGTCTGCGTGTGAATCTCGTGCTAAAGAGTGGCTCTGGTCTTGGCCTCTCCCAGCAGCAGAGGCTGGTGCCTGTAGCCGTGCCCTCCACACGGTCGCAGCCGGGCGTTTACCCACACCATGCAAGCAAGGCGTCTCCCCTGTGGGTATGACAGCTGTGCCCCTAGGATTTGAACCCGCAACCTTGCCGTTACAAATCCCCAAGACTCAAACCATTACTCTACCGCACTGCTTGCAAGTTAAACTTTTTTTTAAAAAAAAGATGTAGTAGGACAACATTTCCAGGGCGCTGAAAGCTAACAGACGTACAGTAACCAGAACGGGGATTGTCTTCTGGAGGCGTGGATGTGCTTAAGGGGCAGTGCCACTTTAACTTAAAGAAGTGCCCTGTGCTGTTAAACCAGGAAACGCTTCTGAAAACAGTGATCCTTAACTGGATCAGGATTTTCAAGGGTTTGTTTGGGAGGTGTGGCGTGATTAATGTCAACGGTTTTATGGGCTGTGTTTGTCATGTCTCCCGAGTGATCCAGACGCATTTGGATAGGGGAGAAAAGTGTCTTGGAAATGGCTAAGCTAAACTCCTTTCTCCCTGCAGGTCTGTGGTCTGGCCCTGATCGTGATTGGCATCATGGTCCAGGTGGGGCTTCACCAAACCCTGCGCATCAAGGACGCGTCGGCCCTGGGCGCCCCCATTGTCATCATCATCGTGGGCGTGGTCATCTTCTTCATTGCGTTCTTTGGCTGCTGCGGAGCCTGGAAAGAGAGCAACTGCATGGTCACCACGGTAACGCCCATCCCCTGATGCTGCAGAAGGGTGACTGGCAGCACCGGAGGTTTTGCTGGACTTGGTGCACAGAGGTCCACGCAGATCTCCAGGTGGTGCTGTGCAGACTGGGGTCATATACCGCCTCTTTGTGGTGCTTATGCAGGCGTCGCTGTAATAAAATTTGATAACTTTAAAGTAAAGGAGGATTTGGTTTAGATGGCGCACTTGCAGCCTCAGAAGCATCTTAAGAAGATTGCTCAGTTATCTCTATGTAACTCGGGGCTCAGGTGGAATAGAAGCCGGCAGACACTGGGGTACCCCAGGACGTGGTGCGGACTACATATAGTTTCCAGATCTGATGATATACAGTGCTGTGGTTTAAAAGTTAGTTTGTTGAGCTGGAGACCTACAGTAGGACTTCCTCATTTCAGATTGCTGTGCTCATGCAAAAAGCAAGAGCGTCCAGGAAATGTGCATCAGCATAACAAACTTAAAGAAAAAGAAAGGAGCTGTATGTGGTCAGTACACAGAGACCATACTGCTGCCCTTTTAACAACGTGGTTTACAGCTGAGGGGAGGCTATGTGGCCCATCCAAACTGCAGTTTGAATCTTTCCTGCAAAGCTCGGATGTTTATCATGCAAACCAGATTTTAAAACATCGTGTCCGGTCTATTGTGGAGAGGTCCAGCCTGAGCTGAGCCCCTGTACCACTGGTTGGTGTCTGTAAGGGCCTCAGAGAAAGTGCCCGTTTCTTGGGAGGCTGGAAATTGGTTGCTCAGCTTGCTCCTCTCGCTCTTCCTCCCCACCAGTTTGCAGTCCTGCTGACCCTTATCATCATAGTGGAGATTGCAGCAGCCATCGCTGGGTACGTCTTCAAGGACAAGGTGAGTTAGTGCATCTGTCCTGCCCCCTGCTCTGTGCATCTCTCATCTCTACAGCGCTGTGTAAAGTGTCATCACTGGGGCGGCCTGGGTAGATGGCATATAGATATATATTGAGGCTTCCTTTGCTTTTGGAAAGCAAAGGAAAAGCAAATTGCACGGTTCAGCAGAAGCTGCAGTCGAGAACTGAAGGGTTGTCCCAGTATTGTTTCAGCAGTGTCTCTGAACTGAACACTGTGGATGATCTGGCTTTGTGATAATGGTTGGTGTAGAACGGACTCTGCATTCACCTTGCCATGTTTAAACCTATGGCTGACGGGAAGTGTGGAAGAGGAGATCCTTAGAGAGGTGGGTCAGATACAGTGCTGCTCTTAACTGGGCACGTTTGTCTTCTGCAGGCCAAGACCATCCTGACTGATGGGTTCCAGGATATGATCCAGAAGTACAACATCTCTCAGGATGCGATGAAGGCCATGGACGGGATCCAGGAAGACGTGAGTCAGTTAAGCGAGGGTGTTCCTGGTGCAGTCTGAGGGCTTAACACTGTGTTCAGAGAGAAAAGAAAAGGCAGGATGTGCTCGTTGGGGAGAGACCAGTGCAGAGGCTGGCCATGACGTCGGACTGTGATGGAACACGGCTGAAAACGATTCTGCTGCCTTACTGCCAGTGGACCGTCTTTTCTCAAACATGAGCTGTATCGGCCCAAGGTCTGTGGGCGAAACGTCCGTTTCATCCGAGTTGAAGAAAGGGCGCGATCGCGTTTCAGACGCTCGGCCCTGACCTCGGGCTCGTGAAGAGTTAAGGTCTGTCTGCAAGTCGAAACTCCACCTGCCCCGGCGCCCTGCGTCAGGCCCTGGTCGATGGGCCTTGTTTCGTATCGCTGCAGGAGCGTCTAATATCCTTACTCTGAATACACATACACGTACAGAACACCTCAAAGAAAAAGAAGCGAGCCGTGTGCCCAGTACACGACAGACCACACTGCTGCAGTTCGTTTACAGACGAGCAAGCCAATGGACACATCCAGCCCGTTTGTTAGGAGTTAGCTGATCTAATAGTCTCTCCCAGCTGTTTCTTGACAGAAACCAGGGTATTAGCTATAATCACGTGGCTCTGTAGCTTCTTTGAAACTCCTGAAACTGTTTGGGTAAAGAATGCCTCCTGTTCTGGGTTATAAACTCACCACCATGCCCTTGTGCTCTGCGGTTCACGCTACACTGCTCATTCGGATTAAGTCTGCTAGGTGGACATTTTGGGCCTTTGGGGAATTTTGAGTCAGTTGTTTCAGGTGCCCTGGTAGTCTTCTCTCATCAAGAATAAAGTGTAGGACAGTCCCTTAAAGGGCAACTGCAGCGCTAGTTTTAGTTTTGAGGGTTAAAGAGAATCGGCATTGAGTGCAGCTCAAACTACAATGAAAGTAAAATCTACACAGTAATTTATAAACTCCAGTTTACATCACAAAATAGATGAGATTTCCAGGTATGCCCAGCGCTATGTTCTGTGATTCAGAATGAGGCAACAAGACATCCAGTGACGTTAAATGTCCTTATTACATTGTAAACAAGCAGGCTTGTGAATACATCTCTTTTAAGGCCAGCAGCCATATCACTCTGCAACTCACAACTGGCAACCCACTGAAGTCAGGACCTGGATGGGAGACCTCCTGGGAAAAACTAAGGCTGCTGCTGGAAGAGGTGTTAGTGGGGCCAGTAGGGGGCGCTCACCCTGATCTGACAGAAATGTTCTAAACGAGGCCTGACTAGTGCATTATACAATTTTAATGTAACATTCCACATAAGTACTCTGGCTCTACTAGTATTCCTAATGGGGGAATGGAGGGTCGTGGGAAGTAAAACAGTGGATTCTGAGGCAGTTGAGAGGGAGCAGCAGAGATAGAAATGGCGATCAGAAGATCGCCGCCCAAGTATAAGCCAAACCTCCTGCAAGCAAAGCTGTGAATGTTCCCTGCTGCCTTTCTGTCTGTGTGTCTCACTGCCCTGTCTGTCTGTCTGTCTGTCTGCAGTTCAAGTGCTGTGGGGCTATGAATGCCACTGACTGGGTCGGTGTCACAGGTGCCAGCTCCGTGCCCGACTCCTGTTGCAAGAACGTGACCAAGAGCTGTGGGAAGGGTGCCCTGAACACCGACCGAATCTATAAGGACGTGAGTGTGACGCGGCCAGTTCTTCATTCCGATGTTCTGTTTGTCCCAGTTTGAAATCAGTTACTGATCCCCGGTTGCCTCTGTGACCCCTGTACTGCACGGGGGAGTGCCTACCTGCGCTTGCGGTACCCCGACTCCTCTACCGGTCAGACCCCCTCGGTGAGGGAGTGGCTCCTCACTCGCTGACCATGCTGCACACTCGCGCGGCTCCCAGCAGGAGACGGGGGTCGAGGATGGCCACCTCACGCGCTTGAGCTTTATCGCACAGAACCATGGGAATACTGGGACACTGCGGTAACTGGTAACATTCCTCAGGGATGTTCACGCTAGGGCTCCCATGCTCCTGTGTATTAGGGAACAGCATGAACGTGGGGAACCCCAGAAGGTAAATGGTCAGCCCCAGTGAGATCATGGAGGAAGTCTGAATAGCCTGTAGTAAATACAGCTCGTTGGGAGTGCCTTAACAGGATGTGAAATATAGATGGGTCCAGGACAACACAGGTGGGAAAGTTTAAGGTTAAAAATTGCACATTTTACGTCAAGTGGAGGGGAAAAACTGCCACCACAAGCCAAGGCCTTGAAACAAAACCACTCTTGAGCTCCTGACTGAACTGCAAGTTCCCAACTATCATACCACGCAGTTAAGATGTTTACTGTCCTCGAAAAAGCATGCCACTCTTCAAACCTTTAGTCTGAGACCACATGACTTTCCACAAACTCACAAATTCCTCGGTTCCAAAAAGCCAGCAAGCTCTTCAAGGGCCACGGTCACAGTCCCACGGTCCCCCCTGGTGAAGAGCTCACATTCACTATCTACCTTCTGGCCTTCAGATAGCAAATGAAACGGACACAAATGCAACTTTGCTTCCAGCTTTTCAAACACTCGCCTGACCAATGGTCTTCTCGCGCTGGTCAGGTGACTGAGCAGCAGCAGCAGCTCATTCCCCATGGGCTTCTGGGAAATGTGGTCCAGACATGGTGGCCATCTTGCCTTACCTAGCTGCTCTCTCACACCTGCCCATGTTGAATCTTGTGTGTTTCTGTTTTAGGGCTGTGTGAACATCATTGAAAAGTGGGTCAAGAAGAATTTGCTGATCGTGGTTGGGGTGGCTCTTGGCATCGCGTTCTTTGAGGTAGGACCGCACTCCGCCCACCTCTGTGTCTCAGCTTGCGACCAGCATGGGCCAGGCGCCTTGTTTCATGTGGCTGAGCATGTATGAAAAGCGAAGCGTCCAGTTATCTTGCTCCGATGAAACATGAGTATCATAATCGCCTTAAAGAAAATAACCCTTGTGCAGTCAGTACAGGGGAGACCATACTGCTGCACTTTTCAGAACATAGTTTAACTATGAGGAGGTCATCTGGCTCGTCCAGCCCCTCTGTTAGTAGTTAACGGTGTGGTGACTCTGTGGCTAAGGATCTACGCCTGTGGCTGGAAGGTTGCCGGTTCATATCCCGCGGCCGGTAGAGGAATCCTATTCTGTTGGGCTCCTGAGCAAGGCCCTTAACCCCAACTGCTCCAATGACTGACCCTGCGCTCTGACCCCAATCTTCTCTTCCTGTCTGTGTATCGATGCACGAACAGTATGGCATACAGTGGTG
This sequence comes from Atractosteus spatula, assembly GCF_055471065.1. Lineage (NCBI taxonomy): Eukaryota > Metazoa > Chordata > Actinopteri > Semionotiformes > Lepisosteidae > Atractosteus > Atractosteus spatula. The sequence continues at coordinate 64,134,602 of NC_142706.1, read as the reverse complement.
TTGCCAGCAATTAAATGCTTCATCCGTGAGCTCGTTAAGAGGGATAGAAGACTAGAAGGACAGACGTTTATAATAATAATAATTGCTTACACTTATATAGCGCTTTCCTGGACACTCCACTCAAAGCGCTTTACAGGTAATGGGGACTCCCCTCCACCGCCACCAGTGTGCAGCCCCCACCTGGACGATGTGACGGCAGCCATAGTGGGGAGGAGAGCAGAGTAATGAAGCCAGTTCATAGATGGGGATTATTAGGAGGCCATGATGGATAAGGGCCAATGGGAAATTTATAGAGATTAGATTAAGATTAGGATACAATAAATTATACAACTGCAATTTACAATACAATTTACAGATTGTTCGAAAGTAACGCAAGGAGATATGGTAGGATAGGAGGTATTGAGCCCTGTTCATTTGTGTCCTGGGAGCGCAAAGTGACGGGTGACAGGAGGGCGCCAGCGCACCCTATCTGTTCAAGCAGGAAGCGCCAACATCCATGTAGTTTCCATTAGAAACTCTGCTGTTTGCTCTTCACGATGTGGCGGTTTGCAGTAAAATGTGGTCGCTCGCGTCCATCGCCATCATTTGTTCTTGACTGAGTGACAGCGTGGCGCAGCAGATCGGTCTCCGGCCGGGAGCAGCCCCCAGAACCCCAGCAGGGGTCACCTGTGGGTGCGCTTACACCCCCTGGCGGCGGAAGTGCGGGAAGCGATTGGCGGGCATAGCAGCGGAACGATGGTCCGGCTGGAATCCCAGTTTCAGCGAAGCAGGAAGAGCCGTGTCTCTGCGTGTGCAGTGCCGGAGAAGCTGGGCTGGTTTGTGTCATCGGATGGCAGGTCGCGTGGGAAGATCAGTAGCTCTCCGTGAGATAACGCAGAGCTCGTCGGTGCAGCTGTGTGATAAGTGAGTGCTCAGTCAATGCTGGCCTTACCTGGGGTGCTGGTCTTTCCAGCGAAATGAAGAGGAAAGCTCCCTGTGGCTTTGCCCAGCCCACTGCAGGCCCTGGCATTTTAATGTGCAGGAGTGCTCAGTCTTTTCTCCTGGGGGAAACCCCTTTTCCAACACCCCCTCGGCATCCCTTCTAAAATACAGATCAGGTACCGACGCATATGAGCGAGCTTTATTCCAGTGCTTTGGTTAAGGGAGTGCCGAACGTTCGACAGCTTTATTTTTCAGAGTAGTCGGCCAGCTCTTTGACGGGGGGAGGGCCGCAGGAAGCTGAACTTGTGAAAGTGTCGCGGGTGGCGTGATGGGCGGCGGCTGTGCCGCACGGCCGCGAGGTCTGCGCTCTGATCCGAGCGCGGCGGCGTTCAAGCGGGGGAGTGCTGTCCAGCGGACGGCGGTCAATAGCGTTGCTGGGCCGTTGGGGAGTCGGGGGGCTAGATGGATAGATTGCTCTTGAGATGAGTAATTATAATGGTGGGGTTCTAGAAGAGAAACATTGTTTAGTTGTTCTCGTGACTAGCTGTTGTCTTTGCATGTGTTCTTTGGATATTGTTTTAAAGATTTAAAAGACATGGAGAGAATTGTGTATTTTTGTGATTATTGTAAGTTTTGTTTTGTTTGTATACTCTTATGATCTTGATGTTTTAAAAGAGAAGAAAGGAGCGTTTAAGAGGGAATGGTCCCTTGGTTGGGGGAAGAGGAAAAGAGTGCTGTTTTGTTGAGGAACTTGACAGCCTCTCACGGGTTGGCACCCCCCCTGCGAGAGCTCTGCAGGTCCTCTCCTCCACCTGTTCTCTGTGTCCTCCTGTCTCTCTGGCCATCTTCCTGTTTCCACCTGGCTGATGGCACTTTACTGTATTGCTCCCCCTGTTTTTCTTCCAAGTCTCTCTTCCTCTCCTCCTTCTCTTCCCGCCGTATTTTCAGTCTGCCCGGTTGTTCTGTCTTCCTCCAAGCCCCACCGCAAGCCTGAGCTTCCCGAGCGTGGGGGGGCGTACGCTTGTCCCCATCCCCCTTCGAGCCGGGCAGTGGCCACACCTCTGGCAGGGCTCTTGGACAGGCGGGAATACCCCAGCGTTCCCATCGGCTCGCGTGCCGGAAACGGAGTAACCACTCTTCCCTCCCTGTCTCTCTCTCTCCCTGCAGGTCCTGGGCGTCATCTTCGCCTGCCTGCTGATGAAGTCCATCCGCAGTGGCTACGAGGTCATGTAACCCCCACAGCTCCCCCCGAGCCGGGGACGCGCCCGGCAGCCTTAAACTTCTGATTTCTGCTACCAGTGATTGTTGTTTTTCCTCCCGCCTTTAATGATCTCTTTTGGTTTGTTTTTTTTTCCCTGTACTTATTCTGTCTATTTTTAAGGTAGTGCAAGAACAAATAGTTTTACCTGGAGAAGGGGGTGTGACGTTAGGGCGGGGTACCCCTCGTCCCGAGTGGAGCGGAGAAGGATAGGGGGGTCTTGTTGGGGGTGGGAGGGAGGAGAGGGAGTTCAGTCATTTTAGTCTGTCCAAAAAAAAGTTTTTGTGGAGTAAATTAGGTAGTTTATTTATATTTGTGTATGTACAGAATCGCGCCTCTGTTCACGCCGAGTGTGAGCTGGCCCGGTCAGGTGGCGAGTGTGGGAACGATACCGACGGACCAGCCTGACTGGCACCTGTAAAACGCCACTTCATGCCTAGCAGCTCTCAGGTTTTCACCTCTTGGTTTAATGATTTTTTTTTTCCTTTAATTCCTGATTCTGAAGCCTTTCTCAAAACCGTTTCTTCGAGAAGTCTGTGACACCTTTTGAATCTCCAGAATGGAACAATAAAGACGGAGTCAAAAACTGGACCTCTGGGTTTCTGAGCAGGACAGCAGGTTGCGTGTTGTGGTCCCTGGGAGTCTTCCTTCAGGCAGGCGCCTGCTGGTGGGAGCGCACTGTGGTGCTGTAGCAGCCCATATCACTGATGGCTTGTTCGAGAGGATACATCTTCCATAGCCCTGTTCCTCCTTTTCCTCTTTCGAAAGATTAAAAGCACTCCTTCACTGAGGAGCCGATATCTTTATGATTATGACTGCCCGTGTTCTATGATGCGTCTCTTGTGAGCGAGCTACACAGAGCCGCATGCTGGGCAGCAGGTGTTTGAGTGTAAATGCACCGACTGCAGGTTTCTCAGCAGCCAATCAGACTTTGGTGGAGAGCGGGGCTGGTACCCAGAATGCTTTGCAGAGGTGACTTGACATGGGCCAACTGGAAGAAGTTGCTGTAATTAGGGCTGCATGGGGCTGTTTACAGTTACATAATCTGAATCTGTTTCCTAATGTGGATCTGGACCTGCAGTGATTCATTGCCATTAGAACAGTGAGCTACTGCGCCTCCCTTTTTGAAAAGAATGTTGCCAAATCAAAACTGTTTGATAATGCCGAATGAATAACTGCTGTTCCACAGTGGTGCTGCCCAACAATCTAGTTCATCTGGATATATCGGGTAGTACATGCACAACTCGATGCTGAACTCGCAACTGAATTTCTTGAATGCGGGGCTTTCACTCGTCCCTCTTCGTCTGCGAGCTGCTCAGTGGCCTTACCTCTGGCAGGGCTCTCGGACAGGTGTGAATACCCGAGCGTTCCCACGCACCGAAAACCCTCTCCCCGGAGTGTTGCCAGCGGAACATAAGCCCACAGCTTCCGAACCAGGCCGTGTGGTGAAACAGAGACCTGGTGCGTCAGAGCTGGACCTGGGGAAGAGAAGGTGTGAGCGGGGGCGCCCTCTGCTGGCCCTGGCAGGTAGATGCAGCTCATGGTAGGGGCTGGGTCTGCTAGCTCTCGTGCCCCAGAGCCAGGGCTGCTCTGGTCTTCACTGCTGGTTGTAAACAGTCTATTGGCAGGGGCAACCTCTTTCATGATGGGATAAAAAAGGATGCTGGATTCCCCAACATGCTTTCCACAATTTACTTCATTATAGCCTAGAAAATTAAATGCTGTCGGGGCACCAACACCACTTGCTCAGGGTTTGACCTGCCTAAGCACTGAGCTGGCCCGAGTAACTCTGGGCTGGGGTCATTTCTCCTGCATGGGCTTGCGTGGGTGTTTTAAGTGGACACCTGCTGGACGTGATGTGGCAGAAATAACTGAAATGCAGGGATAATATCTGGAATAGCCACTGGCCATAGGGGAAGGTATTTTCATAAACACCCATTCAGGGCAATAATAGAGGATGACCATGGCTGGAGCTAGTTCATCCCTGAAGGGCATGTTTGTTCCTGAAGAACTCCCTGGGTTGACACAGCTGGAATAGTGCAGCTGGTCAGCGCAGTCATGACCACCCCCATGACTACTGGACTCAACGTCACCAGCTCTTCACCACTGTGTGCTCTTCAGTAGTGCTGGTGAAGGTAAGGCTGTTTATCTCTAGCCTCATGCCAGGCTCATGTTCCTCCTGGGGTCGTACCAATTTGTACAGTTTTAAAAAGACAGCTGTTCCTATTCAGGGACTTCAGGATCCTTATTAAGTCTGTAGGTCTACTGGAAAAAAGAACCATACAGCCCATCCCTAGTCTTTCTGTATTTGATGTAGTATATTTCTCTTTCCTGTAAAGACCCTTTGTTTAAACAGTCACTATTCATTTTTTTTGTGTAAGATACCACTACCACCACCACACTTCCCTTTACTCTGTTAGTTTCCTGTGTGGAAATCTTGTGGGTTAACTGTTTTAGCAGCTGTACTGCTAGTTTTTGCTCCATCTTTCTCCCTAAGAATCCACTTAACAGAGAACAAGGCCAGTGCCTAGACAGGCCTCCATCTTGTTTGTAAAACAAACAAGCAGCAAATGCAAGAAAAAAAAGCTGCTGCCCCACTGTGGTTGAAACTGGTACTGCAGCTGCTGCCCCACTGGAGCCAGTCCGTACCTCCATTCATCCATTTTCTCCCAGCTTGATCCGGTATGGGTACCCCGCCGGAGCCTATCCCGGCAAGCAACAGGAGCAAGGCAGGGTACACCCTGGATGGGGACCCCAGTCCTTCACAGGGGGCACACAAGCACGCGTACACACCAGGGACAATTTTCCCAGAAGCCAGTTTACCTATCGGCATGTCTTTGGACTGGGTTTTGTGGGAAATGAATGCGAGTCAACTGCTTGGAATGCTCACTACTGTACCACCAACGCTTCTGGCCCTTCTGGCTAAGATCAAGTGTCTCTGGACTGTGTTCATGGCTGCTGCACTGACCTCCCTGGGCATTTTATTTACATAACCTTTCAACACCGTTTCTAAAAGCTAACAGCTGGCAACGGGCAGGATTCCCAGAATCGTATTTATTATTAGGGCCGTGCCCAACTGAGGCGTTCCTGGATGCCTTCCTGCAAATACTTTTTAGTGGAATTCCTTGCATTCCAGCACAATTTACAGACAGGAGGGCACCAAATTCCAAAGTGCAGATGAAAAGAGCGTGCTTTACAAATTTAGTAGTTCACACAGTAGCGCCACTCGCCCCTTTTACATTTTTTTTTAAATTGCCCACAAGAAAGAGCTCTGAAAATCATAACAAACAGATCAACATCGCTGTAATCGAGAGGGAATAAGAGCAGTTTACGCATTAGCAAACCGTTGGCTGCAAATGTTACATTTTCTTACATAAACTGGGGAAACAGTTACAGAATGTCTTCTGATTAAGGTGGCCGAGATGGGAGATCAGAACGCACAAGCTGGAGGCTGGCTCCATCTAGGGGAGAGCAGGTTCAAGCACAGCTCCTGCAACGGTCGTGCTACACACATGGACAGCGTTGTTGCTCACGGTCCCAGTGTCTGTGCAGCAGCTTCCACCCAATTCCACTCCCGCCTTGGTGCGACGTGTGAATTGTAACGAATATGCAACTTCCACACCAGCCCCTCCCTTCCACCCACAGCCGCCTGGTAAGGCCTGGAAGAGAGATGGCGACTGCAAAGAGAGCAGGGCAGAGAGAGCAGCAGAAGGCACTGGGCCGGTCCTTGAGGAGCAGTTTATAAAAGCACTGGTTTGAATCAGAGTTACAGCTGGACCCATCCAGGGGCCGTTCAGCACATCCTGAGCCCTGAACCCAGCTGCCGCTACTCCCTGCTCGTGCTGCGGGTTGTCCTACAGCCGGCCGCTCGCCGGGCGGGGGGGGGCGGCTAGGTGACGTGCGCCGTGAGGTGCCGGAGGAACTCCCCCCGGGTGGTGGTGTCGCTGGGGAACACCGCCTGGCAGAACTCGCACACCTGGGAGTTGAGTGTGACCTCTGACAGCAGCAGGCCCCCCCGACTGAGGAGGTCGCTGTCCAGGAAGGAGCTCGTCATCCAAGGCATCTGCGAGAGAGGCAACACACAGGCAGTTTAGTACGAAACCTTAAATTATAAAAAAGAGACCTTGAGAAAATATCGACATGAGCGAAATAATCAAATATTTAAACCCTAATAACCTAGCAAGCAATAAACGGTGGATTCTGCTCTCCAGCTCCTGGCTTAGAAGCTACAGGTGTGACATTCATGGCCCTCACCTTGCTGATCCGCTCTGCTTGCGTCTGCTGGTCTTCTGTGTTTGCCTCTGTGCTGCACACGGCCCCCGTCGCATTGTAGAACTGGCTGGGCCTTGCCCACTCATCTGCTTGCGGTGACCACCCTGCTCCACCGGAGGGCGCCATAACTCTTTTCATCAGGTTATCCCCCATGCCATCTGACCCATGGGGCACTGTGGCCAGCTGGGTGGGATCAGGGACCCCCGCCTGCTGGCGTGTGCCGAGCTGCAGTCTGGGCATTCGGTCAAGCAGGAGGCAGTGATCGTCCCCATTCGCTCCCACCCCTGGGCTGCACCTCCTTGTCTGGCCAGGAGGGGGCGCCGGCGTCACTGCTGCCACTGCGGGGGTCTGGGGAAAGGGGCCCTCGATGAGGCGCCTCTCCTGTTCCGTGCACTGAACAGGGATGGAGGCGGGGGCGCCAGAGTCGGCGCAGTGGGCTGTAGAGGAAGCTGGGGGATGGAGAGAACAGAAGACAGTGAATCCTGATGATGATGAGGGTGTAGCAGGAGGAGACAGGAGACGGGTTCCTGGGCCGACACACACCGGAGGACAAGTACATGCTCGTATGTGTATGCCGGCCCAGGACCATGGGGCGGTTTCCTCAAGCTCTCTGCACCCTTTTCCTTAACACCAAGAACTTCCAGGGGCAGTGCTGGAGAATGAGACCAGTACAAATACTCCAATATTGTCCCATCTCAGGCTTTATCAGGAGAGGGTACAAGCCGAGAGCACAAGGACACGGGAAGCAGCCAGACAGCCCCCAGCCCTCCGTGGCGGAGATGGACAGTCGCATCAGGCTTCAGCAGGGACAATCTTACCGCTGGGCCGTCCCTGGGCAGACGTCAGTCGCTGCAGGAGAGCGGCTTGCTGCAGGCAGATATCGCGAAGTCGGATAAACTGCTGGTACAGCTCGTCGTAGGCCTGCTCCATTGCGCCCCAGCTGGAAGAGAAGAACAGGGCACAGAGCCAATGCTGTTCAGGGGAGCAGCAGTAGCCCCGACTTCTCTAACCCCTGCACATCCTAGCGACCCTCTGCCAGTCCTGTTCTGGATCAAGGTAAGAGCCAGTGGACCACCTGAGGATCAACAGGAGAACAGGAATCCCAGGACACAGGGACAGTACATGGATGCACACTTGGGGCTGAAAACAGGAAAGAGTTCTTTACACAAAGAGTGGTGGGGGTGTGGAACAAGCTGCCCAGCTGCCACATTGAAACCCATCATAATAATAATCATCTTTACACTTACAAATCTCTTTTCTGGACACTCCAATCAAAGCGCTTTACAGGTAATGGGGTCTCCCTTCCACCACCACCATTGTGCAGCCCCACCTGGATGATGCGACGGCAGCCATAGTGCGCCAGAACGCTCACCACACATCAGTTATCAGTGGGGAGGAGAGCAGAGGGATGAAGCCAATTCACAGTTGGGGATTATTAGGAGGACATGATTGGTAAAGGCCGGACACTGGAGTTAAAACCCCTAGCCAGTACACACAATACCCTGGTTTCCTTCGAGAAGCAGCCAGTTCAATCCTTGGTTTAATTAGCTATTAAAAACGAAAAGGGGAGTCAAGGGCTGAACAGCCTCCTCTCATGTGTAACCTTTTATAGGCCCGGTAACACATGTTAAAAAGTTACCATTTGTTAAAAAAGATGCATTGCAATTTTGTTATCTTACACCGCGCAGTATCAGTTGCATTGATAACACTGACCTTTAATAGGCAAGAGGGAAGTTGCTATTTAACGACAGGGAACACAAACAATGCTGCAGATTCACAGCTGGACGCAACGGCCTGTGACAGCGGATTGTGAAAGAGGAAGTGGCGCGCTGCTGGGGAACTGAGGCTGGCTGTGTCACGGCGGGCTGGAGAGCCAGCAGCCGAGTTTGCGCCACAGGGCTTTGTCGGCAGGCCCCCGTGCCCACCCTGGGCGCAGCCCCTTCGGCCCTGCAGACAGGATGATCCGTTTTGCCAAGCGCGCTGGGTCGGCGGGCCCAGCTACAGATGGAGCACGAGCACGAGGACGTGCTAAAACTCCCCGCGTCAGGGGTTGTCCTTGTCCGCCGAGACGCAGTCCGCAGGTCAGTCCACTCGTGGAAAAGACCCCACGCTTCTGGCCCAGATTCAGCCCTTTCAGGCACACCGCCTAGCCACCCCTGCCCTACGTCATCACTGTCCTGCAGACTGCTGAGGAGATCCCGGACCAGCGCTGGCCCGTTCAGACCATCCCAGAACCTGCCGCTGTGAAAGCTCCTTCAGCTCCACGGCTTCATCCTTGAATTGTCCTCCTGCAACTGGACATGTGAACGGTGACATATTGACACGTGTCTCCGACGCCCTTGGGGAGAGCCTTCCAAAGCCTTGATGCATCGGGAAAGATCCCCCCCTCCCCGTTGCCCAGAACTGCTGCAAACTGACCGACGCGGTGAAGCTGATGAGCAGATCTGTTAGAAAAGCATGAAGTTCAACCACTCAAGGCTGTGAAATGTTCTACAATTAGAACAGCTCCGAATGAGAAGAGGCTTTTCGTCCCTTCCAGCTTGTTTAGTAATTAGTAGTTAATCGACGCAAGAATCTCATCCAGACGCCTTTTCTTTCCAGCAGATCTCTCAGTTAGATGACTGCATCTTTTAATTGACCTAATAATGAGATAAATTGAGCTCTTTAATTGTCACCCCCTACGCCAGGGGGTGTTGCCCTTTAACCTCTGTGTTTCTTTAGTAACTCAAGACCAGCTTTGGAGCAGAAGAAAAACTAGCAACTTGTTAGTCCAGTTAGGGCATCAGTGAAGTAAAGAGCTGGGCTGGAATGAGACCCAGGAAGTGTGTGTCCCCGGGACCAGGGTGACCTGATGTGAGATTCCACACATCTCCAAGCTCAGCCTGAGTCAGCACCTCTCCTCCCCAGAGCACACCGGCTCCACACCCTCTACAACCCACATCGCCTTTCCCTGGGCTTGTCTCGGAAGAGACCTGGGCGTCTCCAGCCCTGGAGGTGGAGTTCTCATTCCCTTCCTGATCTTTGACTCATTATTTCACGGGGGGAGGAGCGCTGGCGCAGTGGACAGCATCGCTACCTCGCAGGTCCAGACCTGGGGTGCTGTCTGGGTGGAGTTTGCATGTTCTCCCCGTGTTCATGTGGGTTTTCTCTGGGTGCTCCAGTTTCCTCCCACAAAACAAAAACACACCGGAAGGAACAATTGGCCCTGTTGTGGGTGTGTCCACGTGTGTGCCTGTGTGTGTCCTGCGATGGACTGGCTTCCTGTCCAGGGTGTACCCTGCCTTGTGCCCACTGCTTGCCAGGACAGCCTCTGGCTCCCCCACGACCCTGAACTGCCAGAAGCGGGGTTAGAGAATAGATAATTATTTCGCTAAGAAGGCACGTCCATCTGCTTCTGTCAGACAAGTCCTGTGACTCCTCTCTCGTTTGGGACATGAGCCGCCGTCCTGAGGGCTCTTGGCGCAGTGCGATCCTGACAGAAGGAAAGCCCCCAGCGTCTTGGCTGCGGCCAGAAGGGGGAAGCTGTTTCGGGACAGAGAGACAGTTACAGGCGGGCCGGGGGGAAGTGTGAATATAGAACTGGTTTTAGACAGCCAGGTGCGGAGCGTGTGAGAAGCACAGAGAACGTGCCACAAACGGCAGCTCGTGAGAGGGAGGGCGAAAGGCCACTACACGCTGCACCCCTCCTCCCGGCTGCCAGCACCGGCAATCGCTCCGTCTCGAACCCAGGGCAAAGCTCTCACAGGAGTTCAGCCCGCAGGAGCCCAGAGAGTTTCTCCCTCCTTTCAGTCTGGTGTGGCAGGAAACCCAGCCAACACAGTGACAGCACAGGGCTGGAAAAGATTTCAAGCCGTTTGCTGATCATTTCTGCGCTCTGTCCCTGCAGGTGCTCGCTCTCGCTGGGCTCCCCGTTCCATCCAGCCCACCCAGCTCGTTTAGCTGCTCGGCAGCTAATTAATCCTCCTCCTGCAGTGTCTTGAAAGAAACGTGGCTTCAACGACACTGACTGGGCAGGCTGTTCCACACTCCCGCCACTCTTTGTGTAAAGAAGCGCCTCCTGTGTTTTGTTTCCACATTGAAACGCACCTCCACATAGTTTCCAGTCGCGTCCAATAAACGTAATCCCCATTCTGGGTCCGTGTAGTGGGTAAACGCTGGACGGGTCGAAATGTTTCGTTTTTTTTAGTAGGATCGGTCAAAGCAACATCTTCTGAAGCAATGAACACCCCCCGAGTGCTGACTTGGGTCTCAAGCCAAGGTGAGGGTTTGATTTTTTTTTCCCAGGATCAGTCTGGTCGGAATTCTTATTAATATAATAATGCTACTGTGTTACTGTCGACAATTTTAGGAATACGGCGAGACGGCAACTTATTCTCGTCTTCTTTTAAACGAAATCATTGCTTGTTACAATTTAAGTTACACTATTTGTTATAGAAACTGTACTAAAGAAAAGAAACGCGACTTCTACTCCTATTTCTAGAAATATGTAACGATCTTTATTTTACGAAAATGATACATTATTCGTGTGTCGGAGTCTCTCCCCTCCACCGAAGCTTAAAGATGTTTATTTTCCGTGTAACAAAGACTATACTGCATCAAACGACTATGATCGGACTTACAAAAAAAACCGATCCGACATTCCTTTAAAACACAACAGAATTACCGGTATTGTAACGTCGCTGAAGAACAGAGGTTATTCCACGCGAGAGCTTCAGTACGTGGAGCCGGTATGGCCAGGACACTCCACACGAAAGACGCTTGTGTATCTTCTCACTAGTGTTCAGAGGTACAAATCAGGTCATTTTCAGAAACTCCAGGATAAAGCCGAAACGCCTCTCGGCAGGTCTGCGGGGGGGCAGCGGAGTTTGGTCGCTGTTTTGCGCACACACCGAAGTCGTACCCGGCGGACGGAAACCCCTACTCACGCGCCGCCGTGATTTCATCCGGCCGCTGTCCGACGAAGGAGCGAGAGGGGCCACGGCTCCGCATCAGGACAGAGGTGCAGCTCCGGGCCCGCAGGCTGTTTGGACACGGACGCTACTTCTGGTCACGTTGCTCGAGAAGATGCTCGAAGGGGCGGACTTTTCCAAATTTTCTCAGACGCAGAAAGCAGAGAAACAGGAACTTCGTCTCTGCAGCGAAAACCCGCCGAGTGTCTTTCTCGTCTTTCAGTCGAGTTCAAAGCGGTGTGTGTTCGCTGCTGGCATGGCGTTTTTAGGAGTGTGCTGGGCGAAGTATTTTTGTGTTCCCTAGATTTTAAATATAACCCCCACCCCCGTAAGGCCGATAACAAACGAAATCATTCGGCTCGTTGTTTGACTTCTAGTAGCTAATTGAGCCGATGATCTCATCCAGCCAGAGTATCGGCTTCAACGGCAAAACTGGGTAGCCTGTTGCACACCCCCACACCTCTTTGTGTAAAAAAATGCCTCCTGTTCCTAATCATAAACGCACTTCCCCCTAGTGTCCATTCTGCGTCTCGTACTCGGGGTTTGTTTGTTGTGAAAATCTGTTGGGCTGCGTTTGTCTGTGACTCAAACTTGGGTTCCTAAAAAAAGCACTGAGGAACATTTATTGCGAAAGGCTCACACGGCGTCTTAACGATTTCTCTGTTTCATGTCCGACGTGTGTCAGAGATGTGAGAAAGGAGAGAGTCTCGCATTCCAGGACCTTTCCAGTGATTGTGCACTCTTTTCCTCTGCCACAGACCGAGCCGCGGATCAGGGCTCTCGTTCAGCTCTCCACCTTTTCTCCTATACATCATTATGCTCCTTGACTTTAAAAAAAAAATACTGGATCTGGGGGTAAAAGTCAAGCCCCACCCAACAGAAAACGAGCTGTACTGTTCTGTACATCAACGAGGCACAACTGGCTCGTTGGCACGCATGTGGGGGAAGAGGGCACAGAGCACTAAGAGCCAGTTTATTCGCACAAATACCCCCCCTCCTCTCCCCATTTTCCCAGAAAGAAAGTAGAGAACAGCACAACACGCCGCTGGAGAATTCCTGCCTTTTCACTTTTCCGAAATGCCACCGGATTCCGAGGAGCGAATCCAAGGGAGCGGGTGCAGGCAGCGAGGACAGCGGCGTGGCGGGCTACTGAACCGGACCTGCGGTACGGACACGCCCCGCCGTGCCCGGCCTGCCTGTGCAGCTAGAAACGGCGGAGGACCTGGACCTGTATGGATAGATTCCTGCTCCAGGGCGACTACCTTATTCGACGCACTTAGACAAGGGGACATTTTAACAAACGGGACAAGCCCAAAGCGCGTCCCCGCCGCAGGGATTCTCTCCAGAGACCAACGGCACTGCGTGACCTGCAGCCGTGTGTCCCTGTGCTGCGCAGTTTCCAGCAGCGTGAGTTACCGCCATCCCTACACAATAAAGACGCACGTGGAGTACACGTAATCGATCAATAAATAAAGAGATTACAAGATTGTTTTTGCGTTCTCCTTTAACAAGCAGTTTTAGCACACGATTCAGTCATCTTGTTGTCGATTGCACGTACACAGTTCTACAGCCACATTTCATGAAATGTGAAATCGCGTAGAAATGGTATGAGGAGCCCTGACAGGACTCCAAACTCAATCACATCTGTAGGTTTAAACACCCTCAATGTCAATTGTCACTGTCAACGGACTCTGCACAGCCGAACTCCCTTAACGGCGCCCCCCTTTCTGAAAGCTGGCGAAGCCGTTTCTGTGTGGCAGACGGGCGCAGGAATGCTGGAAGAGTCTTGGTTTACGCGTGCTGGCGTCCTTCTCATCCTCGCCGCTGTCTCAGCCCGGTCACTGCTGCTGCCGCTTCAGGTTTTCATTAGCTCGGGCTGAGGAACCATTCCAGCAAGAAGAAACACAGTGGGAGGACAACGACAGGGGGAGACCGGAGCGTCGCACGGGATTTAGAGAGGTGTGCCACACTAATGTGCTCCCCAGTGACAAGCTCAACCCCCCCTTTACGAGTTTTTCTCAGGGACTGCTTTGCTGGGGATGTTGGGGGGTGGGGGGGGTCTATGAGCAGAGTCAGCCACCATGGGGAACGCAGAGCACACGTGGACCGGCAGCGGACTGCCGGGCACGGACACGCTGAGCTTCTGTGAAAGCAGACAGACTTGATTTCAAGTGAGATCAGGAATGGAGGAGAAAGAGGGTGGGCGTGGTTGTTTGCAGTAAAAAAAAAAAAGCAGCTCTACTCTTCCACGTTCCACGTTCTCCCCTGTGTGCGGTCCGGGGGGGGGTTCGTGTGGACAAGCCGAGAGTTGTGAAAAACACACATGCTGTAATCGGCTGTTCCCAGTCAGGTGGGCAACCTTAAGAGGTTTTTTTGGAAACAATAAGATGCACAACCCCGAGATCAAGGCGTCTCATGCCCCTGGAGCCCAAGGTCTCAGAGCAGTGCGACTCGCGCCTCACAGGCGACTTACTGGCTGCAGCTGAGCCAAGGTCCCCTTCAGCCAGCCCCCTTTCCAGCAGCTCGCTCGAGTGTGCCATTGCTTGTCCCTTAGGTGGGCCGCCCTGGCACCCCCCATTATCCTTCTGTCTGCGGGCGGCTCTCTTCATGTCATCCGTCGCTGGTCCCAGATCTGTGCCACCTTCCTCCTGTGTGCTGCCCTTTGTGGTGCCATCTGGGCGGCAGACACAGACTCCCAGACGGTCACGCGGACGGCAGAGACACGAGACGCAGGGGGCGCATTTACTGGGCTGAGCGGCTTCCTCTCAGAGCTGGTCCCTGTGTCAGAGTGCCCGGGGGGGGGGGGGGTGGGGGCTGGCGTCGCCCCTCAGCCAAGAACGGGTGGGTGCGGACAGGGACGGCCTGGTGGACTGGGAACGGCCTGTCTCTCACCGGCATCCCGCACCCCTGGGGTAGTTAATGGAAAGAAGAACCATGCTGTGCAGCAGGAGAGAGGTCTCCGAGACTGAGAAAGAAAGGAGGTGGAGAGAGAGCGGAAGCAGAAAGAGGTCAGAGAGGGGGATAACTGACGAGTGCTCATTAGCAACTCTAGACAGGGTTAGAGAAACAGCACAGAAATAAGTCATATGGAAGCACGCCCCAAGAGCCGATATCAGTTTGTGTTTTACTGCTAGGTGAGTGTTTGATCTTGCGTAGAGATGTGGCGAGTGCGTCTGTGTCCCATTCGCGATGAGATACTGACCTTTGAGGTGCGTGGTGAGCTGCAGCCACTGGTAGAGCCACTCCCTGCACTCGTTAGTGCTGAGACAGGTAGAGTCGAGCCCCCGCAGGTAACAGGCCTGGCCAAGCGACGGGCAGGGCATTATAATGAAGACACAACAGGTCAACCACAGTCGGCACAGTCAGTCACAGGCTAACAGGCCAGCATTGGAGCTATGTTGTGGCAAATCAGGACATCTGGCAGACATTGCTGGGCTCTGGTCACAGTCTGAAATCGTGCCCTTCTGTAGTTTCTGAGCCACTGCTCAGAATGACAACAATCAACAACAATCTGAGAGCTGAAAATAAACACCAAAGGTAGTGCATTTTCTGAGATTCCAAGACCATGCCTCTGGTGTCCTGGTTTATAAATTGACCATTTCCTGGACGTTTCAGCACATTCCTTATTAAAAGAATGCAACCCAGACTAACAGGGAACAGAAAAATAGACAGCAAAGCACCAAGGTTCACAGAGACACATGAAGGATGAAACTCATGAAGAAAATTACATGAAATTCATAGAACTATGTATCAAATTTGCAATCCACTGCACAGGCTGGGCAGGTTCTGGAAGGAACACACAGAAGCAGTGTGAAATGAAGACGGTCAGACCAGGTGTGTACACTGACCTGGCGGAGCTCCGGGTCAGTCAGCTGGTGCAATCCCAGCATGCTCAGAGCGCGGTCCAGATGCAGCAGCTTGGAGGCGTGGTCCCAGAGGCGGTGGCGAATCAGGACAGCCGGGAGGCGGGGCGTGAGGAAGAGCTGGGAGCAGAGTAACTTCTGTGGGGAGACAGAGAGACAGGCGCATGGTGGGGGGGGGCACACAGTGAGAGAGAGAGAGAGGGGCAGTGAGAAGGCGGGGGCACACAGTGAGAGAGAGGGGGCACACAGAGAAATAACTTTCTCAGAGATTTTTTTAATCAAAACTGAGATTGAGAGTGAGATTTTAACAAAACCAATAAATGTTGATTTTAATGGCTCCACAATAGGCGGCACTAGCATGAACAGGAACTGCACAGTTCAGAAAAAGGGAGCTGCGTTTATGCAAGTATTGAGTATCGCCCCCTGCTGGCTCACCATGTGCTCAGCATCTAGCCGATTCATCCCCAGGGGTGGTCCAGCGAAGAGCCTGCGGACAGCCTGGATCTCCGACACGCTGGGGTGGGCGCCGCTCTGAACCTGGAAACAGAGGACAGCGGGACTCAGTCTCGGGCTGCCCAGGCGCTGACCACGGGGCTCGGCCGGGCTGCCCAGGCGCTGGGTACCTTGTTGCACAGGTGCAGCAGCTGGCTCTGCAGCGGCTTGTTGGTGACGCAGGGCACCGCTCTCGCCAGCCTCCCGAGGATCGCCGGGCACTGCTGCGCCCGCTGGCGGTGGTAGATCTGCTGGAACTCCAGCTGCTGCTGCGGCGTCCAGAAGTGCCTGATCAGGAGCTGCCGGGGGAACAGGTACCTGCCGAGGGGAGGAAGAGAACGTTCCTGCGCCCAGCTCTTCCGTTTCCAGAGAGAGGGACGTGAGGGCCCCAGGGGGCCGACACAGAGATCCATAGCAAGGCAACAGAAAGAACCTGCAGCAATTTACCCTCAAAACCCAACGCACCCAAAGCAGAGGTCATGCAGCAGGCCTTGCGGCGGGGACACACTCACATGAGCACGAAGACCAGGTAGTTCGCAAAGGGTGGGATGGAGATCAGCACCAATGGAGCAGCTTTAATGATGTCCCTGCGGAACTGAGAGAGAGGAGCACGACAGGGAGACAGGAGGAGAGGAGGAGGGAAAGGGAGACGGGCGAGGGGGAGGAGAGAGGAGGAGGGAGATGGAGACAGGTGAGGGAGAGGAGAGAGGAGGAGGGAGAGGGAGACAGGTGAGGGAGAGGAGGGAGGAGGAGGGAGAGGGAGACAGGTGAGGGAGAGGAGGGAGAGGGAGAGGAGGGAGAGGAGGGAAGGGAGACAGGTGAGGGAGAGGAGAGAGGAGGAGGGAGATAGAGACAGGTGAGGGAGAGGAGGGAGAGGGAGACAGGTGAGGGAGAGGAGGGAGAGGGAGACAGGTAGGGGACAGGAAAGAGGAGGACAAGAAAGGGGAGTTGAAATCAGGATTAGATGTTTGTGTTCTGGACAGTGGGCAGCAGGAAGAGAATCCACACATAGGGGCAGAGTAATGACATGAGGGAAACCAGAGAACCCAGCCAGTGTGCTGGAGAGGCAGTATGATGTCCTCTCTGCAGGAAGAGGATTGACAGGAGACTGGCTGCTGTGGACGCCTTCTTCATGAGTGGGTGCATCTTACAGTAGCCTAACTACTACAGGGGTTAAGTGCATCTGGAAATATTTTATCCACAGAAATAACTTTGTATGTGCAATAATGTATAAAACCTAAACATAACACATTGAAAATAATTTCAGGTAACACGGAAAATGACTGTTAATGTGTAAATTTTGATTCAAGATTTAATGTTTGCAGTTGGTACCATGCTTTGAATCTCAGATGTTGAGCATTTTGCCTATTTCGCTTTTTACAGCTTGAAGACCCTCATACCGCTTGTACTACAGCCCCTATTTCAGAGACGCTCATTTCCTGTTGGCAGTTACTGACTTACCTGGTGTCTTTCAGCTTGGCGGCCACTGGGAGTCTGTAATTATCTGACCTTCTCACCTGCCAGATCCCCTGCTTGCTACAGAACAGCGACCCTGTGCATGGTAGGGCTGTTAGCAAGACACATGCTACTCCAGTCTGTGCTCAGGCACCGTCCAGCTCCCTGCATGCTGGAGAGTCTCATTCTCCCCCATGCAGAACAGGAGGGGCTCTTTCGAATAGCCAAGTCTTACAGATCTCTCACTAATAAGTTTCACTAACTTTTACGGATGCACTACAGAAAGCACACTGACAGGTTGCGTCACAGTGTGGTATGGCAACTGCAGTATTGCTGACCGCAAAACCCTACAGCGGGTGGTGAAAACTGCCCAGTCCATCACTGGGGTTGCTCTCCCATCCATCCAGGAGATTTATGACAGACGGTGCGTGAGAAAAGCTCTAAGCATCATCAAAGACCTCACACACCCCAGCTACAGACTGTTTGACCCTCTACCATCTGGAAAATGGTACCGGAGCATTCAGGCCCGGACTACCAGACTCAGGGACTGGACACCCCCGCACCATCAAACTATTAAACTCCCAGCCTCTCTGACCTATGATCTGAACCCTTACAGTGCCTTCATCAAAACTCAAACACACACTGAAATCTACTTCTACCTCACATGTCAAGAAGTTCACTCCCCATAATTTTGTATCCTTTATTTTCATTCTGTTGACATATGATTTTGCACAACTGATGTTGTTTTGCACATTACCTGTTACCTGTTGTTGTTTTGCACATTGCCTGTTCTCTCTGTCTTTCTTTTCTTATACAATTGTATTGTTTTTTGTACTACTTACCGCAGAGCTGAGAGCCAGCTAAATAGCATTTCTTTATACCATATACCTGTGTATGAGTATAATGACAATAAACTTGAACTTGAAGTCGATTAGAAAATTGGAGATTCCAAAGAAAAATCAAAACAACCAAAGACTACGAATTACACACATGGCACTGACTGAGGGCACTCCAAGCGATGGCCAGCAGGGGGCCCCGGACTCACCTGCCTGAGGGTCTCCATGTCCCGGTATGGCAGCTGCTGGAAGCTCAGGTTCTTCGCCTTGATCCTCTGGATCTCCTTGACGTCTCGGAAGAGAAGCCGGAATCCTGGGGGGTCGACATTCCATTAATGAACTGACATTAATCCCCATGAGCGATGGGTCCACTCTGGGCTGGAGGGGGGTACTTTGGGAATTGCTCGTCTTTCGCAAAATCAGTGAATCACCTCAGGGAAGTTTATTAAAGCCAAAACTATTGGTTCCGTAACAGCTTAGGAATAAAGATAATATACAGCAACTAACTTTGCCGGAGACAAGCGTGTCAGTGAAAATCCTGAGGAAAAGACAGGAGATCACATAAGGGGTAGGGTGGGTCTGATTCAAGGATAGAGATTCCTGAAAAGCATCTGAATAGCAAATGATTAGTAACACAAGAAGGTTCTGAGATGAGCCCCATCATGGCCCTGCGGGGGTGGCTGGTGGGACTCACCTGTCCTGAAGGTGTGATAGCAGCCATATCACTCTGCAACTCACCACTGGCAGCCCCCTGAAGCTCAGCAGGTGTGAGCCTGGGCAGTACCTGGATGGGAGACCTCCTGGGAAAGACTAAGGTTGCTGCTGGAAGAGGTGTTAGTGGGCCCAGCAGGGGGCGCTCACCCTGTGGTCTGTGTGGGTCCTAATGCCCCAGTATAGTAACGGGGACACTATACTGTAAACAGGCGCCATCCTTCAGATGAGACGTAAAACTGAGGTTCTGACTCTCTGTGGTCATTAAAAATCCCAGGGTGTTTCTTGAACAGAGTAGGGGTGTAACCCTCGTGTCCTGGCCAAATTTCCCATTGGCCCTTACCAATCATGGCCTCCTAATAATGCCCATCTATGAACTGGCTTCATCACTCTGCTCTCCTCCCCACTGAGAGCTGGTGTGTAGTGAGCGTTCTGGCACACTATGGCTGCCGTCACATCATCCAGGTGGGGCTGCACACTGGGGGTGGTGGAGGGGAGTCCCCATTACCTGTAAAGAGCTTTGAGTGGAATGTCCAGAAAAGCACTATATAAGTGTAAGCAATTCTTATTATTAATTATTATAGAATTATAATATGTGATAGAGCAGGTGGAAGCAGGTGTCTGGGGGGGGGGACTCACCTGTCATGAAGGTGTGATAGAGCAGGTGGAAGCAGGTGTCTGGGGACTCACCTGTCATGAAGGTGTGATAGAGCAGGTGTCTGGGGACTCACCTGTCATGAAGGTGTGATAGAGCAGGTGGAAGCAGGTGTCTGGGGACTCACCTGTCATGAAGGTGTGATAGAGCAGGTGGAAGCAGGTGTCTGGGGGGGACTCACCTGTCATGAAAGTGTGATAGAGCAGGTGGAAGCAGGTGACTGGAGACTCACCTGTCATGAAGGTGTGATAGAGCAGGTGGAAGCAGGTGTCTGGGGGGACTCACCTGTCATGAAGGTGTGATAGAGCAGGTGGAAGCAGGTGTCTGGGGGGACTCACCTGTCATGAAGGTGTGATAGAGCAGGTTGAAGCAGGTGTCTGGGGGGGGGGACTCACCTGTCATGAAGGTGTGATAGAGCAGGTGGAAGCGGGGAAAACGCCTGCGCAGGAAGTGCTCGTACTTCTCATTGGCCCTTTTCAGTTGCGTCAAGACCCGCCGGCTCAGGCTCTGCTTGGCTTTGGTGGAGTACTGGCAGTGCCACAGCCCTGCAAGCCTGCCACCACACAGAGGGCGAGAGACAGGAACAGGGGACAGGAACAGTTTGAAGGAACACAGGAGGTGTTTTGTTAAAAAAAAAAAGTTAAAATAGTTTTGTACATTTTCAACTGGTGCCTTTGCATTAAAGCCAGGGGCAGCAGCATTATCACCATCTGCTAAGCAGGGCTGGGACAGATCAGTGGTGGGGTGGAAGACCTCATAAATTAAACCAGGTTGCTGCTGCAGGTGGTGTTTGTGGACCAGCAGGGGGCACTCTTTCTTCTGAACCAGTATTCCCAAACCCATGTCCCCCTTGTGGTGACTGGGGACTCTTTACTGCAGGAGGCGTCATCCTTTGGATGAAATACTGAGGTGAGGCATGACGACCTGTTTTCTAAAGATCAGGGGTGTTAATCCCAGTGTCCTGGGTGCCATTGCACTCTGTGCAGGCAAGATCAGATCTAGCTACAATTCTCCCAGAATTCAACTGAAGCAATTTCGTACTGCTCCTCCTGTTCTACCAAGTAGTGAAAGAAAAGTGAGTTCCCTCCTCTATGTAAAGCAATCGATTCCTTTGGGATGCAAAGTACTATGTAACTGCAAAGGTTTTTGAGGATTTTATATTTTGTTTTGCCCCTGAGCAACGAACACAAATCGTTCTACCCACAATCCCCTCCCGACATTTTTGTAATTGGGTACAACCTCAGGGCGCCCCACAAGCAGGTGAAACAAAACAGACCCCAAGCGAAAGGGAACAGAGAAGGGTGCCTGGGCGAGTGATGGTCTGGGAGCCTCAGGCGACATTCTGCCTCCATCTTATGTCGGCGGTATGCTCAGAATGTAGCAGGTCGACTTCAAAGAGGAATGTGCTGCTGTCTGGAGAACATTAGACGGTTGCCCACGCAAACGGACGACACACTTCGCATTGTCACGCTTACGAGGCAACTTCTAACAACACACCCTAAAGGGCCTTGGGGGGTGATCAGTTCGTTTAGCACCTTATCTTGTTCGCTGCCAATTCAAAAACCGCGCAGTGTAAAGGCGCCGGTATCGGTCCAGTCTCCCAGACTCCCGGACAGAATGATATTTTAGGAGCTACTATGTCACTTCAACTGACCTTGAATGCGATGTGTAAACGCGTAGCAACGATCATCAGATACTTGATTTGTGTGACGTTCCCAGAGCTAACTGGAAACCAATTTAAACCGTTAGTATGTTGTCTTGGTTGCTTTGAATCAACAGATTTCGCCGTTCATCACTGCCGATGACAGTGAAGATACTCCTATAAATCTACACTGATCAATAGCATGCATTAAATAACCAGCGATGTTAGATCGGATTTTAATTACTACTAGGAAGTGTTCTTATTCCGTACAGGAAGGGAAGATAGGTAACAGCAACATTTTCAGTATTAAGGTGTACACACGTGGCGTTCAATGGGCTTTCAAACCCCGATCCAAAATACAGTACCTCAGTTGTCTGGAAGCTAACGTTAAAGATGTGGCGCCCACCAGGACCACATTAGTTCGCATTCCGTACAGTAACATAGCCGCCGAGCCACAGCACATCCCCGTCCTGGACAGCGCCATCTTGGTAAGGGCACCTCTGCAGGGGCGAACCGCCGGAAACGCGGCTGCCATCGAGTCGGAGGAGAAACTTCCGCTCTACCGGTACTACCGTATACCTTCGTGAACACGAGCGTGTCCTACAGTAAAGTAACATTGACGCGCGTTTGTTTTTGTATGGGATGAGCGGGTAGACAACAAGGAATAGGGAGGGGAAGGTGTTCTGCTGGTTTTCAGTCTTTCTATGAATAGTTAATGCTAATTGTATTACCTTAATTAATATGCTTGCATGTTCAGACTTTCGGTTAACTTGTTTCTGCACTTACTCCCGCATTTCCAAAAACACCTTGCTGTAAGGGTACTGCTTCTATCAATTTCGGCACACAGAACTGGACACAGCCTCTCCTGAACTTGCTAGCCGCTATTTCTGACTCAACAGATGATACTACATGATCGGTGTAATGATACAAGTGTAAATGATACTGTATCAAACGGCCCATAAAGTCCTTCTGCCGACGTCCAGCTGGGTGTGCGCACCCGCATGAGGGCCGCCCGGTACAGGGTTAGTACAATTTACAAATCTCACTCGGCCTTTTAAGAGCTGAAAGCAAATTTACGACTATGTCCAAAATGCAGAGCTGAAATCAATTAACCTGTAATTAGGAACTTGGAGCTGAAACCAGGACTCGGGGATCCCCCACGAACAGCGGTTAAAGCATCAGATTAAAGCATCAATTACCCATATATTTAATGATCCTATGAACTAATCGTCAATCAAACCTAATCCGTTAGCATTAATATAGTGTTAATATTAAAATACTAACTAAACACCCTGTTGTTTTGACCTTACTCAATATAGCTGCACACGTACTGTTAACCGTTAACTTTAGGTTAAGGTGTAGGGTGCCACTGCATATTACATACTTGGTACAGAACTTTTGTCACTTAAACAAACAACGCATAATTTGAGTCTAGCACATGCGCAAACCCGGAACAGCGGGGCACCAGTATAAGAGGAGGGGCTTGTAATCGAGCAGGCCAATTGGGCTGTTTGGAAGGCCCCGAGTGATGACGTAGCTTCTGAGCCCTTTAAATTTGAGTGGACACGCGCGCGCTGCCAGAACAGTAGAAGGTAGCTGTGGGAAGTCTTGTTTTGCGGCGTGGCTGAACCGTAAGTATGGGATTTGGCTTTTAAGAATTGTAGGCAATTCAGCATTTACATGTTAAAGTAATATTTATAGTATCTCAGGAAATTAGTTCACTTTTCTTCTTGCTCGGCCGTTGAGTGACGGTTCCTGCGTGTTACTGAAACCGTTAACTCGTTTTTATACCAAATGATTTTTGTAAGTAATCCTTTGTACGCACTTTACTATGTCACTTTATAATTTAAGTGTGCTTATGAAGCCCATTACCTTGTGGATCAGGGTTCTGGGTACTGCATGGCCTATCGACAGATAAACATAGCTCAAAATGGTTCAACATTGCATCCTAACAGTTTTGCAGCTCTAAAGATTCTTTAGATTTGTACATCTAGTGTTCAGCGGGTTCGCCCCGTGTTGGGCTAGTTCAGGCCTGCAGGGACAGCCGAGGGGTTAATGCGACCCAAAATCGGCTTTTACGTCCGTTTGGGGAAAACGGGTACCTGTTAACCGTCGCTCCTGCGGTTTGTTATGCGAACATCTTCCTGAAGTTCTCCCAGCCTGTCGAGGTCTTCTGCTCCGCGTAAGAACTAGGGAACCCAAACTATACGTTTTCAGGTACTTGTACTTGATTTTGGTTTAATAAACCAAACGGATTGCAATTAAGAATCTCCTCACCTGGCTTACTCCAGCCACTGATTAGTGATTAAAAACTGTAAGTGTTCGTTGTACACTCGCGCAGCTGTTAACATCGCGGGCATCTGCTGTGTTCTGAAACCCGGGACTGTTGGGCTTCATGCCTTATTAAAAGTAGGAATTCATTGCTCTTGAAATAGAGCCTCCAGTATCTTGTAGAAGTCTGCTCTGAGTTTAAGGTCACTTTTAAATGATTTGCTTTTATGCAAAACCCGGAATTTAAAAACCAATGTTATCCTCCGGTTGCCAGTATGCTGTGTGCATGTGCCGCAGGCTTTTGGTTTTTCCACCCTTATCGGTTTCCGTTTGTGTTAAATTCTCGTCCTGGCAGGTGACCGACCCCGAGACGCTCCAAGACATGTCGGCCCATTGGAGCAACGGACCTTCCTGCTTGGAGGGCATGGGACCTGCTGACTCCATGAACAACTGTGGGCGAGGTGCAGTGGTTCTGCTGGTTTGGGCCCAGCTCCTGGGGGTGATGTGTCCTTGAAGACTTTTCCTTTATTGCCGTTTCATTCACACACTGTGTGCTATGGGGAGGTGACCATGCCATTTCAGTGATTCCCTTACACTTGTATAGTGCTTTTCTGGACACTCTACTTGAAGAGCTTTACCACCACCAGTGTGCAGTCCCCCTGGCTGATGTGATGGCAGCCACAGTGTATTGGTACACCCACCACACATCAGCTGTTAGTGGGGAGGAGAACAGAGTGAAGCCAGTAATTAGGAGGCCATTACTGTTGAGGACTGGGGGGGGATGCCCGGGTGTCCTGGCCATAACACCCCTACTCTTTGAGAAACAACCTGGGATTTTTAAGGACCTCCATTTTGTCTTGTACAGTATAGCGTCCCCATCACTTTACTGTGGCTTTAGGGCCCATGCAGGGTGAGTGCCCCCTACTGGCTCCACTAATGCCTCTTCCAGCAGCAACCTTGGTTCCTCCCCGGGAGGTCTCCCATCCAGGTACTGGCCAGGCTCACACCTGCTTGGCTTCAGTGGGCTGCCAGTTGAGTTGCAGGGTGACGTGGCTGCTGGTCATTTCAAGACTGCTTTCTTTTTAGATGGCAGAAGCCCCAGTATCTGTAGCTAGGACTTGCCTTGCCTTTGTTCTGAATGACTTTTTCCTCTTAGTTGACGGCTCCGATATTGGCGATCCTGACAAGCTTGTCCAGTGTCCCTATGACAAGAATCACTGGATCCGGGCCTGCCGTGTCCCCTACCACTTTAACAAGTGTAGGAAGGTGGGTTTCTTGGTGCTGTTGGCTGTGTTAAGCTTGGTCACCCCCAGTAGTGTTTAAGGTGCTGTACTTTGCACTTAGTGTGGCTTAATTGCATGACTGAATTGCACCCCTGCTGCTTCTCACTCCAGAACATCAATCATGTTTATCCTGGCGTCCTCATTAGCTACTGGTGTCACATACTAATGGAGATGGCAGGCTTATGACCACTGCTTCTGTTAGAGCTCATTAGTGTGAGACTTGAAAATGATCAGTATAAATTTCTCCTCGTCCTCTTCATCATGGGTCCTGAAACTCAGTTGCCAGGCAGCATTTAGAGTCGGACACTCCTCTTAAATGTCTGAATGCATCAGATTCTTTTAACATGAGCCTTGTGACTGGCTGTATCAGTGGGTATCTGGGCCAGAGTGTTTTCCGCTCGATGTGATGCATTTATGCAACACCATTTACAGGCCTTTTACATCTCATTAAATAGCCAGGCAGGTTCAAAGATTCCTGTGCAACCCTGCTTTGCTCCAGAGTACCTCCCTGTGCTGTGGCTTGAGGAAATTAAAGGAATTGCAACGTCTACCATGTCTTATTAAATGAGTTGCATTCTGCAGGAACATCTCCAGGCTTCCCTTTATTCACGCCTGTAGTCCCAGTGGCCTGGTCCTTATTGACTTGAAAGTGCAGTGGTACTTCAGCTGTGAAGCTTTCTGTAACCAGCACACTGATTCTGCACACTGTGCAGTGGCTTTAGTGTGAGCTGTCTTATCAGCTTTAGGGTTGTACTTTTGGGCTCATGCTTGCGGTGACTGCTTTTATTTAAAAGCAGTGAGCATTATTGGTGGGCTTTAACTCTGCCTTGACTCTTTTCCCCCCAGAACCACCCAGAGCTAGCCAGCAAGCTGAAGACCTGTCCTTTCAATGCTCAGCACTTGCTCCTACCAAACGAGCTTGCCCACCACATTGCCAACTGTACTGATGGGCGCACTGTTAATCTGGATGATCGTAAGTTGAGGGGAGTGTTAAAGTTAAATACCTACAGGATCCTGGTTTCTTTCAAGAAACTGCTAGATGAAATTTGATTAACTGGTTACTAAGAAGTAGGCTAGAGGGGCTGAATGGTCTTATTTATAACCCTTTACATTCTGAGATTAAGAGGTCCATATTTCTCATTGCTCATCAGAAAAATTTATTGCAGAGGCTGTATGGGGGGGGTTGGGGAACTAGTCAGGTGAAATCCGATTCTCATGAATCGGATCCCTTTTAAGTACGACTAGACAGTTTGTTCCAGTCCCTCCCTCCTTTTGATGTAAGATGTTCAGAAAGGGAATGCACTACTTTCATCAGCCTCATTGGATAAAGCACTCCAGATCTTAAGCTTGGCCCTTGTATCCAGCCTCCCTGAATGATCTTCAATCTGATTGGCACTTAATGCTCCTTTAAATTGTAGGAAGTACTGCTGGATCTTGAAAGAATCTAGTGAACCCTCTTTCGAGCTCTTGTTGTAGCTTTGTGCTCTTTATAACATGGCGTCCAGACCTTCTGGTCCACAGCAGCTGCCTGCTTGAACCCTTAACTAGCATGAACTAATTTGCCATTAGAAATAAGTTTAACAAACACTTGGCAAACCATTTCAGTGCGTCTTAAACTTGTGTAGAATACACTGCACTGATTTGCTCCTCTGTAATTGTATTAGACCTGTATATCACAGGGCTGTTTTTTCCTCTGCATTGACCTTAATGTGTGGCAAGTGAGACTCGATCTGGGCTAAGCTCCACAACTTCTTCCAAACAGACCACACTGAAGTGCCAAGCAAGCTGAAAGTTCCTGTGAGCTCCTGGCAGCCACCTGAAAGTGAGGAGAACTGGGAGGAAGGTAGCTAGATGAAAACCTTTCTTTTTTTTTTTGCATGTATGCTTTAAGTTGTGTAAATGGTGCTTGAAAGCCTTGGACCTGGAGAACTCCATGACCTGTTGGGTCCTGATTGGCCTTCAGACATTAATGGAAGTGCTACAAAACTATTTCTGTCATGGGGGGGGATATTGGGGTGCTTGGTGTAGAAATAGCCAGCACTAAGGTTTAATTCCCAATCCATATCTTGGGAAGGTCCTAAAAATGCAGTTGCAAGTGTCCTGTTACTCCTTCTCGTGATAAGGATGAATTAAGTACTGGCATAATGGACCCTAAACACTTGCAATATTGAAGATTGTTGACCTGTGAACTCCCAAGATGTTAACTTCTTGGCATTGTCCAGCCTGAGGCAATTCAGTCACTCAGTGGTCTTGTCCAGTTCCAGCTGTGTGAAAGGATGGTGGTCTGAGAGGCAGTGTATAGTAGACCACCTTTGACATCTGACTGTCCTTGTGTTTCAGAGCTTGGTGAGCAGCAGGAGACCTTTATCTGGGGAGCATCAGCATCTGGTTCAAAGGAAGTCAAGTAAGTCTATAACTATCTGCAGTACAGCCTGGGTGTGAAGCTCTGCAAGAGCACTTTGCCATGTTGGAGTCCATAATGATTCTTGACAATTGCTTTGACTCCCTGAAGTTGTGATATGACTGGGTGACTCAAAGAAGGTAGTCAGAATTACTTCTTTTGAAATAAATTCTTAACATTTTCCCAACTTGCTAGTATCTAAAGTAATGTTAAATTTCAGCTGCCAAAGAGGACAAGTCTGACAAAGCGTTTTAAGTTAAACTGTAAAATCCACTGTGCCCTTCAGTGATGGGTGTTTATGAACCGGTAAAAATACTGCTTTAGTTGGGTGAGAAGTATTGGCACTTTGGTCGTGTGACCATCTGCATTCAGGTAGCTGTGAAGAGCATAGGAGTGGAATGGACCTCACAGTCGAGTGAAGAACCCTTGGATGCTTTTTGTAAGCAAGCTGTAAAAGGGGACGCACAACTTATTAAACAAGTCGTGACCCCACCCCCACAGTCTGTCACTTGTTAGTTCTGGAGTTGGCATTGGTCTAGGACAGTAAGTCCTGTTTCCTGCACTCCAGATCTGATTCCAGCACCTGCATCCCTCCTGGGCTCCGAGCTCCCAGGACACTTCCTTGGAGAAAGTAAGGTAATCCAAAATTTGACTTGTTGTACATTTGTGGGGGGGGGGGGGAACAATGTCTTGTACTACTTTTTTTAGAATTTCCTTTTTTTAACAATGTAATAATTCTGCACTGCTGCTTGGGTTATCCACATAGCCTGTAAGCCCCTGACCAGTCATTGTAATGAACACTACCCTCATCCCTCTTGGTCCATTCTCAGTGCTTGACCACATTGAATCCACTACAAGCTCATCTGGTTTTGCAAAACTCTATTGTGCTTTGAGATGTCCTCCATAAAAAAAAAAGTTGCCCAATTCTATATAGGGCCATTCTCTTTGCAAAATGCAGTTTGCTTACATGTTTTTTTCTCCCCAGGACTGGCCTTGTGAGGACACTGATTCTACACTTTTAACCTTTTACTTTTTTTAAAATTTATTTTATTTCTCCAGGGAATGCACACAAATGTTTTAAGGGCAGTGTCCTGCCTTTTGAAAAACAATCATAGCTGTTAAATTGGTTCCCCTTTTTAGTTTAACTCTGAGATTTTAGCCAGTGGAGTATGTGCTCTTTCTGTAGTGATTTTTACTTGAATAAAAATAACCTGATTTGCCTTAATGTATGATCATTGCTATTCCTAGAGCTACTGCTTATAATGGGCTAACCTTAGGACGTGGGGAATGTGTAGGGTGACTCATTAAGCCCGTTAATGACTTGATTGCTAGTTTTGCATCCTAAAAAGGAGTGCAGTTGTAAATCTTGTTCCAACCTGCATCTTAATACATCTTGGGCTTGAGTACACCTGTAAGAGGAAAAGTGCTGATAAGGGAAAAACCAGAAAAAGGAAGACTCTTGAGTTGAATAACTGAGCCAAAAATTGTGCCAATGGCATGCTACCATCACACATCTACAAGTGTTAAGAGGTAGTCTGAGTGCTAATTGAGTGGAGACTGTTTGTTTTTTTTTTTTATTGGTTCACTTTATTCATGTTTTCCAACCTATTGCAGTGGAAACTCTCACCTTGAAGGTGACCTACCACAAGACTGCTAATGTTATGCTATTCCATGCCACCTCTTGAGCTGCGAAGGCATGAGTGTTGCACATCGCCATTTTTTTTTTGCAAAAAGCATTTGTAGCAGTGGAAGCAAGCCTTTTAAAATTGGCTGGCTGGTATTAGCTGCACCCTCCAGGAAATATAGTCACACTCCCTGTGTAGTGATGGTTGAGCCGGCTCTCGAGGGTGCTCACTTCCACTTCGACAATGGTGGGCTCCAGGGGGTCCCCCTCCCCGAAGAAAGCAATGGAGTAGCTCCTGCCGGCACAGCACATGGCCGTCCACACAAAGGCCGGCCGGCTGACCCTCGCGCCGACCCCCTGCTCGGGCACGACCCCGGTGACCACATAGACGTCTGTGGGGGCAGTGCAGTTGCTGGTCGTCTTCGCGTGCACCATGGTCACGTGGTTGAGGAACCAGATGTTGCGGTTGAAGCTGTGGTACATGGGCGCCTGGGCGGTGAGGGCGAAGGTGGCCAGCAGCCCGCTGCTCCCCTGCAGGTAGTTGGGGTGCAGGCGTTGCCGGTAGTAGCCCAACCATGCGTAATTGTCGTCCGTGGCCTGGCTCTCTCGCACCTGCTTCTTGAAAGCTGCTCTGGTCGTCGGTGTGGACATAAGCTGGAAAGTCTCGTTCATGGTCTGCATCTGAATTGGCCAAGTGACATCGACCAGCTGTGACAGAGTAATGGTTTTAGTGGTGTGTGTGTGTACAGCAATGTACTTGCCCTAACATGAGCAGGCCTGAGTACAGACCACTGCTGTACACCTGTGTGATCTATGGGAACCAGAGGTTAGGGTGCTTTCTAGTGTGTACACTGAAAATAGTCTTGCATATCTAACACCACACTCATTTGAGGTCCCTCTGGACAATTCTGGATCACCTAGATGGCATCTTGTACCTCCAGCAACCTTATTTACTGTATCTCTTGCCATAAATGCCCAGCCATCTATATTGGAGAAACAGGAAGGAGACTTGAGACCACTTCAGAGAACACGTCAGGGCTGTGAAGATTAAAGATCTCTCCAAGCCCATTGTTTCTCATTTCACCTCTGACAGCCATGACCACTCTAATCTGTCTATGTTCTCAAAGACAGTTTTCAGACCTTATACATCCAAAGCTACAGAAACCCAAATTATCCTGCAGCTAGGATCACACCTTCCCCTTCTCTCACTGACAGAAGTCTAAATTTTCTGTATTCATTGGAGGTTTCATTTCATACCTCTCTATACCTATTCTGTCTTCACACCTCTTGATTGGCCTCTCACTCTTCCTCTCTCCCACCCTTTGTCCTCCTGCTACATTACCTTTGCTTACTGCCTTGTATTTTTCACACCTGAAGAAGGCCGGAACGTTTTCTTAATTTCAGCATGGAATAAACCTATTGTCTTTCAAAGTGTACTTGGAACAGGCTTTGAAACTTAAATGTATAAATAAACTTGTGCTGTTTTTTTTAAATACTAGATGGACATCACCTTCCACCTCCAGATTTGTTTGTGCTGCACACCTTTTGTGTGTGCTAGTGAAGCTGGTTTGTGTATTATCCACACTACATGTTCTGCGTCTGTAAACCGAACCTGATGAATTTCTTTTGGAGCCTGTATTGCAGTTTCAAGGTGTTACTCTTTTACAACATTCATAGCTAGATTTAAAAAGATTTCATGGCCAAGAAGCTGAAGGCAATCAGCCCTAACGTTAAAGTGATCCTGGGTTTTGTCCTATGTAATCCTAGCAAAAGAAGGGTTGAGTACAGAAGATTGAAAGGGCTTCACTTCAAGGGTTGTGTGAAGTATGTTTACAAACCATGCTAATCCCTAGTTTTGCTGTACTATTTCTCTTAAGTACAAGACTAGCACCCAAAGAGAGAAGGTGTAGCTGCTACTGTCTTAGTTTCTCTGATGTAAGTACTTTACCTGCGGTTCGATGTACCATTCTCCCGTTTTCCAGTAAGCTTCGCTGAAGCAGGGCAGCTGGATGATGTAAGCAGAGTAGAAGGGGATGCGTTTTTCCCGGTTGTAGAGGGTAGCGTAGTGTGGTCTTCCGCCCAGTAGCTGGCATATCCTGGTGGTGGTGCTGCTGCGCCCAAACCCCTGGGGCTCCTGGCCCAGGTAGAAGAAGACAATGCAGGGGCTGGTGGCGAAAGCTGGCACCACCCACCCTGGGACTCTGCCAGCCACGGCGCAGGCAAGCAGTGCTAGAAACGTCAGCTTCATCTTCTGTCTCACTAGCTGCCTGTGAGGCTCTTCATTCGAGCTTTCTGCCTCTATAGATAAGCCTTTATTTGAATGGGAAAGATTAATTGGTTTCTGTGTGCAAAGCTGTAGTTTGACCGGTAATACAGAATCTCTCTGTTTTGGCTGTTCTCTCACTGATAAGCTGTATTTTGTAGCAGTTCAGGATAATGACAGAGGGGAAGCATAGTACCACAGGTAAGAGTGTAG
Organism: Atractosteus spatula; assembly: GCF_055471065.1. NCBI lineage: Eukaryota > Metazoa > Chordata > Actinopteri > Semionotiformes > Lepisosteidae > Atractosteus > Atractosteus spatula. The sequence goes on along the minus strand of NC_142706.1, from coordinate 64,103,493 downwards.
TTTGTACTTTTGAGAAGATACTCTTAAGTTATCAGCAGGCCCCTGCCTGTGTCCTGCTGCTAACCTATCCACCTCTCACAAGCCCAGAGTGAAAGCCAATGAGCGTTGGTTAGCGCTCTTGCGTTTTGTATCTTAGCTTGTTGGGCTTCAGTTCTGGGAGTAAGAGATCCTCACAGGGCTCCCAGTGCTGTCAGTTCTGAAGTGGCCAAGGGTACCGGCTGCCTGGCGGGGTCACTGCTGCCCCCCGTCACTGTCACTCCGCATTGCACTGCAGCGTGTGAGGCCCTGCGAGGGGCTTGAGGCCGTCCCTCCGGGGCCCATCGGGGCTCGGGCTGCAGAATCAAGGTGGCAGCTGTGAAGGCTGCCTCTTAGCGACTGTGCAAGCTGAGCTGTGCGGGCTGCGCTCCAGAAGGACACTGTGCTCTGGTGCACGTGCACAAATACAGCCGGCTCACCACATCCACGCACACGCTTCCCAGAGCAGCCACACAGGCCGAAAATAGGAGAACAAGCGTCTTCTGCAAAGCATACTCCTACGCCCACTCCAACCCCAGCATAGGCAAACACTCCCAAATGCAGTAAAAGTGGCGTACAAGTGCCCTTCTAAATAGAATTTCACATGCCTAGATTGAGTCACAGTTTATTTTAATGACAGATGTGCACACAGTGTCCAGCTGTATTCCCCCAGACGTTAAAAGCTACTACTGTGTTTTTTTTTCCCACCAGAAATGTGTTAATATATGGGTAATAACCCCAGCCATAAGTTTGTGTGTGCGGTGACAGGAGAAGCAGAAATATAATTGAAATCCAATGGACAGATCACTACATGATCTGACATGATACTATATGTGTAGAAAACGTCAGGTGTAATTGCCTTTCTGACAAGAGATTGGTAGATGGAAGGGAAGATGGACACAGCATGTTTCCTTCAGCAGCTAACAGCAACTGGTTTTAACAGCTGGGAGACCAGACAGCCCTTGTCCAGAAGATTGCAGTTGAGCATTGGACCTCTATTACCGAATTATTACCGAAAGGGTCAGGCTGGTCGGAGACCTGTAGATGAGACGCAGCTGGTTTCGGAGGACATGCACTCTGTACCCTCTGTCAGCGGCCCAGGAGTCCAGAGAGAGCAAGCTGGTGACAGCACACTTCTCCGACCGTGAAAAGTGTCTGAACTGTCTGTGAGAAAGGTCTTTTTTTTGAAAAGGTTGACAGGATACTCATCCAAGAGGAAATCCCAGTTAACTACACCACCGCCATTCCTTTGAGCAGCAGCACGTCTCTTCATCAGCATTGCGCTCGAGTGCCAGACAAAGTGCTGGTTTCTGATGGGGTGCAAGCTGCAGGAGCAACTGTTAGCACCCGCCCTCTGAAAGGGGAACTGCAGTCCCAGTCTCTCAGACCAGATATTAAATCTCGGTTAAAAAAATAAATTCATTGACATAACAGGAAACAAAAACGACAAATTTCAAATCAAGAACATAATTGTGAACTTTGTGAAAGTACTGTAAGTTGACGTATTGTTGCAAGCTGTGATGTGATGTGGCCCTTCCTGCTCACTATTCACTGTAAAGAAGAATGTAGTATGATGCACGTGCGAATAAGTACAGGTTGTGCGGCGGACATTTCACCTCAGAAATGTTCCAATGTGATCAGCATGCGGAGTTAACAAGTAACATTTGTCGGCAAAACGTCTCGAAATTGAAAGCAATATTTCTGTTGGATTAAAAGAGATGTATTCACAAGTCTGCTTGCTGTCTGAATCTCAGAACATGGCGCTGTGCAGACCTGAACATTTAACCTATTTTGTGATGTAAATTTGAGGTTTTACAAGTTACTGTGTACATTTTACTTTTATTGCAGTTTGAAATGCACTCATCAATGCTGATTCTTTCTAACCCCGACATATAAAAATAGCATTGCAGCTCCCCTTTAACTCGGTTATTTTGCTAAAATATCTTTGCTGCTGCCACTTACTAGGTGGAAGGAGTGTTGGTGTATTTTCAGTGAAAAAGTTGTTTAAGCTTTGGTTCGGGTAAGAATCCGTCTGTCTTCAGGTGGATCATATGATGGATTGAAGGGCAAAGGTATGAGTGCCCTGCTGATGGCATGGTGCTTGAACATATCAAACACATCTGGACCGATGTTTGTAAGTCTGTGCTCACATAGGGGAGGCAGATGGTAGCACAGCAGTAAACTGGTAGAAGGGGTGCTGGGTGGCAGCCCTGGTTACTTCTTCACCAGCTGCTGGGACTTGTGTGCTGGATTAGGCAGGATTTCAACTAGCTGGGATAAAGGGATGTTAAGCTGAACCATTACAAAAAGGGCTTGACCAGTACACTCGACCTCTTCTAAGTCCTAATCTACATTAAGGAAATGTTACCAGAGAGAGTGCATGAGCTGGACAGAAGCTACAGTACATGAAGTTGGGTTGCTCTGAAGGATTGTGGACTGAAATCCTGCAGGGAGGCGGGGGTCTGGGTTCATCATGACTGTTTCTCACACGCGTCAGAGTAATAAACCAAAAATAGCCCTCAATAAATGTAAAAAAAGACCAACATTAGAGCTGGTCTTCCACTCCACAGCAGCTCGTTCCAAAGGAACAGCAGTATCTAGTCAAAACGGAATTTTTCTCACAATTTTAAGTCCATACGGTGTGTCTGTCTACACGCGTGCCTAGTGCAGCTCCTGCTCAAACACCCAACAGCAGCGAGTAATGCCTGAAATGGAACCAGATTGTGGTGCTCGTCTTTGTGTGGCCCCACACGTCGCTCAGTCTGTCCCCTCGCCTGAAGAACAGTCTCAGTCGAGCTAGCCGAGAGAAAAGCACCGCTGAGCAGAGCTCCGGGATCTCTTGCTCACTCTTGCCCTACAGGAGGGAGGGAGGAGATATCAGCTCCCAGAGTTCACTTCAGTTTGGTTTCATTTCAGTTTTTCTTTGTGGTTCAGTTTTGCAAACACACCAGGGCTTGTGGGCGAGGACAGAAATGGATGGGTGTTTTGCCACCACAGGGTGGGGAGATCCGGTACTACCCTAAAGAAATCTGCAAGGAGCAGTGCATCGGGTGCTGAACAACGATGGATCTGTAGATGGCACTGAAGCTGGATCTGGTGGGGGTTTTGAGGAGGTGGCCTCGATTTTTTTGATATGCCAGCAAAACATTCTTGTAATTAAAACGTGGATGGAAAATAAGCTTGGCCATGCTGTAAGGTGGGGACTAAATCAAAAACAGCCACCAGTGAGTTCTGTCCAAAAAAGGTAAAGCAACCATCTTGCTTAAAGATCTACACAAAGTGTGTTTTGTCTTGTCTAATCATATATATGATTAAATAAATATATATATAATTTGTTATTATATATAAGTTGAAAGAGTTGTGAGGCCCTTGGTTGCTCTGTGTTTTTGAGAAGGTTGTCCTCATGTAGACTGGTGCTCTCTGCTGCCTGCTGTGTCAGGTGCACAAGTATTTCTCTCAGACTGTTACTAGCGCCCCCCGCTGTTCGGTTCACCCAGACATGTCCTCACTTCCTCTTTCCACTGGAGTTCAGTTTGCTCAAGATAAACATGTCCCGACTTTTCATGTCCTCCCACTTTCCATGGGAATACACACTGGCGTCAGGTCAGCCCGTTTCCTTGTCCTTGTGTAGGCTGCTGATGGGTGCTGTCCCCAGTAATTTAGGCTTTGTCATTCTAAAAGGTAAAAAATAAAGTCTGTGGTTTTCAGAGAAAGCAAACGGACGTTCTTATGTAATGTTGAACTGATTGACTTAAAAAGAGAATTAAGGCAGCAGTGTTTTTTTTACAGTATAAGGCGATTAATGGACTCCACAAGATTCCCTTGTCATGGTTTCAAAAGCTTAGAATGTAGCTTTTTGCCTGTTTACAATATAATTTTGTTTTTATTTCAGCTGAAAGCTGTAAAACCGACAATTATGAGTCTGTGTTTTTCTTATCTTAACATGTTTGTCATGGGGCTTTCATCTGTTCTGTGCATTTTAATTTCGAGGTCTTTGGCACGTGATGGGAAAACTGGCCCTGGTGTGAGTGTGTGTGCCTGTGTCCGGGCTGTGATGGACGGGCATCACGTCCAGGGTGTATCCTGCCCTGCGGCCATTTGCTTGCTGGAAATCCAGTGACCCTGGACTGGAACAAGTGGTTAGAAACGGCTGGATGGTCTGTAGGGATGAAGGTTCTTCCTCTGTCTGAAGTTCACTCAGGACATGGCGAGAGTCTGTACTCCTATTCCATGAAAAAGTCATTGAATTTGTTTAAAAAAAAAGGAAAATGTTCTGCTAACACATTGATGGGTCTTAAAAATAAATTCATTAAAATAGCAGTCAAGCATTGGCGATTGTGGATTTAACACATTTCCTACACCGCATCAATGCAGTAGGTAGTACCTAAAAAACCTTCTAATGAAACTCATGTCAAAATAATAAACTGGTCTTTAAGGATTATTCTAAAAAATAAAATGGGTATAGTTGCAGCAAACATATTAAATCACCTTCACAAAAACTAACTGTCCATTTTCTCCATTTCATTTGCTACCTTAATACTAAATACTTAACACTTTAATACAGTCTATCCTACAGCTCCTCAATATGAGAAAATGATGTGTTATCTTTTGTTACCGAGAGCATTGTCTACTTCACAATCACCAGAGAGCAGCCCTGACGCAGTTTTCTTCTAAGTGGGGAAACTTGCAGTGCTAATATCAGTGCAGGGGCTTCACAGACGCCTTCACCTCTGTCTCTGCAGTCATTGGATTTGCCTTCAATCAAGCACATGGTGGGATTTGTATTCTCCAGTTTGAGATTACAGTCCGGGACCTCTGATTAAAACGAAGAGCTGCTCCTAGATGGAGCCCAGTGAGCTGATGTCACGGAGGAGGAGGAGGTGTGAGGTTCGAAGCCGTGCTTTCGAGATATCCAGCAGCGGTCGAGGAAAGCGCACACAGGGGTTTCTCTGTAGCGCTGTGTCCTGGCCACTCCCACAGCAGGCACGCCCCCTGTTTCTTTAGCGGGGTGTACTAGGTCCCTGACGAGATTCAGTCTTAATTTGTGCCTTCTGTTTTATTATGCTGAAGTATGGAAGCATGTTAAATAATGAAGACCAGCACTGCTCACTTGGAGACTAGCCATAGAAAAGAACACATTTATCACGCTGCCTTTCTTAACCTGGCGTTCATGGGGCAGTGAGCTTGCCATGCAAATACCCTCACGCAGGTCGTGCGCTCTGCTACTGCTGCTGGGACAGCCTTGTTCTTCCCATAAAGGGCTGTTAAAGGTGTGATTTACTTCAACATCACCAATTTCTAAATATTTAGTCTCTTATGTCCGTCCTTCGGATGAGATGTAAAACCGAGGTCCTGACTCTCTGTGGTCATTAAAAATCCCAGGGCGTTTCTCGAAAAGAGTAGGGGTGTAACCTTGGCGTCCTGACCGAATTTCCCATTGGCCCTTACCAATCATGGCCTCCTAATAATCCCCATCTATGAACTGGCTTCATTACTCTGTTCTCCTCCCCACTGAGAGCTGGTGTGTGGGGAGGTACTGGAACGTCATCCAGGTGGGGCTGCACACTGGTGGTGGTGGAGGGGAGTCCCCATTACCTGTAAAGCAGTTTGAGTGGAGTGTCCAGAATAGCGCTATATAAGTGTAAGCAATAATAATAATAAATTATAGTGTTATAAGTCTTTGTCTTGTGTCTCTGCTCTGGGTAGCTTGTACTCGTCTAGCACATGGCACCAGGAGGGTGCCTTCTGCATTGCCTTCTCAAACGTGCGTGGAGTGGGGAGGCAGACCCCCTCAGGGTGCCTCTGTCTCAGCCTGTCGTACTCCCCATCGTCCGACCGACCCGCAGAGCAGGACCAGTCGGCCGGCAGCACGAGCTCTGCTGGCTTGGACGTAGAAATCGCGAGAGAACTGCAGAGAGCCCAATGAGCAACCACAGCAGGGGAAGAGGGGGGGAATGTAATTTTTTTGTTTTTTAAATGTCACTGAAACGGTTGATAAGAGCAGTTTTAAAGGGCATGCAGGCGCGCACAATGCTGTATTGTAGCCGGTGTGGGAGTCTGGGAGTTGCAGTATTATCATGTCTTTTGTACCAGTTTATCCTGAACAGTGACGCTCAGACTGCAGCTCTTGGCCACGTGCTGCTTAGGTGACATTTAGGTTTCAATAAGAAAGCCCCATGGCACGTCAAGCCTCAATAGAGCCTGTTCTTCAGCCTTTTGTAGGGCAAGCTAGTGGCTGCTTGCCCGAGGAAATGGCCTTTTTTTGGAAATACAGCTGTTCTGCTCCAGGCAAATCTTCAATGGAGTAGTAAAGAGGTAACAGCCAGGAGACTGGCTTGTGGAAGTTGGATGAACTACAATTTCTTTTGCAGGCTAAGCACAGATCCCTTAAATGGTGTGATTGGGTTTGATGCACTATGTATCAGAAGGCAGATATTGGAGAATGTTTATTTGATCTTCGGGAGAATACTGATTTCTGTAATATTCTTTTTTAGTCATCCACATAAAGAATAGGCTTTATCCGGCTGTGGACGAGCACATAAGTTCCCTAAAGCTATTTGCATTGCATGATGGGCTAAACTGTGGCTGTGCTGGGATGCTGGGCACCTGTGGGTGGCAAGTGATAATGAGGAGAGCTGTGTCAGACCTCCGTCTGAAGCCAACTCTGCTGTAGGCGCTGTCGGACTTGGGGTCCCACATATTGGATAGGGATGCGCCAATAATTTTCTTTCCCTAGCGCTTTTATGAGGCTAGTAGCAGAAGTGCCTTGGGTTGATTGTTACCTGCTCATTCCAAATTTAAAGTGAGAGTGCAGGTAGAGAGTGTGCTCACATGTGGGATTACAGTGTGGTCTGGCAACAGCTCGTTGTCTGACCGGAAGGCGTTACAGGGGGTGATCAGGTCAGCCCAGTCCATCACTGGAGTACAGCTCCCCTCCATTGTGGACATTTTTACAACTGGCTGTCTCAGGAAGGCTGAAAGTATCGCTAAGAATGCCAGCCATCTTGGTTTTTCATTTTTCTCCCCCCTTCCCTCTGGTAACTGTTACAGGAGCATAAAGGCACAAACTTCCAGATTCAGAGACAGTTTCTTCCCACAAGCTGTCAGATTACTGAACTCTACCCCTATCACTGGCTCACACCGATGTTTTTTGAAGTTGTATGTGATTTAACTTGCTGCTCCTGCTGTGCTGTGTTTATGTTTTTGGTGATTCCTTTAATGTCTTTGTCTTGGATCATACATGCAAATAAGCATTTCATTGCACTTGTGCACATGACAAATAAACTGAACTGAAATTTGGAGGTGGGAACCCCCTTCCCCCACCCCAAATACAAATTACATTACCATCATGTTGTTTACGTGGAAAGTGATCTTGCACTGTTTGAGCCAGGTGTGTGCTTTCACTGAGAGCAGGCCATCAGCATGTCAGTCTGTATGTCCTTCGGAGTCCGGGCTGGAAGGACAGTAGAGCATTGCGAAATGACTTGAGGTTATGGCACTGGGACTGGGAGTAGTAACATATTGTGCCCTTTTAATCTCCAGCTTGGATTAAAGTCATCTTTCTTCCACTGTCACACCAGCTGCTTGGGAGTTTTTTACTGATTAAAGGAGAAAATAACCCTTAACACCCATCATGTTTCTTTCCAGGCAGCACGCACAACAACATGCTCCTCGGATTTCCATCCTTCCAGTGGTGCCAGACCTTTATTTTCCCCTTTAATCTGGCTCCGGAATTCCATGCAGACGCTGGAAAGACAATCGTAGCCTGCTGGAGGACTGTTCTGATGGGGAGTGGCATTGGGTTTCAGGCACTTGTCCAGACCCGTCCCTGGTCGCAGTAGCATGTTATCTGAGTCTGTGCCAGTCTGAGCAGGAACACAGGAACGGGAACGTCAGTTCCTCGCTGCGATTCCTAGGAACCATGAGGCAGTGTGTCTAGGGTTGCTGTTCATGGGTGGAAGGTGCATGGGCAAGGACTGGTGACTCTTTGATCTCCAGTATCTGCTCAGGGCCATTTCATCCTTGCCTTTGTCATCAGAAAGGCACAGCAAGTTTCTCCTGAGCTGGTTAAGGATCTGCAATGCAGTGACTGCCCTTGGGCCTCCCAAGCTGGAACCAGAGCTGCTTCCTTCTAGTGAAGGATGGAGGGTGTCGAGGACAAGCTGCCAAACTTTGATGTCAGAGGGGATGTCTCCTGATGAAAGGACTGGTTGGGAACATCAGACCTTTAAGGCTCTAATAATCAAACGAGCAAGACGGGTCTAGGGCCGAGGTTGAAGGGGGGTATTTGGATGCAAGTATACCAAGCATCCAAACTTTGATGGGAGCCCAGTGACAGGACAAGAGGTCCTGCCACTCCCAGAAAACAAAACGTATGCTCCATCCAACCAAAAATGTTCTGATCCAGTGGTTTTAGGCTTTTATATAATTTTAAGAGCGTAAGAAGCAGGTGTAGACTGTAACAGGAGGCCATTTCTCTCATCTGTTCCATTTGGACGTCAGTAACTAACTTGATCCCAGGATCTCTTCTCGCCTTTTCTTAAGAGAAGACCTTGAAAACGCGCCCCATCGAGGGAATTATTATATCAATGAAGTGACAGACTGATGGAGACAATCCGGTCCCAGGTGGCACAAGGACATGAGCTTCAGCAGCACATCCTAACAATACAACGGAAAATATTTCAAGACTTGACAAACACCTGCCTGTTGCCCTTTAATTTACATCAGTGCAGAGTGTTACATACCAGTCGCAAAAATAAGCTATAGATACAAGCTGGGAACTGCCGAGTCTGATGTGGCCGTTTACAGTACATCTAGACAATGCAGGAAAGCCAGTACAAAGGCCAGCAATGGTAGGATACTTAGAAGTATCTGGTATCTGTTTAAATAACTTGACTGGGTAGCCTGTTACAGATTTCCACACCCTTTGGCTCAAAGAAGTGCCTCCTGTTCTCAGTTGTAAATGTCCCTCCCTGTAGTTTCCACTTAATAATAATAATAATTCCTTACATGTATATAGCGCTTTTCTGGACACTCCACTCAAAGCGCTTTACAGGTAATGGGGACCCCCTCCACCACCACCAGTGTGCAGCCCCACCTGGATGATGTGACGGCAGCCATAGTGCTCCGGTACGCTCCCCACACACCAGCTCTCAGGAGAACAGAATGGTGAAGCCAGTTCATAGATGGGGATTATTAGGGTGCCAGGACACTGGGGTAACACCCCTACTCTCTTCGAGAAATGCCCTGGGATTTTAAATGACCACAGAGAGTCAGGACATCGGGTTTATATCTCTTCTGAAAGGCGGTCATTTTTTACAGTATAGTGTCCCCGTCACTAAATTGGGGAATTAGGATCCACGCAGACTGCAGGGTGAGCGCCCCCTACTGGTCCACTCGTGTCCTTGGCTTCGCGGTGCACTGTTGATTCTGAACCAGGGCCCCATCTTTGTTAGTGCTTGTGAATACTTGAATCTGGTCGCCACTGTCATCTTCTCTGCTCAAGACCACACAGGTTCAGTTCATTTAGTCTGCTAGTGCAGGATTTTCCCTTAACATCTGGAATGCATATGGTTTCTCTTCTCCAGGCTATCCCACATCAGCAATATCTTATTTTATAACATAATTATCAGATTTTTAGAACATGGATTCTAAAAATATAACATTTGTAACAATACACAGCATACCAAATGAGTTTTTACTAGACCGTTGTGCAATTGTAACCTGACATTCCTTGATTTAAGATCTACACTTCTAAGTATCCTACCATTGCTGGCCTTTGTACTGGCTTTCCTGCATTGTCTAGATGTACTGTAAACGGCCACATCAGACTCCGCAGTTCCCAGCTTGTATCTATAGCTTATGTTTGCGACTGGTATGTAACACTCTGCACTGATGTAAATTAAAGGGCAACAGGCAGGTGTTTGTCAAGTCTTGAAATATTTTCCGTTGTATTGTTAGGATGTGCTGCTGAAGCTCATGTCCTTGTGCCACCTGGGACCGGATTGTCTCCATCAGTCTGTCACTTCATTGATATAATAATTCCCTCGATGGGGCGCGTTTTCAAGGTCTTGTGTAGCTGATGGCATGGATGGTTTACACAGTTCCAAAGAGCAGCTGCCTGTGGAGCAGTCAGTGGCCCAGGAGAGCCATGCATGATATTTCCAGTTTAAAAAACCGTACTAGTACCTGCAGAGCTTGTCCCGTCAGCCATCCCTTAATTATTTGACAGCCTCGCCCTTCAAATAAGCTTGCCAGTACGTGGCCGGAGAGCGATCATGCATCACACCCTCTGTCACTTTTGACGCGGAATAGATTCAGACATTTGAAAGACGATCAGTCTCTCGGAGCAGATCCGGGATTCAGTCACAGCTTCAGCCTGCCGGGCAATTTCCTTTACGCGCGCCAGGCGCCATTTGAGATCCCTTCGCTCGCACGGGTTCGAGATGGAAGGGCGATGGCACTGTAAACGTGGGCTGCCTTGAGATGTCGTTCTCAAGAAGAAAACGGAGACACGCAGCAGTGGGGAAAGAGAGGTGTTCGTGTGATCGCGTCGGGTGACAAATGGAACAGCTGGGAAATGAATAGCCCTGACAGCCTGGCAGATGGCTTTCTCAGCGCTACGGGTGGGCTACTATATGGGTCAGTGCAGTGACTTTTCAGCTGAGCCTTGGACAAGAGGTCCAGCCCGAGTGAACACTGAGTGTGGCTGCCTACTGCTTGTGGCCCCAGACTTTAGGATGAGTTTAGAGGTGACCTTGTGGGTAAAAAAAAAAATGGAGATGCTGAATGCTGTCTTAACAGCTGGCAATGTGTTTTACTGCACTCCCTGTCATGTTTTCAAGCTGCAGAGTTCTGTCTTGCAGTTTTCAAGGGATTTAGAGCTATGCTAATGAGTATCTGGAGGGCTGTAGTCATTTGTGTTGCCACAGTGCTAGTCTGGGAGACATGCCTTCTGCAGGCTGGCCTTGCGTTGTCAGTGTGAATGCTGCCACTAGCAGTGATGTACTGTAATACTACTGTGGTTATGTGCACTCTGTTTTGTGCTTGGTATTGTGGTAGATAGACATATGCTTATTTAATCCTTTTTTCTTCTTCCGCACATTTGTAAATACTCACGCTGACAGGGCACTGCGTGTCTGTGAAGACCGAGACCAGCAAGCTGCTAAAACCCTATAGGTTGTGAAGATAAACACATTCTTAAGGGGGTTATGCGCCGATACAACTTATGTTCTTGTGATCAATGCCATTATCCAATTAAGCTGTCACACCATAAAACGGGAAAGTGTTGATTGTGGTTACATTGACCTTGCTGATTTTGAAATTGGACAACACTGCTGTTGGCCAGCCCAGGACCTGTCTATAAAAAACAGGCCACCTGCACGTTGTCTATATTTCAAACCTTCAAACATGAAGGCCGGGGAGCACTCTTCAAATCTGTCAGGAGTGGAACTTGTGCTCCTGGGAGACTGCAGGCAGAGTGTCCAGACTTTCTCACACAATGATCTTGATTTTTGCAGCAACTTACGCAGTTGAAAAGAAACTGGTGTAGGGGTAAACGGCTGGATTCCTGCTCTCAGAGGCTAAGAAATGCTGTTTGTTGGTTGAAACGGGGCGTCATGCTGTTCTGAAACTCATGGCGCATGCCCAGACAGGATTTGCCCTGTTCACCCCCCTTCGGGGTGGAATAAATTCAGCATTGCTCCCGCTAATAGGATCCTTCCCCTGCTGTGATCCCTGATTGCAAGTATGATTGTGTAACCGATGTATTCACTACGGCTGGCGGACGCACTGAATTATTTCTGAGCTGCTGCATGAGCTGTCTCGGAGGCTCGCGCTGCTGGAAGAGGAAGGCCGCGATGCCCTTCGTCTTCAGAGACGCCTCGGAGCTCAGCGCTCCCATCGCAGTGCAGTAGGAGTCGTGGAAGAGTTGCAGCTCCGGCTCCCCCCCCAGATCCCGTATTGGATTGGATTGAAGCCACTCGCTAATGGGGGGGGGGATAAGGCATGCTGGGAAACACCACGCCTAGTGCACAGCCAGCGCTGGGTGGTCCCAGAAAGACCAGACCCCCTGACCTCTTATTAATACTACCCTGGTCCTAGAAGGCGAGAGCTCCACCTGCCCATCTATTTTCAAACCGCTTTATCCAATCCAGGGTCGTGGGGGAGCTGGAGCCTATCTGATCAATCAACAAGCACAAGGCAGGATACACTCTGGACAGGATGCCAGTCCATCGCAGGCAGACACACACTCGCACCAGGGCTAATTTTCCCAAAAGCCCATTAATCCACCAGTACAGTATGTCTCTGGACTGCGGGAGGAAACCAGAGCTCCCAGAGGAAACCCACACGAACAGGGGGAGAACATACTAACTCCACACAGACAGCGCCCCAGGAACTGAACCCGGGGTCCCAGCGCTGTGAGGGAACACTGCTAACCACTGTGCCACCCTACCACCTGATACTTTTATATCACAGTATTTCAGCAACTGAAGACTGTTTTGTTGTTAAAGTGTAAAAGATGTATAATACAAACTCTACCATCACTCCGTGAATAAATTACACTGCTGACTAGTGAACGGATTTTAACCCCTTGTGTTAAAGAGAACTCTATAGCAGACATCCCTGCTAACTTTCTTCAGTGTTAGAAATATAATTCATAATAATTATAATATTCGTCCTTTGAATTATTTTAAATCGTTGACGCACGCACACGTGTCCTGTGTTTCTAAGGCTGTAGTCGGATGAGCGAGTTTCATTCATACTTGGAAATCAAGCTGTCATTCGAACGTAACCTCTACAAGTCACGAGTTAAAAGCAAAAAATAATACACCGTTCAGGTTAATCAATATGCAGGTGCAAATTCTATTGCAAGACAAGCAAGAAAGACAAGCAAGAAGTCTAAAAACAGGTTTTTTTTCCAATAAAATTACAATTAGGTTTAGTTAATAAACCTATCCAGTTGGTAAATTACAGCCAGCAGTATTGTTTACTGTGTAGGTTATACAGTCGTCCATCAACATATTAACATTGATGAAATACTGTAATCCGTGACAAATATTAGAAGGGTTATTCGTTTAAATTTTTAAAATACAAAGTACCGGATTTAAAGGTAAAATCCTTCAGTGTCACTCGGGAACGTCTTCGCAGTTTCGCGCTGTTACCTCTGCGGCCAGTCTTCCCGGAGAGGAGGTCTCTTGGTACCATCCTGGACGAAATTAATTCAAGGGACCGTGACAGATCGCCGTCTGAGCAAGAACTGGCTTCTCAGTGGATAAGGAGCCATTTCCCCGGCAAACCCCGGGGAGCTGAACGTCCTTTTAAACCGAGTTTAAAGCGAGTCCACCCGCTTGGCTTTTAAGAATCGGAACAATTGCTGGCACCGGGGTACCGAGCGGACCCGGATCCCTCGGCGTACTTTAGGACCCGATCATTATAGCTTCTGCTTCTTTGGAGGGTCTCCGGTCTTCCGCGAGGAGGTTGATCATACTCTCCGACTTGATGAGCAGGTTGCAGCCTAGAAAAAATATCCCGAACGCCACCGTGAGCGACAGCACGCACAGCACCGCGATCTGGACCACCTGCATGACGTACAGGTTCCGCTCGTCTGGCAGGGACACGCCGAAGCCGTCGTTGGTGCTGGCCGAGTTGGTGAAATTGCAGCACCGCAGAAGCGCCTCCATGCCTACCGGCCCGGGGGGCTGTGTACCCGCAAGCGTCCGGTTCAGTATCTCCGTTGCATTCATTTTCCCCGGAACGACCCCCTCCTCGACCCCACACTGTAACCGGCTGCGGCTGCGAGGTCAATCTCGGTGCAGAAAACTTCCAAGACTCGCAGGGTCCTGCGAAACCTGTAGCCTTCGGCCGCTTTTAAATGACAGCCGGCGTTTCTAGGGTAGTGACAGGGACTGAACGCGTTCGCGCAGACGTCACGTTGCCTCTTCCCGAGGGATGTCGTCGGGGCGACCCGCAGCCCTCGGTGGGGCTCTGACTGCAGGGGCAGCGCTGGCAGACAGAAAGACTGAACTGTACTCAGCTGAACTGGGTTAAATCGTCCACGTGTTAATTCTTGAATCCAAACAATTTAGGGCATTTTCCGCCTCCTGAATCGATGTTGCATAAACGAGACGCCCGTTTATTTCGTTTTGTCCTGTCTTTGGTGGCCGGGGAACTTCGGTGAGACGCGACCTCCCAACCTTTGATTTGAGGGAATGTGATTAATTATTAGACGGATGTTTCACAGCTCCTCTTGTCTACGCGGTCACGCGTGTACCGTCCTCCTTCCCCGTGTAAGCGGAGAGATACCAGTTTCTTCTGTTGCTGAAGTCCCGGGTGTCCAGCCCGGGGTCGTCTCTGCCTGCCTGCGCTCCGCGCTGTGGCGTTAGTTTCGGACACGACTACAGACTCGGTGAGACGGGGGAAGGATGACGTCGAACTGCCTTTAACGTTTTGGGAGTTTCGCTCGGTCGGCCCAAGCTTCGTGATGGGCTCTCGGGGGGTATTTACTGGAGTGTCTGGGAGGTCTACGCTCTCTGCTTTGGCTTCCCACGCGTGTTCGGACGTTTGGTCTTCGATTTGTCTCGCTCACGTGAGGGAGAAACTTAAAAAAGACAGCTTTTTACGTTGCACACGATGTTTTTTTTCTTGGTGGCCAGCATATTTAAGAGTGACGCAGTAATCGAGATTTAAGTGAGGGGCGCGACTGAGAGAGACGATGGGTGCTTACTGCCCGCGGTTTGTGACATACACGTGACCTAATGGCCAAGGATTAAAGACCCTTTCATTTTTGTTCCCGATAGAAAACCGTTTGTGTGTTGTTTAAATTGACTGTGACGCCCGCAGCTCACCGAGTCGCAAATAAGGTAAAGGACTCAGGCAAGTGAGAACTACAGGGAAGTCTATTTTCATCTGTGAGCTTTAGGGTCTTTACACAAAGAGTTGTGGGGGCCTGGAGCAAGTTACACCGACGTTGTTGACTGCTGCCTTTTTAGAAACGGTTGGACCAGACCCTCAGATCTTGACTATTAGCAATCAAAGGGATTTGAGAAGTCGAACGGCCTCGGCTCGTTTGCACGCTTAATTTATGTGGTAAAAAAGCCCCCAACATTAATTTGAAGGCTCATTTACATATTGTTTTTCCTTATAGCTGGAGCATCATGTTAGAAACATCCACCAGGAGTGCCAGAGGTTTTAGAAATGGTTCCACTTTCATTCCAAAAATGTTTGAAATATACAGAAAAACAATGTCTGAAATGACCTGGAAAAGGAGGCGCATTAATAATGCCAGAAGCTTACCTCCCCGGGCCCTTAATTAACGTCGTAGTCGGGTTGTTCTTCAACAAAAGGACGCCGGTGGCCTCATTAAGGCCGCGTGTAAGGACAGGTGTGTCAGGTGGAGCGTGCTTTTGACCCGTTGTTCACCGAGAGGAAAATAAGCCCTCTGTTGTGACAAAGTGGCTCCACTCATGAATGTTTTAAGTGGCCCAGAGGGGCCGTGGCAGAGCTGTGGGGGCTCGGAGGCGAGGGCAGTGAACCGGGACGCGCGTTTCGTTGGCGCTGATCGCTCCGGTATTCGTGACGCGTCTATCGCATCAGCCTCAGACTCTCACACCGGGCCGCTGGGTTCCTGGATCTGAGGTCTGGGCGTTGTGGAACTGGAGCACGGCTAGGGCAGTCCTGCTCCAACCGGGACGAGATTAGGCGCAGGGCAGTCTCGATTTCCCTTAAAGTTTCATTTGACTTTTCTTAACAGAAGACCACCCTAAATAAACAGAGTAAAACGATTTGGTACGGAAGACCAGAAATCCGAGTTCAATCGCTTTTTATCAGGGTCCGCTCTGGTAGATGACGCTATCCTCTGCTGTAAGGTGTGTGGGTCTTGATCCGAAACGCACTACTGGTAGGCGGTGGCTTGAGCTCCGTATCTCATGGCTTTTGTTAGTTGAATCAATTATGTGACTTCGTTGTGACATTTCCGCTCCTAATGTAGAATCTGTTCTTCCACGAACTACGCCGGTCTTGGAAGGAGTTCAGTGTAGAAGTGTGAGTCTCTCGCTTGGCTATTGGTTTCCCAGTGGGGGGAGATCATACTTATGTAGCGCTTTTCTGGACACTCCAATCAGACTGAAACTTGACACTTAATTACAGGTAATGGGGATCTCCTCCACCACCGGTGTGTAGCCTGGGTGATGAGACAGCAGTCATTGGGCTCCAGTACACTCACCACACAGCAGCTCTCAGTGGGGAGGAGAAGCCAGTTCATAGATGGGGATTATTAGGAGGCCGTGATTGGTGAAGGTCAGGGTGAAATTTGGCCAGGACACTGGGGTTACACCCCTACTCTTTTCGAGAGACACCCTGGGAGTCTTAATGACCACAGAGAGTCAGGACCTCATTTTTACGTCTCATCGGAAGGACGGCGCCTTTTTTAGAGTATAGTGTCCCCGTCACTATACTGGGGCATTAGGACCCACACAGACCGCAGGGTGAGCGCCCCCTACTGGCCCCACTAACACCTCTTCCAGCAGCAACCTGAGTTTTTCCCAGGAGGTCTCCCATCCGGGTACTGACCAGGCTCACACCTGCTGAGACTGACAGTTGTGAGTTGTGAGGTGATATAGCTGCTGGCGAGATACGGCGACGAGATCTTAATTACCTCATTAATGAGTGAGAGTCAGTTAACTTTGGGGACGGGGTGTTTATTTTAATACATTTAGTTTGTGCCCCCGTAGAGCAGGCTAGGGGTGATTTTGTAAATGCGGCACATGGTACTAATTTGACAAGTCACCACATTAGTGGTACGTGCGAGGAGACAGTGAAATGAGCCTGTTTGCCGCTGTTTGCTCTTCTTTCTGCTGGAGCGATCTCCTGGTAAGAGATCGGTCTGTTGTGTGCGCGGTTTTGTTGCCTATCTCAGTTATATTAAGGTATAATTGGGTAAAATGAAACTTGAATACACGAGAAGCAATTGATATCTTGAGCATTGTTACACGTGTGTAACATTGAGCATAATCCTATGCTCAATACGCACTGCTCGGCTGTGTCACTGAAGCTCATTGCGTGGGTTCTTTAGATCGATCTGTGCGAGGCCATTTGTGTTTTACCTTTTTATAGCGCGCTCCTGAATGCTCCCGCACTAAACAGCGGCACAGTAACAGCTGCTCTTGAGTCGTTCCTTTCGCACTATAAAATCCAGCACAAAACAGAGAAAGGGCCTGTTATAATTGTGGTGGGTCGTCGCACGCTACACTAAGGGCATTCAGCAGTTGAATGTTTACAGATAACTCAATTTCTTAGTTCCAGAACTGAAAACAATTGAAAAGTCTAATTGCTGCTTTATTTTGATGATGGTGAAAAAGCTCCTTAATTTTTGCCCGTCTGTCCAGCTGTGTGTCTTACTGGAGTAGTTCAGGTGAAGTTCCTTGCTAAAGGGTACAACCACAGCACACTGTCTCACCTGGGATTGTAACCCACAATCTTTAAATTTCAAGTCCAGAACTCTGACCATTCTGGCACACAGTGTATGCGGTAAGTGAATTGTCTAAATCTGGGTTTCCGTGCGATAATCAAGAACCCGGATCACTGCTCTCTGCACGCGTGTGGGGCTGCATCGTTACCACTCTCCAGCAGATGGCAGCGTTGTCCCGTTTGTCCAATACGAATCGCACCTGTCCGTCGGTCGAAATGGGAAATGAAAAGGAGCCGTTTTCACGCTAGAGGGAGCACGCTTAAGCCCCGAGCCGTTGGGACCGCGGTAGAAACGGCCCAGCAGTACTGTGGCCCTGGTAACCGTTCTTCAAATAATGAGAGAGGCCAGATAAGGCTCAGCATGTGCCCTGTCTCCAGCTGTCGCAGGGGCAGTGGGACAGCAGCACTAGAAGGAGGGCTGTAGTTAAGGTTTATCATTATCTGATGCTCTTCAACTAGATACATCAACTGAGAACAAACTGTAGCTTTCAATGGCAGCCCAGAGAGCTAGCCACTTACACAGCAGGGCGTTAATCAGTGCTATCCAAGTGACGTACCCCACTTGAGGACACAGCAGAGCCACCCCACTTGGGATTCAAATTCAGGACCTCCTGTCCAGGAGCCAGAGGTCTTGGACATGAAGTGATTTCATTTGGGGTCTGTGATTGTTGTTGCTCTGACGCCGCATCCATCTTTCTGACCGAACGATGGTGCACAGCATCTGTTTAGGATGGGACCATCAAGAACATAAGAGCATCAGAATGGCCATGAACAAGATGAGGCCATTTAGGTTATTGATTTTTCTGAGGATCTCATCCAGCTTTGTCTTGAAACAAGCCAGGATATCATCTCCAGCATCATGCCTGCATAACTTGTTCCACACTCCCACATCCCTTTGGGTAAAGAAGTGCCCCCCGATCTGTTTTAAATGCACTTCCATGTCTTTCCCTTGGGGCCGTGCGCTATGGGTCATCGTACCAATTAGTCACTGTTACACCAGTAGCCTCCAGTACCTGTGATTCCTCACAGTGGGACCTGCCGGCACTTCCTCAGTCTCATCAGGGGCAGCTGAGAGGGTTGTACCTGTGAGCCAGGAGTTAACATTCAACTGGCTTTTCAGTTCCAGATTGTGAGGTTTTATAAAGTCAAACCAATGCCAGTTCACCATGTTGCTCCATGTTGCAAATCCATGACAGTACTGATCCTTCTCCTGGTCTGCTTGGCTGCTGCTGTCTTCCTTGCCATGCTCTTTTGCTTGTTAGAGGAACACGTGTTGTCTTTAGAATCCAAGTGGCAGAATTTAAACAACAGATTTTTTAACTTTAGCTGTTATACAGTACCTGCGTGAGTCCTGAACATGACGCAGGCTTTGTCACCTATGTACAGGTTTAAATCAGCTTGCGGATGAAATTCTGTAAATTGCACAGTCATGAGATGATAATGCATTCAATGCAGGTGACTGTGTTTCAGCCTGAAATGATCTGGGTGCCTATCGTAACTGGATCTATTGATTCCCAAAGCATAATCGCAAAACCTTAGCGTTGGGCCTTGTTATCCAATACTGCTGTCAAAATCCAGCTAAGTGATGCTCACATGATATAGTGAGGAGAGGCCTGTTCCAGTGAAGACAGTTCTGAACTCGGGACGCGTTGTCCGCCCGGTAACACAGACTGGGAAATCTGATCTCCAGCGTACGGGTCTCTGCTTGTTCTATTTCGGGCTCTGTCTGGGGGCAGTGGGGAGATTTGTGGCGAACCGAGAAAGAGAGATAGCTGGCAGGCCGGCGGTCTCAGTTTGTTCCTGGCAGATGAAACCGAAGCAGCTGAAAAGACTCCGCTGCCGCCCTGCCCCTCTGTAACCGATCATGAGCGGAAAGATGGCTGAAACATGTCGGGTTAAGAAAGCAGCGCCCCCGGCTGAGAAAGTTTCGGGGAAGCGTGGGGACTGCAGACCTGCTTGTGTAGATTTGTCACGTGGTGGCCGATCCTGCAGCGTCACCAGCCAGCAGGTCCTCTAGGCCACACTTACATCATCAGCTTGGCAAGAGCTGGGGTCTGTGTGTTTTCATCAGTCTGGAAGCTTAATTGTTGCCTCTCCTTGCTGGCTCCCCTGCAACCTGAATTGGATAAAATGCTTAGAAAATGGATGGATGATCTGTAAACTACGCAGTAGTGCAAATCCCATGCTTGAGAAGACAAAAGGAAGTGTTTAGAAGCTAATGGTTCATGGACTATACATATACAAACTGCTGAATTCGGACCATTCAGGGTGAGATTTAACTAACACTTCTATTACACTAAGTGCTTCTTGTTCACTTTTGGGGGAAAAAAAGGCAAGGTCGCAAAATTCTAAGAAACATCTTACAAACGTCCACTCTCTGCATGTGGATCTTAGCAGCTTGGGAGATTAAGATGTCCTGCCCCCTGAACGGCTTCACTGTCCTTTCTTCCTTATCTTTGTGGTGAGTGTTTAAGATGCATCCGCCTCAGGTTCAGGTCTGACACTCCTGTCCTTAAGAATATATTGGCACCAAAATCCTTAATTTGTAAGCTGGAAGTGTTCAGGAGTCAAGGATGATGTTCTGTTTGTGTGGCGGGAGGAGGGCAGAATCCACTTTTGACATTTACCTTCACATTCTTTTAGAATTCCTTGAGATCTTTATCAAAAAGTACAGCTTTTTCCCAGAAGCCAATTAACCTACCAGTATGTCTTTGGGCTAGTGGAGGAAACCCATACAAAGCCACAGTTTGCGGGAGAACACGCAAACTCCCCACAGCACTCCAGGTCTGGAATTGAACCCCAGGCCCCAGGGCTGTGAAACAGCAATGCTCTTACCCCCTCGGTGTCAGTGCTCATGCCCTCAAGGCCTGACATCCCGCTGGTGCCTTTCTTTACTCTCCTCTTCCTTATCTAATTAGTTCTATTAAATATTAACGATCACAGGTGGGAAGACAACTCGAGGCCCCATTCTGCAAGTCCTGCATTGTCCTGTGTGCATTGATGGAAATGATGTTAATTTGGCACAACCTGTTGTGCAAACATCTGTATTTCCTACAGAAATGAAGAATGGTGTATCAAAAGAAATTGCAGGAAACAGCTTTTAATTATTAAGTTTAAAAAAAAGCAACAAAAGCTATTTATAGGTTTGCTTTCTAGCTACCTTTCCTCTTTCTTCTTTTAGAAAGAAAAGGCAGACAGGGTTAGCCTTTCAGACTTGTTATTAAAGTGACTTGTACTGGAAGGAAGACGCTTCTCTTCCAATGGGCAGAGACGAATCGCTTGCATCTTGAGTGCGTGCCCCGGCGTTGCTCTTCGGGCTCTGCTGTCGAAAGCCCCTGGTACCCACCTGGGCCACGTGACAAGCGCCCCGCCCCCTGCCTCGGAGCTGTGCTTCCCTCGAACATACACGCATGGGGATCGCGTTCCCAGAGCAGACTCCTGCCAAGTACAGTGCTAATCCACAGGGCCCGCCAGCAGCCAACACACACCAACACGTCTAAGTGGCGTTATTGATTTCATACGCGGCGCTATTTTTAAACCGCCAGCAAAACCTAGACCTGTAGAACCGTACTGGGAACACAGTGTTCAGTGGGCCAGGGGGTTGAGGGGTTTAGAGCCCCTCACATGCTAAATGGGCGATTAGCCAGACTGAAAGCATACCCCAGTTTTTTTTTTAGCTGCCTTAACCCCGGTATCACCTTGAATCTTCTGCTGTGTTTTAGAAACATAAACATCTGGTTACGTAAGTGTCCCTTTAGCTTTCCTTCTGAGATCCCTGCCCCCAAGACCTGAGCTCAGCACCTTCAACAATTCCCAGAGGAAATACCTTTTCACCTTGCAAGCTCCAGTGATGGAAGAATTCCGGGAGCATATTCATACAAACAGTATAAATCTCGAATTCTTTCTTTCTCTAGGTTGATAAACTAGTCACATTCATTCCTGAGTCTTTTCTTGGTAACAGGCTGAAACAGGTATTTTTTTTGGGGGGGGAAGTTAAAATGGCAGAGATTATGTGTGCATAGCAAGACTCCTCCACAGATTTGTTTTACTGAGCAGATGAGTTTATCCCAGGCAGCTTCCAGTTGTATTCAGTCGATGTAATAAGTACAGATAAAATAATTTGAATTTTAAGTTAATCTTTTATCTATTACAGCTTTAAGGGAACAGGGATCTGCCACCTGCTGACCTGTACTGTCGAGCAGTGATCCAGCTGCTAGGGAGTCCAGTGTGTCTGCAGGGTGTCCAGTCCTTGTCCTGCAGGGTCAGTGTGTCTGCTGGGTGTCCAGTCCTGGTCGTGCAGGGTCAGTGTGTCTGCAGGGTGTCCAGTCCTGGTCCTCTAGGGTCAGTGTGTCTATGTGTCTGCAGGGTGTCCAATCCTGTTCCTGCAGGGTCAGTGTGTCTACAGGGTGTCCAGTCCTGGTCCTGCAGGATCAGTGTGTCTTCTGGGTGTCCAGTCCTGGTCCTCTGGGGTCAGTGTGTCTTCTGGGTGTCCAGTCCTGGTCCTCCAGGGTCAGTGTGTCTGTGTGTCTGCAGGGTGACCAGTCCTGGTCCTGCAGGGTCACTGCATCTGCTGGTCTTTAAGGTCTATTTAAAGCACAAGCACCTGAAGAACTGGGTGACATTGTTAAATTGGTCCCATTAATCCAGTAAACTGCTTTAACAAGTTGGAATAAAAATCTGCAGACACACTGAGACCAGGACTGAACACCCCTACTCGAGAATTCTTCAAGAAACCTCACAAGGAGGGTCGTTGATCACCAGGCATGACTCTCCACTCCATGTAACATCTGGTTTTCCTCCTGGTCCTTCAGAATAAGAGGTCTATTTTCTCTTGCTCTTAGCACGATGACATTTTCCACTGTTTCTAGCTCTTGGAAAAAGGCAGACAGATGCCTAGTCCTGGGTTTGAGAAAAATGATTTTGTGGAATGAATGGTACACAGTGCCTACAGAG
The DNA here is from genome assembly GCF_055471065.1 of Atractosteus spatula. Taxonomy (NCBI): domain Eukaryota; kingdom Metazoa; phylum Chordata; class Actinopteri; order Semionotiformes; family Lepisosteidae; genus Atractosteus; species Atractosteus spatula. The sequence goes on along the minus strand of NC_142706.1, from coordinate 64,081,059 downwards.
CAAACCAACTGAATGTATTGCTTGTATGACTTTCCTTTATATTATAGTCTCTTCCTTTTGGCTAAAAATGCAGGTATTTGAGTTGATACAGTGGGTATAATGAACAAGAAGCCTTTCAAAACGCAAATGTTTATTACGAGTGTTTTGCAGTCGGTTAATTTTACCTCCTTTTATACGGTATCATTTGTATCTCATTCTTTTCTATAATAACAGCAGTCTTATTAACTGGTCAGAAGGACAGTCCTGAATTGTTTGCAATTGTACACTTTTTTTCTGATACCATGGAATGAGTGCAGAAAACAGCTGAAACAACGATAGATGTTCTTTAAAGGAATTAAAGGTTTAGCTGAGAAAGGCGCCAGAAGCAAAAGACAGTCCCAGGGTCGAAGGCGAGGAGGCTCAAACTTTAAGGGCAAACCACTGGGACAGTTAATCACCCTGGGCTATTCTCTTGTGGTATCGATGTAAAAAAAAAAGCCACATTCTGTACGAACGATCCCCCCGATACTCTTTCCCTTCTCATCCTCCGCGAACATGGTTAAATGCTTATCTAGGAGAAAACATGTCTTTGTCTTCTAGTCCTGACCCTTCCCGAGTGCAGCACAAGAAAGACACTTTGTGTGCGCAGTGGGAAAGTGACTGTAAGGCTGTGTCCAGCCCAGGGGTCCAGCAGGACAGTGCGCCGTTCAGTGTGTGATTCAGGATTTCCTAAGCCCACGCGCACAAGAATTCTCAAACGATGGAGCCGAAGAAGGAAGAAACAGAAAATGGGATTCCTGTGTCTGCTTGACGTCAGGCCTGGTTGGGCCATTGTGCGTTTTGAGAAATGGCTATTGCAGAGCTCAACAGTTTCTCTGTTATGCTGGGCCAGCCTCACTGCCCTCCAGTTGTTCTGCAATGTGAGGGCTCAATGGACCCCTTGTCTTGGACATTGCAGTTCCAGCTCCGGGCTGGATCTGAGGAACTGACGGAAAACCTCCTCATATGTTTCCCTGTCTAACGAAAAGTTAAAAACTAACAGATGAATAAACCTGACATTTTATTTGACTATAAATCTGGGAAAAATGTTTTCTACCACTGGTTCATCCAGGGACATCAAAATTTGGCCCCCTGCCATTGTTCCTAAAAGCTATTTTGGAGAGTGCATATACTTAAAGATAGATCACTATCACGTTGAAATAATACACAGATAATTCCACAGTGGCAGGAGTTAAAGTATTAAATAAAGCATACCCTAGCACCTCAGTATCTGATGCCTTGATCTGCAGGACCTGCTGGAGGTAACCGTGCTGAAGTCCATCCTGACATTAAGCCTTGTGGGTGTGTGGAGCAAATGAGTGAAAAAGGAGAGTCACAGGTTCAGGATTTAAAAACATTTATGTGCCTGGCTTGCTTTTTTGCAGTGTGTCTGCAGTTCTGGGAATAAAAACAGCACAACCCAGATCATGGAGCAGTGCCTAGAAGGTGACACCTCGAGTAGTACAAGCACAGCACACTCGGCCAGGGCGCAGGCTGGGAGCTGGCCCAAGAACCATGGAAAAACAGTGTTCCTGCCTAGCTCAGGCAGGCCTGTCAGTCAAGGCATGACTTGAGGAGAGCATCGCTGCAAGCAGATGGTTTTATATTGTAGATGTGAACAAAGTGTCCCACGCATGTGGACACCCACAGACCCAAGGATCTAGTAACTGGCTGCCCTTGATCTGGTACATTTCTCAAGTAATGTGACGTGCTGTTGCCCACTCTGTTGTCAACATACCGCCCCTCCTGCTGTGACAGACCCATCATACAGTATACCGAAGAGTTCTTTTAGCTGAGCCTCTTCTGCTTGACCTACGGGAGATTGATTTCATGCACAAAGATGTAAAGTCAGACAGCCACCTCATCCCAAACGAGGTCACTGTGACCTTCGGGCATGACTGGAAGTGAGGTACAAGTGCCTGCAGGGCAAAACCCAATCAGGCATAGCAAAGAATTATAGGTGATTGGAGAAAACAATAGTCTCCATGCTGTTGAAGCTGACTCAGTGGGGTTCTTCTAATTGTATAAAAGAACTTACAGGTGAGTGACTGAATGCTGGCCTGTAACCAGAACCTACATTCCTTGGAAGAGAATGTGGTCATAACCTCCTTGTGAAAGTGTTAAATCCCTGCCTCTCCGCTTGGGTCTGGATGTCAAGATCAGCCCATCAGATGCTGCCATGCTTTCTGGACACACCCTTCTCCTGCAAGGCTGAGTCGACAGAGCAAGCTGCTTGCGATCAGAGTCCGTCCAGAAGACCAGTCAGCACCAACAACACAACCACATCTGCCCTGGCAAGCAGGAGGAAAACCATATTTAAACCCTCATGGATGGATCTTCTCATGGATAGTTCCAGGGGCATCCATGGTGTGGGGAGTGTCCGACCACAGAAACATCCATGAGCAAGGATCCATGATCCATGAAAACCCTGCTGTAGTGACTCCAAATAATCCTCATTACTACCAGTGAATAGAGATCTGCTGCAATATTCATAGACCAGGCAGGTGTCCTGCCCTGAGACTGTTCCATAGGCCCTGTGTCCAGAGCAGGAGGTCATGGGTGGGCAAGCAAAGACCCTTTGGCGGCTAACTTAGCTGACCACTGTGGTGTCCTTACGAAAGATGTGGATCCCCATGAGAACAGGGGAAAAAATGCTACAGTGCCAGGAACAACACCAGAGGTTCCAGGCCATTCAGATCCCTAACCCAGCCTGCTATTCCAGATGTCTCCACAGCCGTGTGTAGCTCTCACTGGAGAACAGTTCTTCTTAGGGGGATTTGAGCCATGTAGTCTGGATTGAGCCACCAGGATAGGAACAGGGCACCGTGGAGCTTCCTTCAACAGACAGGGAGAAGGTGCCACAGGTCTCTGACATCACAGTCCTGGTTCAGACTCTGGGGAGTTTTTCATGGAAATCCAGGCAGCATCTCTCAGACAAAGCTGTCCACATGCAGCAGGAGAATCCTGTGCAATAAGTGTTTGTAGCCAGGTTGCATGCAATGATGAACTGCCCTTGTCCTGGGGCACAGCTTTCTTGGGGACATGCCTTAAAGATGTGAGCGGGCAGAAGCCAACATCACTATGACGGGGGCCGTGAAGTCTCTCGGCCGTCAAGATGTGAGGTCTGCAAATATTTCGGTGATCCTGGGCACAGTCCTGTGGGAGCCTCAAGAGCAGGTTGTGGCCCAGAGCCCCATGCTGAGACCCCACTGCAAAATATAGGACCCTGGGTCAAGTCTCTAGACCCTGGTCTGAGGGTCTGGTCTGCATTCACTGCACTGGAGGCAGGGAAGGGAGGCTGTGGGGCTTTTCACATTTGGGACCAACAGAGCATCATATTGAGAAGGTAAGCTGGCCTTTGGCATTGCCACAGTTATAAAATAGTTAGCAGGCGCCAGTGTCAGCTCGTGTTAAAGGAAAGAAACAAATCTTTCAGAATCAGTGTTTTGTAAACATAATTACTGTACTGGCAGTAAAAAAGAAATGCAGAAAGGAGCAAGATCATAAAGAGAAAGTGTGCATTGGACCAAACAAAATCATACATAGCAAGCACTGTAGCAGATAGGCTAATTTTGCTAGCTTAATCTATATATACATAGCTAATACTGTATTCATGTTAATATGCAAGCTAAGGCAGGAAATATTACACCAAGATACGGCTTTTACGTAATGTTCCATGATCAGGCAAAATGCTTCCTTCACTGCAGGCGTTTAAGTTTACCAATATTCTAGGTGGGTCCCCAGCCAAATTGTCTGAGAGTCTTGCTAATTTTACTCTCCCTGATCGCCTGCCAGCTGCACTGAAAGAGGTCAGTACTCCCTGTTCCCAGGTGGCAGTACAGTGTGATGTCTCAAGGGACAGATGGGGGAACGGAAGGGAGGGGGGGCATGTTTTTTAATTCGGCATAGGGGGTATCCAATTCTCAGGAAGAATGTGTGGAAGAGTTTAGAGTTATTTTTTCCATAAATTAAAACGCTAGGATAAATTTATTAGCTCCAGCTTTACTGATCAACCTTGGAACTATAGTTTTGCCACACTGTGCAACAGGTAATTTTAAAATGGTATCTTGCAGTTTGTAGGATCGCTGTGCATAACGTCACTGTGTAGATGTTCTATGAGTTTATAATGTATCATTAAATGCAATACTTATAGACAGTAATGCATCTGTGGACAGAAGTTAGATTATTATTAGTTTCAGAGCAGATGTTGTAGTAGCTGCTGTAATAATAATCAGAGCACAGTAGCTGACAGTAGGGTTGACACCCTGAAACCTGATCTGGCCACATCATCTGGTCAGTACTGGAATGGGAGACCTCTGTTGTGCTGTAAATGGTGTTGGTAGAGCTCATCTCTCTAATCCAAAGCCCCAGATGTGGACACTGCACTGAAGCAGGTTTCATCATTCAAGCAATACCTTCAATTAAGCTGTGTTTGGAAGTTTTAGGGGTGTTAACCCCAGTGTCTAGGCTCAATTCTGACCTGGTCTTGGACAATCTGACCTCCCTTTCAGTTGGTGAAGGTGAATCATTTTCTCATTCCTCCCCCTGAGCTGCTGTGGTGGGGCTGCTGGTGCAGAATGGCTGCTGTGTGTCTCCCAGGCGGGGCTGCTGGTGCAGAATGGCCGCTGTGCCTCTCCCAGTTGGCGCGACTGGTGCAGAATGATTCTGTGTGTCGCCCAGGTGGGGCTGAGCTTGAGTGATGCAGAGGGTCCTCTCCAGTAAGTAAAGTGCTTTGGGATCCTTAGGGATTAGAAGCACTATATACATGTAAGGCATTAGAAGCTGTATTAGTAACAGTAGACAGGCGAGTAATACAAATCCAGAATCATAAATTACTCTTTTCCCTTTGCGGTTCACTTTGGAATGGTCAGCTGATATTCATCTCTTCTTGCTGTTGCTAAACTCAGCTGGGGAAAAATGAACGTCCAGACTCACAAATGTACACAATGCCTGCACTCTGAGCACGCTACCAAAGGGGTAAAGGTATAATTTAAACACAGCCTTTCCAATCCTATGCACAGGCACAGCATAGTAAAGATGGAGCAGATCAGCGTGAAATGCAACACAGAAGCCTGAGGCATTAGAGAAACCTGCATGTAAATTTAGGGTGGTAAACTTTCAGAAAGGCAGCCTCGAGAGAGCAGGTGAAGTGGGTAGTGAATCGGGACGGGCACAGTGGGTTTTCTCTCCCATTCCTCCCGGCCTGTCAGCCCCCCTGCTGCCTAAGCGCTGCCCGCGATGACCTTCCCGAGCCAAGAAGCGCCCAGCCTCGCGGCCGCCTCCTGTGCATGTAACTCTAGCCGCGCCGCCGCCCCTGTTTTCTCATCGGGACATTTCTGGTGCGCTCGCGCTCAGCCTCCAGAGCACGGAGGGCGCTTGGGCACGGGGCTGTAATATTATCCCCCCGAAGGCTGGGAATCCGCGGGGTTTAACGACCTGGCTGGCACATCGTATTTTCTCAGCTGCACAATCCGTGGGCCAAGCGAGCTGCGAGCTGCGAGCTGCGCTCCTTTTCACCCATGAAGCAGAGAGAGAGAGAGAGAGAGAGAGAGAGAGAGAGAGAGAGAGAGAGAGATTTATATAATTGTATACCCACTGTCTCTTCTTCTGCAGCCGGGCTGAAGTTTCACTGACTTTATCCAATTACTCCCCATGGATGGCGGCTTTCCTTTTTCTCCCTGAACACGAGGTTGCCGTGTCCTTCAGTTTGCGCACCCAGTAACCTCAGCGGTCCGGGCAGCACATGTGACGAGAATCTGCAGATCAGGTGTGGCGCAGAGTGCCAGCACCAGCAGGCATCGCTGTCCTTCTCCTGCCTTCGCCCTGAGGGTGCTGAGAAGCTACCAGGCCTTAAGCCTCATGCTCTTGTGCCTTCAGGGCCTTGTAAGCATTTCTGAACATCGGAACATCTGGGTATAGATTATACAGCTCATATCTAGATCTGGAAACTACATGCATGAACAGAGGGGCCCTGGGACCCGACACGCTGTTGTAGGTGCAAATAAAAGGAGACATATGGGTCAGCAGACCCTGCGGAGCCTTGGCGAGATCAGCCGGCTGAACTTTGACACGGGCACATAGTTGGCCAGCGGGATGCTGGTTGAACTGGGAACCTCTCGGCCGTGAAAAAGGTGATCGTCTCACTCGAGGGTGTCTGCCGTGGTCAGAGGTGTGCTTCGACGCACTGGACCGTTAGAGCTGGCGGTTTCGCAAAGGAACCAGGAGCAGAAGCGTCTCTCCAGTGCGCTGTGATTCTCCAGCGGGGACCGTTGCCTGTCTGGGCCAGCGGCGCTCAGTCCACAGTGGGCACAGTATTGTATAGATCGTGTGTGCTGGAGTGTGCTGCCCATGGCTCACACCGCTCTGCGCAGCCAAGGCAGGTAGACGAACGCCATTGAGCTTATGTGGGCTTCCCCCATTGTCCCTTTTTCTGGGTCTCTCTTTGCCGAGTCGCTCTGGCAGGAATGGGTTCCTCCAATCCCACAGTGCGCTTTTCTGATGAGACTCGAACCCTGAGATGGCCTGCCGAATACTCTGTCAGGGGGTAGAGGTGTTCGTGGGGCCAGCAGGGGGCGCACACCCTGCGGTCTGTGTGGGTCCTAAAGCCCCAGTATAGTGACGGGGACACTATACTGTAAAAAGGCGCCATCCTTTGGAAGAGATATAAAACTGAGGTCCCAACTCTCTGTGGTCATTAAAAATCCCAGGGCGTTTCTCGAAAAGAGTAGGGGTGTAACCCCGGTGTCCTGGCCAAATTTCCCATTGGCCCTTACCAATCATGGCCTCCTAATAATCCCCATCTCTGAACTGGCTTCATCACTCTGCTCTCCTCCCCACTGAGAGCTGGTGTGTGGTGAGCGTTCTGGCGCACTATGGCTGCCGTCGCATCATCCAGGTGGATGCTGCACACTGGTGGTTGTGGAGGGGAGTCCCCATTACCTGTAAAGCGCTTTGAGTGGAGTGTCCAGAAAAGTGCTGTATCTGTGTTATTTATTTTTTGTAAGATATAGCTGATTGCTGGGGTATTTACTACGTACAGTATTCACCTCCCTTATTACCCCTCTTTCTTCTGCTGTTCCGCCGGACCTGACCGCAGTCCTGGGACGGGATGTGAAATCGCCTCTGGTCCGGCCCTCCGCTGTGTCAGGCTCTGAGCCTCAGTGGCAGAGGCACGCTGGCTGGGCAACGAGGGCACAGCTGCCCCGCCGAGCCATTTGTCACGATGGGCTGAGAGAAGCGCAGATAGAGTTTCAGCGCTTTCCTCCAACGACGGCCGCGCTAAAAATACCGAGCTGGGAGCTTCCATTTCTGTCCCGTTTGCCCCCAAGCCTGAGGCAATGAGAAATGGAAGCCAGCCTGGACATGGGTGGCAAATGTTTCTCCCTGGGGTCCCCTATTCGTCTGCCTCATGCACAGACAGGAAGCCCCACCGCCGTTCGCGACAATTAAGATTTACCATAATTGCAGCTCACTGGGGAAGCAGACGGGATGGGTGCGGTGTTGTGCATTCCCTTACGAGCGTAGAGCACCCACTGGGTTCCAAGAACCCAAAGAACGATCACGCTTCTGTACGCCGCTGTGCTCCCTGAGGATCCAGAACGTGCTCTGCTTCACATCAACACGAAGTGTGCTTTAAAACCCTCTGGGGCTTCCTGCTTCCTTTCATTCCTGTCCCGGAACAGGAAGGGATCGTGCAGGGGCAGCGAGGATCTGATGGGATCCTGAATTGCTTCCAGTTATGGGGAAACTGGCTGGAATTGACCTGAAGGGCAGTTCCCCTGCAGGGGGAGCCGGACGGCTGGGGGGAGACACACCAAGGAGAGTGCTGAAAGTCACTGAGCTCTCCCGCCCGCGGGGCCGATGGATGTATATGTATAGTGCAGGGGTAAAGGTGCCGGCGTAAATCAATCACCAGGCAGCAGGCCGGCTCTCAGCATCACGCGTCCTGTTGATGAGAAGTCCCAGCTGAAGCCACAGCACTGCGTTGCCTCTGCTGGGTTATTTCAGTTTTAAGAGGTTAACGGGGAGCATGTCTACATGTATCACATTGTAGGCGGTAATTAATTGTTATTGAGACTTGGCGTGAGTGATGGGACACAGGAGTGTTTCACAGTGTGGTTGCCCTGGTGATGGCACCCCTCCCCCCCCCTACCCTGAATCCAGTTCTTGAAATGCCCCTCAAAGTGCCCCCTCAAAGAGGTGGGGGGCTCCAGGGTGCAGTGCAGGGGGTGGGGGGGCTCATCCCATGTTTTATCCCGCGGGGGCTGGGGAAATAACAGTTCCCCGGCTATTTCGAGTCGCCATTTATCAGCAAGCAGCAGGTGCGGCCCTCGAAGACAAGTGTATTATTTACTTCCCAGAGGGCAGCAGAATTAACGCCACTCTTTCGCTGCACGCGCCGTGTTCCCCAGAAAGAAGAGGTCAAGGATTATTTCCCAGCGCTTCCTTTCGGTTGCCCGTTGACGTTCGTAATCGGAAATTCACCCCCTGAGCGCTGTACCACTTCGTAGCCCCCCCCCCCCCGCACACAGTCAGTAATCAGTGCTTTTGAGGAGAAATTTAATAATAATAATTAATAATAATTGCTTACACTTATATGGCGCTTTTCTGGACACTCCACTCAAAGCGCTTTACAGGTAATGGGGACTCCCCTCCACCACCACCAGTGTGCAGCCCCACCTGGATGATGACAAATGAAATGACAATTTGTGTTTGCAACCACGTGACACAACCCAACATCCCCACCCGTGCAGCTGCGCAGAAAAAAATCAAACCTGCAGGACCTGCATGGACAGAATTCCATGAGGACCGTGGTGTTCAGGTGTTGCGATGGAGGGGACGAAGTAACTTGACCCAGTCCTGCGTGGGGAGGACCCCTGCCCCTGCCCCTGTCCTGCCCGGCCTGGCCCTCCACCCCCAGGTCTAAGTGGGAAAGGGTAGAAAACGAGATAACAGAGGTTTGCAAATAAGCCGTACAAGAATAAATATCAGCCTGTAAGTTGATTCCTGTGGAATGTAGAAGATCCAGCAACGATACTGGGGCTAAGGGCAACAAGAGGACCTTGTGACAATCAGAACAGGAGACAGGAGACACTCCGTGGCTCACAGAGCCCAGCTGGAGGTCTGGATTAGGCTCCCCAGCTGTGAAATTGGAACTGACTCTGCGGGAGTCCATGAGGAGCCGTCTGATGGGCTTCTACTGCCGTCCGAATGAACAAGGCGGGCCGAGCGATTTCACCTCCTGTGTAAGTGCACTCCTGGATGTGTACACTACGTTGATTTATTCACAGGTGAAGACTTTGGGATTTCTAGGTGAGTCTGGGGGAATGCAGCCATGCGATGTTCTTCTGTTTTGAGCTTTCAGATTTCTTGTATTTTCATGTTCAGAGCTAAGCGTGGCTGAGGATCTGCGCCTGTGGCTGGAAGGTTGCTGGTTCGAGTCCCGCGGCCGACAGAGGAATCCTACTCCGTTGGGCCCCTGGGCAAGACCCTTAACCTCAGCTGCTCCAGGGGCGCCATATAAATGGCTGACCCTGCACTCTGACCCCCATGCTTCTCTCTCCCCATCTGTGTGCCCGTGTGTCTCCTGGAGAGCAAGCTGGGGTCTGCGAAAAGACACATTCCTAATGCAAGACATTGTATACGGCCAATAGAGTGACCTTACCTTATCTTCGTCCCCTTCAGGGCCAGCAGAGTCCTTGAGTCCCCCCCCCCTCCAGGGTCTCCGGAGCGCTGTCAAGTCACGTGGTTCACCGGAGCCGGCGCGAGAATGTGTGTGTCATGGCTGCCGCGGTGCTTCAAAGCGGGTCACATGCTCTACATTGCTGGGGTGTCACCAGCTCTTGTCATATAGAAAACTGCGCGCAATCATTTGTCAGCTGGTGAAAGTCACGAAATGTGCAGAAGCTGCACAGGACAGATACAGGCAGCAGCACTGCTCGTGCTCCTGGGCAATGCCCTTCATTGCCAATATCCTGGAATTACCCCCCCAATCATATGTGAACACACATGGGATTGCTGATCTGGTCAATAACCTCTTGTGTTCAGGGCTTCTCACACTGGTCTGGTGCATTGGAGCACTTCAGTGTATCCAGGTCCTTGGCTGGTATAGAGATCCTGCTATTAAAAGACCAAGATAAGACTCAAAGAGCTGAGGCGTTTTTTTTTGCACTAAATTAGTGCAGAGAGGAGACCTGAAAAGGTCAGTTTGGGAAGCTCTGCTCCAGCTGAAGGTTATGGTGCTTCGATTTCAGTGCAGTTTAGAGCCACGTACAGTAATCTATGTATCGGCCCCTTGCCATCCCAAGCTGCCGTCACTGATCAGCTCTGCCTATTCTTCAGCATTCAAGCCTGTAAAACGTCTTCCACAGCCTTCTCAGAGACAGGAGATATAGTTGTGGCAGGACAGACTAATTGAACATTGCTCTTAGATGACCAGGGTGATCATTTATATTAATGGTACCCCACCCTGCCTCTGGACAACCCCTGTTGTCCTCTGGGTTTCATTCCAGATGAGCTTGCCACGGCTTAGTTAAACCCTTCAGTACACTAATAATTAATAATAATTACTTACACTTATATAGCACTTTTCTGGACACTCCACTCAAAGCGCTTTACAGGTAATGGGGACTCCCCTCCACCACCACCAGTGTGCAGCCCCACCTGGATGATGTGATGGCAGCCATAGTGCGCCAGAACGCTCACCACACACCAGCTATCAGTGGGGAGGAGAGCAGAGTAATGAAGCCAATTAATAATTGGTTTGTTTGCATCTTTTCTGTGGTTTTCGGCTGCGGCGCAGGTCAGGACAGCACAGGCAAGAGTGCATCTGAGCTGACGACAGCAGGGCTGGAGCAAGAACCAGGACCAGGGCTGAAAAATATCCCGTGTTATACCTGGTCAGGTCCTGTTGGTGAGCGTTACCCCAAGCCCAACATGGTTAACAAGCATCCTGCTAGTCAGGCCACAGTGTTTATTCCACAGGGGCTGCTTGCAAAGCCCTTGCCCGTGCTGTCTGCTCACGTTCGGCGTCATGTTGCTCTTGTTCCCCTTTTATCAACCTGCAGATAAGGCTTTTAACTTCTGATTTCATGAGCAGAGGGCAGCACACGTTATTTTCCGTGTATTCCGTGAGGCAGGAGGCTCATGCTAGTCTGTCCATTCTGTTCCCTGCCCAGCCTCTGTTGTCAGCAGAGACACCCCCCGCTGTTCCAGATGCCCCCCTGTCATGAGGAGCGGTTTATATTTCCTGTCCTGCCGCCTGATGCATGCCTATCATTGTGTCATAATTCAAGGGGCTGCACTGCCTTGCAGAGAGCCTCATGTGGGGTTTTTTTTTTCTTTCTTTTCCACTGTGTTTGCCAACAGAGGAACACATGACTGGCACCACACAGTTGGAGACTGGAGTCAGGTCAGCGGATTTACAGGGGAGCTCCTACCCACTCAGGGAAGAGCGTTTGGGTTGAAAATGTGAACTTAACGAGGAGCTGCTCTCTCTCTCTCTCTCTCCGTCGCTCCAGATGAAATATACCTGAAAGCACCTGCTGATCGCGCCGAAACCGAATCGCGTCTTGGCGCGTCTCTCTGGCAGGCCCTGGGTTAGTGCCTGTGGTGAACCACCAGCTGCAGAAGGTAACCGCACCCAACGCAGAGCTGGACATCACATAGCTAGAGAACGGCCAAAAAAGGAAGATAAAGATACCTGCGTTTTGCTCTTGCCAGTAAATTTGCTCACCAGCAGTGGGAGGGTGAAGAACAAGACGGGCCAAACAGATCCTCCGGCTCCTTCGGCTGTTTCTAGTTTGTGTGGTGCTGCAAGGATCTCATTTCCCAGATATTTTAGAAAAAAATATTTTAGATTTTTAATTTGGAAAAAAAAGTCTAAAGTTTAGAAATATTGAATGAAAAATATCCTAGTTTTTTTTTCTTTTTTCTGTGTGTTAGTAGGCTGGCAACTTTCTCAAAAACGTTTGTACATGGACTTTGAGAAAAAAGTTGACCCTCCCCCATCAGTCTGTATCAATACGACAACCTGAAACCAAACCGTCAAAGGCTTCTCGATTTGATTTTAAAGCTGGTTCTACTGAAAAGCTAGAGCTAAGTGAAGGACAGTCAGAGGTCCTTCTCCAGTGACATTTCGTGCTCCTGTGAAGGTTGCTGTTGCCTGTAAAAACTCAACCGAGCTTTTATTACTGAACCTTCAGGTCACGTCACGGTGGCCCTTATAGAAACTGTGGAAGAAGCTCCAAGATCAGTTTCCAGTCCCATGATTCCCTGGGGTCTTCCCATCAGACCCTGTGCAGGCCACATGCTGCCAGTGCTCAGCACGTAAATCACACAGCAGAATGGAAGTACATTTTAAATCCTTTTAATTGAAATTTTAATTTCCTCAGGAGGAAAAAAAAAAATCACATAACCGTAAAACCTTCACAAATATATTCAAACAGAAATACTTTATATATTATGATATAAGCACACATAAAAAAAGGAAGTTATATTAGTCTTACATGTACGCGCTGTTAAAAAAATAACGCTGTACTAAGTGCACATAGCTGCTCACGTGTTTTTTTTCTTTATCACATTTTGTCATGTGCGACCTTGGATTGTGTGTGAAGGTCCTTAATACCAAAGCACATATTCTTCCCACGGAGAATATCCTGTAAGGCAACACTTGTGCTATTAACAGTAGCTCCTGCCCATTGTCTTCCTGCCCGCGCACACAGGCCAAGGGGAATGGCACCACAGACAAAGCGCTTGGTACCAGCATGAATTAAGGAGATCCGAACCAGCTGTACATCTAATGCGTTCTGTATAGTTTACAGCAGTGCAAAGGAGACGCGGGGATATCCATGAGATTGTTTCGTTTAATTACCTGAAGGCTAAAAAGACCTGATTTGCATAAGGCACTATAAACTTTTTTCTGCTAGCCTATTGTAAACTAGTGTAAGCGACTCTGGGCGGGACCCCTGGCATAGTCTGGCATTCCCTGGCACCGAGGAGAGACGCCCAGTTGGCAGAGGGGGCTCCGACCGCCCTGCAGACCCGTTCACAACACGAGGCACTTGCTCACAACCTGGCATTGCATGAATACGGTGACCAGCCTTTTATATATGCAGTTTTTTTTTTTAAAGAAGCCAGTTCTACAGAAAGCTGTGTGCGAACACGAGTGTGCTGGGCAGGCCTGGTCCTCAGGGTGCACAACCACCCCCCCAGAATAACTTTCTGATCTTTATCCATAATAAATGGCCTGATGCCAACTTTGACCTTTTTCACCCCCCCCAAGCACGTTATATATAGAAAAGTACAACAACCTTTGAAATACAGGACCAATTGCTGGAACACTGCTAAAGTCAAACCCTGTCACCCACTCACTGGCTAGGGTCATGCCCACTTCAGCAATACCCCTTTGGGAACATGAGTCTGGACCTCTAATTGGACCTTACAAGCCCTAATGCTGCCTCAGACTGGATGTATGGTCCTCTCCCGCACATGACAGCACCATGATGTAAGCCCCTCCCCTCTGCCCACAACCCCCCCCCCTTTTCCCAGAATCCCACACTCTGTGTGTATCCATTTCCAGCCTTATAAGGGCCCATCTGCAGAAAAAAAGTTCCACCCCCTATACCATCTGCCACTTGGAACTCTTGATATCTTCCACAATTAAAAAAGGTCACTTGTTTTGTTTTGTTTTTTTACAGCAAGGAGACAATGACACAAACTTGAAATAAAAGTCTTGATAGTTTCCAGCTGAAAAGGTGGTAAGAGAAGAAAAAGCCCCATCACGCTCCCCCCCCCCCTTTTCTAAAATAGTCTCTCCCAGGGAGGGCGGGGGGGGCAGGCACGTGGATCAGTCAGCCAATCACTCAGCGCATTCTGAAGAGGCGGTGCCACGCAGCCAGGTGGGCTCCAAAGGGGCGGGGCCAGGCAGGCCACTGTGACGGCAACTGCAAGTGCTTTCCACTCAAGGGCTCAGAGCTGGTTTCCTCTGCTCCTACTCCTCTTGCAATCAGAAGGGTAAAGTGTCCATGAAGATTTTGTCCACGATGGGGGGTGGTGGGACCAGGTCCTCCAGTTTCAGGTAGAAGATGCGCTGCAGGCCCTGAGTGCACAGTGTCCTCAGCTCAGGCAGTTTCCCCAACAGTTTGGACAGGTAGTTGGGACGGCCTGGATCGCTCATGGTGCTGGACACATGGTCTTTAAGGCAGGTGATCAGGCGATTTTGGAATTCCTCCACCCTTTTGGGCTCCTTGAGTCCGTGACGGTCTAAGGGAAACAACAAGAAGGGTTTTAGGGACAAAGGGTCAAGGTGCAAGAGATGAAGGTCTCATCCAGATGACAGAAGTCTAAAGGTTAGTGTTAGCTGAGGTTCTTTGCAGAGACGTAGCGGTGTGTGTGGGATCGTGCTCACCTGCGATGATGACCAGGGCGGCCAGGCAAGAGAAGGAGGACACGTCAATGTCCATGCGGTGCAGGCTCTGGGAGAAATCCATGATGGAATCAATCCAGTCGCCGAACCCCCGCACGCACTGCGTCCGGTGCATCACCACCCCATTACAGAAGATCAGCTCGTTTTTCTCCGGGTTTGACCTGCAGGACCCAGGAGAGAGACCAGTCAATCCCCTGCAGATCTAGGCCTAATCTCTGAACAGCTGAGAACCTAATCAGTAAAACAGCTGAATCCGTTTTACTTTTTGGCATTCAACATACTGTTTCAGCTAATTCAGCTGGCCAGTGCACAACAAGTGGGTGATGCATATCCCTAGACCTGTCAAATCACTGCACAGCCAATCCTAAAAACCCGCGTTTTAAGTGTTGGGGCTGGCAAACCCGACCTCTTTGTCTGTGCATTTTCATTCCAGCTCGGCTCTTAATGAGCTCAATCAGCTCATGACTGGCTTAATGACTTCAGGTGCTGCTGCTTTGAAGACGCCTAGAAAACCTGCAGAAACACTGACCCTGCTAGAAAAAGACTGGACATCCTGCAGACACACTGACCCTGTGTCACACTGAGATATGCTAGGAAACCCCTTTTTAAGCAAATTTTAGGTTGACTTTTCACCCGTTATATTACTGAATGGCTCTGTGGCTAAGGATCTGCATCTGCGGTTGGAAGGTTGCTGGTTCGTATCCTGCGGCCGGCAGAGGAATCCTACTCTGTTGGGCCCCTGAGCAAGGCCCTTAACCCCAACTGCTCCAGGGGTGCTGCATAAATGGCTGACCCTGTGCTCTGACCCCCAGCTTCTCTCCCTGTCTGTATGTCTCATGGAGAGCAAGTTGGGGTATGTGAAAAGACACATTCCTAATGCAAGACATTGCATATGGCCAATATGAAAGCGGTCAGTACAAGTTCTCCAGGATTTCTGGATACAGAGACTGCACAGCCTGGGCTCGGAGGTCAGCGGGACCAGGAGAGGACGGGAGCCGCGATACGGACCGGGCTTGTCCGTACCTGTACGCCAGCCGGAGGATGAAAAGCTCCACGAAGGCCGACTCGAGCAGCAGCTCCTGGTCCTCGGGGCAGAAGGCTGTGAAGCCCGGGATGGTCTCGGCCCATTTGCGGATCACATCCATGGAGCCTGTCAGCAGGTCGTAGAAGCGCCGGATGTCGTTGGCGTCTTCCTTCTCCGAGAGGCTGGTCACTGTCTCCTGGTACTGCGAGAGGGGAGGACGGGGGTCAGAGGCTGCTGGGCCTCCAGCAGGAGGGCAGCGGCGACAGGCTGGCAGCCGTTTCCAGCGGGGCATGGCGCCAGTGCTTTCGCAGGGCGTGCCAGGCTATGGAGAGGCCCGGCAAAGGCCCAGCTGTGAGGCTGCAGGCTGGTCTTTACCTGGGAGTAGTCCAGCTTCCCCACGGGGGGCTCGGCGTCGACGTGCGCCCGGACGAGGGAGGCGATGACGTTGACTGGGGGCGTGGCGGATGAAGGGTCCAGGGTGCTCTTTGGTTTGGATGGCAGACGACCCCTGCGACCTTTCAAGCTGTCGGTTCGGACAACTAAAAAGAGAGAAAGAAAATCCCGTCTTCAATAAAAAAGATCTCTCTACAATCAGCTTATGTCTTAGGACTTAACTTGTGTTAAGGTTTTTGGAGAAGATAAGCTTTCCGTTTTCCCTGAATGCTTAACCACACTTTCACCCTTTGTATTTTTTTAAAAGCATCTTGATCATCCATGTTACTCTAGATCCAGGCCTGTGAATGGGCTGATCAGAGACACCGGGAATCTGTATGACAGGTTCCCATCCTGAAAAGAAACAGCCCCATTCCTCTGGTGTTCTGGTTTTTGGAGAGGATAAGCTTTCAGTTTTCCCTAAATGCCAAACCATACTTTCACTTTTTTTTCCTTTTACATGTATTTTTTTTTTTTAAATGTCTTGATCATCCATATTATTCTAGATAAAGGGCTGGGAATGGGCTGATCAGAGATATATCCAGAATCTGCAGAACGGGTTCCCATTCAGAAATGAAACAGCCCCGTTCCCCATGCACAGCCATTCAAAGAAAGCAATGTGTTTTTTTCACATGCAGGTGGAGCCTGGAGTGCACTGCACTTCCTGATAGTGCTGTTGAACAGGTTCTTCTGGAGTGTGCAGCCAGTACCCTCTGCCCCGCCCTGCCTCGCCCCACCTCACCTTCCTTCACCATGCCCACAGCCAGGCACTTCTGGAATCGGCAGAACTGGCAGCGGTTTCGCCGCCGCTTGTCCACTGGGCAGTCCTTGTTGGCCAGGCACACGTATTTGGCATTTTTTTGCACAGTACGCTGTGAAAGACACAAGACACAAGAGATGAGATGGACGAGCTGCTGCTGTCGGAGCTCTGCTGCACGGGCTGGAGAAATCCACCGCGCACGCTGACCTGGATGACTGGCAAGGATAGCAGGGAAAGGCAAAGGTCACAGGTCAGAAGGTCGGAGGTTACAGGACCTCAATGATTACGACAGGAGGATGGCCAGGACTCGTGCAAGTGCAGAGCAACGTGCTTGATTCAGAAAACTGATGTTCAGGACAGATGACAACAGCCAAGCCTTTCACCCCAGCTATTCTAAAGCCCAATCATTTGCCATTTCTCATAGCTATATAACCCTAACCCTAACTCCCCCACCCCATCTCAGTTCATGCGTCCCTCCTCCAACACAGCTCCCCCTTAGCAGCTGTCCACGTGCTATGTGCTAATAATATTATTCATTCTTTTTTAAAAAAACGCCCTGGGATTTTTAATGACCACAGAGAGCCAGGACCTCAGTTGTATGTCTCACCAGAAGGACAGCGCCTTTTTTTTCTTACAGTTTAGTGTCCTAAATCACCATGCTGGGGCATTAGGACCCATACGGACCGCAGGGTGAGCACCCCCTACTGGTCCCACTAACACGTCTTCCAGCAGCAGCCTTAGCTGTCCCAGGAGGTCTCCCAACCATGTACTGGCCAGTTGAGAATTGCTAAACTCTAAACCCCTTGTCTCTTGCCGAACAACCCCCCCCAAACACATTCACTTCACCTATTTCTTGCTCGAACCCGGGCCGCCTACCTTGAAGAAGCCCTTGCAGCCCTCGCAGGTGCGCACCCCGTAGTGCTGGCAGGAGGCGCTGTCCCCACACACGGCGCAGCGGCCCTCGTTCGTCCCCGGGCTGCGGGCCTTGGGCGACGCCAGGGGCCCGTCCAGCAGGGCCGGGCTGTCCAGCGGGCCCTGCTCCAGCGACAGGGGGCCGAAGGGCAGCGGGGAGGAGTGCTGGGGGTGCCCGTAGGGGTCGGGGTCCGACAGCGCAGGCGGGTGCGGGTGGTGGTGGTGGTGGGGGTGGGGGTGCTGGTGCTGCCCCAGGGGCGACTGCTGCTCGGTGCGGGGGCTGAAGGTGAAGAAGGAGGAGGGCGGCTGGGGGAGAGGGGCCTTGTCGGCGCCCCAGCCGCCGGGGGTGGGGGAGTACGGACTGAAGGGGGAGTCCCAGACGGAGACGGGCTGGTTCTGGAAACCCGGGGTGGAGGGGGAGGGGGCCGAGGCCGGGCTGCCATAGTAGTCCGAGCCACAGGAGGACAGAGTCTCGTCCAGCTGGCCCAGCGAGAAGGAGCCCGGGTAGCAGCCGAACACCTGGAAGTCATCCAGCTTGATGGCGGACGGCTGGCCGGCGCCGGCGGGGGAGGGCGAGGAGGAGGAGGAGGAGGCCGAGGCGATCTGGCACAGGTAGGCGTCGAACTCGCCGGCGTAGCCGTCCATGAAGGTGCTGAAACTGGGCAGGGAAGGAGCGGACAGCTGGTCCCGCTGGCCACTCAGGTCCATGGCCAACTTGGTGCTGAAGTCGGGGCTCAGGAACTCGGAGTTGTAGTTCTCGTAGGGCAGACTCCCATACTGGGTTTGAACACAGGGCATCTCTAGGGAAGAGGAGCAGAGAGCTGGGCTTAGTTCGGATGAACGCTGTGTTTTTACAAAAAGAAACCATTCATCCAAAATCGCCGAGCGAGGGCTTATCAGATCGCCACACCGGAGCACACAAAGCAAAAAGGAACACGAAGTGAGAAGTGAGGGCCGGGAGGTGTGAGTGCTATTGTTAATTATGACCCTCTGCAGAGAGCAGCTCTGGCTGCTGTAACAAAGGCGCAGTCTGTGCTGGCTGCGGCTGGAGGGCTCCCAGGCCAGCGTGCCATGCGGGATCCTCCGGGCCCGTTTCAGGGTCCTTTCTGAATCCGGCTTTTCACAATGTGGCTGAACATTGAGCAGGCAAATGAGCAGCGGGCGTATTGCTTGAGCTGACAAGTTTCTTAGCAGGTTTCGTTAACTAGATGTCTGCATCCATCTCCTGATGTCAGCAATGACCTCACTATTGATGTACAGCTGTAAAAAAGGATTGAGGCTGCTTGTCCGGTCCACAGCTTCAGAAATGAAGTGTTGGTCCTGTACAGCTCTAAGTGAGCATGTAAGGGGTCACCAAATAACATGTCTTGAAAATGACGCCGTGCATGTATGCATTCTCCGTTTTGCATGGGTCTGATGTTCACACTGCCGGTGCCGGTACAACTGCACAACACGAGGAAGGTTACAAGCGAGAGGGGAGCACTGGGACCGTGCAGGTCCTTCGGTGGGAAGTCTCACACTCAGCACTTTGGACAGGGTTGATGCCACATTTTGCAGCTCGGCTCCGTTTTAAAACATACCTGAAAAGAGGTCTAAAACAATAAAACCAGCCAAGCGGATGGTTTAGAAAGAGCCTATGGCTCTGGCGGCCCAGGTGCGATGGACAGCGGAGGACGGAGGGCATTCCCGGCGCAGGCAGGGGGGGAGAGACCACCCCCGAGCACCCCTGTCAGACAGACCCTGCCCGGTGCATCGGAATAATGACATGGGCTTCCCCGCCCCCCGACTCAGCGGGGGGGAAGTCGACTTCGCCAGTGGGATCCCCGGCACTGGTTTTCAGTTTCGAGAAGCCCCAGGTGTGGAGGGCTCGTTACCGACCTTTCTGCCCTGAAAAACCCTCCATTGGGCACTCAGCATCCCCGCCACCCCCCCGGCCTGGAGACTAACGAGGCCTGGAGGCGAGTCGGGTTTCGGAGGCACACAGCCAAGGGGGCAGGTGGGGAGGAAGGGGGAGGACGAGGAGGTGAAGGGCACTTAATTCAATCTGAAGTCCGACTCCCCGACTGAACTGGCCACGATGGCGTGAGCAGCATTTCAGCAAAGCACACTGGTGTCCCCAGGCCTCCTCCCAGCTGATTCCTGCCCCGGCCTGATTCCTGCCCCGGCCTGATTCCTGCCCTGGCCTGATTCCTGCCCTGCCTGATTCCTGCCCTGCCTGATTCCTGCCCTGCCTGATTCCTGCCCTGGCCTGATTCCTGCCCTGGCCTGATTCCTGCTCTGGCCTGATTCCTGCCCTGCCTGATTCCTGCCTCGCCCGATTACTGCCCTGGCCCGATTCCTGCCCTGGCCCGATTCCTGCGCTGCCTGATTCCTGCGCTGCCTGATTCCTGCTCTGGCCTGATTCCTGCCCTGCCTGATTCCTGCCCGGCCCGATTACTGCCCTGGCCTGATTCCTGCCCTGGCCTGATTCCTGCGCTGCCTGATTCCTGCGCTGCCTGATTCCTGCCTGGCCCGATTACTGCCCTGGCCTGATTCCTGCCCTGGCCTGATTCCTGCGCTGCCTGATTCCTGCGCTGCCCGATTCCTGCCTGGCCTGATTCCTGCCCTGGCCTGATTCCTGCCCTGCCTGATTCCTGCACCTTCAAGCTTCTGCCACCCAGCTGCCGGAGACAAGCCTGCAGCTTGGCCACTTCCCGCAGGAACCAGGCGCAGAGCCGCCGTCGCTCTCGGAAAGGGTGGCAAACGTACCCGAGGGCGGGACCGAACGACTCCAGAGGAGCGATCGGCTTTCCTCCAGATCCCCGCTCGGCTCCCTCACAGTGCCAACAAGCAGCGAGTGTTTTGGGGTTTTTTTTTTCCAGCTTGCGAGGAGGAACTTCAATCCTCAGGGGTTCGGTCGAGATCTAAGACGGTTACAAATCAAGGGGATTCCGCCTGATCGCGACACCTGAACAGAACTGCCAGGTTCACCGCAGGGATCTCACTCTCATACCTGCGTCGCTCCAGCAGATGAAAACAAGATCATCTACTAGACCTGGTAGCTCCTCTCGATGGAAAATGTCTACATTTCCCCACTTTGCACTTTCCATGAACTCACCCCGCCTCTTAAACAAACTGCGGTCAAAACGAAACGCACTGAAATCAGAACCTCGACTTTGCTGCCTCAACACAGCCCCGTGTGAAACCCCAGAGGCAAGCGCTCCGCAGCCCCAGAGTGCTGAAGCAAGTTCCTCGAACCCGCGCTGGGCCGTTGTTTCAGTTCGCGCTGCCATCCTGCATGAGGACCTTTCGCCTGCTTGCTTTTGCGTTCGAAACAACTTGGCCGCGCCGAAAGACTGCTGGAGTCACAATACAAAAGGATCTGAAGCTGCTTCTCTTTGCGTCTGACCCAACACAGGAAAACAGGCCTTGCGGAAAATTGGGGGCACCACTGCACTGAGCACACAGGCCTCGACCAGATCAAACCGGCGGTATGAATACTCCTCCTCGTGTAGCTGTGGGCTGCTCTGCGAAAGGGGTGTTCTTTAAGAGATGCCCTCTTTAGCTCACAGTATTGAAGAGCCCACAACTGTGTTGTTTCTCTGCCGGTGTGTTAACGGTATGCACACAAACACTTGCTCAAGTCCACTCCCCGGCTGTGACTTTATTCAAGTCAACGAGAGCGGGTTTTTTTTTGCCTTATATAAAAGGCCTAATCACGAGCAAGTTCCACAATCAGGGCCTGAGGAATCAGCACTCATTTAGAATACCGTGTACAGTTTTGATCTCCATGTTACCAAAATAAAAGATACTGAAGTGGTGGAATCAATCCAGAGAAGCGCAACCAGATATACCTCCAGGGCTGTCTAACGCTGGCAGGCTGTAAGAACTGGACATTTTAGTCCCCGAACACAGAAAATGATGAAGCAAGTATTCAAACCCCTGAAAGGCCCTGAAAAGTCTACCTGGCAGACGTCTTCAGAATAAGCACTCTGCACAAAGAGTTGTGGGAGTATGGAACAAGCTATGGTACAGAGCCATGGTTCTCTGAAGGAATGCAGAGCGGGCAAAGACCCTCAGATCAATTAGATACAAGCAAGCAAGCAAACAAACCGGAAGAGCGAAGTGCCCCCCTCTGAAATGCAATCGTTCTTTCTTTTTACTGGTCTAACACGAAAACTGGAACTCCTGTCCGAACATCTAGTGATGGTTCTGGAAGCCTGCAACCCCCAAGGGATTTTCTTTTGTCTCCGTTTCAGTTTGGCCACAGTTTCGGGACCGTTTTACATCAACTGCCAATCCCCCCCAAGAAACTCTTGCATACACTCTTCTGTAGTAACACCACTGGTGACCCTGGGACATGTGTGTGTATATATATCCACCCCAACTAGATTCCAATCACAAAACCATTAAGGTTAGTCACGTGGTGGATATGAGCCGCACATGACTTAATTGATTTACTTAGTTGTAGCTTTATCCAGTACCTATGTAGACTATCAAAGCAATTTCAATCATGATTCATGACATTCTGCTGATCGTGCTTGTTCGAAGAAACAGCGGCTTTTTAAAATCACTTAAGACCCGCAGAGCCCCGACAAACAACCCTACAGTACCTGCCCTCTGCATTGTTTCTCAACAGGAATTTTGTTTTAGTTAAAATATATAAATCGAGCATCCCTTCTCATGACCTCAGCCTGGTTATTCATTTCTCATTTCTACGCGATATCCTTCAGCCTCGGGTTGTCCCAGGACGACGCCCGGGTTGACACGACACGGCGCTCCGAAGGGGACGAACTGCCAATTCGGGACAGTCCGGCGGGGCAGCCCGGTGTGCCCCACGGCCACGGCTGAGAACACGCGCAGGGCTCCCAGGTGTCCGTAGCACCTCTGCTCTGTGGGATTCATAATCACTAAAACAGAGTCTCCGCGTTTTTAAATGCGCTGAAAAAAAAACACAATCGCATCCGCGGAGCGTACAGAATTCCCTCTTTGGATTTTCAATGTTAAAGCCCGTGTGTTCAATGTTAGATTCCATCCAGAGCTTTATAGCCATCAAATCCAATGTGTAGCTGCGCTGCGGACTAGAGACCACCAAGAACAAGGCACTGTTTTGACAAAGGAAAAACGACAAAGTCCCTTGTAGAATTCAGAATGAAAGCCTGGGACAGATCGAGCCACAACGCAACCTTTCGCCGGCGCTGGAAAGCGCCTTTCTACTGTCCTCGGGAGAGGTGGGCGTTCCCTGTGCGCTCGGCTTCGCCGGGAGCTCGCCTGGGAGCGGGACAGCGGGAGCGCCGGACAGCGATTTCCTCACGTCCGTATCTGTCCAGCTTCGAACAGGTGACGACGCGAGCACTAGACAGACGCACTCTTCAGCGTGTGTTAAAATATCGAGCCACAACACGGCGGTCAGCGAACGACACGAATGTTGCCGGCATGCAGCTCTGTAAGAGCCGTTAGCTGTCGGCAAGATGCAGCCGCTTGTCAAGAGTCGAAAGAAACGGGCTGACCCACGATTAAACACCACGTTATGAGTCTTAGCACAAGTCAGCAAGCGATGTCCTGTCCTGTACGACTGACGGTACGTCTTTTCCCAATGCAACACGCCTATAGGTAACTTTTCTGCCCGCTGTCACTCAGACTGTACATCTGCACTTCGCCACTCCGGTCAAAGTGGATTTTAAACGCCAACATCTACACTAAAGATAATCATAATAACATCCACACACTGCAAATAGAAGCAAGATGTTGTCGCCTACCTGCTTTATATACAGCTCCTGTTGCCGATAACGCAAACAATTTGTATTCCAAATGATACCCGTTTTAATGCCTTTACCAGTATCACATGTCCCCGGTCGCTCAACTTCTCTAAGCTTTCTGCTGCTAAGCCTTTTATGCCACCGAATTTTATTGCCCAGTGACATCACACAGCATAGGCGTCCTACGCGCCATATAAGGTAATGGGGCGGGAAAGCTTTCCGGCCGTGGGCCAATGGGACGGCCCAGCGCCGACGTCCTAGTGGCTGACGCACACGGGATTCCATTGACGCAAACAGGCCGGGCGGATTGTCTGATCTAAAAATAGCCCCGGAGCGACAAGGCTACACGCGCTGGGGCTATTACTGCCTGGAATGGGCTAAATATAGGCGGACGATGACATAAATAGGAGCCAGGAAAGCAAAAAAAAGGATAACTCTCAAACCAGAGGCGTTGCATTATGGATAAAGTGTTTATTATAGAAGCACGCGGTGTGACGAAGGGCCGAGAGCAGTGTTTCCGCGCTCCGGGACCAAGCCTGTCCCGGATCCAAGAGGGATTCCCGTTTCGGTTGTGACGGTTGTCTTGTTTGGGTTTGACAAGCTGCACGCAAAAGTAAAGTAAAGTGAAACCACCCGCCGATATCATGTGGTGTCTGCCCGCGACATTAAGAAAAAGGCTATCATCACATTAAATACAGTGCTGTACATTCAGATACAGTACAGTGGATCCTTAGGTTTTGCATCTTAACAAATGAACAAAAACGTAATTTCTCGTTACGACTCGTCCCTTCGCCTCCCGTATGTTTCTTTTTGTTGTTGTTGTTGTTGAAAAACTTGTAGATTTTTAACTGCCCTAAGGAATAATTCGTTTTTACATTCTCCTATACACTTCAAAGCACGTGAGGTATCGGAACTCTTTAACTTCAATCGACTTTTCTTGCCGTGCGATGCTACCACATATATATTTGTACCCCAGTGCGTGCCAGTCACAAAACGTGTAACTGAATGTAAAACAAATGCAAAGAAAAAAAGAGGCGATGATGACATTCACGTATGAACCAATTTTCAGATATTCCCTTTATAGGACTCGTTTACAAAAAAAAAAGTCTAGGCTGCGCTAGGCTCTGTGTAATTAACGACAGTCTTTTTTTAAAAAAATGCATTCTTCCGTTATTAGAGAATAGTCAAACTAATACAGAATAAAACGCACAAAAGGGAGAACTACCTTCAATGTCATGGGTTTTACATTACACTCTGGCACCGTATTTGGCGAATGGAATACTCTGTGACGTCAGCCGCTGTTCACGTGACGCGTTCCTTTCACCTCGGCGGGGTGACCGAGAGGAGTTCGCGCTCGTGAGAGAGAGAGACACGAGCAGCGGGCAGCGCTAAAAGACACTATTTCTTCATTCGAACATGTTTGGGCAAGGGTTTGACCCATCCCTCTGTCGTTTCCTTTCTTATTTAAAAAAAGGGGGTAGGAGGCAGGAGAAGCAGAGCTACAGTGACGCAGAGTTGGCAAAAAGCCTGGTTTTTCCTGCCCGAGCGAAATCACGTTCAGGACAGTTGCTCGGCTGCTGGGCGTCAGCGTTAACCCCCGACCTACGTCGTGACCCTAGAGGTCACCACGCGTTTCCACTTTAGTCCACCAGTATACGATAAGATCATTGTATTGGCTATATACAATTTCTTGTATTGGGAATGTGTCTTTTCACATACCCCAGCTTGCTCTCCAGGAGACACACAGACTGGGAGAGAAGCTTGGGGTCAGAGCACAGGGTCAGCCATTCATACAGCACCCCTGGAACAGTTGGGGTTAAGGGCCTTGCTCTGGGACCCAATGGAGTAGGATTCCTCTGCTGGCTGTGGGATACGAACCAGCAACCTTCCAGCCACAGGCACAGATCCTTAGCCACAGAGCCACCGCACCGCCCTCAGTATAGTAGTGGGATTCTGCGCACACAGTGATGGCTGGATGTACGTCTGGTATCGTGCTGCATGTCCCTGAATCTGAAGATGTGCACTCGGGCAAGCATGACGTTCAAGGTTTTATAACTATTTTCAAGAGACACCTAAACAACTCTATAAGCGGCCAGCACATTGACATAGTGGTTTTCGCTGCAGCCTCACTGCTTATTGTCCTGGGTTTGATTCTCATGTAGGGCACATTCTGTGTGGAGTTTGCATGCTCATTTTTGACATGCCGTTTATGTTAACTGGTGTCTCTTAATGGCGTAATTGTGTGCTCTGTACGCGCACTCTGCAGCAGACAGCCGTCTCACCCTGCTTGTGTCCCGTGTGCTTACAGGACAGGCTCTGGGCTGCAGCAGAGCAAGAATAAGTGGCAATTAAATGATCTTATTACAACCAATAATAAATGACTTTTTAATAATGAGTGGACTGATCCTGAGGGGAACATGAAGGAGACGGATTTCAGGATTCACGGTTGTTACAATGTCAAGGCCTGCCGCATTAAAATGGGCCTTTATGTACGAGTGAGTCAGGCCCCATGTGTCACTCAAGCCTCAGCTACCAAACACCTGCAATGTTTGTGCCTGCTCCATTTAATGCTGGGTGTTGTGTTACACACAGTGTATTGCTGTGGCCAAGGCTGCATGTTTTAGCATAGCAGGATGCTGTGCTGTGCCAGAACACTGGAAAATAAACCCCTAGGAAATAAACCGTGGTTTATGTAGTACTCAGTGAAAGCTGCCGTTCACCACCTGCTGTGTTGTGTCTATATGTTGGGTTGCTTGAGTTGCTTGACTATATATATATACACGCAGTGGGAAAAAATTGAAATACTCTTCACAGACCTTGAGAGAAACCCTGTCGTATGTCCCTTTGCTCTTCAAGTGCGGTTTCAATAAAGATCTGTCTTATGAATTAATCAAAGGTGTCAGAGTTCCTGGGGGGCTGTGACACTTGGTTTCAGCGTCATAAAAATGAGAATCTTTCGACTCCACTTACTTTTGATACCTAGTTTGTGTGTTTGGTGGATCGTCTTGCAGGAAGTGGACAGAAACCCGCTGCGTGCCGAAACCAACACACGGCCCAGCGGGATGCACACACAGAGAGCCTTTCTTTCCCTGCCTCAGAAGGGTTTTTGTCCCACTGTGCGGCCTGGGACAGCTCTGCGTAAGCGTCCTCAAAGACGGGGTGAAATGACTGAGCCGTGCTGCATTCCAGCCATCCTCACCACCTCGGACTGACTCTCTCTGCCTCACTGCTCCCCAGGAGAAACAAAGAGCTGTTGAGTCACTTTGGCAGAACATCCTCTATTTAGTGTTGAGTGGCGGGAACAGACGCCGTCCGAGCTGTGGAGCAGAGCTTCGATACCCGAGAGGAACAAGCGAGGCCCCCAGCCAAATCATCCCCAGAAGAAATTTGGTCCCACCCGACTCGTATTCATATCATAGTGTTTGGAAAATGCTAAGTTGACTGTGATAATGAACGTGCAAACCCCCCCCTCCCCCCAGAAAAAATAGGTGGAAAAAACAGGTTCGGGGTTGTCTGGAAAATTGGATTGACAACGGAAACCGCAGAATCATGTGGAAAAAGGCGACACGACAAACCACAACTCTATCCTTGCTTTCCTTGTACACAGCTGCAATCATCAAAACAACTGCAAACATTTGTCTTAAAGGTGGCGTGCCAGGCATGACTGATTGCTTTGCATTTTTAGAAGAATGAACTGAGCAGCAGATGGCAAAATTTGAACCGACATTAGATAACAGAATATGAAGGAGACAACAGAGACTAGAGACTCTTCTAACTGCTTGGTCTCCCCTGCCCTGTTCACTGCCTGGTATGGAATGCCCCGTTTACCAGCGGCAGCGCGGTGAAGCGAATGCGAGACTCATCCATGAAATGCGCTTCACAGGTGCAGAAGACTTTGTCGGACCAGTGGATGGTGCTCCGCTGTCTGGATGAGAACTTCCAAACCAATGTCAGCTACAGTGACCAGGACGCAGCAGGGCCAGCAGGAGCTGCGGTCTTCAGGACGGGATGCTAAACCGAAGTCCTGTTGACACAGTCGTTCAAGAGTTCAGGGCGCTGTCTGTCAGGCGATCTGTAAGCCGGTGGCAGAAATGTGCAGGTGTGCAGGGTGACTGCGTTGAAAAATCCAGCAGTCTTCCTCATCTGCGAAGTGTACTAGGTGGATAGTTTAAGAAGAAAGCCTCTTCACTTGTTCGTGTTGCCCTTGTGTAACAAGTACTTCTCGAGCTGGCAGCGGGTCAGGGTTCCCATCATGCACAGTGTCTTTGTTGTACCCGGCTACTGCCCATAAACTAACCCCGTGCAAGGTGCCTGGGCGACGCCCTGCCCCACTGTACTCTGAATCAGATCCTCAGCTCACCACGTGCAGCAGGTCCCGAGGTGAAAAGCGATATGACACGGAGAGAGAGAAAAAGGAACCTTTTGTTGAAACGTTTTTCCGTTTGTGGTCAGAAACGCCAGAACTGTTTAAGGTCTCTTTTCGACATCCTTACTGTGCTGGAATGTTTCTCTTTATTGCAACTCTGGTGGGATCTCAGTTCTACCTCAGAAAGTTTATTTTGCTGAACCAGGATCTGCCTTTTCCACGGGCTGAAGCAGATCCGGATTTAGGGAGGGCTAAGGGCTTTCCAGGACTGACACAAGACAAGGGGGGTCAGAGGGCAGCAGGCTCAGACGCCTCACAAAGCCCCTTATTATTCTTTTATGAGTGCAAGAGGTTTCTTCTGAGGATCTACACTGAGAGAACCCCTTTCCATCCCGAGCTTTGTGCTGCAACCCCATAGCCCAGTGGTTCTCAAACTTTTTGGACCAAGTACCACCCCTAATCCAACCAAAGCATCCAAGTACCACCTACAAGTCATCATCTCATAGGAACCCCAGAAATTCTCAATGACCAACATGAGCGCGCGTGCACACACACTCACACATACATATAATAAATATTATAATAATAAACTTTATTTGATATAGCGCCTTTAAAGGTGGCTTCTCAAAGTGTTTTACAGAAAAAAAACATTAACAACAACTAATAAAAAAGCACCATTTCAGTGAGAGAGGTGAGCCTGTTTAGTTGAGCAAAGCAGATCTGAATTAATTTTTCGAGCCTTGATACAATTCACAACAGAGTCTAACAGATATTAAATCGTCAGGCATTTTCTTGACGGCAAAGGTCTCGCGGTGGATGTTGTAATGCGTCCATTAATTTCTGGAGCAACCTTTCTAATTCGTGCAACTACACCGTTATGTCGGCTTGTCATTGCTCTAGCACCGTCTGTACAAACTCATTTTATCCAGTCGAGGCCATTCTCTTCGATAAATTCATTCAGAAGCTGAAATATGTGCTCTCCTGTAGTTCCTGTTGGTAGCGGTTTACAGAACAGAAAGTCTTCATGGGACATGCCCTCAAACTCGTATCTAACGTAAACGAGCAAATTGGCCAAATCGACTACAGACTCATCTAATTGCAGTGAAAAACATCTGCTCATCTTAACGCGCTCTATCAGTGTACTTTTGATATAATCCTTCATTTCAATAATTCTATGAATGACTGTGTCTTTCAGGGGGAGGGGGGCAGCAGGTCGAGCTGTTTAGCAGCTTTTTCTCTACACATAATACGTGTCAGCTCTTTTGCCAACGGTAAATAAGGTTCTTCAAAAATAGTGTAGCTTACCTGCTTTAGCAATACGCAAGCTTGCATTTTTCCGCGTTTCCGTTTTTATTTCCGTATTTATTTAAAGTTTTTATTTCATGCGCATGGGAGCGAAACACAGAGACGCTCGGTGTATTTTTCTCAAATTAGAACAGTTCTTAAATATTTTTCTGTTATCACGCTTTCGTGTGCTCACAAGATTACCTGCGTTCGTAGCACGTATTTCTATGCATTCCTGTGTTTAGAATGTTGGCATTGTTCCAAAATCACGCACATTCTCCTTTCTCCCTATTTGCTGGAGATACAGTAGCTTTTTTTTAAATACAATTGGTCACTTGCGTCCGTAGCACGCATTCCTATAGAGTGGTATAGAATTACAGAGTATCTCTTGTGTTCACTGAAGTATTAGGGCGCACTGTATCGTAGTACGTAGGCTGCGTATTCGACACGTATTAAAATACAAAATATGAAAACCCGTCCCGATTTTTCAGCGCACACGACACAGTTCCAGGTTCATTTGACCACGTCCGGTACGCGTACCACAGTTTGAGAACCACTGCCATAGCCAATTAACTGCAGTGAAGGGAAAAAATAGACATTGTCTGTACAGGTCACGTCCACTCACGTCTGATGTTACCATATCGGTGCAAGAAAATAACCACCGGTTTCCTTACTGGCCTCCAGTCAACACTTTCTGGAGGTGCACTGGTGAAGCGTCTGGAGATCCTTGCGATGTGGCTCCTCATTTGCCGGGCCGACTCACTAACCAACCCAGAAACAAAAAAACCCATAAAAATACGTCTATATGCGTTGGTCAATATTTTCACATCTGCCGCGCAAAGGAAACCCAACATCAAAACAAGGAACGCAGGCAAAATGCCCGCTAGTTAGGCTGACGCTGGCATTACCTGCACAAGAGCCACTGCTGCATGTCTGGACAGACAGGGGTAAGAGAGTAAGGGTAGTTTGTGGTTTAGTGCAGTAATACCATAGCTGCTTGTCCTTCCTTGCCTGTCTGTGCTGGAACCTGTTAGCAGAATGGACAGGCAGGAAGGCACTGAGAGACGTCCTGTGGCCTGTCCTGGCCTCCCATCTCCTATCAGCCTGACTAGTACTCTACTGCTTATGTCCCGTTTCTCCAGAAACACCACTGTGCACTTCTGTTGTGCTGCAAGAAGCTGAACCCCTGTGTGCCTTTTCACACCCATGTGGCTCCTGGGCAGATCTTATTTGCCTGTGTTTGGTCAGATGTCTGGCTTCCCTACAGCCCTGTGGAGACCAAGCAGAGTTGCTCCAGTTGGTTGTGCCCACAAAGGGAAACCACTGCACGTGACAGTCCTGTAATATTCTCAAAAGCAGCGTTCTGACTGTCTGATCTTAATAATGACATCACGTTGGCCACTAGCCCAAAAAAGAGGTTTACTAAATGCTAAGACATGCTGGGTGTGACACACGATTGTTTTTTTGGAGAAAAGAAATCTACAGCCACCAGTCTTTGAAAATGTTCATGGTCACAGAAATGGAATGCGCCAAGAACGTGCGTATTAGTTATATTGGATGCCTTTCAGTGGCATTTCTTGATGTAATACAGTTTATGACAGCACAACCTACGTCACTGCAGTAGAGCAAAGATATGAATTACTAGCAAACAATGTCTACCCACAGGGAATCCTTGAAGACAGGCATTCAAGGTACAGTAGCGCACAGAGGAAAACACATCTGTAATCCTTAAAAGGAGAAGCTAATTATAGGCTACTAGATTCCCTATGGGCATCATGCCATGCCTTAGGTTTCCATGCTGCAGGCTGTATGAGGAGTGATCTAATCTGGGACAGGCCATGCTTGAGCATTGTTTGCACTGAGCTGTCATCGGTGAGGAGCTCCGTGAGGGGGTGGTTGGGTGATGTCAACAAGGGTGACCCAGGGCCATGAGCCAAAGCACAGCAGCTGCCGTCCTGCCGTCAAAAATAGTGCGCCTCCACGGTCTGGAAATCGCTGCTTCTCCTTATGAAGGTTTGCTGCGGTAGGTGTTGCGGTGTAGCGCGCATTAAAGAATGCTCAAGAATGCTGAACCTCGCAGACAGACCGCTGATGCCACAGAGACGCAGGAGTGCAGCCCACCACATTGGGGGGGATCTTTGATTGCCGCATGAGGCTGGAGTTTGCAGAACATCACTTGTGATTGCCCAGTTCTCCAAATCAGAACCCTGCGCCCCTCTCCCAACACACTGCAGCCACAGAGGCCGAGTGTATCTGCTGATCTCCGAAATCCCAAGCACACCCGAGATGTCCTTGTTCGATGCCTGCAAAGACCGGTCAGCGAGTTTTCCCTGTTCCTGAGCTCTCTGCCAGACAGGCAGGTCACAGACCCACAAAGCACCTGGTCCCATTCACAGCATACAAAACTGTATCTGCAGCCTGAATGAAAGCAGACTTTTTAAGTCCTCGGGCATCTGTTCATTTATGCCTGTACGTATACATGCAAGTATACAATGGAGTAGGTTTAACATGCATTCATATTTGTCATTTTGAAAAAGGCACATCTCTGCCTTCTTTGACACCATGGGAAAAGCTGGTGTAGCTAGTTCTACTTCAAACCTGAGAGCAACTGAGATCTCACAGATTTATCACAGTATGTCAAACCCTCACATTCTCCTCTCTGTATTATAATCCCAGAGCTCTAGTGGCCTTGAGTGAAATCCTTTGCCAACACCTGCCTCAGCTCTTAAGGCAATGGATTCCTGTCTCTCCACCCCCCCGCCACATCCCAAACTGTGAGGAGTTGGGTTTCACTGGGGTCCTTTGATGGATGTAGCCTAAAACCAGCAGTCCTTGGAGAGCAGCGTTTAATTAGTCTGACTGACAGCAAGCTCTTTGCCCGATTGCTAATCCTTGGAGTTCACGTGCTGGTGATATTTATACACTTAGTAGCCACTAGAGGGGCAGTGAAAGAGTGGTGTTGCCAGCAGCTATATCACAACTCACAACTGGCAGCCCACTGCAGCTCAGCAGGTGTCTGGTCTGGTCAGTACCTGGATGGGAGACCTCCTGGGAAAAACCAAGGTTGCGGCTGGAAGAGGTGTTAGTGGGGCCAGCAGGGGGCGCTCACCCTGTGGTCTGTGTAGGTCCTAATGCCCCAGTATAGTGACGGGGACACTATACTGTATACTGCGGATGAGACGTAAAACTGAGTTACTGACTCTCCATGATCATTGAAAATCCTGGGGTGTTTCTTGAAGTGTTAACTGGTGTCCTGGCCAAAATTCACTCCCTGGCGTTTACCAATTATGGCCTCCTAATAACCCCTGTCTATAAACTGGCTTCATCGCTCTGTTCTCCTCCCCCCTGAGAGCTGGTGTGTGGTGAGAGTACTGGTGCTCTGCCTCCTGTTTCATTATCCAGGTGGTGGAGAAAAGTCCCCAACACCTGTAAAGCATTTTGTGTAGAGTCCCCCAAAAATAATTACTATTATTGTTTTTCTCAAATATGAAATAAATGATGTTGCAATTGCATCCTAATAGTAATTCTGTGAGGAATCCTACAAAACAGCTCCCCGAAGATTTGCCGACACCCTGCCACCCTGTTTCACAGCACAGAAACCGGATTATTTGAGGAGGACAGCAGTCCTGTGTGCAACATGCTCAACCTACTGTGGGAAGAAATCCTAGAGAATGTCATTCTTCAGATCATGCCATCGGTTCAACAAGCTCATCCAATGTTTTTCAACTCCTAGCCTGCGGTACTGTCTGGGTGGAGTCTGCATGGTCTCCCCGTGTTCTTGTGGGTTTGCTAGGAGTACTCTGGTTCCCTGCCACAGCCCAAAGACATGCAGGTAGGTTAATGGGCTTCAGGTAAGACTGACCCTGCTGCAAGTGTGTGTGTGCCCTGCAATGGGCTGGGGTCCCTTCCAGGGCACACCCCAACTTGTGCCCAGTGCGTGCTAGGACAGGCTCCAGCTAGGGTGGATGTATGGACAAGGGGAGGGGGGTCACAACATCAAATCATGGGGGAACCAGCCAAGACTTGAAACAAAACTGAGAGCTGGTTTGTGGGGAGGTACTGGAGCACTATGGCTGCTGTTGCATCATGCACGTGGGGCTGCACAGTGATGGTGGAGGGGAGTCCCCATTACCTGTAAAGCGCTTTGAGTGGAGTGTCCAGAAAAGCACTATATAAGTGTAAGCAATTATTATTATTATTATTATTATTAAAACTGAACACATGGAAGCTGGACAGGACCTTGATGAAGTGGAGATGAAATCGTCCTTTCCTAGCTCCTCCAATTATTTGGCACTGGTGTTCAACCTCATGTTTAGCCCAAACAGATGCATCTCTGTCAGAATTTACCCAACCTGAAAATATTTGCCTACATTATGA
Source organism: Atractosteus spatula (assembly GCF_055471065.1). Taxonomy (NCBI): domain Eukaryota; kingdom Metazoa; phylum Chordata; class Actinopteri; order Semionotiformes; family Lepisosteidae; genus Atractosteus; species Atractosteus spatula. Next base: position 64,047,723 of record NC_142706.1, on the reverse strand, counting down.
TTTGTTGTTTTACAAATGTCGCAACCCTCCCCCAGATACAAACAGGACACGCTGGATGTGTGGAATTTATCTTAATTTGAAGAATTCGTGTCTCAGGATGAGGACTGCCTGTCTTAGCCTGTCCTTGTGCAGATGCAGTATCGATGCAGATAATAACAGTATTATCAGCTTTTTGCTGGTGTCCCCTGATCTACTGCATTTGCCACAGTTCATCTTAACCTTCACTGTGGCCAACCTTGTTAGTGAGTTCATGGGTTTGTACACTGCAAAAAATCCCTACATTGTTCTCAGAGTTTTGGACTAAAGAGATTTTTTTTATCTCTAGATATACAGCTTTCTTACAAGGCCAAGTGTTAATCTGGTCCCTCAGTGGAGCCAGAATGTAACCAAAGAAATGTTGCTTTATAAAGTGCTGAACAAAACAACACACAATAGTCCAGTTCACTAAATGCACCATATAGCTGTAGTACAATGTCCCTTGATTTTAGTTCTACAATTTACAATTAGAGCTTAAATATCTTATTTTATATATCCTACTGTTTGAGGTCTGTTTTATTAGGCTTTTTGGAAATCATATACAGGTTTCTTATCCTCTGCAAAGAGCTTTGGCACAAAAACTGCGCTATACAGACTGGCGTTTATAACAAAAGTTTGGGAGGGGTGACAACAACTAAGTTCAATCAGACTCAGGTGTCAGTAATTAGCAATCGCTCCTGACAATCCATTTCTCTCTCAAACGCTATAAATACCTACAAGGTCCCAATCTCTCTCTCTTGCATCCCACCTCCACCTCTGCAGCTGCCCCTTGGTCACCCTGCAGGGGGGTCCTGGTCTGCTTGTCCTACAGCCGGGAGGCCAGCCCTCAGCCAAGCGGGTTAAACCACAATTTTGCTCCATGCCACTTTTATCTTGGGTGTTGTCGTTCCTAGTGAATTCATACTACGTCCTCACATCTTCTAGAAGACTTCAATGAGGAGTGGAGAAGAATCGTTTTTAAAAGCATCCCATTCAAGCTCATCTCAGGACCGTGCTCAGTCCTGCCTCCTGCCCCAGGCACTCTGTCAGACATCGCTGGCCAGGTGTCTCCCCGCTCCTGAATCCTTGTATGGATTTCCTCTGCTGCTGCTGCTGCTACAATGTTCGCAGCTCCTCCTCGTGTGGTATCGTCTTCTGATTTAACAGGTTTTCCAACTGTGCCAGAATCTGCAAACCGCCAGAACCAACTGGTACCCGCCCCTGAGCGTGTAGCCGCACGCCCTGGGGGTCAGGATCTGCAAGTCGTGCCCACGCGTGGAGCAGACGGCAGCTCTCCCGACATCAAAGACACACAGCTACACAACCAGGCAGACCTGTCACTTAATCTGGAGTAATCGTGCTTTGCGGGAGTGTTGTCAGTGCGTGTCGAGCGCTGCAGAGCACTCGCTTACCTGATGCGCGTCACCGCTGGCGCGTCCCCCGGCGGCGCGCTTCACCCGGGACAGCGAGCCCAACCGGCCGTGCAGCCGCCTCCCGTCCCGGAAAAGCAACTCACTTTCTCTTCCTCGCTGCTTTCTTTCTTTCTTTCTTTTCGCCTCCGAGGATTCCTGCCGTCACAAAGACGCCCCTGTCTTCTGATCAGATCTTTCACATTCCACGCCATGGCGATATGCATCAGGGAAACCAGTCGGACCGCAAAAAGAAAGCCGGGGTTTCTTCGTTCGCCTGTGTAACCTGACGCCCCTCCGCCCGGCGTTTTTCCAGTCCTTTTTTTTCTCTCTCTCTCTCTCTTTCTCGCTAAGCACTTCCCCTCGCCTGAGAACGATCAGATGCTCCTATGGCTCAGAAACAGGGGCAAGTCTCTCCGATGACGTCAATGAAGGGCTCGATTGACGTAGGTGGAATCCCTGGCGGTGACGACACCGGGCCCTTCTGGGAGGGAGGCCGGCGAAAACAAACGTGAAGGGGATCTAAAAATAGCCTACCGAAAGAAAGAAAAGAGCGAGAGAAAAAAAGAAAGTCGTTGCTGTCCGTTTCGTGACACGCACACAGATGGAGACGAGATAATTATAGCACCTTTAGCGAAGACGTGAGAAAGTGAAGGACGACGACCCCCCCACACACACACACACGATTCACATTTTTGCTGTATAGCTAACCTTAATCGCCGCTTCCGACCGACTTCCTGTACAGGGAGATCTGTAGGCGCTTATCTTTTATATGGCAGTTTGAGTTTCCACTGCCTCGGTGAGCGTTACCATCTGCAGTCATACGCGCAGCCTCCGGGCTCAGAAAAAAAAATGAGGCTTCCCATTTTCTTCGTAGTCTCTAAAAAAAAATGCGAGGCTCTCTTTAAAGCTGTACCAGGAGATATGCAGAGGAGACCGATAAGTCGGAGCCTTTCGTTATTGCTGTAGTCGCACGCTGGGCACTCACCGCGCATGCCTCTGTGGGGGTTGGGCACTTTCACCGTGCTGCGAGCGAGCTGTCCTGATCCCAACGGGCGCGACTGAGCACCACCGCCACCCCGCTGAGTCTCCGGCAGTTGTGAATGCTGGGGTGACGCAACCACCAGAAAAACGACCATGGAAAGTGCAGGACACGCCGGCCGTCAATGTTCACACAACGCCTTCCTCCCAGTTCCCAGAACGGGTCTTTCTTGTATTTATTTTTTTTAAATAATGTCCTACTTCTCGCTAATTAAAATCCGAGTGGAGATGCCGGGGATTGAACCCGGGACCTCACACATGCGAAGCGCGCGCTCTACCACTGAGCTACATCCCCCGGTTCCCTCCAGCCGCCCCCCCATACAGACTGCAGGAGCAGCCACACAGACCCCCCCCCCAAGTGAAGGGTCCTTATCCTCCTGTACGAGCGGGAGGAAGGCCATGCGACCCATCCAGCTCTCAAGCAAGATTCGCTCTCTTCACCCTCCTAAGCCCACATGCTACAATTAAGGAACAAGTAATAGGTTTATTCCATGCTGAAAAAAAGAAGAAAGAGAACACAACGTTTCGGCCGTGGCAGTTCCTTTGCAGCCTACGCATGCTGACCCACCTGAACTAATACTACAATTAAACTAATTAACTGCAATTAATCTCTTGGCCCGGTTGGAGGTCGATATTAATCAAATGTTGATGTTTTTTTATTAGAATTTCTGTAAAAAGCTTTTTTTATAAAAAAAAATCCTTTCCCGCCTACCTTACAGTGCCTTAGTGCAACTTCTTTCATTGTTTTCACCGGCACTTTTTCAGTAGGCGGAGACTTTATCAGCTGTCAGAAGAAAAACGTCTCTCCTTTCTTTCCCCGCCTCTCCGAACTTCCGCTAACCAGGAGGATCCGCCCTGCCCCTTACACGGACAGCGGCTCGCCCGGCCGGCCGGCCGAGAAGTGCAGTGCGGCTGTATCGCGACGTCGTGAAGCGCTCAGGCCGCAGTGAGGCCCGCCCCGCGCTCGCAGGCTCACCGGCTGCACTCTTCGGTCTTCCTCTCTGACACGGCTGGCCCCTGGGGACCCCGTTCATGCTGCCCTCGGTCCAGCGATGGGCCCTTAATCACCACGATTAATTCACCCCAGCAAGTGACTCTGGTGCACAAACATCGCACTCATCTTGTTTGTGTGCACGAATGTTTCTATGCTGCTCGGGGTTTTCCCTGTAGATTCTAGATCAATTTTGCATCTGGGGGATCAGGCATTTGCACCCCTATGGTACTACTCGAGCAAACGTGATTACATAAGTTTCAGTAACATAATACATTGAGCGAGATACGCGAGCCTTGTTATTAAATAGTTGGGAAGGCTCCTGCGTTCTTTGACCGTATTAAAACACCAGTGTCCTTATCAAGTTACTTTCAGTGTGTTCGAATAAAAAAAAAAAGAGGTAAACCGAGAGGTGTACGGTTTTTATATTTAGATGTCCGACATTAGTAGGGCTGCAGTCCCGGCCTGCCGACAGCTCAGACCGAACCGCTGGAGTCGCGCGGCCTCCCCGCGCGCCGGCGAGACGATCACCTGGAGCAGCCGCGCGCCACCCGCTCCCGTCGGGCCCTCGCTCCTCGCTCCTCGCTCGCCCAACCGAGCAAGCCGAGGGCTCACCCGAACTGGGCAAGTTCGTCTCACAGGAGTTATCGACAGGACTGGGAAGGGAAACCAGAAACGAACGCCGTAATTCAGGACGCTGTAACCCCCTAACCCACCACTTTAGTCTTTAATTTCTTTTCTTTCCCTTGAAGGGCAGTATCTTAAATCCAATCATGTCTCAAAACGTCTGGTACAACGAACCCACGTTATCTATCGATTGAAATAAATACGGCCATGGTTTGTTTTGTTTTGTTTTTTTTCCTCAATACATGATACTGTTAGCAATTTCGTTAAAAGTTACCACATTTCTATGCAAATATACTCTCTGGAACGGAGGCAGTTCAAAGTCGACAGAGTTGTACCGTCAGCGAAGGAAGATATTCAATACATCCATCGACAGGAACTTCACCGCAACACGGCCGTGTAATGACACCTAGCGGCCTGCATGCGACACTACAACTGGTCGATCTGGTCGCACGCAATTTTAAAGCTTCCTTTCCGCTGGCTTTAACGAAAGTCGTCTTCGCCTCCTTATCGTACATTTTCCTTTACGCGTCTCGTTTCAGAATAGCGACCTTTTCCGCTTGCAGTCTCTTCCTTTACCGAGAACAGCCCGTTTTTAAAACAGAGAATCCTTGTGACTAAAGGCACTGACGCCACCTGCCGGAGATCCGGCTGTTTGCGGCGAAAAGGCTCTTGTCCACGGCTCTCAAAAATCTGCAGGCGGGTTTCTCGTATAGCGGCAAATTCTGTCTTCGGCAGCAGCGGTATCTAACCTGGTATCCTTGGTTTCGATGAAAACGTGATCTCGGGAATGTGGACACTGCCAGCTCCCTCCACCCATGTTCGATAACCGCTTAGTCCGACACAGTACAGGGCAGCAGTGAGCCACAGTCTCACCTGGCGGACAATAGGGTCACCTGGAGAGAACGCCAGTCCAGCACAGGCACAGGGCACAGGGCACAGGGGTGAAGCCTTCCATGGTGAAATGTAACCTCAGGGCCTGGCTAGAAATATTCCAATGATGCAGCTAATCAATTAATTGAATAATTAGATCCACTATGTAATTGATGGCTCAGATGGAACACAAACAGAAGAACCAGGGCCTGACACCCCTGGTCTGAGTGACAATAACCTAGTGACACTGCAAATCCAGTAAAATACCCACTGATACTTTTTTACACACTTTGTGCCACAGGTGGGCAACATCTAGCCACCAATTCAGACTCAGGGCTTCTGTTGGTTGATGCAGGTGAAGCACGTAATTCCTCTGATCATTTCATGAGTCTCTTTTTAGGTTGAGAGCCATAGTAGCTCAGACGGCAAGGGCGTCTAGCGCCTGAGTGGAAAATCCTGGGTTCAATCCCAGGGAGGGGCAAGTGATTTAGCTTACTCTAATTCCTTCCAGATGGCTCCCAGGTCTACTCACCCTGCTTTCCAAATGAGTACTGGGAGTTAATCCTTCCAGGGGTAATAGGCCATCTGGAGTGTGATGCTGACCACACGTCACCATCACCTCCACCTCCAATGTTGGATGGCTGAGAAAAATGGTAGCCCATTCCCCCCCCCCCCCAATGGGTCTTTATGGCCTGAAAAGGCACCTACCTTCTTAGGGTTTTAGTAAGCACCAAATTTGAAACTCATTTGATGTGCCAGTTTGCTGACAACATACCAGCCTGCAGCTCACAACTGGCAGCCCACTGAAGCTCAGCAGGTGGGAGACTTCCTGGGAAAGCTAAGGTTGCTGCTGGAAGTGGTGTTAGTGGGGCCAGTAGGGGGCGCTCACCCTGCAGTCTGTGTGGGTCTTAATGTGAGGGGGATGCCGTACTGTAAAAAGGTGCTGTCCCTTGGATGAGATATAAAACCGAGGTCCTGACTGTTTGTGGTCATTCAAAATCCCAGGGTGTTTCTCGAAAAGAGTAGGGGTGTTACCCCGGCATCCTGGCCAAATTTCCCCCCTGGCCTTTATCAATCATGGCCTCCTAATAATCCCTATCTTTCAGTGGAGTATCTGGAAAGGAGCTATATTAATGTAAGCAATTCATTATTACCCCTTTGGGGGTCACATCAGCTGTGATCAACTCACTCCTACAGGGATTGTATAGATATGATATTTCAATCAGCCCTTTTCGTAAATAATCATTGATCTAATTATTTATCATTTTATCAAAATGATCATTTTGTCTCCTTGCTCTTCGGTTGTATTTGTTTCTAATTAAAAATGGCCATAAAATTCATAAGAATGTGTACACCTGCCATGGTGGTTTAAAAGCCAATACCAAATTACTTAAAACCCTAAACAAACAGATCAAAGAAAACTAGGTGAGATTTCATGAAAGCGATTTCTGTATTCTCGAAGTAGGATCTCTACCAGTAATAAGAACCATCGAATTCGAAAAAATCCTCTGTAAGTCTAAAATAAAACAGTAGAGGGCGCCAACTACACACACACAGACAACTGTACAATCGGTACCGCTGCACTAAAAGTCCAATGATAAGTAAAACAACTGGTTAATATCTAACGTCAAAATTCAATTTTGATTTATGTTACTTTGCTTTGCATGTAAATTTGGATGAAAGTTACTGTTAAGTGCAAAGGTTTATACATTTACTAAAGTAGATCTTCCCAAAAAGATGTTTCTCTGCTCAATGTTGTGAAATTATCACAACAGGCAGAGCAGCTTCGTGTCACTGAGTGTGGAGACGGTCGGGGATCTGGCCTTGTAACGGCGAGAGAGTGTGTTCAAGACCAGGCTGGGGCACAACTGCTGAATCACTGAGCAAATGCCTCAGATTGCTCAAGTGTAGTGCCAAATGAACAAATGTAACTTGCTTAAGATAAAAGCATCAGCCCATCAAATAAATATGATTATGGAACAAGTAATAGGTTTGTTCCATGCTGAAAAGAAGAAAGAAAACACAACGTTTCAGCAGTAGAGCCTTCTTTGGGTGTGAGGAAGGCTCCATAGCCGAAACGTTGTGTTTTCTTTCTTCTCTTTTCAGCATGGAATAAACCTTTACGTGATCTTTTGCAGCCTACGCATGCTGACGCAGCTACCCACCTAAACTACACATGGGCCCGCCGACACAACACCTGCGATTCCATTGTATGTGTTCTAAAAGAGTGCAATGGATGTAATCATCTTTTAAGAAGCTCGGTCCAAATGCCACATGCTCAAGAGCTCTGGGGCAATGGGCCTGGCCCTGGAGTCAGCCCTGCCCCTTGCTTTGCTCGTCGGTCAGCTTGGCATGGTTATTTCACAATGTCCGGTGGAAGCAGGAGTCTAGACTTGTGACCTTGCCGAAAAGGCCTTACTCTAGCAAAATAATGTTGTTTTTTTTAAAAAAACAAAGGACCGCAGATTGATAGGAAATGAAGACCGTCACTCTTCTGTCATGCTCTTGGGCTCAGTCTAATTTGTTAACAGCACGGCTTCTTTCTTCAAAACTGAGTTTTACTCTCTTCTTCTCACACGCATGACGGTACCTCCACTCACACTACGCCGAAGAATGGTGCCCATTTAGCTCTGCTGCTCTTACCCAAGTCCAGTCTCCCACTGCCTGGAGCAAACCCGCCTTCCCTGGAGATTTGACATGAGATTTATTAGAATAAATTGAAGAGAAATATGTAATAAGCCAAGAACCATACGTGCATGATTAGCATTTTATTAGCATCGGAATGTGGCAGCTCTTTATGTATGCCATTGTTCACAGGACTACTGCCTCACTGGAATTCTTTGCTTCCATCAAGTACAGGGGAGGGAGAGGCTGCTGATCCTGGAACAAAGAGGGGTTCAGTGAGGAAACATGACTGACGTCTTCAGGGTGGAAGAGAATCGGGTCAGGCCCAGCTACCACTCGTGTTGCGTTTGTGTTGTGGCGCTTGGTAGGAGGGCCAGACCCAGAGACTGGTTGGGGTTTTTAAAGAGAGACAAATGAGAAGCCACCATTTCCATGTACATTTGTCTTCAAAGGCACGGCTGCCTCTTGCTTCATACAATCAGTGGGTGGCAGGTGCACTCTGAAGACGTCTCATCCCCAGTGCAGGACACCTTTCATCAGAAAACAGTCCTGCATCCCACCAGGATTCTCGTGACCCACAACACAGGCAAAACGCTTGCAGGGGTCCCGTTGCTGGTTTTTGCAGCTATGTGCACGCTCTTGAGCAGAGAAGGGGAGGCTGATCTGCCATTGTGCCCAGCTGCAAGAATGCTGCCATTCAGCTCGCCCACTCGGTGGCCTGCTTTGACACTCCCACGCGCCATCAGAGAAAAGGGAGTGGATTGTGCGCCGGAGAGAAAAGAAAATGACTTAAATTTCTCGGATGAGCTGGGTAAGCACTGCAATTCACATGCTCCCGGCTGGGATCACCAGTGGGTGTCAGTTAATGGGCTTTAACTAAACTAATCACTTTATGCACGCAGGCTAATCAAACCCCTTTGGTTCACTGAACTCATTTAGGTATATTAGGATTTAGGTACATTAAGTTAGGACTTAACAGTCATTTTTATGTATAGCCAGATGTGATGTTATGAAATGATTATTACTGAGCTAGAGCCTAGGCCAGATTAAAACTGAAATCAGTAAGCACTGCGTTACAAAAAGGGTGGTGGGAGTCAGGAAGAAGCTACCCAGCCTTGTGTGGAAGGTGCTTGCCATGCTTCTGTCAATAAAGTTCTTAAGTCCAAACAAACAAGGCGGGCTGAATGGCCTCCTCTTGTTTGTAAATGTAAACGCTCTCATGTTCTTAAAAGGGAAAACATAATGAAATACTAAATCCCCAGCATAAAGCTGCTGTATTTATTACAGCTGTTTCTTGAAAATGTTGGTGAAAACTGGCACTTAATGCAAGCGTCAGAAGGTAGTGTGGCCTGTCGCACTTTCTAAGCATAAAACAGGAAGTGTGCCTCAGCCGTGTGAGTTTCAGGCAGGTATGGCAGGAGGGGAAGAGAGAAAACTCACTAGCCAGAGACCAAACCAAGCAAGAGATGAAAGATCTGCAAACAGGGCCCTGATGCAAACTGGGCCTTTAGATGCTTCCAACTTTGCACAGCTGTAAAAAGCGTCCAAAAGAGGAGATACCCTGAGCTGCACATGTCAGCCTCTGCACTGGCGGCGGGGCCACTGGCAAGCGCCGATTCCATTTGAAACAGGAAGCACATGACTGGGTGGGAGCCTTCTCTGAAATCCTTCCCAGAGTCCCACAGGAAGTGAGACAGGAAACAGGGCTAGAGGCCCGTAGCTGGGGTTTGGAGGGGAGAGGCTAGTGACATGTTCCTGAAACTGCATGCTCAGTCAGGGCTTTGGTATACGTAATGCAGGGAAGGAAAGAACTGGCTCTTAAGGTTCCTCTTCCATCCTGTCCACAGTGCCTGGATCCAATCAAAAGCCAGGCCAAAGCCATCCCGGACATTATGTCTCAGATTTTACTCCACTGGTATTCCTGCTCTTTGTCAGACAGAAACAATAGCACACTTCTAGAGCCACCACATTCCTATGCTAATAAATTGTTTATCATGCATATTTCCCCACTTGTATGAAATATTTGCACTGTGTAATAAATCTTTACCACACAGAGAATCTCCGTCATTTCCAGCATCTTACGTCCAACATGGTCTGCACCTCGGTGCTAAAGCATGTGAGAAGTCCTCGGATGAAGGCTGGAAATTTTTCAAGACTGTTCAAGTGCCTTTCATGTCTGCGCTGCACAAATTTCACATCCTCAGAAATCCTGAAAGGTACCATCAAAGTTAACCCAAAAGTTACCTCTACTTCCAAAACAATGCTGAAAGCAGGCTAAAACCAGGTTGCTGGTTTTCATCGCAATGGGATGAATGGATTATTTTCTAAACGCACTTATTGTTGTATGTAAAATACACACGGGCTAGCGCATGGGTGAAATTTAAATAAATATTGAATCTACTTGAATTTATACAGCATTGGTGAACCCCATTAGTTTCTGTCTGCAGGTGAGGAAAACAAAAACAAAATGGCTTTAACTGATGTGCACAGAGTTGTGTGTTTCACTGCAAAAGGTGCAGGAGTGCTGTGATGTGCAGTTGCAGACACTGCCTGAGAGGTTTCAGAGCGCTGTGCCATACTGATTTGCACAAGCTCACCACGACTGCCTTTCCATGCGGAAACACACAGCAGAACAGATGAGCTGTAGACAGAACACCACTGGCCGACAACGCCCGAGGCATGTGAGAGTCCAATGAAATGACACAACAGGAAAGCTCTCCCTCATTCACCTTCCTATTTCTTTGAATCTTGCACAACTGGAGGTCAAATAGTGGCTTTTATTGCCAAGTCACAGCCTCAGAGCTTTTCTTCATGGCCCAGTGACACCATTTATACCTTCCTATCATTGCGCCAGCGTCACACTGACTGATGAGAAAGACTTACTGTATTTCAGAATCGCGTTTAGTCCTGGAAAGGTGTTTACTCTAATGTTCCAAGTCCTGTAACAACAGAACAAAAGCATTCCGAAAAATATATATTTCAAGTTCTTAACACGAAATAAGTCAATAATATGACACAATTGCCCCAGGGCAAATTAAAGGGCATTACTTCTTTACATGAAGAATTGTGGGTGTCTTCCATCAAATGAACCAGCCAATTAATCTGTTGTCAAGGCCAATTCCATGGCAATCTTGAAGAAACAGATGGATGAATACAGAACACAACTGTGGGGGAACAAGCCATTTTACTTTCACTTGGTTCTTATGTTCTTATATGCTGTTGTGCGTGAGTCCCGTCTCATCCCTTTGAGTTACTATTTATAGGCTAGTCCGAAACAGGAGATGACAGTTTTGCACCAACAGTTGAACCCTCCCCCAACCATTAGAGCATATCCTGAATAGGATGATGTAAAGCACAGGGAGGAAATAGGCGTCAGTACCACAGTGTACTTTATCAAGGGCTATTTTTTCCTCTTCTGGAATCCTTTCGCATAAGAACATGTGAAAGTGATAACACGAAGGAGGCAGCCATCTTGCTCAGCCTAATGATAAACCCTTGAAGTTTAAAGGAACAAAAATAAAGTTATTTTTTTATTTTAATGATTCCCACACAATTCCTAGAGCCAGATAAAGACCATGAAAGGACAGTCGCAGGGTACCTAGGGGTTTAAAAGCAGTCAGCAGGCTGTTTTCATGCGCAGTGAGAGAAATAGCAGCCAAGCAGAGCAGCATGTGAAAATAAGCAAAATCTATGCAGCTCTTTAATCCTCATGGACGCAAAAGAGAGAAAACAAAACAAGTCCTAAACTTCAGAAAACACAGAAGCTGGGAAATCACTGCCTACATATGGTCTACACACAGTCTACTCACAGCCTATAAACAAAGGACTGCTTCATCTTTGGGCTGCTACTGGTGTGTTTTTTTACTGTCCTTTCTGAAATCTCCATTGCTCTGTCTTCAGAGAGTCTCTCTCTTTCTGTTTTTGTGGATCTGACAGTCGCACCTGCTGCGAGAGAACAGGTGGGGTCAGCTGAGGTCAGTCTGGTCTGGACAAATTGCGGGTGCAGCTCCTCCCCCTTCCTGCAACGCTCCCCCAGTGTCACAGCCTAGTGCAGAACAGAGCAGAGCCAGCGCACTCAAGCCCCAGCAAAGCGCTGAGTCAGGTCAGAACAGGAAGGCTACCTGTGGGAAGTGCTGGTGACCACGTAGATGTGCCTGGATGACCGTTCACAGAGCATGCCCAGGTTCCTGCATGCCAATCTAGGCACAGACTGGCAAATGTGTTTGTTGCTCTCCAAAACACCCCTCTGCCTCACCTGCCACAAATATACAGGCCCTCCTCTCCTTTGAGTCCACAACGCATTTATCTTCGTTCCTGGGGAGATTCCAAAAGAACTCCCAAACCTTTCCCTCTGTGCTCCCTAAGAATACAGTACTGAGCCCCACTTTTGGAGCAGGAGGCTGTAGAAATTCATACTGACTTTGAGTGCTGATTGGCAGTTTTTTATGTTATTTTTACGCCTCCATGCCAAGGGCTTGACTACTTGCAACCGTCCATTCAACGTGTCACGTGTTCATAAGGGACAAATAAGCAAGCGCTGCAACCCATCTGTTGCCTTCTCTCCTCTCGATTTCTGGATTTGCAAGACTTGTTATTTTTTAAATGAAGCCCACAAGCTCACATGCACACACAACCAAGCCCCCGGCCTCAGAAGCAGTTCCAGACGGCTGTTCTCTGACTTGCTGAGTGCTTCAAGCTGTTCCTTAGGAAGTGCCCAGATGGAACGTGATCTCTCTCCTTCAGCTCCCTCCCTCCCTAACCCCCACGCAAGCCCCCTCCAAAACAGCAAACGCCTCCTGATCCCAAGTCCTGTTCTCTCTCCGTCCGGAGGTCCTGACAGGAAAAAACAAAGGGCTCTAATTTCAAAAGGCTAGCCCTTCACATTGCCATTGCACAGCTCCCCAGGACACTCTGCCAGCAAATAAGAATCCCCCAAATCAAATAACAACAAAAAGGGGGGTTTGGGGGCGGCTGTTGGGTGGAAGCATGTTGTATTCATTTTGCATGCGACATCATAAAAGGCCAGGAAATGATACTGTACCCCTGCAATTTGACAGTCTCATAGCTCCTGCCAGGATACAGATTTCTGTAAATGAACCGGAATTCTTAAGAACAAGAACATGTCGGGACATCCTTTTTTTTTCCAGATTTCTAGGAAGTTTCCATTACATTATCAGACAAAACAGTGGGGGTAGCAGTTCTGCCCACTTTTCTATGTCTCTCTGTGAAAAATCGTCTCTGGTCTCTCAGCACATTTTAGTCCTCTCGACCGGACGAGGCTAAATGTGCATCTCCTCCTCCTTTTTATGTCTGTCTCTTTCACGGATTCAAAACAATGGCTCATTTAAAAGACTCCCTAAAAGTCTAAAGTATAGAGAGCTTTCAAGTGCCTAAACAAAAGCATTAAAATACATTTTTTTATCGAGATCCAGCATTATCTAGATCAAGAGAGTGCTGTGTATTTAACAAAATTTCCTCACTGTTCTCCATTTGAGATTTCATCCTTCTTGGCTAATGTTTTTCGTCTTTTGTACTAACTGATACTAGAATAGGTGATGGACCTGAAAACCCACAACCACACAGCAAAGATGTGTTAGTAGTATGTTACACAAAGCTTCCAGTGACTTACAGGGTGAACAGGTGCTACAACATCTGCCGTTGTGTAAGCCACATGAGATGGGATTTTTGCCTCACCCGCCGGACGGCAGCAGAGGGAGGTCAGCTTTATGCAGAGAATCAGCGATAGATCAAGACACCCTTTGGTAACAAGCCCTTCCCTTTAACCCCTGGAAAAAGCAGAGTGAGATGATAGAGACGAATGAGACAAAACATTTTCATCAACGAGCCTGCTTCGGGCAAGGTGGGACAGATTTGCCCCTCTCCTCCAAAATATGCTTCCAGGAGTCCTATATATGGAGGCCTCCTCCCCTGGATTCTGCTCATACTCTCCTGCACGAACTCCGCGGGCCACGTTCCCTGTCTTCTTCTCCCCTGGGGTCGGAAAACTTCTAATTTAGTCTCGGTCGACAGTCATCATTCAACTGCTGCAGACTGGCCTGTCTTTGATCTCAGCAGGACCCCAGTCCATAAATCCTGCTCCTGCATTTATATGAGCGTCAAGGAAAAGAAAAAAAGAATTGTCGAGGTTGATATTCCAGACACAGAATATTTTCAGTAGAAGATCTGACAGAAGCATGATAATTTGTGTCATTTGTGATGTCACAGGACCTGGATTATGCAGCTAGGTTGTACAGTTTGGAAGAAGTGATCACAAGGTGTAGACAGCACAGTGGTTAGCATTGCTGCCTCACAGCTGTGGGGCCCTGGGTTCAGCTCCAGACCTGGGGTGCTGTCTGTGTGGAGTTTGCATGTTCTCCCCGTGTTCACATGGGTTTCCTCTGAGTGCTTCAGTTTCCTCCACTAGTTGGTTAACTGGCCCTGGTGTGTGTGTGTGTGTGTGTGTGAGCCCTGTGATGGACTGGCGGCCCATCCGGGGTGTACCCCTGCCTTGCACCCATGTGCTTGCTGGGACAGGCTCCCAGTTCCCCCACGACCCTGGATCAGAAGAAGTCGTTTGAAAATGGACGGATCACAATCTGGATCTAAGTTATGAATATGCTAGAAATGGGGTCACCGGGATTTTGGAAGACCACCAGCCTGTATGGGTCTTCTGTGAGCTCCCATACATTTCTTCCAAATCAACTTCAGGTTCATGTGTAGGGTAAAGCAGCAGAGTTTCGCCACTAGAGGGAACTGGCAGCTTCAGTTTTCAGGACAGCAGAGCTTTTGAAATATTACTGTAAGTGGGAGGCAGACATGCTGGGACAGATCACTAAACTTTACTCCAGATGCAAAGTTTGATGTATTTCCTCTGAGAGGAAATTTAAAAACTGCCAGTGTTGCAATCCTAGATTAACACAGTTTGATACAGTTTTTATTTGGCCAGTAACACGTTCTTGACATTTTCAATTGCCCAGTTCTGTTTCTGCTGAAACAAGGTTTTAAAGCCCTTTGGATGAAGAAAATACCTTCCACTAGTGATACTGAGTGACACTGAGATTCAGTGTAAGTAAATAGGGACCATCTTAGCTTGACAGAGTTTGGTTTAATCACTTTAATCACAGAGCTTTGTTTATTGCTGCAAGTTATTATTTCCCCAGCTATTAACCTGTTCAACTTGGACAATTGAGGGTGTATTCTACTTTATATATTTATTTTTTCATTATACATGTATGTTTCTTATTTGTTAATGGGTTCGTGTTGTGCTCAATGTATTGTGTATGGTGTTATGTCATTTACCTGCCCACAAAGTAATTTTCCCATTTGGGAGAATAAAGGAAGTAAGTTAGAAAAAACTGATGCAGGGTCAACACTGCTGTCTGAATCTGAGGTCAGCTACCAGCTGTCTAAAAACTGGCTAAATAAACCAAACTTCAGCTTACCTGGCATCCCAGATAGTAGACTTCATCCAGCATGTCGCCCCATAATCCTCTCTGTTTAAGACAAAAGAGACTCAGTTCCCTAAACCTGTGTGTGACAATCGCTGCAGTATTCTACTGTGGTGCAGCGCACAGGGTGACCGGTCACCTCAGGCCAAAAGACTTCTGTTCCTCCACATCCCTGAAGCCCCAGGCTAAGAAAATGAAGTGGAGGAGCACCTGTCTCGTCCACATGTGTACTTACACAAATGAGTGGGTTCCCAGTGCTGGTCCTCTTCAGCGGGGCTTGAGGAAATCCTGGCTTCTTCAATACAGGCTGCTGCTGGAGCTGGATCTGTCCAGAAAATGATCTGACGAATTTCTTCATTGACCCACATGCTGAAGATCAGTTCACTAGCTTACTGACCATGTAACTTTCGTTACTTTACAGACTGCACTGACTAATTAACTGACTTTACCAGAATCTAGACTATACTGGCATAGATGAAAAAGAAAGGAGTCGTCTTATAGATTCCTGTAGTATTCTACTTATAACGTCCCAAAGTCTGAGTATTTACCTCTTATTTGTAATGTCAGCGTAATTAAGCCTTAATGGACCATTTAATCTTTTTCCACAGGTCACACAGTAGTGATAAAAACAGGGATGGACAATTTTCAATGTGTCTCAGTTTCCGATGACCTCAGTTGGTTAATTATTGGCTTTTAATTGAACCAATTCCCCCCCTACACTGGGAACCCCTTTTTCAAATAAAAAGGCAGGAACTTTTTATTCTCCCAAAATACACAGTAATATCTGTATTTGTTTCACTCGAGAAACCACAAATTGCTGTTCACTGTCAAAAAAAAAACAGGCACTAGAAGAAAACGAGGGCTACGCAGTCCGGAATTTCCTTTCGTACTTTCCTCAGAAACCTCGAAATGTAAACAGACCGGAAGAAGCTACAATACAACCACCGTCTCTTAGTTAAACCGAACGTAACTCCGCTCTAGGCGGACAAGTTCGGGAGTCTTCATTTAACACTATCAAAGCTTTTATAATTCTGACGGAACGCCACTGCTGCAGGTTTTATGAAACGCGTACCGGCTGAAGTGACCGGGGGTCGTTTCACCGGCAAACCGCCGCCATTGGCGGGGGGCGCGTGGCCCGGGCGCGTTCTCTTGGTTTCTCGCCCCGAGACGCGCGCGGTTTCGCAGGTCATTAACCTTTGCAAGTTTCCTGGCTTTGTGCTCTTATCGTAGCGGAAGGAACGACAACAGAAAAGATCCGCGGTTTTTCTCAGCAGCGAGAACGAGAAAATATTTCATCGTCGGGGGGCACTTCGCTACGCTGGAGTTAACATGTTAATTCGTTAAAAGTTGATCATAGCTAGTGATATCTTACTTGAAAACTTCTGAATTAGAAAACTGTTGGTTAGGTATGACCATACATTATCGGCAACACCGCTGCCTTTACTCGGTACATTTTCCAGAATTACTGGGATATTTCGAAACGTTTTGCAACCCGAGGGCGGCCACACACGTTTGACACAGTTCACCATTTTATCCTCCTCTGAATTATTTTAAGAACAATGACGTTCGGGGAGAGGAGGCACAACAATTACAAATGGTTTCAAGAACTAAAACGCGACGTAGCTTCCAAAACAGGTAAAAGGTTATCTTGGCATCACACGGCGAAGATGCTCTTTAATAATGCTGGCTTGACAAAATGGGGGGCGTGTATCTTCAGCGAAATAAACTTTAAAGGAAACCTCAAGAACAATAAATCTGAATAAAAGAGGGAATTACCTGTAGGCAGTTTATAAGAAGCGAGGGGAATTTATATTTAGTTCCTGACACAGGCATAAAAGCCTGGGGCTGTTTGTCGGTATTGTGTCTTGTGCTCTGCGGTTAAGACGCCGGAAGACTCGACTAGCTGTCGGTTTATCTTTATTGATCGCTCTCTCTTTGACAAGTTTACAAAAAAAACGGGGCGAAGCAGCACTGTTTCCTTTCGTCTGCTATGGCGTTATTACACATGATATAAACATTAAACGTGGAGTCTGTAACACGGAAAAAAGGATTATCTTCTGCCGCGCATGTTTCGTCTCTTCGTTATCTCATAGGATCAAGAAATAACCGAGAATGAAACTTACACATATTTAAACGGTTTAAAGAAGAACACACTCTGTTACACTCGAAGAAAAAAAGTATTTTTTTTTTATTATCCGATGAAGTGTGCACCCGTGTCGGAGAAAAGGCGTGGCTCTCCGGTGCGCGCGGAGTGAAGAGGGATGTCAATATTTGCACATCTGCTGCCCGCTGGAAATCTAATAGAGGAGACAAAGCTTCCAGGCAGCAGCAGTCCTCTCCCTCCTCCGCTAGCAAACTGTAATAGCCATCTGCCCCTTCCTTATCAGAGCAGGAGCAGCTTGTTATTCTTTCCAAATTGAGCAAATTACCAACTGCTAACCAGTTTGGCGCACGTGGCTCCCGCTCCCAGACACGCCCACTGTCTCAGCCGCCGAGCGCTCCGATAGGCTGCGAGCTCCACAGGGTCATCCACAGAGAGGAGGACGTGCCCTGTGATTGGAGGAGAGCCCTGAGGAGCGATGACCTCACGGGCACCACCGCAGGCTCAACATAGTGTATGTGATAATTACTTAATTACCTCTGGTAGTTAAATGCTTTTTTCTGTTGCGTTTTTTATTCTCTTGTACATGATTCTGATCCTCTTGTTGTATTTGTATCTGTAAATTCTATCCGTTTAATAAAAATTAAAAAAAAAACATAGTGTACGTGTGTCAGAGCCCAGGCACACCCTGTCGGATCCTTCAACACTCAAGCCTCCTGGGATCCCAAGGCCACTTTTCCAGAGCTGTAGTTTTGAAGGAATTTTATTCCATTTATTGCTCTTCAAAACCCCTTGCCTGATCCACAGTGCCCACCTAGTCTGATACGTCAGAGGTGCTGAACAGAAGCATTTTCCCTCGGGTGTTCAGAGGTCTCTCTAAATCCTCAGCAAGTAAAAAAATAGCATTCAGTGGGTGCAGCTGAGCTGAGGTGGGCTGAGCTGAGCTCTAATAAAAACCTACAGCCGCTTTGCTCCTCTGGCTTGTGTTCATGTTTCCTCATTTCAGACAGTGAAGTTCTAGGCTGAGCAAAGCAGTTTCCTATTTTAGAAACTGTCCTCAGCAGAAAAGGGCAGCAAACAGAAAGACAATAGCAAACAAGAGCAGTGATGCAACATGCGAACCCACAGCAGACACCAGGGCAGAGAGCAAATATGTGGGTGGGGTGAACTAACCCCTGAGCATCTCCTGTTTGTGTTTGCGCAATCAGTGACCGGGGCCGCTCGTCTGCGGCCACCAGCAGCGCTCCTGCTCGATACTGAGGAGGAGCAGGGGGAGAGGGGTGGCAGTTGGCAGGCAGGGACTCCAGACTGACTCGAGAGACGCCAAGGTCAGCTCTCTGGGCCGGAAGCATTTGGTAACAGAAATGATCCAGAAAACATGACTGTCTTGGCTTTCCTTATTACACTTTGGTTTATGTGACTTCATTTCAGACACGTTGGGATTAAAGCCACTGGGGATCAGGTATCTGAGGGGGCCAACATTATGATAATAATTGCTTACACTTATATAGCACTTTTCTGGACAATTCACTCAAAGCTCTTTACAGGTAATGGGGACTCCCCTCCACCACCACCAGTGTATAGTCCCCACCTGGATGATGTGCCGGTGTGCTCACCACACACCAGCTCTCAGTGGGGAGGAGAACAGAGTGATGAAACCAATTCATAGGTGGGGATTATTAGGAGGTCAGGATTGGTAAAGGTCAGGGGGAAATTTGGTCTGGACACAGGGCTAACACCCCTACTCTTTTTGAGAAACACCTTGGGATTTTAAATGACCACGGACAGTGAAGACCTCGATTTTATGTCTCATCGAAAGGAGGGTGCCTTTTTACAGTATAGTATCCCCATCAGTATACTGGGGCGTTAGGACCCACACAGACCACAGGGTGAGCGCCCCCTGCTGGCCCCACATTGACAATCAGTCCAGCTGATACAGTCTATGCCGCAACAGCAATCCGATTGACCTAGCAGCTTGATCTCATCAGATCTCAGGAACAGGGCTGGGCCCAGGGCCAGTGTCCCAGGGATGGGAGATCTATAGTAAAATTAGATTGCTGCTGTAAATGGTGCTCTGCCCTGTGATGGACTGGTGTCCTGTACAGGGTATACCCTGCTTTGTGCCCGTTGCCCATAGGCTCTGGCTCCACCGCGACCCTGAATTGAAAGAAGCGGTTAGAGAATGGAAGGATGGCTACAAGTGGTTCTGGTCTACCAGTAGGTGGCGGACTTCCTTCTGGGCTTCTGGAATGTCTTAACTAACACCCCCAGGATGGAGATCAAGGGCAATGTGCTGTTGGTCAGATAGAACGTTAAACAGAGCAACTGACTTCTAGGTTATTAAAGATCCTGTGGATCCTTTCATGAGTAACAGCTGTTAGTCCCTGTTTTTTATGCCACCCTTTTCTGGAATTTTAAATTGTGGCCTATCTCACATTGCCTCTTTATTTAATTGACATAGTCATTTCTCATGGCTTCCTACTGACCTGCTGTGTGCAGAATGGCCGCTGTGCGTCTCCCAGGTGGGGCTGCTGGTGCAGAATGGCCGCTGTGCGTCTCCCACTTCAGTCTGCACTTCAGTGGTTCCCCCCTATATGTAAAGTGCTTTGGGATCCTTTGGAATGAACAGAACAAAATAATAAAATAAAAACTAAATGTGCCATAGAAATGCCCCTCTGTCAAAGACACTGCAAATTTTAATATACAGCAGTAAATCCACCTCCATCCATGATGAGCAGATTAAAGCTGATCATCTGGAATCATGAGCTGTCGCAGCAAATCCTGTGACTCGGGCACAGAAGGACAAAACTGTGAGCACCACACTGAGACAGATTTCAGGCCGGGAGATGTCCAGCGCTCTCCAGCTTTTTGACATAAGGACTTCACAGGTAGGAGCAGCAGCCATGGCACAGGCATGTCACAGCAGCGCACGGCCCTGTGCAGCCCCAGACTGATGCATCTTCTTTGTACGTCCCTTTGGAACTGTGACCTGGAGCACCAGGTTTTGCAAAGGCCACTTGAATACTTAATACCACACAGAGAAAACAACCTGAAAATGTAATATATAGCCATATGATTTTTTATATTATATACATATATATACTTTTATATGTTGATATTGTAATGCATACAGCCATCAGGGTGTGTAAGAGCCGGCTTACCAGAGCGGTGACGTCACTGCCCTTCCCTGTGATAGCAGGACCACAGCTACTGGGCTGTAGAGAGATCTCTCTTTAGCTCACCGGGCTGGGCCCCTGCTGAGTGACACGGGAGTCCCGGGTTCGAGCCCCTGACGGTGGGGGGGCCAACCTAATGCGGCAAGGGCGCCCGCCTGAGCCCCCGTTGTGTTACAGTATTATAATTTTAATGTTATTAATATATCAATGTATATGGATATATACATATATTACTATATATAATATATAGCCATATGATTATATATATTAAATCATATATATAAATATACAGCAAATTATTTGATATACTGTATAGCCATGGGTAGCCATATGACCTTCAACCTATTCCACAACTGGCAATGAAACTTCTTGACAGTGGTTCAAGACGGTGCGCCCCATGAAAAGGCGCTATATGAAGGAAGAGCTGGCTGTGCAGAACAGACTGATTGGATGAGCGAAGGGAATTCCAGGGTCAGACAGCTGTGGCTCTGGTGCTCCAGTGGGGTTCAGCAGCTGACGGATGTTTCTTCCGGGCTCAGCCAAGCCCCAGCCAAATCCCCCGGCACCTGTCGGACCGGAGGGGGGGGTCACAAATGTCACTTCTTTGCCAAGAGGCTGCCGCGACGGCTGCGAGCTCTCCTGCCAAGCATACCCTGTAACACGAACCCGCGGTTCGGAAAAACCCCCACTGTCATTTCCTGTGATAGCACATGCCAGTGCTTCACGCACTTACAGTAAACGTGACTTATCGTTCATGACATAGTTTTTTGTCAAAGAAAGCGTTAGCCCTGAGCCTGCAGGACTTGTGCCTCATTTTATTCAACCAGGAAGGGCAGCGGGCTCTGATTCCATACTGACTAGGAAGTTCAGAAGGAAGCTCAGGCACTGAGATTAGCTTCCCCACTGTCAGCTCTTCACAGCTTTTCTTTCACCCATGAACTGTGATAGAAGGGGTAGAGCCACAGTCCTGCAGGTTTTAAAGGGATCTGCACACCCATTGGCCCTTAAACACCTGGAGGAAAAGGTGGCTTCAATCAGGTCGAGAAATATAATCAGAGGCTGTTTTTAATTCAAAGATTCAAAGGCTAAAGAACGTTAGTCAAAATGTCCTAGAGCTGGCAAGTAAAAGCCTTGTTGAGAGCTGGTGTTTAATACGACAGTTTGGTATGGGAACTTGGGGTCGAAAAGCAAAACCAAACTGTCCAGGATTATGAAAATGGCAGGGAAAATAATTGGGAAGCAGCAGCCCCAGCTCAGGAATTTATCTCGTAATACAGTTCTCAGACTGGCAGGGAACATCACAGCTGACTCCACACAGCCACTCCATTCTCAATTCATAACACTCCCATCAGGAAGACCGTACAGGGGACCACATTCAAATAAAAACATTTGTAAGAAGTCCTTTGTCCCCTCTGCAGCAAAACTGCTCAATGAATGTAGGTAATTATACTCCACACACTACCTATTTATCTATCCATCTGTTTATGTATCACATACTGCTGTTGTGAATTCATGTCATTTTATGTGACTCATATGTTTTGCTTGAGTGTTTTGTACTTTTATAGGAGAAGGCAAAGACAAATTTCCACAGCAGTGGACAATAAAGTATCTATCTTAATTTAGGGCCTGGATAAAAAGAGTTTTGAGGCTCACCAGGATAAATGATAAAAAAACAGTCAAAAGTGTATCTACCTTTCTGCAGGAGCAGTCAGATCCACCTTGTTTACAATCAAGTTGACCTTAATGTTTTCAGGATTCATCTGGCCGCTGCCCAGAAGGGGGCAGTATGGAGTAGCCAGTAGGGCTCTGGATCCATTAACAGCATGGATCCTGCTCACTCCCCACCTGAGGACTTCACCCATCCTTTCCTTGAACGATCCCAGGAATCTGCTTCAGCGAGATGCCTCGGGAGCTTGTTTCCGACTCCCACAATCCACAGCGCAAAGAAAGATCTCGAGCAAGATTCTTCACCCCCTGATTGCTCGAGTCCGCACCGCCTGTATAAATCATGGCACTGCTGGCTGGTTTCCCTGCGATAAACTGTCATCCCCTCAGAGGGGAAGTCTCCTACTTTCAGCTCATACTGTGGTATATTCTGGTACCAGGAGCTGCTCAACTCCCAAAGGACTTTAGCCTTCACTTTTGGAAGTCTCTATAATGATAAAGGGACTTGGAATAGAGTGGAAGGCTGCCTAGTTCTACAATAAACTGCTATTACTCCGTGCTCTGACATACACATTATGAAAACATCTCTGTATTACTGAGCACTGTATTACACTAACAAAACTCTGCCAACAGCCCCTGAAAACAGGGGTAGTACCCACTGACTGGAAATTTGCTGATGTCACGCCCATTCATAAAAAGGCTGATGATGCCAAAGCAAGTAATTAGAGACAAAATTCTTTTTACATTTAGATAAACAGAACTAAATGGGTGGATAATGGGTGTGGCTTTGGTTAATGAGGATTTAGAAAAGGAAAACGTTTTTCTTAACAAACATTTTTCACACCCGAAGAAGGCTCCACAGCCGAAACATTTCCTTTCTTCTCTTTTCAGCAGGGAATAAACCTTGAACTTGTTCCTTTGCAGCCTATGCGTGCTGAAACAGCTACCTACCTGAACTATCTTGCGTTAAGGTTTGGCAAACAGGCAGCAGTAGAAATGGATACAAACAAAGCTTGTGGTATGGCATGTATAGAATATCATAAGGTTTTTGATAAAGTTCCTTATTAAAGATTAATTCCTTATTTTGAGGGGTTCAAGGTAATGCACAGATGGGGATTAAGATCTGGTTGATGAGTGAAGAGCTGAAAGTACTGGTGAGTCAGGACGGAAAACAGGAGGCACTTCCTGCCACATGGGATTGTGGGAATCTGAAACAAATTATTTCAGAATTCCCACAATTCTGTCAGAGAAAAGTCAGAGCCTAGAGAAAAATGGGAACCTATATAGTTAGTCAGGCAAGAAGACGAGCAGTTCAGTGACTTTTTGCAGGGTCACATGGACCCCAGAAGTCAAGGATTAGGGATGAACAGCTCAGTGTCGTTTTTTTCTCTCAGGTGTTAGAAACACTTAAGGTCTACAAATCACCAAGGCCTGGTGATAATCTACTCATTGTGCTAAAAGAAACAAACACAATTAGTCAAGGCGCAACAAGCACAGCAGGTGGAGTCCAGCCCTCAATGTCCCTCACATACAAGCATTGCAGTGGTGTCATGCCAGCACCACATGCACTGTGACCACCAGCTCCCACCCTTTATAGCTCTAACCTAGACCGCATTCTGAGTATTTTTGTTTTGGAGATGAGGCCAACCTCCACACTTATTATAAAACGTCAGTAAGCTATTTTAGGACAATGGAGAAGGTCAGAAAATACCTGTGACAGTATGACAGAGTGGCAGCAGTATTTCCAAAGCCCTGCAGTTTCACGTGCTGGTGGAAAGATTCTGTGCTGCAGGTGGGGCTCGGCTCAGCCACACAGCAGCTATATCACCCTGCAACACATGACTGGCAGCCCTCTGCTAACATCTCCATGCAGAGCAGGAGGAAACAATTAGAAGAATCAATTCAAGTGAGTGCATGTGAGTTGCACGAAATTGTTTTATCAATAAGGTATGGTGCAATTCTAATGTGTTTCTCCCCTTGCACTTTTATCCATCCACTTGGATATCCATCTAACCACTTTATTCAGTTCAGGGTTGATTGGTGGCCAGCAAGCAGTGGGCATGAGGCAGGGTACACCCTGGACAGGATGCAAATCCATCACAGGGCTCACACAGACACTCACTCACACCTGGGTCAATTTTCCCAGAAGTCAGTCAGCTACTAGCATGTCTTTGGACTGTGGGAGGAAACTGGAGCACCTGGCAAAAAATCGTGTGAACATGGGGAGAACATGCAAACTCCACAGAGACAGCAGTCAGGGCCTTTCTTTTGAAAAGTTAAATACTTCATTTATAACAGGACAAGAAGGAAGCAGGGCACAAAGGATCAAGATATCCAGGGTCCCAGCACTGTGAGGCACCAATCCTAACCACTGCCCCGCCCACTGTGCCAGTCAGCATTTAACAGTCCCACCAAAGATAATTCCTATGTAGCTGCTATCAGCTAATTGATCCTGGGATCTCATCCAACAAAACCAGGGCATCGGTTTGACAGCCAGGGCAGCGCGTTCCAGTCTCCCACAACCCTTTGTGTAAAGAAGAGCCTCGCGTTCACAGGTGAAGACCACAGGATTGGCTCCGTCAACACCTTTGAGAATTATGAATAGTTGGACCAGGTCCCCTCGTATTCTCTGGTCAAGACTGAAAAGATTCAGTTAGTTTAGCCTGTCAGCATGGGACACTCCTTTGAGCCTGGGAATGTCACTGGCAGCTCCCTGGACTGATTCTAGAGCAGCAATATATCTTTTCTGGAACTGGTGACCACAACTGTGCCCAGTAATTTAATAAGTACAGTACTTACTATCATATTGTACAATTTGAAATCATACAACAATGAATTCTAAATTTAACTGCTATCTACTTTTGACTATATATCTCACCAATCCCAGTTGCCGTTTTACTCCTTCTGGCCAGCCCTCTGGCTCCAGTGCTTGGGGGGTATGTCTGATCCCCCCCGATCACCTGGGGGAGGAGTGAAGGAGCTACACGATTTTGTGTGTCACGGCCCTTGCTGGCCAGTCCTTGATTAAAAAACAAAACAAAACGAGTGGTTAAGAAGGACTCTTTTGTTGCCTGTAGTAAACAAACACTTTTGTCAAATGTTGCAAGCATATCTGCACCCTGATCGGGACAGAGGTACAGTACCACCACTGTCGCCCCCTGTGTTTCGCAAGCCCGGGCCTGTGACGTCCTTCCTGTCTGCTCCCTGCTGAGCTCTGTCTGCACACTCGAGTGAAGGCCCACATCCTGTCTTCGTGGTGCTTCGGGCACCTCTTGCACTTCTTGCTGAAAACCACGCTCCCCGCCACATCCTCTAGCAGGGTGTGCACCCCCCACTGCCCCCTATCTCACAGGAAGTTGTCCTTAAATAACATCTCAGTCACCCCCCACCCACCCCCAACACATACACACACACGCCTCTCCTCCCAACTCAACCCGTCATGACGCGGACAGTAACCTGATCCCCAAAACGAGGAGCAGCCCAAACCTTTCCATGTTTTTTTTTTGCTGTATTTTTCTAGAATGGAGTAATCAAAATCACCGCGTCTGTGTTCTCCACATCAGCCGGAGTCGTGCAGAGCTGTGGGCGGGCCGCTGTCTCTGTCACCTGCTCTGTGCCGGGCACAGGAGAGGGCAGACCCAGCCCGTTGGGCACCTGCCTGCCCGAAGAGCCCTGCATCAGAAGAAGGGGCTCAGTTTCTGAAGACACATACCCACTGCCAAGCCGCCCTGCTCTACCCTGAGCCCCTGTGCGCAGGTCTGCCACCACAGGGCTGGAATGCTGCTCTTTCTGATCTTGTTCCTTTGCCAAGAACAGGGCAGGAGGGCAGCATGTCTTGCTCGATGGAAACAGCTGGGAGGCACAGCGCCGCAGCACGTCTGGGGCAGCGCCCCGCCCTCGCTCCCCTTGCGGAACGTGGGGCCGAGGACGCAGCTGCGGCAGGCCGGAGCACGAGACGGACGAGGGAAGGTTTGGTGCCGAGGCCAGGCCGTTCCGCTCACTGGAGCGGAGCAGGCCGATCTCCTGCGCACGGAGCCACTTCAGGCCCTTGGGGGCAGGGTTTGTTATTTTTATCAGTCAAGACAGAACAGTTCTGTGAGGCCTTGGCATTTCTCGTTCAAAGACGTCCGTTTATGAGAACCTAAGGGACCAGTTCTACTAACAGACCAGTCTACTGTGGTGTCCAATGCTGAATGAGGTCACTTTTTAGAATTTAACTGGGGCCCTGACTAGCTCTGTTGGTAGCGCTTGAGACTCGTAGTCTCAGGGTAGTGGGTTTGTGTCCCATGCTGGGCTCCAGGTCCTTTCTGTTGGAGGTTGGGCACAAGGCTAACAACCCTGTCCTGTAAAAAAATAATGTGACGGTTGCTGTTGCTGCCCCTACATGCTGGAAGGCATTAACATCTACATTCATTAGAATTTAACTATAGCTTGGTGATAAATTGCCAAATAACATTTATCAGTCCCTTAACCTCAGGTTGGGCAGGTGGTAGTGGAAGAGTGGATTCTGGAACCCCCGACGAACCAATCTGGAGCAAACTCAAGTCTGCTTTTAGGTAGCACCAGCTATTCGAGCCACCCTTCAAGCCAGCTAATGTGCATTTTATTTTTTGCATCACTTTGCGCCTGAACTGCTCCCCTGTTGTTCTCCACTGTTCAGAGAGGGGGCGCTCTCAACACAAGCCCAGTCCGGATCAGTGTCATCTGCTGCTCCTGTAGTCCGAGATTGGCCTGGGTTGCCCTCGAAGGGGGTCGTTGCCCTGTGGTGAGGCCCTGCTTCTGGCTTTGTTCCACCGACACTTGTTCCTGCACCAGAACTGTCTCCAGGGAGCTGAGACCAGCAGCAGGAGAACATGACGCAGACGGCCGCAGTTTCACTTCCCTGGCAAGGCAGCCGGTGTCGTCCGGGGGCATCTGCGGTTTGACAGAAAGCACCACGAGCTTTGAGCACCCCACCAGACGCACAGATACCCAAACCTCGGCCCACGCCAGTCTCGCGCGTGGATCGCCAGCGGACGCACCTTTGCACACAATCCGATGCGGTGCTTCATGCCGCCAAATCACCCTCCCAGTGGCCTCCTGATGCACAGCGGCTTGATCCGTTTCAGGGTTTGACAGCAGACCAATTGACTTTACCCTGAGCAGGCTGCTGTGCAGCAGCTCAAACACAACACAACCCCCCTCTCACCTTAAAATGTAGACTGCTTTGTATGCAATTACTTTTTATATATAGGGATTTATATATTCAATATTTCTGGTTTGATTTTATGTAATACTTCAGCATGAGTGTTTCAAAAGCTGGGCCTTTCAAACCTGTTACTTTCACTTCTACGTCAGAGCAGTTTCACGTGAACAGACAGGCGGCGTGGAAAAGGAGAATTCAGATATTTCTGTGTCTTGCTTCATCGAGCTACTCGGCAAGAGAGAGGCCACAACATGCAGAAAACTGCAACACAGCTAAACTGCTCACGCAAAGGGAGTCTAATCTGAATCCAGCTCCTGCTGACTCCAGTGTGTGCACCCATGCTGAGCTTTGGCCCAGAGGCCTCGCTGTCATTCTCACTGCCTCTTTGATGGGCAGGTGGAGCATCTCCTTCGAAAAGCTGCGGACATTTTCCCAGTGTGCATCAGCAGACATGGTTTTCCGGAGCTTTGAATCACAGACTCCGTGGAAGTGCTGTCCACTGGGGTTTCAGGACACATCAATAGCGTCTCCAGGGCTTGTAAATATGCACCCATCCCCTTTAACTTAGGAGCGTTTTTCCAACCCTAACGTGTCTCAGACATCTCCCAGGCCGTGTGGGGCCACGGGGCTGTCCTCATACACACGCAAACAGACTCAAAACAGAACTTGTCTCATAGAGACAGTTCCTCCTTGGCATGGTCACACACAAGCCCTCACAGGACTGTAAACCACAGATGTGCGTCAGTGAAGCCTGTAGGCAAATGATTTGGGTTCTTGTACTCTGCAGTTTGCACGGGACAAGTGCTGTGAGCCTGGGAGGTTAAGGCAAAGTTACAGGAGGACGAATCTCCAGCCGGCACTTGCTGTCTACATTTAGCATCTGGTCGTCGTGCGCCGGATCGCTGTCCCCCACGTGTACTGTTTGTGCTTCTGTGCCAAAGCGGATGATAAAGAAAAAAAATAGCAATCCCAGAAATGTGTTATTGGTCACTCACCACTGAAACAAGGGGAATGGAACAAACAGGTCATGATCTCCAGGTTGGCTTTATCCCTAATATATATGCTCTGTATTTTGTATTTGAAATGGAAAATTAAAAAAAAATGTAGCATCATCCAGTCATCTGATTTGTGCCGTTTGAGTAGAAGAGAAGAAAGAAAGAACAGAAGGCTCTTCTTTACACAGAGGGTTGTAGGAGTCTGTAACACGCTATACAGCCATGATGGTGAAACCCAGACCCTGGCTTCTTTCAATATTTATCAGTATACAACTAACCACCAAAAGGGCTAGATGGGCCAAATCACCTCCTCTTTGTAAACGTTCTCATCTTTTTTGTATATGTTTGATATAGTGGGGTATTTTGTTGTTCTATATCACTGCAGAGCTTCATTAAAGAGTGAGCGCTCCAGGATATTATGACTAGGCTGTTTCAGTACACTAATGCCATGAGTCCCATTTCCACAAGCAAAAAAACTCTCTCACACTTGTGTACTGCTGTAGGTGCAGAATTACCCCCAGCCAAACCCTGGCGTTACATTTGCCACCGAGGTGGTGAAAGGGATTCGGGGAGCGGCGCGTGACTGGCGAGTCACCCGCGCGCTGCCAGCGCGGGACGCGAGCTGGCGCACGGACAGAAATAGGCTGCGCTCTGTTTCTTTCTTTTCGTTTTCCGCGCAACGATGCCTTGAGCCGCAGACACCTGCGACATTTTCCGAAGAGCAGACGAATGGGCGCTGGACATCTGACCGGCGTCTGTCTGTCAGAATAGCTGGTATTAAAGACACTGACGCAGGGTGATGTCAGGTGTGTCACTGCTCCTTTGTCTTTCCTCAGACTATACAAGAGACAGAATCTTTGACTCTCTTCAAATCCATCACCTTTTTACTCGGGCCTGTGCCAGATTGCCCTACATTCTCTCTTTATACACCTGTATGTACTCGTTTTTCACCTTTTATTGTACTTTCTGTGGTCTTTTTCTTTGTACTGTGTGCTGTGGACAGCACCCTTGGATTTGGAAAGGCGCTTTTAAAAATAAATTAGCTGCAGATGATGCCCTGTCTGATGCTTAGGGTGTACAAACAGTGAATGTGCTCCCCCCATTAGTCCTATAAAAGCCGAGGCTGCCACCACATTTGAGCAACTTCTGCATTAACGTCACCAGTACCTTACAAAAGGGGAGGCCATTGTCTCTCCAGCAATGCACAGATGTCCCCCACCCCCATCAAGTATCTGTGTGCATGATGTTCCCAGCTCCGAGGACTGCACTGCACACATACCGTAGGGCAGTGCCTCTCCGGGACCAGGTGTGGGCAGCGGTGGTTCTGATAGGTCCCTCTGACGTGCACGGGCATTGTGGGGAAGAAAGTGGATTTCCTCCTGCTCTCTCGCAGCTATTGTAAGAGAGCCAAGGCAGTGTCCAGACAATGCCCTTTTGTAGAGCCGTGGACAGTGGGAGCCTGCTCGGTTCCGCCCACCATTGTTTCCAGGGCCCTGCTGGAGTTGTTTTGTCTCTAAGATCCGAGATGTGGTGCTCCTGCATTCTAGCAGGCTGTCCCACAGTAAACAAGGCCAAGCTATAAATAAACAACGCTTAAAATGACACAATGGTCAGCAAACACATCAGGAAGTAAATCTCCCACTCTTCTAATTGCTGGTACCAATCACCGGCTTCTGTATTCTTCCATTTTGTTATATTCCGGCTCTGCACTGTTAAAAGTTTAGCTTACTTGCTCCCTGTTCCCTCCCTCTTCTTTATACAGTAGGTTTTGCTTTTTGCTCTGAGTGGAGCCTGCAAGTCATTGGGGGGGGTTAACCTGACTAGACCAGTACCCCTTCAGCCACAGCTCAACGGATGCATTACCAGAACGCAAAGAGTTGTGGGAGCCTGGAAGAAGCTACCCGGCCGTGTGGTTGAAACCTTGGCTTCTTTCAAGCAACTGAAATCAAATGGATGAGACCAGGTCTCACACACGTGCACACGGATGACCAAGCAGGGACAATTGAAAGACGCCAGTTGATATATCTAACCCATCTTGGGAAGGTGGGAGCAAATTCAAGCACCCAGATAAAACACACACAGAACATGCAAGGAACTGAACACAGATCCCAAGAGCTGTGAGGCAGCAGCACACTACAGAAAAACGACTTAATGAAGCCATTAAGCTTCAACTACTGGCTAGTTACATTAACCTCTAATAACGACGGACTGCTAAAGGCATTTCCACTTGGAAAAGCCTTGCTTCTTTGGAATTCAACAATACGGCTAACTATTTCCAGCAAAAATAAAATAACTCTTAAGTATTAGTGCTACAAGCCAGCCCCAACAACATCAGCAAGGCACAGGCGGCAAAAATGTAAAGGATTCTAAAGTAATCCTTCCCACATTGAATTAAGCACATTCCAGTCGGTACACAATACAGAACAATTAAATTTGGCTCAAAACAGGATTGTGAATGCTGTCTGTTATCCACACCCTCAGAATTCTGTCACTTCTATGATTCGTTGGTGCATCTTTGAATATGCAGAAATAAAAGAAATTAAAATAGATATGCAAAATGTTACATACGTATCATTGCTGGAAATGTTTACATTCGTTTGTATGTAATTCAGTTTTGTTAAAATTTAAATTTCTTCTAGCCCAGTGTTGGGACTAGTCTGGTAAAGAATCTGTAAGAATGCCTCAGTGCCTCAGAGCACATTTTATTTGGAACAATCTCAATTCTAAAGGAATGAAGGCACCATTGTGGCCCTGTGTTTTCCCATCAGGATGAAAGCACGCGTGCCCCAGCCCTCTACTGTTCCTGTGTCCCAGGGGTGTGTGTTTAGAAGTGTTGAATTGGAGTTTTCCAGTACAATACAATGGAATATGGGACGCCTGCTGGAATGTTTTTGAATTCTACTTCACACATTCCTGACATTTGCCCCCAGGGGTGGAGAAGAACCAGTGACCTCATAGAAGCAGGACAGGAACTCTAACCTTCCATCCTGTGAAAGCTCACTGGGAACCAGAGCAAGGAATTGGAAGAATTTGAATACTGGTGAACTGAGAACCTTTCATTCTCAAGAACACATTCTCCACCTATCCAAATGTTCTCATAGAAAACTACTCTAGACGTTTAGAGTAAAGCCTATTTTGGGTCATGTTGAAACTAATTAACAGAGAATAAAAGATTGGTGTTTTTAGAGAATAGAGGATACTGACCGACTATGCACTGACATTTGTTAGGATCAAGGTTTTGAAGTGAAATGTCTTTTTAGGTCACTCTACATATATTAGAATAAACAGTGGAGTTGCAGACCACATCATTTTAGGAATTCTTAACACTAAAAAAGGAAGAAAAAGCAATCAGTTTTCCAGTTCTCCATGCACGCCAGACACAGACACTCACGGCACACCATGGTGTATCCAAATGCCACGCATTTATTTATGTATTTTACTGGGGAACAATGGATCCCATTCAGTTGCTTCGGGAGAAAAACAAAAAGAAAAAAAATGATCCAGAGGAGCGTAAACAAGAATATCTTTGATGATTTGTGAACATTCCTTTTTTTTTTTTAAAAGAGGAACCAACCAAAATTGTTTGTTTTTTGTTAAAATCAGGAATATTTACAAATGGGAAAAATTAATTAACCTGGCATAACAAAAATAAATAAATAACTTAAAAAATAATACAAATAAAATATATACATTGAAAAGCGTCTGGGGGGTTATAACTTGCTCTCCTCTTCCTCCAGCGAGCGGTTCAGTCCCGGGATGAACTTGAGGAGTCTTCTTCGGAAGCTCTTCTGCTTGGGCTTGCGTGGTAAGGACCCGCAGCTGCCCTGCCCGCTGCCCGATCTGTCCCAGCTGCCGCCTGCCCCTCTCTGGTAGCTGCGGGTGCTGGCGCTGCGGGTGAGCTGCGTCTTGGCCGGGGGGAGGAGGTCGCCGCCGAGCCTGGCGCTCTGGGCCCCGTTCTGTCCCACCTGCCCCGAGCTGCCGGCGTCGCCCACGTCCAGGCAGGTCTGGTAGAGGGGGTCCTCGCTGCCCTCGGTGGCGGCGCTCAGGTAGCTGGCGCTGCTGCAGGTGCTGCCCGTGGAGTAGATCTGCCGGTGGGAGGCCGGGCTGGGGGCAGCCGAGCTGCTGCCGTAGATGTAGGTGTGGACCGACTCCAGGGTCTCGTACACGGCGGGGTCGTTCATCACGATGCCTGCGGAGAAGGGATCAGAGCTTAGGGAAGGACTGGCGGAAGAGGCCAGGTGGCCCGTTCAGCCAAGCGAGTCTTTCCAGAGAATCACCTTCGGAAACATGGAGGGTTTCCTGAATTTCACTTTTAAATGGTGCTTTTTGTGGTGATTTTTGATACAATCATCATCATCATCATCGTCCTTACACTTTTACAGTGCTTTTCTGGACACCCCACTCAAGGTGCTTTATAGATAATGGGGGCTCCCCTCCACCACCTGGATGATGCGACGGCAGCCAGAGTGGGCCAGTACACTTCCCACACACAGCTCTCAGTGGGGAGGAGAACAGAGTGATGGAGCCAGTTCATAGATGGGGATTATTAGGAGGCCATGACTGGTAAAGGTCAGGGGAAAATCTGGCCAGCATGCCAGGTTAACACCCCTACTCTTTTTGAGAACTGCCCTGGGATTTTAAATGACCAGAGATTCGGGACCTCGGTTTTATGTCTCATCTGAAGGACAGCGCCTTTTTACAGTATTGTGTCCACATTACTATACTGGGGCATTAGGACCCTCACAGACCGCAGAGTGAGCGCCCCCTACTATCCCACAATTATCTCTTCCAGCAGCAACCTTAGTTTTTCCCAGGAGGTCACCCATCCAGGTACTGACCAGGCTCACACCTGCTGAGCTTCAGTGGGCTGCCAGTTCCGATATTGACTTCTTTCGCGGGAGCACACTTGTGTATCGCTCAGGGGCTTCACACAGACGTGATCCTGATCCCCAGTTGTTGAGATCTGTTGCGAGCGAGCCCCAGCTGCTTGGGGCCAGCAGGCTGTCGATCCTGGAAACTCGGGCAAACAGCGATCCCGCCACCTCCCGAAACGCAAGGATTAACGAGGACTCACCATGAACCAGCCTCTGCTCCTGCAGCATCAGCGACCGGTACTCATCCCACTTCTCATGTAGCGTTTGCTGTAAGGAGGGAAAAACAGAGAGATTAGAGAAAGTGCCTATTGCTGCAGAGTCTCGGCACAGAGCCGTTTCCAGGGAAGGAGGAGGCACTGCCTGGGAAAGGCAGACTTGTACACCAGCTGTACTCGGAGCACCAAGTCACAGTACTCTGGACCGCACTGCTCCTGGTCAAGCTATGCCTTCTGCAGTGAATCTAATAAAAGCTGGAAAGAGGGATAAATCATCCTCTCGTTTCACTTCCAGGAAACACGGAATCAAAGAAAACTTTTACAGATGCAGCTGAATATCAGGCAGGCCACACATGAGAGAGGGCCAGTCACGCTCGTTTGGTTCAGTTGCTCTGTAGTCCCAAAACCAGTACTGACCGTACTAGGGCGACACCTTAGCAAGGGGCAAGTTAGAGGAGTCAATCAACCCCCACTGGCATGTCTCTGGGAGGTGGGAGGAAACCTGAGCACCCAGAGAAAACCCCACAGGCACATGGGGAGCACATGCAAGACACCCCAGGCAGGTCCCCCCAGACAGGATCGAACCCCACGCCCTGGAGCTGGGAGGCAGTAGTGCTATCCACCAGTGCAGGAACTGTTAAACGGCTCAGCTTGGACCTAAGCACCGGCACCTGGGCATTCCTTCTCCACCCTGGCTGTCTCCTAACACAAGGGCTCAGATCCCTCCCTGCTGCCCCGTATGGAGACAGTCGGGATGAGCCAGAACAGCACCGTGAGCACACGGCCACGACCACGAGCCCGAGATCTCAAGACCCGAGACCTCTGTGTAAAGAGGCATGAGAGAACAGGGCTAGCCTTCCCCCATCGCGATTTCACAGGGCTCTTCGGAGTCAGACAGTGAAGCACATGCAGGGCCTTCCTTCCTGAGTTTGGAGCAGACTTTCCTGTAATAGAAAGCCATGCCTGTGCCTGTGCTAAAAACAGATCGCTTTCACAACAACTTGGAGGCTTGTTGGTGAAAACCACAAAACAAACAGACCGGGAGGCATTTTTTGGGAGGGGCATTAATGGATACTGTCTCTATTTCTCATTTAAAAAAAATTAACAGATCCTAACTGAGCAGATTAAAACTGTTAGGTTGTTTATAGAATGTGATCTTCATTTCAGCTTATGGTAGCACTGTGATCATTTGTTAAAAGAGGTAATTTTCTAATTTGTTAAATTTAGCAGATACTGTTTGGTAAACTAAATTTAATCAACTTATTTTTGATTTCATGCCTGTTTCAGTTCTTTGCACAAAGGGTTGTGGAGCGTGGAACAAGCTACCCAGAAATGACATTGAAGCTGAAACCCTAGTTTCTTTCAAGACACAGCTGAACAAGATCCTCAGACCGCTACTAACAGCCAGACAAGCTAGCGGGGACTGATAGTTGATAGTTTATTTAACATGCGGTGATTAGCTCGAAATGCTTTTTAAAGGTTGTTCAAAAGTGTGTATGTGTAGAAACAGAGAGAGATTCAGACATCTATCCAGTAACTCTTAGGCTGACTCCAAATTCATAATGTCAGAGTGATGTTGGCATGGTTTTAAACATTGTCCGTTGAAAAGATATGGGGGGAGGCAAGGTAATGCCAAATTTGCCCCTATGACTGGACATGCCCGATTTCTGCCCAGTTCTGCAAAGCAACGGTCAATCCTACAGTAAGGATACACCTCGTCTCTGCAGGATCAGCTTGCCCGGCCTCTAAGGAGCAGTCAATGAGGATTCCTTCTCAGCATTTCCCTATTTATAAGAGTACAGGCGAATCAGACAGCGAGGACCCTACACACTGCAGGACTCTCTCACAACACCGGGCAGCGTTTTGACACATCAACCCACATCACTGCGCCTCCACAGCTTGGCCACGCAGTTTACTCCATTCGCGCATGAGGGCCTCTCTGTGTAGAAACAAAAAAAGTCTTACGACTTCCCCCAAAACACCGACTGGACTGGGAATTTCCATCACGTGCACAGGTGCCGGGCTCTGTGCCAGCATCAGTGTGGGCAAACACCTCCCAGTGACCTGACAGATACAATCTCTCTTTGTCCTCGTACAGACTTACAAGCGGCTCTTGTCCTCAAGCAGAGAGATCGGAAAATGCACACCGCGGAAAAAAATAAAAAATTACCATAGGAAGGACGAAGACTGAATTTCACAAGCTGTAAGAGCTGAAATTCTTACAGGGGCGGCAGTGGGAAGCAGCCTGCCCAGCCGTGTGCTTGAAGCCGATCCCCCGACAGCTGGACAAGACCCTGGGATCAATTAGCTGCTAAATGAGAACGGGCCAGACAGGCCAAAACCCCCCCCTCGATTGTGACTTTCCTCAACTTCCCATTTGAACTTCATTTACACCTCCAGAGTTTCGGCCTCCTGAACATGCACACGCAGGGCAGCGGTTTCTGAAAGGAGAACTAAGAAGTTCAGAGGGAAGGAGTGCTCACCTTCAGGTACTGCAGTCTGGTCTCCAGTTCTGCCTTTCGGATGGAGTCGCCGTACACGGTCTCCAACCTGCGGACAGACAGCCAGGCAGCTCGTTAACCCCCGCAGCCCGAACAGCTCCCCAGCTGCACTGCCCACCACAGCTCAGCCCACCAAAAACTTCAGCTGACCCAAAGCTATTTCAGAACACAGAAGAATCTTACAGCTGTGTTATAAAGACCTTTTATGCCCGATGTGAACACATGGCACGTCTAGCTTGACTTGGGGGCCTGAGCAGACTGCTGCTCCCTATCACATTACAAGTCACGCAGCTTTCCTAGCGACTGGTCGACACGCAGCCTGGGCAGTTCCCACGGACGAGGGAGCGTCAGCGTCAGCCACAGGGGGCCAGGCTCACACAGCAAGCCTTGAAGAGGCAGATAAAGCCCTCTGCTGCCCCTGGGCTCTGTGGCTGTTAGGGCATCTGATAAGCTGCCTTCAAAGTGTGCAGCGCGGCCAGTTGTGACAGCGCCTTCTTCTCGTTTCACAAGCTGAGAGCGTGCTCAAGGCTAGCCTGAGGCACCCGCAGGCTGGCCTCTACTCTGCCTGCGAGTCCTGAGCCATGTTCGAAACAGTTCACACTTTGCAGAAGTGCCACCACAGTTCACACGGGGGAAAAAAAAAAAGTTTCATCTTTCCTTCAGCGGTTTCGACTGAAAAGAGAAAATGAATGTGCGTATTGAGGTTGCAGGAAGGGGCCGCGAGAAACGTGAAATTAATTTTCTCCAGAGAGCTGCGACAAGGCTCCTGAGAGTTGAAGGCAAGAGAGCGCTTCAGAAACTGAATTTTTTTTTCCCCCATTTAGGAAAAAAGCAGCATAGAAATTTAACATATTTATTAGGAGACAATGCAGGAAAACAAACACAGGACTCTGACTGCAGAAGCTTTCCAAGCAGAAGTTCTACTGTGGAAAAACTGCAGTTATACTGGTGAAACTTTCAACTTCACCAACCTCTGTAGGCAAATTTACTCCAAAACGACCTAACAAATCACAAAATAACCCAGATCAAAGCCTGCAGCTGGGCAGGCCTGAAATGAACCAGGTTGCTGTGGGCAGTGTTCTCATTTTTTTCCTTCTGCTTTTAAAGCCCTGGTTATTGAAGAAACACATTCAAAGTGCCCGTCAAAAACAAATACAGCTGCAGGCAGAGACACAGGTATCCTGAATCTGAGAAAAGGCCATTCACAAATTCCTAAGTGCAATAAAAATGAAAATTCACGAGCTAGTTTTAGGGTGCTTGCCTGAGCCATATTAGGTTGCGATACCAGGTTTAACAAGCTTAAGCCTCGTTAATTCCATCTCACACATGGGGCTCTGTCTTGAAGAGTATTAGGCACTGCAGGAGGACTGGACCCTGCTGCACAGAAACTGGCAGCTTAACCCCAGCACGGCTGAGCGGTTCTTAACACAGAGCACCACTGTGTTCCTCGCTAGTTCCTAGTTCTGCTTCTCCGTACAGCCTCTCACCTGATAGTGTTCCCCGATGACCTGATAAGCTGAACAATCTCCTTGTGTCGAAAGCCCTCCACGCTCACATCGTTCACAGTTGAAATGGTGTCTCCTGCGCACAAACAGGGAGATTAAAAAAAAACGCTGAACTTCACATAACTTAATGCTCTTTTAGACTTAAACCTATTGCTCCTCCTGCTATGCCATGTGCAGTTGAGGAGGTGTGCCCCGTTCACAATCTGTCAATCTATAGAGGCCTTCCCATCCAGGAATACCAGTTTCTCAATCAAAATGAAGTTTTGGAGCAGATCGCGAAGAGGTGCAGGGCTGCTTTTTCCTGTTCTAGTTTGTTACAATCTGAAATACATCAGCCTGAGACTATCCAATCGCAACTTGTGCTTATGTGGCAACAGCAACAGGGTCTACATCAGGCCCTGCAGTGACCCACCAGACCAAACTGCCAGTCATCCTGCTATCCATACGGACACAACATGGCTCTGTGCGTCGTTTAAGACAACAGCAAAGGCTGAGGAAAGAGCGCTTTGGGTTTAACTAAAGACAGACAAGAAGTGGCGTTTCCTGTGATCTCACATCGAAAGTGAACAATGAGA
Organism: Atractosteus spatula; assembly: GCF_055471065.1. Lineage (NCBI taxonomy): Eukaryota > Metazoa > Chordata > Actinopteri > Semionotiformes > Lepisosteidae > Atractosteus > Atractosteus spatula. Next base: position 64,009,905 of record NC_142706.1, on the reverse strand, counting down.
TCGGACTGCACGGGTCTGTTATGAGGTCAGTCATCATGTGAAATGATCTGAAACCCCACATCAGCACAATACTAATGGGCATTAGAGAGGCGAATCTCCCAGGAATCTCTGACTGAGCTCCATCAGGATTTTGTAGAAAGACACCATCTGTTTGGTGATGCCCTTTCCAAGAAAAATGACTTCCTTTTGGTTATTGCAAACTTCTTTACTCAGCCAGAGTTTTAATCCCTTTTAATCAGCAAAGTGAAAAGAAAAACAAACTTAAAAAGTGTAAAAAGTGTGTGGTTTCCCAGGTTTCTGTGCGAATGTAATGAGTTTTCTTTTGCTGTGAAACCTAAAACACGAAAGATCCAAAAAGCTTTAAAAATGTCAAACACCTAGCTAAATCTTGTGCGCTTTTCATAAGGCTGCGTGCTTCTTAATGTAAAAAAAGACAGCAGAGAATGCCTGTGATGCAGGAAGTTGAAGTCTTGCTGCTCAGTTATTGGCAATGTCACTCCATGGGCGACACTGGACCTTCTCTGGCTTCACCCCAAAGCTCTGCATGTCTACCCCAAGATTATCGCCGTCCCAGATCTCTTTCAAATACCAGACTCAAAATCTTCTTCTACAGAAAGGCTTTTATTGGATTGGTATCCGTGTCTGCTCCTTGCATCTGCTACTACATTTCTAATCCCTTGTGTTTCTTTGTGGTAACTTTGCAATCTCCTTTTTTTAACTGTTTTTCTTTAATTGTTTTTTCTTAATTTGCCTGTAAAGCTCTTTGAGATATGTTCAAATGTGCTATTCAATGTTATTACTGTTAAAATAATATTGAACAGTCTGACGTGACAGGTCACGAGGGCAGTAAGAGTCTACTTTTGGTCTGGGAGCCTAATCGCCTCTTCATTCCTGTCAAACAGGTCTGGTCACAACACAGAAACTGCACCTCCCTGCCAGAACAAACAACAGAAGCTTTGGTGTGTTTTGGTGGTTTTTGTTTTCCTTGTCAGACAACATCACCTGCAAAGGAGCTCCAGTGTCTCCGAGATCAGTCACTCACAAAGCCACAGACACGCGAACAGCTATGTTTCTTCCCATTTCGCAACAGAAACAAGTTGCTACGTTTGAGCGAACAAATTTATGGTGAGAAACCACTGTTCGTATGTATGCTAAATCAGCCTCTAACAGAACAGAACAGCACTGACAAAAAAGCAAACACTATTACTGAGCAACTTCTAAGTTCCAAGATGGCCCACATTAAGGTACTTTTTGTGTCATGGAGTTCCTTCTCTGCCCCTATTTTAAAACAATTCTGTGTGTTGCATGTCGTAATAAAATTAGACAATCCCATGCGGTATTCTGGGAGATTAACACACAACCGCATGCTGGCCCTGCCAGTTCAGAGCTGTCTGACACAAGTGTTCCATATAATTTTAAAGATAATCCTTTTCCTCTTTTTTATCTTAATGCTGTGCGATAGGAATCACCAGTCAGCATATTCAGAGTCTCTCATTCCAGATTTCTTCTTCCTGCATCACAGGTAGTTTCTGTCACACCCGATATGGGTGGTTTTGCTTGCGTGACAGAAGTGGTCAGCGGGTTGGTGCCAAACTTAATTTTTACTTCTAGCAACAGTTATGACTCAGTCCCAGACTGTACACACACATGCTTGCTTGTGTAACAAAGCACAAGCACCAATGTGCAGCGTACGCTTGTACTTTGTTACACAAGCAAGCAAATCATTGCTCACTGTAAGGACTAGTGTCCTTCAACTGCTGCTGGACTAAACCAGTGGTGGCATCTAGACTTATTTGCTATATTAAACCTGACAGTTCTAAACAGTGCACAACTAATATAAGCTTAACCATAGTTTCAGGCTGAGACAGGCAAGAGCACAGGGGTCTGTAGGTCAGTTCTGCTGGAGACAGGAGATGGGGACGGTGTTTTTGAGAACTGGAGTTCAAGACTTGTTTCCAATGAAAAATATTCCCCCCCCCCCGGGACTGGTCAGTTTTAATCAAGGCCCTAATAAATGAATGGACCTCATTGGCTTTTTTCCCCAGCAAATGGAGGAATGGAGGATTCAGAGATCCCAGAACCTGCTGTCCTGGATTGTGGACAGGACTGACCGCCGGCTTCCGGTTTATTTTGTACGTAAAGAGCACCACTCACCAACTTTGAGGCCGGCATGATACGCAGGACTGTCCGCGTACACCTTGCACACAAAGGTGCACATCTCCACCGAGTTGAGATTCTGGTGATGGAGTCCATACGTCTGCAACACAAACGGACAAGAAATCAGCAACCAAAAGGACAGCGCTTCAGAGAGCGGGACACGGGAATGAGCATCCACGTTGAAAGCAAAGCTGTAAAAAGCCATACAACATCGGGTCTACTTAACGCCCAAAGTGTATTCTGCTGAAGCTTAACGCCTGCTCCAGAAGACTGGAGAACAGGCTCATCAGGAGCTCTCGGAAGGGAACTGCAGGCCCCCAGTGAAGATAAGCCTTTTCCACCCACTCCTACACAGATCCTAACAGCTGTCAGGTCCGGTCGGTTTGCTGCTTTGCATGGCCAACACATATTTGCTTTATCACAGGGAAGTTTATGGCATTTTGAATAACCCACTGGAGTAAAAATTAACTTTGAACCTTAGGAGGGAGTTAAAAAATCCCTTCCATTGTGAGTTAATACCTGTAGAATCCAAACCAAGCTGTCGTTTTTGAAAGAATGATTATGTACAAAAAAAAACTCTACTGATCCTGCATAATTCCAAAGCAGGATTTCAATCCCAAACTGTTTATACAGATCCTCTCAAGAGAGTTAGGATAGTAGGTCACTTGGAATACATTTGGGGTTTTGAGATTATATTGTAAAAAAATTTGTGCACTCATGGAACTAAACATTTTATTTAAAATCTGAGTGATAACTGCATTTTGTGGAGACTTCAGAAAGCTGTGCAACATCATTTGAACTGACTGCTGAAGCCCACCCACTTATAACTGTACTTCCACTGAAGTCCTGACCACAGAAGACTACAAGGAGACCTGATACAAGTATTCGTGCTCCTCAAAGAAACGACACAGCAGACGTCTTCAAAATAAAAAGTCAAACACGGACTCTAGGACACAGGTGGAGACTACAGAGAAGTGCATTTAAAACAAAAGACACTTTTTCACTCAAAGGGTTGTGAGAGTACAGAATGAGCTGCCAAGCCATGTTGTTGCCCTGTTTCACAAAAAGCCTGCATGACCTCCTTGCATCAATTCACTACCGACTACCAAACCTATTAGTCAGGCAAAGCGGCCTCGTCTCATTTGGAACATCTCATATTTTCTCACGTCATTAGAAGCAGCACAGCGCACCGCACGAAGCCCGGGTGTGTCGTTTGAAAAGCTCTGCCTGCCGAATCCGCCGATTTGATTTGCAAATCATCTACACCGAAACTCCAACAGAGAACAAGGCCTCCTGGAGCACACAAAAGAGAGGGCCTGAAGGAAGAGGACATTGAGATAACAATACGAGCCAGGTGTACAGTGTATATACAGCGCGGTAGACATATCCAGGCGTTTCGAGAGTGGGAGATGTGCCGTTTGTTGCTGGCCGTCTAAACCGGCCTTTTGACTGCAGCCACAGCTGCTTTACTGCTGCAGACACATGGGCACAATTCTGCCTGTTGTGCTGAGATATTAAGAAACTGTGGTCATTTGCAGGATGCCTATGAAATGCCTGCGCTAATGCCATTTCCTCCAACCTTTCCAAACAGTGATTTGGACATCCTACAAACCCCACCTTGTGAGATCTGCGAGAAGCTTTGACTATTTTAGAGGTACCTGTATAGACTGTTACCACAACAGATAAGTGGGCAAAGGAGAAATGCCAAGCAAGCCATGACAACACGACAGTTCAAGCCAGCTGGAGACATGAAGCATGCCTGCGTTCTGTGGCTGGATATGCACCAATTCATTATACAGCACGCGCACAAACCATGAACAGCGCTGATCCTGGAACTCAGTGTGAGGACTCCCTTGCTAAATGAACATCTGTTTGCTATCTCTCTTCTGGGGGTTCCTGGACAATCCCAGCAAGAGGCAGTCATTTGTTCTCGTGGATTAACTCACTTAAGACACAGGGTGACAATGCAGATTGAAACTGTGCTAGACAATGGCAGAGAATAGATTCTGTCATGGAAAGACCGTGGGAGAGACAGATGTTCCTGCCAATAAGAGGTGTTCAGACCGACACGCACGAAGAGAATGTAAAATCTCTGAAGTGCCGATCCTTTCCTCAGATAAAGCGCCTCTGACTTTCCCTGCTTTGGTGAATCGTGGTGAAGCCCCTATCCTGCAGCCCCTCTGCCAGCGGCACCTGATCTCCTTGACGTCAGCAACGGTGGAAACACCCTGAAATCAGCCAGCGACGCAGGGACAGATGAGACTCCCGCTGGCACGCAGGGAAATACCCTGGCGCCTCAGCCACGTGGCCAGGAGGTGGCCAGGGGTGCACCCACGGAGTCGCGCCAGCAGGACGGACCGGAGAAGACCCTATTGGGCAACTAACCTGCTCCCCTGCCAGGCTCTGAGCATCAATACTTTCCTTACAGTATGTCAGACTATAGGACGAAGGTTTCGCCCTTATCAGCTGGCACTGAAAGGGAAGCATGAATTAAGGATGAAGGCAGGGGCGGGGAACTTCTTTATTATGGTGATTGGCGATTTATTATTATTTCTTCCCTGTTCTACGTGGGATCTGACAATCCCAAAGCATTTTGATCTGGAAATATTAGGGAATCCCTTTATACCTGCACCACCTTAGCAGTCTCTGTTGGCAGTATGCCAGTTCACAATGGGCTCATAGCTGGTACACTAGGTAACAATGCCTACAGTCAGCATCTCCCATCATGTGCACATTTAGTTCAGTTCACACTTACAGGGACTGTGCAGTGAAATGCCCCTTCAAACAGAGCGTTGCTAGGGTCTCAAAACACCGTTAAGGGGAACGACGGGATCCGATGAGTAATTCGAGAATACTGACATCACTTCCTGTGGCCGACTGAATCAGGAAAGCCTGTCGCCGTCATGCAGAAACAGCACATTTCTATATGCGGCAAGAGTAGAAATCGTGACCGCTCCGGGCTTGGGGCTGCTTTGAAATTTTATTTTATTTTTTTTTTTACTTTTCATTTGAACAGATTATCTAAAAACACAGGAAACCTTGCAAGTTGAAGGCATCAAGCAAAACAAGAGGATGTGGTACCGAGTTCAGAACAGAGATAAATGGCACGGCCTGGACGGGCTTGCGATAAAATCGGGCTTACGTGCTCTCAGACACATCCGAGCTGCTTTTACCGAGAAGGGGAGAACCATCAAGAGCTCCCAGGACACCAGGATGCACGAACAATGCCTTAGAGAGGCCGTTCAGCCCCGGACTCCCGGTTAATAAAAATAATAATTGCTTACGCTTATATAGCGCTTTTTCTGGACACTCCACTCAAAGCGCTTTACAGGTAATGGGGACTCCCCTCCACCACCACCAGTGTGCAGCCCCACCTGGATGACGTGACGGCAGCCATAGTGTGCCAGAACGCTCACCACACACAAGCTCTCAGTGGGGAGGAGAGCAGAGTAATGAAGCCAGCTCAGAGATGGGGATTATTAGGAGGCCATGATTGGTAAGGGCCAATGGGAAATTTGGCCAGGACACCAGGGTTACACCCCTACTCTTTTCGAGAAACGCCCTGGGATTTTTAATGACCACAGAGAGTCAGGACCTCGGTTTTACATCTCATCCGAAGGATGGGTTGTGTGGGTCTTTAGAGCAGAACAGGAACCAGGAAGAAAGGTGTTCTTCAGGAAGTGTATACACCTTCATCACCCTTGTCAGAGATTGAGGTGCCTGTGCAAGGAGATCACAGCTACTGCAGCAGGCACAATGAAAGATGACAGGAGGCAGGTTAGCCGGCTCTTACAGTGGCCACTGTACGTCACTGGAAACCTAAAACGTCAGTGTTCTCATTGCCCTGCTTCAGATTTCCTGTGGTTTTTTTTTATAAGTTATAGCTCATCAGGATTCCTCTTCGCAGTCAAACCAAGGAAGAGCTGGGACTCTGGGACTCTGGGTACATTAAAAATCAAGAGGTGAGAGGGTGGGGTATCATCATGGTTCCACAGAGATCACTTTGCATGAGATCGGACATGGTTACCCCAAGTTTGTCAGTCCATGTCCAAAGTTGCCCCTGTACCCCAAAGTCTCAACGGAAACGCACTTGTGGTCCAGATGTGTAAAAGCAGGATTTAAGCTCACGGGCTTCTGCACATTGTAGTCGGATATAAAGCGGACGATGTGCTGGATCGGTTATACAATGCTAATCCTCAGAATCCTATTTGCCCCAGCGCAAACTGAACAGCCCTTCCCAGCAAGCTAATCCTCTTACCTGGATTTCAAAGCCAAAGGTCTCCTGGTCCTCCTTCTCTAGGATAACAATCTTCCTGGGAATGAAAAGGAAAGAGCCGTTAAAAAGTGATCCATGAAGAAAAATCAAGGACACCACCCCACAGGAGGATTCCCTTTTCGGGGATATCATCCCAACCAAATACTGGGACTATGTGGCCACCACAGATGTTTTGTGCACTTTTTGAGAGATCGGTTTTGTTTCTGTTGAAGACACAAGATGACATGCATCAACACGGGGGGCAACTATTTTAAGAACAAAGACTAAGTTTGACTGTTTTGAAAAGTATGTCTAAATATAAATCAGTTTAAAAATGCCCCCTCGCCCCCACACTCGGTAACCAGTTCCTGGGACAAACACATCTGCTTTTGAACCGACAGGCCGAAGCAACAATGGGCAGCTCGGAGCCCGTCGCCAGGGGCAACACAGCTGCTGCCCTGTTGACAAACAAGCACTCTGATCTCTCTCGCACGAACACAGTTCGGAAACTTCCGGAAGGCGGCAGAGGTGGCTGCAGGGAGAATTCCAGGATCGGGGTGAGAAAACTCAGAACTACACCACGAGCTAATAACGAAGACGATGACAACGTTTTAGAAAGCTAACCGTAGTCATTCCACGTTCGTATTATCTCTTTGCTTGGTAGCTACTGTTACCCAGGGCGACTTAATCTGGTGAATGTTTACATTACGTGCGAGGGCAAAGAACGGTCATACAATAAAGAAATGGCGCCTGGAGGGACAGTCCCTGTCTTCCAAGGCCAAAGTGCTGTAAGACCTACCTACGACTGATTAGGACCTTAAACTAACATGACTTCTTATCCAAATAAGAAGCTCCATCAAGAATTAAGATCAGAGGCAGAAGGAAGACCAGCAGACACTGTGGTTCTGAGTGGAGCTCTTTCTCTGAGTCCTTCAGTCCTCTCTCACCTCTCACAGCAATTTGCTTTTCTTCATGGAGCCCTGGTGTGCTCGCACTTTGTTATGTCAATGCCAGGACCTGTTGCTGAAAACACTCACACAAACAGCACGGGACAGATCTCATGAGGGAATCCTAGCTCTGCTCCATCGATGGCATGCGCAAAGGGCTGGTCGAACGTGGGGGAACCCCAGGGGCTGGGTGTTTAAGAGTTACTGCTGGCTGACGCTGTCCATAGTCATGAGCACTGGTCATTGTGAGACAGGTGTGACCACCTTGGGAACAGAATTGTTGCCAGCGCTCGAGACCAGCAATGCCCAGCTGAGGCAAGCAGCAAGCAGGTAAGGCCCACTCGAGGGCCCAAGGGGAAACTGCGTGAAAGTGCATTTCACCAGGAGGCACTTTACACAAAAGGTGGTGGAGGTATGTAACAAGCTACGCAAGCATGTTGTTACAGTAGCCTGCTTTCGTCTAAAACACAGCTGGTCATTACCAAATGGGCTACATGGGCTGAATGGTCTCTTCCCATGAGAAACCGGTCTCATGTTCACAGGAGCATGGATCGAGGCTCCACTGAAGACTAAGAGAGACAGAGAAGGCAACACTGGTTCAAAGGAATAAACAGATGCTGTTCCTCTTACCTCTGTTGCTCGGGAGACTGAGTCAGGGATTTCCACTTCAGCGGCACGCCCTGTACAGACACACACAAAAGAAAAAAGACTTGAGGAGCAGGGCAGCGACAAGGAAGCGTGTGCCAGACAGCAGCCTTGGGGCCACTCCAGCTGAAACCACACGGGTCAGAACCCATTACAGACAGAGATCTGCACAACACGCCTTCCAGCCACGCCGCCCGTCTCTGCACTCCACAGCCCCGAGACGGCAGAGCCAGAGCACCTTTCAATACCCCAGAGCATCCCCCAAAAAGAGAACTCCCCCCCACCCCCAAAAAACAAATCAGCCTATTCCAGCGTCTGTTCAAGTCCCCTGTTTCGGGGTGGGTCCAATTTCAAATCCCGATGACTTTGTGACCGTCCTGCGTTTTGGAAGATCTCAGACACCCTCCCAGGACTTTGCAGGGAGCCTCAACGCCCGAATGGCCTGACAACGCTGACATTGTGCAGACCCCTGCAGGAGACCACCGATCCCAGTCTGCGCATAAAAATCCCCAAAATCATAAAAAAAATGACGTGGCTCCCCCCACCCGCCCTCCCTGCTGTACAAACACAGTTCCCTTCCGCAGGCTCTTAACAGCCAGTCCGCTTCTGTTCGATCTCTGCCATGCATTTAAAAAAAACAAAAAACAGGACTGCTCCTCGGAGTGCCGGCATGCTGTCAAACGGGCCTGAAGAAATACTGGCTTCCTGTACGGGCCACCACGCCGGACACTAACAGAAATTTTCTGGGGGCTTTTGAATGACTCTGTTCATAGCCCCCCGACTCCTGCGGGTCCCAGGGGAGTCTCGTGCGGGGGCTGAGCCCATCACACAATGTGTTTTTGTACCAGGACCCACTCCGCCGGTGCGTGTGCATGGGGGAGGTGGGGGGGGGGGGGGGGGGGCAGTTTATTCACTTAAAAAAAAGCTGCACCTGGTGGCTCTCTGTGCTCAAAGCGACCCCTGATTCCGACTGGACTTGGGACAACGAGGAAGCAGGAATGATTGATCCTGGCCTGCCACAGCCACACACTCTTCCAGGACACCAGTTTTAAATAATCAATAAACTTTACTTTTTATATGGCTCCTTTAAAAATGGCCTCTCAAAGTGCTTTACGGAAAAAAATAAAATAAAAACGTTTTTTTTAAGAATGCCAAACCGCAGACATTCACACATATCATGCAGTCTCCTCTCACGTGTTGGACTGATTATTCCGGATCCGAGTCCTCATGCACAACACTTCACACTTTGCTCGGTCTTCTGATGCAGTTTTTTGTTACAGTGCCATTAACCACCCTCCCCCTTTCAACAGAGAGGCATTGAGATAGGTTCAGGGAGCTTGAAATATTGGGGGGGGGGGGGGGGGGGATTAGAGTCGCACACTGCTCTGAAGCTGAACGGTCAAGCGTTCGGCCCTGCAGCCTGTGTCACGTTGATCTGCTTCCCCGCCACCTCAAACCAAGTCTCTTTGGATTGACCTCATGAGGCCTCGAACTGGACTGTAGGAGAACACCCTGCGGAGCTCTAGCCTGGGTAACTCCATGGTGGCAGATCAGACACAGTCAAAACATCCAAGAAGAGATCCGACTTTTTTAATCCAGCATCCCGAGACAGACCCAAGTCTGTGGTAACACAACGATTTCAAGAAACACAAGGAAGAAGTTTCTGCCTAGCGCTGAACGCTATGGCCTGCTGCACTAATTAATCTCATGGGGAGGGATATCTGCCCTCTTTCCTTGATCTCAACAATAACTGGTTGACAGTTACCTTTTCCACGTTTTTCAGTGGTATCTGGCTGTATTTCACATGAGGTGCGTTTCTTTAAGGTTATCTTGGTCTGTATATTATCGGGGGGGGGGTAGAAGAATCTTCCAAACTTGTCTCGTGTGTGTGAAAAGGTCACCTATCTGGAAGGAAATGGGTCCGGAGTTCGGCGTGCGAAGCCAAACTCCACAGGACTTCACCGTCAGAAAGTACCGGCTGCTCACGAAGAGCCCTCGGTGACGCACATAAGTCCTTTCGTTGTTTCGCCGAGCGCTTCACAATATATAGAACTGTTTGAGAAATCAAACAAGCCCACGACCAGAGTGCTGAAACTTTGCGGTAAACAAGGGGGGGTCTGCGCTCTGTGGCAGAACGGAGTGGGTGGTCTTGATAGCAGGGCGGATGGAGGAGGGGGGGGGGTCGGGCGCCACAAGTTTTAGGGGCTTTTTGTGTTAAAAGAAAAGAGTCCCGAACATCTTTCGGATAAACTACAGCGCCTCGGCTTTCCTCAGCTGTAAGGCCGTTCTTAAAGCCCCGCCCCTCGCTGTTAATTGAGCACTCTAATTAAAACCGACACATACGTTTATTTGAGCAGTCAAAGCGGATAGAAAACCCGATTGCTTTATCTTGAGAACGGAGGCTGTTTATTTATTTAAAAAAAAAACAATCAGAATGTTTTGCTTTATTATCTGAAATTACTTTTCCAGGTGCGATTTGTATAACTAGGCATTTTCCCGCTGTCGTAATGTTTTCATCCTCGTTGCTGCTAAGTAATCGTGTTTTCTGTGACTGGTCCACCAAAAACAGCCCCAGAGTATTCATTACTCTGAACGACTTCCAAGTTCACTTCGCTGCGCCAGTAATCGCGCTGCCGGCTATCCTTAGCAATGCAAATTACCCCAACTGCTGGATCAGCTGGTGTCCGAGGGCTAACAGACGCCAGACACTCCTTTACAAATGCAGTCTTGTTCGGACTCCCGCTGAGCAACGCTTAGCAAGGTGATAACACGCACACGTAGTTCCCCACATCTAGTAAACGCGGGTGGGAAATCGCCCACATTCTCCAAGAGGTGCTAGATTCCGCAGGCATCGCCACGCACAGACGCGCATCAACGCCTTTTCCCCACAATTAGCTGACGTCTTGATCCAAAAAGGCTCAACAACAGTCACTCCGTAGTTCGCTTTGTTAGGAAGCCCTACCACGCGGTTTTGTCGCATTATTTCCTACAGTGACATCAGTAACTGGTCTTGTCGCGTTCGGGATGAAAAATTTCTACATTCAAAACACAAGGCTCGCAAAGCGAAGCCGTGCGTCAGAGTTCATGAACTGGAGCACAGCATGCAAATATCTGTGCGCTGAAGTAGACTTTCCAAACAGTGCCCAGGTGTCTGAGTCAGAACGCGGCGCATCTGCCCTTTCTCTTTCCTTACATCTCACAACCACAGAGCTTCAAATGATCTCGGACCTCTTCACGGGCCGGCTGTCTCCCTGGGTAATTATCTCCAGGCACTCTCGTTAGCATATGTACTCAGTGTGTGTGTGTGATGGGGGGTGAGCTGCCGACAACGGAGACTTGTGAAGCCCACGAAGTCAGATTCGGGTTCAGTTTTATAGAACACAACAACACTCTCCGGTACCTCAACCCAAGAATGACAGAAGTCCCTTTCCAAAAGAAACCGTAGGCGAAACGCGTCTTGAACAGAACACGAGATAGAGTATGTCGCTGATGATGCACTTATTATCTGAGCGAATTTCCGTCAGGTGCCCTAATGTAAGAATAAAACTGTATCTTTAGACAAAATATTCTACCACCTCAAATTAATAATAACATTAGCAGCTCCCAGGTAGCTCCCACGGTCTAAATCTCTAGATCTCTTCGCAAGTTTTTTGTTTTAACATTGCCTGTTTACCGAAACGCACCGACAGCGTTTTTAGTACTGGTTAGAAACCAGTTTATTTTCAGATAAACTGATTTTACGATTTTAAAATAAAAAAAAACAATACTTGAATTTGGAACAAAAACACAAAAGCCATCGAATCCCAGCTTCGATCTGGGAAACTTATCATCCGAGTGCAGTAAGACGGGACTCAGTGTGCTGAGGCTCTCCAGGTGAGGTAAACCCACAGAAATCTGTACCTTTTTAAAATTCCTGGGCAGTGTTCCTCCGGAGTAAGCCAGCGTCTTGTAATTGTAAACGTCCGAAGCGTTTTTGCACTTTTCCACCGTTCCGTAGGTGTCAGAGGCGGACGACTGGTAGACGTCGCCGCTGTCGTGGTGCGAAGGCAAGCGCCCTGGGTCGCTGGAGTTGACTTTCTTTAGCCTCCTGAAAGTCATGTTCTTCATGTCGGACTCCCGGTTAGCAAATAACACTAAGCTCTTTCCTGGCGGGGAAAGTTCGCGTAGCTCAGAAAACACGAGTCCTCTGTCAGTATGAGCCGCGCCGTGGACCCGGTTCCTCGCTGCCTCTACAGCTGCTTTTGAAAGCGCAGCCCCGGGAGAAACTTTTTGTGCGCAGTCTGTTATGGGCGGGGTGAGGAGGGACGTATCTCCGAGGTTCCTCTTTTCAATGAAAGACCAAGCTTTTGTTTTCGGACTTTTAAACTCAGACCATGCTAAAAAAAAAAAACCGCACCGCCCAGAACGCAGTCTCCTGCGAATTACAGCATTTTCTGAGGAACTAATATTTAAAACGAGTGATGTATTCCGTTGACTCTGCGGTGCTGCAGAGAGACTCGATCAACAGTAGATCCGAATTGGCTACGATGAAACGCGTTACTGCTGTGACAGATTTGTATTGAAACACCTTTCAAGAATTAATTAGACGCTTAAAAACATTTCAAAAGCGACGGGGCAACACGATCTTAATATCGCCGTCGATGTCGGAATTCGCTTCTAATTGGAGTCCTGTCTTGTGATCACAGAGGTGCACAAAGAGAGGGGCTGGAGCAGAGACGAGTGACTTCGCATTAAGACGTGCTGGGTTCCCGGAGAGAGCGAGGGGTTCGCTCTATACCGCTCTAAAGCCGTTCTTCTAGAGCGCAGCAGCAAAAAATAATGCTGACGACATTTTCTTAAGCAAACGTTTCTGTTGGTCTGTTTACAGACAAAGCGCAATAGACGTACTTATCTATATAATTTCGTCGTGGTCAGAATTACTATCGCAGATGTCGCCCCAAAGCCATGCCTTTGTAATATCGCCATTTGTTGCTTGATTAAAAAAAAGTTTGATAAATGAAGTACGGTACAACCTCAGACTACAGATACCCGCGCGACCCTTGGGATGAGTTGCACATTCCCCTTTAAAACAACAGAACTCCCCAGAAATTGAATAAAAACAACTGCATGTGTCCCTCCGAGTTGCCAGATGTTCACAGGGCAGGGGTTGATGAAATGCAGTACACGGGCTCCCCCTACTGTATGTAGTCGGTAAAGACTGAAAGTTGCGCTCTGAGCGTTGTTCAATTTTTAACACACGGTTTTCATTTACATTATAGACTGGAGTTTGATTACTCCGAGTTATAAAACCTCAGACACTTGAGCTAACAGCCAGACGGAGCCCCCTCGTCTCTCCTCCTTTCTCTGAGTAGTCTCAGTCGTCTTCTGAGATTGTTTGCACATGTATGTAGGTTATTTTATATCTCGCACCACACCAATCGGACCGGGTAATGTGCGTTAACTGACTGCGCCAAGCAGAGACAGTTAAAGAAAACGCTCTTTTAGGCACGCCACACCAACGCCATCTTTGACAGCTTTAAGCCGGTTTATTATGCTCGTGTTTTCCAACCACAGGACCTACGGGATCATAAGTTAAGTACTCTATTTGGGCTGTATTTTGTGTCTGTCTTTAAGAAAAGACTGTTGCACTGTTACGCTGCGCTCAGAACTGTTACAGAAGTATTAGACATGATATATACCTGCTTGACTTTTTCTTTGGTTTCAGAAAAAACCTTTCCTGGTCCTGCAGGGTCAGTGTGTCTGCAGGGTCTCCAGCCCTGGTCCTGCAGGGTCAGTGTGTCTGCAGGGTGTCCAGTCCTGGTCCTGGATGGTCAGTGTGTCTGCAGGGTCAGTGTGTCTGCAGGGTGTCCAGTCCCAGTCCTGTAGGGTCAGTGTGTCTGCTAGGTGTCCAGCCCTGGTCCTGCGGGGTCAGTGTGTCTGCAGAGTGTCCAGTCCTGGTTCTGGACGGTCAGTGTGTCTGCAGGGTATCTGGTCCTTGTCCTAGGGGGTCAGTGTGTCTGCAGAGTGTCCAGTCCTGGTTCTGGACGGTCAGTGTGTCTGCAGGGTATCTGGTCCTTGTCCTAGGGGGTCAGTGTGTCTGCAGAGTGTCCAGTCCTGGTTCTGGACGGTCAGTGTGTCTGCAGGATGTCTGGTCCTTGTCCTGGGGGGTCAGTGTGTCTGCAGAGTGTCCAGTCCTGCACTGACAGGGTGATGGAACTGACCCCTTGTAGTCTCGAACAAAAAAGATGGTCTGAAGAGACCAGTCAGCCCAGCCCAGATAGGAGCAAGGTGAGTGTACGACCCTCCGGCTCAGAGCCCAGAGGAGTGGACACCAAATCCTAGAACATTAACCACCACAATGGCACTGCCCCGTGTCCACTAGCACCAGTGACCCAATGTCCACTAATAATTATAGATCCTTACACTTATATAGCACTTTTCTGGACACTCCTCTCAAAGTGCTTTACAGGTAATGGGGACTCCCCTCCACCACCCCCAGTGTGCAGCCCCACCTGGATGATGCTCCAGTACTCTCCCCACACACCAGCTCTCAGTGGGGAAGAGAGCAAAGTGATGAAGCCAGTTCATAGATGGGGATTATTAGGAGGCCATGATTGATAAAGGCCAATGGGAAATTTGGCCAGGATGCCAGGGTAACAGCCCTACTCTTTTCGAGAAACATCCTAGGATTTTGTTCAACAACCACAGAGAGTCAGGACCTCGGTTTTATGTCTCATCCAAAGGACGGCACCTTTATAGAATATATATTCACTATAGTGGGGCATTAGGACCCACACAGACCGCAGGATAAGCGCCCCCCTGCTGGACTCACTAACACCTCTTCCAGTGTGACCGTCGCGGTTCCGAGCGGGCTCGTGCCCTCCGCCACCCGTTTCATCCCGCAACACCTGGGGCGCGAACCCGGGTCTCCGGCGTAACACAACAGGGAACCAGCCGCATGAGCTAAAGGAGACCTCCCCCAGCCAAGGCAGCTGAGGTCCCTGCTACGCGCAGGGAGGGTGGTGACGTCACCGTATCCAAACTAGCTCCGCTACACCAGCAGCAACCTTAGTTTTTCCCAGGTGGTCTCCCATCCAGGTACTGACCAGGCTCACACCTGCAAAGCTTCAGTGGGCTGCCGGTTATGAGCTGCAGGGTGATATGGCTGCTGGTGCTAGTCAGGTCACTAATATCAGTAGCCCAGTCTGGTCCACCAGCATCTGTGACCTGATGTCCACCAGACCAGCGACCCAACATCCACCAGCACCAGTGACCAGTGACCCGATGTCCACCAGCACCACTGACCAGCGACCCGACATCCTATACACCAGTGACCTGAAGTCCACCAGCAGTATTAGCCTCCAGGGGCCAAGGATGTCCGCTGTAGTATTTTTATCAACATAGAAAACACGAAACAGAAGAGCCAGCCAGGCAGCAAACTGACACAGATTCTGTATTTGATTTATTATGACAGTATAAGAATGGCTCCACAGAACATCGTCTCTAAAATGCAAACCAGGCTGAGCTGAGTCTGGGGACTTCAGCGCTTGAAAAGTATACATTAGCAAACACAATAAATAACAGGCTACCCACTGCATTCAAACCTGATAAAATAACAGGGCCCTCGTCTACAAACCACACTTAAAGTTGCTGCACGTCTATTAAGATGTTGATATCACATGATTCCCAGGAACCTGTAATAACATAAACCATGAGCATTGGCTAGACTGTCACTGCAGAGCCAAGAGCAAAAGCAAAACATATACTGTGACACCTCAGTAAATGTCTTTTATTGAGCTTCAGAACACACACAAGTAAGTATTCATTCACTACAGAAAAAAACTAGTCATTCAGTTTTGCAAACACATCTTGTAAGGAACTAATTTAGAACCTCAAGCAAAGTTTGACATTTCTCAGAATTGTCTACACAAGGATCTTCTCGGAACGCAGAATCGTGGTTCCAAACAGCTTCTCAGATCACACAGCGAGATGTAATTCTGCCTGCTGTTGGTTCTTTAACTACTGTACGACCGACCTCCAAGTTTCTAGACAACCCCTTTCATTTTATCTTTTCCTCTTCTCGTTCTGGTTTAAATTGAATTCAGCAGCTAATTAAAGCCATCAAACACAGACCGTTATGATAGTTTTTTGAAGATTTTAATATACAGTGGTTTGATTTTACATGCTCAGCACATCAAAACTACCAAAGCAACAGGGTGTTCTAATAAATTTGCTGACTACTGTAGCACAAATCTGGATTCAGTTCACAGAGCAGCTATAGAACAGTACAGAGACTGTTTGAGCCCACTGAGTAAAAGCTAAACTATTTCCTCATGACCTTTTCTTGTTCTGCCCAGTAAATGTTCCACAAAAAAACACCTTCTAAAAAGATTTTAAACAACTGGATGCTAGGGGAAGCAATTGAGCGTCACTCAAAGCTGAAAAGTTCATGAATGACTGAATATTTAAGACTTGATAACCAGTGTAATCCGGAAATGACAGGGGGACGTTTTTCCATGTTGCACAAGACCAAAGTCTTAAGGCACAGCAACCTCTGAAGTAAAAGTGCAACTAAGCCTCACCACCCAGCTGCAGGATAGTCTATTTACCTTAAACATTTCAGACAAAAAAAGTCTGAGGGACTGATTAAATTATTTCCTTGCATTACAGCAATTTGGTGCTGGTATTCATTAATCGGTTCAGATCTCTCTGCTACCACCTACATTAAATAAAAGGAACCATGCACACTTCCTCCAAAACATGCATTGTCTTTTTTCACACTACAGCCATACAGCACAAACAACAAGGAGCAGGATGCAGGATTGACACAATTCTCACTTTTGCAGGTATGCAGGACCCCAGCCAGCCACAGGGGGGCGCTATCAAGATGTAAACGTGAAAAAAGTCATGTCGAAAGTTAAACTTTACACTGATCGGCCAGTGTCTAAGAAATAGCATGCTGTACCTTTGGTAGTCCCAGTTTTGTTTGACTACCGACAACCAGTCCAGGGTCTGACGGAATGTTTTTATCTGTTGCACCAGTATTAAATAAGAGGTCTGCTATGAGCAGCGTGTGCACTGGGAAGACACCTGTCTGACTCTACAACCACTATAAATATCACATCCACCCTTGCCTGCACCGTCTCTCTGTAAGTACAAGAATAGCAGACAATGCATTTCAATTATTTCATAAACAACTGGAAAACACAAGAAAAGGCCACTGACAGGACAGCATCACTGTAACACCAACTGGAGATAAAAGCAAGAAAAGAGGATGAAACCGAAGTGTCCTGGAAATTCCCAATCCCGAATCCAGTCCTCGTGCTGTCATGATCCAACAATCCCATTGAATGCCGACTACAGCGCATGTCGGAATTTCACCCGTGCACTACAAGGTAGGGTCCGGAATTCTTTTTGGAAATACTTCGGGAATACTTTTGCACAGTCTGGGCGAACTATATGAAATCAAAACCTGGAATAAAGGGCGCTTGCAAGTGGCCGGGTTATTGGCATTGAGGAGCTTCAAGTCGGAGGGTTAACACAATGAATACGTGGCCGACCCTCTTCTCTGTTTGAAATGTTGGGATCTGTCTGTGAGGAGGTTTTCCCCTCTACGCTGATCAGAGCGGAAACGGCCATCATGCCATGATGTGACTGGGGGCTTAATTTCTGGAAAAAAAAAGAGAGTAAAGGGGTGTGTGCCGTCTGTCCGTCTCTCGCCGAGCCCCTCTGATGACGTGGGACAGGGGTGGGGGGACGGGAGGCGCCGTGCCTGTCGCAGTCCCAGGGGTTAACTATCGGGGGCGCTCTTCTTCAGGTGGAAGAAACTGGAGGAGCGAGGAGGCGGTGCCATCAGCATATTGGCCTGGTTCTTGTGGGTGATGTGGATCTGGGGAAAGAAGCCCAGGCAGGTCATGTCAGAACGGGCACCCTTACACCAAACACGGACAGATCGTCACGACCGGCTCTTCATTCTTCACTGGGGATAAAAAAAAGAGTCCTTGGCTAGGGGTTATCTGACCACTCGAGAATGAGGGTTAAGAGGTGCCACTGTGCCACTTTCCCACTGCGGAGCGGGTGAGGACGCTGGCGCTCGGCTCTGCTTCTTCATTTCACCCAGTGATGGAAAAGGCTGTTGCACACGGGTCCGATAAAAAAAGCACAAGTAATTCTGGGAAGCTCAGAGCACAGAGGCACCTCGTCACTTCTCCTCGAGAAAAGTCAGGTCAGGTACCTTACAATAAATGAGGCAAATCCAGTTTTCTAACCTAATTAAACCCGGGAGCCACAGCATTGGAATACAGCATTCCTTCAGGACGCGCACAACCTTGTCACCTCTTCCGGCCTGAACCGTAGGCACGTTTCAGTAGTCCTAAAACACAAGCCAGGCACGAGCCTGGGAGGTGAATTAGGCCACCCGACCCACGCTCCAGGCACAAATCAGGAACGAGACACTGTCTTTCGCTGGAGACAAGTGCCGGCCTGATTTTCACCAGGACACGCATGTTACCGGATTTCTTAGGATCATACAAAACAAAACGAACAAACAGGTTGTGGAATCCACAGACCACCTGCAACCCCACCTAAAAATCCCTTCTCTGCCCCCCACCGCCCTCAGGCGTGTTGTTAAAAAAAGAGGTCTCAGCCTCAAAGGGACCTCCGTATGAAGCGAAACGCAGCTCGGGGGTGCAGTGCAGGCAGCGCTCAGCGGCAGGCGAGCTGCAGTCAGCAGGCCAACACACTTACAGTGCATGGGGGCTGCATCCAGGGCTCCCCGTCAATCTGCATGGGAAGGGCTTTCTTAGTGCTGGAGAGAAAGGGAGACAGACGTTGAATTCCAAACTGTCCTGAGCTAAAACTCACCTTTTTACACTTCTAAGCTTTATGATGCTCTTGGAGTAGAGCTTTTTCCCAGGAGCGGACAGGAATTTCTCTCTTTGGACCCACACCACCTCACCGCGCCCTGGCCAGATGTGGCGGGGGGGGGGTAACAGTGCTCCCTCTGTGTCTATGCCTTGTGCATGGCGAAGGCGCCTACCGGATGGTGATCTGGGATGTCTTGGCCAGTCTGTGCCCAGCACTCTTCAGCCCGGTGTAGATCTGCCCCATTTCAATCGCCCCCTCCAGCCCCACCACCTCCAGCCTCCGGTCACTCAGGTCTGTAAGCGCGAGAGAGGAAGTGAGGGAAAAGCAATCCCAAGCACAAGTGGAATTTTGTGGCGGATTGTGCAAGCACCGGGGCGCGCCCCCTCTTACCTTGCACGCTCACTTTCAGGACCTCGGGGTCTGTGATCACCGACGGGGGCTCCTGATTGGCCGATGCCTTGCCGTCCGACTTCTTGGGCTCACCCCATAGGTTGGAGCCGCCATGCATGCTGGGAATGTTAAGGACGGCGATGCCCTCTAATGAGCGGTTGCTGAGGTCAAGGGGCACCCCGCAGCACTGACAGATAGAAAGACCGGTTGAGCTGGAATGCTTAGATGAGTCATTTTACAGAACAGCGTGAGCCACGAAGCACACATTTTGCAACTTAGCAAAACAAAAGAACTGCAATATATTCCAGTGAACCAACAATCACGAACCAATTTTATTACCGTTGAAGCATCGGTTCTGATCGGATCACAATTTGTGCTATTTCACTGCCAGATTATAGGAAACCTCACAGAACCCAGGATCTTTCAGAGCTTTAGTTCTTGAACAGCACTCACTAGGAAAACTGCACACTGCAAACACCATGCTGCAGCCTGGTGTGTGAAAACACAGAACCTGAAAGCTTCTCTATGCGGTAGCCATACACCTTTCAAGGGATAACTGCACCTACATCATGAGCAGGAACTCCAGATTAAGCCCAAGGATCATAATCCCGCGATGCCAAAAAGAAAAGCAAGCTTTTTATTTATGAGTGTTTAAATTAATTCAGGTTTAAATGTGAAAGGCAGGCTCGGTTTCTTTGGATGCGGTTTAAACTGACACAGAACCCCAGCAGGCTTCCTATGAACTGAGCTTCAGGTTTGAGCTCCTCAAGGCGCACTGAGCCACTTTATCAGCAACAGGGCTCAGGAATGCCGAAGTAGGCGCCGTCTTAATCCAAGGCAGACGTTTCCCTGGTGCAATGTGGTAACTGTGATTAAAACACTCCCAGATTTATCCAATTACAGTTTAGCATTAAAATAAGCATTTTTTATGTTGTTGAAATGAAGCCCCAATCTCCTGTTAAAAAAAGAGGAGCTCTTTCCGACAGCGGCACGGCGTGCTGTCCACAGCTCCTCGCTCTTTCTTCACAGGCCTGACAGAGTCAGGATATTGGTAAGAGGAAATCTAATTAGCTCTCAGCCATGCAGAGCAGTAGCCATGGCTCTTGGATGACAAGACGAGATGTTTTGAAGAATGTGTCCACTAATAGAGATGTCAGCCAGCAGCCATATCACCCTGCAGCCCACTGAAGCTCAGCAGGTGTGAGCCTGGTCAGTTCCTGGATGGGAGACCTCCTGGGAAAGCTAAAGCTAAGGTTGCTGCTGGAAGAGGTGTTAGTGAGGCCGGGAGGGGGCGCTCACCCTGCAGTCCATGTGGGTCCTAATGCTTCAGTATAGTGACGGGGACACTATACAGCAAAAAGATGCTGTCCTTCAGATGAGACATAAAACCAAGGTCCTGTTTCTGTGTGGTCATTAAAAATCCCAGGGCGTTTCTCAAAAAGAGTAGGGGTGTAACCCCAGCATCCTGGCCAAATTTCCCCCTGGCCTTTACCAGTCATGGCCTCCTAATAATCCCTATCTATGAACTGGTTTCATCAGTCTCTTCTCCTCCCCACTGAGAACTGGTGTGTGGTGAGGTACTGGTGCACTATGGCTGCCGTCGCATCATCCAGTTGAGGCTGCACACTGGTGGTGGTGGAGGAGAGTCCCCATTACCTGTAAAGCGCTTTGAGTGGAGTGTCCAGAAAACCGCTATGTAAGTGTAAGGAATTATTGTTACTATTATGTCTGAAAAGCCTTCTGCGGAGGTTGTGGGGCTCCAAGCCCTGAACCCACCTCAATAGTCAGGCACTCTTTCAGCTTCTTGCAGGAGGCAGAGATGGTCTCGGAGGTGGCGAACTCAAAATACCACAGCTTGTTCTTCATCCTGGAGCACACAGGAAAGGCAGAAGCAGGGGGGTACTCACCCAGCCGCGCCACACTCACACAGCCCCCAGCCCGGCGCGGTGCTGCTGTTACCATCTCACCCACTACCTGGCATTCACAGGGCACGGCACGGGTCTGACAGGGCTGCTGCTGTTAGCTATTACTCATGCCCCCCTCCCCGAAATAAAGTAATATCACCCACAAACTTGCACTCATGCAGACAGCACAGTTGTCGCCTAGGAACTAGGATCGTTCAACAGTGCAGCCAAGAGCACATTTACTGCAGAAGGTCTAAAAACTGAACCTGGGTCATAAGTAATGAATTACACTGCTGTGCAGAACTCTGAGTCAGCGGCACGCTGTTCTGTTCTTTTACTCTGCATTCTTCCTTCTTAATGCAGAAACACAATGCCGTGACAATCTGACATCTCAGCTGTCTGCTTTTAAGAGAAGAGTTAATCCTGACAGATCTGTATATTCTGTAGTAGCTGCTACAGCACCTCATATCAGTCGCTTATTTATAGTTTTCCTTGAGTTGCTGTGAAATTCAATTACTCCGTTTTTGGGACGAATTGTCCAGCGTTTAGTTTCCTCCCAGTACAAGGAGAACGGTGATTTGAAGAGACCTAGAAACCCCGCAGGGCCTCTCCGTGTCTCTGGAAGTACAGTGGAAAGTGAGAGGCGAACCACATGGTTTCAAGAGGAGATCTGGCTGTACTAGGGATCGCTACTAAGTAAAGAATGAGCTCATTTGTAAGGACACAAGTCCAGTAAGAAAAGCTATTATGCAAACTGACTCATTTAACTGGGGTAAGGACTGCTTAACCGAATCCTGTGGTGTGCTGTAAAAGAGATCTTTTCAGGAATTTCCTGGTTAATCTGTCTTAATAGGAGGGAAGGATGCCCTGTATAATCCCCATTCCTGGTTCTGCTGAATGGTGTGTACTAGCCTGTGGAGTTCAGCGGGTGCAGTTTTCTCAGATCCTCACTACCTGAACTTGCTCTTGAGAGTCTGTAGCCTTTGTCTCATTGTATTCCACCATACTGTCAGCTCAGCTCGTACAGGGCTGGCTCAGAGATAAATCCACTGTGACACAACACCAAGCATAAAAGGGAGCAGACACCAGCAACCTATTTGGCTGCAGGTGTGAAACACACCTGGCTCTGATGCAGACAGTCGCAAAGTAACCACACACCCGTGGGTAGCAGTAGGACGCTGTTGTTCAGCACTGCAGCTCTGTGCCTACCTGCTGTTGAATTTCTGGGGGTACTTCTCCCTCATCATGTGGAAGCGATGGGCAATCGAGGCGTCCTGCCAACACAAGAGCACCCATTCATAAAAGCTGACAGGCTGTCAGTGACTCATTCCAGCAGCTGACCTGACCCAGCAAAACATCCTGAAGAGACTCACACCAGAAGCCCACAGCAGAACAGAGGACACACATAACCACTTTAAAGCTATTCCGCTGCACAGCATGTCTCAGAGAAAGCTGCACGGTATCATCTGGGCAGGGGCACGTGGCTACATCTTTTTAGCACGCAAGTCATTCTCACGCAGTAAATTCATTCCACACTGACGTTCGAAAAAAGGAACCACTGATTCAAAACACAAACAACTGGCTGCTCTTCATCTGTGTTCAGTTCTGCATCTATGCCAATGTACAGCTGGCAGAGCACTGACTAACGCCCATTAAAAATGGTTAAATTGAAAGAAATTTGTCCGGGCAACTTTAAGGACTGACATTTACAGCATACCGAAAAAGCTGCAGAGGGGAAGCTATCTGGACTGTCTATTTTAACTTCTTTCCACAACCGTATCTCTGCTGGAGGGCCCACATCGGCTGAGACCCTGAATGCTTTAAGTCCAAGTTGAGAACAATTTGAATTTTAATAAATGTTTGCCTTTTCGTTGGAATTGTGTGTCGCGCTGCAGGAGACTCTGCTGTGGAGAGCGCTATATAAAAATAGGTTTGACCTGATAAGTGACGTCTCAGGCGGAGCCGGATTGAGTTTTCCTGCGATAGTACGGAAATGAGGATTTTGACACCAGCGACGAGGCATGATCCCCTCAAATACCCAAGGGGACTGTTCTTCACAGGGTCTGACAGCCTCAAGCCCCTGTAGGCAGGACTACTGTCCCCCCTCCTCACCTAAACCCTTGGAGCAATGCAGGCGGGCGCTGACTCACCACTCCGATGGAGAAGTAGTTGTTGATGATCTCGTACGGAACAGGGTCCCCTTTCTCCGTGCTGTCCTCCGGGATCACAGTCACGCTCCAGCGATCCATCAGCACCTGCGTACTGTTCTCGAGGTCCTTCAGGATGCGGCGCAGATCCATCCCATCGTATCCTGCGTGCAGGCACGTCACACGGGTTCATCCCTCAACCTGATCCCACGGGATCTTCACGTGGGGAGGGGGCGACACCTCCCAACAGGGCGTCCTGCGCAGCAGACCGCAAATCTTCTCCCCCCACCCCCCACTCTCTCGGTTTTACAAGCGACACCCCCACCTGACACTGAAGGTTGCACCGAATTCCGCCGAGAGGCTCTGGCGCATCAAGGGGTACCCACACAACCGTGGGCATCTAACGGCCAGAAAGTTAACCTGCCGGTGCCCCCCTCCCAGTGCCCCTCACCTCCTCCCCAGCGCAGGCAGCGGGCCAGATCGTTGCCAGTGCCCAGGGGCAGCACCGCGACTGGGGGTCTCACCAGCAGGTTGGCCTTGTCTGAAAAGACACAAGCAGGAAAGAGGGGTGTGAGAACTGTGCCAGCAGAGAGGCCAGGCTGGTGCCCTCTATGCCTCAGAGCCCGCCATGGGTTTGATGAGCGGCTCTCCTTCCATCGGTTTGCCATCACAGTTCTGAAAGGAGCAACTTCAGCCCTGGGGGGTGGCACACAGCCTCAGCTTCACAAGCGAGGACACTTCCTGTAGCTCTGAAACTACAGGACACACACACATGCACAAGACTGACACATCACTCAGAAATCGGCTATACTTGCGTTGGATGTGGACAGTGACATGAACATTCCCCTTTATGCTGTGTAATTGATCTGACGCAAGAAGACCCAGCTAACTAATTCGCCATGGTGAGGGTAGATTGCTCTGAGAACTGCTCTGGGGAATGCTGGCAGCAGCACAGGAGACAGGGGGAAATTCAAAGGACGGTGCCTACCTATGGCATCCAAAATCCACCCCACTGTGCCGTCACCCCCACACACCAGGATCCGATAGTCCAGGAGGTCTCGGAAAAAGTGAAGCCTGCAATCCCAAGAGACAGAGAACCTGCAATCAGCCCAGAAGCGCTCTCAACTGCAGCATCTTACACTGATACAGTGCAACCAACAGGGCGGCGCCACTGGGCCCTCTCCTCAAAATGTTGCCCACACTTCACCTTGAAAAGAAGCCAGAAACCACAGGTTCCTAGGAAACTGGATAAGAACTGGGCATTGAAAATGAAGGAAAAAAACACAATTCATGACGTAAAAGGATCTGATAAAACAATTCAATCTATCTGAGAATACACAGGACAGGCTGAAGGCTCAGGTACAACAAATAATGACGAAACATAAAAGCAAATATTTAAGCTTGTTTTCAGGCCAGCAGGACTTCCTACGCGTGATTATCCCAATAAGATTGGCAAATACTGTATCCAGGAGCTGGGGCTGGTTTACAGTATATGGAGGAGCCAGACACACGAACCATGCGGTGGAGTTCTCTGCACTCTGCGCCTTAACAAGCTTCCCCTGGCACTGCCAGCGATAAAACAGCCCCCAGTTTACACACACATCAGAAAGTACAGTGTAATCATAAACCTGCCTTACCCCAGCCCGGGGCCTCCATTGGAGAGGTTGTAAACCTGCTTGGGGTTCAGCAGATACTGGAACTTCCTCAGCACTCTGCAAAAGGAAACACAAACACCGACGCTATTTTACAGAGCTCACGAGCAGACTGATTGAGTGACGGTGTGCAGGCAACAGGGCGTCACCCAAATTAAGTCCAAACTTCAAAGCATCACCCAAATCTAAACCCTACACTGAGTGCCGGGTTTCCACAAGGGAGAGAGAAGAAGACTCTAGCAAATCTGTCTTTGTCAGACCATCAGGGAGGTTTCAGACAAGAGCAGGCTCTTCGCTCTATCAAGCTTGTTTGGTTGCTAATTGATCTGGGATCTCATCAACCCCTTGTTTTAAAGAATCCAGGGTATCAGTTTCAACGTGGCTGGACAGCTTATTCCATTCCCCCGCAACTCTTAGCGTAAATGGAAGTTGGATGAGTTGAACATTTTTTTTCCATATGGGCCTAATCCTGCCAGTGGATGCAGACTAATCCTGGACAAGACAGGGGACGCACTTCTCCAGAGGTGAAAGACTCTGCGGGCACCAGTACACGATAGCCCAGGAACTCCAGCCTAACTGGATAGCAGAGCTCGACAAAAAGACCAGCTCAGGAGGGTGCTCACCTCTCCCCCTGCTTGCCTCCGCTCTTGGGGTTCACAAAAACCAGGAGGGGGTGCGTGTCTGGGATAGGGCTGATCTGTGGGGAAAGCACAAGAAGGGGTGCAAGTCAGGACGTGTTCAGTGCTCTGCTACAGCACAGACTGAAGCAGAAAAGCTCTTTTTAATGGTGGCATTGGGGAAAACACCAGGAACAGTGTAAGGGTTTGGGGTTCAGGGTAGAATACTTCAATACACTCAAAGATAACTGGGTACCTTGCAATCTTTCACAGGTGCTGTGTGTGCAAAGGTTCGGGTTCTTCTGCTGATTCACCTTATTTGATTTCCCTATCAGTTCAATAAGAATTCTAAGATACATTTACTGTGATGTAACAGTTACTGTAGATAAGCTGTGTCTTTTGAAGCCAACTGAGTTAATGTATAGCACAGGAAAACCTGGCTCAAAACGGACACTTGATTAGTCTAGGGGTGAGGAATAGCTTTGCACTCCTTAATTTAGAACAGTCTTCTGTCATTTCTCTATCAAGAAACGGACCGAAGCTGTCCCTCTGTGCCCCTCGCTTTCTTGTACAGTCATTTTACACACTGACGATTGTTTGGTTATGAGTTAGAAAGGTTTCTCATTCCAAATTCCTCCAGAAACAAACAGGGATTGGGAACGGTGCCAGCCTGCATACCCGTAGGACCTGCCCGTCAGGCGTGGTGTGGTACAGCCCGTTGTCGTCTGGAGATGTGGCACTGGGAGCACCATTTTTCAGGGTGCTGTGCTCCTGTGGTGTAAAATACACAAGTATGAAAGCACAGAAGAATCTAAAGTACCAGAGCATTGTGTGGCCTGGCAGGGCCCTGTCCCTCTAATTAAGACAATCCAGAGCTCAGGGCGTAGCTCACAGCCGTCCTGGAGTGCAGGGAGTCTGAGGCCTGATCTGTCACAAAACTGGATCCAGAGGTTTCCTGCCTCAGCCTCCCAGCCTTCACATGTCTCTCCAGCGGACACGTGCCGCAATCCAGGCCGCCCCGTGTGTCTGGGCTGCTGCATCATTTGAAATGATTGCATGGAAACTGGGTCTCTGTCATAACTGAGGCAATCGTGTTCTGAATGTGCACCTTTGATGCTTCATTCTTAGGAGCTGAAATTAAGTGGTAGGAGCTCACTACAGGCTCGAACCAGGGAAACAGTACATGGTGGGGGTGGGAAGTGAGCTGTACTCTGGGCGGAGCGGTGGCTCTGTGGCTAAGGATCTGTGCCCGTGACTGGAAGGTTGCTGGTTCGTATCCCGCGGCTGGCAGAGGAATCCTACTCTGTTGGGCCCCTGAGCAAGGCCCTTAACCCCAACTGCTCCAGGGACGCTGTATAAATGGCTGACCCTGCGCTCTGACCCCAAGCTTCTCTCTCCCCATCTGTCTGTCTGTCTGTGTGTCTCCTGGAGAGCAAGCTGGGGTATGTGAAAAGCCAAATTCCTAATGCAAGAAATTGTATAGGGCTAATAAAGTGATCTTATCCTATACTCTGTGTCCACAGTCTTAGGAACCCCTAGACGAGTGAATAGTGGCAGATAAGTGGCTGGGTTTGAGAAGCACGGCTCCCTGGCCCAGACCCACCCCTGGGTCCCAAAACACCACTACACCTCATCTCAGCCTCATCTGTGAGCCATCCTGCTTGAGAAAGTACACAAAACGGGGACAGCAGGCAGTGCACAGCTCCCCAACTGGTCCAGCTGCTTACAGAGACCCAGTATGGCACTAGGTACAGGGTGGGTCCCTGATATTTTGTGGACAATTCAGGGGGATTCCAGAAGCCTGGGTGATGGTGTATCCCTGGACCATGCTTTTCCGGGAACGGCTCGGCGATACCTGGATGATGGGATAGATGGCCCAGGGAGGCAGGATGTGATCCCTCAAGGGGCCGCAGTCACATTGCAGAGACATCTGGGATACGCATTCGTTGTGGAGCTGAAAGACAACAACAGGATACGCACTGGCACTCTTGTTGGGGTGTACGGACGCTCGCCGGGATCTGTCGCTTCCTGATAACGGGCAGCCGCACTGGTGAAAGCCCTGCTGTGGATCTGACCCACGGGAGTGCCCGTACCTTGAGGTGGCACCATATGCAGTGCTGTCCTGTCAGGCCCTGGTAGCTCTTGATCTTTTTCTGGCACTTGTCGCACTTACTGGAGTCACAGTTTCCACAGACCCATTCGTGAGCTTTCACCTGCGGCCAGAGGTGGGCAGAGAGAGAGAGACACACACAGGGGTAAATAACCGAGCTTCACACAAGCAAAAAAACCTCTCAGGCACTGCTCGGCTTGAAAGCTTCATCCCTCTGAGCGAGGAGAGAATTCACGTCCCCTTGTGGGTTAGTCCACTGATGCAGTTGTGGGAAAACTGTGTCTAGGCAGGACAGATGAGTGAGTGCCCTGGGCCACCAAATGACCTATCTATTCACTCACACTGTCCAGTCTTGACCTGGACATTGAGGCCAGAGTTTATCCAAGTCTCTGTTGTGGGGGGCACACAGAAAGTCAGCGGGGTTCCCCTCAGTGGTGTTCATTGCAGGGAACAATGGGAAAAAAAACTCACTGGACACCACAACATCCTTCTACTCTTGCTACTTTACTCCTGAACCCTGTCCCCTAACTGCAGCCCCAGCGGCCCTCTCGAACCCTAACCC
The DNA here is from genome assembly GCF_055471065.1 of Atractosteus spatula. NCBI lineage: Eukaryota > Metazoa > Chordata > Actinopteri > Semionotiformes > Lepisosteidae > Atractosteus > Atractosteus spatula. The sequence continues at coordinate 63,981,674 of NC_142706.1, read as the reverse complement.
TGTCGAGTCTGCACCTCTCCGAAGAGACGCTCACAGAACTCACCGTTGTGTCCTTCTTGGACTTGACGTAGGTGCGGGCGCAGGGCGACACGTCCTTGTTGGCGCAGCGATCGTGAACCGTGTACTTACAGCCTGCGGGACGAGACGGACAGGGAAGAGCGGAGGTGAGGAGGGCACACACTCAGGCGCACGCGTGTGGGCGCGGCGCCGAGCGCCGGTCTTGATCCCGCTCGGCGCACGGCCCCCTGTCTCTCCGCCCCGTCGCGTGCAGCGTCAGGGGCTTCTCTCTGGCCCTTCCGGAGGTGTGACTGAAAAGCAGGTGGCAAAGGAGTTCCTGAGGCCACGCTGCCCCAATTCCTGCCGGGTGTAGCAGGTACATCACCCTCCATCTGACAGCCCACAGAAGCTCAGCAACTGTGAGCCTGGTCAGTACCTGGATGGGAGACCTCCTGGGAAAGCTAAGGTTGCTGCTGGAAGAGGTGTTAGTGGGGCCAGCAGGGGGCGCTCGCCCTGCAGTCCATGTGGGTCCTAATGCCCCAGTATAGTGACGGGGACACTAAACTGTAAAAGGGTGCCATCCTTCGCATGAGACGTAAAACCGAGGTCCTGACTCTCTGTGGTCATTAAAAATCCCAGGGTGTTTCTCGAAAAGAGTGTTACCCCAGTGTTATGTTCAGATTTCCCATTGGCCTTTACCCATCATCGCCTCCTAATAATCCCTATCTCTGAACTGATCACTCTGCTCTCCTCCCCACTGAGAGCTGGTGTGTGGTGAGAGTACTGGCTGCCGTCACATCACCCAGGTGGGGCTGCACACTGGTGGTGGTGGAGGGGCGTCCCCATTACCTGTGCTTTGAGTGTCCAGAAAAGTGCTATATAAGTGTAAGGAATTAATATTATTGATTATTAGGATGTGAGGACGGCGCTGCACTCCACATGGGACACAGCCTGGCTATGCACCTCACATTCCTCGACACCCACTTCCAGTCCGGACTCCACACTTCCTTTTTGGATCTGCCTCCTGCTGGGGGGAACCCAAGGCGATTCCAGTTTTGCAAACTGCAGAGTTTATCTAAGCCACGGTCTTCAAAGTACAACAGCATTTCTAAACCAATTTTAGAATATTAGCTTTTCTGCTTCAAGGATAATTCTTTGTTCAACAGTCTGCAGCTGGTATAACATGATGTGGTTTTGTAATGGGGGCCTTATTCCCAGCATAGAATTCCATTTTTTTCCCGTTCTTTCTGTTCTGCATAGTCAAATACAGTTTCACTTAATCCAGTCCAGAGTGGGCTTTGGGTACAACACACATCTTAAAATTGTAAAACTGAATAAACACATTAATCAGACATTGCACGAGGTGGTAGTGCCTAATACCCAGCCAATTGATGGAACAGAAGGGCTGATATTTGGCCAAGATCTAGCTGTTAGTGTTGCATGTGGAGCGACAGTGTGTGTGTGTGTGTGTGTAGAGTGCCCTCTGGTGGACAGACTTACAAGTGCAGCACAGGCCCTGCTTCCTGAGGCCCAGCAGCATGCTCTGACAAACGTTGCAGTAGACTGGCTTGTTGAAATGCTTCAGCCGCCACAGGTGTTGACCATCCTTCTGGGTCATCTGAAACAGAGACCGAGGTATTAGTACAGTAACACTAACACTCTTAGTGTTAGTAAGAGTAACAGTAACACTCTTGAAATTTCTGTAACAGTAACACTCTTGAAATTTCTGTGTCTTTTGATCAGTCCTGCGTGCGAGATAAGGCCAGATAAGTGTCCCTGCATCATCATCATCATCATCATCTGGTTGCTTGCACTGATTCAGAAATTCTGCGAAAACTCATGCCAACATGACAAATCCTATCAGTCAGCGGATATCTTCCAGGTCAGGGCATTCAGTTCGACGAGGGCGATCGATGCGGTGTCTTTTTAAATTCATTGCAATTGAAGATCTAAATGACTTTAAAGGGGAACTGCAAGACTATTTTTATATCAGAAAGAATCAGCACTAGCTAGTGCTTCAAACCACAGTAAAAGTAAGGCGTACACAGTAACCTGCAAAACCTCCAATCTACATCACAAAATTGATTAAATTTCCAGGTATGCGCCAACACCATGTTCCGTGATTCAGAACGAGGCAACAAAACTTCCAGTGACATGAAGTGGCCCTGTGACATTGTAAACAAGCAGGCTTGTGAACACATCTCTTTTAATCCAATATTGCTCTCGTAGTTGCCGACAAAAGTACTACTTACTTGTTAACTCTGTATGCTGATCACGTTGGAACATTTCTGCACAGCCTGTACTTATACATCACATTACATTAGTCATAACAGTGACTAGCGAGCAGGATCACGATTTGTGGGAACTCTCATGCTCGCCCCAGGCGAGACCAGGGCTTTGCGACAACATGGCGACTCACTGTCCTTTCACAACGTTTACGATTTTGTGCTTAATTGGGAATTAATCATTCTTTTCTGCACCGTCAATGCATATATGTTGTGACCGGGATTTAAAAACCATTCTGAGAAATTGGGACTGCGGTTCCCCTTCAATCGATTGAAGGACAGAGACTGATCTCCCCTGTTAAAGGCAATCAATCTGTTTATTTAGGGCCATCGCAGGAAATCTAAACTGTCTGAATTATTGTGTAGTCCCGCTGGCATTCCCCAGAGTAGGCTCAATCACGGCAGTAAAACCTGGAGAATTTTCTGCCCACGAGACTTTCTAATCTGGACAACGGATGGCCGGCATTTTCCCTGCTCGTCTTTCTGCTGATCAGTCTGAAAACAGAGCATCAGCCTTTAATTGTTACATAATACCTGCCATCAGCATCTTTGCGCAGAGAGTCAATGTAGCATGCATCTGTCAAAGTGAAAACACTGTCACTTGTACAGCCAGCACTTGACTGTAGGAAAACAGCCACCTCAGAGGAAGGCAGCTGTCTTCCTCCGGCTTCTGCTCTGATATTTCATGCCAAGCTCGACAGAGAGAGACGGATCTCAAAGGGAAGTCCCAGGGCCGTATTGCAAAGGAGGAAGTGGCTCATTCGCAAGTCAGACAGTCCTACGATGTGATGCGATGAGTGATGTGAGAGAAAAAAAAATAGCGTAGAATGTGTCAAACACATTTTTGTATTAAATGCAAGGGAGGTTCAACGCCCATTCACTGTTTATGCTCCAGTTTAGATAGGACAGCTGGCAGTGAGCTCCCAACTCCACACGCAGGAGGGCCAGACAGGCAGGGCAGTGAAAAATGCATCTGCCCTGTTCGATGACACTGTCAGGAGGCCAGCAGGTTAAAGGTCAAAGGGCAACCCTGAAGAAAACTGACTTGTTATGTGTCACGCATGCACACATTTCTCCTGGCTCCCACTGAAACGATCTCTGATTGTGTGCCCTGCCATCTGATGCCCAGCTCCTCAGAAAAACAGCATCACCATGCCTTGGCGTCACGTCTGCGCTGGTGAAGTTCTGCACAGGCCCGAGACAGGTGCGCCCGCAGACTGGGAGCTTGTGCCAGTATCGAGAGGCGCACATCTTCCCCTTTGTCTTCAGATCACTGAACTGACCGTTAACTCGTTAGGGAACAAGTAATAGGTTTATTCCCTGCTGAAAAGAGAAGAGAGAACACACAACGTTTCGGCTGTGAAGCCTTCTTCAGGTGCGAGGAACCTGGAACCTACTCACACCTGAAGAAGGCTGCACAGCCGAAACGTTGTGTGTTCTCTCTTCTCTTTTCAGCAGGGAATAAACCTATCACTTGTTCCTTTGCAGACTACACATGCTGATGCAGCTACCCACCTGAACTACTGTACGTTAACTCGCTAGGCTGTGTGGGAAACGAATACGGGGAACTGAACAGTGATGCAGAGAGCGTGTGAGAGCTCCCCTCCGCAAGAGAAACACCCGGCAGATGTTCTCGCTTTGCCCTGCGTCTTAACACAGGAAACAGCAGACCAGCCTTCTCCCTGGACTGACGCACTTCATGTTTCCATGACTCTGCGCTGACTTTCCAACGTGTTTATCCCATCTATCTCTCGGACAACGGAGTCGGCTGCTTCCTGCCGCTGCCGCGGGAAACCCCAAGGGCCAGCGTCCCCGGGAATAAGGCCGTCTCTCTGGGATCCGCCAATTACAGGCAGCGGCGGGAGCTCCCCTGATCGACTAGCCTCTGGGCCGCCCGCTTTCTTTGGCGAGGGTTTCCCTCGTGAGAAAAGAGAGCCGCGCCCGCGCAGCTCAGCGGCGGCGCTCTCACGCGTGGTGAGGCGACCAGCGTGCGGCTGAGAAAGGGGAGGGCCGGGAAAGGCCAAGTTCTGACCAGGCAGAAGCCACAAGCCCAAATACGGCAGCGTGAGATGGGTATCAAGATTGGTATCGGTTGCATCCTGCTGGCACCACAGTCACCGAGAGCCGCGATTTTGACCATTATCACGGGCTGCAGCTCATAACGGCAAGAATGTGCCCAGGGAAAGGCGCTGAGCGATTCCCTGAGAGGCTGCCTGCTATACCGCAGGGAGAGTTTGGATAAGGATATCACATTTATAACGCAAACACCCCAGGCCTTATTTGAAACCATACTCGTTGTTTGCATCCGTGTCTGTGAGGGACAAGTGGAAATATTTGCTAATCTACTATACCCTCCCCCCCCTTGGCACCTTTTTGCTGCAGGCAGGTACAGCTAGAACTGACCCTGTTGTCTAGTGTAAAAGCATTAGTGCACTAAATGAAAGAAGCACAGCCCATTCAACCTCTCAGACAGTCATGATCCTCTGTTGTCAGAGGTATGGAATCTTGACTTTGATTGTTTTATGGGACAATTGCTCAGGGACAGGACGGTCTTGGCTATTCCTGTTTTAGGGGACATGAGCGAGAGGGAAGTCATTGGGAATTACCCAAACAAAAGGACGGTTGTATCCAGAGCGGGTAGGCGGAGAGACGAGGAGCCCTGACAGACGGAGGGGGAGGGAGGGGTGGAGGAGGTGGAAGAGGGGCAGTACGAGGCGTTGGAGCGGGGGAGCGAGAGAGAGAGAGAGAGAAGAGCCGGTCTCTTGCCTGCAGTCCCAGCAGCACCAGCAGCGGGACATTGTTCATGCCTCCCTCGATCCACTCCTTCAGCGACACCGTCCCGTTCCCATCCGAGTCGATGGCGGTCATCATGTCCTTCAGGACCTGCGGAAGAACCGGGCCACGCTCAGCGGGGCCGCACTGGGCTTGACCACACTTCTGCCAAGGTCCAGTCTTGACTTCTGCAGCTCCTTTTCCCCCTTGGGCTCCCCAACACTCCGCTCAGGAAGCTGTAGTCTGTGCAGAACCCTGCAGCTAGACTACTAACTCACAGCAGGCCCTGGCAGAATATCACTCCTACACTTAAATCTCTACATGAGTTGCCTATAAAGTCACATATTGAATACAAGATCTTGTTACTGACTTTCAAGGCTCTAAACAATCTCCATCACATATCTCTGAACTCCTTCATGTTTACATCCCTCCTGTAGGTTCTGTTCAGCTGAGGCTGGTCCTCTGCTCACTGTACCCAGGGCTAAACCTTCGACTTTTGTGGGTTGTTACAGAATTCCCTTCCTCAGACCCTATGAGAGACAACTTCTTTGACTTTTTTTAAATCTCCCGTGATGTTTAAGTGATGACAGGGCCTATGTCCGATTGGCTTACAGTTTATCCTGTAAGTTCTTGCACACTATGTATAGTGCCCTTAAGATTTGGAAAGGCGCTTTATAAATAAAAGGTGTAATTATTCATTCTCCTGCTTGAAGACAAGTGATGGCTTGGCCTGCTGACCCGAAATGTTGTTATGGGACAAGACTGGGGCGCCCAGTCCTTGCTCCTGGATCTGTCCTACAGCGTTTATCCAGGTGGTTACACCATACAGACAGCTGCAGGGGGCTGTCAGCTCAAGTGCTGGGTGAAGACGCTGCTCTGCTCCGCGCGGCGCTGGCAGTGGACCGTGCCGCCCCGCGGGGGCTCAGGCGGAGAGACGATGCAGGCCGGAGCAGAAGTGACCCTGAGCTCCCCCAGGTGCTCTGCCCACGGCACCCAGGGGGCACCGAGCCTCTGACGGTTTCACACTTCCTTCAGATCTGCCGAACTCTGCACTGCTGTTTCACTGGGAAATCGTGCCTGCCACTTGCCAGCACTCAATAAACGGATTACACACACCACTGTTAAATGAGTATTGCTAACCCATCCGTTACCCATAAGCCACCTGGGGAGAGCGACAGCAAACAGGAACCGAATCCAGAACCACAAGGCATGAGGTGAGGCCCCGAGCAGACAACGAGTACTGGTTATTATGCTCAGTCTCATAGCAATGGATTTCGAGTCTGGCTCAAAACGAGGCTGTAGAGTCTGAATAACGATTATTCACAGCCTGTGTCTTGAGCTGTGGGATGACTGAGAGCTCAGTAAAGTTCGTGGAGCTACTGTCGTCACATAAGTGACTGAGGAGAACTATTTGTGACAATAAATTAGCGGTGGCACCTCAGAAGACAGAGGATGCCAAGTCTTCAATCTGCGGTTGCTGTGGAGGAGCAGCCTAACCTCCGTGGTTATGCTGACAGCAGAGAGTCCCTACCGGTCTCAGCTCGCTGACGTCCCAGCCCAGGTACTCGGCAGCGCGCATCATCTGGGCGATGATCCGGTCCACTTCCTGCCAACGCCAAGAGCACAGTCAGCGGTCTGCCCTGCCATCTGAGCGCTTGGCGTCTTGTGAATCACTCTCTTCGAGAGCTAGCGCCGCCCACGCCGACGAGTCACGGCTCGCTAAAAGCGCCCTTTGTGCCAACGCTGGGAACTAAAACAGCCTTTTGCAAAAAAAAACACGAGCTAAAAACTGGGTAAGGGCTCAAACTGGTTATCGGCGCAGAGAGCAACGCTGGGTGATTGTTTGTACTGCCCATCCTCACAGAGGGAGTTAGTGTCTCTTTGTGTGGAGCTGTGTACCACAGACTGCAGTTGTGTACCACTGTGTGCAGCTCTGTACCACGGTGTGCAGTTGTGTACCACGGTGTAGAGCTGTGCACCATGGTATGGAGCTGTGCACCACTGTGTGGACCTGTGTACGATGGTTTGCAGATGTGTGTAACTGTGTGCAGTTGTGTACTTACAGAGCTGTCGAGAAGCCCGTTGCCATCCTTGTCATACAACTTAAAGGTAACTGTTGGGAAAAGACAAGAGGTCACTGATCCTGGTCACTTACATAGAGGTCATTGATCCTGGTCACCTCCACACCGGCCACTGACCCTGGTCACTTACACACAGGCCACTGACCCTGGTCACTTACACACTTCAGCCTGATTCTCTAGAAACCTCTAGGTTTGTGCCAGATGACATTTAATGTAGACAAGTGCAGAGCATTACATACAGACAGGAGAACTTAAACTATGAATTTAAGATGACAGACAGGAGCTTCAGTAAGGTCATATTAGAACTGCTTTTTTTTCCTTTAGACAATGTGGGGAAGCAATAAAAAGGCTTATTTGGACAGTTTGTGAAGGAATGTAGACTTCAAGTCAAGGCAGGTTAGAAGTGACGGCAGTATTAGTAAGGCCTCGGGGGGTCTCAGAGGGGTGAGAGCAGAGGAGAGGAGGAAGACTCACACTCCAGCTTGTCCTGAGGCTGTCCCTCTTCCAGCAGAGAGAGGTAACACGACACATCCTTCAGACACACCTGACCAGAGCCTGGAGAGAGGGAGAGAGGGAGAGAAGGGCCAGTCACTCACTCTTCTATACACTCAGACTCACACTCTCTCACTCTTTCACACTCTCACTCTCACAATCTCTCTCTACACACTCACACTCTCTCACATTCACACTCTCACTCTCTCACACTCACACTTTCACTCTTTCACATTCACACTCTCACAATCTCTCTCTACACACTCACACTCTCACTCTTTCACACTCACACTCTCATAATCTCTCTCTATACACTCACACTCTCACTCTCTCACATTCACACTCTCACTCTCTCACATTCACACTCTCACAATCTCTCTCTATACACTCACTCTCTCTCACATTCACACTCTCACTCTCTCACATTCACACTTTCACTCTTTCACATTCACACTCTCACAATCTCTCTCTACACACTCACACTCTCACTCTTTCACACTCACACTCTCACAATCTCTCTCTATACACTCACACTCTCACTCTCTCACATTCACACTCTCACTCTCTCACATTCACACTCTCACAATCTCTCTCTATACACTCACTCTCTCACTCTTTCACACTCACACTCTCACAATCTCTCTCTATACATTCACACTCTCACTCTCTCACATTCACACTCTCACAATCTCTCTCTATACACTCACACTCTCACAATCTCTCTCTATACATTCACACTCTCACCCTCTCACATTCACACTCTCACAATCTCTCTCTATACACTCACACTCTCACACACTCAGATTCGTCCTCTCACACTTGTACATTAGTTTTCCTATATTTGTGCAAACGTCCTGGTGACCTCATTCTGTTTAAATTATTAAATTAAATTATTAAATTATTTTTGTCACTTTTAAATGGAAAGAAAAATATGTAATTTGGGGTAATATGGACATAATGCACATTGCCCCCCCCCCCCAATAGATTGTTTTTCAGGAACTATGAACTGCAGATTGTTACATTTTGAAAAAAATTATAGAGATTCCTGACAGGAAAAAGCCCTGCTGTACACAACAGGACAGGAGCCGAAAAAACAAAAGGACATACTGCCTGGCGGAACGACGGCATCACTGGCTCCGTCCTTCTCGGAGTTCTGAAAGGATCGGAACAGCCGCTGGCCGAGATTCGCAGGGAGGTCCTCCACCTCCAAGTAGGTCTTCAGGAAGAGCTGGAACCCCTCTTCATCGATCCACTGGCAGAGCAAGAGGCACAGTCTTCACTAACACACAAGCCCGGCTGCAGCTCAGTCAGTACTGGAACATACTGCATTATCTTAATACAGCTCACACACAACACGGAGCACGAAACAGAGCAGGCCCCAACACCACAGCGCTTGGTGCAGCTTGGCAGGGTTCTGACAAAACAAATAGTCCTGCTAACCAGCTGACCCTCATACTATGGGGTGCACAGGAACTGGGGGAAAAGGGTGTGATTAAGAAGAGTCTGGGGGTGATCACGGAGAAGTGGCTGGGCTTGTCTGAAACTCAGAAAAGGATTGAAAGCTGCAGGAATGCCAGGGTCAGGCAGCGTGGGAGCAGTTAGTCCTCACCTCTCCATTTCTGTGCCTTGCCAGAGCCTTGTCCCCGTAGAAATCCTTCAGCACATCTTTGACTTTCAAACCGCAGTCTGTGGAGAGAGAGACAGAGGATCCCTGACGATACACCTCTCAGAGGACAAACACTACGCTCCTGGCTCCTCCCTACTGGCACAAGGGGTTTACAGGAAATGAAGAGCTAATTAATATGTGCTCATTCCAAACTGGGAATGGATGGTGGAAAAAAAAACAAATTAATCAAGGATTCAGAATATGCCAAAGGGAAATAGATTACTGAAGACAAACTTCGAACAGAATCAGTGCTTGGAACATAAAAACACACAATCGTCTACTTTTTATCTGATGGCTGAGGTCCTTTAAAAAAGAGTTACGAACCGCCAGTCATTTTCCATTCATGCTCGGCAGATCTGAAGCAGCACCCTTGTACAAACACTGGACCAACCCAGACACCTGCACCTGCATAACAGGGATCACTTGGCACTGAGGCTGTAACAGATGGTGATGTCACCCCTCTCGGAACCCTCCAGCACCAAGAGGCCTGGCCCTTTCGTGTAGTGGAATACTCTGGTGTCTGTGACAGGGGGTTGTGTAGCTATGAAGCCGGAGTTGCTTGTGAGCGGCGGAAATCAAATCCCAAAGGGCCCTCCTGCCACGCCAGTACAGTATGTCCTCCAACATCTGCGCCGCGAGGCCTTCTGTTACGATTCACACCTGCAAGCCCACAGCACCAGTGACAAGCGCCGTGGCATCAGAGGGGGGGAGGGGCAGATGCCACCTTCCGCAAGCTCAGAGGAGCCCAGTGAGGAACAGGGCGCGCTGTCAGGACAAAAAACCCCAGGGCCAAGCCTACTGCCAACCTGCCGTGGTGCTTGATTGATGTCGTGCTACCATTTGGGAAATCCCTTTGTGGTGCAGCCTGCTGCTAGACACCACAAAGGGAAAATAACTACAGCCAACCCAGCACAAACACATGCCACAGTGAATGACCCAGAAAGAAAAACTGCGTCTCTGATCACCCGCTAGAGAAGGTGCTTCATCAGTTCAATAACCGATCAGCAGCCACGGGCTCGTGCGCGGGAGCTCCGCTGGGATTGCACAGAGAAGAAAGAGGACAAGGAAGAAATGATGGGAAGAAGAAACAAAAAGGAGAAGTAAATTGAGTAAAGCAGTCAATTAAGCAGCGAATAATAAATTGATCCAAGGTTCTGGAAAGGGCTGGATGAGAACTTTGGATCAATTAGTTGCTAAGTACCGCACTGGCCAGATGAGCCGGACGGCTCCTCTCGTTTGTGAGCTGCCTGCTGTTCTTGTGCCAGAGAGGAAGGGAAGAGAACGAGGGTTTCTTACAGTCGATGTACTGCTGGAGCTGGATGAAGTCCACGGGGCTGAGCGACGCCAGCTCCTTGCCCTCCACCTCAGCGGGCGAAGTCATTCTGGGCAGCCAGGCCAGCAGGCAGAGATGGGGTGCTGTCGGGCTGCCAACTGGAGAGAGAGTAGGATGGAAGGGGGTGTCAGTGGAGCAGGCCAAAACTGCCCAGGGCAACAGTGCCCACGAAAGACCTGCACTGTAAAGTCCTACACAATATATAATGATGTCATAGCCAACATCATAAGGTCCAGCACAATATATTATGACATCATAGCCTACAGCATAAGGTCCAGCACAACATATTATGATGTCATATCCTATACCATAATGTCCAGCAAAATATATTATGATGTCATAGCCTACAACATAAGGTCCAGCACAACATATTATGATGTCATAGCCTACACCATAATGTCCAGCAAAATATATTAGGATGTCGTAGCCTACAGCATAAGGCACTGTGGAGTAATCACAGTTTTGCATCTAATGGGTAGTTATGCTGAAACTTTTCAAGTGGTATTTTCCAGAGTAATAAGTAATTTAGAGAAATTACAGAGTAATTCAGAGAAAATTAAGACTTCTACACTGTGATGTTTATAGTGATAGTGAAATCATGAAATCTCATAATCCTTTTGTTGTCTACAAGACTCATTTCTTGAAGTGGTCATACCCTTGCAGAGAAAGGACCAGGAGATAAAGTTAAAACCACGAACAGGAGTAACGTTTTACACAAAGAGTCGTAGGTGTCTGCAACATGCGACCCAGCTATGTTGTTGAAGCTGATAGCCTGGCTTCTTTTGAAACGCGACTGGATGAGACCCTCAGATCAATTAGCCTCTAGCAACCAAAGGAGCTTGATGGTCGAATGGCCTCGTTTTGTTTGTAACTTTCCTTATGTAACCGTTGTCTCTCAGAGCTACTGCAATTCTGAACACAGGCAACTGAAGAACACATTCCAGATAAAGCTGCATGAATAAACCATCTAAATTCATGAGCACACTATATTACAGTGAGGTTATACCGGCTAGCGCAGCTCCAGGAACCATTAGTTATGTAAGAAGGCAAATGTAGGTGTTGAGAGAGAGGGAGGCAGTGTGGGCTAGAGGGTAGAGCTGAGGGGCTGGGAGAAGGAGAGGCCGTGTGGGCTCATGGTCAGAAAGACGCAGGCAGCGGGGCCCGATGTTCAGAGCCAAGGGACTGAGCGAGAGGGAGGTTGTGTGGGCCTGTTGTGCTTATATATTGTGATAAAAGCTCTTTAACTTTGCGAAAACAAACGAATGTTCCTTTTTTTTTTCTACAAAAGCACATACCCGAAGGTCAGAGCTCTAAAAATAGACTTGGTGGGTATTCCCTTGTTTACACAATGAGTCAGAGCGACTGCAGACTGGAGTTTGAATCAGTGCCTTACCCCGAGTCAGTTTTTCTCATATAAGACCGCAATCAGGGAGCTGTGTGCTCTGGGAGGGGGGGGGAGCTCCTTTCATGCATGGCTGGGTTGCCCTCCGCGGGCGCCCCTGGCAACGGGCAAGGCGTCAAGCTGATGGGGTAGCACTGTCCTTGGCAACCCCCGCCCCTCCTCCTGTCCCCTAGCAACAGGATGACATCAAGGCCTGGCAGAAATCTCCCTGGCTGGAGCTGTGATTCCCCCATAGAAGGGCTTTCACCCAGGGAGAGCGGAGGGGGCAAGCCCAGCCGAGCACAAGTCAGCAGCCACTTTACAACCACAGATTTCTGTGGTCTGACACCTGCCCGGCCCCACCCCGCCAATTCCACCCTGGCCCTTCTGCGTTACGCTTGCTTACTCTCAGCTTTCCTTGGCTGAAAGGCAATATAGCCGCTTAACAGCTAAGCAGCCACTTAGCAGATACTTCTAACCTCAAGCAGACATTCAAGGATACACACTGCTCCCTGTTCCGTTCAAATGAAGTGAAGTCACATTAAGGCTGAGCAACACATTAGATGGGCCTCACTTAGAATCCGCTGGGCTCTTTTGGACGACACTGCGCTACATAAAAAAAAGCTGCTTTTTGAAAGCAGTTCAGCTTAATGCCGCCAGATGCATTACCTAGCCTTGAAAGGGACATCACCCGCCGCCAGGTTATAAGAACGTCACATGCAAACCACTTGACAGCGTGCTGTAGGCCATACACTGCCGAGGGCAGGCTGGTAGGAGAGATGATGGCCTCCTAATAATCCCCCGTCTCTGAACTGGCTTCATCGCTCTGCTCTCCTCCCCACTGAGAGCTGGTGTGTGGTGAGCGTTCTGGTGCACTCTGACTGTTGTCGCATCATCCAGGGGGTGGAGGGGAGTCCCCGTTATCTATGAAGCGCTTTGAGTGGAGTCTCCGGAACAGTGCTGTGTAAGTGTGAGGAATTATTATTATTATCTCTGCTCCTGGCAGTGCAGATCCCCCGGCACAGGGCTGCCCAGACCGTGACGATCCAGCAGAGGTGCAGGGGAGCCCCCTGTTCCTTCTCTTCCTTGCTCCCCAGGCGCATGCAGGCATGGGGGGGCTCGTAGCCCGGGAGCTGGATACGGAAAAACACATTTTTTCTGGAAAATCCGAAAATCGTCTGGATGGTCGAACCAAAACAAATTGGGGACCCCATTTAAAAAAAATTAACGAACAGCATCTCTTTATGAGCGGTCAAGAGCAAAAGGGGAGATGATAAGGGTCCTTAGAAAATTCGGCAAAACACTGACTCCCAGACAAGGAAAGCAGGAGGAAATTGAGAGGATGTTGATACAGGACTCCAGAAACCAGGCCCTATAGGTGAACTGGCATCTCTGAAATTGTCATGGTGTGAATGCCCTGTGATGAGTGTACCCTGCCTGGCGCCCATTGTCTGCTAAATGATACTCTGTGGTTGTGCCGGACTAAGCAGTTATTGAAAATTGATGGAAAAAACTATTTGGACACAGAAGTATAATTTAAAACTATTTTGTCAATGGGAACTTCACAGCATGGTACACAGAAGGTAGATTGTACCTGTACATAACGTAGTAGTGATACACCAGCAATGCAGAACCTTTAATAATAATAAGTAATAATTGCTTACACTTATATAGCGCTTTTCTGGACACTCCACTCAAAGCGCTTTACAGGTAATGGGGACTCCTCTCCACCCCCACCAATGTGCAGCCCCACCTGGATGATGCGACGGCAGCCATAGTGCGCCAGAACGCTCACCACACACCAGCTATCAGTGGGGAGGAGAGCAGAGTAATGAAGCCAATTCATAGATGGGGATTATTAGGAGGCCATGATTGGTAAGGGCCAATGGGAAATTTAGCCAGGACACCGGGGTTACACCCCTGCTCTTTTCGAGAAACGCCCTGGGATTTTTAATGACCACAGAGAGTCAGGACTTTGGTTTTACGTCTCATCCGAAGGACGCCGCCTGTTTACAGTATAGTGTCCCCGTCACTATACTGGGACATTAGGACTCACATGGACCCCAGGGTGAGCGCCCCCTGCTGGCCCCTTTAGGATTATGGAAGCATGCATGGGTTCCTTGCAGAGTACAGATGTCTATAAAACAGCATCAGCTCTTCACAGAATGACCGCACTGTACGTCGTGTACACGTGTGCAAGCATTCAACAGTTCAGTTGGCCAACAACGCTGACGTTCACAGTCTCAAAAGAGCTAAGTGAGCTCACGAGGATGGAGTCATTCCAGCCGCCCGAACAACAGACCCACGCCGAAAAACAGCGAGCAGGAATAACAGAGGCAGGGGCAGACAGATCGAAACCCCACTTCACACTGAGTCACGCTGGCAGGACGCGGGGTAACAGTGAGATCGTCTTGGAAGCCCTGGTTCACTCTAACCACAGCTTTGACTAAGAAAGCGATCGTGTGCACGAACTGCTGTCTGAAATGTCAAGCTTATGCAATCAGACACCGCCCCCCCCCACTGCAGTGGAGGTGAAGGCTGCAGCACAAGAGTTCAACGGTAAGTCTTAACCGCAAGACACATTTCCATGCTCTCTGGGCGCTTTCGGAAAAAAAAAACAAAGGCAGCAGACATCTGGAAACCTCTTTTTTTTGCCGTGCGGTGAGCAGTATAGCTTCTAAATTCAGGCGGGCCCCGTGGAGAGAGAGGGTGGGGAGAGGGTTGCAAGCTTCACACTTCCACCACGCTGCACGGCAGAAGACTCCATTCAGCTGCACGCACAGAAAAACATCCGGTTTCACAGCGTAACGCGCGCACGGGCACAGATACAGGCACAAAACGCGCCAGCCGCTTGCTTCCATACCCCCCAGGAGCGAGAAAACCCTTTTACACATCCGCACACAAAAAAACCAGCAGCGTTCCAGACGGCGTCCGCTATTGGCTCATCGCCACTGAGCTGGGTCAGACTGCCGAGCATGATGGGAATCCCGTTCGTCCCCCTGCGTGGAGCCACACAATTCGGGCCACGTGATGTTTGACAGACGCACACAGACGATGCGGCTGAGGGCATGACCAGCTGCGGAGAACTGCGTCCCGAACCACACACAAGACCCTCAGAACATACGAAAGGTTCCATCCAAGAGGAGGCCATTTGGCCTACCTAACCCAGTTGGTAGCACCTAAGGGATCCAAGGGTCCCATCCCTCCTGCAGGTGACTGGTACTTTGTGATATAACCCTGCTCTTGAAGCCTGCAAGTCAGAAACCTTAAACCCGTATCGGTGACGTAATACTGCTGACACTGCAAGCCACTGCGCAGTGGCGTTAAAGATCATTCACACAGGGGCTGATGAAGTGCAGAAGAACATAGGATCTGCAATCCGAGACAGCTGATGCATTAGATTGCCCTGAGCAGTTTGATGGTGCTCTATATCCCTGTCCTCCCTGCCCCCACCCTCTACGTTACTTCAGAAACAGATGTATCAGTACCTAAGCCTCAGTTTCCTCATTTGTCTTTATAATCACCGTCATTGGACAGGATATTGCCCTCTGGGGCCCAATTTCCACAGGTTGATCCGGAAATGCACGATCACATCAGGCCTGAGTGTTCTGCAACGTTTCTGGGAAACCAGAATGGATATTCAGATTAGCGCCACACTGGAGTGACATCCACTCGCGCCCCCACTTCACTGACATCCCGACCCACGCTGCAGGAGACGGGATTTTACCAAAGAGACAGCTGATATAAAAAAAAGGAATTGTGGAAAATGGGATTTTAGTGGTGCTTTTTTAGCACTAAGAAGACCTTTAAAAATATGTACAGCAGACGGCTTGGGGAGAGAAAGGATTCAGTATCTTCTGACTGCTCTGGGGCCTGGGAGGACGTATTAATTACCCAATTAACTGGATAAGTAGTCGACAGCTTAGCTGCCCTCTGGAAACAGAGATCTAGGTCCTCCTCTGCCCCCCTGACAGGCTGTATCTGTCGCTGGTGCTGCAGGCGGTGGGACAGAACAGGTTCTCCATGGACACGCTCTCACTCGACTGCACTAGCAGGGGGTGGGTGACCGTAGCCCGCTCCCAGCTGCCCACGCCCACGCGCAGGAGAGTTAGACGAAAACAAACAGGCAGCTCTTAAATTCAGAAACAAAGTGCCCGACATTTCTGAACTCTCAGCTTTCCCTTCCTTCCGATGAGAGCCACAGGAGCCCCCAAGGTCAATTAAGCCATGCATCAGGCATTAGCCAGACTCTCATTTACAATAATGCGCTCTGCTCTGGTCACGGTCTCAGAACAAGGATTGCGTTGCCCTGGAGAAGGGAGCACAGATTCATCACGCTCAGCAACGCAATGCAATTAAAACCCCACATCCAGTGGACATGGACCTGCGCTCTGCACAGACGGCAAGGCGCCGATCTGAAGACCACGGCCCCTTCGGCTCGAGCCATTCCGCTGTCTTGCGCAGGACATCAGTCGCCCGAGACGAGAAACACTCAAAAGAGCATGAGAGGCCTGGCTCAGACTGCAGTGGTCACCAACGGCTCCAGATCCAACACTTGATTTAGGCAGGGAGGACCACACTGAACCTAGACTCCTGGGGCCCTGGACAGCCACCCCCAGCACAGTGCATGCGAAAGGCAGGTACGCTGCATTAGTCGCCTGGCAGCATCACTAAGCACAGGATAAACAAGACTGGAAAAACGGCCTCATGCAATAAAGCAAATACAATAAAACACCACAGGGATGATGAAATAAGAATCTGGGAAGAAAGGAACTTCCTCTCCTCCCCCTCCTTTAATCAGATCGGGGATGGAAGACCGTGAGGAAAGCTGCATAGCAGCCGCGGCTGAAGGGAGAGTTTGTTAGAGATCTTGGCAAACTGTGGCTGCCGCCTGCGCTGGAGCTGTTTCCAAGTAATTAGGGAGCAAAGTGGTGTGTGAGGGTGATTCCCAATGGGCTGCTCCAAACTGCAAGGGGGAAGTGGGCAGAAAATAGAATAATCTCATCACGTCACAGAGGTGGGACTCCTTTAAAAGAATCAACTAATATCGGAGCTGTGCTGATCCTAGGGGACTTCCGCACCTGTGTTGTAAACATCAGCTTTCCTCTTGATCTTGTATATAGTATGACACGCCCTCCAGCCTGAAGCACAAGGCCAAACTGCTGTAAGGTGTGAGTGTACTGTGGGGCTGCCAGGTGTATGGTTTTCCAACTGGATTGTTCCATTTGTAAACGATTTAAGGGCTGTATCCGGTCAGGGGTACTGACCAGGCATGGAATATCCAGTCAGCAGTAATTAACACAATTTGTATTCTTTTTTTTAGTTTCATGTTAAAATGCATGGCTGCCATTTCTAAGGATAAGCCCAGTGTGAAATATATTGTAGATCTGTAGTGATCAGAAGCCATACCTCCCTGCTCCTTCTCGAAAAATGACACTGCCCAGTCCAACCCGGCTCGAGAAAACGTCCCGCCCGGTCTTCCGGCTGACCTGTAGATTTTTTACAGTAACTTCCATGTTTCAGTATGCTGCAGTAACTTGTTTCATAGCAAACTGCTCAACGAGGCCCCAGATACAGTACCTGCCTTAGCTGCAGTGCAGGCGTCACAGGCCAAGATACAGTAACTCACTC
The DNA here is from genome assembly GCF_055471065.1 of Atractosteus spatula. Taxonomy (NCBI): domain Eukaryota; kingdom Metazoa; phylum Chordata; class Actinopteri; order Semionotiformes; family Lepisosteidae; genus Atractosteus; species Atractosteus spatula. The sequence continues at coordinate 63,964,036 of NC_142706.1, read as the reverse complement.
CTCGCTGTCTGGTTCGGCAAAGTAACAAGTCCGGCAAGCCTACCGTCCCTGCTTTGTTTGGCACAGTGTGCTCGACTTGTATTACCCCTACAACCCGGGTTCTTCCCGCTTCTGCAATTCTCCAAAATTACAGAAACAACACGAGCTGCCGGTTTAAATCCAAAATGCAGAAGCAAGAGGTTCCAGATAGCTGACATTAAGAGAATGTGGTTTGTAAAGCAAGACTTTAAGGGGAGGGATTTTTCCGACAAAAGCGCTCTGTGGTTAACACTCCCAACATGCCCGAAGCTCTCGATATCAGAATATGCAGCTCAGCCATTCCCTGGAAGTCAAGGCCAATGAGTCATGCTGGATTCGTGCTGTCTGGAAACCTTCCTAAGGAGGTCTTCTGACTATGCTGTTGTCAAAACATTTTGAATTTCGAATGTTATCTGATTCTCTTTCACTGATCCTGAGCCAAAGGAATCACCAAAAATGTTGCTTAACAGCATACCCCAGCCGACCCACCCCCAGTTGACATCACTGTTGACGAACGTGGCTTTCTGCCCTATCTTTCACACCAGTGCGGGTGACAGGCACCGTCCGTGCAAAACATGTGCATACGCTTCCTCCAGGCGGCAGCTTGGAGGCAAGGGATGAAGGATTGGTGGAGATCCCACTGCTACCACCAAATGCTTACAGAATCTTGATGCATTATGGGAGACACTGTGATGCTTTCTGTGTCGACCTGCTACTTGAAGTGGAGAACTTCAACGTTTTGCACTTCCTTCCAAGAGGATGCCTTCTCCACTTGGAGCTCCTCACCAAGCTCCAGGGCCTTCAGCCAAGCCCCGGGGAGGAAGGGGGGAATTCTAGTCACAGCTACCCAATGAGAGAGATTCAACCCAGAGACCTCTGGGTGACAGGGCCCAACCTGACTCCAAGTGCAGACCTTGAATGCTTTCAGCACCTTGGTGTCTGTCTACTCAGCATCGAGAGAAACTGTTATCTGTGTTTAGCTTTAATTTCTTCCTCTGCCTGTCCTGGACGATGATATGCAGCACCCATTCACCAAGCCCTGTAGTTTGGTCTGTTTTTCCCCAGATGCGCTGGCATTCCCCTTATTGACTTTCTAATGTTTAGCTGTGAAACTGCCAAAGAGACTGCAGACTACATTTCTCCCACATTATCAAACAGGCAATGCACAACTTCTCCGAGCTCCTGTGGTAAAGAAGAAAACCACTTTTGCTCAGCCGAAGATGTCAAAAGCCAGGGAACGTGGGTGGTCTAAACTCTGGTATTACAGCAAACAAAAGGAATGCAGTGCATTCTGAAGGCCTTTCGTTTTAGGTACTTCTAGCCTGCCTACCTGCCTTTAAAGCCCTAATGAACAGCCATTAAGCCACCTACATCCTGTATCTACTGTAGCAATGTCTATTAATAGAAGAGAGAAAATTCAGGTGCTTTAGCCTCATCGCTTAAACAAGTTTCACTAAAGACAAGAATGGCTGCGCGGCCCTGCCATTCCCTGCATGCTGAAAAGGTAAAACAAATTCCAAAACTGGAATGTGTTTAAAAGAAGGGCTTTTGCATAAACGCCTGAAGAAGAAACCTGCCCGTCCACGTTGGTGACTCCAAATTTGGATGCCCTGGGTTTTTTTCCCAGTGCACCACCGCAAAAATACAAAGTTCCCTCCTCTTTCAGGCTGCGAGCTAAAAGCAAGCCGAATGTGGCCTTTAATTTGGAGTGGGTTTATTGAAGAAACTGCTTCAGCTCCAAAACTGCAGAAGCGCACCGTCAACATCTAAAGGCCTGGGGAAAGGGGCCCTTGACTTCCCGGAAGTTTCTGTTGCGGCTCCTCTATATTTCTGGGCCTGTGTTTCTGGGCTCCGCAGGCTGGCCGGCGCTGAGCTCCTTGAACAGCCAGCGCAGCTGCTGTCTCACCTCGCACCCTCTCAGCTCGTCACAGACGAGCCCCAGCCCGTCCCCACGGCCCGCCCGAGAACGCGGCTGAGTCTGCCCCTGTTCTTGCCAGAGCTTCTGCTGTGCAACCCGACAGCGCTTTCTGGAGACGCCGATGATTCACACACAGTACCGTCTTCACGGGGCCGCGCGGCGTCCGCTTGCTAACATAGAGATAAGCGAGGCCTGCGTCTGCTCTCCTGGAAGTAAGAGAACCTAAGAAACGACGTCTCCGTGGCTGTCGGAAAAAAGGAGAACCGCACCTGTTTTTTGTTTTTTTTCAAATGGCAGCACTTAGCACCAGCAACCCCTGAAGGGAGGCCGCTGGAATGCTTACTTGTTGGCACTGTTGGGAGCTTCTCCAGATGCAAACCCGTGTTATTTTGGAGCTCGTGGCAATCTGACAAAAGCAATTTCCATCCAAAAGCCGACGACGTGCCTTTTCAGAGCATGAAGGGATACGTCTCTCACGAGCTGCCCATTTCATTTCCACTTGCTAAGCTATTCCAGGAGTCTCGGCCCAGTCCGGCCAGGAAGGATCCCCTCGCGGCAGGTGGCTGGCGCTGGACGAGCCTGAAACTCCATGTCAAGACAGGAGTCTTCCTTTTCAACCCGGAATGTACTTCCTCCGGATAAGGGGTTTCCTCCGAGCTGTGAGGCTGGGGTCAGCACTTCAGTGTTGAGCCTAAAGCAATCCTGCAGGTCGATGTCCCCCCAGATCTCCAAGGACCCGAACCTCCCCCGCTTTGCAATCGCCTTGCATCAAAGACTAAAGAGATTTGGCGACTTTAACCCGACCCTGGAGAGCAGGCTGATAATTATTCCGGATTTCTTTCTAAGAAATCGTACCGTGGAAGCAACCTTCTTTTTTTGTTCTGTGGCCACCAGGTGCTTATCGCTCGGCATCATTGTAAGACGAGAAACGGGGAATAGATTTTTTTTAAAAAGGCTAATGAAACACTCACAGCACCTCTTTCCACTCAAGTTTTCTAACCTTATTTGGCATGCCTGGGGATTATGAGTCATTAACGCTGAAAGCTGTTAATTTAACCACTTGTGTCAAGGAGGGCAGCTCAGCGTGAGCGACGAGAGACTGGAAGCTGGCGGGCCTGATGCGCAGTCAAGGTGAAACACATCACAGGACACGGAATGACAGAGCAGAGGGCACAGGGCAGAGGGCGGCCTGCGGAGGACGCCTACAGCAGAGCGGATACAGTCACACGCCAGGAAAAAAAACATTAACACTCTAGCATAACTACAAGGAACGCAAAACAACCGCCACAGCCTCTGGGTTTCATCACAGCTGAAGTTTTAATAACGCACGTTAGACAAAGCCTTTAATTGAGCCCCCTTGCTAACGTTTTTTTTAACTGTTTTCAGCTCTTAAAAAAGTCATGGAGGCATTTAACGCCAGCACCGGCGCTCCGTCTACTGGAGAGGGAATGAAGACCAACAGGCTGTTTAAAACAAGAGGAGGACAGAAACTGAATTCCTCCTGGAAAAATACCTAAAGCTTTAGCAAGTCTCACGATACAGAAAAACGATCTTATCAAATTAAATCGTTAGAAATGTTTAATGAGGAATATAGTTTCATTAACAATTCTATAAGGCTAAGTATCGTCAGTTTTCCACTGAAACGTAAATCAGAGGAAACGTGGCGTTTGGGTGACCCTGACTTATTTCCATAAAGTATCTATCGTATCTCCCATCAGTCCACTGCCTGGCCCAGGGTAGTTCTTGTTTCCACCCAGAAGAAAGTGGGGTTCAGTGCCATCCCTGCTATGACACCCCATTGCAACCCACCCAGGGCTGGGAGTGGGGTGCCTGTGCTGCCGAAATACAATCCAATGCTGGAGCCTACTGTAACCAAACGCCCAAAACGTCCGTTCTGTCCAGAAACCCTGAAACGGGTCAAATGAAATGTCTGAGTGCAGACACCGACCGTGATGTGTCCCTGACGTCCAGCGATGCCGCTCCAGAGCGGTGTTCTCTAGGCTGCACTGTCCAAAGCTTTGACCATATTGAAAACTGCTCCCATCTCAGGGTGTACAAATCAAGCACGTCTCGCAGACGGACAGCAGGAGGGTGCCTAGTGCCTTTCCTGCCAGTGAGGCTCAGCCCCACGGGTCCGTACACAGTGACAATGTGGACCGCCAGGCCACCGACACACGGGGAATTCTTCTGCTGTTTGTCTCTGTTCATTGATTTGTTCCAAAAAATCCAACCCCCACCCCCCCACAGACAGTCACTTTAATATTAAACTTTTGTCATCTTAATAACCATTAGATAAACAACCAGGGGATGCTGTACACAATCAAAGACAAGTTAACCACAAATCTGATAAGGAAGATAACAGTGGGAGCTCAGCTACTGTACAGCAACACGAGGGGTGACAAATTCTTATATTCTTAAATTGCATCCTTGGGGGGTGAATACATTATGTTGAATTGAACTGAAAGGGATGGTGCTTATTTAGAGTTCTCCTCGGGACAGGGCTCAGCTCAGGCAGTCTCTGCACCATACCCAAGCTAGGGAGACGAGCTGGGTTTACGATGGCACCACACCGGCAAGCATGTGTCCCAGGAAATTAGTTTTCCTCAACGCAAACAGAGGAGATGGGAGTTCCCAACATATTAATCCATCAAACCCATCCAAGCTAAAACCGGTGTTGACATACAGGAGAAGAGGGTTATACACCGAGGGACACAAAATTGCAAGACATTTTTTATTTCAAGCATCAATCTAAGAATAATAATGATTTTGACAATGTATTCTTACATTACAGTTACATTTATGGTGCACAAGCATTATCGCCGTTGACAGGTGTAAATTTTATGCACGGAGTCGTAAAACTGTCCAAAACAAGCCCGGAGATTAAAAACGCAGGGTAATATAAACCCAGTTACAAAAAAAGCCTAAAGATGGTCTACATGATTCTGTAGAAATCTACCCAGTCTCTGTATGGAAAATGTATTTACATTAATTCAGATCTATACAGTAGAGAAAATCGGGTCATTTCTGTACAAACCTCCAGGTTGTTTTCGGAAGGCACACGCCGCGTTGCAAGTCGAGGATGAGCGCATTCCAAGGTAAACATTATTTTTACAGCCATGTTGTGGAGATTAAAATACTGTTTTAGTAACTCCCAGGAGGCTCCAAACCCTCGGCTTGTAATTCAAGCTAAAGAGAGCTCGAAATGACACAACACCTGTAAAGCAGACCAGATGAGCCGGTTACTCCGGCCGCCGGCTCTCGACAGCGAAAGACGGCGCTCCGTCTGCTGTGAGAGCGGTTCATTGACCAGACCCGGGCTGTGAACAAGTGCGATTTTACGGAGAACTGAATCCAAACAAAAAAAAAAATTAAAACGCTAGATTTCGCCCAGATGAATTGCGGTGAATCTGTTGTTATCAAACTTTGTATCTTCCTCCCCGGCCGCTAAATTTACTTCATCGCTCTTCCGAGCTGCGCTCCAAGTCCGATTCTCCCAACACTGTACTGAGATCAGCTCGACACACACACACACATCAACTGCTTTAATACAGATGGGTATTCGCGAACTAGACGTCGTCCGTTACGGTTTTTTGGGAAACAAACGCCTAATGAAAGCACACACATATTTCGGATTTCCCTTAATCTTTGCCATCACAAAATGACAGATCTAGAGGAGACGGGAGAGACCGAAACGCGACTACTAAGCAATTATTCGTTTAGGGCAACGCACAGCGAACTGCATCGGAAAAGACAAAAAAAAAATCGAAGTGACAATACTATTACCTTGATCGGCAGATAAGCGTCGTCAGTTGTTCCCTTTCCTGCAAAAGCAAGTGTTTAGATTTCGTAGCGGTAGAAACAGCACACAGGAACTGAGAAAAAAAACTCAGAAACAAAAGTGGTTCGCTGTCAGATCCGCAGTGCCTGCCCCGGCTTCTGCGTTGTGGTAAAGAAGTAAAAAAAAAGAGCTCTGGGTTGGACTTCAGCCCAGATTATTAAAAAAAGCTTTTCTACACGCCCAAGACTGAGGGGGACCCTCCCAGAAGACGCGTCGTAGCGCCAGAGGCGTGATTCGTAACCCGGTCGGAAAACTAAATGAAGAGGAGCGAGAATAAACCTACTTTAAGACTGTATTTATTCTGCACATAATAACCAAATAAAATATTTCACATTGGCGACCTGCGGGGTACCCACGTAACCCACGCGGGGGAGTTATTGACTGAAGAAATGATTGAAGTACCCCCCCCTTCAAGAAAAAAAAAACACTCAGAATTTGAATCCACGACTCCCACTAGGTCCAGACCTGACCAGACCACTGCTCCACGCTGCTTGCTCTCCTTTAAGTTAGGACACTTCTTTTTCCTCGCTGGCCACTCGTGACTCAGTTTTGAACGGGCTCTTACGAGGAAGGAAGACAAAGTCCTCCCGCACTCCCACGCGTGGCGGAGTTACGCACGTCCCAGCAGCACTGATTGAGCGCTGCTGGAGCTAAAATGAAACCTCACACTGAGTACTTTATCGCCGAGGAACAATTCGATTTTGAGCGTGGGTTCCCTGAAAGTACTGTTTCACAAGAATCAATAACGCCTTTTCAGAATAATGAGATTCTCTGTCGAATCTTGTTGAATGAGATCATTATTGCTGTTACATTTTTCTCCGGGCCTCCTTGGTAGGTACCGAAGGTACAAGGAGGCAATATGTCATCATACCAGCCATGTCTAAATGCAATACATGACTTGTTAGAGAAAGTCACTCGACCGTCTTGAAACAGAAACTGCTGATCTGGCCCCGTATCGCAACCCGACTGATGGAGCTGTCATGTGGCGTCAGAGCTGTGCGTGGAATTATAAAACGGCGAGTGAAAATCGCGCCCACCTGCTCCCGGGAGGGGAGCAGCCGGTGGAGGAGCGGCGGAGGTAGACGGCACACCGAGTTCAATCGGGCTCCAGCCTGGCACAAGACTAGGGCCTTTCAAGTCGCCCCTAAATCCGGACGCGGAAAAACTCTCATTCCTTGACTGAAGCAACCTCTGGGTGCTCTAGGACAAAAAAACACAACGAGCAAAGGAACGGATTACATGTCATTAAAGGAGTATGGTTTTGAACAATAATTCAGAATAATTCCTTGCATGTCTACAGAGCATGCTTAGCGTCCAGGAGGGGGAACTCTTCATACACAGCTGCAGTGGGACAGAGCAGCCATCCTGCACCTGTAGCCCCAGGTCAGTCAGACAGGCCGAGAATGGGCAGCTGAAGTAAGGGGAAGCTTTGGGGAGACCAGACTGGGCCAGCCCAATTCTTAGAGAAGGGGGCTCTTCTCCCTGAGACGCCGGCACCCGCCGTCTGCTGGCTGCACTCCAGCGACAGGTCAGGTGGGCCCCCTTCCGTATGCAAAGTGCTTCGTAATCCTTGGGGATGATCTGGCGTGTTAATGCAAAGAATCATTGAGCTATTACAGCTCCAAAGCTCATTGAGGTGTCCCAGTGGCTTGGCAGCGAACGGTACAGCCTCACAGCTGGCAGGACATGCAGGTTATTCTGGTCTAAAGTGTTCCTTTCCGGCGGTGGGGGGGTGGCTGGGTCCCATGACAGCCAGCACAGTCTGTGGGGCTACAGGCGGTGCTCTGTTGGTAGGAATGGAATGGCGGGACAAAGGCACAGCAGTTAGTTAGATGGTCTCCCCGTGTTCACATGGGTTTCCTCCCACAGCCCCTAGACATGCTGGTAGGTTAACTGGCACCTGGGAATATCGGCCCTGGTGCGTGTGTGTGCGTGTGTGTGTGTGTGAGAGATCGACTGGTGTCCCATTCAGGGTGTACCCTTCCTTGCACTTGTTGCATGCTGGGATAGACTCCGGCTCCCCCACGACACTGAATTGGACAAAGCACTTAGAAAACAGATGGATGGATGTAGTATATGAAGAACACAGCGCTCATGTAGACAGAAGGAACATTCCACCAGTACAGCTGTACACCAGCGGAGAGACCCTGATTAGGAAGCTGATGAGGAGGAGTGCCCATGATGCAGGACAATGGGGTGCTTTTCCAGGACATCTAACCAGGCATGTGGAAGGAGAACCTGTGTGCTCTGGAGCCGCACCCAGCAGGCCTGGCCAGACTCTTCACTGACCTTGTGTGCACAGCTGGGTTACTGCTGATCCAGCACTGCAAATGCATTAGACTAAATCTGCGCCCAGGGGCTCAAATCAGATTATGTGCCAGGAATGGGCTGCAAAACAGCAGAGCAGAACTGCTGATCCGATCACACAGAAGTGTTAGCCCACTGCTGCCTTTGCATAATGTGAAGGCCTGCAATGCCAGGAATGTCCCCCCCCCCTCCTTATTCATGCTTTGCTAGAGGATGTTATTGCATGATAACAAACAAAAATTTGCACTTCTAAAAGACAGGTCACATTGTGGGTTGTGTCTGGTCTCTACACGTGAATAATTTTGCGTGGAAGAGCCAGCTTTTATTTTTGTACTGTGTATATTATAATTCATGGGAAACCTGGGCTGTTCGAATACAAAAAAAAGAATCACTACATGATGACTTCCTTTTAAATGGGGAAATCAGAGAAAAACACAAAGAGATGAGAGGGCGGTACATTAGTGTTGCTTCAAAATGGGTGGTTTGATAAATAATTAATTAGGGAAGGTCTTAGTAATGTGTCTGTGGCACTAATGTCCTTTTATTGGCGCCTCAGGACCAATTTATCTGATCACTCAATCAAAACTGACCTTCTCTACTAGTTAGTGATTGCTCCATTATAAACCATCTTGTTTATCTAATTGTACAAATGATTTCCCTGCATTCCTGACTGTGTCTGGGAGAGCTAACAGTGGGTTGAGCTGTCTTGCAGTCTCCTAGGATTGTGGCCACTGTGCTGCTTATCTTGTGCACAGACCAGAAGCAAAGTACCTGTACCCTGCACACCTCCAGGGTGCAGTCAGAGGCATTTTTCCCTGCTTGCAGGGTGCATCTGCCCATCACATCTGCAGCAGACACAATGAGCAGCCTGGGGGGATATTGTACTTGGCCTTATCATCCAAATGTCACAAGCTGTGCTACAGGTGATAAAATGAAAAAGAGAGCAGTGTTTTACTACTGGCTTAAAGCAGAGTGGTCTGTTGTAGAATAATGCAAAACCACTTTATAATCAGGACTCTTACGACATGTAAATACAAACAGTTGTAATTTTAGAAAGCTGGAGGTTGGATTTGAACCCGTGAAACATGAAGACAGCTAAGTTAGGGTTTTAGCACACTGAGCTATCTTGGCTTCCTCGTTTATCATGTAATTATTAACAGCTGTGTTCAGGGCATCATGGACTGAATGCACCACAAATCAGATTCATCTCTGAGAGCTCAGGAGGGCTATAAGCACAGCAAAACTTAATGTCATGGTGACTGACGTTACACGGTTAGCAGGAAGAGGAGGGATACAGCACTGCCCATTTCTTAAGCCTTCAATCATTTAACTTAAGCAAAATAAATAATTTCTGTAACAGGCTGCAGCCACTTGAGACTTCAGGACCTGTGGCTCTGAGCCTTGTAAGATTAGAATTCAATGTAATTGACACCTTTTTTCTGTGCTCTTTAGATTCCAGCTGCTGGTAAAATGCCCAATTTTCCTAGCTTTGCATATTTAACATGCTTACTTATAAGAGCCTGAATAAGCACCAATTAGCCGTACAATCTGTCAGTGCATTCTCTGTAGTTCCCTCATGGTGTCTCCAGATTGTCCTCATGTTCTGTATGGTACAAAAACGGAAAATCCTAGAATATTATTATTATTAATACAGGTTAATGGGGACTCTCCTCCACCACCACCACCAATATGTAGCCCCACCTGGTGCTCCAGAACACTCACCACACACCAGCTCTCAGTGGGGAGGAGAACAGACTGATGAAGCCAGTTCAGAGATGGGGATTATTAGGAGGCCATGACTGGCAATTCAGCCGGGGTGCTGGGGTATCACCCCTACTCATTTCAAGAAATGCCCTAGGATTTTTAATGAACATTTCATCCGAAGGACAGCACCTTTTTACAGTATAGTGTCCCCATCACTATACTGGGGCATTAGGACCCACACAGACTGCAGAGTGAGCGCCCCCTGCTGGCCCCACTAACATCTTTTGCAGCAGCAACCTTAGTTTTTCCCAGGAGGTCTCCCATCCAGGTACTGACCAGGCTCACACCTGCTGAGCTGCAGTGGGCTGCTGGTTGTGAGAGCTGTTAGCATGACTAAATATAAAGAAACAGAAGTATAAGGAGGTGCGATCACTGCAGGGTTTCACAGCAACATATAACTCGGGTTGGATTCCCAAAATTCAGCTGCTTAGAGCTGGACAAGAAAATATGAGAAAAAATGATCCCATAGGTGCAGAAAAGGCACCCTAAGTTGGCAACCTCAAAAGCGAAAGAGGATGTTGATCTGCCGCCAAGTCTCACCCTCATTCTGACGCAGACGTTCACAGGAAGCTGGGCTGGAGAGCAACGTTCAGTAGTGTGTGTGTGCACTGATCTCCTGCACACCCACCAAGCTCAGTGTGGGCCGAAGCCTATAATCAGCAGCTGAGGGGAGCAGGGAGGACAGTGGGAGGGAGAAAAAGTTAGGGGAGGCAGGTAAACCGGTTCCCCCCCACCAGCCTGCACATGAAGACCTGCTTTGGCATGTAGGTGTCTCCCTGCCTTATCGATCTCAAGGATCAGGCTGAGGAAAAACTCCGAGCACATTCAGCCTCAGTTTTCACCTGCTACATTCAAACCACATCAGGTTTTTCAAGTTCCATCTTCAACTGGAACAAAAAGAGAGATGAAAAATTTAAAACGATTCAGGTTACATTCTTTTTACTGTTAACTAAGCTTCCAGGAAAGGCTGTTATCATTTATGAGTTCTTGTAAAGGTCTGTGCAAACTTGCCTGATATTTGAGTCAACAAAAGATGATTGGAATGCAAAAATCATATTGTTGGTAATAAATCATTACTTAATTTTAAAAGTAATTTGAAGTAGGTAAATATTAAACAAGAAGTATATAACAAAAGCAACGGGCACAAGGCAGGATACACCCATCTGTCACAGTGCAGATGCCCAAAGACACGCACTCGCTCACACCAGAGCCAACTCTCCCAGAATCCAGTTCACCTACCAGCACTTCTTGGGACTGTGGGAGGAAACCAGTGCCCCCAGAAGAAACCTACATAAACATGAGGAGAACATACAAACTCCACACAGACAGCACCACAGGAGTGCAGTGATCCCATTAATTGAATAATGCGAATAATGATGTAACTGAGACCTAGGGTGGAACTGAGACAGAAGGTATCGTCCAATCCAGGAAGATTCTGAGAACAAAAAACTAAAGCTTCCTAGAAGCAGGGCTTCAGATAGGCTAGGAAGGGCTTCAGAGCTTCACACTGACCACCAATCTACACCTACAGATGTGTCCTTGAATGAGACGTTAGTTTCTCAGCAGATGTGCAGCTACACTGTGAGCCGGATGAACACCGAAAAGCTAAGAGTTACTGAAACACAGTTTTGACACAGGCCTTCCAGCCCACACACAGGGGGGCAGTATTAAAAGAGAAGTTCTGTTCTCCTGGTTTCTAAACATTAGCGCTGGGGAAGCCGAGTGAACAGTTTCCCTGCTTCAGAACGTTGCTCTGGTTCAGACTGCTGGCTCTGGGGAGATGAGAGAGCGAGCCGCCTGCCGTCAGTGTGGGTGAGAGGGGTGGCTTTGCGCCCCGCTGTGTAAGAGACAGTGTGAACTGTAGCATCTCACGCTGCAAAAGCAGCCGAACTCGCTGCTCAAGAGCAACGCACGCACTAGCACCGACACGATAAAGCACTCGGGCTGCTACTGCAAGTGGCTGTGCCAGCTCTTCAGTGAGTGCAATATTATTGATAATTATTACTTTAGGGTGCATTTGGGCCATGCAACAGTCATGTCACCTACACGCAGGACCGGAGTAAAGCATGCTCATATTATGACTGCCCCACAGGGTTTACGCCTTTGTTTTCTGGAACAAAATACTTTCAATTCCCATCACATCGAAAGGCACAGCATTCACCGCGCTGCCAGGCATTTCATCACAAACGGCACAGGAACGCCCGCCCTGTGAAAGCGACAGCTGATTTCACGATGCTGAACACGCGTGGAATTGCCTGCGCTCGCTCTACTTGACTCCTGCTCGAGTTACCAGGCCGAAGGACATCCCAGAGCTGCGAATGGGAGGGCCACAGAGGCCGGCGTCTGTAAAACAAATGTGTGGGCCTCTGTCTCCATGAAGGCGTGCTAAGCCCCGTTCTAAGTGATCAGGGGGGTTGGCATTATAGCTGTTGCAGAGGAAAAGAAAAGGTGGTTTCTGTTATTAAACTGCTTTTCCCCCAAGAAGAGCAGTCATGACCACAGCCCCCTGTGTTGAGAGCTGGGTGCAGTCTCCAGCCTCCCTAATAAGCATTGAACTGCAGCTGATTGCGGTCCTGGACGTACAGAGACACCCTTTCTTTTTCCCTCCAAGTGCAGGCGAAAGAGGATAAATATTCCTCGACTTGGCTACATTTGCTTAACAACCCCCGATTGCAGGCAGGGGGGCCACACCAGCAGACAGTCGGCATCGCACCAGAAAAAAACAGATACCAGTGAAATTCAACGCGTCAGCTGCAGTATCAGAAGAGCCGCGAGACAGCAAGATTAAAGAGTTTGCGCTGCACTGCGGGTGGGTGAGGGGGTCGGCTGGGTTTTGGTGCAGTGCTTTGCACCGGACAGGGACCACGCTGGTGGGGCTGAAAAAGCAGGGCCGGATTAAAAATGCCCAGGCTGGCAGTGCCAGACAGACCCAGGCACTGCGGGATCGGCCATCAGCACGACGCTGCCTGCGTGGTTTGCACTTCTACACCCCACTGCTCTGCTTTCAGAAAAGGAAAAACACATTGGGCTCTACCACAATCATTAAGAGAGGAGCCAGTTCTTTTAAATGAGAGAGACTCATTTCCTGGATGTGCTTTAGCAATCCCTCTGTTAGCTGAGCCCTGTGCCATGTGAGGAAACAGATGAGATCACTGGCAAGGGGGGGGGGTCAGGCTATGTAACTACCCATCTGTCCACTTACATTTAAAGTGCAGGATTTATGGACTATTAGGAAACTTCCAATAGAGTCACTCTCCCAGATTTTACGCATAAACACCACTAACTGACGGAAACGCTGTCACATTCTTTTGCACTACCTTCCCTGCCCGCCCGCCTACCTCGGTCTGTTCTGAAACCACTGCGAACTGTAAACAGATGGATGGTGAGATAGCCAGGCAAAGTTATGGGTACAGAGAGAGACAGAGACTAAAGATCAGCCGGTGGAGCCGAAACAGACTGACGCACGTGTTGCTGAGAGAGTCAGAAAGACAGACTTCAGATAAACAAATCAGCAAAAAAGAGAACGACACAAATAAGCAACCTGCCAAACAGGTTGGTGTCCAGATACGTAAACAGACCAATAGATTGACAAGAAACTAATACAGACATTGAACCAGTAGACATCCAGATCTGTAACAGATAAGACACTGTACCTGGACCACACAAGGACGACGGCTATCTTGCTCATGTGTTTGAGAGTACGTTACAGGTCCTGCATCCACATCATGCCCACTCCCACTTCAGGGTTTCGAATATCAAATATGAGTTCTCAGACCTGAGCAAAAACAACCAATTGATTTTGACAGCTACACTACACCCTGCAGTGCAGGGAGGTTACCTCTTCAGCGTAGTTCTAAAAATGACAGAAAGCATTTACTATATATGCTACAGTTTTTTTTTTTGTATGATTCTTTTGAGAACTACACGGCCCAGATCTTGAGACCTTGAGATCAGGACTGGTGTCCTAAGGGATACGTACTGAGGCTCATTCATGTACAGTGCGAGCATTACATTTGTCCTTCTTTCCTGATTGGCCTGGCAGAATGGCTATTAACTGGAATGCTGCACAATAGTGCCATCTTGTGGTCCATGTTGGGAACAACAAGCATTTTTGTTTTTAAAAAAATAAATGCAACTTGGATGTTAAGTTTAGTTTATCACCGACACCCACAACAAATTCTCCATCAGAAAAAACTTTTTTTTTTGTAGCAGGCACACTACCCAGTAGTATAAATGGATGTAAATGTTAGACACTGGATACAAGGGTAAGCCAAGCAAAATAATGTTAAGAGTAATAACAGCCAAAGTTAGAATTCCCAACAAATTATTCAACTTTGCACCTCTGAAGATTGTTTTGCACAGAACTATGCTGCAGTAGAACCCAGAGCCTGGCGATCAGTGCTGACATCCATCATCTGAAACGTTAGTGCATTTGCAGACTTGTTAACTTTTCTGAAACTGTCCCCCCCTCATCTTTGAAAGAACATTAAACAGTAGGTGTCTATTTTTTAAGGAAAAGGCAAGTATTAGGCCCTAGACCTGGACTGAGTCTGATTTTACATTGTTTAAAGATTAACGATAAGGAGGGGTTGAGCACCTCCATAGTAAAGGCCCCTAGTGTGTCTGGGAGCAACTGTCTAAATCCTATAGCGCATTAAGAAGGTATTCAGAGCCAATCAATGTTTTATTGACAAGGAAGATTTTCTTAAGCTGTATGTTTTTTTGCGCTATTCTGCTATCTTATAACCACTGCTTCAAATTCAGTGTCATAGGGGAGCTGGAGACCGAGCCAAAAGGGGCAAGCAACAGCTGCAAGGCTGGGTACACCCTAGACAAGGCACCAGTCCATTGCAGTGCAGACAGACGCACTCCCACTGGGGTCACGTTTCCCAGAAGCCAGTTAACCTACCAGTATGTCCCTGGATGGCAAGAGGAAACCGGAGTACCCAGAGGAAACCGATGAGAACATGCCAGCTCCACACAAACGGCACCCCACGTCAGGAATTGAACCCAGGGCCCCAGTGCTGCAAGGTAGCAATGCTAACCACTGCACCACCCTCATTTTATAGCTCGACTAAATAAAGATGAGCTTGGAATTGCACTACAACACTGAATACAGCAAGGCTACTTAACCTGCCCCTTCTGATTATGCCAACTTACCTGGAGAACTTTTGTCTGGGACCTTATCAACCCTGCTGGCTCCTGCAAACACAGGTGGCAAGAGAAGAAATGTAAATACAGGTATTAACACATTTCGCCCAGCCTCAGGGGGGGTGAAATCAGCTCGCTTCATATTTCCCCAAGCCCAGCTGTTTCAGGATGAACAGAAAGACCACCAGTTCAATCTGTAGCACAAAGTTTTTTATGTAAACAATAACATTTTCTTCTCAGTTATTACAGATCAACAGTGTTCAAGAGATTTACTTTTGCGTAGTTACTTGAGCTGCACACACCCGTCAAACAGATTATCGGAGTCAAGCTCTTTCAGAGAGGTTACAAGAAAGCCTAAATCGCCACGAGTGCCATTCTTTTCAACAGTTGCTGCAGTTTGATTCAAGAGGAGCCGTGTGTAAAGCACTTAATTCATGAATACTTTTTCCCCCAAGTGTGTGCTACATCCACCTGGCCCCACAGTGAGGATACGTGAAAGAACTTCACTTCATCAAGAGCCGTTTGGAAGTTAGGAGGTTAAACGTAAAGTTCAAAATGCTTTGTCAAAACAAAAGAACCCTATTGGCACTTCAGTAGTTCATTTCTGCATTTTCCCATCCCTTAATCGTGTTCTACATGTTTCACCATTTCTTTCTGCTCATTGTCTGCAGAAGAAAACCCCCTGAAAAAGGTTTGAGCCAGGATATGTAACTGGGAACATAAGCTATACATTTCCTGCCCCCTGCAAGCAGTCTTGATGCAACAATTATAAACATCCCCCTATATTATATAAATCTAGTGTAGGAAATCACTTAAGGCAGCAGGGAGAGGAAATCTTAATAGAAACAAGGGAATGAATCAAACGCATAATAGCTTGAGCAAACAAGGAAATAAATCAAAGTATTTCAAAGATTTACTACTACGTGTCGCCTGTCTGAGAACAATGGGAACTAATGCAAACTTCAGCAGCTGTTCTTCATCTTAAAACCGTCAAATATGCCCAATTTACAGTCATTTCTCCTCTAGGAAAGAACAGGTTTGTGCAGCTCTAGGGTTTACGCAGGGTTGATACTGGGCAACGGGTAACTGTCTCATCTTTCTGTACATCTACCCAGTCCCAGACTTCATACACTTCCCCAAAACATTACACAACTGCCAACAAACCAAACATGGCCAGACCATACAGACTACTTCACTGCACAGGACAGAGGTTAAAAATCACACAACAGGAACTGAACTATCCATCAGGTCTAGATGATTTATAAACTGAAATCTAGAGACAAAAAAACAGCAATCACTTTGGAACAAAGTTCAAATCAAATAATATAGGCAGAAAGTGCTCTTGAATATCAATAGAGAAGATTCATTGTATTTACAAGAAAAAAAAACATGAAAATCCAAGATCATTCCTTCCCAAAGCAGGTTGGTTTTGCCCAAGTGGTCAGGGACAGGTTGTAACTGGTAATACAAACTCATGGGGTAAAAGCAATACGCTGCCTAAAAAGGTTTTTTTTTTACAAAAAAAACATTCATTGCAATGAATCACTACACAGAGCAACACGGCATCTTGATAAGCCAGGATTCCCTTCCCCACCCCAGATGTCGGGTCAATTGACCCCAAACAGCATATCCTGAAATGCTGAGTCTGTGACATTTCAAAAGGGAACAGTTAAATACAGAGGTCAATATAATCTCAAAACAGAGATGTAAAAATGATAGATAAGATCACTTTATTGGCCATATACAATTTCTTGTATTAGGAATGTGTCTTTTCGCATACCCCAGCTTGCTCTCCATGAGACAGACACATAGACAGGGAGAAAAGCTTGGGGGTCAGAGCGCAGGGTCAGCCATTTATACAGCACCCCTGGAGCAGTTGGGGTTAAGGGTCTTGCTCAGGGGCCCAACGGAGTAGGATTCCTCTGCAGGCCGCGGGATACAAACTGCCAAACTTCCACAGAGCCACAGCACCATCCATAGCAGCTGTTAGCTCTAAAGTGGGCAACCAAACTAAATTTCACCCCCTCCCCCCACCATGTGCTCAGCTCATGCTCCTTGGTATTTACCTTTTCTGCACCAATGCTCACCCAGTGTTAACACTGTGAAGTGAGGGTGTAAGTCTGTACTACAGCCTGAAACTCCAGAATCTGTTCACAGGAGGAAGACAGAGCCTGCTGAGGTATGCGGTGTTCTTACTCATTCAGTTTTCACTTTTACTTCTTTTACCGATTTGATAAAAACAAAACTGCTGTTAATTAGAACAAGGAGTATGGCAGACAGATCCAGAAGAAACTGCTTGTTTATGGAAGTGGTCACCTTTACTTTCCCTCTCAGTAATGTACTCCCTGTGTTTTTATACACCAGTATCAACAGCCTTGGCATATACTGTATATCTATACACTGCAGTCTTTTCATGTCTAGCCCCTACAAGTAACTAAAGAAAGATGCTCAGGGCTAAGGGACAGCCATCACCTTTCCCATCATTTTGCAGTGCATGTTCCTATTTTGCAGCTGCTGCTCTTGTAAACAAATTACCTATGCTCCCCAAGGGCTCCTACTGAAAGAGAGGGATGCCTTTTCAGTGTACTGGCTGGATGCCAATATTGCCCTCTCTTTGAGGAAGAACAGAATGGAAATTAATTGAAAAAAATCACACCATAAAAAAATCCTTGTTAAATAAAGATTTTGAATAGACAAAATAGTTCAAAGTCCACTTTGAAATGGCTGGCAGTAGTTAAGTCTTACAACGGTGCTTTTTAGTTTGTTTCCTGTCAGATCACCTCTGCCATACCCTTTGTGCAAATGTTTCATCTTCAGCTATAAAATGCAACTAAGTTCTTTTAAAAAATCCAGTCATCAGTAAAGCCTACTGTACATAGTACACAGCATCAAACTACATAACCAGACGAACCCAGTTAGCCAATTTTAGCTAATCTAGCTAGCCTAGGACCTGAATACAGGTCTTATGACAAGGCCCTAGTACTTTCCCTTTAGCCCATCAGAACCATGGTAATCCCTTGGCTGGGTTTTAGCATCAAAAACAAAATGAGTTTTTGTAACTATCACCACAGCAATATGCTAAACCTACAGGGCTATAGAGCTCAGCAATTGTTAAATTATAACAAGATAACACGGATGAAATAGGAAAAATCAAACAAATCAAACAAAACATAGAAAAAAACGAATACAAGATCAGGCAAGGTATCTGGTATTAAAGAACTGGGATGATTCCTGGTGAAGTTGAATTAAAAAGGTACAAATGTTTTAGGTTAATACTTTGGCAGCTTTGGATTGGAGGAAAAATGCATATGTACAAACACGGTAATAAAATTCTGGATGAACCCCCAAAAATAAAACTTTTCAATTGCACAGAATCAAAGCACTTTATACACAAACACAAAACATTAATACTTTTAACCTACTGACCCACTTTGAAAACTTAGCATAGCAATCCAGTCCACCCATTGAGGCAAGAGAGGAACCTTACAGGTCAGCGAAACAAGCTTCCCACAATGCTTCTAAACATTTAATCCATTATGACCAGGCACAAATTTCCCATTCTTAAACTCAAACCACATTTTTATGGAGTTGAAGAAGGTTAAAGGACGATGGGTGCTTCTTTAAAAATCCAGCGAACTGGACCAGAACACAGAAAGGATCAAGTAACATTGTGACAGTCAACTCCGAGACTCCCCTTGCAGGCCCAGCGTTGCGTCCCTCCCCTCTTTGAAATCTGGGAGAACAAACCGGATCATCACACTGCAGGTCAGGTAGAATGATGGTTTCAAGGACCCATAAGGAGTAGGGAAACTGGTTTCAGTGGTTCCCAACAGGCAGAAAAACTGGAAAAAAAGTGTCACAGGGACCACTAATTTTGAGGATACCTAAAACAATTGCAGGCCAAGAGACCATACTGCTGGTCTAATAACCCCTGGGCTGCATTTCCACTTGGACTCTCCAACTTCAAAATAAATCTGATTCTGCAAAACAGGCCTTTGCTTTTAAGACGGCAACAATCTGAAGTAGTTTACAAAAAGCAACATTTTGGTGTACAACCCTCTAAAACCACACCTGACCTCTGATTCAGCAACTGCACATTTGGGTGTGAAGATAAAGCTCACTGACCTTCAGCTTACAGTCATGTATGGCGAAATTCTGAAATCTAAATTGGAAACTACATTTTTAATAAAAAATCAGTTTTAATATACAACCATACTTATCTTAATAGTACAGTAACCCCTCAGTTAAAAAGACCGAATTGATTATTCAATTCAAAGTGAATGAATGTTCAGCCTCCCCCCCCCCCAAAAACAGTATTATACTAGAATTATTCATGCTTTCTGTATCTCGATAATGGCAATCAAAGTTGTTCCTGTGCCTTTTCATCATAAAAATATCATACATCATAAATATATTGACTAAACATTGTGATATTCCTGAATTATAGTAGTATTTACTTCTACCATGCTTTTTTTGTGCATTTCCCCATTATTGCAGGAAAAGTTTGGTATTTCTGATCTTACACACAAAACCCCTTCAGCAGATTTGCTCAACTTGAAGTCTGTTAAACCAAGGGTTTACTGTACTTCAGGTCTGTGCACAGTTAGCAAACATTAAATACATTCTTCATCCCTATATGCTAAAATTACAATATCTTTACACCATAACTTGTTTTGGTGCAGTGCATTGTGGATGAAGGACACAGAACGCTGGAAATGTTCCATCACTGATTAACAAGCAATCAACTTTACAAGTTACTTGTTCAAATACTACTGTACTATGTGTATCTTTAGAATAGAGCTGGCTGCTATGTCTAGAGTCATAAGCTTCAAATGGCTGGATACATAAGTGCTGACTGACAATTTAATTTTAGTTGAGACAACGCCTCAACCTTCTCCTCTACAGAAATATAAAGCACATTCAGATTTACATACCCACAGTAAATAAATGTAAATAAGTGCTACTGTAACTGTGGTAAACAATCCAATTAAAGCTTAAGGAAAAGTCTTAACAGCAGTAAATGCACCTGGCATTGCAAGTGGAGGGGATGAGGCAAGCATTTGCTTTCTGCAAGACTTCTACACTAGAAGACAAATGTTTCCACAAATCACCAAAAAGAGAATTACAGCAGTGCCCTGCTGTTGATTGATGAACTGCTTCCTCAGCTGTTTGTTATTGGGTGCTTAATGACTGAACAGGTTACAGATTTGACTTCTTAAGGGGGGGGGTATACACAAATGGACACAAAGAACCACATTATAAAGCTGGTCCCTTGTACAGTCCTTCGCAAAGCAGTACATGTGACAGTGACATGTCTTAAAATTGAGAAGGTAATCTACAGGCTTCAAAAAAACCTTTAAAGGAATGTAGCCACTAAATGCTCATCATAAATGTTTTCAGTTACTACTTTAACTTGGCTTTAATTAGGCAGCAGACTGGATTCAGGCGTGGGGTAAATGCCTGTAAATGGCAGCAGGCTACTACAGCTACCCCTGAGATTTAAGACGATACCGACAGAAAATGAAGCCAAGACACCTGTTTAAAGGAACCTGTCCCTTGCTGCATAATTCGTTATCTTGCACCATCTTGTGAGAATTTCAGGCAATTAACAGTTTTTATTTTTGATTTAGTGTTCTTGGACTTAACACAAGGACCAATGGGCTATTTTTCATAATACTTAGATCCATAACAGCTAATGTACTTCTGATATTCCTCCCCAGACAGCAAAAATGCTGCTCACCCGTCCTGACACGGTATGCCCCAAATATCTAATGTTACAATTGCTCTGATATTTCGATAGACACTCCCCAAGCCCTCAAAACTCAAAGTGAGAAGTGGCAAGAAACACTCAACATCGAAGTCAAATAACCACTGACAGAATTTGGCAAG
This sequence comes from Atractosteus spatula, assembly GCF_055471065.1. Classification (NCBI taxonomy): domain Eukaryota; kingdom Metazoa; phylum Chordata; class Actinopteri; order Semionotiformes; family Lepisosteidae; genus Atractosteus; species Atractosteus spatula. The sequence goes on along the minus strand of NC_142706.1, from coordinate 63,943,151 downwards.
AGTTCCTGAGATTCACAACCCAGAATGTGGTTTAACCCATTCCCACCTTCAACAAAGAATTAAGGTTCCCCCTGTGTAATTTTCCCAATGAGAAACGTTTTTAGAAAAACAATCAAGAGTAAATAAGACCAAAATTCCAAACAGCCCAGTATTTCTGTGAGAAGTAAATGAAAATAAGCAGGGAAGTTAATATTCAACAGCCAGTCTTGGAAACAGGACAATACTAATAATTAAAATCAATTAATCCTGGGATTAGAAAATCCATTGCAGGAAGTGCATGTTACGACAACTGAACTGCTCGACTGTGTTAAAGGAAGTGATCAGAAAGGGGACCAGCGTTATAACTTAATTCCCTTTCTCGCTAGGCATAAGCCTAGATTTAAATCCTTAAAGAACCCACCTGAGATTCAGCTTGACATTGTAACCTGATGGTACAAAATGCTCTTTGTGTAAAAGGAGTTCACTTCCACAACTAAGTGCTCTACAAAACGCATACCAATAAGTTTGCAGTTGAAATGCCATGTTGTCAAAATCAAGGGAGGACAGTGTTTAAGCTCAACTATTCCACTTCAGTGAAATTGGAGTTTCAAAACCACTGAAACTTAATTTGGAATTGTCCGATTACAATACTCTGTATATACATTACATGTAGCCTTTACAAACACCCAAACAATGAAAGCATCAAACCTCAGTTTGTTTGCGAATACATGAAGCCTTATTAGGGGGGAATGCTTGGTTACAGCTGCAGGAAAGAAGGCATTATGTTTAGCGCATGAATCAGTCATATACTTTTTATTAATAAAATCTTCTGGATAATGATAGTTTTCTTCCTGTTGCATTTTTAGCCCATCCATTACTTTCATGTTTAAAGGCTGAAAGCTGCAGGTTTGTGATTAGCCTCCCCTGCATGTTAGGAAGAACGCTATGAGGTCTGGCGTTGAGAGCAGTCCTTCACGATGGGTACTTAACAGAGAAGCAAGAGCGGGAGTTTCCAGGGGGGTGAAGTTATCCACGGCAAACAGGAGATAATGCACTGAAACAGTTCCATCTTCTCTCCACCCCAGCCCTCTTTCCTTCCCTCATTATAGTATTTCCTCCACCCCGTGGGCAAAAATCATGACCAGTCCCGGATCGAGAATCATGTCCTCCCCCATGTGCTGGTTCTCGCACGCCATCACCACCACGGCCTGCTTGCCGGGGATGCGCTTCGCCACATAGTTCTCGTAGTAGCGGCGGTTCATCTGCCGCGTCTCCAGCGTGGCCAGCCCCTGCGGCCAGTTGCGCTCGTGGGCGTTCTCGATGAGGTCGTTGACGATGGACAGGGGGCAGCCACTGTCGATCAGGGAGCGCTTGATGACGGCCTGCAGCACGGCGTCCGGCGTGGAGATCATGCCCCCCCAGCGCGTCACCCGCGCCGGCTGCAGGGAGTTCACCCACCTGAGGGAGGGCGCAGAATCAGGGAGTGAATGAAAACAGAGGCCATGCAGGTAATACAGCAGCGTGTAAATGTCTCAGCACACCCCGCTTATTCTATAATTTTGATGAGTCACAAATATGAAACTCAATCACTATCACCTAAAAAAGGGGAACTACACAGCTGTTTGATTCACTTCAGCTCTAATACTTCTACAGGCACAGATTTTGCAAGTCCTGCTTCTGAATAAACTATATAATCAATATGTAATTCCTGGCATCAAACTGCAAAACTTAAAACGCAGCACTTAGTGGTGGGCTACATTAAACTTGAAATGTAACAATGTGCTGTTCATCAAGTCTTTTTTTTCTTGGAAAAAAGGTAAACAGGAGAATGGTCTCATTATTTTTTGCTTTTACATAGTATACAATTTGAGAAAAAGATGCACAGAGCACTGCTGTACTGTCTATAGTAGACAAGAGGAGGAACAGAGGAAGAAAGGTGGGCAGGTAAAGTCAGAGAGGTAGAGAGAGAATGGTAGGAGCCACACCAGGTCCACTCAATATCCTGCATTTTCAATTCCAGCGTGGGCATCGTGTGACCACATACTGAAGCAAACGCTAGAACCTTAAATGGTGGGGAGTTTAGGCTGACAGTGAGCCAGCAAAAGAAAAGGGGTTTGAGGGGTCGTTTTCATTAAACATGGAACACATCAGCACAACTGACTACTCACTCAAGGATCTCGTTGTACTCGATTGTCTCCTCCAGGTTCTGGAGGTTTGGGTTGGCGCTGCGAATGGCCCTCATGTACGCTTTCAACAGCTGAATATCTCGTTTCTGCCAAAGGATAAACACACACATTGGTCTCTTTTCTAATGAACTGCCAAAGTATTGGCAAGCCATTGCACGCTGTTTTTCACAGCTTGCTACCATGCCTTTTTGTACATTTAATCTATTATAAATTATAATTATAACAGTATAAATTAATACCGTGTTAACCAAATTATCGTATCTTAAGTCACATTTCTCCCACCTCAATTTTGTTCAAAATCTACAAATCAGTATGAACAGTTTGGGCTTTACAATGATTTCCAAGAAAAGTTAAATTTGACAGTGCTAATTCAGAGCAGGAAGAACTGACTTTAACTGTAGGCACTTCAGAGTAGTGGCAGACTGTCTCACCTCATTTATAGAAAGGCTGGTGGCTAAACTGGTCAGTAACTAAGTGGCTCTGTAACCCACACAAGGTGGGCTTTTCAAGGGATTCAACGCACTGTGAGAAGTGTTGGGTGATTTTATACTGTTGCTAACAGTGCCATGCTGTTTAGTGAAATTCAGCTGTTGGGAAGACTTAAGAGAACGTTCAAATCAAGCAAAGACAACAAATTAATGTCACAGGGTAAAAATGTGTGTACTTCACAGGCTTCTTGCATAACACCATCTCCCCCGACTGCATTTACTCTTTGAGAACATAGCACTCCTATTCAAAGCACACTTTATGCATGGAGTGTCCAACACGGGTCCAGAAGAGCCAGCTGTCTTCTAGATCTTTTTAACACAGCAGCACCCAAAAAGCTTGCAGATGCTGCTAAATTGGTCTAGTTAAGCCAGTAACCATCTGATTTAGCTCATTAAGAGCCAAGAAGGAAGGAAAACACGCAGAAAAGCCAGCCCTATGGGAACAGATTTACATCTTGGCAAAGGGAGGCACATAATAAATAGCAGGACAACGCAAATGTTAAGACACTTGGGTTGAACTCTGACAGAAGATGCAGTCAAGCTGCGACCCTGTGTGCCAAATCCTAATGGGATGGCCTGCATGACTGACCTGTTCCGCCAGCTGGTGCTTGTGCTCTGCGGCGGTTTTCTCCAGCTCTGCAATCTTGGTCTGCTGCTGCTGCACCACGCTGCGCAGGTGCTTGATACAGTTGTGGTTTGGGAGTTCGTCTTTGGGCATTTCCAGCCTGGCACAAAAAAAGAGGATGAAAGTGTACATGTTTATTGAATGCCACTCAGCCACCATTGTGTTGCACAGTCACAATGACATCGAATACCAACACCGTCTTCCCCTGTACAACAGGACTCTCTTCATTTACTGAATCACAGCCGATATGTCCACCATTAACTTCCCTTTTAAGCCAAAACCTTCTCTTAGATGAGCTCAGGGTCATCTAAAATGAGGAAACCTTCCCGTCTAAATTTTAAATTAAACCTCCTTAGCAACTGAGCAATAAGCTCTCTTCTATAGCCTTAGGTCAAACAGAGCAGTTGGTGTGATCTCTCTTTTTAGTTGAAGACCAGCTATTATTGTACGATGAATACAAAGGCTCCTTTTAAATACTTGCATTTATATTATGTCCATACAGGTACAGGAGTGAATGGATAAGGACCGTCAATACTGTTTCATTCTGAGAACAAATTTGACGGTGCTTGACTAAGTGGTTGAAGATCCTTGACAGTTCCTGGGGCAATGAAAAACCCTAACATAAGTTTCTTTCTAGTATGAGAGGGGCAGTCTGAACCTGTACTGCAAGAGCAACTCCACAAACCAAAACCACCAGCCAGCACTGCAATGTTCTAAACAAGCCCATATAGCAGATAATTCTACAAACTGCTTTTTGTTCGACAGCCAATTAGTGTACAAGGGTTTCCTTTCATTTTAAGGAGCTCTTCATTACCATAAAGAGCAGCAGAAACTAGAACACAAGGCCCTTATCATCTGCCTGCAAAAACATGCTAATTATCATAGTACACAGTGTTCTATAATTAGCTAATCCCTCAGGGTATGTGTGCAAGACCTATCTCTCTGCTCACTACTCTAATCCTTGTGCCTAACAATGCAGGCAGAGCCACTCAAAATTTAACCTCTCCTTCTCAAATGAATCACAGCCCTAATCACCTTGGAGAACCTCATCAAGGTATTGATTTAATCAGTGCCTGACTGATGAAAACCAACACGCAGGGGGAGGGAGCAAAATGAAACAGGAGTATCAGGTGGCCCAGTGCAGACTTACTCACCCACAGCCTTCTTCGCACATGACCGGCCTCTTGGGGTTGTGCTCACAGTCTTTAAGGTGGGACTGCAGCTGGTCCAGGCGGAGCACAGCCTTGCAGCCAAACACAGCGTTGTCGCAGGTTATTTGAAGCTTAGAGAGCATGTTGCGCATGATGCGTGGTACAGGGCGCAAGTGAGCCAGCGTAACCACTGTCCGGTCCACTGGGCAGATCTGCTGTTGGGAGAACCACTGGGTGATGCAGGCATTGCAGAAGGCATGTTCACAGTGAGGCGCCTGTGGAGAGGATAGACGAAATGAAATGGATAAGGTTAGGCACAGTTTTATAACGAGCAGAATTTCACTGTACTGGTCCCTGGGATCTCCAGTCTCTTCTGTATATTACTCGAATTTAACTCATTACTTCGGCTAATCAAAGCTTTTGAGAAACAAATCAAACTGTGGAATAGGAGTCTTTCCATTTTGATGGCTTTTTATGGGGAAATAAATTTGTTACAAGCACTGAAATTACTTTATTAGGAAAAGTAACACTTCTATAAACTGTAACTGTATGCCACATTCACAATGATTTCTCTAATTCAACCAACGAAATAAGCAACATTTGATTTAATGATTGACTTAATGAAAAACCAGTAAATATTTTGTATGTGAAAAACCTATTCATGGTGCTCCTTAACAAGCTTCAAATCTCTGCATTTTTAAGGACTAAAATACCTGCATTATCACTTACTTCCTGCCCCAATTGAGAGCTCTATGCAGAGCAGATATGATCAACTGGACTCTGAAAGAGTATAAAAATCACATTCCTGGAGCACTTGAAGAATATGCGCAAATACAACAGAGCATTTCAAATCTCAGTGCAGCTGAAACCACACAGTACCAGAGGCAAGGCTGTCCACCTTGGTAATGCAATAGCTAAAATTTGGAAGACAGTCCATTTTTGAGAAGACTCAATTGGTACGTTTAGCCAAGTAGGACTGTCAAAAGTACAGTAATTAAAGTTTACTGAAATTGACTAAGCCTTTAATTTTGCAGAAATAGTTGTAAAGCTGACAGCTACTGACCACCATTGTTCGTCAAATGGGTCACTCCAAATAATGTACAGAAATTTTAAATTAAACAATGCCAGAGCTTTTGTCTAAGAATGTTTGCCAGCAGAATATGAGCCAGTCATACTTCAGCTGAGACATGTTCTATTTTTTAATAAACCCATATTAGAGACCAATCAAATCACAGAATTTAAGAAAGTTATATCAAGAAGGATCAATGCTAATAAGATTTAAGTGGGTGAAAAAAAACACTCTGATCACAAGATGCATAAACTTTTGTTTCTTCTAAGCATTGGATTCCTATCCTCGCTGTACAGCTGCCAGCTCGCTGCGCAAACCTCTGCAACATGCTCAAGAGCAAACAGACTAGACAGGTCTGCAGCCTGGGTGAAAAACAGCAGCGAGCCAGGGTCCGCACTTCAACGTGAATGCAGTATGGGCAGTGCATGCATAGAGCAGACTTCTAAAACGAAGAAGCACTAGCCTTATCTGGTTTTCCGTGTCATGTATCCCAAGACAAAACATTTCGCTAAGGATACAGCAGCTGAATGTCACTGTGCTGGAAAGCTCAAAAGCAAAACAGTGGGGAAAAAAAACTCACCTCATAGGCCCTCAGATATGACAGCAGTGACTGAATTAAGGCATTCAGGAAATACATTTGAAGCTCCGTATAAACAGCACTCTGCATGACTAATACTGGTCCATAGTCATTCTCCTAACCTGACAAGGATTAGGACACTACCTATGCTCCTCTTTCTTCATGTTGTCAGCTCAGAAAGGCAGTACAGACAGGCAAACAGGCACATTGTAAAGGAGGGATCTTTGTATCCCTTTGCTCTGTCACTTTGTCCCCTCACAGCAGATCAGTACATCTCTCTCCTCCCCCATCACTCCCTCCCCTCTGCATCTCGCATCACTCTTTAAAAGCTCCACAAACCCTTGCTGATAATCAGCTTCCACACCTGGAGTTAAAAGTACAGTTAAATGTTTTTACATCAGAAGATTATTACCAGTAAACCTTCAAAAATGCATCTTGGATTTTCAATACACTTTAGAAACTGTGGTCAAATTGTCTTTTGGGATTCATGCTAACTTTTAAAAGCATGCAATGCTTTTAAAAAACATGTCTGTGCAATGCCTCTTATGTAAACAGCCCCAAGGCAATAGACAAAGAAAAACACTCCCTACCTGACAAGAATAGAATCGATTACAGAAGTTATTTTAGACTGTGGAGTAAAAGATCAGTCACCATTAAATACCCCCAGATGAGAAACTGTCATGGAACACAAATAGGCCTAATGCTCACTCAGCTGTGCTCTACAGGAACAATATACTTGGCTTTTCATCAGGGGTTAAAAAACTAGGTAAACGTCAACATCAGTGGCCATTATGCCAAACCCAGACACAGAAAGGGTCTTTGGCTTCAGTTTCATCCAAGGCCTTGCTACAAGGACTCAACCGTTGAATATAAAGAATGTAGAATGTATTGATGTTGAAAGGGATGCAAACTTCCTCTAAAAAAAACATCTGTAGGTCTGTGGCAGTACAGAAACAGGCCGGGCCACCCTGGCTGCACATGGTGTTCAGTCTTACGAAACCAGCTAAGATCTCAGTTATCTCAAGATCCCACATTGCAAAACACTACAATTATACTTTTTTGCTAGGATTTTAGCCTTCCAGCTCAGAGACAAATGTCCCTGAACAACACAAACATCTGTTTCAATCTCCTCCCTACCCTCTTTCTGTCACTCTGTCACAGTGGAGGACGAGCAGGCACAGATCTTGGCTGATGAAATTGGATGAGGGTCCCTGGACAGGGTGAGTCAGAAAATAAAGCTGAGACTAAACCAGGGAAGATGATGACACTTCATTGAAATGAATAAATGATTTCTCTGTGAAGAAATCATTTCAAGATTCCAGTATGCTCTTTACAGGAAAGCTCTGGATATTTTTACTTCAACACCACAGTCTTTAGTGAGTTTGTTTAGACAACATTATACATAACTATGTCACTAGATAAATAAGCAGAAATAAGGGTGAGCCAGTTATCTAACAAATCAATTCAGTCATGAATGACACTGAGTAATATCCAGCAAGACCAAAGAAAATGACCTGAACTTCACACCTGAAGAAGGCTCCACAGCCGAAATGTTGTCTCTTCTTTTCAGCATGAAATAACCATAAGCTTGGGATAGCATGTCCCAACAGTCAACTTCTAACCACACAAACATACTTATTTTACAGTTTCTATCTAAACACAGACAAAACACTACTAAAAAACCCAATGTAAGCAACACATCAAATAAAGGTCCGTCCCATGGATGCCATCCTATGAGCTCCCCCCTGGAAGGACTGGGCTAATTCAGGGCACAGAAGGAAGTGTGGGACGGGACGCAAAGTCACCAGGTGTACCTGCACAGGCTCTTCTAAGACACCGCTGCAAATGGGACACAAGAGATCCTCGTCCACTTCCCCTTGGAACCTGGTGACGTCATAGCCCATGGCGCATTACAGAAACCATCAAACCTGGGAAGGACGGAAAGCGGCAGGGGGTTAGAAATGCCCGATTCAAGCACACAGCAGTCTAGCTAGGTTTTGAATGCATGGTGCAGCACGGGGGCAGTGTGCAACACAGACATGCAAGAGAAGTGTTCCCGAGTCAAAGGGTCTCTTCAGCAAGCTGGTCTTCTACCAAAGCAGCTCTCGAGCCCTGTAGTTCAAACACCATAAGCTATGCGCAAACCTCCATTACCAGCGCATGGCCATGGAAAAAAAAAAAACTATTCTCTAAATCTGTTCTCTTATGGTTTTTATTCCATTACTACATTTAATGAAAATCAGAAACGAACAGCTTATTGATGGTAGCCACTGCAGGGGACATTCAGCAAGAGAATGTGCTCCATGTTGCCGTGAACTGTTTGTTTAACCACATTCCAGCTAACAGACAGGCCTTTTATGTTTTACAGTTTCTGTTTCACATTTAGATGTCAATTCTAAATTTGTTCCGAATGCGACAACCACAACTACTTAATAATAAAGCATTAAATGCTGAACTTTGTATGAACTAATAACCTTATTGGCACTATTAAAAAAAAAACAAAAAACAGAAAGTGAAGAAACTATACTCTAGCATCCACTCAATGAATGAAATAGAACATTAAATGTCAGAATTTTGAGGATATATCAAGGCACCAGACTGTGTGGAGCCAATGCTAGCATTTATAAATCAATTCTGGGTTTGACAGACAGGTGCAGTCATGCAAAAACAAAACTTTCATGAGGTTACAGCTTTGACTTAACCAAGATGCCAATAGATAGATAAATTACTTTAGAAACAGCAGCAATACTTGTCCTCTGTCACCCTGTAGAGATGTCTGCATCCTTTTGTATGTTTTGTTAATGCATCAGTTAGAATGCTAAAACTAATCACCAAATCGAACTCTTAATACAAAATGAAGTTTTAAGGTGTAACTGGATTGGAACGCATAGATTAGTTTTGAAATACAATTATTCTTTTAAGCAATCAACAAACTTGGTGTTTAGGTTATGGTGCAAGAGTATATACATGCAAGATCAGATTTCTAGAAGAGGGAAAATGACAATCACAAGAAAATCTACAGCTAAAAGGATAAAAGCTAATATAAATATTATTCTGGTCTAGAGATGTAATTAAAAACGTACAGATTAATCTGTGCTGTAACCCTTTAGTAGTTCTGCAAGCATGCACAGGTCCATCCAATGGACATGTTCTTGTTTTAACCACACACAGGGGAACCCTGAGCTACAGGGACTAAACCCATAATCACCAGTGCTAACTGATTAATAGAATCAATCTGCCTGCTTACTTTTAGACAACAAGAGCCCTTGGTTTTAAAAGTAAATTTTAATTTTTTACAATTTTAGCACTCACAAACATATAGTGTCGCCTCAACTTGCAATTAACAATCCCTTATTTATAAACCTTCTTGTTAGGTGACAAGTTTATGATGAATAGTCACAGATGGGAATGCCAATTTATCCAACACTCAGGTGCTGTGTGTTTGGTTTTCCTTCTGCTTATGTGCCAATTCCAGTTAGACTAAGTAGATGCCAATTAGTAAAAGCATATAACAGCTAAAGAGCTGAATAATTTGTTTGTTATAAAGGAGCTGGATGGAGAAAAAACAGAAAAAGTGATTAAGAACCACTGATGTAGAGTTTACAGCAAATAAGCTCGGCCGAGACTCAAACAGCAAACCTGGTATATATATATAGCACACAAAGTAGTGAGTCACTCCCATGCGGATGTTCCCTTGCATTTCTTACACTGCAATCTTATACTGTCTGTCTACCGTGCTTCACAGCAGCAGACCATATACACAGCAAACTGTGTACTGTGGTTAATAAATGCAAATTCAAACATTTCAGTTTCTTTTTGCTTCACATCAAAGATGAATACATCATCACAGGAAATACACATCCTGACTCGCATGTCTAATTAAAATCCTATTTGAGTTAAGCACTCTTAGCTGTCTAAAGACAGGCATGTGGTGACCGTGAATTACAGAATCATACAGCAACAGGCACAGTCAAGTACAAAGCACCTCTGAGAATAAGGAACATGTTCTTTGCTGAAACAGGTAGCAGCCCTGCCAAGTCTGTTTGTTCTATATAACACCACTTCTTAACACAAGTTAACACATCTCCCACTACACTGCTAAATGTGGAAAGATTGTAGTGCCAGGGAGTTCAATGTTCCATGCTTTTCCAAAAAGCTGTTCACCAAATGCACTGCAAACAGCTGGACTGCACAAAAGTGACATGTCTTTTGTAGGAGTGGTTCCCTTTTTTTTTTTACAGCTTCACCAGGTAAGGTTTTAGACATTTTTACAAGCTCAACCACAGAGCAGAACCCAAAGGCTACTAGCATAAAACCCTGTTAGAAGTCTTTGGTTCCCACATAACATGAAGGACAGCTGACCCAGGCTAGCTCGGTACCTCACGCAGAAGTGGTAGTCATCTTCTATGTGCTTGGTATTCCCCCCCCAGTCACATGGGCTGTTCCTCTGCTGCTGGTCTTCACCCTGTGGACAAGACAGGAAGGATTTCCATTATTTTATTGGTAGTAAACAGCAATATACAGAATGACTGGCCTCCTCCCATTTCTTGGCTATGCTAATTTTTTTCTACGTGTAACACTAACCAGAGCGATCTGCCAAATTAAAAGTCCTGAAAAATCTGACCAATTTCCAGCGTGGGGTCATGAACCACCTGCACAGGAAAAAGCCAGTGCGCATTGTGGAAAATCAAAACCAAGTGACCTCTGTAACCCCCACACACTTTACTGGATGTTTTGATGCACATTTCTAGCTCCGACGGGACGCTAGCCAGTATCACCTGGCTCAATTCAATCTCTGCCAGGACTAGAACCATGGAAAATATTACTGACCGACAACTGATGTGTGTTTTTTTAGCTCACTTTCCCTCAGCTTCGGAAGGTTTTAAAGGCCTCATCAACAATATTACAAAAGCACTGAAATAAAACAAAAACAGCTTTTAACACTTTCCAGTTAGACTTGCTTGGTACAACCTGCTTCTGTTGTAATTTTTGCCCACCCAGTTAGAAAATTAAGAAGAATTTTACAAAGAGCTTTTAATCCTGAAGGATCCTGAGTGTTTTACCTACAGGAAGGGACCCCTTTCACCTAACTCTATAACTGCAGGACCCACCAGGGAGAGAGAATCAGCAGTAATTCTGCAGCAGCAGCCCCAATATGCAGGAGCTGAGATAGAGAAGTGAGAAATTGCTTCACCAGTTGAAGGCAATAGGCTCAAATTTCTCCTTTTAGACAAAAAACCCACAAACATAGACAGGAATTTCAATACTTAGCATAATAAATATCAAACCTGTTCCAGGTTTCCATGTTTCTGAGACAACGGTGTAACACAGACTAGAAATTCAGACATCCCCACAGGATCTTCTATTGTGAGTTACATTGTATCATGCCTAACCCTAATTCAGACATTCTAGCAATGTTTATCAGCTGACAAGCATAACTTTGTAAGGTTAACAACTGTGCTTTGAGTTATCAAAGTATTACAGTTTCTAATGCTTCAGTATTAATTGCAATAAAACCTAGCTGCAGAGTACAAACATTACCAAATAATACTGCAACCCGAACTCTTTTATTTGAGGGAGACTGGCGTCAGCAGTCAGTGGCAGCTGTGTGGGTGGAAATAAAGCTCTTATTCCACCTTTATTAAGAATTCATTGCACTATAGCCGTATTGCAGTCTTCATAGCAACTGGGCTAAATATAGTTCAGGTCCCGCGATTACTTCATTCACAAGCTTACAGCCTTTACAGCGAGCTCCATGGAAACATCCAATTCCCACTGAAGCTCAAGAAATACTTAATGCATTACAAGTTCAGCACAAGGAGAAACCATTTACAGTACTTTAGCCTTGCTATGTGAAAACATCTGCTATTAATATTAATTCATATGGCCTACCAAAACAAATATATCAAGACAAAAAACATACTAGTACATACAATGTTATGGAACTCTTCCATCTCACAGAAGGTAAAAATCCATTATTTGCCCTATAATTGCTGACTGGGATATTCTTACTAGAGCTGGACTGGGCAATTCCTTGGATATTAATTTCCAGGTAGAAGTTAGAAGAATGACACTGAGTATCATAATGCATTAGCCTGAAACACCTGCAAACATCCACATTGAACAATCAGCATCACTTTGAGTGGAGCTACAAAACTAAACTTGTGAGACGGGAAAGTTCTTCTTCACACCTACCCGTGTTTTAAAGTCATCTCCTATCAAATACAATGCAAAACAATAATTTGTTAATGATATTAATAATCTTGTAGAAAGAAAAAAAATGGTTGGTTGAAAGAAGTTTGTGCATTATTTAACTCCTTTCTCTCTGTTGTTCTTACATTTATGGACAGTTTGTGGTGCTTAACCATAAATAAAGATTTTAAATAAACCAAACTCATTCATAAGACTTGCATGTGAAATCAGAATAGCCCTACTTTCCATTTCCACATTTTTGCGTCTTCTAGCCAAGTTACAATCTGCCAGTTTTTCTAGAAGCTCCTAGTTCCTGTTCGAGTTTGCCTGGTGACCCACTTTCACGAGTGGCATGCCAGGGTGCTCTAGCCTAGAGGATGAAAACTTCAAATCTAACATGTCTTGCCATTACAGAAGCATGCATTATTTTTGCATGCATTTTTTTTTAGCAAGGACACAGCTCCTGTTGTAAAGAACACTGTGAGACTCAGCCCTGCTGGTGGGAACAAAGGCAGCTGCAGGAGAGCTCTTTCCTGTGGCTCTCCAGGGACATGACCTTGGAAATCAAGTTGCCCTCACTCCCTCCCCTTTTCTCCACTCCCCTCCCCTTCGCCACCAGCCTCAAGCATTGATTTCAGGTAGTGGTACTTCAGCAAATGACACACTGGTAGGCCTTAGGTTCTGTAGGGCTTGTGATTTTGTATTTTGCGCTTGTGAAATGTTAACAAAGTAGTTCCAGCTGAAGCCCAATTCCGTGTCAGCTTAAGCAATTAAACACTTCTACATGGCAGTCAGGATTTTAATCACTCAGGCTGTGCAAAGATTTAAGATGCAGTAATATGTAAAGTGAGTTCCCCAAAGAAAACAGCTTTTGTCAAGCTCTGAAAATGTTTCCTTATCAAGCCACACCTGGAGAGAAAATCACAGCCAATAGTATGTACGCTCTTCTGCTACCAGGAACATAAGCCAAAGCACAGACACAGTGAAGGTCAAAGTCTCTATTAAGGAGCTCACACTAAGTGCTGATTGGTATTAATTTTAGCTAATAAACCCCAACAACCAAAAAGCATAAAACCTCAAAGTTGTAACCATGTTTACTACACTACCAGTGACCATATAATTATAATTGCTTACACTTATATAGCGCTTTTCTGGACACTCCACTCAAAGTGCTTTACAGGTAAAGGGGACTCCCCTGCACCACCACCAATGTGCAGCCCCACCTGGATGATGCAACGGCAGCCATAGCGCGCCAGAACGCTCACCACACATCAGCTATCAGTGGGGAGCAGAGCAGAGTAATGAAGCCAATTCATAGATGTGTATTGTCAAAGACCCATTCAAATTTAAGAAAGGTTGTCAAGTAGGTGTCAAGTATTCTTGCAATCCCAATTTTAGTATCTTTCAAATCTTGTGAAATGATAAGCTAAATGTGCACCAATGTCCATGCTGATCAGTAACATTTCTGGGTAGTTGACAGGGCTGATCAAAAGACTGCAAGTATCTGCCATTCTCCCCAGTTGTAACCCCAAAATGATAACAGTAAAAATGAAAATAAGCAATCCGTAGGAAGGGAGAAAGGCAGAGCTTCTGAAACAATCATAGCTGAACCCATATATCTGCTGTCACAGCATATGCCTCAGTAAATGGGTTTAATATATAATAGGCCACATGGGAATGCTTAAAGCAGATGGATCCAAGCATTTTTATGTTCATAACAATGAAAAACATCCCATCACTGTATGCAGAGCCTTACCTTAAAAGACTACAGTACATATTGCTCAAGAGCATTGATGAAAAAAACAGTATGCAATTATTTGTAACTTCAATAGAATATTGGTCCATTCACATTTTCTCAAAATCAAGTCATAGGTTGGAAACTGACATTACCCAGGAATGGATTAAATAATTAGTTTACAAAAATTTAAAATAGATCAACCTGTTAAGAAAAGAGAGTTGAACTGACAATGCTGAATTTATTTTTCATTAGCATATAGTTTGCTTATTCATTCAATGCAGTAAATAGTATGTTATTTCATACAGTGCATGTGCTGTGATACAAATACACAGGAGAACTACTTAGACTCAAAACAGACTCATACCACACCGCACTGTTCTGCCTCCCAATTTGAAGCTATTCCCTTCACAACTGTTCCAGTTGTGTGCTAGTCTCAAAAGTTTAGATTCAAAGTTTATCTTGCACCATGCAAAGAATTAAAATCGTTCTGAAAGAAAAACTAACCATATAAAACTTAATCAACCCTAAACTTTATGACTTTGTATTGGGATGCTACATAAGCACTTCATATTAATGCATCACTATACAATTATCAGCTATTTCTGTAACCCTCACACCTGAAAAGCTTGTGACTTGATTTAACTATGTTTTATAGCAGCATTTCAATAAGTTCTACTGTACAGAGATGTAAAGAAAGCCAAGTCACTAGGCCAGCCTTCAAAAGCAACTATGTGCTATGGACTTCTGCCCGTCTGCCCATCAAGGACACCTGGACACTCTACTGGGATCAGCAGTTAAGGTGCAAGTCAACTGAGGGAGACAGGCTCTTACGATTGACCTTATGAAAGGCTACAGCATAGGTATGTGTGCTTCTCAGTAGGAGACTCACGCTGTATTTAAAGGGCCCTACAGACATGTCGAAGATCGCTGACACTCCTTCAATGTGACTAGCAGAACGGATGGCGACAGACAGACCTAGACTTAACATGACAAACGGCTATGGGGAAAATAAATGGCAAACTGGAATAAAAGTGATCCACAAAAGAGTGAGCAGGAGCGGTTAGGGTTCTGGACTCCCTAAGGGACGGTTGTGGATTTAAGTCCCTGCAGAGAATAGGGCTGCTTTACCCTCAAGTAAGGAGCTTTATTTTTCAAGGTACCAAACCTCCTGCCAGCTGTAGAAATGGGTAGCAGCATTGCAGTGGGAGTAACCTCAAGATGGACTAACATTTCATTCAGGGGTGTCACGTATTCTCAACATGCTTAATGCTACAGTAGACAGATGTTCATCACCCAGATCTCAGCCCTCCGGAATAAAACACTCTTTCCATAAGCAAATCATTTATTGATGTTGTATGGTCCAGCAGACAAATCTCAAGGAAAATTTCAATATCATCCAAGTTGTTTCCAAAAGTCAGATGGAGTTTGAAGCCTGAATCCGTTTCGCAGTCTAGCACGTGGGAGAAATCATTCTGCACTTGCCTTGCAAAGATGGACTTTGTGTTCCCCCCCGTTTATAAATCATCTGACAAGTTCCAGAATGGAAAACAAAAGTACAGATGCATAAACTGCTAAAGTCTTTCACTAGTAAAATTAAAAAACGTTTTGAAAAACTTGACCATGGCACCTTAACAGCACTGAGTAGTGAAACAAACATCTCACACAAAGGGCAGTACTTAAGACTGCTCTCCTTTAATTTTCATTGAAAAAGCAAAAATCAGCAGGTTTAGAACACTGGATTCTAGCTCTTTTTTATTTCAAAAAAGCATATCCCCTGCTACTGGAATACTGGAAGACAACAAAGACAGCTTCTTGACAGAACAGGTTTACCCACCTGTGACATGTCCATTGAAACATGTCCACAACAGCATCTTTCTGAAACAGCGGCATCACCTATCATTGGGTTTCCAGGCCCTGGAACTGGGAACCCCTCACACTTTACCAATGCTCATTGTATTGCCTGGGAGTTATAATAGTGTTAGAAACACACCTGTTATCATACAGTCATTAGGACTGCAATGGGAATACTACTTCTCT
This sequence comes from Atractosteus spatula, assembly GCF_055471065.1. Lineage (NCBI taxonomy): Eukaryota > Metazoa > Chordata > Actinopteri > Semionotiformes > Lepisosteidae > Atractosteus > Atractosteus spatula. Next base: position 63,927,109 of record NC_142706.1, on the reverse strand, counting down.
GCCACACATGCTTTGCAAATTCACCCAGGTATCTGAGCATCCGTGAATACAGATGGGATCTGCTGCTTGCCCAGGACCCAGTCAGTTATTTAAAAAACTATGCTCCAGGACACATCTGTGATAATGCACATCCATTGAATGACAGTGATTCCACTTTTGAGGACAAAACTTAATGCAAGCTATGCATCATTCTTTTCTTTCAGTCATTTCTATGGAAAAGATGTCTGCTCTGGAAACAGTCAAGAAACTGAATATTTTTAGTGTTGAAGAGAGAAGACTACAAGGGACCCTAATGCATGTATTTTAAACCCTCAAAGGCCTTGACAAAGTAAACCCAGCAACCTTCTTCTGAATGAACAGCGAAACAAGTAGAAACTGTACTTAATCCTGATAACTGGATGCACATCTTTACCCAACGGATGGTGGGAGTAGGAAACAAGCTACCCAGCCATGGTGTTAAAATCGATACCCTGGTTTCTTTTTTAAAAATAGCTGGATGAGATCCTGTAATCAATTAACTACTAACTATGGAAAGGGCTACATGGGCTGCATGTTTGCATCTCGTCCCCAACCTCTCGTGTTCTAATTCGTCCTCAGACTATGCCTGGGTGAGTCATCCCAGTATCTAAATACGGACTTAAAACAGCAATACATCGTACAGCACACAACCTTTACTGAACTGCAGCTAGGAACCTGGGTTTGTGTGCATCGACGACAGCTTCGACACGAAAAACGGAACGCTTTGCAAAAGTTAGGATTCTAATAAATCCGTACTGTTTAATTTGATCAAGACAAATACGGATGATCTAAGTGTCGTCAGCACTCTGCCCAACCTGTACCTTTTGAAATGAACCGAAAACAAAGTGCCTCCCAAACAAATCTTACGTTGAATGAATCCGTCTTTACCGACACTCCTGTAAGGGCTGAATGGTTTTACAATTTAAGATTTATATTAAAGTGCTTGCCCGGCCACAAACCTTGATTTACAGCAACTGCTCAGAACCTTGCAGTACTAGAATTCAGTACTCTTTAAAATTAATACAAAGGCTATGTTTGGTCACAATGCTGAGTGAAATAACGTTCTGCGGTACCTCGGCCAACACAAACGAAAAGACCTCGGTGCTCAACTTCAATAAATTAACTTTCAGACTGACGGTCGAGCTTTGCGAATGCCTACAGTTCACCGGGAAGCGCAGGGGCTGTGATTGAAAACACAACTGGTTTCGTATCAGTGAAATTTACCTGAGAATATCATTCAGCCCTTCATTTATAGAGACGTTCGGAATTGCACCTTCTCGGTCTCTCGCTCTACGGCCTTGTTCCTCTCGCCGCCCCCACCTGCAGCCTCAGCCTTTCCTGCGCTCGGCCTGCCCGCCCCGTGCTCGCCATCCCCCGGCTCTCGCCAGCCAGGAGGTCCGCTCGCCTACAACTCAATGACCAAACAACCGCTCTGGAGAAACACCCCCCTCGACCTCATAATTATAATAACGCCCAAGCGTAAACAAACTGAATACCTCTTCCACTCTTTTTCACGTCTTCTTCACGTCTTATTCCTTTAATTTAAAACGTAAAAGCTTCCCTTCTCGGGATTCTCCTCGCCAAACACCCCTCCAAAATCCGGCCTCCGCGCCCCGCTGCTACGCAACCAAAAAGACAGAAGGGGTGGAACACCCGTTACGTCTAAGAGTGACAGTCAAATCGGCCTATCACAGGTTGAGAGCTATTATTGGCAGGTCCCGAAAGCCAATCAGATGGAGAAGATCGCGTAGTAACAGGACTGCTGGTATAATTGGACACTCCCGCAGTGTCCTCGCTCTGTCACCAGACAGGTATTCCGGTGTCACGCGTCTTAAAAACGCGTCTGGAAGTGTTTTAATCTGATTTTAAATAGCAGGTAATGTTTACTTTGTGTGGTCATGTGAAATATTAAATCCGAAAGCTAATCAAGTCATAAGTGCGAAATGACATTATTGTTTTATTTAGCTATACAGTACACGTCTACTCGTGTGTCTTGTGTGACGTACAAGGCGCTTTGGCTAAAAGCCTCAATTCGCGATAATAACATGTTCAAAAGCCGGAAAAAAAAAGTTACCAACAGCAGAGTGGTATTTCAGCCTGTCTTGGGGACAGCTCTTAAGAAACCTCCCCGTCAGGGTAGGGACGCCATATGAGTAAGGTCAGACTGAAGTCTGTTTAGAATTAACAAGAGTATTCCAAATCATGAAGGGTAAAAAAGCAACTGGAGTTCAGCTGTACCACCCTGACCTGTGTTAAAGCAGTTTACCGCTAGACTAGATGGGGACGGTTCCTTTGGTAATTTGGGACTCATGCTTTCTTCCGATCTTTTAGTGAGGTAACCCCAGCACAAGTACATGTACATCTGTATTAAAAAAAACCGTCGCTCTCTACTGGGTACGTCTGGCCACTGCAACGTTTTTTTGCGAGGGACGTCACGCTGTGTTGTACGTGCGCGTCCTCGATCTTCGGCCCCGATTGGACGGACAGACGAGGGGGGGGGGCGCGCTGACAGGCTGAGCAGAAAACCTAGTCTTACGACAGAAACAGTGGATCGCCGCCAGTTCCTGTACACCCCCGGACTACAGATCTGTGAAGACAACGAGACGTCTAACAGGTTGTCATATACATTTTTTTTTTTACTACTGAAGCAAAACAGCGCCCCGAAATCTTTGCAATCGGGCTACGCGTAGGATTCTCTCCAAATGATTAGAAAAATACAGCCTCTGCATTATTGGGTTCCAGTTTGTAAAATATTAAAAAAACATGCTGTGGGAAACGATAGTTTGACATATAGTACATTTAGCTGCGGAATTTAATGATAGATGGCCCGTCTGGGTTAATAAAGACTGAGCACCCAAAAGAGTTTCTCGCTTCTCGCTCTTTGGTCAGGCTGACATTTACAGTACAGTAACAGATTGTTCCGGTTATTCTTAAAAACGATAACATGACATGCATGTGTCAGCTCACATATGACATGTTACTGGGAATTTGTCCCATTCTTCACAAAGGGTACAAAAACCGTGCCCCAGCTGGGACTGGAACCTAATTTTGAGAGGAGAGTCTGAACCACCGCGTTACACAGGCTGCCTGCTAACTTAATCGCGGTGGTTTAAGGAATACAGCAAAAACCGACGGACAGAGATTTTATTTTTAATCATAAGAGCAGTACCTGTAGTAGGCGCGAGAGATTTGAACGACGGCATGTAGCATTGCATGGTTTTGCTCATTTACCGATGCCACTGCGAGTAGCTTTTTTGCGACTTCCAAAGTACTGCTGGAAAATGTTGTTGAGCGGGCATTTAGTGCACATGCAGTTCCTGGCCGTAACATTGATCGCAATGCAAGTACCGCATCGCAAAGGGTTCCGCCATCAAGTGCAGAGTGTGTGTGTGTGCGCGTGCTGGGGTGTATTTATTATTGCACCGGTGACGTTTTTATCTGGATCCTCAGCCATTGATGGATAGTGTAACTGGAAGAAATTGGCTCTATTCTGCTCTACAGTTGATTAGAACGCGGGCCCTGATTGGCTAGTTGAAAAGATATTTACACTGGCCCCGATTGGCTAGTTGAAAAGATATTTACACTGGCCCTCATTGGCTAGTTGAAAAGATATTTACACTGGCCCTGATTGGCTTGCTGAGGAGGTATCTGTGTTGGCTCTGATTGGTTCCTTGAACAGATGTTTGCGCGGGCTCTGATTGGCTCCTTGAAAATATATTTACAGTACGTGCTCACAGTTTGATGCTAAGCATTATGATTAACACTCGCTTTACATGGCAGGAGAGGAGCAACGGTGGTCGCCCAGGCCCCCTTTCAGGGGGTGGAGGCCTTGACTCCTCTTCCTATAGGGGTTTGCTCCGGTCCAGGTCTTGCTGTTGTTCAGTCTGTCCCGCGACACTGGGAAGAAAGTGTCTGTGCACATTTTCTCAAAACAGGCCAACAGAAGGTCTGGGGAATCCATCCAGCACCTGGGGATAGGGCACATGCATTCGCGAAACCTGCCATGGCTCGTAGAACTTGAACTTGAACTTTATTGCCATATGTAACCAGTACATGTACTGGTACAATGGAATTCTTACTTACAGAAAGCCTCTCGATTGTTAAAACAAGTGTAAAAAACACAAAGTGCAGACAGTGCATCAAGACAATATACAAACAAACAGTAGACAATGTACAAGTAAACAAGTAAACAGTTTGAGTTTGAACAATACAGACGTGTAAACAATGACTGGAGATGTGCAATAAATAAGAAATCATAATGAGGTAGATGGTGATGGTGTAGGTGTGGTCCGAGGGGGATGGCTAAATGTGTTCACCAGTCGCACTGCTTGTGGGTAGAAGCTATTGAAGAATCTGGTGGTCAGTGTCTGTATGCTCTTGGATCTCTTGCCTGAGGGCACTGGGGTGAAGAGCTCATGCCCGGGGTGGTGACTGTCCTCTGTGATGGCCAGAATTCTACCACGGCAGCGGTCCTCATAGAGCTGTTTAATCTCGGTGAGGCCACAGCCGATGATCTTCTGGGCCATATTGACCATTCTCTGCAGTGCCTTTCTCTCTCGAGAAGAGGAGTTGCCGTACCACACGGTGATCCCGTTGGGGAGGACGTTCTCGATGGTGCAGCAGTAGAAGTTCACCAACACAGGTACTGGCATCCCCCATCGCAGACTGGATGTTCAAAGGGAGTCCTGCAGTATATCTGTCCCTGTGTAAAGCACTACCAGGCTGCCTTGTGTAATGCGTGACGGCTGACTTCCGTTTCTCTTTTCCTCCCAGCCAGAGGGAGGGGGGAAGGGGAAGGGTGCTGAAAGATGACGACAGAGACACACGTGAAGGATATCAAGCCCGGGCTTAAGAACCTCAACGTCATCTTCATCGTCCTGGAAACCGGTAAGGCCTGGTCCTGTGGAGCAGAGGTCCTGACTCCCTGTGGCCAAATTTCCCCCTGGCCTTTACCAGTCATGGCCGCCTAATAGTCCCCATCTCTGAACTGGCTTCATCACTCTGTTCTCCTCCCCACTAGGAGCTGGTGTGTGGGGAGTGTACTGGAGCATCATCCAGGTGGGGCTGCACACTGGTGGTGGTGGAGGGGAGTCCCCATTACCTGTAAAGTGCTTTGAGTGGAGTGTCCAGAAAGCGTTGTAATGGTGTAAGCAGCTGTTATTATTATAACACTGCAGCAGCTCCAACAGGAATGTAAAATGGAAACTACTTTGTATGCAACTACTTGTTATATATCAGAATTTCTATAGTCAATATTTTTGTTTAATTTTATGTAATACTTCAGCATGGGTGATTTTCTTCTTAAATTGTTATTTACAAATTTGCTTTACGTAGTCAAACCATTCTGTTACAACGAATGATCAGCTTTGATGCATCAAGAGGTCATAGAGGTCGTGTCCTTTATGAACAGAGTGGTCTCTTAACCCAGGTCCTAGAAGAGTCCTTGGCCTTCAGGTTTTGAAGGCGACTTCTCTCAGAGGCTGAAGGTTGTGCTCATCGTGACGATGGACTGAGCCGCTGCGTGTTGCAGTGGTGTAGCTGGGAGCTCAGCTACAGAGCGGATTAGAGGCTCTCCAGCGCCTCTCCAGGGACTTGGATCAGACAGCCCTACTCTCGCTGAGTACCGAAGGTGCTGATGGGAAGGCGAGGACGAGCTCTGACGCCTGTTGTCTGTCTCTGGCGTAGGGCGCGTGACAAAGACCAAGGACGGGCATCAGGTGCGCACCTGCAAGGTGGCAGACAAGACTGGCAGCATCAGCATCTCGGTGTGGGATGAAATCGGGGGGCTGATCCAGGCGGGAGACATCATCCGACTCACCAAGGGGTACTGCCATCCTAGATCCGTAACTGTAGCGGTTCTGTGCTTGTCTGGATAATCGGGAATGCCTGATAAGGGGGCCGTGTATGATGTTCTAGTTGCCTGGCACTGCATAAGGACTCATTGGAAAGCTGCAACACCTGTGCCCAGGCCTGAAATCCTTTTACCACTACAGTAGTTTGCAGTTCTCAGTTGAGGTTTATTGGTGTACCTTGATTTAAGCAGATCTTTCAAAATAAATTGAACTGATAATGAAATAACATTAAATACTGTATAGAAACAAGTAATAGGTTTATTCCATGCGGAAAAAAAGAAGATGCTGATGCAGCTACCCACCTGAATTAAATACTGTATGTCCAGTAAGATAGCAATCAAGTTTTTAACTAAAATCCTAACCTTTTGCCCTGCAAACTCAGCTTTAGACCTGTATACTTGATAAACACAGCAGGTTTTGTCAACTAACAATCAATAATTAAGGTATGATGTAGTACAGCAAATACCGATAACCTCTAGGGAGCTTACACAGAACAGTGATAAGCATGGCTATATCGGTATACCAGTATTCCTCATTCACTCCCTGATTACTGCTGAGGTGTCCAGGCTCTGATCCCTCTGTCTGTGTCTTTCAGCTACGCCTCAGTCTTCAAGGGCTGCCTGACTCTCTACACGGGCAGGGGAGGAGAGCTGCAGAAGATCGGAGAGTAAGTGTCACACTGCCTGCTTTTACTGTAACCGAGCGACAGCCCTTCCCTTCCTCAGCTACTCCGCAAAGCTAATCCTATGCTGAAGTGAAAGGGCAATAGGCGACATGCAAACAGGACATGTGCGCATTATTATTATTATTATTATTATTATTATTATTATTATTATTATTATTAATAATAATACTAATAATTCCTTACACTTATATATTTGTAGTACTTTTCTGGACACTCCACTAATAGTTCTTTACAGGTAATGGGGACTCCCCTCCACCATCACCAATGTGTAGCCCCCACCTGGATGATGTGGCAGCAGCTGTAGTGCTCACAGTACACTCACCACACACCAGCTCTCAGTGGGGAGGAGAGCAGAGTGATGAAGCCAATTCATAGATGGGAATTATTAGGAGGCCATGATTGGTAAAGGTCAGGGGGAGATTTGGCCAGGACACCAGGGTTACACCGCTACTCTTTCCGAGAACTGCCCTGGGATTTTTAATGACCACAGAGAGACGGGACCTCGGTTTAAATCTGATCTGAAGGACAGCGCCTTTTTACAGTATAGCATCCCCATCACTATACTGGGGCATTAGGACCCACACAGACCACAGGATGAGCACCCCTTACTGGTTCCACTAACACCTCTTCCGGCACCAGCGTTAGTTTTTCCCAGGAGGTCTCTCACCATGATACTGACCAGGCTCACACCTGCTGAGCTGCAGTGGGCTGCCGGTTGTGAGCTGCAGGGTGAGAGAGCTGTTAGCATGACTAAATATAAAGAAACAGAAGGGTAAGGATCACTGCAGGGTTTCACAGCAACATGTAACTCGGCTTGGCTTCCAAAATTCGGAGGTGAGGGCGGGGGAGCGTCTCCTCTCCTCGGGGCGTCTCAGCCGGCCTGACCCTTCCTGTCCCTCTGCGCAGGTTCTGCATGGTGTATTCCGAAGTCCCGAATTTCAGCGAGCCCAACCCCGAATACGTGACGCAGGCGAACAAAACGGTAGGTTTTTAATTTAAAAAAGAGCTACACGGTCTCGGGAGCGGAGGACGACGAAGGTGTCGTTGTGTCTCACCTCCCCGTCTCCTCGCTGTCCTCACGCAGACGCTGAGCGACCAGGGTGGCGCGTCACACAGCAGCAGTGCTCCTGCCAGCGGCGCCGGTGAGTGCAGGCCGGGCCGAGGAAGGGGGGCGGGGCGGGGCGGGGCGGGGCGGGTGGGCGGGTTCCTTCTCACACCCACAGCGGGCAGGCAGGGAAGGCCCGAGAGCCACAGACAGCCACACTGATTCCCTGGGATCGTGACATAAAGCCATCGCTGGTAAAAATTGAAAAGGTGGTGTGTAAGGGGGGTCTGTCTGACCTCTGACAGGTGAAACAGTGTTTTTTTGCTTGATTGACAAATACAGAGGAGAATCAATTCATAAAACTCACAGTCATGAGTCTTCTTTAAGGCCCTGAAAGTAACCACATTTTTTCAGGCAGTTTTACAGGGTTCTGTAAGACACAGAGGGCAAACAACAGGTTTATCTCGAGGTCAGGCAGGCTCTAGAAAGATGCAGCCTGACTGGCTAGTTGACTTCTTGGCCTTTGTAATGACCAGTACAGAGCTGATAAGGTGTTAAGTGTCCTTGTCCCTCCTCCTCTCTCCTACCCTCCAGGGTGCAGATAAAAAGGTTTACCTTTTCAAGGTGATGAGTGCAAACATTCACAATCTTTGTTCTCTATGAAGTTGAGGCACATGTGGACTCAAATGAGTTTGCAAATAACCTTTTAAGCAGTTTTAAGTGCGTATTTACTCCCATTAATCAAGGGTAGGGCTGCCACTTGCCAGCTCAAATCCATTCATCACTTTTTGTGAGTTTTTCGGCCTCTGAAGCTGATTGACAGGATCATGACCAGATGAAGGTGAATGGGTGGTAATTGCTGATGGGCAGGTCTCTTGTGATGAAGAACACTTTTTGAACAATAGTTTGCACTGTGACCAATTAGTTTGCAGATTTGTTTTCCCATGATGCATGAAAGGAATGGAAAATTAGATCTTCCTAAGTCAGTATCTCAAAACCTATTGTGGCATTAGTTAGTCAGGATGACATAGGATAGTGAAGGAAGGGAGTTCAGTTTGAACAATTACATTTAGGAGTTCTTGTCATGAAGATATTAAAGGTGATACCCATGCATTTTTCTGCTCAAAGTTTTCGAATCCATGTTGTTTTTGGTCTCTTTTTTGATTGGATGTGTGTAAATTGTCCATTTCTGGAAGGAGTAGGAGTGAGGCTCCTTCCTAGTTAATTCTCACCTGTGGTTCTGGAGTGTCTCTGCTACTTCGCTTATGTCAGTGTGGTTTGGATGAGATTCAGGTGAAAAAAATAAGTAGCGTATCCTTTTGGAAGGCTCACAGTAAATATTTTATTTAATAAAAATCTGCATTTGAGGGAGAGCGAATTCAGGTCTGTGGGATACCACAACAGTGTGCATTTGGCTATCCAGGTAGCTACTGTAGGTAGCAGGTAAACCGGCAGCTTTGAGCTGGAAAGGTGTCTCCTCTTCCACAGGAAGTGAGGCCACCAATGGGAACGGAGTGAGCAACCCAGCTGCTGCCAGCAGCACCAATCCCCAGCAGGGTGGGCGGGGCAGCAGCCGCGCAGCAGCCAACCAGGGAGCAGGGGCAGCGACCGTCAGCAACGGCAAAGAGACGCGACGCTCTGCCAAGAGATGATTGGACCAGGGGCTGGGCCCTCCCCCAACAGCACATGCCATTGGACACAAAAGACAGTCTGCCAGAATTGTGGACTCTTCCCTTACCTGCTGGAGTTCCCAACACCCCGGCAGACTGGGCTCAGCATCTCCAGCCCACCTCACACAATAGAAACAGAGATGCAGAGACCTACTGCCTGTGACGAGCAACCCTGATAAAGATAGTTTGCCTGTGACACAACACCCAGCACCAAACAGAGCAGGCACAAACATGGCTGTCAGCTGAATGGTTTGGCTCTGTGCATCGTGCAGGGCCAGACTCAGCCACTAGGGTACTGGTAGAAGAACTGTGCTCAGTTTAATTGTAGGTCTCTGAAATCCCAATAATAATGATTTAAAAAATAAAACACTTAGAAATAGGGGTTTGCGGAATTTGTGGGACCTGGTTTTGTAAAAAGCACAGTGGAAAAAAGCCTTCTGGGTAGTAGGAGCATGATGATAGAAAATACTGGTTCTGTTTTGTACTGCCTGTATCCCCCCTCATGAAAGCACAGGGAGAACAAGGAGGTGTCGGTTGACAAGCTGCAGTACAGGACATTAGCGATTTGTGTACTAAACTACATTTGTGTACGTGTGAACCCCTGCTTGTAATTGTCATGAATTTCTTCCTCTTAGTGTTGTTGTGGTAAAGAAAGGCTGAATGAAAGATTGCTGCCTGTACCACTCACAACAGAGAGCCTCCCAGAAGTCTTTGCGTCAGTTGCTTGGCATGGCTGTTGTCCAGACAGAGAACAGTGAGTGAGACAGGATGCGATCTGATATTCAGCCTCTATACTAGGTCCCTGTGTCACATGCAAAACGAGAGAGAGGGACTTAACTCATGTCGTTTTTATTTGTCTGGGCCCCGTGTAAGGTCTGTATGTTCTACCAGCTGAATTTTATGACCGTGTTTTATAAAATGTAGTAAAGCGTTGTCACCTCTTGCGTGGCTTCTGATCGGACAGCTGAGCGAGCCGATCCCCAGGGTGCCATGTGCCAGGTGGATGGGCACTGGAATCCAATCCTTTCTGCTCCCGACTGCCGCTGCTGTGTAATTGGCAGTCAGTCCAACAAGGATCTTTCTCTGAGGGCTGGGGTGTAATTTTGAACACAAGACTGTATGTGATGTTTAAAAAGGAAGGTGATTGGGCATTTGTGTCTGGCACATGTTAAAATCCTAAATCAACATTGCTTTTATCTCTGTCTTTAGTCCTGGGGTTTTCAGAGATAAGGGGAGCTATATTGCATTATTGAAGCTGGAAAACAATGAAAGCTGTCTGGGAGGCTGTGGTGGACTTTTGCCCCAGACTGGAGATAAGAGGACTGTGGGAGTAAATACAATCCTCTGAACCTCACCCCCCCCCGAGGAAAAAAAAAACATTTCCTGAAGAAGTGTTAAGGCAGTCAGCTCCTGTCCATCAGTGGTCAAGGGGCATGCTGTTCATGAGCTGCAAGCTGAACAAACTGATCTGGTTCAGGAATGAAAACTTCAACAGCTGTGCCACTGACACTGTCCTTTCTCGCTTCCCTGATGGTTGACACGATCGGCCCACTCTGGTCCTTATGCACCAGCTGGTCAAAGAATCCTATTGGCCTTCGAAATCCAGTTAGCCATCCGGGTCAAAGGTTACTCGCAGCCAGCTGAAGGATAAAAAAGGCACGCCATAGCGTGAAAGATCCATGTATGCAAGCATCGTGAGGGATCCGTGTCTTGAGTTTGAAATGTACACACAGATCTTTGTGTTGGTGCCGATTTTAGCGAGAGCTTTCCTTGACTCAGACAGATCTCGATATTTCTGTAAATGGTGCAGCGCATCCGTGTCAGTGCTTTGGAAATAAAGCTGCTGTATTGGGAGCACGTGTCGGAGGGTTTTGTGTTGGTGTGTTTATAGTTGAAAATCCTGCAAGATGGGATTTCCATACTTGGATCTCCAGTACTGCCTGTTTTTACACAGACCAAAATTCCTATGAGATGACAACACACGTCTTCCCACTAGCAGTACATAGGCTAGCTCTAACAAATGGTATTTTCGGCCGAGCCTATGCACTCCTTAATGGTGAAAGGGAGGGTGTTCAGGTGGTCCAACAGATCTGGCTTTAAACAGAAAATCTGCAACACAATTCCACTGCTTTTGTAGGGAATTCCAAAAACATGGTGCCACATCATGTGGCTAAGATCTGTATCGCCCTAATTTTGCACCAAGACATAGCACTGGGAACAGCAGAGTTTCCTCATTAATTCATATTACTACTGAGATACAGGTACTAGAATACAGGTAGAGATGTTTTTCCTAAGAAGTGCTTGAGGAGACCACTGTGATAATTAATCTACCATGAATTTCCTTTTTGTCAACTGGATTCTGATGATATTTTCAAGCAATGACACTGAACAGTTGCAAGTAAAAGGACTCAATTATGTATAACAATTTACTGTTAATTATTGTAACATTATACATGTCCTGGAAAACTGGAATCACTGAACCATCTATTCTGAAATGAAGGCAGACCACAGAAAACACAAGTCAAGTAGTTGCACCTTATCTCACTCACTCAGTAAATTGTTTTCCAATTTTTCCTACTACTATAGCCATTTAAAGGCTGATAGCATCGCCAGAGACTGGTTTACGGGAGGAAATCACATTGTCATCGCCTGGTAATTGAATCACGGATGATCACTGAAATGTCCGAGAGGTCACCAGTGTACCGCTTAGTTTGTGGTTTCTTCCCCATCCCCTGCCGAAGCAAGGCGATTGTGGACCTGCAAAGGCTCAAGAGCTGTAAAAGAACAGCGCTTTTCATGGCCGTAATTTGCTTTAAAACTCCTTATCAGTTCTCGCGGGTCAGCCAAAAGTTAACTCGCCATTGTTTCGTGCAATATTAACTCGCAGAGGCCCGGAATGTTTATTAGTTCACAGACAACACCTCGCTGTTCGCCGATCGTCAGGGTCACACTGCAAAAAGCATACAATTAATCCTCTGGGTAGCCGGACTGGGCGATGGTTGCTGTGCTCTTGTTTTGAGAACGATTCAGGTAAGATGCTTTTAAACTCAACTGTTCTCGTTAGACCGCGAATGGGTTGCTACAGCGGGAAGGAAAGATGAACGATAACAGTGCGTTATCGAAACGTTTCTCGGGGAAATGCGATCGCGCCTGATTTTATTGTAAAGATCGGAGACATTATATTGTGAAGATACTGCAAGCAGCCCGTGGTCAAACGGGGAAGCAACAATGCCGCAGACACTTTGGTAAAACAAAACAGACAACTGGGTAGAAAATTAGTCAACCAGCTGTAGACAGAAAGCTGTTTTTTTTCCCCAAAATCTGAAAATCAGGTAGATCTCTTTGAAACGTAACGAACACCTTTATGGTATTTAGAGAGACGCAGCAGTGTGCGATTTGGGGTTGTTGGGTAATATATTCCAGGTGTTTTTAAGATTTAAGCCTTGACGTGCGTATAGCGGGATACCGTTTGTTAAAAGAGCGGTATATACAGTGAAATTATGGTAAATGTACAGGATAATAACAGTGAATCGTGCCGTACTGTGGGAAACTAGCAGAGTCATAATTGTGCATATGAAGTCAATTGCCAAAGCATAGTAAACCTGACTGTATTAAATCTCGACGGGGTTATTTTATCCCAAACAAAAAATACTTAATCTGAAATGAAAACTACAATGAAGACCGGGCGAGGTGTTACAGCACCCCGAGCAGCTGAGTGCCTGGGGCGTCCTGTCCTGTTCAGGAGCTGAGGAAGAAGAGTGCAGAGGTCAGAAACCCAAGAGCAAGGGGCAGTCTGGCCCAGTGGAACTGGCCCAGTCGACCGTGGAAGCCGATTGTGCCGGATCCTTTGACCACCAGCTGGACAAGACGCTCAGATCACTGAGTTGCAAGCAGCCTGATGAGCTAGCTGGGCTCATTGGCCTCTTCTTGCTCGTTACCAGTCTTCTAGTCCAATGAATGTGTCCTTGCTCTTGCCAGAGATGCCTAGTCAGTGCATTTCTGGGTGAAGTGTAGATCTGCATGGCTTCACTTTTAGCCCACTGTGTGAGGAAGAAAAGAGAATAGTATACAGAGAATAGAGAATTTGGCACATCTCCCAAAAATGAAAAGATGAAGAGTTTGTGGGTTTTGGAAGCTAGCAGATTTAGTTTGAGGGTGATTTTACAAGACCTTTATGCTTGCAGAGGATTGAACTGCCCTGTTGTGGAGTGTGCACTGTGCTAATCCATTCCTTCCTGCTCCTTCCTTCCAGACACTGGTGTCAGCCAATAATATGCCCCGGCCCATCAAGACCACAGAGTGGGTGTGGTTTCTCGCGCTCGTCACCCCGCCCACATTCCTGTTCTCCCTTTTTATTGGTCCCACTCTGGGTCAGGAACTGGCCAATCACGTGCCGGCAGAGGAGCCGCACCAAGGCAATGGGTCAGAGGGGGCGTGGGGCGCCACTGATGAAGGAGGGTCTTGGAGGCTGTCCCCCTTGGGGGAAGCCCTGGAGGAGCAGGTATGGACGTGGGGCGCAGGAGAGGGGGTGGCAGTCGTTTTACAGCAGCAGTGTTGGTGTACAGACGGACAGAGAAAAAAGACAGGAACAACAATATACACACATATTTAACATAACATCACTTTATTAGCCCTATACAATTTCTTGTATTAGGAATTTGTCTTTTTGCATACCCCAGCTTGCTCTCCAGGAGACACACAGACAGGGAGAGAAGCTTGGGGTCTGAGTGCAGGGTCAGCCATTTATACAGCACCCCTGGAGCAGTTGGGGTTAAGGGCCTTGCTCAGGGGCGTAACGAAGTAGGATTCCTCTGCCGGCTGCAGGATTTGAACCGGCAACCTTCCAGCCACAGGCACAGATCCTTAGCCACAGAGCCACCGCTCCGCAGTATATTTGCATAGAGGGTGTCAAGTAACGATATGGCTACAGGTATGAATCCGTTTTGGAGTTGGGGAGTCGGTATCTGCGCTCTGATGGAAATGATTAAACAAGAGGGGTGAAGGATCATCGCAGGTGGATTTTGCCTTACACAAAACACGTGAATGATAGAAGGAGAAGGGGAAATGGGGTACCTTGTGTTGGATAATCCCGGCAGGATGAAAGCTTGCTGAACTAGCAGGGGGGAGGAAAGGAAGTGAATTACCGAACTGGAATGAGGTAGCTTGAGTCTGGCACCAGGGCAAGCAGACAGGAGGTCTCTAACAGGGGATCAGGGTTCCCTCAGTGCCATCTACTCCACTAACCTGGAATATGCCTCCTCGTGCGGGAAAATGAATACCAATACTTTCACAGTCATCAGTTTTACACTCCAAAAGCTGGGGTTTCATCTACTGCCAAGCCTCTGCAGTCCTGCTCTTCCTGTCTTAATACCTGCGGTACTAATATCGGATTTGATTGGGGTACCTTGTGTATGGAGTTTGCATGGTCTCCACATGGAATAAGATTAATGGAATGGATGGTGATCTGGGACAGGTTAAAGGGGAACTGCAGTCCTAGTTTCTCAGACTGGTTATTCAATCTCGGTTTCAAAATAAATTCATTGACGGTACAGAAAAAATTCACAAATTTCGAATTTCTAAGCAAAAAATTGCGAACTTTGTGAAAGTACTGTAAGTCACCATATTGTCACAAACCCCTGTTCTCTCAACATGGGCAACAGCGAGAATTCCCATGAACTGTAATGTGAGGCGGCCCTTCCTGCTCACTAGTCACTATGATGACTAATGTCACTATAATAAGTACAGGTTGTGCAGCAGATATTTCACCGCAGAAATGTTTCCATGTGATCTGCAGGCAGAGTTAACAAGTAAGTTATCAGCAGGTTTATCAGCAACACCGTCTTGAAGTTGAGAGCAATATTTCTATTGGTATTAAAAGAGATGTATTCACAAGCCAGCTGAATCGCAGAACGTGGCGCTGCCCATACCTGGAAATTTAGTCTATTTTGTGATGTAAATTGGAGGTTTTACAAGTTACCGTGTGCATTTTACTTTTATCGTGGTATTAAATGCTCTCGTCAATACTGATTCTTTAAAGTGCCTTTGACCTCCTGCATGTGTCTGCAGGGCTATTACCTGCGCAGGCTCTTCCTGCAGTATGGCGAGAATGAGACGCTGTCCTTCACTGGGCTGCAGTCGCTCCTGGGCAGCCTGGGCCTGGGGGAGGTGAGCGTCCTCGAGATCAGTCACTCAGGCCCCCAGCACCACCACAGGCTTGCACCCTCTCACTCGCACCCACACCCAGCAAACCACCAGGAAGACCAGCCTTCCCGTCACCCCCAGACGCAGCGCCTGGCACACCTGGACAGGTAGGGCATTCCTGCTCTCGCCAACATCAGGGCCCAGACCTCAGCAGTGTCCCCATGCGCTTCTGGGGCTTGAGGTCTCTTATGGGACCATTATGCCAGCTGCCTTATCACCCTGCAACTCATAACCGGCAGCCCACTGCAGCTCGGCAGGTGTGAGCCTGGTCAGTACCTGGATGGGAGACCTCCTGGGAAAACTTCTGCTGCTGGAAGAGGTGTTAGTTGGACCAATAAGTGTCTATGTGCGGTCCTGCGGTCTATGTGGGTCTTAATGCCCCAGTATAGTGACGGGGGCACTATACTGTAAAAAGGCGCCGTCCTTCGGATGAGACGTAAAACCGAGGTCCTGACTCTCTGTGATCATTAAAAATCTCAGGGCATTTCTTGAAAAGTGTAGGGGTGTTACCCCAGTGTCCTGGCCAAATTTCCCCCTGGCCTTCACCAGTCATGGCCTCATAATAATCCCCATCTCTGAACTGGCTTCATCACCCTGTTCTCCTCCCCACTGAGAGCTGGTGTGTGGTGAGTGTACTGGAGCATCATCCTGGTGGGGCTGCACACTGGTGGGGGTGGAAGAGTCCCCATGACCTGTAAAGCGCTTTGAGTGGAGTGTCCAGAAAAGCGCTATGTAAGTGTAAGCAGTTATTATTATTAGTAGTAATACTTTCCCAGCATCTCCCGATGCCAGTTATTCTTCATCACCCATAGTCAATCAGCATTTCCCAGCACTAACTGGGAAGAACACTCTCCGATCCCCTCCTGTGTAAAGTCTCTTGCCCTTAGCAGAGCAGCGCTGATCAGAGGAGTGCTGCCTCTCTCGCTGCCAGTTCACACAGGCGCCGGTGAAGTCCCAGCGTGGTGCAGTATCTCCTGCAACCTCTTCTTCCATGAGCTGTTTCTTGCACATCGGACACAGAAGGAATTGGAAGGCCACTGGACAAACCCAAGTTGTGGAGGCTAATCAGTGAGCATCTTTTCAAGATTCATGATCACAGCTAGGATCTGTTGGACACCGTGAACCTTTTGCATGTAAAGTACTTCTCCATCGGGGTGCAGAGAGAAAATGAATCCAGTTGCTTTCTGCTTCCACAGTGCAAGAACCTACAAGTTGTATAACCTGAAATGGATCTGACAGCTATGGATTGGGACTCCTAATGAGTTTCCTGTAGTGCGAAGGAAAAGCTGTGACTGTATGGCTTGTGCTTGTTAGATAATTCAGTGTTTTTCTGTTGGATGGTAACAAAATGGTGTTACCAGGGGGTAGTGAGGAAGGAGGATATCCCAGCTGATTCAAGCCCACTCATCTGGTGATCATCTGGAAGAGTAGCTCAGGCTCAAACCACCAGCACGAAGGTGCAAGCTGCTCTCTGAGACCCCCTCTTGACCCTTGTTGTTTGCTACCCCTGAAATGTAAGGCATTTTCATGTGACACTCATCTCTCTTTCAGGAGCTGGCTGTCCAAGGGAGCAGATCACGTGAGTGTGTGGCAGGAACTGCCTCCTGGCGGCACCACAGAGGGACAAGGCGGGCTGCAGAAGAGCGGAGCGGGAGTGGAGCACCCTGGGATAGCTACAGACATCCACCCCAGAGGTGGAGGTCCAGGGACATCTGGGAAGCCCGCTGTCTTTGATCACCCAACAGAGACTCATCTCCATGGCAATGTGAGCACACTTGCCCCCATTTTTCTTGAACTGCACCTGCGCTGTGAAAGTAGCTGATTGTAACATCAATCCACCCTTCACACCAATTCATACTCCAGCTTTTCCCACAGGAATTTTTGATTCTCTGTATGAGTCCAGATTGTTCTGCAAACATCATCCATATTATTAGCCAGACAGGATTACAGCTGCCACAAATCCTAGGTTTTCACATAAGAACACATTTACAATGTATTCTTAATCATTCTTTGGTAAGGTAAGCTTTTCTTTTTACTTTTTGAGTGTTCATGATCCTTTCATGATTGATTCATTATTGACGAGTCTCCAATGTCTCACTGTCACATATCCTGTCACCTCTCCCTCACCCTTCCACACTCCCACTTTCACATCACCTTTCCTACTTCTTTGTCTTACTCAGTGCCTGAATGTCACACAGCTCCTGGGAAACTTTGGTCTGGGGGAGGAGTCCTACATCACTCCCGCCCACTTCACCTTTTTATGCCCCGCCCTACTGTATCAGATTGACAGCCGTGTCTGTATCCACCACCCTGAGGAGGAGGGGCGTTCATCACCAGAGGGGGGCGTGTCTTTCCTGAGGGGTAAGGACAGCATGGCTTCATACAGGCAGGGTTTCAACTTACAGATCAAAATATTTTAACTCTGCTTTTAAGACTCATGCAGCATCTTCGGCAATGTCTTCTTCCGTGAGCTAATTTTTTTGCACATCGGACACAGAAAGAATCGTAAGGGCACTGGAAAAAACCAAGGCTAATAAATGAGGATTTATGATCACAGCTCGTATCTATTGGACACCGTGAACCTTTTGCATGTAAAGTCCTGACTCTCTGTGGTCATTAAAAATCCCAGGGTTTTTCTTGAAAAGAGTAGGGGTGTAACCCCGGCGTCCTGGCCAAATTTCCCATTGGCCCTTACCAATCATGGCCTCCTAATAATCCCCATCTATGAATTGGCTTCATCACTCTGCTCTCCTCCCCACTGATAGCTGGTGTGTGGTGAGAGTACTGGTTCACTCTGACTGCTGTTGCATCATCCAGGTGGGGCTGCACACTGGTGGTGGTGGAGGGGAGTCCCCATTACCTGTAAAGCGCTTTGAGTGGAGTGTCCAGAAAAGCGCTGTATAAGTGTAAGCAATTATTATTATTCTTCTTCTTATTATTAAAGTACAGTGGTGTGAAAAAGTGTTTGCCCCCTTCCTGATTTCTTATTTTTTTGCATGTTTGTCACACTGAAATGTTTTAGATCATCAAACAAATTGAAATATTAGACAAAGATAACACAAGTAAACACAAAATGCAGTTTTTAAATGAAGGTTTTTATTATTAAGGGGAAAAAAAAATCCAAACCTACATGGCCCTGTGTGAAAAAGTGATTGCCCCCCCTGTTAAAACATTAATCAACTGTGGTTTATCACATCTTTGGAAAGCTGAGTTCAATTTCTCTAGCCACACCCAGGCCTGATTACTGCCACACCTGTTCTCAATCAAGAAATCACTTAAATAGGACCTGCCTGACAAAGTGAAGTAGACCAAAAGATCCTCAAAAGCTAGACATCATGCTGCGATCCAAAGAAATTCAGGAACAAATGACAAACAGAGTAATTGAGATTTATCAGTCTGGAAAAGGTTATAAACCCATTTCTAAAGCTTTGGGACTCCAGTGAACCACAGTGAGAGCCATTATCCACAAATGGCGAAAACATGGAACAGTGGTGAACCTTCCCAGGAGTAGCCGGCCGACCAAAATTACCCCAAGAGTGCAGCGACGACTCATCCAAGAGGTCACAAAAAACCCCACAACAACATCCAAAGAACTGCAGGCTTCACTTGCCTCAGTTAAGGTCAGTGTTCATGACTCCACCATAAGAAAGAGACTGGGCAAAAGTGGCCTGCATGGCAGAGTTCCAAGACGAAAACCACTGCTGAGCAAAAAGAACATAAAGGCTCGTCTCAGTTTTGCCAGAAAACATCTTGATGATCCCCAAGACTTTTGGGAAAATACTCTGTGGACTGACGAGACAAAAGTTGAACTTTTTGGAAGGTGTGTGTCCCATTACATCTGGCGTAAAAGTAACACAGCATTTCAGAAAAGGAACATCATACCAACAGTAAAATATGGTGGTGGTAGTGTGATGGTCTGGGGCTGTTTTGCTGCTTCAGGACCTGGAAGACTTGCTGTGGTAAATGGAACCATGAATTCTGCTGTCTACCAAAAAATCCTGAAGGAGAATGTCCGGCCATCTGTTCGTGACCTCAAGCTGAAGCGCACTTGGGTTCTGCAGCAGGACAATGATCCAAAACACACCAGCAAGTCCACCTCTGAATGGCTTAAGAAAAACAAAATGAAGACTTTGGAGTGGCCTAGTCAAAGTCCTGACCTGAATCCGATTGAGATGTTGTGGCATGACCTTAAAAAAGCGGTTAAGGCTCGAAAACCCTCCAATGTGGCTGAATTACAACAATTCTGCAAAGATGAGTGGGCCAAAATTCCTCCACAGCGCTGTAAAAGACTCATTGCCAGTTATCGCAAACGCTTGATTGCAGTTGTTGCTGCTAAGGGTGGCCCAACCAGTTATTAGGTTTAGGGGGCAATCACTTTTTCACACAGGGCCATGTAGGTTTGGATTTTTTTTTCCCCTTAATAATAAAAACCTTCATTTAAAAACTGCATTTTGTGTTTACTTGTGTTATCTTTGTCTAATATTTCAATTTGTTTGATGATCTGAAACATTTCAGTGTGACAAACATGCAAAAAAATAAGAAATCAGGAAGGGGGCAAACACTTTTTCACACCACTGTACATCTCCACTGGGGTGCAGAGACAACATTTAACCTGTTGCTTTCTGCTTCCTCAGTGCAAGAACATACAAGTCGTATATCCTGAAAAGCACCTGACAGCTGTGGACTGGGTCTCCTAATGAGTTCCTGTACTGTGAAGGAAAAGCTGTGGCTGTATGGCTTGTGCTTGTTGCATAATTCAGTGTTTCTCTGTTGGATGGTGTGTCCACAGCTCTGGGCTGGGGCTCCCTGGCGCTCACAGTCATCAGTCTACCCTCTCTCCTGGCCCTGGGCATGGTGCCCATCCTGTCCCCTCGCCATCTGCGCGTCCTGCTGTGCCCTCTGTGTGCCCTGGCGGTGGGGACGCTGTGCGGAGACGCCCTCCTGCACCTCCTGCCTCACGTACGTACCCGGCTCACGCATTCACTGGGGCTCGGGCGGGCAGGGTGTGGGAGCCAGAGACCAATATGCCAAAGTGTCAGGACAATCCAGGAGGGCCACAGAGTATAACCCATGAGCCTCTTTTGCGGGCATCTCTCAAGAACAGCCGAGAAGTCGTTCTGGGCCTGCTTGGCTTTGAAGTCGTTCTGTTTTCCTATGAGGGAGAGCGAACTCAGACCCTTGCCTGGTATGTGTGTGTGTGTTTCAGGCACAGCAGGGGTCTCTGTCCGCCTCAGAGCTGCAGGACTCTGTGCTGAAGGGGCTGTGTGCTCTTGGGGGGATGTACTTCCTCTTCCTCGTCGAGAGTCTCCTGGGAGTGCAGCGCCACCGCCGGGTAAGTGAGGTGCCTGCGGGGGGAGGCAGGTGATCTGATGAAGTGCAGAAAATAACATGAGAGTCTACTAGCTGAAGACGAAGAGCAGAAGATCAGTTTAAATAAAGCAAAAGAGTCTGGCTGTGAAAGCAAGTAGAGATCTGGAAAACATGGTAACCTGTAGTAGTTAAGCTACCATTTGGTCCAGTGAAGTTGCTGAGAGCTCAATGGAATCAGAGTGAGAGAGACTGTGCGTCTCCCGGACCAGGCCTGCAGACTCCAGCGCTGTGTGTGCTCAGCCCTGCTTCCTCCAGCCCTGCTCCCGGGGAGACCCTGGAGGGTCTTTTGGTTTGCCTTCTGTCCGAGCTGTCGGCACATTAACCGACCCCATGAGCGTCCGGATTAATCGAGGCAACTAAGGTCTCGAACCTGGGGACCCCATTCCTGATGGACTTCATTCCTGACGAGTTTCTCTGTGGCTTAATTAAACTCGCTGGTTTCAAGTGCTCAGGATGATCGATATTTACACGTACTTATAAAATGTTATTTTGTTGTAATACGTTATAACTAAGTCCTACAGCAATTTAAGAGCTGAAAACAATACAAGTCCTCATTAACCAAGTTATTGTTTCAGAAAAGGGGCTCAATTAAAGGCGTAAAGGAAGAGCTTATCAGGAACACAAAACAGAAGATAGTGGGGCCTCATAACTGGACCCCCATTTCTAAGGTCTGTCACTGTCCCTCTTACTGGACACTTCAGTAATTCTTGGTTCCCTGTGGGTTATCCATTGTGTTTCAGGCTCACAGAAAGAACCCCAAGAAGAGGGAGCATTCTGGCTCTCTCCAGGAGGGGGCGCCAGAGAGAGAGCAGCTGGCACTGCAGGGTGAGGGCACACAGGTTCACTGACCAATGGTGACAACCACAGTCTCACATGGAAATGCGATGATGTTACTCACTCTATGGGTGTTCTGGGGAAACAGGTATTGTAGGGGTTTCTCCAGTTCTCATTACACACAAATACACTTTCATGGTGACCGATTGCAATAAAACAAACTGGGGAATACATCTTAAAAGATGTATTAGCCTTTTAACTTTTGGGAAATTCATACAAATATAAAATAAATGAGAGTTCTCTATTTGTAAGAAATGAGTGGACTTTGGGCAAAGTTGAAAAAAGTTTTGTTTTTGAGAATTTATTTTCTGGTTTAGACACTAGAAATTAGTTTTAGAATTGAGATTGCTATTCAGAAAATAGGTCAGTTTATGTCAGTGTTTTTAAAATATCATTCTTTTTGTGATGTGGTAACAAGTGAAAGGAGAGTGTAAGAGAATCAAACATTCAGAACTTTAGAAGGGACCAGTCTTGATAGATGGATTTGGCCTCCAAGAAGGACAGACACCATCACATGGGCAAAGAAAAGCATCATCCAAGTACAATGCATAAGGTTATCAAACACAAAAAAGTAGTTCAAGTAGGGAGCTGCGTCAGGATGCGTAGGCTGCAAAGGAGCAAGTAAACGTTTTTTCCACCCTGAAGAGAAGAACGTTTTGGCTGTGGAGCTTTCTTCTTCTCTTTTCAGCATGGAATAAACCTTTACTTGTTCCTTTTCAAACACAAAAGTTCTCTCCCTGAGGTTGAAAGCAAAAGAGACTTAACTACCACCATCACAGAAGTAGGACATGGGAATCCATACGCCCGGACTACTGTGTCACACTCCACTACATCCTCTCCTCATCCCCAGAGAGCCAGGGCCAGGCAGAGCGAGGACACGCCCATTCACACGGCGGCCCGGCCCAGGGGAATGCTGGGATTGCTAGTCTGGTCTGGATGGTGATCATGGGAGACGGGATTCACAACCTGACCGATGGACTGGCCATTGGTAAGGAGTCTTGGTGCAGGTTGATCACCGACAGTGATCATACATACTGACATCTGGGCTGACTTACCGTATCTAAGTGCATATTCTGATTTGGGCAGGAAATTGATTTTTTTTTAATCTACAAATTTCAGCATGAGCATCTGCACATGATACAGAGAGACCAGGCTACTACAGCTGACTATGACCAATGACCAGGATTCCTGCAGGGCCTGGGACGGCTTGAGTATCCTCAGCACTGTGATCTTGGAATAAACACAATGTCTCCGGGTGCAGAAGATCCCTTAGAAATAACTGAGAAGGCGCAGTTAGCAAACCCCACTTGTGAAGTCCGACTGCTCAAGCCTGCTCTGCTTGCCTCTGTTTCAGGAGCTGCCTTCTCCCAGAGCGTGACGGGGGGACTCAGCACCTCGCTTGCGGTCTTCTGCCACGAGCTGCCCCACGAACTGGGTACACTCTCTCCCCAGCCCGAACTCCCGCCTCTCGCTCTGACCTTCCTGGCTGGGGGTTCGAAGAGTGATCACGCATTTCGCACTGCCGCTCAAGGCCTTCATCACAACCTCGCACCCAGTCCTCCTCCTCATTTTCAGCCATTTTTACTTTCCAAGCTTGCAGCCTATTACACAAGCCTGTTTCGGGAGGTGATAAATGATTTGTCTAATCAAATCATCACAAATGTGGACAAGTGGGACAAGTCCCCAAAGACGCTGCAGCCTTCAGCTCTTCACGAGTTGAGGTTTAGGATATCGGTCTGTAACTGTTGTGAAAGGTTCCTCTCTCTGCAGGTTTTATTATTTTACTCTGTATTTAGCTCTTTATCTCTCTGGGTGCAGTAGATGAAGAATTGTTCTATTTCCCCTGGTCAGTAGATTTAGATTTGTGCAAATTCACCTGGAGCAGCAGATCTAGAATTGTTCTGCTTCTCTCGAAGAGAGCAATTCTAGATTGACTGGTCTAGTATTGTTCTGGTCTGCACTCAGTCTCTGTCCGTCTCTCTTGTCTGTAGGTGACCTGGCTGTACTGCTGGGGGCCAGCTGGCCTGTGCGCAGGGTGCTAGTGTTCAGTCTGCTCTCGGCAGCACTGGGCTTCCTGGGGCTGCTAGGGGGCGCCGCACTCAGCCACCACTCCTCCCAGCTCTCCCCATGGGTGTTCGCTGTCACCGCGGGGGTCTTCCTGTATGTGGCACTCACCGACATGGTGAGTCTGAAAAACAACAGGGCTCCCCACCAACTAGTCCTGTTCACATGTAAGCATGTTCCAGGGGCAAGGGCATTTGTGTCGCAGAAGGGATCAGCAGGCCCACAGGCTCTGGCTTGACAGCATTCAGAGAGGACCGCTTGGCCTCACAGAGCCATTGCCTCTTGCCCGTAAAATACCCTTTCTCAACCCCTACTTGTGAACCAGGCCTCTCTGCCACGCGATGTGCCCAATCATTAGCACAAATTTGCACAAACCCGGCAGGATCTTAAACCTGCAATGCTTGTGCCACGCAGGGCCTTAAGCAGGTGATCAGGCGGTTAGGGTGCGATGATCCAGATCAGCACAAACGGTTGTGTTTTCAGTTGTGAAAAGCACAGTGCTTTCAGTTTCCCCTAGGTCTGGATTACACAAGAACTTCGTCCGATCCCCAGACACAATGCATACCTGCGACTTCATTGCAGCCCTTTGCTTGCGAAGTCCTTTGTCCATCTACCCACTAGAAACCCTTTTCCCTCTCTGTGCTCTCCTCAGGTGCCCGAGATGCTGCACGGAGACCGCGGACCGACTGATGCCCTGACACGCCTCTTCCTGCAGCACCTGGGCCTTCTGACAGGGGGCGCCCTCATGCTGTGCATCGCTCTCTTCGAGGACGAGATCGCCATCGAGCCCGGAGCCTTCTGAGCAGCAGGACGCGTCGAGCACGAAATGCTACATATCGGACTTTCGGAAACAAAAACACGGAGCTCCCAACAGGAGACCCATAACCGCTCGTCTCAGGGGCTCGCGTTTTCTACATAAAAATCAACTGCAGTCTCCCGTCTTACAATCCAGTTTACTTTACTGGCATGCGTGTCTGACGGGACTTGAATAACGTTTAGTTATGAAAGTTACATTTTTCATAAAATTAACATTAAAAACAAAAAGAAAGAGCATTTCTCTTGCAAGTCATAAAGACATTCATTTGATCAGTACTGTTATTTAATATGATGGGATTTTCAATGGTTGCTCTACTGATTTAATGTCAGACAGTACATTAAAAACACATTTGCAGGCCACCTTACTTTCCATACCAATGTACACAAGATTTGGGACGTGTGGACCTCCGCTTAGGCAAACTGCAACACTGGCGCCATCTCCGCTAAAGCTCACTTACCTGACGTGCAAGAAACAACACAGCTGGCGCCTCCCTCTCGTGCGTCGTGACCATCGCCCTGCTCACCAGCAAGAGCACGGTCGCCACCAAGTGACATACATCTTCAATGGAAAAATTACCCAGACACCATAAGCTAATACATCAAAACGGGGAGTATTTGTGGAGTTGATCCAAAGTGACTCATCGGGGTTGCACTTATTTTTTTACACACAGAAGTTGACCATTTTATCCGGCCTTGGTGGTGCGCTCTGGGTGAAGTACCCTGTATTAGGGCACAGGAGCAGCAGCAGCACTGCCAGGGCCTGCTGGGCGAGCATTAAACACTCTCCTCTGCTGCCTGAAGCAGAAAGGGCACAGTGCATGGGTACCGCTAACGAATAGAGAGAGGGGGCTACAGCACCCGCAGCACGAGAGAGTGTCACTACCCTAGCTCAGGGGAGGCTATATGCAGCCTTGCAGATCTTACAGGGCTCTCCATATCACTGGCTGTTCCAACCACACACATCCAGGCCCTTTAACCCCAGCACTTTCATCAGCTTGGGTAAAACACAATAGCAGGGGAAGATCTTTCGGGTCTCCAGGACTAGGAGCCACCAGATGTGCAGTAGTACTGTGTGTGAAGAAACAAAGGTTAACAAAGAACTCATGGCTCAGCAATGGGTATAAGCAATAGCACTTTATTTAAACATAACCAATTCTAAGCCACAATATTGAATTACAAGACTCGTTGGCTGCAGCACACATTGTATAAAATAGATCAAGTTTGAATGCCTAGGTTGTAGTCTTTTTTTCCTTTAATGTCTGAAAGACCAATGCAGATAATTTTTTTCCTCTTATTTTTAAATACATGTAACATCCTTTTTTTTTTGTAACAACCATTCACCAGCTCACACAAATGAGTCAACAAGGCAAAGTGCTTTCAGGATTGCATTGTCACGTAAAATTATGAATGGCTTGCAGGTTGTCGTTCAAACTACATCTCTCCCTGCAGGGGCGGGGGGCATGGGGGGTGGGGGTACCTGGACCCCCCCCCCAGGTCTTCCCTCTTTTGCTCTTATCTTTAAGGGGGGGGGGGTTAAAAGGGGGGAGAACAGGACAGAAGTTTTATCTAAGGTGTCAAATCTCGTGGCAGACAAGACAGAAGGCTGGATAAACAATTTCTTTTATAATTGATATCCCCTGGTACCCCCCCAGCAGACAAACATTGTTACTTTTGTACCAAAGTCAAACACATGCATGCGGACACACACACACACATTAACATGAGGGTCTGTAAACTTCAATGGAGACATATGGCTCAATTTGTACACATATTCAACACTTCAGAAAGTACTGGAGTGGCGATTGTGGTTTTGGGAGGAGGGAGAGAATCTTTAAAACTTCTGCTTTCTGAAAGAAAGAAGCAAGCCAATGTACCCTACTGGACTCTGATCATTTTAAACAGGTCAGGGTGGAATAAAAATGAACAGTGCACCACAGGTATTTTCATGTATATGCTACTGTTGAACCATAATGGAGACTATTAATACAGTTTGGCTTCACATTCCAGTGGTATTTGATATAGATATATATATAAATATTTCCATAGAACACACACATACACTCAAACATACTTTTCTCCTCATTGAAGATGGTAAGATGCTATATTATTTATATATATATTTGCTAATACAGATGGATATCAGCTGGATACGTTGATGAGCTGTAAAATGTGGAGGTAGGAATAATATAATAATAGTAACAACAATAAACCAGAATAGGAATACTAGGTTTACAGCATTTGTAGTAGCATTCGATCACTGGCCTCCTGTTTTGAGAAGTTTCATCTTGAATGGAAAAGATGGGGATAGCCCTGTGTTTGTAGGCTGGAGACCCAGGAGCCTGGGAGGAACTGTGTCGCGTGTTCTGGCAGTAAGATGGTTGTATTTACAGTTATGTCTATGAGGTAACTGGACATCAGATGCCCTGGATTTAATATATATATGTATAGGCTATAGGTGCTACTTGTTCATTTCTTCTGCTACAGTTTGGACTGAGTGCCTGATTTACCAAAGCTGGAAGAAAAAGATTGAAACTTTTTTATTTGACTAGCAAATTTCACAGATCTAAAATTGTGAACAACAACATGACTTGCAAATGAATTGAAGGGGAAACGTCAACAGACCGATTAAGGAAAACCTTGAACCAGCTTTGGAAAATAAGATCATTCAGCATGCATCCCCTAAACAATAAAGGTTTGTGTTTTTTCCCCTCCTCTCTATTTCCGTCCCTGGTCGGGATTCGGAATCTCCAGCCGCTATTCAATCCCATTTGCCCACCAGGACCCAGCTCCCTTGGACCCTGAGATCCAAGAGGCACTGCTCTTCTCGCCGCGATCCCTGTAAACTCACATATGTGCAGATTCGGTTTTGCTTGGACAGGCCAGACCAGGCAAAAATCAACGTGTGCTCATTGGCTCCTAGCCGGTGCTGAGAGGACTGTGCAAGGCAACATGTGCTCAACTCCCTGTAGTGACTGTGAACAGCCAGCCCAGGAGATAGCAGTGCGCTGGAAGGTCACAAAACGTGTGCTCAGTAAATAAACCTGGTCCATCTGGTGTGGCTAAATCACAAACACACATACACACACTAGTGGCCACAAAAGGGTGGGACTAGCTTCCCCCCCGCCCCCCCCCATTCAGTTATTTCCTCTGTCCAATTCATTTCCCCTTGTCTTAAAGTCCCATCTAGCATATAGAAGCAGTGCCTCTAGGAACTGAGGCCAAGAGAGTTGCTGTACTTGGAGATTCATCACAAGATCTGCAAAGTCATTAGTGCACTCTGTACTCCTGGCCCGTTCTAAGCTACTTCTTATGGTGCTCTTAAGGCAAAACCTTTGCCTAATGTCATCTAGTCAGAGCTTTCCTATGATGCCCCACTGAATTCCCCACCACAGAGATGTTCTTCCAGGAACCCAGACCGATGAAAAGCACTGCGCGTATGAGGCTCTGCCTGCTTTCCACACACCCTGCAGCTCAAGGCTCCAAACCCAAGCCAAATGCTCTCCGCTCACCCTCATCAGATGAGGGGGCCAAGGGAATGTTAAGTAGTGTTCCGCCACCTGGGGACTTTGCAAAACTGTAAACGGGCAGAGTAGTGCGCGCTCGTGACGGACGCACAGTAAACATTCCTGACGCAGTCTCTCTCTGTTACCACACGCTTAGCTGCCTCGTATGTACGCCTGTCCCTCCATGTGCGTGTCGACAAAGAGAAATCTGTCCGCACAGAAACCCTCGAAACTCGCCAAAAGAAACAGAGTACCTGTGGCGTTTTAAGCCTGTGACCCGTAATAACACGACGATCCACTCCATTTTTGTTCCTCTTTTGAGCAGGACATCACCCGCGCCCACTGTGAAAACAGGGCGGCTCTCTGGTATATTGGTATGTCCTCTGCAGCCCATCTGGCCCCAGGACCACCAGAAACTGACAGCAGCAGCACTGTTAAGGGTCCGGGCTACACAGTCCTCTTCTAGCCCTGCTCTGAAGCAAACTCAAGGCCAGTCCTAGTACATGCGCAACAACACTGATCAAAAGACAACCGGAATGTGTAGAACACTCCCGATCTCCTGTGCTTGATCAACAGGTGGATTACTGGGGGAAGGCAGCCACCTCACGTTCTTATGCTTGTTACTATTGTCTCGACCACAGAAGACACTTGCAAACCAAAAACCAAAAACAGGGTGCAGATGCACACTAGGACAACAGCATAGACTGGGGGGGGGGTGCATATTGACCAGGTGGGAGGAAAAAACTAAAGTTTTCAACACCGGATGGTGAACTGGCAGTACGAGCTCCAGGGTTCCTCTCTGAATAGCTGCCTCCATTGATGACTGAATCTATTTAATCCTGGCAACCGGGAGCCGCAGGGCACAAGTGCATCAGTGGATATATGTGCAAACACACACAACTGGGGCACCTGGAACCCCCCCCCACAGACACACAAACATGGGAACATGCAAACTCCACACACAAGGCACCCTAGACTGGAATCCAACCCAGAACCTGTCATACCTATCTGCGGCCTCTGAAAATGTTCAATTTGCCATTTCAAATACTACAGATACTTTGCGACATTAAAACACAGAAGAGCGCAGCATCTGCCACCGATTTCTGAAGAACACATCCACCTCCAGCTGCAAGACACTTTCCAAGGAGCCCGGGCAGCGAAACTGATTGCATATGTTTTTAACATCGTGGAGGAGTGCAACACACTGGAAGAGAATTCACTGGAATACTTCCAAAAGCATCTGCAAGAGGTCTTTGGATCGAAAAGCTGCCGTCTCTAAAAAGATATTTTCACTGCTTTAAAGGATTTGCTGGCTGTCTAGGCTCCTTTGCTCCCTTTCCACAGGGACTGTGACCCAACTAATACATTTACTTAATTGATCCTTACTAACCTTAAAAGGTTTCCTACTCAAGATCACATGAATATCACTCTAGAACTGGAGAGTTCTGCCATGTAGCTCCCATGCTGGTTAGACTATGGATAAACGGAAGATGTTTACAGTTGTTCCCATAAACGAACTTACAAGTGACGGACT
This sequence comes from Atractosteus spatula, assembly GCF_055471065.1. Taxonomy (NCBI): domain Eukaryota; kingdom Metazoa; phylum Chordata; class Actinopteri; order Semionotiformes; family Lepisosteidae; genus Atractosteus; species Atractosteus spatula. The sequence goes on along the minus strand of NC_142706.1, from coordinate 63,897,517 downwards.
TGGGAGTTTCTATTGTGCTGATCAACCCTTCTGGTTGCCAAGGATCTGCCAGTATCTGTGATGGTGGTGGGTTGGTCCAACTGGGCAGGGACCAGCAGGATACAGTCATGTGCTCACTGCTGATGGCCTGGGTTTAAACGGGGCCTATTTCAGTGAGGCATTTTCATCCAATGCTGGTGCACACTCTGCGTGTGTCTGTGTGTGTGTGTCTGTGAGAGGGACTCCCTCTCCTACAACAAACAAAATATGACACAGAGATGTGCAAGGTCAGATCACACACCTCCCATGAAAAGGTTTTGGTTCTTAGTGCCTGGTGTTTTACAGACACCTCTACAGAGGTCAATGCTCCTGAAAAAGCCTAAAACACAAGATAATTGCTTAAACCAAACCCCACTGTTTTAGAGGGGCATCAGCACTGTGCAAACCAGCTGAGGTGATCTTGCTTTTGTTGAAAGACATTGATGAGGTTTTTTTTTTGCTGTAGTATTACGTTCTACAAGCTGGTCAGCGAGGAAGGGCAGTTTTCTTATTGCACTGTCTGCCACCCATTCCTGCGGGTCTCAGGTCTAATGCTGCAGTTGCAGTGTCATTAGAAGACATCAGACACGGGGACCTACAATGAGATAACGGCTTACTAAAGGCTAGTACAGACTAATAGAGATACAGCACACTACTGTAGCTACAGCAAGAACAGAAGATACAGCTGCACACCACCAGCTAAACTACTAGAAATCCCAGACAAGAGATTGGATCCCTTGCCCTAAACTTCAGGTAGATTCGTAATGCACACAGTCAAAAACTGATAACACTTCAGGTACAACCTGACTACCTTTTTGCTATAACGACATGCAGTCCTTTGGGGGGGGGGGAAAAACCCCCAACATAAAAAGCTTCCATTATTTTAAACCTTTCAAAGATCCTAGTCAAGCCACTCTCCTCTGTTATCGCATTGCACGCCGGAAATGAAGCTCTCCGAGCCGGAGAACAAGTGCGGCTCCTCCCTAGCACATCAGGAGGACTGTCCTGGCTCTCCATTAAATGCTTATCCATCCGATCCGGTTTCTGCGCTTAAAGATGACACTTGAGTATCCCAAGGTTTGCAATTGCACTGTTAAATAATTAGATGAGCTTGGAATTTCAACCTAACTGACCTAAAGGGCCATAATCCTTTTTTTCAGCACACAACGTGGTATTAAAGACATGAGGGAATCCTGACCGACTAAAACAACCCAGCATGCAACTTCCAGCAGGCTTTTGCTTTCAAATCTCCTAAAACCACAAATGTGAAATACACCAAGATATGATAACGCTGTGTGCAGAAAACAATTTACCCTTCATTTGGAGCAGCGAAACAGGACTCCTGTGGCATAGCGAAGGTGGTCCGCTTCAGGTTTTAACAGCTGCAGGCTCTTGCACCCACTGCAGGCAGAGAAGCAATGCCACTTTGCAATTGCCAAAGCACGCCAAAGAAATAACCAGTGCTAGGTGCTGGACGATGTAAAGACATGCAATTCGAACAATTCTGAACTGGATCCAACTGCAATGGGAGCTATAGCATTCCTTGAACAAAACTGACCTGTTTCTTCCTTGAATGTGCTCTAAATCACTGTTTCTAGAGTGCTGGAGACAAGAAGAAGCCCTTGACCAATGCCATGAACAGAAGAATAAAACAGTCAGTATTGAAACAGCTTCCCAAATAAGGTGAACAGTGTACAGAAACGCTGGCTTTTGAGACTTAAAAGAAAAGATATTTTTTAAAATGATTAAAAATTAAAATTCTTCTCTTGACCAAAGTGTTGGGGAGGTGCTACTGGCACACGTTCTGTGCAAAAACAAACACCAATGCTCTTTCACCTCAAGGCTAGCCCAGCTGCTTCCGGATCGCCCAGGCTGAGTGAAAGAAAATGCAAAAGTCTATCGAAAATTCAAAGAATTTTAGTGAGGACTCACTAAACCACACCATTATCGACACAAGATAACTGCATGTTGAGTTGCAAAGTGCTACAGGCCAAATAGCTCCGCTCAGAACAGCTACACTACACTCCCCTGCCTATTCAAAATGAACTTCTGTGCTCAAGGCCTGGGAAAAAGGCTGTGCCTATGATCAGAGTTTGGAACTGATCTTCTCCTTGTGGAACACCAAGAGAAATGAGAGCGATAAGTAACTGTCCCCCTAACCACCCCAGGTTTTTGCTGGAAATCACAAATCGGAGATCAAGCACTATTGCCCAACGTCCGCTATGCAGTGGTTTAGCAATGGGCAGCTTTTTAATGAAAAAAGGCAGAGGGATGCTTCACGTGCTTTTGAGTCATCAAGATGATTGTCTGCATTGAGGCAGTAATGTTAGAGAAGCAGATCTGTCTGAAGCATGTCAACTGAGGTATGGAGGAACGTCTTATTTGGCCTGAATACTGACCTTTTTAAAAAAAAAACGACTCTGGGATCACCCCCCAGTGTCCTGAGCCATATAGTGCACATGGAAATAAAAGCAGAACAGAGGTCACAGTGGGTCTTCTGTCACGCAGCAGGGTTTTGAAAACTCTCGAAAATCATCATCGTAAAAGTTATTTTGCCATGATATGAAAAGGAATGCAATCTTACTTTTTCACATGCGTATAGCATTAAGCTCAAACTACAAAAAAAACACTGAATGCAGTTACAGTACAATCACCTGGCAGAATGATAAATCACTTAAATTAACAAGATTAACATCACTGCCCTTGACAGACAGAAAGAAGGGATTTACTGAGGACTACTTGGGAGAAAAATGGTCTTAACCTTCCAGGAAAGCAAAGACGCACACAATGAGAGAATTATTCAGACCTTTGTCCACACAGAAGCGCCACATCCTAACACTTGGACTTCTCTGGACCAACATTATACCAAGAGATCACAGCAAAGGGAAATTAAAAACTCAGCTGCCCAATACACAAACAAAAAAACAGACAACTCTTCAGACCGTGGACTTGAGATTCGGAAAAATAGACAGATTACAATTTACAAGGCAACGGGTTAGTAGCTTTCCAAGTTCTGTCCTGTGCCTCAGGGCAGACCCGCTCTGCTCTAAATCGTTTTTTTTAAAAAAAAAAGCATGCCATCTTGTCCAACAAGCTCTTTGTCCAGTATTGCAGCCAAACATTAACAACTTTAAAATCACTATTTAAAAGCAGACTTAAGGTATATTTGTGAACATCTGAACATGGTTGATTCCTTAACCCAGCTTTAAGGCAGAGTGCTGCTGAGCCCAGCAGATCAATGGGGCTGATTTGCTATTGTCTCAGAACACATGCATCTTCAAGTAGTAAGGGACTCGGACGTCCACGGAGGTAAAACGGAACACTCTTCTCAGAGCAATGTTATCAGCTTACTAGCTTACTAGCTACCCATAGAAGAATATGAATGAACTTTAATCTTGCAACTCCTACCGAAACAGACAAGAGGGACAAAGATCACATTTGACAAGAGCAACACCTGGCTCCGTTTCTGCACCTGCTAGCGTTGCTCGCCACAGTCACCAGTGCACGCTAATAAAACTGCCTTTAGATTCCCTTCGAAATCCAGGAACGACGAGCAAAGACCCATATCCGCCAAGATGCTGTAACGAGCATGAGAACCCTCAACTGTTTAATGGGGCTGCGTTAACCACTTGCCCAACTGGTGACAGTGCCCCACACCTCAAGTGCCCGGAGTTTACAGTCCATCTCCCAGCTGTGCAAAACGGTCTGTTCTAAGTCACTCTGCCGCGGTACTTGAACCACCAGCACTTTAACTGCTACACTGACCCAACTAATTGCCGGTTAACTGCTTAAGGAGGCGACTGAACTTTCATACAGACAAATGCTGCCACAGAGCGGCCCACGAAGAGCTGCAGCTGTCAATAAACACCCCCTCTCCGACTGATCGTTTCTTGTGGTGGCAGTTGGACCTGAAAAGCCAAAACTGATGACGGAAGCAGATATACAATCAGGAAAGATTAACCCATTCCGAATTGAGAAAAGAAACGACAAAACTCTTGCCTTGCTTCGCCCAAATACTCAACCCTGAACTTAAATGTCTGAGTCTCTAAAGATTTAATTATTTTTTATGCCTTTTTTGGACCCTCCCCCCACCCTTTTGTGCAACATGACGTCACTTGGTGCCAATGTCATCCACTGGCAATTGCTTTTGCCTGTAATCTGAATCGGCTCTGAAATCAAGCTTAATGTCTGAGCGAGCCCTGGTTCTCTACTATAGAATCACATAGTCAGAGCCTGCTCCAAAATGAACATCTCCCACCTCTTTTGGAACTCAAAAGCCTGGTAGTCTGAACCATTCAAGGACATTAATCACAAGTGTAAACTTGGCCTGTGATACTGCATATCTTCTGAAAGCCTGCTGATCTCCGCTATTGCGTGTTTCCTGCAAAAAACAAACTGCACTCCCCAAAAGTTAGAGAACGTTCTTCAAAAGACACGTCAAATAAAAGACAGGAGACAGCAAAGATGTTCATCACCTCTAAAGAATAACTAAGGGTCTTATGGCACTTTATAGAGACTGGTTTGTTAACATGGTAGGTGGGTGAGATACTGGAGTATTGTTTACATTGTCATATATTTAAATCACCCTTCAGTGACTTGGAGAACTTTAAAGACCTGTTAAGGCAATCGCAATCAAGTTTTCTGCGCTGAATCTCCGTTTCTCATTGTGTTTGGTCACGTCATGGGACACCCACTGTCCCAACAAAGCTAACTGTCTGAGCGCATCCGGGATTAAGGTAAGTTTTTTTTTAAAAAAAAAAAGCCTTCATCAATATGAAGATTGTGCTGATTTGAATATAATAAGACTTGAGCACTAAGATTAAATGATTGGCCCAGACATTTTCACTGTTCCTAAAACATGCTCGAGTTTATATCTGGACTGAAACGGTCAAGCGATGGAGGCCCAGGATTAAAAAAAAAAACAGCAAAACGGCTTGAAAAAATGGACAATAACCGCAACCCCCGATATTTCAGAATAGGGGTGCACTGTCCAGTCGCAGGAAGACATCTAGATCCCTTTTTTTAGGGTAGGGGAAATTGCTGCCTTTTTAAAATTTATTTATATATTGACAATGCAATTAGATTCAAGATTATAATAGTCTATAACCAAACTACTCCTACCACTGCGCATAATGGACCATACATTCAGTTTTTGTCAGCAAATCACTTTATGGCTCAGTTGAGTTGTCCTGCCTTATTTTCCCTCTTCAGTAAAATCTTTTTTTTTTTGGCAACTCTTCTTTAAAATGAATGGCAGTGCAAATACACTTTTTGATCTGAAATGTATTTGTGCTACTCGCACACGTGCCCCCACGTACTGTGACGGGCACGTGTGCGCTCCCCCCCTCTTCCCCTCTCTCGATCTGTCCCAAGAGAAGCCGCTCCTCACGCCTCTCTGCATCTCTTGGCTACGTCCCTCTCGCCTTCTCTTCTCTCGTTAAGGTTCCGTTTAGGAGATTTTAACCCTTTTGTTATTAGAATATATACACGCACACATACATATATATGCATATATATTTGAAAAGTATGAAAGTGCTTTTTTTTGACCAAGTGCTTTGGATCAGGGCTGAGTGGAACGATTCATACACTTGCAAATCTGTATTGTTTTTAACTCCGAAAAGCTTAGCCTCTTCGCATGGCCCCCTGACTACAGCGCAAATCCAAACTCCCTATCGGTAACAGGGCGGGCAAAAAAAAAAAAGTTACACAGTAGGATAGTAGGATACAACGTGCCATCCTTTACTTCATGGGTATTACCTCCCTGTTCACAGACCGCCGCATGCCGACAGACTGCGGCACTCTTAAAGGGAACTGCACACTTTTAAAGGGTTTTTTTTTTTTGCCTGCCCAAACTAAACCCTCAGCTTCCTTCTCAGATTCGGCCTGGTCGATGAAATGTCACAAGGTCACTCAACAACAACAAAAATGCGACATTGCACTTATGGAAAAGAAAGCCTAAAACTCATCTCCAATTCGACAATTTCACCGTCAAATGGCTTAATTCTCATGATGTCTCGTCTTTTAAATTCACCCCTTTCTGACATCAAAAAAAGGCTATGTAACAACCTTAAAAAATGCTCAGGTAGCTTAATACAATCATTTTTCAGCATATTTAAGTACCATACAAATGAGGAATAACAATGACACTATTTTGGCATTCGCTATTCCTACATAATGTAAAGGATATCGATTTAAAGGCTGTGAAATTCAACATTAAAAAGACCTTGTGAAACCATTAAAAAAAATCCCAGTACTGGCCATACGACGGCGCAAGTTAAGCTTTGCATTTTCACGCCCCCTTTCCTAGTCCTTCGGTTCCTTCTCAGCCCTCACATGAACGCACCAGGGAACCAAAAACAATCTCACTTCGCGAACTACCGCAAGATGAATTGTTTGAGTACTACGATTATTACTCTTAGTAGTAACAAGCTGTGCTGTTGATGTGTACAACATTCCGTTAAAAGAGAACAATCCTGCGGGTCGAATGAAAGGTTAACAGCCGTGAGGATGTCAAGTCAAAGCTTTTTGCCCAGACGCAGGCGTCGGTCGTATTCAGTGTAAACTCGAGCAGGGAAATGCTGGTCAACAGAACACGTCCAGAATCAGAGGGGGTTTCCACTGGGGAAGGGGTTAACAGACGCAACACACACTCGACATGGCCCCGGACAGTCTTCCAAGTTTTTAAGGAGAGAGAGAGAGGAAAAAAAAATAATTCTAAAAACCGAAACAGACACTTGTGCAGCAACGCTAAAATAAATAAAGTGTTTCTTTGAAAAATAAAAGCCCTTACGATACTGATTGTCACTTGAAAAAAAAAAAATGATGACATGAAAAGTTCTGTTTGATGCAGCAGCGTTCTTCAAAACATTGGGAAGGGGGGGGATAAGGAACCACTGACAGTTCTGCAACACTGAGGTCTCCCCTCAACACCCAGGTTCTCAGCCATACTGGAAAGATTGCTTGAAGACACCCATTAGTCCTCTGTTAGGATGACACAGAGGCTTAGCCACATGGTGCTCGAAACACGACCGACTGATGCTCGTGAAGGCTTTGGGGCTTTCGTAATCAATATGGGGATGGTCCTCCCGTGTATGATGAATAGCTACAGTTCTGCCTCTGTCATTGTACTGCGCGTCAATCTTTGGAATTCCCACTGAAGAGAGGGCAAGGAGGAAACCCTGTGGCCTCCATCTCAGCATTCTAGAAATCCACCTGTTCACCAGCTGCTGAGAAACAGAACTTGAAACGCAAAACTAGACATCGCCTACCGTTCCATTACCCAACCGAGTTAAAAGTGAATTTCTACCCAGACTTCAATCCAAGTACCCCAAAACACCACCTTCACATTAGTATCCCAAGTTCTGGTATATGGGCAGAGTGACAGAGTTAACGCCAATATCATTAAAATTACTTAAAGCTATAGCAGTTCTGGGATTTTCGTTAGCAGGATGATTACAGTTACAGTTTATCCGGTCGAAAACACAAAAGTGCCAAAACACAGGCAACACCACGAAGAACACAAACTTGAATTTTAGCTTTAGAACAGCTAATATACTGGCCTTCAAAATCACACACACACATACACATACACACACTCAGACAAGCACACAAATAAGAGACAACAAACCCTTCAAGTAAAAAAAACGACTCAGTCCTTCAGGATGTCAGATTTTTCTGCTCATCTCCAAAAAAGTTTGGAATTACAACTAAAATCTAAAGAAATTCATCGTATCAAGCGTGCCCTGGCAGTAATAAAGAAATTAGCACCAAAAAAACAAAACAAAAACCATAGCTTTTCCCCCCATTTAAGTGCTTTAGTTACCACATTGCCACAAACAGTAAAGGGGTGTGTTAAGTCATTTCTTGGTCAACGGCCAAGACAAATTAAGCTCTTTGAAGGGACTTCTTAACAGAGAGACAGGATGTTAATCCTGCATTCCGATACGCTTTCTGCAGGATGAAAGATGTCACCGGTGATACCCTCAAATATAAAGAAACTGGAAGACTTTCCTACGGTGAAAAATGGCAGAAAAGAAGATCAGATGTTACAACAAGTAGCCAGGGGAGGTCAGAAAATAGCGAATAGCGACACCGACAGAACCTTTGGGGTGGTAATATTGCTAAACTGGGGTGGAAGTTAGCAGGTGCAAGTGATCAGGACTGCCTGGTGTCGGATTGCTTAAGGTCCTTGGGTTTTGTAAAGCTTACAAATCTCAAAAGAAAAAAAAACAGTATAAGTCTCCACTTAAGAGGAAAAAGTGCACCAAGCGGTACACGTGCAGTCCTGGATTCAAACTCAAATGCACCAACCAACTGGCTGAGCTGTACTGCCAACCAGAACCAGCGGGCACAGAGACAGTCCTGTGGAGCTGTAGAAACAGCTGTCCTGGGATCGGGGAATCCTCTGCCGCAGGCATGCCATCCCATAAAACTGAAGGATCTTGCAAGCAAGCTGGACACGCCGTTGATTAGCAATGCTAAAACACAGCAGTTCACAAGTGGTGTATACACGGCTTCTCGAGACAGGCACACACACCCCACACACACAATACTGCAGTCTCTGCCCATTTCGAAGGTTTGGGGGGGGTAGAGTGAAACATTTTAACCAACGCGTAAACAGAACCACACTAAAGTAACTGATCCTGAGTTTGCATTGTAAACATTGGAGAGCGGGCTCTGTTCTATCAACATGAGACCCAGCTCCGTGCGTGAAGAAACACTATCACACAAAGCCACCAAACATAGTGCAACCGTTTGCCCTACGCCACACATATTGCTGTTCGGCCCCAGACCATGAGGTTAGAAGGGTTTTCGATTTTACTTTAAAAAAAAAAAAAGAGGTCCTGTGCAATGTTAACTTGAAAGAGTAAGGCAGAACCAGAGCTGCGATCAGAACGGACAAAACAATGCTTCCAATTAAAAAAAACAGGACTCGGAAAGATTTACTTTCACCTTTGGGTGAAGGTTTTTTTAATTATAACCCCAAATCTAGAATGGGCAAAATCGCAAACTGGCCCGTCTAAGGACAAAGAGATGAGGACAAGTCGTTCTAAAATTGTCCAGTGCCTGGCCGTCTGCTCAATCCTGACTGCAAGTCTGCAATGCCAGCAACTGAGCTCTGACCCGGGTCTCAGTGGAATAGCTGCAAGCTCACAGTTTAGTTGCACTGTGCTGTGAGCCACCCAGAAAAGCACCCAACTCCAGCACCACGCGAGCAGCTGTGAGCCACCCCCCCCCCCCCCCGAGGGAATCAACCAATCAGCTTTCTGCCCTGGCGGAGGTAAAGAACATCTGGACATCACCCGTCGCTTATGCATAAAGCATCTCTAAAGTGCAATTCATTTGAATGCCCCATTTCATCCACTCCTATGCAAGCGAAATGTTCAAAGAATGGACAACCATAAAAAAATCATCTTTAAGTCAGTCCTTAATGATTCCTAGAGTAAAGGGAGTTTTTTTACAGTACATTGTTGGCCACTGTGTGACCAGATTTACACTACACCACAAAACCAAAGTGTGGAACGCTGTGCAGGGTAGTTCCCCAGTTTCTCATTTGTTCAGCTCAACGCTGGAATATGACAGATTTCACATCAAGAGGCATTCGCTCTCTCTCTTTTTTTTTTTTGAGAGGAGTACAAATTGTCCAAAATTGGCCTATTTCAATTGACATTCTGAATGCAAACGCACTACTGAAGATATCAAAACTGCAGGTCTGGTGTCTGAAGAGAAATGTCAGTTTTCAAGTCATTTATATCACCCTGAATTCAGACTTCTGATTTATTTTATTTGATATTTTTTCAGGAAGTCGTGAAAAGCAATCTTTTCCAGTATGGCTGCCTGGCATTCTTCAATAATTAAAATGAAAGACACTTACGTTGAAGGAAATCATAGCAGTCACCATAACATTTATAATTATAGCAGTCATAAAAACAAATAACCTTTGGTCATTTTAAAAACAGTAAACAGCATATTCCAGTTTAACAAACACTTCACTACACTTCAGACAATACTTTTTAATTTAAGATTTAAATTAATCGGGTGTCAACCGACACCTCATCACACTCCTCCTTCTTAACAAAAAAAAGTGCACATTTCAAGAAAAAAGGGTACCGTAACAGCAAAGTAACACTTAAGAATTTGAAGGCTTTATCTGTGACTATTGCTCTCAGCACATATGGAAAATTTTTTCAAAAACAAAAAGAAAACCACTAATGCAGCAATTATTTGTCAATGTAAAAAGGCAGCAAACATTATCAGCAGCTGCAGAAAGCTAGTGTCTGTCCGGAAGCAGAAACGCCTGCTTTTAACTGTTTTGTGCAAATTTTATCCAGTGCTAACAAGCTTTTAGAGACAGCCATCACTAGGCTATCTTTGGTACTCTCTCTAATAGTGTTCAAGTTTTACAACAGAATTTGAATAAGTTCTTTTAATACCACGAGCCAGAAGGAAGCTACATAATAATACTAAAATAATACAGTAAGGACGACTGAAAGCTTTGATAAGCGATCTCCTCTTAAACTTGGTGAGGGCCATGCTTGAAGTGTGTGTTGGTCTTTTCAAGTAGTTAACGCACCACGTGGGGAAATGAGCATTGTTCTCTTTTAAAACCTTCCGATCATCAGTTTAAAAAAGGAGGGGGCGGGAGTTGTAAGGGGGGGGGGGGGGGGGGGGGTTGGGGCGATTGCTTCCAGAGGGTGAGATATTGGGGCACACTGCAAGGGAAAAAACAAACATGCTGAACATGATCCTGTTCTACTGCAGTGTGCTGGGCTCTGAAAACAATTCTTTCTTGTAGGGGACTACAGACTCCCCGCTCCCTCCCATCCACCCTCCTCTTCTCTCTAGAGGAGTGTGCAGAAGAAAAATGCATCTTGCTGGGGCTACACCCCTTCTCCTTTAAGGCATCATAAGTTCTTGTAATATGAAAGGTCAGGAAGGGGGGGTGGAAACTGAACCAAATTCAGCAAAAAACTTGCCTCTTAGTCTAAAGCGAACAGCCACCTCTGACCACCCCAACGTAATTTGACTGCACTCTGCTAAGGAGGAATTAAGCAGAAGCACAATGGGAATTATGATTTGCATTTCTGAGGTTGCTTATGAGCGCTCTGCCACTACAGAACTATGATCCACTCCCCCTTCCCCGGGACACTGCACTGTTAAAACCCCCGCAGGACCCGTCTCCTCACTGCGATCAGGATCGGCTCTGCAGTCCGACGCACAGGAAGTGTCCGGGTTCTGTAGGAAATCATCTGCACACTCCTAACCCCACCCGTTTGTCTGTACAGTCAAACCCATTACAACCACCGCACTCTCCGTCTCGAGTTGGAAACAATCCACAGATCACACAATGGGGCTTCCTAGTCAGGACTCGCTGGGTCTGGATTGTAAGCACATGCCTACCTCACAGTCTTATAATGCTGACCTTAGTGTGACTCCGCAGCAGCAGCAGTCAACAGAACACTGCAGGAATGCACAGACAGGCAATTACACCATCTTTTGCAATCAAACCTACAAACACATCTTTAAAAGTTTTCAAACACAATAAGTCTGGTAGGTTAAAATGAAGGTTCATGATTAATGGAGATGTATTACTGGCTACTATATGGGTCCTACTGGGATACCGGCTGAGTCTTCTTCTATGGGACGACTAGCCTGTGGAATATAGGTAACAAAGCATTCGTTACCAGTTGCCTGCTAACTGAACAGCTTAAAAATGCAGAAGCTTAAGCTACGAATGGAAACTGGAGGATCCCCTGGCTCTTTCTACTGTGCAGCTCTTTGGGGGGGGGGAAAGTCTTCCAGCCACCATGCACAGACCAGACAAGCTACCTACTCTAAGGTGCAGGAGAAGCTTGGAGCAATACAGGGCAAACGTTTCTCTGGAGACCATCCCTGGAACACTTGGGTTCCTCCACAGGAAAGAGGAAGCTGATGACCAACAGGCAATTCTGCGTTTTTAGAATACAGTACTGCTCAAGCAAGAGAAACGGCACAAACAGCTGTGCTAGACCTGCGGTCATTTCATGCAAACTAATTAGAGAAAATACAGTAAGCGAGATAAAATCAAGATGTAAAAGCGCACTTTGGAGTGCCATTTTCAAGCATAGGAAAACTTTTGATAATTTTACTTAATGAACTAACAACAAATAAGCATAGCTCTGAGTGGTATTTTATACTTAAAACTACCCTTTTTGGAAAGCTTAAAATTGTGGGGGTTCAGGACAACAAGACCAGAGTACTGGATGAAGAAATACCACCCAAGTCTGGGATGGTGTTGCTCGGTCACCCAAAGTGTTCAGGGATCTGCAATTCCATAGGAACATGCAATATGAGCGACAGTCGGTTTTTAAGAAAACAGATGAAATTAAAAGCAATTAAAAATGACCTGACTGCTCCAAAATCCTGCAGTCAAAGGAGATGGAAAATCCTGGAATTTCAAACCCTCCTACCAGAGCGTGCAATCAGAGACTTCCCTATAGCTTGGTATTTACCAACACAAGCGATCTAGGAGCCCCTAGGAAAGACTCAAGTTTTTTCAGGATTGCCCTGGAGCTACAGGAGTCTGGGGGTGGAGAGAGTGGGAAGAGAGGAGTGCGTATGATTGTATCTGGGTTTGACTGTACTTCAGGATTCCCGCTGTTTATTTTAGGGATGATTTAGGTGTCACCCGGCACGGGAGGGATGGTGGGCATCACTCGGAGAAGCAGCCATCCAGGCCAATGGCGCCGGGGCGCTCCTTGGCATAGGGGTGGCGCAGGTTGCCGTTGGGCAGGGGGCTGCAGGCCGCCGCGATGCCGCAGTGCTTCAGCAGGTTGAGGCCGAAGGGGGAGCCCCCGGGGTCTTTGGGAGGAAAAGGCTTCATGGTGGAGAGGATCAAAGCCAGGCAGTCAGCTACATCCTTGTTGGGGGCGCAGGCCAGGGCTGGGGTGTGACCTGGGAGGAAAAAACACACACATACACACACGGGCCTGACATTGCTCCTCCAACAAGGCACATGGATCAGCTCTACATGGAGACTCAGGTCAGAACACTTTATCCATCCCCAAGGGGGGCAACTTAAGCAGCAAGCAGGGCAACATACAGCACGTTCCGAAAAGAACAGCGTATCACAACATTTCTAAGAAAACAAATAACACCAGAATGTCCATAAAACGATTATGAAGCTAACAAAGTGCATGTGCACTTTGTCCTATACTACAAAAAAATCACTTCATTAGGAACTTAAGTATTAAAGTCCACGTATGTTTGCAGAGGGGGCTCTATCCAAGTGAGATCATATCGATAAAACACTTCACACTCATTTCTTGAGAGCCTGATGGCCTCTGGAACAAAGCTAAATTTGAACAACCAGATACACATTTTCAGGGGTCTGTAAATAACAAAAGGATTAACAACAAGCAGTTTCAATTAGAGCAAGAAAGGGGAAAGGACAACCAATACTAAGTACTGAATTCGCACAAAAATTAACCACTGTGAAGATCTCTAAGGCTGCTCACGTATCCCAGGCCTCATGCTGGGCATAAGTAGAGTAGAGGAACTGAACTGGACACAGCGATTTCCGAACATGAAGTCAAAACGCATCTGGCTTACCCTCCTCGTCCACAGCCAGGACAGTGGCCCCTCGGCTCAGCAGGACCTGCACCACTGTGGCCAGGCCGTTCCGCGCCGCGATGTGCAAGGGCCTGTGGGGAGACACACGTAACGCAAGCGCCTCCGGGCTCATCCTCGCAAAATCGAGAAGAACGTTTCTCTAGCAGTTAAACACACTTGTGTACTGATGTTAAAAAAAACCCCAACCGACTTCAGTAGTCTAATAACATTTTGTGGGCTGTTGGAGCCAAATGGATCTCAGAAGGAATTGATGCCAGCCCTCGGAAATGAAGCGCCTCTTGAGATTGGTGCTACCCAACACTTTACTTACATCTGCAGCGCGCTGTTAGTTGCATTGATGAGGGCCTGGTCGTGGGTCTCCCCCAGAATCAACAAGGCACACATCTCATGGCCCTAGAGAAGACAAGGCACACCTGTCAAGGTGGAATTAACCGCTGAAAGTTCAGCAGTCGCGCTGAACTTTCAACCTGTTCCAAGATCTCAGCATGTGACACGTCCTACTCTGACTGGCAAATGGCGATCACTTGGCCGATCAAAACAGAGGGACAGTTTAAGGCCTGAGCACCACGACATGCTCACCGACAACAAAGAGTCAGGACCTTAGCTTGACATGTGATCTGAAAGATAAAACCTATTCGGACAGAAAGCACCAGTGTTCCACAGGAGGTATACCGCCTAAACCTCTACCAGCAACCACAGACATGACCAATCCACGTACTGGCCAGGCCCTGCGGATCTTCACGGGTCTGAAGCGAGTAGGCTTCACTGAGACATGGCTGCTGCCCCCCCCCCCCTCTGCTAGCTCAGCGTTGGAACAGAAAGACCAGAGGAAGACAGACCGGCGTAGCGCGAAGACTCTAGACCCTCACCTTGCCGCAAGCCAGATGCAGTGCAGTGTTCTTGTTGACATCCATCAGCGTCAAATCAGCCTTTGCTCGGTGCAACAAAATTTCTGGGGTGGGAAACAGAAGACTAAATACATCAGAGGTGCCCCTCTTTCATCAGGTCCACGAAAAAATGCTTTCGGGAAAAAAAAAACCACGGAGCATAAACGTAAGATGTCTGTGTACGTCTTAACATCTCTGCGTTCGACAACCTCGTTCTACTTGACATCTTCAGCCCTTTATCTTACGATCCGTATTTCCTCCGCTGATCGGTACCAGTCATGGGCCCTCGATGCTCTCTGCACTCCCGGCGTGTGAAACGAATCTTGTGAAGCAAAGCTCAGAGGAGTTTGGAACGGGAGAATTGAGACTTCAGTACGCTTCGGCTCATCTTACCTACGGCGGCTGTCTGCCCGCGGTCTGCCGCCACCATGAGGGCAGACCTGCCCGACTGGTCCACGGCATTGACATCTGCCCCGTGGCACAGCATCAGCTGCAGGCCATGCACGTTCTCAGAAAACGCGGCGGCGTGGAGCGGGGTCCTGCGGGAACACAGAGAGCAGCTCATGGATATGCAGGCGGGCGTGATCGGCTCCACTAAAGGCCTTCAATCTATCCAGCACCTAACTGACTTCAGGTGCATGACTGGCCATGCTGCTAAGAATCCCTTATACGATGAAGGAACAACTGGACCGTTCTGGGCCTTTGGCAGCCACCCATGCGTACCTTCCTTTGGCATCTCTGCAGTTCACGATCTGGGCACCGATGGACTCCACCAGCAACTCTGCAGCACCATCATGACCATTTATTCTGCAAAGCAAGGAAGAGGCCCTCCTTTCTGTGAATCCTTTCCCACTCATGGTTCCAAGAAGAGGCTGCAGTCCTTCTCATAACATAACATCACTTTATTGGTCATATACAATTTTCTGCATTTTTCGCATACCCCAGCTTGCTCTCCATGAGACACAGACACACAGACAGGGAGAGAAGCTTGGGGTCAGAGCGCAGGGTCAGCCATTGTACAGTGCCCCTGGAGCAGTTGAGGTTAAGGGCCTTGCTCAGGGGCCCAACGGAGTAGGATTTCTCTGCTGGCTGCAGGATTTGAACCGGCAACCTTCCAGCCACAGGCGCAGATCCTTAGCAACAGAGACACTGCTCCGCCCCATACCTATACCGCCGACAAGTTTTTCAGTTCCAAAGCAGTAATTCATCATGTCACAAATTCAACATTCCAGGATTGTAAGTTTAGGAAAGCTTTTTTGCAATAAAGGTGAACTACCTACCTACTATAAATTGTCTGTCTACTCCTATTCAACTTCTGTGTTCGGAGTCACTACTGACATTGCTGCGTAGAAATGCGTTTTTTTAAATGTACCTTGCTAGAAGGCCCATAAGCTTCTTGGCTCCAAAAAACATGCAATCCCAACATTTGGCCCCACATCCTTAAAGTAAATGTTCCCTCAAATTTTCAAATCGACCAAAGTAGGAAACCCTTTCTGATGGCAATCCTTCTCCAAAGGATTTTGGAAATAAATCAAGCTATTCCCCCACCTGCCTTTCCTGGCAAAAGTAATTCAACGTGTGCTAATCAACCACACTCAGACACGACCTGCTTGACAAAGTTCATCCCAGGCTTTTTTCTGAGTACAGAAAGAAGGCTGCTTTGTCGTGAAACATCAGTGACATTCACGCTTGGGTTCGCGTCTAAGTGAAATCCATTCTAGATCGCCGAGCTATTTCATCTGCTTTCACAGATGGCGAGATCTTGTTGAAGCTACAGGGTTCAACGCGTGTTCAGAGCCAGGAAAGGGAGAGGGCCACTCTCCTTCGCTGGCTGAGCTCCTCCATGGGACCAGTCTGAAGCAGCACAGTACCCCCCCCATTTCCAGCACACACAGGCACACTTGCATACTAAAGACAGGCTGGAACTGGCTGCGGGACCACCATCAAAATACATCTTTAATAGATGTCAGCGATGATAAATCCTACAAGTGTGAACAGGGCTACTCACAGAGCACAGTGCAACGGGGTGAAGGGGTTTCCTTCCTGGATACTAAATGGTTTGTTTTCAAGTAAAACGTCCAAACAGTCTTCATGCCCTGGAGAGAAGAGGGGAAATGGAAACTCAATCACGACGCAGTCACTGCCAAGAGGGTCTGCCGCGTTACTCCTGTCCGGAGTCCTGCCACTGAAGGCCAAGTGTGGACACCCACCTGTGGGCAAATCTCTTCCCCCCGCACCCCCCCAAATTAAAAATACAAATCTGAGGCTTTCCAGTTAGCTACTGCGAGCACCAAATGCGAAAGATCACGTGAGTGAAATCACGACGAATCCCTATTAACGCGAAACAATTTTTGCTCAGAAAACGGCAATGCCCCGCCCCAGTAACAGCCATTTTCTTTTCCAAAAACATGAATATTACGGAAATTTGCCCGAGGAAGCTTTTGAGGTTCTGAGGGAGCGAGGTTGCTGCTCAGGACAGCTGAAAGAATGACAAGAGCAATTCCAGGCCTTTAAGGAATGGCCTATACAGTCCAAACTCCGAGGAGACCATCAAGAGACTTCAACGCACACAGCTTACTGACACAGTTAACCTAGAGGACTACTTCAGGACCTGTAAAGCAGCCAAGGCCCAAGGGGCCACATGTAGAGAAATATTAACATAATCTGATTTTTCTGTTAATGTGTCTAGAAAGAGTTGCGGGGAGCAGGGGCCTGGAACACACTGCTCCACCCTGTTCAAGCCGATTCCCTGGCATCTTTCATGAAAAGGGTAAAAAGAACCTGGGATCAAAACAAACGAGCACAGTGAAACCTTTACTATCCTTGTAGAAAGCGACCGAGAAAACCAGGGAGCCGCTCACCGTGGTAGGAGGCCCAGTGTGAAGGGGTGTACCCGCTGTAGTCCAATATGGAGTCCAGGGGGTCTGTATTGAAGGCGGCCTGCAGCAGGCTGCCCAGGAGCTCCATGTGCCCGCAGGCGGCAGCGAAGTGCAGTGGGGTGCGCCCCTTGAAGTCCCGGCACAGCGCAAAGGCATCGTGGTCCAGGAGGGCCGAGACACAGTCCTCACAGCCGATCACTGCCTGGGAACACAGAGGCACGACAGAGGGGGTGGTCACCTCGTCAGCCCGTTAAAGAGTCCCATTACAGGGCAAGCAGCTGGTCACTTGCCCCTCTGTAGCTTATTTCCCCGTTTGGCAAGACAGTCTCTCTGGACTCTGCTCAAAAACACGCCACGCTTCACGGATCATCTGAAGGATGACCACAGTGCAGCTCAGGGTTCCGCAGTGGGCCAGAGGCAAGGCCACAGGGCCTGAACTGGGAACCGCCCGGGAACACGCCTCCGCTGTTTTCTGAATGGCTCTAAGCACAGTAAGGAAAGAAGAACATCGCGGAGGGCACTGGCCGCCCACTGTGGCACGGCGCCCAAGATGCTCACCCCCCTGTGCAGGGCGGTCCTCCCTCTCTTGTCCCCCGCGTCAGCCGTGGCCCCCTTCTCGAGCAGGAGGTGGACGCAATCCGTGTGGCTCCCCAGCACAGCCAGCATCAGAGGAGTCCTGCAGCCAGACACACACACACACAGAGGGCAGAGGTCACTCCACACTGCAGGCCGGCACGCTGGGCCTAGTCCAGGGGAGCTCAAGGGGCCGATTTTTCATCCTAAATCTGTGCCGGAGGATTCAGATCTCCCCGAGTTCAACAGGACCAGAAAATGGATGGAATAAGGTGGGGAAAAAAAAGAAGAAAAACCAGGAGCCACAAGCCCTTTAGGATTTGAAAAGGGTACTCACTGTCCCTGTGCGTCCATGACGTCTGTGACATCGGCTTTCTCGCCACCATCGATCAGCATGTGCAGGCAGTCTGTGTGGCCGTTGGCAGCTGAGGAAACACAAACACGCCGCTGTAGCCTCATGGGAGAACTCATGTCCCTTGAGGAACAGCTGCAGCCAGGTAACAAGCCTGCCTGTCCCAGAATCTCAGCACAGGTCTGAACAGCTCACAACCATGTTAGGCCGAACCAGCAACGAAGCAGAGATTTCTAAACCACTTTAGACAGAATGCACAATGTAAACCCCTATTTACAAAATATACAGCCAGCACTTCTGCATGAATACATCAACTGTCTATGAACTGAGATTAGATGAATGTTGCCAGACTCTTTGAAAGCACTAAGGATGTTTCAGTTCTTGAGGACAAAGGCCCTAAGGTTGGGAGTACTGCTCCCTTCCCAGCCCGTTTTTTTTTTTGGTTGGTTCTTTTAGCAAAGGAAAAGGTCTGGCATCAACAGAGGGGCGTGCCCATCCATTTGCTCCTGCAGGATGTCTCCATGAAGAACCTGGAATGGCAGCACAAAGTGTTTCAAACCAACTCTAAGAAAAGGAAGGGGACAAACACTTTCGTCATCTGAGTGACGTGCTCTGGCGAGTCAGCAGGCGATTCCAAAGGGGGGGAGAAAACCATCTGAGTATCTGGCATGTGATAAATTAGACGTCCCAGTGATCAGATCCATCAGTTCCTACAGGAGAAGGCTGATCGGAGGCCAAAGGGGGAATGATTTAAACAGTGACAGTTTACGAGGGCCACAGCCCTGCCCTTTCAGTGGAGCAAGTAGAACAGTACAAGTACCTGGAGCCTGTTCTGGACTCCAAGCTTAATTTAGAAGCTGTTGACCTTTTCTGAGGATCAGGTCAGTATTGCTGTTTTTTTCCTTAAGGAAGCTCAAGTATTTTAAGGTCGATGATTCATTATTGATTTTGTTCTACCGGTCCTTCCTTGAATCTGTTCTAACTTTTACCCTGATCTGCTGGTTTGGCAACCTGAAATCTGAGAGGCAAGGACAGACTGGGCAGCCTTGTGAAAATAAGTCAGAAGGTCACTGGCGCTGATCTTCCAGCCCTCTCCTCCAACTATCACTCACATGTTTTTCGTAAAGCAAAATCCATCTGCGACGATCCTTCACCCGCCTTGTTTAATAACTTCCAGTTACTCCCAATCAGAGCGCAGATACCGGCTCCCCAACTCCAAAACCGACAGATTCAAGTTCTCATTCATACCTGTAGCCATATCGTTACTTGACACTTGACCTTCTGTGTAAATATGTGTGAATATTGTTGTTCCTGTCATTTTTGTCTTCTGTCTGTCTGTACACATACAACCGAGAACCAAGCCCTCGAAATGTACTCATTTTTCATCAACAGAGGATACCCCAGCAGTGTGATTGACAGGGCCCTTGCCCGAGCCAAAAACACCCCCCGGACCATCAACCCGATCAGGAACTCCCGCCGTAACAACCGCATTCCTCTGGTGCTTCCTTACCACCCTAACACACTTCCTATCCCCAGGACCATTAACCACAACTTTTCCATCCTACAGGATGATCCCTCCATTGGGGCCCTCTTTTCTGATCGCCCTATTATCTCATATCGCCGACCACCTAATCTGCGTAACCTCCTTGTTCACAGCTCCCTTGACCGCCCTCAACAACCATCCACACCAGGCACTTTCCCTTGCAACAGAGCTCGCTGTATCACCTGCAAATACACAGCCACCACCACACTCATTCAAGGCCCCTCAGGACAATTCCGGATCACCCAGACAGCATCTTGTACCTCCAGCAACCTTGTTTACTGTATCTCTTGCAGTAAATGCCCAGCCATCTACATTGGAGAAACAGGAAGGAGACTCGGAGACCGTTTCAGAGAACACGTCAGGGCTGTAAAGATTAAAGATCTCTCCAAGCCCATTGTTTCTCATTTCACCTCTGACGGCCACGACCACTCTAATCTCTCCGTCTGTGTTCTCAAAGACGGTTTTCCAAACTCATACATCAGAAAGACCACCGAAACTAAAATTATTCTGCAGCTAGGATCACACCTTCTCCCTTCCCTTAACGACAGACTACTGTTCTTTTAAATTTTCTCCATTCATTGGAAGTTTCATATCACACCTCTCTGCACCCATTCTGACTTCACACCTCTTGATTGGCCTCTCTTTCTGTCCCCTGCTCCCGCCTCTCACTCCTCCTCCCTCCCAACCTTTGTTCTCCCGCTACTTTACCTTTGCCTACTGCCCTGTCTCTCTCACACCTGAAGAAGGCTCCACGGCCGAAACGTTGTGTTCTCTTTCTTCTTTTTTTCAGCATGGAATAAACCTATTACTTGTTCCTTTGTACACATACACTACTGCTGTAAAACAACTTGCCCCCCACCGGGGATAAAAGACACTCTCTCTCTCCCTGACGGTGTCGAGGAACGCCCGCCCCTACCTGCCACGTGGAGAGGAGTCCATTTGTGCCGACGCTCCTTAAGGACACAGGAGGCCCCGTGGCTGACCAGCACCTCCACGCAGTCCGTGTGGCCCTTCTGGGCGGCCAGGTAGAGGGCGCTGCGCCCGGCGGCGTCCCGCACGTCCAGGCTGACCAGCGTCTCGGAGAGCACGCGCAGGGCTTCACAGTGACCATTATAGGCCTGCGCGAAGCACACGGGAGATGAGCATGACTTCTCCAACAGCAAAACTAGCTGGAATCAGTCTGGTCTCATCAGAGCTTGGACATAGAGCAACGCTGGGTCTGTTAGATCTTCAATTAAGCTTATAGACACTAGTTTATTATCTAGTAACTAAAGAACTGCCTGGAATTACCCAATAACCTGCATCATCTTCAAAAAGTCGGGATTTAATTTATTTCTAGGGCCGTGCTGGTACAAAGCACCCTGGATACCTTAGGCTTTTTCTATTATTTTTCATTGTCAATTCCAGTAACAGAACCGCCATACACAGAAAGCTAAAAATATGTACACATATATGTTACAGTGCCTTGCTAAAAACAACTACCCAGCGCATCGGTGCAGTTTATACATCACCCTCCATGCTGTAAACCAAATTAATAAATCCACATAAATAAACACTGTGCAATCAATGCCTTGTCTTAATTCCCGGTTGGAAAACTAACCTGAAGTATGTGATTAAATATGAGAAACTGGTCAAGTAGCAGAAGAAGCCAGTACTTACAGCTAAGTGCAAAGGGCTAACTGGAATGGAACTCTCCACATCTTCCAGGCAGTTGAAAGACATTTCCAAGAGCTGGAAGGCAGAGAGACAACAGTGGAGACAGCAACTCTTGTAACTCTGTGCCAAGACTTGGCCACCCACGTCAGATGCTTGTTTCCTTCTCGGGGATGATTTCTGATTTTTTAAATCCAGAAAACGACTAAAGAGCGGCCTTTTACCGGAGTCACACATAACTTCTTGATCTTTCTAACCCTCGCAAATATTTAAAAATCAAAAGATAACCAGAATTTTGAGAGGAGGCTAGATTTTCCTTGCAAACATAGAAAACCAATGATGAAATAGGAGGGGAAAAAAACCGCGTGCCCCTAAAATGCCAATAGTGTTAAGTCATCTTCCAGAACACACAGGGTTTCTAGGGTGCCCAGAGAGAAACCCCTGTTTGACGAGCAATACAGACACAGATGGGGAACTGCAGGTGTGAAGAGATGGGTTCCAGAGAGACTGCACTGCTTACTTGAGGCTTGCTGATATTGGTGCCTGAAGCACAGCAATAGTGCTTTAGCCTTCAAATGCCGCACAAGAGCACACACTAGTGGTTACTGCTCACATCACACTAACATACACACAGGTCAAGGCCAGAAAAAGGAGAGAGGACCCCGATCCTAGAGTCCATGCAAACTCCCCATAAAATGACATTTGGCGTCCAAATCTTTTTTGGGCAGGGCTCTGCGCAGCACATTTCACGCATTAAGCATACATATACACGTCCAGAACTGCAAACTACCCCAACGTTCAAGTCAACACACACCAGGTGAATTAAAATTCCACAATCACCTTGAAACCAATCAGGACTCCACATATTGCTAAACTGGAGGACAGTTGTTCACTTCAGGCAGATTAGTTTACTCAAGAGATAAATAGCAATTGCCCTGAAGCCTCACCAGTTCAAGGTTTTGCTTGTTGCCATGGGCAGCTGCATAGTGAACCGCGCTGTATCCCTGCTTGTTGCGAACGGCTGGGTCTGCACCACTGTCCAGCAGAAACTCCAAACAGCTGCAGGGAGAAACAGAGAGGTCAGACACTTGTCCAGCTTGCTCTACCTCCCATTCACCCCTCTCCATCTTCTTGCAGCCTCTACACCAAGCAGAAAAGTGAAACAAACACTTTCTGGTCTCAGGGCTCCGACTTCGGCAGTTCTCTCTACATGCAAGTCCCGGAAAAACCGGTACCGGACGAAAAACTCACAAAAAGGTCTCCTTTGCTCTCTCCTCCTCGTTCTCATGGCTCCCGGAGTAATGGCGATCCACTCTGAAAACGAAAGCAGGCAATTTAGGGCTCCGGAGAGACACTGCTGCCAGGAAAGGCTCTCACTGCGGTGCCATTCAGCCAAACTGCCTACTGAAACCGACGTCACCTTGCACGGTCTGCTAGCACTGCAATCTCAGGAAGGGAGCAGCAGGATCTCCTCGGCATTCCGATAAAGTGAAAATCACAATGGAAATGCTATGTCGGAGCCCGATGCTTCCAGGAGAGAAGTTCTGAAAACGGGGCCTTTCAATCCGAGGTTATTCCCCGATCTTAAGCGGAACAGGTTCTGGCGCCGGAGCCAACGGCTACATGTCCCAAGACGGATGTTATGAATGTACTAGAAAGTTTATAGAATCAGCTGGCCCACTCAAGAGCATTGTGAAAACTGAAGCAACGAAATACACACGCAAGCTGGTTCCTGTGAACACTGACGAATTCAGACCAGAGGGCAGTGCCAGATAAGGGGACCAAGTCTGTTCCTCTGACCTTCCAACACCATTCCACTCCTACTATTCTTTCAAGAAGAGGGCAAGCCTGCGACCAGGGTTACCTTCGGAAGGTTTCGGAAGCAGCAGAGTAGTGCAGGGGGGTACAGCCTTTACTGTCGCCTTCGTTCACCTCGGCGCCGGCGCTCACCAGGGCCACTGTGCACTGGTAGCTCCCGTTAGCAGCCGCATAGTGCAAAGGAGTCCTGCGGACCACAGAGAAGACCTGCTGACGCCACCGCCGGCTCACCGGGCAGCAGCCTCGCACAGAGCCCCGCGCCGATTCCGGATCGGCTCAGCCCGTGGGTACGGCCGGGTCTGCCTTACCTTCCAAATTTATCCTTCTTACTCAGGTCAGCCCCGCTGCTCAACAGCAAGTTAAGACATTCAACGTTTCTGTTTAAGGACAACGGAGAGGAAAGAAAGACGGGCATGAGAGTTGCAGGACTTTAAAGGGTGAAATATTTGGCTGTGGTTAACAATTAGAGACACGGGTACTGGCCTGTATCCCACATGAATGAGTCCGGCAGAGCATCTTCACTATCACATGCTAGGATCAACAAACAGCCAGGTTTGTTACAACGGGCTGCATCGGGCAGCCAGAGGCAAGTGGTCTTCTTCAAAACCGTGTTGCTTCAAGGCCAAATCTTGTTGAGCATCAGCAGGCTGAATATCTGGTTTAAGTGCATCAATTTGAAAAGGGCCCCCCCCCCCCCCACCGAGGATGATATTACAGTCCATAACAGTGAGTTGCCCAAACACATCGATAAAGAATTGTTCATTAGGGGCATATTCATATCCCATCACCACCTCTTCCCCGTATGGTAATCCCTCAATTATTTAATAAACAAAACTGAGAAAAGAGCAGCGTATCTGGCAATGGAGGAAGACACAAGAATGAAGAAAGAAAAGAAGAAATAGAAAGCAAAAAACGGACACAAAACGCAGAAGGAAAAGAAAAAGGAAGGAAATCCAAAATGAAAAACAGTGCACAAACGAGCAGAGAGCCCCCTGTAACCCCCCAGGCCCCTCGCTCACCCTCCCGATGCAGCAGCATGTAGGCAGGTCCTCCCGAGGTTGTCGGGCGTGTTGATATCGAATCCGGCCGACAGCACGTGCTCGTTGCTCAGAGACGAGACGATGCTGTACAGCTGACCTGCAGAGACACGGGGCACCTTTCACAGACCTCCCTTAACGCCAAGCACGAAGCAGCAAACGCCCCGAGCTCCGTCCTCCAGCGGGAAGAGCCGGAAACGCGTTTGAAAACGAGAACAGGAAGCAGAGGATTGTGGGGGAACAGAACAAGCTGCCTAGCCGTCTCGTTGTCACCCTATCCTCTTTCAAGAAATGGCGGGATGAGAGTCTCAGATCAGCCAACTACCAAATAGGCTGGATAGGCCAAGATGGCTCCCATCACTGGCAACGATTCTTGTGATCCGCCCTCCATTGAGGCTTGCAAGCAGAGCTTGTAGCACAAGTGTAATTCATGGGCAAGACTGATCATAACCCAGCAGAGCTTTAAGACGGCACCACGTGCAGGTCAGACTGTAATTCTACACCACTCACCTGAGGAGAGTAACTTGCGACAACAGTCTGAAAACCCGTAGAGCACAGCCAAGTGCAGCGGAAACATCCCATGAATCCCTCGCCTGCACGGACACAGAGACAGGTGAGCAGGTCCCGCCAAGTGTCAGGTAACACTCTCATGCAAAATACATACTAGCCCTACCAGGCCCCGTCACATTAAAATGAATGCCCCACTGGAAAAAAAACACTGAGGTCGCGTCTAAATAGTAATAAACCGCTCTTGGCGTTACGCAATGCAAAGGCCAACCAGCCAAGCTACCAGATGCTTGTGTTTGCATTTACTTGCACACTTGAAAAGGTGTCCAACCCATAATCGAGGCTGCGGAGTTGATTGTGACAGGGCTCTACAAGTGGCATGGGGCTCCGATAAACACAGGTGCGCTCGTGACTCTGTGACAGGCCTCACCTTGCTGTGTCAGCACCGTTTGTCATCAGGGTGCTAATCAGCAGTTCATGGCCATACTTAGCAGCAACGTGAAGAGGAGTATTGCCATATTTATCCACACAGTCGATCTCCCCGCCTGCGAGAAAACCAGGAGAGAAGACAGTCAGAGCCGTCTGCTGAACCGCTGGTGTGTCTGCTCCACCAGAACTGAGCCCTCTCCGAAGCGAGGCTTGATTTGAAGCACGAAAGAAACAGATTAGCCAAAACGACAATGGCATGGGGAGATTCAAGTTAAAGCACATGTAAAAACATGCCACGGCAATAATTACAACCCAGCCTCATCTCACAGGGTGAAGTAGAAGCATTTTTTACCATCTTCCCCCCACCTGCCTGGAGTGACAAACAACTCTCAAACCCAGAGCCACCCATGTCAGGCAGTCCCGCTGACCGTACAATATGATCTCTCGGCGTGTTTGACGCCAAGGTATCATGATTCAAGGAGGCTGGTATGAGGTTCGACCCTGGCTGCCACCCTCTATATCGAAGATGCAAAAATCACTAACAAAAACAGAGAATCAAATTTCTTTAGCCCACCCGCCCCCAGAAATACATCAGCCCAACAGGACTAAGGAAACGCACTTAAAAACATTAAGGACACAGATGGAGGAAGGGATATTTCAGACCGCATCTCAGGAACTCCCCCGATTTCGAAAAGATGGCGTCTGTACCCTAAAACCAGAGAGTCACTAGACTTGGTGTCCAGCTGTGTGAGCGCGCAGGGCCGGTACTCTTCTGTGAAGCCCTCCCAGTGTCGGCGAAGGGAGGGCACAAGCCCCCCTTCCCTACCCAGGCCAGGATCAGAGGTCGCAGCCCTGAGCGCTGGCTCACCACACACACGGCGAGACAAGACGGCGACTCACCATTCTGGATCAGGATCTGCGAGCGGGTGAAGCGGCCGTGAATGGCGGCCATGTGCAGGGGGCTCTTCCCTTCTTTACTCTGGAAAAGAGGAAACCGCGAGCAAGGGTCAGCCGGGCTGGGCGGGAGGTCCTCGGCCTCGGCGCGGACCGAGCTTCGGGCACACCAAAACGAAAACACCGATTCATCTGTCCAAATGATGGGGTTCCATTTAACAGGAAAAAGCCCAACCCGCAGACGGCCAGAACGGGAGGGAAAAGTCTGGTGAGAGTCTGAGGCGTTATATGGGCAGACAGAGTCGCAGACCAAACACACATTTCTATACAGATCTCAGATTGAATCTTTTTCCATGACTAATTAGCATCATTAATACAAAAGCCAGAAAAACTGAGAAGGGAGCCCCGGCGCCCCAGGTTCTTGGCCTGCTCACCCCACTTTTCTTTTAAGGGGGGGATCTTATAAAACGAAAACGTAAAATGAAAAATAATAAAAATTTGCCTCCAAATTTAATCTTGAGGGAACACGGGGTCCTTGATCACGTTTTCGGTCGGTCTGGGGTAGAGGCAGTGACCGAAAAGTAAAAAAATAACAGAAAATCAAGTGACCAGCCAAGCACGAGTCTCAAAGTCCAATGAGCTTGGGCTACTGGATCCCACGATGAGCTAAGCTCATCAGGACAGGGAGACCCTTTTCGGCCACGCCCCGAGTTTCTGAGACCCCCCCCTGCCGCGCACAGACCTGCATGTTGACGTCCGCCCCGTTGTTGACCAGCAGCTCCAGGCAGAGGGCGCCGTTGGTGGACACGGCCGCGAAGTGCAGCGGGGTGCAGCCGCGCTCGTTGGGCTGGTTGACGTTGGCGCCGTGGTTGACCAGCTCGTTGGCCACCGCCTCCTGCCCCATGTAGCAGGCCACGTGCAGGGCCGTGTTCCCAAACACATTGGGCTCGTCAATCTGAGAGAGAGAGAGAGGCAGAGCAGGGAGATCAGAGAGAGGGAGGGGGCAGAGAGAGATCAGAAGAGGAGGACAGAAGCAAGCAGAGAGAGGGGGGGAAAAGGGAGGCAAGGAGTTATTCTTCGAGGAACGAACACATGCTGCTTTTATCCCATCTCATGCACCCCTCCCCCGTCGGTAAAAAGGTCATCGCGTGCTTTAATCCCACAACATGCGAAGAACTTTCAGCCGGCAGATCTCTGACCGAGTTAAAGCAAGAAAGAGATAGATGCCTGCAAACAGACAGGTGCACCGACACGAAGAAAAAGCTGCGGATTAAGACGGGAGACTGCGGGGTTCCCCTCCACGGCCTGGCTGCAGGACCCCACCTCCGCACCGAGCCGCAGCAGGTACTTGACCACCTCGATCTGCCCGCTGGAGGCGGCCGCGTGAAGGGGGGTGTAGCCGCGCTTGTCCTTGCACATCGCGTCCGCGCTGCGAGACACCAGCAGCTTCACCACCTCTAAGTGCCCTGCAGGGACGGGGGAGAGAGGGAAGAGCGAGGCAGGGAGACGTCAGTGAAGAAGGGGAACGAGGAAAGAGAGGGCTTAAAAACTTAACCGGCTGCTCCAGCCACAGAACACACTGACTGCATAAGAGCTGACAAAAACAGAACCACAGCTGAGGAACAAGAGAGATGCGCTTAATTATGATCTAACATAACCGTAGGTGACATAACTCAAACAGCCCATTAGAAATCAGGGCCTCCTACGTTTTACTTCAATGCCTTGATTTATATCTTATATATCTTTATATACTTTTGAACCTTCCTCTTTTAATGCAACGAGTACAGAACTACAAGGGCTGTGCTCTTTCATTGGCATGTTCTATTAGCAGATATGTGCCTTGAGATTCTCCGCTGGGCAAAAAATAATTTCTGGGAAACTTTGACTGCAAGGGCACATACACATGTGGGTAAGCGAGTGCCAAGACCAAGCTGAAAGGAACCAAACCCGCTTGAGAAAGTCAGCCCTGCCCCCTCCACCCCAGACCCAAAAGAGGGATTTGGAGAAGTAC
The DNA here is from genome assembly GCF_055471065.1 of Atractosteus spatula. NCBI lineage: Eukaryota > Metazoa > Chordata > Actinopteri > Semionotiformes > Lepisosteidae > Atractosteus > Atractosteus spatula. Next base: position 63,869,305 of record NC_142706.1, on the reverse strand, counting down.
AGAGACTGTAACGCATTAAAAAGGCCACCCCACCTCAGAGGCACGGGTGCCTGTATGATCACAGAGGCCAAGATACCACATGCAGACCGTGCTTGCTTCCTTCTGTTTTGGCGTTGTTACACACCGATTCTCACATCACAGCATTCTGTGCACGTCTCCTACAGCATCACAAATCCCTCATCCCGGAACTGGTCAGCTGGGTGCCGTCTTGGCTCGTGCACTTGCCAGTTGGCAGCCACAGAGCTTTGCAGTCGCCGTTTGCGGAAACGGAGGGCGTGACAGATGACTACGTGAGAAGAACCGCAGAACACGGGCGGCACCAGAATTTCACACAGGCGGGGAGGGTCGAGAAGCCGGGGGCACCAGACCGCCTATTCGCTGCAGGTCCCCTGGAGACCCTGGAGAGCTCCCAGCCTGGCTCACCTAAGTAGGCTGCCCAGTGGATGGGCTGCCTCTCCTTCTTGTCGCTGGCGTTCAGGTTGGCCCCTTTGTTCAGCAGCAGGTTCACCATCTGAGAGCAGAGAGAAGAGGAACGGTCAGCCGTCGGCCGCCAGCAGGGGAGAGGAGCAGAGGGGCCGCGCTACAACAGACGCCGACAGTAAATCTCCTGGCGGCGCACTCTTCCTCGCCTGTCAGAGGACATCTGCCTCTTCCTGCTCTCTGTGCACCCCCGGAAAATTCCCCCCTTGGGAAATGTGCACCACAAAGCACGCTACAACACACTTTTAACCTATCCTTCTAAATTTGCTACGAACACAATTTTTTGTTAAAGGAGACCTTCCATGTGATGGGGGTTTGTCTTTGTGCTGCGTTGTACTTGTTGTATATGAAAAGTGCTCCAACCATAAGGAAAAAAAAAATGCTCCTGTTGTGTTAAGAAAATACAGGGCAGATCCAACTACGCGTGGTAAATTCCCTTCCAGCAGACTTCTCTCCCACAACCAGGCAGTACTCTTTTTTTTTTCTTGGAAATGCCCTCATTTTACTAAGGCAAAACCTGTCGCACCATTGCGTCACACCGCGATGTGGTGTGGGCAAAGTTTTTTCACTGTGCTATCACCCGACACGAACAGAAAAATCTAGCTCCATCTTTTACCATAACGCTTCACAGTGCCATCAATGATCTTCTGCTGCCCTCACATTTGATAATTTACTCTAAAACACAATACTTTCATCCTTCCAATGCTGACGCCTTGCATGTGTATTTGGAAATGATATTCAACTCTCTCAACCTTGCTGTGCCGTTTCCTTTTGAAAAAGCTCCACCCACGCCCTCGATTGCAAGGACAAAAGTCCGCTTGCTGCTTGCAGTGCAAGAGCTAAAACAGGCCAGCTGCAGCTCCTCTTCTGGATCAAGGAAAAACGTGGCTTCCTCCTAGTTTTGGGAGATCAGGTGGTTTATCCTGGGGGGCCACAGAGCCAGCCGACCGAGACCAACGGGCACCCCCCCTCCCCAGCTTCCCGATCCTCACCTCCACATGCCCGCTGTGGGCGGCGTGGTGCAGCGCGGTCCTGCCCGTGCGGTCCGCCACGTTGACGCTGTTCAGCAGGGGGATCAGGGCCTCGGCACACTTGGTGGCGCGGTTGGCGGCGGCCACGTGCAAGGGCGTCTGCCAGAACTTGTCCCTGGCGTTGATCTCCGCCCCCTGCCGCAGCAGCAGGCTCACTGCCTTCTGCACAGAGACGACAGACACACAGCCGTCAGCAGAAAGGATCATGGCATGGCACATCCCCACGCCCACATTACCGCATCTGTCTTAATGCAACGCAAGCGACTTCCTTTACTCGCATTGCATGCAGACAAACATAATGCTCGACAATCATTTTTGGAATTTAGTCTGCATGACTAAAAATTTCTGTAACTGGAATGACCAGTTACACAATTACTGCACTGGAATTACAACTTCTTCATCCACATGGATCACCGAATCCAAAAGACATCCCAAGTCCTCTAAAAGGCAAACTTCCTGCCCCTTGGACTCCTCAGCACACTGCTAAGCTACCTGCAGCAGCTGCAGAGCCCCTGCATCAGAGGAAGAGGCAAGGATGATGGGCTCACGACGGTAAAGCAAGTTCATGAGCACCAGGGGGAGCGGTTCTGCGCACAACCCTTGGCCACGCCTGCTCCTCGAACTCTGCCTACCGCCAGGTTATGACGGCCCAAATTGGAACGAGTGATTTCTAGAGGCCCCAGCCAGGGGCTGTCGCTGCGTGAGGAACCCCGCTTTCACTTTCCAGCTGCCAGCTAGTAAACCAGGAGCTGTTACAGGGGCGTGCGACCAGTGCTGCATATCCGAAGTCTACTGGAGCCGCTTCCCTTGGAACAGAAGCGACTTTCGCCAGGATGCATCTTGTGTTTCGGACAGAAACCAGCCTGGAAGACACATCCCTAAAACAAAGCCGAGAGCCAGCGGACTGCTACTTACTTCATTCCTCGAGGCAGCGGCGCGGTGCAGAGGGGTCAGCCACACATGGTCCTTAGCATTAACACTAGCACCTGTGCAAGGGGACACACACACAGACTCTTACTGGTACACAGGTACAGTGTTACGAGTTGAGGGAAGAACTGGCTAAAATGGCTTGAGTTCATCAAGTGGTGGAGAGCTAGTGTTCAACTGGTTCCCAGTCCCTCCCTAGGGAAGTGTGAAAATGAAGCGGCGCGAGGAGGAGGAGGAGTTAGCCAATTCCAGGATGTGGGAGAGCCGGCGAATGAATGGAGAAGAGGCAGGTCAGCACAGACTGATGGGGCCAAAGAACGACTTTCGCCACCAGGCATCTGTTCCTCTCAAATCCTCCAAGGGTGTGGAGTAGTTCTGACCCTTATAAGTGTTTACCTGGGACCGCCCAGCCCAAATGGAATTGGGTCAACTGTCCAGATCAGATCATAAACCACGCCCAGGCCCCCAGCTCCATGACTGGACAGCCACAGAGAGCAAGGATTTGAAAGATCGAAAGTGCTGGGACTCCCAAGACTCGAGGTTTAATAATAAGAATTCCTTACGCTTCTATAGCGCTTTTCTGGACACTCCACTCAAAGCACTTTACAGGTAATGGGGACCCCCTCCACCGCCTGGATGATGCGACAGCAGTCAGAGTGAACAGTACTTTCACCACACAGCAGCTCTCAGTGGGGAGGAGAGCAGAGTGATAAAGCCAGTTCAGAGATGGGGATTATTAGGAGGCCATGATTGGTAAAGGCCAATGGGAAATTTGATCAGGACGCTTTTCGAGAAACGTTCGAGAAACACCCTGGGATTTTTAATGACCACAGAGTCAGGACCTCGGTTTTACGTCTCATCCAAAGGACGGCGCCTTTTTACAGTAAAGTGTCCCTGTCACTATACTGGGACATTAGAACCCACATAGACCGCAGGACCACACATAGGCCCTTATTGGTCCCCCTAACACCTCTTCCAGCAGCAGAGGTTTTCCCAGGACGTCTCCCATCCAGGTACTGACCAGGCTCACACCTGCTGAGATTCAGTGGGCTGCTGGTTATGAGTTGCAGGGTGATATTCTTCATTAACCCTTCATTAGCCAGCAGCCACAATGTTATCCGGGCTTCGCTATAATTATTATTAGCAGTTTCAACACTGATGTGATCAAGACGTTAAATTTATGAAATGTACTGCAAGGAAGATCTACACATTTTTTATACAATACTTTTATAAATAACCATAAATCACCAGTTTATGTTGATTTCTTTAGTTTATGTTGAAAACGAACGTACCCCCTGAGCGTCTGTGTAAGCAGGGGTGGTAGGGTTCGGAATAACATATTGAACCTTTACATCAACATTTATGCAAAAAAAAGATTCTTGGTCGATGGAACAAAACTCATGGCCCTGTATTTCAGGTGCTTATTGAAATAACGGTGCGGCTCTGTCAAAACTGTTTCACAGCTTCTAAATCATACTGCTCCCTGCTTAGAGCCCCTCTCTCATAGCTACCAGTACTGACACAGGAACTGTGGTATCTGTGGTACGGAGGCCCATAAGGGCAGAAACAGGCATCGGATGCCTGCGATAACTGACTGGTTTTCCTATTAACGTGGAGAAAGCAAATGCAAGTACTCTCTCAGCAGTCAGCTCACAACAGGCAGATTGTGAACACTGAAACTGTTGGCAGCCTGGGGCTTTGTCAGTGTTCTGGGTGAGGCATCTGCAGGATCAGTAAGCAACCCATCCTGCTGACAAGGCTAAGCACAGGGTTTCCCAGCAAACGGGCATCTCATGTGGACAACGTGAGGAGCTGAGGCGGGGGGGGGCCCTGCTGGGAGGAGAAGTGGGCTCTTACCTGAATTAATGAGGAGGTCCATAATCGGGACATCGCCTAAACAAGCAGCAGCATGCAGGGGGGTACGCCTCTCTTGGTCCTGCAGAAAGATGGGTGGAAACATTACGCACACCAGTGACCCATCTGCTCGTACTGTCAGCAGACTGGAGCTCAAGTGCCCATACATAAAACTGTACTATTATAGGAACACAATAATTACAAATGAGAGGAGGCCATTCACCCCTTCTAAAGCATTTGAATGCTAATGGCTTATTGATCCAAGGATGTTATCCAGCCATTGCTTGAAGGACTGCGGGAACAATATGGCTGTTCCTACCAACTACTGGCAAAGTTTAATGGATGGAGGGCCACAAGAATGGAAAAGAGGTTAGTAGCAACCAGCCCATTTGGAAAGCAGTAGTTAACTCATTAAAGGATCTCAACCAGCTGTTATCTGAAAGGAGCCAGGGTAACAGCTTAGACCACATGACTGGGTAGCTCGTTCCAGACTCCCACAACCCTTCTGCTGTCAAGCCTGCTACACTTTCATCGTTTTCAATACAATTCAACGCCTTGCTTTTCCCCTTTGATCAGCAAACGACATGCAAAAGACTGCACCTCGCAGAGCCAATGGCTGTGCTACAGATCGATCCTCCATGACACAGCATGATAAAAACTGCTGCTCAGCGTGAGGAAAGGCTCTCCTGTTGGGACGTCAAGCCGTCAGAGCCGGGGGTTTTTAAGCTCGTTAACAAAACCCACAAAGGGATGACGCAGCCGGTCAGCAGGGCCTCCCCTTCCAAGAAGCACAGCGAGCACACACACCACATGAGTCGAGACAGCAGATTTCTCCACAGGTGCCGCCCAGACAGACGCTGGAATCCCCAGCGAGGCCGACTGAACGGTTCCAGGAAGAGGAGCCTCCATTCAAACAGCTTTCAGTCCAAAACGAAACTGCCAGGAAGCAAGATTGCTCAAGGAAAGACCAGCTGTCAACGCAGCACTCTCACTCTCTTCCGATATCAGAATGTTAAAAAAACACCCAGAGATCTAACCTACAGAACTGGCGGACCCTGCGCTGCAGTATTCTGGGAAAGTATGCATTCTGAGATCAGGAATACAAGGGGTTAGATAAGGAAGCCAAAGGAAGTCTGAGAGAAATTAAACTTACAGCATTTCTACCATGTTGCGTTATTCACCTTGAACCAATTAAGCGTGATTTAATCATCTGCTTGTCCTTATCGGTACAACCTCTTCAATGATCCTGCAGCTGGTAAACCCAGAAATGGCTCCCACCGCAGTGCAACAGGAGCCTTGGTTGGATATTTAAAGGACACATTTTTAAACAAAAGCACAAACCCTAAACGGATGCCCTCTGTGCAAGTGTCCCGCAGAGCAGAACTCGTTGTTGCAGAGCCAGAAAGAAAGGCGACTCTGAACTCTGGCATTATTGGTCCAACAGCTTGGCAGACATTCATACAGACAAGACAGGACCTGGGCTGGCCAAGTGTTTACACCAGAACAATGCTTTAACATGGATTAAAACTACAAACTAATGAAACTCTTAAATTAACATTAACAGTCATTACCAGAAAAAAAGGCAAACCACGTAAATGTATGGAGTTCTTAACTTTTATTTTATCCAACAAAACGTCGGTCTCAAATCAAGTGTATCAGTAAAGAGATTGCTGGTTACTGACCAGGAAATATCTTGGCTACAAGCGAGGATAACTTCAAAACGACATGCCAGTGAGTGACCAAGCCGGATTCTGGAGAACCGCAGCCCGGCAGATCTGATGGGCTCACATTAAGTCATCAACTTGTAGAGGCCTGGAACACAGGCACGCTCTGACCACTTAAGAAACAGCTCAAATACACCAGGATCTGCTTTCGCGGGTTCTCAAAAGCTACAGGGCAAGGGTACTTTAATTTCAAATGATCGCTAAACTACCACACTGAATCTCCCCGAGTGATAAAAACAAAGACGGAACGTCTTCGCGAACTACCCGGCGCACACAGGTGTGGACTGACAGGGAAGCACATCAGCACAAGGGCAGGATAGAAAAACAACAGCAAACACAAGAGCACTTCTCCCCACTAAGTAACCTTCCAGCAATGTGCTCTTTTATTGTTTTTGTCTTATGAGGCAGCTCGGATCAAGAGATCACTTCACCATTATGCAATTTCATCAGGAATTTAACCCCGGGCAACTCAAGCCCTGGAGCGTTGCCCTTGCTCCAGGTTTTCATTCCAGCTCGGGCCTTAAAGACTCGACTGAATTACGTGGATGAGAAGTGAATCCTGCTACACTTCCCAGCTCTTAACCCCCAGGAATTCGGATTTCGGGGACTGGCGCTGCCGATCCCCGATTCAGCCCCTACGTGAAGGGCCACAGTTCGACAGGCATGTCAGTCCTGTGGAGAGGAATGCTGCCAAAGGTGGAAATAATGAAAGGCCACGAGCCCCTGCCGAAGGCATGCAAGCGTGATGTCGAGTACAACGATTTTTGTGCTTCACATTCCTCTTTGGGACCTATTTATTTCGGAAGATGTGTGAGGGATCAACTGCAGCTGAAGAAGCAGGCAAAACAGATGCGACAGTCTGGAACAAGCTGCCCAGCCATGTTGTTGCAGCTGATACTCTGGCTTCCCGCAGGAAACGGCTTCCGTCAAGAGACAACATCCTGGGATCAATTAACGTGCTGCCACACGGGCTCGGCAAGCCGAACGCCCCTTCTTCTGCGACGTTCAAGAAGCGCACCGCCGTTACTAGGGAGGCCGGAACACAACACACGCCGCACTGGGACCGGCAGGCCTCATTAAAGCACACCGCAATTCCCAGATCAGTCACTGCTCCCCTCCCGCGGGACCACCCGCCGGACTCCCCTCAGCCCTCTCGCCCCGCTCGGAGACGGCGCCCGGGCCTCGACGGGGCGGGGTCAGTGCTCGTCTCCTGGACTAACGGTCCACTCAGGAGAAGGAAAGGCCATTCAGGCACCGAAGACCACAAGACCCCAGGCTGCCGGGAAGCTGGAATGAGAGACCTCCAGCGTGCCAGACAGCCCTCGAGCTCTCCTCCATGCCGCCTGGCACAGCGAGGGCCGCGGTCCGCACCAGCGGCGCAGGACGGAGCGAGGCCCAGCATCCTGCTCCGACCTCGGTAGTGTTCATGTCTGTCTTTACCCGCCCAAGCGTGTTTAAATGGAGCAGAGGGGAAAAAAAAAAACACATCTGCAAAAGTACCCGATGGGAATATTTTATTTTTCCATGGTACCGTCCCACTACGGCCCGCCAGCCCCCAGGAAGTTACAGGGCGCTTGCTGGGGTGCTGGCCCTCCCTGCTGCCGCTGGTCTCCCCGCGAGCGCGCAGTCAAAACCCTACGGCTGAAAGCGGACGACAGGTTTGGGGCGACTCAGGGCCCCGAGTCAACAACGAGGCGTCGAAACCGCGCCCCACAGGCAGCCGGCCGCCAGCGAGCGGCCCCATCTCAAAGACGGGGCGCCGTGAGACGCACTGTTGAAGTGGAGGCGTCCGGAGAGCTCCACCCCACCAGGAGTCCTGCAGACCAGGGGCCCCACAGGCCAGACCTGCTCGGGAATGGCATCTCGCCTGCCCCCGGAGCTCAGCGCGAGGACTCGGCTGAACATCTAGGGGACAGCGACAATTTCAATGCCGAAACAGTATAACATGCAGCACGGTTATCGAAAATGTTGGCTTAGACCTCGTGATCAGTTTCGATGGGGACGTTCTGGACAACAAAGTCGAAGAAGACGGGGAAGCTCATGCTATTTTTCCATGACAGTAATAATAACAATAATAAACGTTATTTTTGTATAGCGCCTTTAAAGGTGGCTTCTCAAAGCGCTTGATAAGTAAGCGGTTCCGCAGTAAGCTGAACAGGATACGCTCCGGATCGACAGTGGGGAATTAAGTGGGGGCGAGCCCCTGACACACCCACTTCCGGGACATCATCCCCACTCCTCACCATACCAACTCCCTGTCCAACTCCAGTCACTCCCAACTGCCACTGGGGCATCTGTGGGAAATCGGCACAGACAGATAGCACGTGATAGCAAAACGCAGCCGGAGCGGGGCTGGTTTAGATCCAATGGCAGGTCCTTCACCCACAGAATTAAGTACTGCATGAGGAGTATCCGACCAGCTGAACAATAAGGTCACTGAAAACAATAATGCACAGTGACTTGGTATCCTTCTGTTCCAACACCGAATCCTTTTCTAAGAAGACTTTTTTTTATCAGTCCCACGGCCTCAGAAGTTTTGACTTGCTGCGCAAACGAAATCAAACCACCACAGACTTCGGATCCCGGAACAACAGGCAAATTAGCGAGGCTCGGATTGTGCAGAGGACTTTTACAACCGCGCCGCACACAGTCGAGGCTCGTCGGACGGGTCGGGGCTGGGTTACCTTCGCCGAAGGCAAAACAATCAGAGGTTCTACTAAAAATCCACACTGCTCCCCTCCATCACAGGAGAAGAAGAAGCTGACAGGGCACAATTTTCATTTCAAGACACTAATAGCACCAGATACACTTCCAAGAAATGCCATAATGCTTTTAGTTTTGAATTAATTTCAGGACTACTTAGTCTGGGAAAGATTAATCAGCTAATTTAGTTTTAACCCTTTGTGGCCTTTTTGTTTTTGCTCAAAATATATACTTGTAGGAATGCTTGCTTTAGAAGAGTTATTTAGAGAGAAAAATAACTCAAAGTTGCACTCGTTGTTGTACAACAATATGTATAGGTAGCATCTGGAATAGCAGGAATTGGCAGGCTGCTGCAGAAGGCCAGATTCGGGGTTCACAAAGGGCAGGAACTCGATTTGTAGAACACCGCACAAAAGAGACATCACAAAGTGATCTATCGGATGTGCTCAGCAATGCACACCGACCGAAGCCAGGCTCAATCGCCACGAGACATCACAAGAGAATCATTCGTTCATAATTATGGACCCCACACGTGAAGAACGTGTCAAGAAAAAGACCGCAGTACTCACCAGTGCATTGACATCTTCCTTCTTGTGCAACAACAATTGAACTTCTTCTGCATTCCGGTTAAATATAGCCTGGACCAGGGGGGGCTGCAAGACAAAACAAGGCTCTTTCAGAGTTTAGAAATAACACACAAGCACAAAAGCACTTAAACACCCTCTCATCCTCTCGGCAGACAGCATGGCTGGTCACCGTCCTTAGGAGAGCACAGCAGCTGGGGTACGAACAATAGTCACTGTTTCGGGCGAGGAACACCTGGACTCCTCACGTTCTTACAATTGTTTTACATCCATCCGATGCCGTCTGATAAAGGCACTTCCTCACACGTGCCGTTCTGCAATTTGGGTTCGTAGTTCAAGAACAGAAGAAAGGTTACACAGCCTGCTTGGCAGGAAGACGTTTTAACTGATGCCACGATCTGACCCACCCATTTCTTGAAAGAAGCCAGTTTACCAGCTTCCACAACATGACTGGGTGGCTTGCTCCAGACTCCCGCCACCCTCTGCGTAAAGAGGGGTAGAGGGAAGCCGGCGTAACTTAAAAAAAAAAACAGACACGGATCACGACCTGAGCACTATTCAGGACTGCGCGCACTGCGACTCGACTGGCTTTATTTTCTTTTCCCTCAAAGGGTTTTCCTGGAAAGGCAGATCTCATCTGCTTATTGGGGGGGGGGGGGGAAGTCAGGATGCTAACAATGGAAAGAGAAGGAGGCGTCTCCTACACCTTCGCCGTAATACACAGAGCGAAACGTGGAAATACAGAGCTGCCGCCCTGTAAAGCAAAGCCCAGCAGAGAATGGATGTTCCCCATCCGCCTTTGGCAGGGTGCACAGCCCACTACGTGGAAGAAACAATAAATAAATTGCAGGATTGTTGGGTCACAGGTTCACCGCACGATCTAGCAGAGATCACAGGATCCGAGCTAGAAGGACACAGAGTACCTCCCTCAGGTGCTCACACGCGGCTCACAGGCTCCTTCTGCTCCTTCATTCACTTTGAGGAAAAAGCCAACTGTCTTCATTATCCCCCCCCCCCAATACTGGTTAAGAGGGCCAAATTGATCTTTGAGGGGAGAACAGAACGCAGGGTTTCAAAAGACGGAGCAGGGATCCAGAGCACAGCGAGACCTGCCCACATCTTCAACACTCAGCGCTTGGCTCCACATCCCTCAGGCCCTGCCTGGCTTCAGGAGCTCTGCAGCGAAGACCTTCCTGTCACCCCTTGAAAGCCCTACAGCCCTAACTGTCAAACGGCTTCTAGGCCAGGCAAAACACTCCAGGGAGGTCCACCGTGTGGCCACAATCCCACTCACTGCCGTATTTTTGCACCACACAGATCATATCACTAGAGGTTCTGGCAATACTCTTCGGGCAGGGGTGTCGGGTCTGGCTCGAGATTTAATGTTCTGAACCACGGGCTCTGCCAGAGTCCACACAGGGCTGGAAGCATAACAGGCAAAGTTAAGACGACATATTTACACATACGCCTTCTCTGCTTCCCAGTGCCTCGTCATTGCTCCAGGCAAAACCTGGAACGGCCTTAACAGCGACGTAATGGGAGCAGCAAAAACAACGACGCATATATATATACACACACACACACGTCACACTCAGACCAGAGTCAAAATGTGTAAATCTATAAAACGTGTGGCTAATTAGTTTAATGCCCACTGCAGCACAAAACGTTGTAAAAGATCGTTAATGTGTTTATAAAACGTCCGATTCATCTGCCAGGGCGCCTTGTTTCGGCTCACGGATGGGGCTTTGGGCGCTGACCGGAGACGCGCAGTGTTGAGCTCAACACCCCGGGCCAGGCGCAGGCAACTTCAAGTGCTCGGACATCTTCAAACACACACTCCCGCGTTTCTTGGCAACCTCCCCGTCTCCCTAACCAACGACGCCGGGGGGGGGGACAATTCACCCATTAATATTCTTTCGCTTTGATTTTAAGATAGGCAGGTGAGCCGCGACCCTACAGATTAATGGACGGGCCGCCAGCCCTCAATTTACCGCTTAGACCAAACGCAACGGAATCGCTTTTGCAAAATGTCTTTCCTCTAAATGTGCAAGCGTCTGGAAAAAGGTTGTGTCAAGATTTAAAAAAAAAAAGACCTGCGTTCAGCTAGCCTCGGCAGCATCACTGGCCAAAAACGTTCCGCCTTACCATGAAAACACACACATAAAAACGACGTTGTCTAGGTACAGCGCTTTAGATTTTCCGGACAATCGTAGAAAAAGGTGCATTTTCATAGTCGCAGAATTTATTTTTTTTTAAAGCATGGAAAAGAGCAAAATATTTCCGGGAACCGAAAGCGGCGGAAAACCCCCCTTCTGTGTCTGACATTACAACCCGGAGACGGGAGTGCGCGTCCCTCATCCCTCGGCCGCAGCTGCAATTGGAAAAAAAAACTACACGATTGAGACAGCGCACAAAAGTCACACAAAGAAACGGGCGTTAAGAGAAAATCCAGATCCAACACCAGCCGCGGCTGCGACCCAGTCCTGCCCTGCCTGGGGGGGGGGGGGGGTTTTAAATACGAGGAGATTTGCAGGAGGGAGGAAAAAAAAATGTGACGCGAAAAAGGACGTCGAGGGGCCTACAGCCGCCGGCCTTTCCTAGTCAGCCCGGGCCGAGGTCTCAGCCGCCCGCCCTCCGGAAAAGAAGCGGAAAAAAAAAACCCCGATCGTTATTTCCACCGCGTTTCTCTCCTCCGCTCGTCGCGGGTCCCTCACCTGGTCAGTTATGTTGAGTATTCCCATCTCCCGGACTCAATCAGGGCGAAGCTCCTTCATCAGGATGGGCTGGAGAGGTAACTGGCGGTAGTTTTATTATGATTATTACTGAGGAACAGGGTCGCTCGGTATCAGTGCGCTCGCTGTTGTTTATTGCTGGTAGACTGGAAGGGAGGGGGAGGAGGATGAGGAGGAGGACGGCTCGGGGGGGGGGGGGCACCGCCTACAGGAGCGGCGGCGCGCAACAGCGCCACCCCCTGGCGGGACCGAGCAGCGGCCGCTAAGGCCACCGCCGGCTCCGAGGCGCTCGGAAACGAGACCCTGGCTGCGCTGCGTGGGAGTAATTAATTACGCCTATAATGAAGGAGGGAGCGCTGGGGGACTTCACTCTGCTGCTGCGGCTAATTATAGCCCTTATTCGGAATACACAAACAGGCCAGGTCACACGATCCTAGGTTTTCTTTGGGCGGCGGTTTCAGAGACCCGTCCTGAAGAAACAATGTGGACCGATAGTTTGAACGGGGGGGGGGGGACAATTTAGAGGCTGATTCCACGCAGTTCAGACGTGCTCCCTGCCGGGCAGGCGGCAGCGGCGCAGGCGGAAAAGCCTGTCAGCGGCTCCCGACTGCACCCCTGTCCCAAGGCACAGTGCGTCACGTGTGCACAGTTCCGAATAAAAGCGAAACTGAGCGGTCTTGTGCCCAGGAAAGCGCTTTCGTTTATGCCAGGATCCCGGATTCACAATGCGAAAGTACCGAGGACAGACAAGGCGTGACTCTCTCTCTCTCTCATCATCTCCCCAGTCACCACATCCCAGCCCCGTTCAATCTCTCGGTGACGCAGCAGGAGCCAAGAACCTTGTACAAACCTACAAGACAGGTTGCAGGGTTTGGTTTTGGAGGCGTCCTTGCACCCCGGATGAGTGTGACAGAACTAAGCGCCGAGCTGTGCTGCGTGTGCAGGCTGGTCAGGCTCTGTGAGGAAGACTGAGGCAGCTGGTGCAAGCGGCCACCTTCATGAGATCTTATGTGTGAATAAACCTTGGGCGGCAGACCTGATAGACAATAACGAGTTCTGATTTATCGATATTCAGCTTTTTTTTACTGCAAACGACGAATATACACGATTGTTTATATATACTATTATCCATATTAATAATATTTTAGATAACTTTACAAAAAACAACGTAGAATATCCTGCGGTTTAAATATTTTAAATAAAGGTTTTAAAAATCCCACATGTTTCATGATACTGTTCTGCACTTGGTGTTTTTAAACTTTACATTTTTTCCCCCCAAGATAAGCAATTCGATCGCGGCTCGGGAAGGTTCAGAAAACTACCCATCCCAGAAGGCTTTATTCTCGCCCTCCCAACCGGATGTTGTCACGCTCTCGGTTTTACGCAACACCCATTCCAGGGGGTTGGCCTAGCAACTGTATGACGTAACCTCCAGTGACAGTGAGAGGCGACTGAGCCGGTATCTGGCGGAAGGTCGGGATTTGACGAAGAGGACGACGGACGCACAAAACAGAGAAAAAAGGGAAGAAGCAATCAAGATATCACAAAAATGACAACAAATCGCTGACAGGAACTTGATTTTTGGGTACTACATGAAGGTCACCTATTTTGGAAAGCAGCAGCCGCTATTTTTAAATGTTGGGTTAATCGATCGTGTCCTGGCTTCGTGATAGCGTATAGTTTGTAGTATTAGCTGCTCCGGAAAAAATAGTAAAACCGAGGGACCGTCCCGGGAGAGAAGAAAGGAGCCTCCTGGACTGCGGAGGGCTGCTTCCTGCCGTCGACGGGGCTCTTTCGGGGAAGGGGGGCATCCGAGGAGAAAGGAAACATTTCAGGGACCTGGCCATGGCCGTCGCGCGGCGGCTGCCCATGGGCGTGCGGACGTTCAGCGAGCTCCTCGAGATCGCCGCCCTGGGCACGAGCCGGTCCGCCAGCCGAGTGGGGTCCCGTGCCCGAGGAAAACAGCCAATCAGGTGAGAGAGAGAGAGAGCGAGCCCCGCTGCCACGAGCAAAACAAACGGCGTCAATGAGAGGGGCGCGTGGGTCCGCGTCCGAGACAAAGCGCGGATGCCGCGCGGGTGCTTGTAGACCAGGAGCAGGTCTGTGTGGTCTGACCCCGACCCGGCCGGCGTCCAGGTCTCTGGAGTGAGTATGTCCGGGGTCGGGGGGTTTCTCGGGAGCAGAACTCGGTCTCCCTTCTAACTTTGAGTCAGATTCCGAAGGGGTTACTGGGAGGAACGGGTCTAAATATCCACAGGCCACCCTGTCAGTTCAGCCCGGCGCAGTGCGGCTGGAAATGTTACACCAAGGCGCTCTCGTCTCATCCCTTCTGGCGTCTCATACACCCGAGAAACGCTTCAAAATAATATTTTGGGGAGGAAAAAAAAACATGTTGTTATGTCGGCTCCACTGCACCGCGTTTGATCTCTTTGGCCAAAACGTGGTGCACGGCTCGCAGTGTTGTTTCGAAGGGTTTAGTCTTCCGTGCCGAGCGAGGGAAGCCGGTCGTAGCGCGTTTGCGTGTTTTCTGCACTGAAACCGTGACACAGCGCGGAGGAATGCTGCCGTCCCGCGGCGCAGCCCGCCTCCACGCGCCGCGTGGCCGTGTGGACGTCTTGTTTCGCTCGGAGTTTTGACGGGCACCTGAGTGAAGTTCAGTCCAGTACTTCAGATCCGGACTCTAGCAGAATGAGGCTCCAGTCTCCTCGTTATGAAAGGCACATCAGTGTAAAGGGAGAACACAGCCCATGTAAACAAGTCGTTCAGCAACGGGGGGGAAAAAAAAAATGTTCTTTACACGAAGGGTTGTGGGTGAATGGACCGAACAACCTATTGATGCTGCAAATGTTGAATCCTTCCCATGAAGCTTCCTCCAGCCAACTAAAGAAAAAAGGCCCAAGTCAAGGATGTAAAATCGCTAGTCTGAGGAGAGGGGAAAACATCTTTTAGGGTTTGCATCTGAACAGTGGCTCCTGTCTCGGGGGGGGGGGTTGGCAGGGCTTCAGGCCAGACTGGCAGAGGGTGTCCCTCCAGACTGGTGCAGCGAGTGAGTGTTAGTGCAGACAGACAGAGGCTGCTGCCGACTGAGCGACGGAGAGCTTCAGGAGACCTTGACGTTAGACCTTGTATGACAGTGTGTCACATGCCTCCCATTCCCAGCAGCTGTAGCGGGAGCAGCGCGCGCGGGGGGGGGGGTCTCCTGAAAGACCTGTACCCCTGTGAACTGTGACCCCGGAAGGGGTCCCCAGCCACCCAAGCCTGTATATCCCCCCCCTGTGACCAGTGGATGGCCTTCATGGAATTAGGGTGGACGTTCTGTGTTCTCAGATAGAGTCCTTTTCACTTCGCAGTGTGGCTTTTCACCTGAGCTATGCCGGCGCAGCCTTGGGGCTTAAGATTCCTGTGGCACCGCTGAGGGCAGTGCCCGGCATCTCAGATATAGAATTCCGTACACTACAGGCCCGAGTCCTCGGATTGTGCCTCCCTTGTTGTCTGCGTAGTCAGAAAACAGGAGTCTTTACAGTGTTTTTTCAGTGGGTGGGTGTATTCTTTTTGGAAGCGGCCTCATCTGTTTCTTATTCACGTGAATGTTAAAAAAAGCCTTTCTCCTTAACCGAAAACAGCAGAACTTTTTTTTTTTTCAATTCAAAGCAAAAAACAAAACAACTGCTGTTGACTCGCGCAGTAAAATAAATGACATCTGCCGTGAGTGTGGGCGGATCTAAATCCCTTACAGGTTTTTTTTTAATTTGCAGCTGCTTCTGGCACTGTTGTGCGATTGTCCACGTTTTGGGCACGTTCCTGTTATCGGCGTGGTTTGTGGTGTGCCCTCTACCTGGTGAAACTCAAGTCGGTAGTATGGAGGTCGAATGTTACAGCTTTCTTGTCCTTGTGCTGAGCTCCAGACCCCAGTGTGTACGAGGCCTGAAGCGACTCTCCGCCTGGCGGTGCCGATCGGTGAGGTCGCTGCGCTGTTGCGTGTTTCGGGGGGGGGTGCGGACTTGGCACCCTCGGGGGTGCTCTGTGAATCAGGCCCGCGGTGCTGGCAGGTGCCTGCGGCAGGGTGGCAGGGTGGCAGGAAGGGGGCGCCGCAGGAGCTGGGTGACGCACGCTGGCTGTCGCCCGGAGCTGCTGGGGGCCGCCGACGTGTCATCATATCTGGTTTGTTTTTCCAGTGTTTGCTCACCGCTGGCGGAGCGCTCCCTTAAGCTTGGGAGCGGGAGGCTTGCAGTGCAGCTCAGCTTTTAGACAAACAGACAGCGCAGCTCCGCCGGTCAGGCCCAGCCCCAGCCCACCGGGCTTCTTTAAGCCCCCCGAACGTGGATAGCCCCAGGGCAGAGTTAGCTTTGCCTGTGCTTTCCTGCCCAGTGGGATAAATGGTGGCGTGAGCTGGCTGGATACTGTGGTACCAGTGTGGCTCCTCATCACAGTAGTGAGAACAGGGTGTTACTGGCCATTAGCTTTAACACTAAACATTTCTGCCCTTTATCCATTGACCTTGTTGCACAATAAAATAGCCTTCACTAGCCTCCCTATATTGTCTACTGTGAAGAGTTCTGCATGAGATTTTACATAATTTATACCCTAAAGTGCAATAGGTTTTAATCATTAATTACACGAGGTAGAGAAGCATCCTAACTCAATGCTTTTTTTTCCTATATTATTTTTTATATGTGAGAATGGGCAGACGGTTTGGTTTTTGTACTGAAAGTCGGCATCATTTTTTCTTGCGTGACCTGAGGCCTGAGATAACCGGAGTCGGTGGGCCTGAGTGGCAGGAAGGTGAAAGGTCAGGACGGAGGCAGCGAGTGCTTGCTGGGCTCTCTGATGAGCAGACGGGAACGCTGGCTGCTAGGGGAATGAGAGAATCCTATCGGCATCCGATACGGATGGCAGGCCGAGGGGGCAGTTGGCACTGCTGCCTTACGGGTCCAGGGGTCCTGGGTTCGATTCAGGCCCTGGAAACCGTCGGTGTGGAGTTTGTATTTTCTCCCTGTTTGCACTTCAGTTTCCTCCCAGCGACGTGGATGGTAGGATCGACTGGCGGCTCTAAATTCTCCCTCCCTGCCCTTCCTCCCCCCGTCCCGTGAGCAAGGGAGGGAGCTGGGCTCTGCCCTGCCCTGCCAGGAATGGGTCTAGTGCCCGTTCGTCCTCCGCTCAGATCTGAGTACAGATTGCGCAGACAGATCTAAAAAGAGAGATTACATTTCAGACCCAGTGCTGACAGGCCCCCAGGCCTGCCAGTATAAACATGATGCGTAGTTTATGACTGATTTTATGACCATTGCAACTACATGGATTTTTCCATGGTGTTTCCTTATTTGACGACGGGGTTGTGTGTCTGTGGCGGCAGCCTCCTGGCCAGTTTACCATTTCTGCTAGAGATGTCGCTCTCATTTGACCTTTCTGAAAGGACCGCTCAAACAGGGCTGCCCTGATCAAGCTCAAGTGAAGGGCTTCGGCGATGGAGGCCTCACAGCACTGTACAGGACTGGATCTCTTCCTAATCCTAATCTCGGCTCAGCATCCTGACCCTGGCATCGGCAGGAGTGGCACCAGAACCGTGGGAGCCTTCCTGTGAAATGCGCCTTGTCAGGTCCGGCTGCTTGCCCTTGGGCACTACCTCAGTGCCCTGGCTGCAGAACTGGCCCTAGACTGGGGACAAGAGCCCGCGGGTGTCCAGGAAGTCTTGGGGCCCAGCTGGGCAGCAGGCAGAGGAGTACCCTGCAACTCAAAACCCTGTCAGCCCCAGACAGTATCAGACGGTGATACTCCTGCTCACAGTCTGCTGATGATGATAATAATAATGATGATAAACTTTATTTTATATAGCGCCTTTAAAGGTGGCTTCTCAAAGCGCTTAGAGACATGATGTCTGGGCAACAGGATATCCTACCAACCCTAATCCTCACCTGTGCCTCTGCAAATGCTTTTTGTTTTCTAAAGTAGCCCTTTAAAACTCCCCATAATCCAGTAACTAACAATAACAGGGAGAAGAACTAAGGTCTGCCCCCCTAATGAGGAGTGTTTGACTAAGCCTGCCTTTGTGCTCATCTGTTACCGGGGCAGCTATTTCAAAACACACTCTGTGCAAACAGTCTGAGCCGCTGTGTCTTACGCAGTCTGTGAGCGAAGGGGTTATGCAACCAGCAGTGGAGCAACGTTACGCACTGGCATGTGGGCTCATTCATGCATTTACGCAGACACCCAGGCATGCGGGGATCACGGAGACAGTCCAGCTCCTCCGCAGCGCGGCTGCTCTGACACTGACCACGCTGACCAGTCTTTCGTGGCTGAAATGCTGAGTTTCAGTAACTTGCGCAGGGTGTTTCCCTTGGCTTACCAGCCTTTCGCAGTCTGGGCTGGGGTTACAAACCAGTGTCATCGGTCTGTCAGGTGCGCCCTGTTCCAGACCAGGGCAGTGGATAACGTGTCCGTGTCCTGCTGGCGAAGGGGGATCACAGAGCGATTGAGTCCTGCGGGGGACTGGATAGGAGCCGCCCCGCTGAGCTACATGAGAGATCGGTCATCGCCGATACTTCCGTGCTCTAGACGTCGAGGAGTGTCTCAAATCGCATTGAGGGTCAATATTTGCAAACCGCTTTTACTGCAGTAACAGCAGGAATCCCACTGTGTTTCGGAAGGGCTCTCAGGAAACATCAAAGCCGTTCCAGTCTAACATTTCCAGAGGTTTGTTATCTGACTATAGCTGTCTGTAGTCTTACTGTTACCATGATTCTGATGAGAGGGTTATTTTTTAACACTGCTTAAAAAAATAATCTCACCATTCATTAATAATGCCAATATAGAAGTCGGACTGATCATGATTAGAAGATATAATGTCGTGACGTTACATCACTTTGAAGCTCTTAAAATCCGGGGCAATGTTTTGCTTATAAACAACTTAAATTTCTCCTGATGTGGCTCAGAAATTTGACCTGGCTGCCACTCAAGGCGTCGTCACCTCTAGTTGTTTCTGTTATGTGTAAATTAGTTCCTGTGGAATTACTGGATGAATGAGAAGTGAACCCGTCGAAATCTTGCAGGTACCTGTCCTCCTGTGGGATCCTAATGACCCGGGCTCCCAGAATGCTTTGCTGCCTAGACTGGGACACGCCCATCCCTCACAGCCGGTCGTTCATCAACCTGAGCAACCCGCTGACCAACAAGAGGAAAGAGTACTCTGAGCGCAGGATACTGGGGTAAGGCCACCCGCCTCTGCTGGCTCAGGCTCGACTTTTCAGTTCCGTTAGACTTTCTTTTAACATGCACATGCTTTAACCATTATTTAAAGTACTTATCTGTGTTTTGGAACGAATCACTGCATGCCTAGTCACAAGCATAAAGCCACCGTAATGCCTCGTAAAAACCGGTCAAGCTACTTCTTCTAGTTCTAAATGAAAGTTGAAATTGGTCACGAGCATACAGCCACCCTGTATCTTCCTGTGGCACGTGGAGCGGAGGCACAGGCCTGCCAGACCGAGTCACTGGAGGTCTGAGCGAGGAACCCGATCATGTGGGTCATCCTTCAAGTTCCAATTACATTGTCGTGCCTTTGGCTTTCAGCATATCGGCTGCTGACCTTTGATCAGTAACCCAGGGCATCAGCAGACTAGATGGATGAGAACAGCCAAGGTGTCATTTATAACCAGGTCACTGAACAGCTGCCCAATAGGTCACAGTCTGTTTTCAGTGTGAACATGTTTGCAGACGTGTGTGCCACCTTTTCTAACTTGCCGCTTTGGTTAAAAGACAGATCCCAGATGATTTTGACATAATTTCCCCCAAAGTCTGAAGAAAATTGAGAGGGTGATTTTATGCTTTCGAGATAGAATTGGCTCTTTCTAGTTCTATGAGGAGTGTACAGTACGTCCCGGTACGTAACAGTGACACATACACGGTGTGCAGACTTCACCACCAGTGCAACCAAGGTAAGGAGGGGTCACTCTCCTTGCAACAGCATCTTGCTCTGACACACTCCTTGTTTTTAATATCTGAATATGTAGTTTTAGATTACAAAAGCATGCTGACTGATATCCGCTTCAGCAAAGTCAGTCAGAACTGCATTTTGATATTTAATTCCATGTATGTGCTTACAGACATTAAGACTCCTATTGTTTGTTCACTTCAGAGAAGAATCGTGTCCTCTCTTTCACCCCATTGCCAGCACAGCCCTTCAGTGAAGAGAAAGCAATCTTTGCTTGTTGGCAATGTGGTTGATGTGTTTGTGCCATGAGAATTAATCTTGTCCTTCTCTTTCTGGGCAGGTACTCTATGCAAGAGATGTATGATGTTGTGTCCAATGTAGATGACTACAAGCACTTTGTGCCCTGGTGCAAGAAGTCTTTAGTGGTTTTCAAGAGATCTGGTCATGCCAAGGCCCAGCTGGAGGTGGGCTTCCCCCCGATTGTCGAGAGATACACCTCCATGATCACCAACGTGCGCCCCCATCTCGTCAAGGTACCCTTGCTCTCTCGCATTGTCACAGACAACCAGCAGCACCCTGGACCAAACAGAGCTGTGATGATCTGTTCTCCAGGGCTCAGGGGAGGGAAGACGTTCTTAGCTTTTCATTCTGTTATCCACCCTGTATTTTCAAGAACAGTCCGGGTGCTCTTCGCATTAGAAGTTAAACGGGTGCCATCTTTTCTGATTCTTTAACATAAAAAGGTTTGCTGCCTTTCCATTGCCAGATATAGCTGTCAGCTTGAAGGGTAGGTCTTACCTCTGTCTGGCTCCCCAGGCGGTGTGCACTGATGGCAAGCTGTTCAACCACCTCGAGACGATGTGGCGCTTCAGCCCTGGCATCCCTGGATACCCCCGCACCTGCACTGTCGACTTTTCTGTGAGTGGCACCTTTGTTCCCCCCCTAGAGGCTGGGCAGACGGCATTAGTGGGCATACTGGCACAGAGAGGCGTTCAGAGCTTCAGTGCCACACCTTTGTCTTCTATTCCACCTGCTGTTGTCCAACCCATTTTCCCGGGAATCGCAGATAGCCCAGGGTCTTTTACGGCCACCAGAAGTTTGAGGAGGTCAGATCGCAGACTGTAGACTCCTCATGTCCTTCATCCTTGGCCCAGTCATACTTCCTAAAACACCTGTCGCACTTTTTCAGTTCAGCTTAAAACACCACCCCTTGCTTGGCTCTCATCGCTGCGAAACAGTTTTTGTAGTCTAGCAGAAACGAAAGTACTGTTTTCTGTGAAGGTTTTCTCTCCGCCCCCTGCAGATCTCCTTCGAGTTCCGCTCGCTGCTGCACTCCCAGCTGGCCACCGTGTTCTTCGACGAGGTGGTCAAGCAGATGGTGGCCGCCTTCGAGCGCCGGGCGCTGAAGCTGTACGGGCCCGAGACGCGCATCCCCCGAGAGCTCATGTTCCACGAGGTGCACCAGACGTGAGGCCGGGGGCAGCCACGACCCCCCCCAGCCTGATCTGTGCCACCAGACGCCCAGTCCCATCCCACACCCCATGCACACTGCTACTGATTACCGGGGGGGGCACAAGCCACAGAGTGCCCCCAGAGGAGCTCAGAGTGGGTGGAGCCGTTCCAGTCTTTACCATCGGCCTCCGGCGGCAGCGCGGCACACATCCACACCGTGTCCACACCACACGGACCAACAGTTCCGGCCACTTTTATGTGCGGGGTTCCCCACGGCTTTAGTGACCGGGGAGCCTTTGTACTTTTTACACCTACAGTAGCTCTAAGATAAGGAATATTGGGGGAGCCGTCACACCACTCCGTGCTGGAAGTGGTTGCGGTGGAACACAGGAAGCGCAGTGCTACGGCGGCGTGGAGGGAGGGTGCTTTGACCGGATTCATGGAGGTTCTGCGGGCCCCAGGGCCTCCGCAGTCTGCTGTTGGAGACCTTTCTTCCTCCAAATAATAAACACACATTCCTGCTGTTGAGTCATGTGTAGAGGATCTGCATGGCAAGCCGGTTGAATAGTTAGAGGTTTGCAGCGGCCCTGTGCCCTCTGCACGCTATCCTCGTAGATCGCTCCCAGGCTTAATCCCATACCGAGCTTCAAAACCAGGAATGCTGCTTCCTTGGGCAGATCCTGTTTTTTCCCCGATTCTCTAGTGCTTTCCACTTTTTTCTTCCCTTTTATTTTAGCTAGTGTATTATATTCAGAAGTTCTCCCATAAACACATGCAGTCAGACAAAGACGTGAAGAAATAGCTTTTTTTTTTACCCCAAAGAAGAGGATTGATTTTGATTCAGAACAAGTCATACAGAAGGTCATTTTCTTTCTATGACTTTTTTGTGCAGATCACAAAAATACAACTATTAAAAGTCTGCACATTTTTAATTGAAAGTGACCTTACTGTTTGAATATTGATGTAAAAACAGCAGTAAGAAGTTGCAGAAAAATTAGTGGTACGCCTTCGCTCTTTTAGGGCTACATTTTGGTGTTTTAAGGGTTCAGAAACATGGTAGGTGCCTTTTGAAGTTCAATATCAGTGAATGAGAAAGGTCAGCAGAGCACACGTTTCCAAGCATGCAGGACACTAGGATCGTTTTCAGTCCTCGTTTGTGTGTGTGTGCAAAGCCATATCTACAGTCAGCAGGCTCTGATTGAGATGGCCTGTGAAGGGGTCAGAGGACATACCCAGGCAACAGATCAGCAGACAGCTCTCGTCATTTCTTCCTGCTTTAGAAAAACAGGACCTCTGGGAATAATCTAGCAGGCCCAGTGCAGTGTGGTTCCCACTTTCAGATGCTACGCGTTATAATCCCGAAGTCTGCTCATTCCACTCCTGCCCGAGATTTATTTATTGCTCTTGCACACTTGCCATTAAACATGGAGTCACGGCTTTAACTTATACTCACAAAGACAGTTTGTTAGTTATGTGCAAAAAAAACTGATAAACAGATGCTCGTGCTCATGCTCGTCCCACAATTCCCTGCAGACGCTTCCGGGACGTGCAGGAACTGGAGCACATCGCAAAAAAGGTCCAGTACATTTCACGCACGAGAGTTCGGCTGAGGCATGGTAAAACCTGGAATGGCTGAAGCCGCCCTGAGAAGCGCTCACAAGGCATTTACCACATCTTTGAGGCAGCCATTCCCTTCCATTGAAAAACCTGTGGACTCTGTTGCAGTCGGGACAGCAGCACATAACGCGAATGTAGGAGCTTCCCACTTGTTCCTCACAGGCGGCAGCTGAGCAGCTTTCCACCTAGGTGCTGCTGGACAACTCCTGTCCTCGCGGGCTGCAGCGGCTCCTGGTTTCCATTCTGTCCGAGTTCTCCGTTACTGGATTGGGATGCGCGTTTATTGTAAGCGGACCAACACTGTTCTTCCAGGACTGAAGCAGCCGTGGGTTTAGCAGGGCCCAGCTCGAGCAGCCTGCCGTCCCGGCCCAGGAGAGCCACGGGGGCTTTCTTCTTTTCACTCCGGGCAAACTATCCCTCTCTTCATTGAGACCGTTATTGATCAGATTCCTCAGGGCCGATCCCATCTTTAGCCACCGATTGAAGAAACGTACAGAACGCATGGACTGCATTCTCCAGGAGCAGGGCAGGAGGGCACTGCCACTAGATGACAGGAGTTGTACCCCTGACAGTACTTGCAGTAGTTTTTTTCTGGGGGGGAATCTGTATGGAGTGAAATCTTCTCGGGTCTAGATAGAGTGGTAAAGGCTTTGTGATCCTATCCGGTATCCAGCCTGGCTGCACATGAGCAGCTGTGTATGGGAAATGCTATGGTCCTTTCAAGGCATTTCTAATTTCTTCTTTCAGGGCTGCCAGTTTTGGAAGAGTTTTCTGCCATAAAAGCTTGCCCTTCGCCTTCTCTTGCACTGACAAAAAAAAAACGAACCACAAGATTATTCATGAAGTCTCCGTTTTCTCGAAAAGGAAAAGGACACCGTGTTTGAACAGGTCACTCTGCTGCAACTGAAATAGTTTCCTTTAATAACTCGGGCACTAAACTAATCCGCCCGAGCCGTTCCTTTTATTTGTGCATTGTCATTTGGTACCATAGGTGCCTTCAGACCAAATATCTTTATTTTAAGAGATCAGCAGCATGGTGGTGACATCATCTGGAGATTGTCATCTACCTCTTGTAAGTGCATAATTAGAAAATGACTTGAACTGATTTAATGATCAGGTATCATTTCAAGTAAAAAGCAAAGGTAATCTAAAGTTTCAAAGTGGTTAACAGCAGCTCACTGGCTGCCCTGCTCATTTTCCATTAAGGCTGTCAGGCTGCTTTTCTGGAGTACTGGAAACAGGATTATGTTTCCTTTTGGCCAGGATCTGTGCTTTTTGTTTTGCATAGTTTTTGTTTCAAAGTGTCCGGGTTTCAGCAACTTTTGAAACGGACTGTCTCCACACCACATCTTACGTGTCCTAATATAAAGAAATGTGTTCAGCAACTTAGGTGTCCAGTTAAGCAACAAAGACCTCCAGTTCAAGAAACACACGTGCCCCTCCAAGACTGGCAACCCTGAATCAAGCATTTAAAAATGGGAAAAAAAAATTCAAGTTATATATGTAAGTACAAGGAACTGCTGAGTACTGTATATTTGTAATACTGTAATGATGGGAACTACTCTAAAAAAAGTGTGCTTATGTACACATGCTGCCTAGCTATAAATCTAGTTTGAAAGAGGATAAATAAATTATATATGAAATATAGGCTTAATTTTAATGTTTGTTTTAAGGAATGAAAGCATGATGTATAAGGAGACTGTGTGTTTTTAGAGAGAATTGTTGTACAGTATTAGTTCACATTAGGATGCAGTGGGAGCCAGTTCTGTTTTTTTGTACTGGAGCTTGATTAAGTGTGCCTGTGGCGCGGCAGGGTAGGTTATCAGACTGCAGGGAGCACATGGAAGAGCTCAGCATGGTCTGCATTTGGGGAATTCATTTCCAGCCCTGGTAAGAGCTGTGCGCCAGGGTGTTGCTTCTTACCAGACTCATATCTTTACACTCAGGGTATTAAAAGGTAAACCGTGTCCCCCGTCTGCCTTGTGGTCATTATCTTGGAGACTCTGCCTATCTCAAGTCTCAGCTCGGCCCCTGCGTCCTGCTTCCATTACAAACCCCTTGCACAGCAGCCTGGATCCAGGGAAAAACCATCTCTCTTCCAGCTAAACAATAACAGGCAGAAGAAATGCAAGGGACCTTCCTAACGTTATTTTCAGAGGAATTAGCATCTACGCTGTGTCTGCTAGAAAACAGTTACCGGCAGTAAACTTAAATCAGTCCTCGATATCTTCAGCACGTGGCTGGTGCCCATCAAGCTTTCACTCGTGTCAGGAATCCTGGAACAGCATACTCGAACCCGTAGGTAAAACTGAGTGGTGCACATTATCTAAACATTAAGGAATGATTTCCTTTTTTTTAAAAAAAAGTTTAACATTGAAGTCCTGTAACCTTCCTGAATAGCTGCACCTCATCTAGCGAAACCTTAAATTAAAAGTCATTTGGGTGCAGGCATGGATTTAGGTCAGCAGGTCTGGTTGTACCGAGCTATGGGCTCAACTGGGTTTCATGCCAGTGCCTCCTGTCACCGACGCAATGAAACTGAATCGGTTTCATGAGGCGTTCATGTTGTCACAAGCCACAGAAGACTCCCGCCGTGCCTGAAGGGTTCGGTTTCCCCCGCATTAATTGTGTTGCTACGCGGTTACCCTTCCCTGACAGGGTTCGCTCTTCCTCATAGCGTCATTCACTAAATACTGACGCAGGCCCCATCACTGTCAGACACATCTGGGCTGAAACCTTGCAGACGGTGCCAACCGTAATGCCCAATGGGATTTTTTTTTAAGTTTGTTGGTCAACAGAATAAAATTCTATTTGAAATAAAGTGCGTTCTGCCTCGGTCTTAATTTTTTTACACAGAAATGGATAAAGACAGTCTTATAATAATAATAATAAAAATATGAATGTGAGTAGTTTTAGTTTACGATATGGCCTGAATTCACAAAGATGCATAAAACTTTGACCTAGGTTCTTAGGAAAGCAAAAGCTAGTAAAAGTAGGACACTGACGCAAAAACCCCCAAAAAAGTTTTATGTGGCTACTAAAATCTGTAGCAGTGACATCCAGGCCATTTTTAAAAAGGTATGAACAGCTTAGGTATTATAAGATGCGCACATGTAGTAATAGCAGTGAGGAAAGACACCACAGACATTGCTGAATGTTAAGGCCCCACAATGGTGAGCTGCTGCTGGTGCCTGATCGTCCTGCTTTGGCTACGAATCGAGAGAAATGTCAAACAGTTCAAAGCAATAGTTTGAGAAAAATGCTCGCTCCTCGGTGGCTTCATAAGATGCATCATCTTAAGTTTTACCAGCAACTGATCATACTTGAAAACCGGGCAGCTAGAAATGAGACAAGTCCCCAGTGTCACACACCTGGGTCTCCCGAGGCAGGCGTTAAAAAGCGTCCGCCGGCTCTCGGAACAGCAAATAAAGTTAGAAAAAGGAGCGATAACAGTGTGGAAAATCTTGAAAATCAAAATTTCCTTTCCAGCCATCTTGGGGGGCTTCAACTTTCCCAAAGGCACAGGGGAGGGCGACTTGGTCCTGCCCTGTCCAGATGGCAATAAAACCAGCTGCCCAGGGTGACCTGAGCGGCTCTGCAGCGGGGCCCGAGCAGGGCTGGCCCGGGCACAGTGGAAAGAACGTGGAGCAGCTGGGGGCCTGCTGACGCACCGGCCAGGACACGGCCCTGTTAGGAAGCACGAGGAGGGCCAAACCTGAGCAGAGCAGAGGCATCTGGGACACCTATTTATAACAGCAGGGAGGCAGACAGCCCCCCAAAATAGCCCAGCCCTGCGCCTACATACTCATACGGCCAGTCTCTCCTAGCGCAGTGTCCTCCTCATTAATCTGCTCCTGGAGAGCTGTTAATCATACACAAAACATGTTCCAATGACGAAGAAACATTTACGATGTCTCATAGCTAGTATTTAAGCTTGGGAGTTTGAAAACAGAGTGCTACCAAGCCTTTATTAGGGACACAGTTTATAACTTGGGGCGAATTTAAGAACCACGGGACAAAAACTGCTGATAGAGAAGGCGTGCTTTTAAGCACCCGCTACATCTCTAAGCTCATTATTTTTTTAGAAAGTCTAGTTGTTCCATGTTCACAGCGTAACGGTCTAAATTAAGATGAATAACTGTTTTTATTTAATATCGCCTTATCTGAAGTGCTTCTTGGTGCATTATTAAATCATCATTTTTAATAACCGACAGACCACAGCAGGGTCACAGAAGTTCTCAGCTGAACTAAGTGAACATCCGAGTTGCAAGAAGTGTAATCTAAACTTTTGACGTCATCTAAACAGCCCAGGGGTAAGGCAGTCAGCACAGCTGCCTCACAAAGTCTGGGTCAGGGAAACTTGGAATCAAACTTGGAGTACCTGTCTGTGTGGAGCCTGTGTGTTCTCTCAAGTTTTCACAAGGTGCTCCAACTTCCTCACCCCTACCATAGACCTGCAGGCGAAGTGTTGATCAGCTCTTCCAGGCTCCTTCTCCTCTGGGGGGTTTCTCATTGAGGTGTCTGGGGTGTCACTTTAGAACATCAGCATCAAGAGCTGAGGAAAAGGTCTAAAATAAGGCTAAGCTAAATAAAAACACCCTTAACTGGTACTAAGATTTTAAGCAAAGAAAACCTGCTGGATGAGAACATTGAGGACAAGAGTTGGGCTCCCAGTTTTATGCAGTGCCTTGTCTAGCCTGCGTATTTATTCCTTTTTTACAATTTTAGCTCAAAGCTAAAATCACTGTGCACTAAAATACTTTTAAATGTGACCTAACTCGCAGCAATGGGGGAAGACTGGGCTTGAAAGCCCTGTTCCATAATGCTATAGTCACATTCTTGAACAGAACACGCCTATTGGCTACAGCCCCACAGTTTATAAAGGCAGTTTTCAAAGATCAGTGAGCAACGACCCCAAAAACACATTCCAACAGTACTAGTCAAGTGCGTAGTCAGTCCTATCAAGTCATGGAGAGTCTAACAGTAACAAAAGACGGTATCAAGAGAGATCCTTGGCAGGTCTGAAACCTTTGAACTACTAAAGGACGAAAAGAGTAAAAACCAGGGTATTTATAGAACCTATCACAACATGGGACACAGAGTAGGCACGGACTGCTACAGCACAGCCCAAAAACATGTGACAGCAGCCCTGCAAAGAGGAGCATGACATCCGAGACCATCACATAACACTACAGAGGAACAGACGCACACACCACCCGGAGTTTCCAACACGGGGATATTCCCACCCTCCCAATAAACAGGACTGCAGCCTCCGATGGCTTCAAATGTCGCACTTTCGGTTTTAGTGGCTACATTCCATTACAACATCCCTGTGGATTACCCCCCTCCTAACACACACTATCTACACCTCCCGAGAGAGCTCAGTCAGGCAGGACTTGGGTTCACTACGGACAGGCAGAATTCACATTCCCAGCAGTGCACACAAAGCAGCAGGGTCTCCGGAGGTGAAGGCGTTTGCTCTGCCTTTTCAGACAAAGTCCCCATTCCTTCAATCAATAATAATTGCTTACACTTATATAGCGCTTTCCTGGACACTCCACTCAAAGCACTTTACAGGTAATGGGGATCCCCTCCACCCCCACCGGTGTGCAGCCCCACCTGGATGATGCAATGGCAACCATCCTGGCCAAATTTCAACTCACACCAGCTCTCAGTAGGGAGGAGAACAGTGATGGAGCCAGTTCAGAGATGGGGATTATTAGGAGGCCATGATTAGGAAGGGCCAATGGGAAATTTGGTCAGGATTAAAAATAAGGCAATTTATTTAGGATTGGTCAGGGCGCCAGGATAACGCCCCTACTCTTTTAGAGAAACGCCCTGGGATTTTTAATGATCAGAGTCAGGAGCTCGGTTCAAGTCCCATCTGAAGGATGGCACCTTTTTACAGTATAGTGTCCCCGTCACTATATTGGGGCATTAGGACCCACACAGAGCACAGGGTGAGCGCCCCCTGCTGGCCCCACTAACACCTCTTCCAGCAGCAACCTAAGCTTTTCCCAGGAGGTCTCTCATCCAGGTACTGACCAGGCTCACACCTGCTGAGCTCCAATGGGTTGCCAGTTGTGAGCTGCAGGGTGATATGGCTGCTGGCTAATGGGTTAGAAGGCAGAGCATGATCAGCCCTGCATATTTTTTTACTTTCCCCATATTTCCACAACCTCTATGAAACTCTGGTTATTTAAACATTTCTATGAGGTGTTCTAATGACTGATCAACACTGTCAAGGTGAGCTTAGTTCCATTAATAACCAGAAAAATCAGATAGAAGTTATATTCATACATAACCCTCTCAGTCCTTGTTCAAGTAAACTGGTCTAGGCAAAACTGCCTGTTCAGAGCAGCTCCTGACTACTACACAGCAGGTAGCTGCAATTACAACCCGTAGAACTTACAAAAACTATTATATGCCTGTGTACAGGCGAGTATAATTAGAGGTCTCCCATTTTCCATATTCTTTTTTTTTTTTATAAGTCTACCGGCCTCAAAAGTTAGTCATCGAGTCATGTAAGTCATGAACATCACAGAAACTGCGATGTATCTTAAGCTGGCTCTAACAAAGGCCTGCTTTACTCTGTGAAAACTACTGCACACTTACAACCGTTCACACCAGTCGCCCTCCGAGAATGCAGCGCTTTCTACATCTTGTGCTCCTGGTGTAAAAGCAAACAAAATCTCAGCAGAACAAACACAAAAGAGTCTGTAAAAGCCAAGAAACTAGAACACGCAGCATGACGAATAAGGAATTCTGAACAGAAAACAAGGAGACGTACTTTGTTAATAAAAACATTTATTTGTTTTTCCTTTTGTCCCTCTTCCCCCCCCCCCCACCCCACCCTTCCGAGTTCGTTTTTCCTTCCTGTTAATTGAACGGTTTGTTTTGGTAATTCCTATTCAGAATAACCTGAGGTGTGAGGGGCCGACACGCGTGGAGAGAAACGGGACACTCACTCACACGACACACCACTCCGAGCAGAGCCTCTCCACGCAGCTTTACAGAAACGACCGGAAAAAAAACAGGGATTCAGACAACAGGGGATTAAAACAAAACAAAAACAAAAAAAAATCAAGCAAAATTAAAACACAGAGGAGGAAGAGAAGCCAGAGTGCGCAGGAGGAAGGAGTGCATGTGATCTGTCAACCAGAGACAGGTGATGAACCGCGCACCCGGCTCCTCTCCCCAGACTTGTGAACAATCTTACACCGGAGCGGAAGTGCTGTGCCCGGGGCGGGGAAGAGCCGTTCCCTACCAGGATACCACCGGCTGCACAGCCCGCCAGCTGTCCTGCGGCTCTCTCTATGGGAGAGAAAGGCCACAGGACGACAATGTACTGCCGCTCGGCAGTACGTGGGACGGAGAACAAAGAGCGGACAAAAGCGTACACCTTAACATTTCCGGGGAAAGAAAAAAAAGCTTGATTTGAAGGTGCTTTATGCAAGCTGGAACAAAAATAAATCTCTTCACAGATTCAAAGAAAAGATGAGAATCCAAGCCCCGTGGCATACACTACCATTAACTACTGTACAATAAAGAAAACACCCTTGAAATAAAGGTGGGACTCTAACGTTACCAGTCCCCAAAAAAGGCTTCCACCTTTATGAAAATCTAGCATTGCTAACTGGATTCCTCAAGACTGGCAATCCCCAATTTACTGATAAGGCTTCAGTAGGGGTTAACCAAACCAAACAGCTGATTAAAACTAACAGGTAACTACCAATAATAATTTAATGAATTAATGAACACAAAGTCTTACCATATAAGCTGATTTAATACATATATGGCTGAATAGCACTTAAATATCACTAAACCAAATCAAGTTTACTTTACAAATCATGTCATGGCCTAATGCCAAGTGCCTGTTTGGAAGTAGCACTGGCCTAAAAAAAAAAACGCCAGCACATTAAATGTCAAGTGCTTAAGGGTTTTTAAATAAGAGATTCTTTTAAATAAGTTACTATGGGGAAAAAACACTCATGCATAAGATTGTTCACAAGTATATAAAAAAAATTAACCCCCCCGCCCCCAATAGCTCAGTAACGCGAAATCCACCTCAGGGCATTTCCAGCTCCTCACCCCAAGATAAACATAACTTATTTCTCCTACAGCCCTCTTCAAATTAACCGACTGAAAAGGTACACAAGATATGAAATATAATACAATGTCCTTCAGGTTATTCTGACCAGGCGAGACAAGGAAAACACCAGCAGTGAAGGAGAGGGAGACGAAGATTTCACAGACGGCTTAGTGGAGTTTGGATAGTGATCAGTTTTAAAGGGACAGTTGCCTCTTAACAGACCTGTTTCACAGATGAAGAGCCTGGAGGCCTGACTGCACTCTGTAATGCTCGACTAGAAGGACTACTCTTTACGCTGCATACTGGAGTGTTCTATGGCCAAGGGAAGACATTGACATCCCATTCAATTCTTCTGCCGGCGCTCCACTGAGTGCAGTGCCACAGCCTGTCGTGGCGTTTCCCATCATTACGGACTGGCCAGAACCGAGTCCAGGCTACCAGACTGCCTGCATCCTGGATTAGGGGAATCTACTTGGGAGGTCTCCCTCCTCGAAGCCAAGGCAGATCCGAGATGGCTTGGAGCTGCAGCATGAGAAGACCAGGCCAGTTTTTTTTTGTTGTTTTGCGTTTCTTTCCTCCTTCACCACAGCTTCGAAGAACGATACGGATATAAATCATGTCTTCATGATTAAGGGAAATGCTGTGAAAGAGGAGCAGCCCCAGTGGCAGGGGGTCGAAATCAAGCCGTGCCTCCTCCCCCCCCAAGCACAGGTACTGTGCAGCACAGGCGGTTGCTCACTCAAGGCAACGAGACATACCAAAACACCACACGGTCTTCGAAGGTGATGGAGGAAAGACAAAGGAGATAAATGGCTGTACAAACCAGCAAGATCAGCACTTCTGATCTGATCTCTGAAACTACAAAAAAAACTGTAGTTTCTGAACGGTTCTATTCTTGCTCTAATGGAGTGCTTTGGCTTCAAGGGAAAGACCTCCTCCTACTCTGCACACTCCGGACCTCCTCCCCGGCGCCACAGCAAGAAAGGCAGGGGAATCTGCAACCATCATGACCTTCCGATCCATTCCACACCGTCGCTGGCCTCTGAAGAGCCTGCCTCCGTCGCGCAGTCAGTCGGGTCAGTTAAATAAGCTCGCGGAGCATGCTGCTTTTCCAGGGCTCGGCGATCGGGATGGAATGTGCTCCGGAAGCCACGGTCTGGAGCGCACCGAAGAGACGGACCCGTTCCATCGCAACTCAGCCGAGGCGGGCAAGGCTGCTTGAAACTCTGCACGTGGTCAATGTTAAAGCGGATCACATTTTAAAATGAAATTGTCAGTTTCACAATAGGATGATGGAGGCCGGTGGGGGGGGGGGTGTCTATTATATAAGGGGTTGGTGTATTTGTATGGGGGGGGGGGGGGGGGGGGGGACTCTGCATACGGGCAGACAGAATCCCCTTCCCTTCGAAACGGACGAATTTACGGCTCAAGACAAAAAAAAAATAAGACTGGGATACTGATCGTTTTGGAATACCTAAGCGGTCTACGGAAGGCCCTTCTTTTACTTCTGTTTTAAAAGCGTACTGTCTCTTTAATCCCCGGGGTGTCTCTCCTTGGGTCATCCTGGTTACCCAGATTTGGAGCTCACCAGCGACATCAGACCGTCGGTGCTCATGCTCTTGGGGCGCTCCAGGGGGAACCCCAGTGCCCTGCTCCAGATCAGCTGGGAGAGGACCCCAAGGGCACGGGACACCCCAAAAAGCACAGTGTAGTAATTCATCTCTGTCATCCCATAGTACTGCAAGAGAAAGACATTTAAAAAAATACTTTCAACACACCAGTTTCTCCAACAAGGTTCAATCACAGCCTTGAGATGTTCACTTTACTTTCTGAAGTACCTTTAAACCAGTAAAGGAACCCGTCACCTGTATTTCAGACCCTTCATTACTGTCCCCATTGAGAGCACAACATTTTTACGGCCTGTGAAGGCAGCACCCGGAGCCCCAGAAACCCCGTCCCCCACACTGACCTGCAGCAGGACCCCGCTGTGGGCGTCCACGTTGGGCCAGGGGTTCTTGGCCTTGCCCTGCTCCAGCAGGACGTTGGGCACGATTTTGTAGAGCTGGGCCACCAGTTTGAACATGGGGTCATTGGGGAGGTGCTTCAGGGCGAACTCGCGCTGGCAGGTGTAGCGGGGGTCCGTCTTCCTCAGGACAGCATGGCCGTATCCCGGGACAACCTGGGCATCAGAGTGAGGGAGCGGGGAATCGGAACACAGGCTTGTTATTTCAGTCTGCAGGGCCTGCTTCCTTCCCCTTGTGAGCTCTCGAGTAACTCAGCGCAAGCACAGATGAGCAGCACCTGTATGATCAGCAGAGCTGCCTGTGTGAGATTGTGCTCTACCCCGAATAAAGAAAAAGATCCTGTAAAAAAAAAAAACCTTTTTGGATACAGTGATGAGGGTCTTACACATACACCTTAACACCAAACTTCCACTCCCCCCTTACAGCAGTGGGAAAAACCTAGGTCGTTTCCGGTTGGTTGGGTATGCTCATTAACAACCAAATTTAGATGAGCACTAAGGAAGCTTAGGACACCAACAATTAAACATCTGTAGCATCTAAAGGATCTGGTTGGTTAATTAGTAGCAGTTAATGTATTTCCCAGTCTTCCACTCACAGGGGCCGGTGAAGGGAAGGGTTATGCTCTGCACTTTGTTGTGCTGTGGGTTTGAGACTCCTCTCCAGGACGAGACGGTTTCCCCGATTGCCCCAGTACCACTCATCCATATAAACGGGGGCATCTTTACAGTTGACCAGTGTCCCAGTCGGGGGTAAATAGTGCACCACAGAATAGTGCTACAGAACTCAGTGGACTACTCATTAAGTTTTTCAAGAACAGCAAACCACATCCCGCTGGATTCCAAGTTTCACTGCTCACTGCATGCATGGCTCACCCATTATCTCACCACCACATTTAAAAAAAGCACGGCTGGGACTACGTGCCCAGCAGGCAACTGAACCGCTAGCCCTCTCCATCCACGGCCTCGCCACTCTCTTACCCGGCCAGACTTGAGCGTGTTCCAGATGTAGTCTCTGAGCTTCTCGTCCGACACCTCTCCTCCCAGCTCCTTCTGTAGCTGGGTCAGCCACACCAGCACCTCCTGCAGGGCACAGAGGGAAATGCAGGTGGTCATGAAGCCGAGGGCCTCAGTAAAACTAAACTGCCTAAAGTGAGACAAATCTATATCACTCCTAATTGTGCCACTTGTCTGGAAATACAGATACAAATAAACCTTAGTATTATTTGTAATGTTTTGAATTTTTGTTTATTTTTAACTAAATACCTCCCTATCAAATGCTTTTCGTAGTCACTGCATCTTCACTAGAGACCAATTTTGAAAAAACTTACCACCCTAAGTGTGGGATGTTTTTTAGCGTTAACTATAATCCTTTAAAATATTGCAGCTGTGCGTATGGTACACTATAAAAAATTCTGTCCTGCTGTGAAGAAGACTCGTCAGGATATCTTGTTCAATAACTTGAAAAACAGAAGTGACCAATTCTACAGTTTCACCTTGAGCATTTGATACATATGAATTTTGCAAGAAGAAATAAAACTAACTTTCTCAAAGACATTCTCACATAAATGAAAGTTATTCCTTTTGTCATCGCTTCCCCTCGTGATCAATTAGCCATTTTTATCGTCGGACGTCCTCCGCATTTTTAACATCACGTCAGCCGACTATGTTGCCAGGGCTGGGTTTCCTTTTAGAGTTTTTCCCTCTTCCCAGTTTAACTAGCAAAAGGCAAGTTTAAAGGGATGCCACATGGAATATATACCTGCACAAACCAAGCATGTTGGTTTTCCATTCACTGCCTTTCTTTTTCTAAGGAAAAAGAATTTCTCCGTCTGTGCTGAGGTTCACTGCTTTGAGCCCGTGTGCTTTCTCACCTGGACGTAATACGATCAGCTGCGATTGCTACATGACGGGGCTAAAACCCATCAGCCCCAGCCTGCCCGAAAATGATTCCAATACTACTCCAATAATTTCTACGGCTTTCAATCTGCCAGACCAAACTTCTCTGTCCGACATTTGTAATTCTAGATTTGTAAAGCACTCCTATCGACTCATTTTCCTTAACGGTCAAAAACGGAGCAGTGCAGACCCTACTCCAACAGGCTCTGAAACCCTCACGGTTTTAAGGCGGTATAATCTCTTCTTTAAAAAGGAAGTCTGCCTCCGCTCCCCGGGAGCCACTGACCTGGTTGGCGAGTCCGTGGAGAGGCCCGGCCAGCCCGTTCATGGCGGCGCTGAAGGAGAGGTAGGGGTCAGAGAGCGCGCTGCCCACCAGGTGGCTGGTATGGGCACTGACGTTCCCACCCTCGTGATCACTGCGCAGACAGAAAGGGAGAGAGGGCCGGACGACAAGGTTACGACAGGTGACTAAGAACGCAGATCACCATGAGTGGCTATCCAATCACATATCCCCCTTTGGACAGTTAGCAGACAACTCATCCAGAGAGCTACTCCAACTCTTTCTTGAGAGAAGCCAGCTAGTAGAAGAGGATACCCAGGGTTCCCAGATATCAGACT
This sequence comes from Atractosteus spatula, assembly GCF_055471065.1. Classification (NCBI taxonomy): domain Eukaryota; kingdom Metazoa; phylum Chordata; class Actinopteri; order Semionotiformes; family Lepisosteidae; genus Atractosteus; species Atractosteus spatula. Next base: position 63,833,645 of record NC_142706.1, on the reverse strand, counting down.
CCTACAATCCTTGGTGTAAAGATGTGCTTCCCATTTCTGTTTAAATGCCCTTGCTCAGTTTCCCTGTGTCCGCTGGTTGGTGCTTCCTGGGATTGTGAATTAAGTCCAGTGGGCTGACTTTGCCAATGCACAAGAGAGGGACAAGGATGGACATAACACTCCCACTACCCCACACTGGGAACCATTTCAGATTTCACAAGCTGTAGTGCTCCTGAAAGCAAGGCAATACTATTGACACTGTACCACCATGAAAAAAATCATACACAAATTTGAAAAGTATGGCCTGCACAAGTTATCACATATGGACTTTTCTTTATTTTGATTAAGCCCTGCACTTGTGCTGCTATATTAAATTGTAAATGTGCTTTTAATAGAGCATGTTCACTTACTGTGCTCTACAATGTCCACTAGGGGGCAGTCCATACCAATATACACAGAGCTTTGAGCGCCGATTTAGAGAACTTGATGGCAAAAAAAACCTCCTAGATAATCACATTACTGGCTTTTGAGTGTTGCTATACAGACACAAAAGCAGAAATATACTTAAATTACACAGAATTTAAGTCCATAACTTTCGCTGCTAAATGCATAGCCCATGTCACACTCATTTAAATTCAGTAAATGAATACAAGTGCCTTTGCACTATTATTGACTGTAAATTAATAATTCAGTACACTTATAGAGCATTTTCATGGACACTCCACTCAAAAGTGCTTTACAGGTAATGAGGACTCCCGTCCACCACTACCAATGCCTCCAGTATGGAGACAAGGTATTTGAAGGCAACAACAATTCAAAAAAACACATTTTTTTAAGAATGGTAAAGGAGCTTTAATGTAGAAAGCACCATCTTGACATTTTTTTTTTAGAAGAGTCTTATTCTGAGTATTTAAAACTGGGGAAGTGTCTTGTGTTGCAGAACAAAAACAAGTTGAACACAGTGATCAGGACTGGTGGCAAAACCACTGGTGCGTCCTTGGACTCAAAAACATGTCTACCAGAGTGACATTAACACCGCACATAAGATCTTTGATACCTCCTCTCACCCAAAAGCATTCAATTGGTGAATGATGAAAAACTCATTTACACGTAAGGAATTGATGATCTGTGTTTAGGCTCTTTACAAGCTAACTGTTTGTTTAATATTACGGGGCGGGAAGAGTTCTGATTAAGCCGTGATGTTGAATGCTGTTTTATACCATCGTTGTATCATTGTCGTATATAAAAATTGTCATCATGATTATGAGCTCTTTATCTGTAAGAAATTCCCTAAAGGACAATAGAGGTTAATTAATTCATCATTCATTTACCTTCCTCGCCCACCAATATTTAAAAGCAGTAAATAAACATGGATTTCCGCAAATGTTATGCTTAGGACTACACATTTCTGCAGTTAGCAGTCCTATGTGTAACTACCCCTGGTCAAAAAAAAAAGTTAGATATTTATAGTTAGAAAGATTTGGCCATAGTTTAAGTATCTACTGCGTTTTTAAGGCTCCGTACAGATTATATTTCAGCGTGCAAAGTCATGGGAATCAACCAAATGCACTGCCTGTCACTGCAGCTGCAGCTTCCGTCGTATTTGCAGCTCGAGATGATTGACAGCTGCCTAGTGGTTCCTTTTGGCATTTTTTGTAAGCTTTACCTTTGAACAACCAAGTATTTCTTACTGGGAAACATGGATTCAATTTATCTCCCTACAGGGACCTGATTCTAGTTTATGAGAAAATATACAGCGATATCTATGTGTAGACCTTTTTGTTGTTTGTTGTGTTTCTTATCAGACGACTGTATGGCCCCCCATTCCTGCTGGCATAGTGTAAATAGTTAATTTTATATATACACAATGTGGCAGAAACGTAAGATGAAGGCAAATGTTTATTCTGCTGTTTTGGTTATGTTGTTTGTAAACCCTTTCATCGCTAAATAAGTTTAAAAAAAAGTACTTCTGATGAATGAATCGAGAAATCACATCCCCCCCGCCCCGATCCCAACACCTCTCTCTTCGCCTGGCACACCAACGTTATAAATGCCGAAGTGCTGGGTGGTTTCTGACCATGTGCCCCGAAAGGTGACCACCCCCTATGGTAATGTCTGCTCTGACCGCACTCCCCTTGCGGGGCGCCCAGCAACGCCGAGGCGGCTGACCTGTGGATGGTGAGGTACAGCCTCATGAGCTCGGTGAACTGCTGGTCGCTGTAGCCCAGCATGTTGGTGAAGTTGTGGGACCAGTCCAGGCTGGAGTCGATGGCACCGATGCTGCTGCCCTCCCGGTACAGGTTGCGGTAGATCTTGGCTGCCACGCAGGGCAGCTTGGCAATCAGATCCATGGAGTCCTCATAGATGAACTGCCAGAGGCAGAGAAAGAGTGAGAGAGGAGTCAGCATGGACCATCACAGACACCACTGACCACAGCAATGACCTAGAGTAGAGACCTGCGACAAATTTAACACGGGAAAATTCTTTTAATTTAAGCTTTTACCTGGTGTAAAGCCACAATGAGGTATGGGATAGGGGGTGATGGTGACAATTCTGTTTGTAGTTTATCCTCAAGTTAAAGCCCAGCCATGTACCACTCATGCCTTCTCACTTACAAATGAATATTCAACTGCCCACTCCAGTATGAACAGAGACACCTATATCCCGTTACAAATGCGCCAGCTAAATTACACAGCACACATCCCTAATATGACCACTGCAATCAGAGAAAATGACAGCATAATAGTAGGCGATGTGTTAAGCAGTTCCTGTTAAAACCTGACTTCCCTTTGACTTCAAAGGCATGGGGGTCAGCAAAAATAATGATGTATTGTGGCCAACTTCATGCCACAAACACATCTCCCTGCCTTAAACCTACACTCTAATACAGTGATCACACAGCTATGTACAGTAACAACACTTTTCTTATGAACTGGAATCTCCTGAATTATTTGGCAAGATTTTAAATACATTCTAGAGCTGTAATAACCACAAAGAAAAACCAACAGGGACCCATTTGCAGCTTAATGAGATTTTCGTGTCTTCTATATTGAGTTAAAGGCGTTACATGTCATACAGGCAAGAAAACAGAACCTAAAATGTAAAACAGCCAGCTCATCGACAACAACAAAGACCACAGCTTCAAACCTGATGGGAAAGTACTGTTCACACAGTTTCACTTTGGGATCAACACGTCTGAGCTGCCTACTGATAAAGTACTATGGTCAGAAATCACTTCCCTTCTGCTGAAATGTCACCTTGTCATCACTGCAGGTGACCTTCCCCTCATGCCTTATTTATCTTTATGACATGAGTGATAAGCAGACCCAAATCCCTGACCTCTCATGCCCTGTAAGGTAAGTCTACAGCAGGCCAAGTGCAGGATGGGAAAGCCGGAGAACTGTACGGCTGCCCATGATGGGGAGCTAACCTAAACCCTCACTAACCTAACCTGTACTGCCATCTCAGTTCATTTGCAAGGTCTGTTCTCATAGCACACTAGCTTTTAATTATGCAATTTAACTTATGGCTAATCCAACCAAACTCTGTTTAACCTTTTCCAGGTTAACATTAATGTGTTAAAGAAGGTGTTTGATTTAACCAATAAATCTTGCTGGACAGTTGCTAAGGTTTCTAAAGATTCCTGAAAACATGAGAAGAGTCTCATTTTTGCCAACTCTGTTGGCAGGAAACACCAACACTTTAAAGAGACATCGAGGCCAGGTCATATGTACAATGCAGCAGACATGGGAGTGCTGTGCTCGCAGCACCATTTCGTATTCTGACGAAAGGCATAGCTCTTGTGCCTCTATATTAAAAGCTGCCGACTCTGATAAAACATGGCCACTAAAAGAAGCACAGATGATTGCTTATGGACAGCCTTGTATCCAAGCAACGTTCTTGAAGTCGGACATTTCCTTCATAACAAGACACCCGTACAGCCATGATCCTGAGATCTCCGATCCTTGAGGACATCTGGTAATCCAAGCAAAGCCGTCCTCTAAAACCTACGGGCGAGTATCGCCAAGGAAAAGAACACCCAGTTGGCTAACACTGCGAGCCACAGCTTGAGAGGGCTCGGGCACAAGGTCATGTGTAACCCTCCCCGATGAGGTGAAAGCGCCCAGCCCCGCCTCACCTCCCAGTACTTGGCCTTGTTGACTCCTTCAGAGTAGGCCCTGGCGAAGCTGCTTTCGCTGTTGAGTGCGGTGATGGCAGCACTGAACTGAGACATGGGGTGCAGGTTGGTGGGGAAGTTGTCCAGCATGGTGACCACATGGGAAGGCAGGGCAGCTCTCTTCGCCCACTCTTTTGACACCCAGCTCACCTGCGAAAGCAACGCATGTCCTGTGAAGCAGTATTACTACAAATCCCTCACAGTAACTGGCTTGACTATGTCAATAGCAATAAGATGCTGAAACGCTCAAAAGGCCTCAAGCCCTGTTGATCACAAGAACCGGATGTGTGAGGGGACTGAATTGTGTACAGCAGGATTATTTGCCTTGAGCTGCTTTTGGAATAAAAGAACCCCAACACACCCACAGTCTGCACTTTCTACAGAGTGATTCAAAAAGAAAACATAGCGGATTCTTGGTTCCAACACATCTGGTTTTATTACACTCCGTCTTGCACCCTGTCCTTCCGATACGGGCTCTGCTGTTGTGACCCCAGGAACAAACGCCGTTTTGATAAGGGGTGGACGATTTTGTTATAGACCTCCCCACCCAAAGCAATGAGAAAATCTGCAGCACGCTGACTGTCCAGGTTCGGGACAGCAGACCTGTGCTCTGTGTCGTGCAGCTCTCTTACCTGCTCCTGTGTGGGCACCTGTCCGGTAACCAGCAGCCAGAACAGTCCCTCAGGCAGAGGCTCGTCTCCCCCTGGAGCTTTGGGAAGCAGCTCCTGGCACTCTGGGATGCTGTAGCCACGGAAACGGATCCCCTAGCGACAAGAGAGAGAACAAAGAAAGAGTTGAAATGCGTTAAGTTGACCTTTTACAATATTTCTAGCTGAAGGATTTATACTCCTTCACTGGAAAAGCCTACTGCATAGTAGGGTCTACATTTCCACCCAAAACAAATCTGATTTTGATCCCCAAAACATTTAAATTAAGAGTACAGCAGTACAGGATACCTAATACCTGGGGATTTTCCCAAGGTGAGTAGTGTAAGCCACAAAACCAATATTAGCAAGTTGCTCATCGGAAACAGGCCATTCAAGGCTAACTCGATATTAAGTTAATGATTCTGGGAAACCTACTTTTACAAGTACCTTGAGTTTATAAGGTCATGTCAGGAAAGGCAATACTGATAGGAGCTCACTAAAAATAGGAGATTAACAACCTTTAAACAGCCTGAAGAGGAGACTGGTGCTGGGTGAGGGCATCACTTTTTTCAACAAACGAGACAAAATCTATGGTGCTTATCAAAAAAACTTTAGAAAGTTAAATATGCTCCAGTAAGCAATACTCCAGGCTATTATGGGATCTCCATGTCAATGACACAGGGTCTTGTGATCACCATCCATTTAGCCTGCAGATTAGGAGCAACATTTCCTTTTGTGCAATAACAGAATATACATAGATCTGCAATTTGAATAAGAGCAGCATTAGCGCCTTGTACCCTGATTAGCATCATACCTCAGATGAGTTTCAGTCTTGGTAAAGGAGACGTACAGATCAATTAACACAGAGAAGAGGGGGGGAAAACAATAGCAGTGCCAAGACAACACTGCCAATACTAAGACTGTAAATATATTAGTCTGGAAAGCAAATCAACGGATTTAATCTCTGAGTCACCAAGTAAAAACGGAAAGCAGCATGAGAAAGCCGAGCAAGGCATCCTCTGGACGAGGCACATCCAGCTTGGACTACCAACAGTGATCAAATGGTTTAACGATGCATCAGTGCAATACCTTGACTCTTGTTTTCTTTAACCACAAATAAAAGCACAGGGATATACTCCAGTGCAATTGATACCTAATGTGGCTGTACTGTTTAGCCAGGTCTTTGTGGGTTCCTGCTTTATGGCCCAAATGAGTAGCATTTGACCCTCCTGGCCCTAGAGCCACAGCCCAGCTGGCTTTATTGGGAACACACAAATGTAGAAACAGTGCTAACAAAGAAAGCCAATTAACTCAGTTACATCCCCATCAGCTGGAATGAAGATCAGATCTTTCGACTGACAAAGTCCAAGAGCAATCGTCGAGGACCTGCGGAAGGGTAACACTCCAGGTCTTGTGCTACCTTCCAGCACATGGAGGTGTGGGAGGACGCTACGTCCTGCGTTCGCCAGGACACGTCATGCAGACCGCCTGTGTCCAGGTTCCACAGGACCTGTGAGGAGTGCGTGTGTGCTGAGGGAACCATGCGACTTGTGGAGGACTGATCCTGAACGCAACATGCATGCCTCACGGGGCCACTCACCTCCTCTGGGTCCAGTACCGAAGTCTCATAAACCAGCCCCTTCATGCCCCTCATTCCTCCATACACCTGAGGGAGAACAGAGAATGGAACAGTCAAGTCCACGAGCCACTTCAAACCCCTGAGCCCGTCCATTACACAGCCTGGCTCCCAGATGAACACCGATAACCTTCCCTGTGTCTCAACCTCTTCCTGCCAACATAACAACCTGAGTTATTACTGCAATCAAGATTAATGAATTACTATGGAGTTATTACTGGGATGATGGTTTTTAGTTGCCTACTGGATTAATATGCTTTAATTAAAAAAAAAAAGCTAAAGTCCATCCGGAAACAAAGCATCAAACTGCACAGGCCAGAGGTCAAAGTCCAAGAAAGTGAAATGTACTCTCCACAAAATTGGGTTTGCAGTATTCCAGAATGAAGGCTTTGCTTGATGGAGACAGTGGCCGTTCTGCCATCTTGTTCAAGGCATAAAACAACCTTTTTAAAATAAATGAGATACTTGCAGGCTGCAAGAAGTGCATACAGGCTGGCTTTCACAATCCTGCTGGGACTCTGGGCATATTTAGAATTTTAGGTTTATGTGCTGTAAATTGTGGATCACACTTGACAGGTTTTATGGCATAGAGATTTGACAAATTTATTTTACTGCGGACCTCTGGTACTTCTGTGAAAACAGACATTCTAGTTCTTATGAAAACAGGACAGATGCAGCAACAAAACTAAATCAAACTCTTAAATAGGAGAATTATACTTCATGTCCCCAGCTCTGGGAGAGCTGGTCAAGAATATCTAATTACACAAACTGCCTTAATTATTCAGATTCCATTTTAATGAGGGGAGTCAGACACTAATCAAGTTCAATATGCTTTTAACCAGGAATTAAGTCCCTTCTTTCACTTTCAATCAACACAGTGCTACTCTGAAAAAAAGCTGGATAATTTAATATTCCACTGGTGCTGGCAGGAACATGGTATGGGACTATAAATAGTACTGCTTTAACTATTGTACACCCACAGTACCTGCCATAAACCTCAGAACTTAGGAATTATTTCTACTATAAATTGAGAATTACTTTGCAACATATTTAAGGTGAAAATGTAGCTCAAAACATGCATTTTAACTAAACATGTTAAATGTGCACCACAAACTAAAGATCTGTCACCCCACTGAAAGAAGGTGGGATTCTCCAGTGTTCCTGTAGTGTATCCGCAGTACAATGCACGAGCTTCTGCATCAGACCCTGCACGGCACAAGGCAGTATCAGTGCTGCTAATCATCATAACAAGGTTGTATTTCAAAATCAGAGTACACTGATACAAGGCGGTGCGGTGGCTCTGTGGCTAAGGATCTGCACCTGTGGAAGGCTGCTGGTTCATATCCCGCGGCCAGCAGAGGAATCCTACTCCGTTGGGCCCCTGAGCAAGGCCCTTAACCCCAACTGCTACACGGGCGCCGTATAAATGGCTGACCCTACGCTCTGACCCCCAGCTTCTCTCCCTGTCTGTGTGTCTCACGGAGAGCAAGTTGGGGTATGTGAAAAGACAAATTCCCATTACAAGAAATTGTTTATGGCCAATAAAGTGATCTCTCTTAGATTTTGCTTACTAGAAAAACAAACAGGGAACGGGTATGAATCATGTCCTGTCTATTGTTAAGTCAGTTATTCCAAGGAATCAATGAAATGAAAACTACGATGTTAATTAAGAACAGTTTCACATAGCTGAGTTGAATAAAATCTGGAAATGCATGTGGGTGAAGAATTCCTTTCCTCTCTCACCATGGCAATCTGGTGGCTTTCAAAGTCTCTCCACACAACACTGCTTAACAGACGGTTCTGTCACTTCCACACGGTGCAGAACCATCGTTTCACAAGGTAAAGCAGCACATTCCCACCGCCCCTGTCCGCCCCTCTCCCGCGTTAATGATCCACTGGGACACCGTGGTGTCAGCGGCTGACAGAAATGTGTGGGCGGCAGTGCGCGAGTCAGTCTGAACTGAGTGGACCCGGCCCCTGTGACTCAGCTAAACCTCAGCGCTCCCATCAGCTGACAGCACAATGCTAAAGTGCATCATGACGCCTCCAACACTGCAAAAGAGACTGAGGAAACTCCTGAGAAGAGCAGCTAGAGTCAGGAATGCGTCCAGCATTTGACTTTGCACTCTACTGAAGCCATGTGCTGAAAGCTGCCTCACATTGTTGTCTGGGCACACCCTGCTCATGCACAGTCTTTCAAAAGGTTTGGCCAAGAAGCATTAGTCACTGAAAGCAATGGGTTTTTTTTTTAAGTTAGTAAACAAACACAGCAGGACTAATGACAACTAGCCACAGCTAGTGAATTTCAGCGAGAGAAGGCTACCCCACAACACAACAAGCAAAGACTAGTTTTGCTCAGCCTCCCTGCCAGACAGAGCTGGGGTGCTCTGCTTACCATGTCCACGGTGATCTGTCCGATAACAGTTTTGCCATGCTGCTGTTTGAAGTTCTTGAGCCGGGTCTGTTCTTTGGGGATAAGGTCTGCCAGGACATCCTTAAGGCTCTAAGGGACAAAAATAATGGGTTAACTTTGACCACCAAAGATTTCACAGGGAGAACTTATAGTCCACATGGATAATCCAGGGCTATTACAAAGACTCCCAGAGGAGGCACCCTCAACCTTACCCACGGTATATTAAACTCTCTCTCGCTGTCAGACCCTGGTCGAGCCAGTGCTTTAACTGCCTTACTGATCATGTACTGGATTATTGACCACACTGCTGAAAATCACTTCCCGATTTCAAGACTTAAAAATTCAATGGAGCAAACTACCTAGAGAGCCCCAGCTTTTGTGTAATCTAGGGAAATGCATAGAGGAGTTTTTTTTGTATAATATATAAATCGATAGTGACCAACTTCTCTCCATCTAAATCGTAATATTCTGGAAGTAGCAAACTTTTTCATGAATGTACTACATCATTTATTTTTTCCCCCCTTTAATAAATAATACAACTAAATAATTAAACTAACTGATATAAAAACGTATGTATCCCTACTTTTAAAACTTTGATCTTTGTGTAAGTATGGACAGGAAACAGGACCGGTGGAAGAGTGTCCTTCAAGGAACACCAGTACGAGATCAACCCATCGGCTGCTCACGCACAGATGAGCGAGAGGGTGGTCGAACCACTCCGAAATCTCGCGATCTGCCCTAGAGGATGGCTCCGTCAATGGGACAGGCGAGCAGCAAGTGTGCGGACTGAATTACTTACCGTTGACGAACTGGCGTGTCTAGCTGCGACAAGGACGCAAGCAGCGTTCTGAAAAACAAAAAGAGGGGGAAAAATAAAACTAAAACCTGCAAACATCACCGGGCATTCACCAGCCACAGAACTGGCATCATCATGGCCGCAGCACACTGAGGACTTAGACAGCAACAGGGTGAAGAGCTGGATAAGCAAAGCTGGCAACCAGGAAAACCACCAGCCCCCTCCGAGATGGATCAGGCCCCTATCCAGCCAAGAGCTAACCACAGGGGTCAGTTCTACCAACTCGGACACAAAGGGAGAAACAGGGAACAGGGGCGCTGAGAGACACGGGGAAGAAGGCTGAAAGATAAAGAGGCCAGAGACAGCAGACAGCTCAGCAAACCTGCATGACACGCCGAGATATTTAGCCCCCCGCCCCCACCCCAGCTCCCAGCGACGTAAGAGATCCCACTGGGACCGACTCTGAAAAGCAGAGGTACGCAGACACTGGTTATTTTTAATGCTGGCTTCACGTAGCAACATTGATATTCCTCTGATCAAGTTACTATGAAAGCAGGGATGTTTCAGAGAAGATATACACCGCAATATGGTTTAAGGTGTAAACAAGGACAACAATGTTTTTTAATACGTCAAAGACAAACTAATTAGAAGGCAGCATTAAGGGCTCTGAGAGGGCTCGTTTCGTAACTCGATGGTTGTGGACTGAAAACATGAATGTAACACAATGAAATTCACTTCACAGTGGTGAGATGTGAAGCAGCAGTGGTTCACATCTCCAGTCCTGAGTTTCGTTGTGGGCTGAGACAGTCTGTGTGGCATTTTCATGTTCCCAGGACTGCGTGTGCTTTTACCAGGCAGCACACTTTCCTCAGATCTACCAGAAAACAGGCAGGTTAAGCGGCGTAAACCTGAGAAGACCACTACCTAATACGGCAACGATGGATTCGGCAAAAAGATTCTTTTAATGCAGATGTTATAAACTGTGTCAAGTCCCTCGTTATTACAGGCAGTAATAAAAGGGGAATTCACCCCTCTTTGCAAAGGTCTGTATCAGCCTTCCTCGGCTGAACGAGCAAGTGCCAATACAGACCGAAACTGCACCAGCAAAACCAAGAGCAAGATGACTCATCCCGACATCAGTTCAACAGGTCTCTTTCCAGGATTATCTGGCTGAAAACTGAGAAGCGACTTTATGAACCACACCGCCAACTACAAATAAACCTCACAATAGTACATAAAGCACTATCATGGACGCTTTCACTGAAATCCCAAAGACTTAAGTAAGAAGAACACTAATGCTGTGGATCCTACTGCTACTTAGGTTTTAAAGCACAGTTATGTTCACCTGGGATATAGTTGGATTTAGAGAACCTTAATGCCACAATGGTTAAAAAGGGTTATGTTTTCCTGTTGGCTTGAAGCTCACCCCTGTGACCTCAAACAGGAGAGAATGAGGAAGTGCGGACAGTCTCCTCCACCCCGCCCAACTTTGAGCCACTCATCTTTGAACACTTCACAGGCAGCATAGCTGTGCATGAGAGCACGGGTGTCCAGATTCAGACTTACACCACCCGAGGGAGGGATGACAAGAGACCAGACAAGATGACGTGAGTTCCAAAGGTCGCGCCTCGTTTCAGCAAAGCAATTATGTATGTTTATGTGGAAATTCAGATTTATATGGAATGTGGCAGAAGCTTTCAGGGGACCATTAGGAAACCTACTCACACAGAAAGGGAAACCTGGGATAGATGCAGAAGAGATGTAAGCTTTAAAACTGTCATCTCTTTGTATTTATGGGTTTCTTAAAACTCAAAGCAAATGCATTTGACCATCAGCTCCTCTGTGGACACCTTATTTTTGGCAAAGGTGATGTAAATTGCACTACTTGCTAAAATAAAAGCATTTGACTGAAGCCACCCCACTTCAAACTAACAAAAAATAAAAATTAAGAACTGGCACGGTTTAAAGCATGCATGGAGGAGTAAAAAAACAAACCTTTTACAATGTAGGTTCTGTGCTTCTGTAGCCTTCTGTGCTTAACCGAAACCTGGCACAAGCAAACCGATGAACTCCTGTTTAACCAATCAGTCCCTCCTGGGTATGGTTTGTTTGACCTTCCGGTCTTTCAGGCAGAGGCGGGGGCATCATTGTCATTTACAACCTTTTTTACAATTTAAGTCCTAATACTATACCTCCTCCCTCTTCTTTTGAGTGTCTTGTTTTAAATGTTTCTATCCACCAATCTACTATCATTGCCACAGTTTATAGACCACCCAAACCCAGTGAAGCCTTCTTAGGCGAGTTTGCTGACTTACTCTCATTTTTATGCCTAAAGTTTAAAAGGATCCTTATTCTAGGGGACTTTAGTATACACATCGATTCAAGCTCTTCCAGTCTGGCTAAAGACTTCCTTTCTCTATTGGGATGTTTTGATCTTACTCAGTTTGTTTGTACCCCTACACATAACAAAGGACACACCTTAGATTTAATTATTGCAAATGACTCTTTTGTCTCCCACTGCTATATCGTATGGGTGACAGGGCCTTCTCCTGTTATGCCCCCAAGCTCTGGAACTCTCTGACCAAGGATATCAGAGATTCATCTTCTCTAAACTCCTTCAAATCCAGACTCAAAACCTTTCTTCTTTAGAAAAGCCTTTACTTAACTGGTTCCATTCTTCATCCCTCTGCTTTTCTCTGTACCACCATCCACGGTCTCCTCTGTATACTGTAATTGTGTTTTATCTTGTGTATTCTTTTTATTTATTGTTGTCATTCTGTAAAGCGCTTTGAGAAGCCACCTTTAAAGGTGCTATATAAAATAAAGTTTATTATTATTATTAGGTTCTTCCAGGTCAGCGACATCCCAGATCAGACCCCCAGGGGGCTAGAAAGAGAAGTATAGTTTCAATGCGCTTTCACAAAAGCACATTTTCAAACACCTATCAGCAAGCTAACTGACCAATAAAGGCATCCAAAACATTCTTGTATGATTTTTGCGTCTTTCAGTCTGCAATTAAATCAAGGATGTCTAATAGTTCAATGAGGTGTGAAGTTGTTGTAGCCATAGAACTGTTAATCCCCACTGCTCTACTCCAGCTATGAAGAGACTGCACACTCATTATATCTTTTGTTCCATCAGGGAAGGACATTCAGTCCAGAAATTCTTGTTAAATTTAACAAAACACAAAAAAAGCAGAAGCAGCAATGCAAGAACTGAGAAGATTATAATAAGCATGTCAAGTTTTAAAAAGGCACATTGTGAAGGGGCAACCAGAAGATGAGAGTCAGCACACTGACACTGCTTCACACTGTGCAGAGATGAAAGGAGCTTGTGTGAAGTCAACCTGATCAATTCACCACCCCTCGGGAAGCCAGTAGCCCCATCAACAGATCAGCGTGAGAAAAGAGGATCTAGGCATGCAGGAGGCCTGAGAAGGGTGTGCCCTCCACACCTAAAGAGGACACTCTCCATACGGGTCAGAATTGAAATGGCAGGCAAACCTGCAAAACTGCAGTCAAGGTAACCTTTCAAGTTTGAAGATCAACTTTCAGCCCTACGAAAGACAATGCTTTCGGTTGCTGCAGGGGGAAAAGTCACACAATTGACCATTCTGAAGGTTACAGCACAGGTGGCCTTCAACAGCGCACCCAGTGAATACAGCGAACCCACAGGCACTGTGCGGAACAGAAAATGAGGCACAAAGATGCTTTGTGGCAACTTATCTTCTGGGATTTTATCATCTCATGTCACAGAGATGGTTCGTAAGGATACTTTAGAGGGCAGATTACCCCCTGGGGACACTTAATTGCCTTGTAACTGACCTCCCCCAGAAACTACAATTCCGAAAAAAGGTAAAAGGATTTCTAATATTGCAATCTTTACAATAATGCTATGGGAAAGCAATACCTTTTATCATCCCACAACTCCATCAAACCTTACCACGAGAAATGTCACGATTTGAAAAAGAAAAGAACTGAAAATCAAAATTGCATCAGTACTCTGTCATTTTCACTCAGGGTATAAGAAATGAACAAGTATGTATTGCATATCATCTGCAAAGAAAAAACAGAACTACGCCTCAGTGGGGCAGCAGAAAGCTTGTTTCGGCTGATGACATATGTTCGGTCAGAAGGACACGGGTTGTTATGTGAACCAGATGTGATCTGTTTTGGCAAGATCCTCCATATGTCAAAAGCAACCACATCACCCAATAAACTTAAAAGTAGAATGCAGTCCCGCTCACTGACCTGGTATACAGATCTAATTTACAAAACAAAACTGCCTTCGCTTCTGTAAATAAAAGACAGTGGGAAAATACTTGAGTTTGCGCTGCATGTTCTTTAGTGTCACCCTGGTAATAATGAACATAAGCCACTGGACAATGGCCTTTACCTTTTTGCTTCCATCCAGTGTTTGTTCTGGTATGGAACAGGCCCAGTCGTAACAGTGAATCGAGAAGCTCAAGACTCATTATCGTTCATGCTTCAGACTGGGCCGAAAAAAGGGCCACAGGAGTGTATTAGCACTGCAGAGGTTAATGTGCTGCAGTACTATCCTGTCCCATCATGCCAGAAAAGGGGAGCACTGTTTGTTGAGCTGCCCAGAGAAAATACAGCCAACAGCTTTTGATGCGACAAAGCAGATCATGAAAAACTATACATAGCATACAGTGCACGGGGGGGAAAAAGACTCTTCCTGATTTTTTTTTTTACCGGATCTGCGATTACCATTCCTCATATCTGAAAGCATTCATTTAAGACCCACGATCAATACAGCCAAGAGGACAGTGACCAATTGTGAATGGCACTGACCAGAAGGCTCAGATCGCTGCAAGGTCAATCAGTCACCTCAGAATAGTTCTGTGAAGACAGACAAGCAGTGGAATTCTTCCTGAACCTTGCCAGTACGGGTCACTATAGCAATAACCCCTGCGAGACCCACGTTAACATATAACTAAGGTAATCCCGGCCTCTCGCCATCGTCCAGTGACCTTGAGCAAGCACCACAGGCCTTCAGCTCAAGTCCCAACCAGAAAAGCATCAACTGGCCTGGCCTCTTCTGGAGCTGCCCTGACTGCGCCAGTTTTTCTGAAGTCTTGCAATAAACCACAGTTGCACTGGGGCTAATGGAAAGGCCGACACGGGCCTTGGTGTAAAGGCAAGGTGAAGAGCTCTCTGCGATATTAAATGCTTATGTGGACTTTTCGCTTTTCCAGTCTGGAATGGGAGTCGCCCTCCAAACACAAAATGGACTGGACCAAACCCTGTTACACACAGCAGCACCACGCCACTCTTCAGAAAACGGTTTTGCGCCGTCGCTTAGAGGTCAGTCACGATGTCTTGTGTGGGCTGACATTAAAATGACTGCAGATCTTTCATTCCAGGTTTTTTATTTTTGTACAGACAATTACGGTATTGCTTAAAAAAAAGAAATTGATGCCGACGTCAATTTCCTCCTTTGAAATGCAAAAAGTGACCATTAAGGACTTGAGAAGAGTGTATACCCAGGGACGGAAAGTCATGTAGGCGTTTTAAGCACGTACAAAATAAAGTAATTGATTAGGACCCCACAAATCCCATCCACGACCACTAAGGCTGCCAAGAATTTAGAGACACCTATAAACCCAGCTAGCATGTGTTTGAGAGGTAGAAGAAACTGCACTACTTAGAGACAATGTATGCAAAGACAGGGAGAACATGCAAACTCCCAGACCCAAGAGCTGCTGTAACTCCCATACTGAGTGCAATCAAGGAATTAAAGATCAGAACTGGGACAAACACCAGAAGCCCTCTCAGCAAGGCTGCAAGCTGGAGAGGCACCAAGACAGAGACATTAGAACCGTGGCCTTTTCTTCAGAACTTGTTCATTAAAAGCAATTCATCTCGAGCTGCATTAAATGCCTTGCTCATAACTTGCTGCACCTGGCTGGATTCTTAGGGTTGCAAAGGAACAAGTAATAGGTTTATTCCATGCTGAAAAAAAGAAGAGAGCACAACATGGAATAGCCTGGAATAACATGTCAGCATGGAATAAACCTATTACCTGGTCCTTTGCAGCCTACGCATGCTGACGCAGCTACCCACCTGGATTCTTAGGGTTGGTGTAAATAACAGAAATTAAAATACATGAACTTTCAAACAAAAAAAAACTACAGTCATTTTTAAAAATCCCTAAACCTACAAACTTTAAAAACCAACCTGGACTTTTTTGTATATTTTAAAGTGATAAAACAGGTTTGTCTAGCAGAATCCTAAAGGTTTTTTTAAAACGTCTGCATGCTGTTCTACAAGTCTGCCCCAAAACCCTTAAGCTGTGGATAAAGCTCAAGACTGGTGCAATGAAAGGCATTTCTCCTGACCTTGACACTCTCTTGAATACACCTTGGGTAGCCTGCCCAAACACCACTATGTGGAATTCCACTGGACCTGAATGAACTGGTTATTCTGTGTGAACCAGAGACTACCACTTAAAAAAAAGTACTGTGTAAAGTGTAAAAAACATAACTGGACAGACAGAGCCACACAGGTATTACTTAAAGAGTGTAACCAGATCCTCCCTTTGACGAGTGCTGCTTGTCTTCAGAGATCTGTCAATGATTCGCCACCATGGAGACAAGCTGCCAAAATCGAACAAGCTCAGCCCCAAGATAAGAAGTTATTGATCTCTCCTCCTTTAGAGCAGGCCACGGTCAGCTGTCAATGGCGAGGTCATGCACCACTCGTGGCCATCTCAGGCCCCGCAAAAGCGCCTGAGGAGAATCCACGTGCACTTCCTAACACAGACGGAGTTGCGAGCTGCGAGGGTGTGCGAGTTTGGCCGGCTGGTGGATTTTAAAAATGACTCACGCATGCGGCTGCAAAGCGGTTTCAGCTCGGTTTCGGGTGCCACAGGCGAAATCTGTATATTTTCTTTAACAAAAAAGGAGTAAAAACCGTGACTTCACATAGGTACATCCTAAAACGCTTTCATTTCTACGCCCCCGTCATCAATGTGACTTATTCGGGTGACAGATAGGTGCAGACTGAGGTGAAATTAACCGATTGGTAAACGCCAGGTTAACTGAACATAACATGAATAAATAGCAAAGCGGATTAAGGTTTTAAACGGTTCTAAGGCTCCGCAAAAGGCATATGCAAAAAAATAAGAACATACTCTTAGGAGAAATGGAGAAAATAGACTTTTCAGCCCAGCGGACCTTTAAAATGAGTGAACCACCAGCTCGGGCTGCTTATTTAAATTATGATTGGCAGCGTCCGGTTGCAGAACGCGGATTTAAAATCGGAGAACTCTGCCGTTTTATTTTCTTTTTGTCGCGGTGCGAAGATTTCTCACAGAGAGGATTGCTCAGAGAGAGGTCTATTACTGTCGTCAGAGCTGCAGATCAGCCGCCGGCTCCTCCGTTACCGAGTATTATTCCGCATCCCCGTGCGGACAGGCCACGAATCCGCTTTTTCACCGCCAAAAAACGGCGAGATGGGCAGCCGGCAGACAGAAGCCACACCGGCGCCTTTAAACCTCGCAGTGAAAACCGGTGCTGTCATGCAGGGCCTACTCGCCCGGCCAGCACAAGTAAGGCGAGGAACTGATAAGAACGCATTCGCGTTACCAAAAATAAAATTACCACCAACTCTGCAGAAAACGAGGTAGCGAGGACGGTACTTTTTTTCTGTTCCTTCTTACCTTAGAGTTCAGGAGCCTGGGCGCTAGCCTGCTGACTGTTAGTAAGGACATGGTGCCTTGTGTGTGTAGCGACTATTGTCGGTTTTTTCTTTAATGATTAAGCTGCCGGCACACCGAGGAGCTCGTTGAAGGTGCCCCTCCTGATTCAAGTTCGGTAGTGAAGGTTGAAAGACGGACTGCTGGCCCCCAAGCACACGCAGCTCGGATTGGCCGAGGGGCCGGACGCGGTCGTGGGGATGAAAACAGATCCGATTCGCCAGCCGAGCGTTCCGAAGGCAGCGATTGGCTGCGGCGCCCGGCAGCCTCCACCGTGATTGGTCTGTAAGAAAGGTGACCTTAAGAGAAAACGATGACCCCGCTACGAAGACTGTTCAGGGTAGTCCGTTAGTGTGCCTGTACTAAAAGCCCTTTTACATTCTACATCGCATAGCATTTAGATTTGTCTATTAGGTCTTTGTATCTTATTGGAGCAGTTTTATATCATGCCTTCTTCATGTTGCTGTATGTGGTTGTGAATGAAACAGATTTTCCAAATCAATATTAAAGCCAAGCACAAACATATTTAGGCACAGGCATCTTAATGTATACCCTTTTTAAGCCCATTCCCCTCTCTCTCGAACTTGAATAATAATGGACGTGAAGAGCCCGAGATCATATGGGTGTCTCTCGGGTCATTTGCAGACCAGATAACCAGTCTCCACTCGCTACTTACACTAAGTTTAGAAAATGCAGGAGGTTGAACTATGGTGTTTAAATAAATGACAGATTTTTAACGGTGTTTACAAGGTTTAAAGGATTTTTAAAACATCAATTGTTTCAGGAGGTCACGTGAAAGGTCCTCCTTCGGCTCTTCAGAAAGTTCACATTATTACCTATACTTTATAATTATGCTTTATAATATTAAAGTAACAATCATTTTTTGTACAAACTCATTTTGGATTACCTTGTTGCTAAACATACTCATTGTAATCAGAAAATTAGAAAACCCTGTTCCTTTAGACTAAGTAGCTACTCCCAGACCTATCTTCAAATTTTATTTGAACTTATGTAGGTGTGACAGGGAATCCTTGGTTACCTTACACAACACCTCCTGAGCAATGCATAGGTTTTGCAATGCTAATTTCATAACAATGCGGAACATTTTTCCTGGTCCAACTACGCACCTATGCGATGATGTCATCTGTCCATTTGGGAGAACTGGCGCTCCCACTGTGAACTGGCTGCACACAAGCCAACTGTCAAAATCACCTGCTGTTCCAAGATACATCTGAGGGACACTGTCCCAGTTCCAAGAATAGCGCATCCCTACAACGCACGACCCTGGCCAGTGCTGACTTCTAATAGGCCGAGAGGAGATATATTTACCACCACTACACAACTCGCGTCAGTTTAAATCGCCACACAATTTAAAACTAACGTGGTTAGCCGAGCCCTTGACCTTTCACCCAGAAAGCACAAAGAGACAAGGTCAAATGTCACAATCTTTATATGCATTACTACAGACTACTCACCTCATTGAACACCAGATAAGCACACATATCGTACGATATCTATAAAAAAGTGAAAGACTGGGGATATGGTAGTTTTTAGTAAGGACATTTTTCATCACATATAGACAGCATAAGCCGAGGTCAAATCATTCATATTCGCAATAATTTCCCATCTCCTCTTAAATAGAAACAAAACGCTGTGCTGGTACAGTTTTAACGAGTTCTGTATAAACGAAAGTTACCTGTATGACGAAATTTGCACACAGAAAAAGGGTTCAAGTGTGCAAAATGTTTTATTCTGCCGCCATACCGACAATAAAATAATATGACGATGAAAAGGGCTGTTTGGAAATGTCGCATCTTATAGGGATTGACGCAAGGCATTAATGCATTTTCGAGTCTTGGGAAATGGATTTCTGATTCCTGTCCTTAGAATGTGGGATCTAGCAGTTCTTCTTGTCTTCAGTTATAAACATTTTGCCTAGGACACATTTTTCAAACCTTTATGGCCTCAGTTTGTTCTTTGTGTAAAGGTAGTGCTAAAAATTGAGATTGCTTTCTTTGATAGAAAAACAAGTTTTCATTACTGTACATTACAATATGGCCAGTATTGTGCAGGCAGTGGGACACTGCAGTCCACAGAACCCAGATTCAGAGCCCAGACTATTGCAGACAGGCCATCAAACCCCATCTCAACGAGCAACGCTCTTCAACAAAGAAAAAGAGAATAGCTACTGCTTTCCAGACTAAATTGGGAACCCACTTCAAGTGCGGAGCGACGCAATCCGGCAAGACGTCGCTCTATTTTTGTATGGATCATGGAACTGCAGATCTGAATTCACACGCCAATCAAGTCGGCTGGCCTCTACATCTTCCGGACCCGTGCAGTTAGAACTCGGACTTCCCCTGACACGCCCACTGCCGCGCAGTGTGGCCTGATGGGCTGCGAGCCTCGCTATACTACACGCCAGCGCCGACCTCTGGAGCCGCCGGCTTTGTCTGCGCCGCCTGGCCACTGAGAAACAACACATCACCTTCGGAAATAAGACAAGCAGACGGTAAACATTGATGTAGAAATATAATTTTCTAAAAAAAAATCAGATCAAAGAAAAATCTTATACAAATTTATAGAAAGAAAAAATAATAATTTGGGGAGAAGCCGTTCGGATGGAATGCAGAATTGGAAGAATGTAATCCTGCCACACGATTTATCCACATGGTGAATGGAGAACACGGAATACACAAACACAAATAAATTAAAATTAAATACAGGGAGGGATTTGTGTAGGTTTGTCAACAGTTGTAGAGAAAATGATAATCTCAGTTTATTACAGCCATGACAGGTCAATAAACAGGTATAGGGGTTGATCGGTGTGGCATAATCCCTTTTCCTTCCAGAACGTCCTGTTTCTTCCGGATACGTCCCTTTAAAATCTTGGGAATTGGCTTTCTGGAGTGGATAATTAAACAGTTAATCTCAAGTTCCATCATACAGTAAAAAACAAAACTGAATATCTTATGAAACTGCCAGCAACGCCTCAAGATGCTACCAACATTGATGCAACTGGTGTAGTGCTAGTATTGATAAAGAGCTTGAGAAATCAGCCCCCCATCAGTGCGATCAGTGTGACTGAAGTGCTCATACAGGCTTCCCACTGTACATGTACTGATTGCTGAACTGATATGTGACAGTCCTAATGCCCTAATTAGTGCACCTCCCAGTTTAAAGCTCATCTTTTTTCTTTGGTCCACCATCAATGAGAAAATACTTCCAATGCTCTGAAACACTGGAGGGCTGTGAGCAGTTTTTTAAACCTGTCCATGGATCCCCAGATGTGGCAGAGTACTGAAGTCTAGGGGTATATTTTGGAAAAATCAACACAAAAAAAGCAATGCAAGGGGCCAAAACTATTCCTGAAAGTGTACCCGCTGACAGGACAGTCTCCAGCCTTCGTCTCACACAAAGAGGTATTCCATTTCCTCCTGAGCACCAGCCCAGCCCATGAGCCCGAGTTAACGGTCTCCATTTTCCACACAGCATGGACACACTGAAAAACGCCTCCGTGGCTGGGCTCTGGCCCAGCCTGTCTGAACACACTATCTACCCAACAGAGGTAAAAACTGCTTCTAGGATGAGGCAATGCAACCATCCATTTAGAATGAAGCACTTGTGAGCACATGCAAAAGCACCATTGGTCAAGACACAGTGAGCACGGAGACTGCAGAGTCCTGTCAGCCCCTGGAGAATTCAGAAAGAGTTAGCCTTTAGCCTAGCATACATGTTCTTTAGTCTCACTTGTTCTCAAGAAAACTCACAAAAACTAATTTGACTAACAAGCCTACTTTGCCTTCCAAATTTTAACCAGACGTATCTTTTCTGCAGGTCATGGGTTGGAGGTGGCTGTTTGAGATCGTCCGTTTCCAACCGGTTGAGCGATCATCTCGCTTTCTGCCCTTGACTGAGCCCTGCGGGTGGTGGTTTGGTCCAGGGATCTGGTTTGCTCATTAATCACTGAGAACCAAACAAAATAGACAAGGGGGGAGGGAGAAAGCAAGGACAAATTGTCCAGGGATTCTGTTACACATGGACGCATACAGGACAGCAGGTCTTTCCACGCCTGATTCGTCACACTGATCTCCACAGAGGGATGCACTAGTAGGCAGATCTGGCTGGTGAGGCTCCAGGGCTCAGGGTTTTCTGAAAGGGATGGAGGAGGTTGCTGTTGGGTATCTCAGGCATCCTCTCCGCCTCAGCAGATAAAGAGTTCTGTACAGTGGCAGAGATCAGAGCTCATCATGAGGTATGTGCAGAGCGTGGTCACACAGATCTGAGGGTTGGAAGTGAAGAAGAAAAATATGGTCATCAGGTTCTTAAAAGAAAATCAACACAGTCATCTCTCAAACACCTTCCCTGCAAGCAAGCCATTTCAAAAGCATCATCTGAAACCCACCTGGAGCAGTGACATCATCTCATGAATCTGGACAAGCACTGAGCAGCAGTCCCTGGGTCACCCCAACGCTGCATCTTTACCTGGTTACCCGAGTTAAAACACCCCTGCACCAAACTCACTGCGCCCCCTTCTCTCCCCAAACACCTGTGTATCACTTTCAAAATTATAAAACATCTCCTGGCACACAGCTATTTGTTACGAACTGTTATTTGAGGGGGATGTGAAATACCCAAAATGGTTAATAGGAGTTAACCACAGAGGGCAAGATTTAGTCATCCAGGCTAAATCATTCATTTTATCTGGGCCTCTGCAGGTCCATAGGCCAGTATCATCTGTTTAAACTACTCTGTTGTGGTGACTGCACAATTCAACCCCTCCCGCCGGAGAAGCCCTGAGCTCGTCTCCGATAGGAGGAGGTACGCCCAGGGAAAGGCCAGGAGAGGTTACCTGTCCGTTTGCTGCACAGCTTGTCTTTGACGTTGTCCGTCTGGTGGGCGAAGAACTCGATGAGCTCGTCCTCGTGGTGCTCCACAATGTACTCGCACTGCAAGACAGTACTGGAATTACGTCTGCAAGCATCGTCACCGTTCTTTAGAAGCTGACTTGAGACAGAAAAGGGGATGACGGCACTTCTCAACGAGATCGTGACCACCGCGAATCCGAAACCGTACAGAGTCACTAAGTAAGGACACAGCCCCTGGGTGCCGGGAACGAGCAGGACTCAGACTCACAGTGAACTTGAGGCTGGCGGTGACCTGGGAGTCCAGTCTGGTCTGGGAGAGGTCCATTTTCTTGCCGTCCCGGGACACCACGCGCTCGTAGATCTTGCGGTGCGTGTCGGGGTCCATCCGCTCCCCATACTCCGTCATCGTCTCGCACACGGTCTCCATCAGCTCCAGCAGGTGGGCCTCCGATCGGGCGAAGGGTACCTTGGGGGGGTAAAGAGGACACAAGGGGGGCAACACTGAGGCGATTCAGCTTGCCTGGAAGAGCCCCCACACGGTTACCAAGCTGACATCACTCAACAGCTCCCAATAACCTCTAAAACAGCAGTGGGAGCATCTTAAAGGAGATAACCCTTCTACACACAGGAGGGTATTCACTTCATAATTATAATAATAAACTTTATTTCATATAGCGCCTTTAAAGGTGGCTTCTCAAAGCGCTTTACAGGATGACAACAACAATAAATAAAAAAGAATACACAAGATAAAACACAATTAGAAAAAGTAACGCCACACTCTCTTGTTTAATGCACACAGGCAGCTGAAACACCACGTCTCTTCCCGTAAAAGGTCTTTGTCTCCATACTATGGCCGCTGTAGTGCAGGCTTGCGGATTTTTTTTGTAATGTGAACTCAGCCCGATCCCTTGGTGTATTAATATTATAGTCTCATGTACGAGTAGAATAGGTTCATTGTCTTCCAATGAAAGACAGGTTCCTTTCGCCCAAGACAGACAGGGGACAGCAGAAACTCGCCACACCCGCACTGTTACAGTAACTCAATCAACCTTAATAGCCTTGCAAATGAGCTCACACTGTTGGATGTAAACTCGACGCTCCAGAGATGTCACATTTTAATGTACATGTCAAACCGGTTGCTTTCTATTGCAGATGTGCTCCCGCCGATACTTTTTTTTCCTCATAGCACTTTACACTTAGTTTAAACTACTGAGGGAAATAGGTTTAATCCAGGTGGGTAGCCGCGTACAGCATGCGTAGGCTGCAAAGGAACAAGTAATAGGTTTATTCCATGCGGAAGAAAAAGAAGACAACACAACGTTTCGGCTGTTTCAGGCTGCGCTGTTCTGCTTCCTATGGGGATATACAGGTTTTTCGCACAAAGCCGTATTGAGCGGTATTTCTCACGTTGTGAACGTGTGTACACAGCGGTCCCCCTGGGTTCCAGTTAGTGTATAATTATGCACCGGTGGAAAACCGGAGGATTAAAAAAAGAGAATTAGCTCACTTATAGTTTTATGTGGAAGGTTTTCACAAGTCGTGGTCTTTAAAATGCATTTGGTTTGAAGGCTTTCCGTGTTTCCCTTCCAAAGATATGGACAGAAGAATAATCGAGCGTGGTCAAAACAATGGCTTAAAAACGGCATAGTAAACGCTGTGAAAACAGTCACATGTACCTTGTACACACAGCAAGTGTTTTTGTAACTCTAGGAGGTTTCGTGAAAAAGCTACAGGCGTGCCAATTGTAATCGTTTTTCTTTTAAAATAAAAAGTGTCATCTATACAGAAAAGTTGCATTTAATACCACTCGATAGTTATATTAATAGAGATAAGCTCTCTATTAAAGCTCAGATCAAAGATCAAGCACAGATCAAACAGCAATATCTCACACACTGGGACTGATCTGTGATCTGTGATGTGATTGAGTGTGAACTGTGGTGCTCTAGCAGTAAGTCACAGGAGAGCAAAGGGCAGGGCAGGTGAGAAAGAGGATCCGAACAGTGAGAGATCAGTGGGACGAGGCGTGAAGATGAAATCGGTAAATGAACGCAGTGATTTAAAAAATAGATCAGTCTGTTATTGAGAGCTGGGGGAAAGTGTAATCTGCCCGATACAACTATTAAAAATAATGTAAGAATTTCATCTTAAAGAAGAAGTCTAAAGAACACTGGACACCAGATTGTTGCTAGCTTCCGACAAGACAGACCGTAGCTTTTCCACTTTTTTGTTTCCTTAAAAGTGGCTTAATAATTGCTAAGTATAGATAAGGAGAAAACCTGCAATACAGGGATCTAGTACCACTACCCATTATCTCAACTCCTTCATATTCCTCTTCATTAATGTTCCAGTTCTACAACTCCTGCTAGAACAACAATTTATTCTGTAAATAATTTGGGAAAGCATTTCTACACTAGGTATCACACTATTTTGATCTATTTGTAACAGGGCATTCCTTCCTCAATTTTCACTGGGCTTTAACTACAGACTTAAGTATGCCAGATAATTATCTGAGTTCTTAAGATTTCAAACTCACAAAAGCTGAATCTTTGATCTGAAAATTGATACAGATGGCTTGCTTAAGTAGCTTATTTGTTAAGCTTTAACGTGTGTTTCATACAATACTTTGATTTTTCACAATCTGACAATGCAAGACAGAATTCACATTCACTGCGCCCAACGGCCTTACAGATCAGCAAGTCAAGGAAAACAATGATCACGCCCAGCTTTTCAATGGAATTGCTTTAACTTGCTAATGCGTTACTGTAACAGTCCAGGTGTGGCGAGTTTCTAGTGTCTCCTGACGGTCTTGGGCGAAAGGAACCTGTCTTGCATTGGAAAGCTGGGTCTGAGTCACTGTGTCCATCCTACTGTATATAATAATGCCACAATATGTCTTTTATGTGTTGCAAATGACTGACTTGCTTTAACAAAATATATTTACTAATCCTTTTGCCTGGCAATCTACCTGAATGCCCAACTATCTGAGAAGCCCTCCATGAAACCAAAAGAACCACAACTGAACGAGTTTTGATAGTAAGAGAGAGAAGAGAGAAATAATAAGAGAGTCCCCATTACCCCCATTTTGATTTAATGTGTACGATGCTGTAATACAGTTTAAAATAATTAAAAGTCTAAACAGTATCAACTTGAATTCTTATCCCTATTAATATAACTATCAAGTGATATTAAATAAATACAGCCTTTTAGTATAGATTACACTTTTCTAAAATGTATTTAAAAAATAAAAACAATTACAATCTAATCTTTCCACGTTTGATCCCAAGAGGAAGTACAATACGCTCCTGCTTTCTTTAGCGATGGTATGAAAAATAAATCTAAATGGAGAGAAAACTATGCTGAAAGTTTATTAAGATTCTTAGAAGACAAAGATAACAATTTACTTTGCATTGTCAGATTGTGAATCAATAAAGACATTTAATTAAACACGCGTTTGCGACTTAAACATGAAAAAGTCGGTATATTTTATAAAAGCAAGATTGCTCAGTTGGACAGTATAAAGCAAGTATGATTTTAATGTTTGTAATCACAATTCTTGCAAGTACAAACATAAACTGGAATGCTACAGAACCCTAAACAGACAATGCACTTTTAGTTTAGCAGGATTTGCACAATAAGCACACTGTTTAATGGGGATGACATTACCCACATCTATTATCACTGTACAAGACTACCTTCAGCCTGCATAGTCTGCAAAGAAACAAGTAATAAGTTTATTCCATGCTGAAAAGAGAAGAGTGAAAATGCAACGTTTTGGCTGTGAAGCCTTCTTCAGGTGTGAGGGTCTTCAGCTCAAAATGAAACACTAAAATGTCACGTAGGCTCTGAACGGGTTCAACTTTGATTTGGGCTTGCTTGACGTCACTGCCTTTCATACGAAATCCTGCTTGAATCCTGCTAAACTAAAAATTAGACACGAGAAGAGTAGTTCAGGTGGGGAGCTGCGTCAGCATGCGTAGGCTGCAAAGGAACAAGTAATAGGTTTATTCCATGCTGAAAAAAAAGAAGAAAGAAAACAACGTTTCGGCCGTGGAGGCTTCTTCAGGTGTGAGCACCTCCACAAGAAGAGTATTACTGGACAATGTTGTGAGGCTCTGGTGAAATTTCTCTGTGAACTGAAGAGTTAAAGTGTAAAGTGTCTCCTCCTTTTAAACTTGTTAATGCGACACAGAAGACATTACTGTATTAATGATGTAGCGCTTCGGGCTCACGTGGGTTTGCGCCCTACCCCCTGCGGTACCGCTGTGTATATACAGTACGAACATGCTGAGATATTTAAAAATATAAACAATGCCAATATGGTGTAGTGTCCATTATATTTGCTATTTTAGTTTTTCAAAGAAATGTTTATTTGTTAAAAGAAAACTCATAGCAATTGCTGGATTTGAACACCTGACCTCACGCTTATAAGTCAGTCACTTAAGCCATCACACCACCAATGCAGTCATGTGACAAGCACTGAAACAGCAATACACATATCAATGGAAAGTCTTATACTACTGTTTGTGCTACAGTACATGAATATAATTATATCGTTATTAATTTCTTTAGTTACGTGATCCCATATTATATTCCCTATTAATCTAATTCTAAAAGTATGCTTTTGTTTACTCCGATAACGAGCGTATTCGCAGAAAAGGTTAAAACGATCACTTTTCACAAAGTTTATAAACGTACAGTAATATGGTCAGGAGGAGCATGTAAAAACGTTTCCGAAACAACCACATGTACGACTTTGATGCTTAAAATGTTTAGGGAGAAATGGAATACTGGTGTGTATTTTTTTCTTTAAACTACCAATACCAGCAATATACAGTTTAAATAATATGTTTATGTTCCTAAATTAATATCATTTATGACCTTCAGATGCATTATGCTCCTCTTCTTTTTATGCTCAGCTACTAAAATTTCCCTTTAGTTGAAAAATTCCATATAAATATTCAATACTTAGCGGATTAAAATGTGCACAGTAAAGAGATTGAATGATTAAATCTTTTCACTACCGACCAACGCACCACGAGTGCCCGTCGGTCATTTTGGCCAGCCAATCACATACCGTGGTACAGCGCGGTGGCTCGTGCGTAGTTGCGTGTGGTACAGGTTTGTACCGCGAACTTTGAATGGCTGCATCTGTAACTAGTTTATTGAGGGATGCTGAGTCAAGAAAAGAGAAGCTGGAGAGAAGGGAACCAGAGAAGCTGGATGAGGAGGGAGGAGGTATGGAAATGATATGTGTAGTGGAATGTGATGCAGGATGTTGTCAATCTTAGAACTAAAGAAATCTAAGAATGTGATGCAAAGTTGCGATGAGGCAGGTAATGTGGTGGGGCAGTTTGGCTTGAGCAGTCTGTTGATGGTGGAGAAAAGATGTCTGGGGTTGTTTTGCTGATTTTCAATGATGTGAGAGAAGTAGATGGATCTAGCAGACTCTATAGTAACCTTATATTCAGAGAAGTAATCTCTCCAAGCCTGATAACGTACATTTAGGCCAGAAAGACGCCACCTACGCTCAAGTTTGCGAGAGGCTGCCTTCATGGATCGCAGATGATCGTTGTACCAGGGGGCGGGGCGAGAGAAGGAGATGGTTCGAGTTTTTAAAGGAGCAAAGGTGTTGAGAGCAGATAAAAGAGCACTGTCATGTAACTGTATTTTGTCCTCTAGAGGGTCAGAGGAAGAGAAACAAGATAAGGAGGACAGAACAGAATGTGCAAACCTTGGGTGATCAATTGATCGCCAGTTGCAGAAATTTACAGTGCGTGGGGGGGAAGTGTTAGAAACAGGTAATTCCAGATTGAAGAGAATGGCTAAGTGGTCAGAGAGGCCTAGATCAAGGGGAGAGCAGTGGGAGACAAAAGAGTCATTTGTGATAATTAAATCTAAGGTGTGTCCTTTGTTATGTGTAGGGGTACAAACAAACTGAGTAAGACCAAAACATCCCAATAGAGAAAGGAAGTCTTTAGCCAGACTGGAAGAGCTTGAATCGATGTGTATACTAAAGTCCCCTAGAATAAGGATCCTTTTAAACTTAAGGCTTAAAAAATGAGAGTAAGTCAGCAAACTCGCCTAAGAAGGCTTCACTGGGTTTGGGTGGTCTATAAACTGTGGCAATGATAGTAGATTGGGGGATAGAAATATTTAAAACAAGACACTCAAAAGAAGAGGGAGGAGGTATAGTATTAGGACTTAGACTGTAAAAAAGGTTGTAAATGACAATGATGCCCCCGCCTCTGCCTGAAAGACCGGAAGGTCAAACAAACCATACCCAGGAGGGACTGATTGGTTAAACAGGAGTCCATCGGTTTGCTTGTGCCAGATTTCGGTTAAGCACAGAAGGTCCAGGTTATTCCCACAGCAAAGGCTGATTTCATCCACGAAAACAGCACAGTACATTCTGGGGTGGCACATGGAGGCCTGTCCTGCACCAGCAACCCAACAACTTAATCGAAGAAAGGGTGCAGAAGAGAAACAGCGCCACCTTCTGGTCCATCATCACCGCCTACTGCAGCACACAGTTCTCTCTGGAGATTGTTTCATCCCAGTACTAATCAGGCTCAGGCTTGATTAGCTTCTGGGATCTGACCAGATCGAGCTACAGGGTGGTAAGTCTGCTGTAAAGGTAGACTACGTCTGAGCAAGAATTCATCAAAGGACACTGGAGTTACCATATCTACTACTCCTAACACTGCCAGGGGATTCTTAAGGATCAAAATCAAAGACTTTTAGTTTATATGACAGGTGGCACCTTCTGCAACACAGCGTTCCCCCGTCAACATGCTCATTACATTGGCTTGGAAATTCTGGTCATAGGTGCCACCTATGCTAATTATAACATTATTAATCATCTAAGTGGGTGCTGTACATTGATGGAGGTGGAGGGGACTCCCATTACCTGAAAACTGCTATATAAGTGTAGGAAATTATCCTTCTTCCATCCATCCATTTTCAAACCACTTTATCCAACACAGAGTTGCAGGAGGAGCCAGAGGTTATCCCGGCAAACAGCGGTAACAAGGTAAGATGCACCCTGGACGTCAGTCCATCATAGGACAGACTACACTTTCACAGAAGTGTGTCCCTGGCCTGTGGGAGGAAACCCACGCAAACACAGGCAGAACATACAAACTCCACACAGAGATCACCCAGCTCCGGAATCAAACCCTGGGCCTGAGCACCACAAGGCAGTGGTTCTAAACACTGTGCCACAGTGCCACCCTATAACATTACTATCATCAGAAACCACAGTGAGATGGTAATGGCACAAGGATATCGGCGCAGACATTCAACGGTTACCGTAAACGTTTGGTTGAAGTCATTGCTGCTCAAGGGGGTCACACCAGTTACTGAAAGCATAGGTACACGTACTTTTATTCCATGTGTTATTTGTTTAATTGGGTTCTCTTTACCTATTTTTATGACTTAGATGAAGGTCTGATCACATTTTTGGTCAAATTTATGCAGAAATTCAGAAACTTCTAAGGGGATCACATACTTTCCAGGACCACTGTATAAGGGTCTTCTCTTCAACAAATGCACTCCACTGATCCCCATCTAGCACTTCAACACTCACCTCTGTGACTGACTGGCTGCCATCAGGGTTGATCCTGAACGATCCTGTCTGGATCATTTTCTTGGGATCCACCTGAGATATTGCCCACTCCATCTCATCCACCAGGGCTCTGCAAGCTGAAGAGCAGGGAGCAAGTGAGACTTGTCAGCAGGAGGAGGAGCATGGAGAGAGATCCAGACTCTTCATTTGAGCACTTTTTTAAATGAACGCCACGTTTCTGGAATAAATCCCTGCAGAGCTGTATCTAAAACTCTTTACATACTAATTCTACAAACCCAACTCAGTGATTGTGTTGCCACTTCTTGTTCTCCAGAAAGAGGTTTTATTCAAAATACCAGCAGGGTTGACATCAAAAACTTTATGCCACGTTTTTGTGCCCCAAACTCCATGTTCAAACATACTGATCTGCCCATTCATTCAGATCCAGGTTCTCTCTCAATACCTCCACACCTAGAAACTTCTTCTGCCAATACTGGAAAACAGGAGGCCAGTTTTGCTCTGCAGAAAATACCTTTGAAATGGGTGGATCTTTCCCCCTCACTTATACTAACACGCTGCATGAAAACCAGGACTGACCCAGTGACTGGGGTGTACTGGGATGTGTGGGGCGGCCACCCCTCGCATGCTGTACTCTACCTCCACAGCGCATGTCCTGTCCCTGCCGGGCGCCGAGGCTGGCCTGCAGGAGGAGCCACACACAGAGCACGCTCACACCACCCCTCATCTTCCTCACAGCCTGGCAGCTGAGCCTTCACCTGGGACCCTGGACACCTGCGAAATGGGTCACGACAACAGCGGAACATGAGAGAGAACCCAGACCTCCTTCCTGCAAGAAGCTCAGGCAAAGCAGTCAGGTGCTCCTTTGCAAAGGCATTCTGGAAGGGAGGGTGGATAAGCCCGACGAAGGCCCAGGGTGACTGACGTCACACCGTCAGGGAGTCAAGCTAACAGGGCACCCAGTGGTAGAGGGGTTAGTGCTTTTTAACGCTACACCTTCTCCAACAAACGCATAGTGTTGGAAAGCGTGTCTTGCAGCCTCTATAGCCACCATAATTCATGCTGCTGACTTTTTGACCTAAATCACAAGAAATCCTCTCTCCCCTCCCATTCTCAATTAATTTTCTCAGAAACTGGGCGTTGCAAGAGAAGGTGCAAGAGACAAAAAAGAATGAAGAACGCACTAAAAAACGAGACTGCACTTCAATGGCTATTATTAATGTGGGATTTTACTACAGGCTACAAACACGGCTGTTCTCTATGATGCAACTTAACTGCAGTTACATCGTATAAAGAGATGCAGCTTTATTTGTTTTTTACCTGGAGCACCTACTGCTCTTCATTTTTAAGTTTTTTTATTATAACAAAAAATACATACAGTACAAACAAGAGTACTTATAACATATCGATGACATCCGTCAGGGGCACCTACTGCCCTTCTGGCGGGGCTCATAGTGTGCTCAATGAACACTGGCCGCTTTATTAAAAGGGTTGCCTGTTGTGAGGCGCTTCAGGGTCCTGTCCACATTACTCAAACGCGCAGATAACGTTCACAACTCTTCTATTGGGGGTAGAGAGGCTCGCTTTTGCAATTATACCTTTCACAGGTCTCGTGCCATCTCATGTTCTACGCTTTGTGCGTCTGGCACGTGCACATTCGAAGGTTAAATAACACGACACGGGTCTCTGTGCCTCGCGACGAAAATCGTACTTCACGCATACAATCCACAAACTCCTATGATCTTAAATAAATGATCAACACAGAGTGTCTTGAGAGAGGGAGCCACTTTCTTTCAAATTCGCACAAAATAAGAACTTTTAAAAACGGTTTACTCAACATGCCCCTCAAAACGTGAAGGTCAATCGTGTTTCTCAGCAGCTCTAATAATCAAATATTTCAGTCCGCCGTTAAAAGCTGCTCCCAACCCCTTGACTCACGGTTTCGCGACACGTGTCCACTTTACCCTACCTGGAGCAGCAATTTAAAAAACACAACTTTCAGATCACAGACCACGTGTACGTCACATTATAGTACATAACTGCCTAACACTGCAATCTATAAAAACGCTCTTGCTGTTGTCAAAACAGCAGCAGACGCGGATGAGAGGGGTGGTAATGAAAACATTTTTTCTTCATCATTTCGCAATACTTCAGCTCGAAGAAAAGTCCAAATTGAGTTTATAGTCATAAAGAACAACGTGGACGACGTATTACTATAGAGGTTAAAAACACAGAAAATTACAGACTAAAAATAATATATATACACACACACTTCAATGCGCTCCGTTAACCGTGCTGAGCCGCACTTGCTAGAAACTTCGACTGAAACTCTCGGCACGTTCATATGCTGCCTCACCTATTCCTGCAACACTAGCGGTCCAACTGTCGCAAAATCTGTATACAGCCTCCCATTTAACGAAAATAAACTTTTTTCATAAACTCAGGACACAGAGAGTGCAAATTAACGCAGATACCCGTGCTACGAAGTAAAACAGATTGTTGCAAGCGAGTCTCAAAAACAACCAAGATCAGAGTGCATTTTTGGACGTTTATTAATGCATCAATCCACACTGCTTTTGGGACAGGACAACGGCTTGAATAAATTAACAGTTTAATTATTTACCCGTAGAAACAACTTGGCTTGACCAGTGCAACAGTTTAAATATTCACCCGCTGGCGGCCGGTTAACAGCTCCGCTACAATGAGTGGCTTGTCTACAGCTGTCCCATCGCAGAGCTCAGCGCGGTGACGTAGGTAGCCAAGACCGCTGTACCGGGGCTGACCGGATAAGAGCCGGCGCAAATCTCAGGACCTCTCCGAATACGAGATAATAATCACACACAATCACCACTTGTGCCAGGCTCGGACTGGGTTTCGGGTCAGCGACGTCTGCGTCATGAAAGAGGAAGGATAAGAAGCTAACAAAAGGAACGGCATTTTTTTTTAATTTTTCGGCGTCCTTCTCTCCAAGGCAGTTTTCCGGCCACACGTCGTTACTTCGAGGTCCCCGCCACCGGCTACTGCGTGGCGCTTCCGCGCGCACTCGGTCCCCCCACAGAGAAGCCACAGCAGAGGAGGGGGGTGGACAGTTCAGGAGGCCCGTCCTAGTGGCGGCTCATGAAAGGAAACATTCTTCCGTGCATGTTGGAATAAAGGCGTCAAAATTATTGCACGTCTAAGCAGAGACGTAGGAAATAATTCGTTTGTTTTGTGTTCGATTTCTAAAGGGGGAAGAGAGGAAGACTCCTTAAAAACATTCTGGCCTCAGTCAGTGAATGGAAAGGTAGTTTCCACACGTGTTTCAGGAAGGGTGATTGCTCAAGGCGGTCCCACCTCACCCACAGCAGAACACACTGGCACTCTTTGCTTGCCATATAGGGTTTCATTATGAAAGGGAGAAATCAAGTTAAACTCGTTTTCGCAGTATTTATTTTTTATTAAAAAAATTGTAACTACATTTTAAACAGAAAAGATCACAGATATAAAAAGTAGAATTCACACTTTATTGAAAGATAAAATTCAGGAGCATTATCATTATCGTTACTATCAAAGCAAGGTCATTCCAGTATGGTTGAACTCATGCACAGGGCTTCCAGAAGTCTCCAGAGCTCAGTGGGTGCTGACAAGGAGGTGTCAGGCTCCCCGAACCCCAAAATCACAATCCTGTAATCTAGTGTAAATGTTTTTCACTATTAGGCAACACCTCTCCACCATCATCAAACACAAATATTGTTTTACAATAATAAATAAACTGATGTTTTCTACTGTTCCCTTCTAGACCGCTGGTGCACGACAATCCCAGAGAGTCCCAGTGTCTGCAGGTTTACATTCCATCTCTTTAGTTTAACAATTGTTTTAATTGCACCAATCAAACACTCATCAGGGGTCTTCAGCTGTCGGCTGTTTCACGAGAGCCAGAAAGCCCGCTGGACTCTGGCCTTAAAGGACTGCAGCTTTGTATCTCTGATGTAGCCTGGCCTGGGTCAGTGCTCAGTGTGCAGCCCTTCCATTGGACTCCATTGCAGAATTTGGATTCAACCAGTGTGTCCACACCTAAGCCCAATTCTGCCCTTTTTTAAAAAAAAAAAGCTTGTGGAATTAAAAGCGGTATCTGGTTCAGCAGTCTATTGGGGGAAAAAAAACCATTGGGATTCCTCACCAGACCCCTAATCCTTGATCCTATGACAGGAAGCTGGAATGAATGGGAAATCTTGACCCCTGACCCCTGGAGCTGAGTGAGCGCCCTATTCGTGCAGCACTGGCCTCAGGCTGGTGGAGCTGTGTGGTCTCTTCTTCCTGGGGGACGTGGGCAGTCGTGACTGGGGGGGTGCGCTGTGGGATGACTCTTGCAAGCTCGTAACGGTGAGTATTGCTTCATTCCAGCTGGGCATAATGGATGATCACCCCAGCTTTTCGAAAAAGAGGCTGCAGCATAGACATGAATCTATATGAACCTGGAGTCAAGCCATTTGATATCCCAAGGTGAGTTTCTTAATCGCTTAAAAACTACAAACACTGGCACAATGCATATTTGATTTCCTTAAGTGAAAATTTAAGGCAGTGATGGTCAAATGGCCAAGTGGCTAAGGACATATTTACACCATCTGACCTGTCAGTTCAACTGTTTTCAAAACAGCTGAAGCTTAAAACCTCCAAGTCTTACTCGGACTATAATTAACTTTCATAAACAATAAAAATTTACAAAATCCTGCACCGCAGCCAAATCCTATGAGGGTGTCATAAGAGGCATGCTGACTGCACTCTCCTTAAGCATTCATTGTACATGTAAGATAAAACCATTACTAATAATTATGGCCAATTGAAATGGTCATTAACCACAGCAAACTTGCAGTTTCAACAACAGCTGTATTTTGGTACCATATTTAAATCAGATTAGTTTTCTCCCTATTTTTAATTTCTTACCTTTTTTACATTCTACCAATGTATGTCCCTCATCAATCTCCATTTCTTTGTCATTGTCTCAATACCTTGATAAAAGCCTTCAGAGCCTTGCACAGATTTAATTGGGTTCTTCATCCCCATAAAACTACGCAAATAAGCTTGTCACAAACATCCCTGGGCAGAGACATTGTCCATGGACGTGCAATAGTCCACTATTATGGTCAGGCCATGTTCTCGAAACTTCACAAAACTGCTGGACACACAGTCGCCTGTTTGTAAAGAATACAGAAATCGCTCTGCAGAAAAGTGTTAAGTGTACAGGCTAAATAGGACATTTACACAATCAAGGACATTATCACATACTGAAGCTAAAGATGTCTTAGCAATTTTAAAGTGGCTAGCCAGAATTTAAATACCAGTTATTGCAGAAAAAAACACCAGCAGTCATGCAGAACATGTAACACAGAGTCAAGGAATAAATTGGAAAATGCAAGTTATTTTTTTACTTTTGAAGCTAATGAGGTACTATTCTGAGACTTATTTCCTAAATGCAATTATGCAATTTGTTTGTCAGGCATCAAGCAATTAAAAAGAGCAATCAAATATTGCTTTCTTTACAAAAAAAGAGTATAGCAGTAGATATGCTACACAGAAGTGTAATTCACTCCTAACTCTCTTTCTCTCTCTCTCTCTCACAGTTGCAAAACTCATACCTCTTCTCTGCTTTGGCAAGAGGTAGATTAGTATTGATATTCGTGCAAGAATTCATTTTTTTTATATTTTCTTTGTTCATTAAAAAATGCCTCCCAGAAAGCTGACTTGGTGGTGCCTGATGGTCTTAGATGTTTTGGGTTGCAGTCCCCTCCCAATCCCCCCAGTCTGGGCTCGGCTCTTTCTCACAAATAAACGTAGCCGGAAGCGCTCACATGGGCAGGGCGGTTCTGGGGGCTCTGGCCCAGTCCGGGCCCGTCAGCGCCGCCGTTCCACCACAACTGGTACAGACGCACGCGCAGAGACACACAGGAAACCCAGAGTCAGATCCTGAGACATGAGTGGAATGATGAGCAGCATCAGCTGGTTTTCCTCCAAAACATGGGAGCACTGGTTCGACACAGGCAACGTGGTCCGGGCCAGGCCGGGCCGGGCCGGCCCAGCAGGGGTCAGTACTCGTCCTCCGGCCCCTCGGAAGACCTCCTCCGCGGGTTGTGCAGGCAGCTGGCGATGTAGCGGGTCACTGTCCTCCGGAAATGCTGGGCGCTGCGCTCGTCCCTCAGGGTGTGGCCCTCGTCAGGGTAGATCTGCAGAGACAATGGGACAAATGAGGCCGATTAATTTTCAACACCTTTCCCATTTCGAGACAACAACACTGTTCTCCTCCCCACTGATAGCTGATATGTGGTGAGCGTACTGTGAGCACTCCGGCTGCTGTTGCACCATTCAAGGGTGGCTACACTGGTGGTGGTGGAAGGGAGTCCCCATTACCTGTAAAGTGCTTTGAGTTGAGGGTCCAGAAATGTGCTGTATTATTATTATAATACCCGGCAGGAGAAGGTAATGATAATAATTACTTGACCACTTCTCTGATGCCTCCAGCCTGCCATAATCGATTGATATTGAGTTTGAGCGCTAGCAGGAAATCAAGGGTACCCCCAACTGACTCAAAACCACTCTGTCTTAGCCTGGGCGCTGCCTACTTGGAGCAGCTGCTTGGGGCACAGCAGTCAAGCAACTGGGTAACAACACAGCCCTGGTTCAAACTGCCCACGTATCCCGTACTAATGAATTTAAAGTCATGAAGACCGTGAGAGGTCTAGGCTTGTTTGTGGACTGTGCCCTTTCAGGTGACTGACTCCCTGTGTGTTACCCTAAGCTAGTTACTCAACTCCCTGGTCCTTCAGAGGAGTAAGAAAGGGGAGATCCTGGGGTAGACGACTCTGCAGGATCACAAGACCAGGTGGGTCGACCTGCATACCTGCAGGGAGTAGTTTGCGTCCACCATCACCAGGCTGCTGAGGAGCTCTGCGGTGTGCTGGAAGTGGACTCGGGCTGCAGACGCAGAGACAGACGGAGATGCATTCAATCAGAGCTCACAGTTACTGCAGAGCGCAACACTGAACACCAGAGTCCTTAGGTTTATCTGGAAGCACACCCAAAAAATGAGCTCTTACGCCAAGCATCCCCTTAGTGCTCTTGGTATCCTTGTCAATGGGACAAGAGCCATTACCATGCACACAGACAGGCAATTAAATTAGTTAAGGATCAGGGTTGCAAATAGGGTGTCAATACTTTTACTCAGATTTACTGTGGTCCACGGCACTGGTAACAAAAGGGAGAAGTCATTTTGGTTAGATGGCATCATCATGCACAAGGCAAGAGGCACCGCCGGACCATGACACACAGCACATTTGACAGGAAAAACCAGCACAAAAGCGAATCACAGACGCGATGTGAAAGCGCCTATTCGCGTGGCCAGGTCAGCGCGCTCCAGTGTTTTTGAAAAGAACACACTCCCGCACCGCGAGAGCCCGGCCAAGTCGCAGTCACTTTACCGTCGGCTGTGCCGTGGAGCAGCAGGAAGTGTTCGCCCTTCAGCTTGTGAACTTCCCCCAGCAGAGAGGCCACCTGGGCAGGGAGAGAGGAGGAGAGCCACACCAGTGTGACAGCGTACGACTGGGCCCTCCTGTCCAGCACCGACACGCATTTAATACCACTGTGTGACTGGACTCCATTAGGCATCAGAATTAAGACTGGGACTGGGACAATGGTTCTGACTGGAATATTTCTATAATGGGCTTCATCTCTCTGTTCTCCCCCCCCACTGATAGCTGGTGTGTGGAGAGCAGACTGGTGCATCCAGGTGGTTCAGTGGCGTCCCCATTACCTGTAAAGCGTTTTGAGTAGGGTGTCCAGAAAAGCACTATATGAGTGTAATGATTATTATTATTATTTAAATATCAGTTATGAACCCAATATTGGAATAATGCTGTTGATAGTGACCTGGTGGCCTTCATTAAACCATGAATGAATGTGCTTTGTGAAAACTGCTTTTAGAAGTGCCATAGAAAATATAGTTTATTATTATAATTAATGCATAAACTGTATTGAAATGCATGTACTGTAACAAAGAGGCTCATTCATAGTGCATTTTCGGGCTGGCGTTGTGTGTGTGAACACGCCTGGAGGGGCTATAGCGACGCGTGTACATGTCCGTGGATCTGCTCGGGACACAGCTGGCACTCACAGAGTAGGAGCTCTCCTCCTTGGCTGGCAGCCCCAGGTAGCGTTCTGAAAATGCCGCACCTGCAGACACACGAGAGGGGGAGAGCGAGTCTGAGCGACGGACACGTGTCCACACTTCCTCACAGAAACACCATCTGAGTGACCAATTTGCATTACTTACAAACTTCAGCTCAATATCATGGGCTGGGATTATTCCTCATTGCTATTTTCTATGCTGAGTAACTATTGCAGCAAAAATGGTTTCTCTTCTGGGTTTTGGACTATTAATTAGATGATGGTCACTTTGAACTTAAGACACTACTGAAGCCCTGTCTAAGTGCTTAAACGAGATACTTTACCTTATTTGCCCTCATTCCAATCTGCTTTATAAATAGGTTTTCAATGGATAGAACACAATCCTTGTGCTATTATCACACTATAGATAAGAGATAACAAACTCCGGCCCAAGTCACGTCAGCTTGTGAAAGTGACCTTTAACTTAACAGTGTTGAGTCTGCATTGTAAGCTAGAACAACAGCTCCTGATTTGTCAGAACAGCCTCTCTGTGAAAGAAGGGGAATCTGTGGACCTACTGTAGAACCGGAAGTCCGTGATCGGAGCCGCTGCTGCCACACATTTAAACCGCTGCTCTGTCGCTGCCAGCATCTTCAGGGTTAAATACCCACCGAAGCCCTGAAATAAGAGCCGTCTGTTAAGACACTGCGTTGCCCTGCCTGCAGATCTCAAACGAACACACAAGAGTGCTGGAGAGAGCACAGAGAAGCAGGGCAAGTCAACGCCGAGGGGAAGCCAGAAATGTGCAACTGGCATGGGAATAGAATATCAAATACTAAGGGGGTCCAGCTAAAAACCCCCATCCCCCTGGCCAGGTCAGGTCAGATCTCTGATGGGCAAAGCAAACCCCAGTCATTGGAGATCACCGTACTAGACCTCGCAGTGGGGAAATGTTCTAAGGGTTCTGGCTTGGGGGAGCAAGCTCGTGTTTCTGAAGTACCTTCCCGTACAGAGCGATTCGTCTCTGGTCAATGTAGGGCCGCTGTATCAGCCACCTGCAACAACAAAGGGACAGAATTAGATTTCACAGCTCTCTTCCCAGCTGCTCACCCATAGGGGTGAGCTGCTAATACAGTTAATCGATTTTCCCTTTATAAGACTTGCAGAACCTCCCATTCACACCTCCAGCAAAGCCGCAATGTGATGTTGCATAAACCTGATGTTGAGATCGGGATGATTTCCCGATGCAGCATAAATCACATATTGAGAGTGCATAGGATCTCCAGATGTTACGTGAACCAGATGTCACAGCAAAACTGCCGATTTAATAGCTAGATTAAACTGTTTACAAGGAGGGATGGTTTTGAACATATTGGATGATTTTAAAATGTATTTTGGTTTTTGTCCATTTGCATTGGAACAAGCATTTAAAAAAACAACTGTCTGATGGAATAAAACTCAATGGAAATTTCCACCGGACACGGTTGTCATACTCACTCCACGGCTCTCAGCTGGTCCTTGACCTGCAGGGAGCCCAGGCTGTAGGGATCGAGCGCATGTGACCTTTGCCCTCTGCTTCCGTCGCTCTTGCCGTCCACCCAAGCCAGCGCCACGCCCAGAGAGCTGGACAGCGAGGTCGCCCAGTCCAGAGTGAACTGCTCCGTCGCTGACTGGCTGCCCGGTCTCCCGTCCCTGATGGAAACATTCAGGTGAAGGTCAACGAGCTGCCCAGCCACGTGGTTGAAGCTGATACCCTGGCTGCTTTGATGAAACAGCTGCATGTGATCCTGGGATCAATCAGCTACTGATTCCCAGCTAGGCTGCTTGGAGCTTGTATGTTCTCCCCCTGTTTGCATGGGATTCCTGCTGGTGCTCCGCTTTCCTCCCACAGTCCAAAGACATACTGGTAGGGGCTGGGATTGGCTTCTGGGAAAACACCCAGGGTGTGAGTGCGTGCATGTCTGCGTTTGTGTGGCGGTGTATGCTCTGCGATGGACTGGTGTCCCATCCGGTGTGCCCCCTGCCTCGAGCCCATTGCTTGCTGGGATCGACTCCGGCTCCCCTCTGCCCCTCGAATGGAAGAAGTGGTTAAGAAAATGGATGGATGGGATGAATGCCCTCCTCTCTTTTGCAACCATTCTTGTGTTCTTACGAAGCCGAGAGAGAGGGATCTCAACAAGGATACAGACGTGGAGGAGACGGCAGGAAGTGCAGGAGAGCAAGAGGACCCAGAGGACCTACTTCCTGTCTTCCAGACCGCACCTGCGTTCACCGGAAACACCTTCCAGACAGGAAGGCGGGAGTGTAATCGCGGACCACTCTGATGCCTGGGATTCAGCTGCCTGTGGTGAAGGGGGAGGCTCGGGTTCGGCTAAGGGGCGCGACGCGTGTGCCTGGGGGGCACGTCAAGACACCCGACGTGTCCGCAGCTCCCCGCCGGTGGGCAGCGGAGACTTACACCAGGAGGAGCAGGGGGTGCAGGTTCCCCTTGTACCCCGCGGGCAGAGCCAGCTTCAGCTGCAGGTCTGGAAGGGAAGGAGAGGGCCGTGAGGCAGGCGTGGGGGGGGGGTGCAGGTCAGGTGGCGGGTCAGGGGGCGCGGCCGTTTCCGTTACCGTGTCCGTCGGCCGGGACGGTCTCGAACTCGGTCACCGGGAGCCGCTTGCCCTCCAAGGCCTCTTCCAGCTGCCTGTTCTCTTCCAGGACGAAGTATCCTGCCGGCACAGAGCCACGCAGGGACAGCAGTAAGACCAGTGCCCGGAGATCGGGGGCCATGCTCACGAGATGGGAGGCTGGACAAACTGCTTCCTTGCAGTGAACAACCCGCATGTCAAGTCAGAACTGACCCGACCTATTTACATACTATTATTGACAGGTGTTTAATCAACGTGTGTATAGACACTCAATGCTTTGCCATTTT
This sequence comes from Atractosteus spatula, assembly GCF_055471065.1. Taxonomy (NCBI): domain Eukaryota; kingdom Metazoa; phylum Chordata; class Actinopteri; order Semionotiformes; family Lepisosteidae; genus Atractosteus; species Atractosteus spatula. The sequence goes on along the minus strand of NC_142706.1, from coordinate 63,792,774 downwards.
TTTAATAAACCTTTGAGTATATTTATGAAGCATACTAATTGCCGCACCCCCTTTACCTTGTCTTTGTAGGCTGTTAAAGAGCTTTAGGGTTACACAGTATAATTTACGGTATACACCGCTGCACCGACAGATAAGTGGGCAAACACCGCCCTCTAGCGGTAGATGGATGTATACTGCACAGTGCAAAAAATTTCCGCACTACCAGTTTGACGGGAAGTTTGGATTAGGATAAGAATATAACCCCCCCCCCCGTTATTTCCAAATTTTATGCTTCTGCACAAAACATTTAAAACGAAGCCACAATTTCAAAGATAAATCAGGGTTAACAAGCACTGTACATAAAATCACAACATTTTAAAATCAGCCACGTAAAGGGTTGGGGGGGCTAAAATGGCTTAAATGTTCCCAGAATGCCTAGTTCTAGTTCTCCCCAGAAGCCCCCGCTCCTGCTGTACTCACTGTGGGGTTTGTCTGTGCTGTGAACACTCACTCGAGGAACGCCGGGCCCTGCAGGGAGAACACAGACATGGTACAACACAGCAGCCTCCCATAAGGGTCCAAGCCAAGCCCAACACATTGAGATTTCACATTGAGAGTAATGGCTACATGGACACACAGTTTTCATTGTATTCAGCATACTGCACTACTTGCACATAATGTATTGCATACACACCTCGCAGCTCTATTTATATTGAGATCTGTCTGAGTTTATTTTATTCCGTTTCTATTGCACTATTATGTATTATTATGTAACCTTATTTTGTAACTTTAATTTTGTGATTTTTACATTTCGTTGCCAGCAACTACTGCTGCACGCTGTATTGTTGTGCATTTGATTGGCGGAGCAGTGGCACTGTGGCTAAGGATCTGCGCCTGTGGCTGGATGGTTGCTGGTTCAAATCCCGCGGCCAGCAGAGGAATCCGACTCCATTGGGCCCCTGAGCAAGGCCCTTAACCCCAGCTACTCCAGGAGTGCTGTATAAATGGCTGACCCTGTACTCTGACCCCAAGCTCCTCTCTCCCTGCCTGTGTGTCTCATGGAGAGCAAGCTGGGGTATGCAGAAAGACAAATTCCTACTATAAGAAATTGTATATGACCAAAAAAAGTGATCTCTGATTGATTGATTTCCATGATGAAGCAGTAGGATGTTCTTTCTTCCTCACCCAAGCCTTAAGAGCCCCCAGGCCCACTTTGTTACTGTTCACAGGAAACTCATAACCAAAACTGACGACTTAGAGATTTGACACAAGCCTACACCTCAGCCGCTAATGAGATGTAGTTTCAAGGCAGAGCAAGTCTTGGATAAAAAAAACTAAGCACGCCCCAGGTGCATCACAGGTTTTCCTGCGACTGGGGACCTATGCTGACTCGGTTTTCTCTGGGGTTGTGAGGCCGTGCCAGTTTCAGTCGGCACGGTTGGTTCTCCTGCATGTGGATTCCTTCGAAGGGGCAGCCAGCTGCTCAGCCGGGACAGGGTTCTGAAATGCGCCCGCCTTCGCAGATCCCAGCTGCCTGAGGCTCAGGACACCCTGCATCTCCTGACTGCCTGCATCTCAGTCCTTCTTATTGGAAGGGAAAGGATGCTTCGAAAAATGCCGCAGCGCTGTGGCCACACTGGTTCAGTTCAATGTTTTTTTTCATTTAGCGTAGAAATAGAAAACCGTGGAACTGCACTAGCTTGGGACACAATCCAGGAGCAGTTTCAGAACTCATTTTGAATCTATTTCGATGAGAAATGAATGTACTTCCCACACTATCTGAAATCAATACTGCTGCAAATGACAAAATGTTCCAATATTGTACAAGGACGCAGTCTTTCCCAGAGACAAGATTGCTTTATTCTCAGGGAAGACACATGCAAATCACCACTTATTGAGCACAAAGGGGCATTTTATATGTGTGTTATTAGACCTATCAAATGGCTAACATCTGACCTTGAACTCCTTTGCGAAGTTTCTGCCATCAAACCCAAAAAGGTGCTTTTTTTAACACTTTTTAAAAACATTTTCACTGTCGAAAAAACATCAGCAGGCCATAGAGCAATTCCAAGTTATTTAGTGTTAATCATCTCCTCTACTACCGAATGAAGGCTCTTTCTTATAAAGAATGAAATGCAATCGTACCTGTCATTAATGAGTAGGCTTGTTTTGGGTTGAACTAAAAAGGCAGAGCTGGTGCAAAGAATCTGAGAGCAGCTGCAAGGGTTAAAGGCAACAGTGTGCTCAGAGACAATGTGCCTGGGCGGACAGTGGCGGCGCCTCGGGTTCGAGGCTCAGTGCCCAGCCCACCTTGACAGAGCAGGACGAAGCTGGTTTTCTGGGGACTGAAGCTCGCCCTGAAGAAGGTGCAGTTGGGAAGGAGGTCGCAGGTCAGGCAGCGCCGCTGGAAGACGCCGGTGATGTCCGCGCTGTTGGGGGGAGAAGGAGAAGAGACGAGAGGGTTCATGTCCAAGTCTGCGGAAAGCACACCACAGAAGGAGCAGGCTGGACGCTGAAGTGTTGATCTTTCACTGAAAGTGTGACTTCCTGGCCCAAGGAAGTGTGAATTCCAGCAGGGTCCTTATACACAGAAAGTACTAATAAAAAATGTAAAAAAAAAAAGACACAAAAAAAATACTCTTAACTTTGTCTCATTAAAATAAAAAAAACAGCAGAAAAAAGAATAATGCATCACTCTAATAAGCAGGGGAAGCTGCAGTCCCCTTTCATTTTCATTAAAGCCACAGCAGACAAATATTATTGCTCTACAGGCTGCAGTCGCTGTGGGAGGTTTTGGCGCTTGACAAAGGAGCGCGTTGATTCCCTGTAATTACCATCACTCTGCATCTATCCTCCCCCTCGCGGCGTTGTTCTTATGAATAAGCAATGAATCGAGCCACCACACTGCGAGGGGGAGGAAACGGTGGGGAGTTAGCCCTGATAATGAGGGCGTCTCGGGGGGGACACGCTGAGCGGACACCGGCCCCGGCGAGGGAGGAGATGGCCAGGGGGCTGGGGCAGGGCAGGGAGGTCATAGACTGGAAACACTGGTCTCTCACCAGGAGGAGGGAGTCCAGTTTTCTCTGAGGTCTAATGTCTGTAGCTTTACTGCTGTGCTTCGACGATTACAAAAAAAGAGAATATTGTCAGCCTCACGTATCGGCACTACATTGCTTTGTTCCCTGATGGTGACTCATTTAAAGACCCCGACGTCAGAATAAACCCCCACCTCATAAAGCACTCATGCCGTAATCTGGTTTCGCTCTTAAATTGTCTCGGAAGATTTATAGTCATAACAGTGTGAAAATATTGCCGACGTCTATAATTAATTAACCCTGCCGCACACATACACAAAAATGACTTTTTTTTTCCTCAAAAAGAAGGGGATGCTGCCTTATCATTGCGGCGGGCCTGACGTTGTTTAAAAGCAATCGCAAAGCCACGCGCTGAGTTCAGCAGATCATGATCCTCCTGTGAAGTGTACCACAGATGGGGAGCTGAATTGGAGCCGACAGCTATAATGATTACACGTAGCGTTTTCAGCGTGAAAGCAGAGATGATGTATTATAAGGCACCACAAAGGAGTCCGATAAATTACCAGTGTGCGTTTAAGCAAAGCCTCTGGCGAGCAGGAATTATTGGTATGATTGGGCATCAGGGATTCTTTGCTGGCTGGTGGATGGTGAGGAGTGCAGTTGAGTTACCGTGCAGAGGGCCCAGGGTCTCTGAGCAGGCAGAGCTGACACTAGATCAGCATGTCAAATGCTCAGTGAAACACAGTCTCCTGCACAGCAGCACCTGGATTTCCGCTGAATGTCAGGAAGTAGTACCTTGTCAGAACGCTGCACAGGTACAGAAATGTCAGGCATGGAACACCGGGACGTACAGTACATACAGCAACTCACGCTTCATATCAATTGACAGTAATGTACTGTGAAGCAATGATTGAAGATCCAACGACCCTTCACTGCTCTGACATTCCAGTACCAGTTTCTGACGAGCGGAGACACATTCACATTCAAAGCACTTGTCAGATGTAATTCACACACCTGTGTTCAAATACGGTCCATTGCCAGACACCGACAGGCATCCCCTGTTGTGTTTTGGATCACAGTAAGTTAAAACTGTACTGTACAAGGCTCAAATAAGACCAAAATAAGTCTTATAGTATAATAATCTCTAATACGTGCCAAAAAAGGTGGTGCTGCTCTGGAGGCATTCCAGAGAAGAGCAGACCAGTACATTCCCCATGCGTAATAGCCGTGCCAATGCCGTTAATCAACAGGCTATTGCCCAGGGTCCTACCAGGCTTGTTTGCTCCATGACTACCCAGCTAAGAACCTCACCTGCCTTATTTTTGGAAAGCCATATCATCCTGCAACTCACCACTGGCAGCCCACTGAAACTCAACAGGTGTGAGCCTGGTTAGTATCAGGATCGGAGACCCTCTGGGAAAAACTAAGGTTGCTGCTGGAAGAGGTGTTATTGGGACCATTAGGGGGCACTCACGCTGTGGTCTGTGTGGGTCTTGAACAGGGAAGATTACAAGGGGACCTGACACAAACGTTTAAAATCCTCAAGGGTGCTGACGCGGTCAACCCAAATCCAACAGTGAAGAATCAACATAGACTCAATGAAACAATAACCAGAGGCCAAAAGTAGAAACTCCATGGAGCCGCATGTATATCTGAGAACAGGTGGCACTTCTTCTCCCAAAGGGTGGTGGGAGTGTGGAACAGGGAGCCGGCCATGTTGTTGAAGACGATATCCTGTCTTCATTCGAGAAACGGCTGGATGAGATTCTCAGATCCTTTAGTTATTTATAAACCAAACTTGCTAGATGGGATAAGTGGCTTCTTGCTTGTAACCTTTCGTGTGTGCATGCCATTTTCACAATAAAAAAGGTTCTGTGCACGTACGATAAGCACTGGGCAAATGCTGTCATTTTTTTTGCAAATGTTTTCAGTGCACTCCAAGAAAATGCAATGACATCGCTGTCAAAGTCGCTATCTGTTACAACAAACAGGAGCAGAATCTCAGGCTCACCTGTACAGATGCCTGCTGCGCTTGGACGCCTCTGTGCTCAGGAAGTATCTGTAAAAGACCAAGGTGGACCACTGTGATTACACTCATTTTCCCAAAAATGACCTTGTATGGCACTACTTAGACAATGTAATTCAGCTGCTTTAAACAGGGCATACCCAAGGAGCTCAGTTTTGGTCCAGGCTGACTGATGTACATGATCTCCTCACTCTTAGGTCTGTATTATTCAGTCCTCACTGTTTTTAAAATGCATTGCAGGTTCCTAATGAGCTCAGCTCACTACTAAAAACCTTATACCATCACAAGGTGAAGGCAACATAAGCATCAGCACACCCAGCAGCTCCAGAGCAGATTCTGAACTGGCCTGCTCCCAGGCGTCAGGACAGTACTGTCCATCCCGATGGTTATGCCCTGTGTCTCTGTCTGGTAAGATGCTCCTTGGACGGAGAATCCCGTACATTTTCCCCCCCTCCTCATCCAGGGCGCAGAGAGACGTCACATCCCAGTTTCCAGATGTCAGGAATCGAGACGGGGTGGAGGGCACCGCTGGCTGCAGCGAGGAGGAGAGAGAGGATCATGAGATTAAGATGGTACTAGGATCGGCACCTGTCCAGGTTTTGCCAGGACTGTGCCCATTTTGAAGTGGCGGCCCAGTGAAATCTCTAATACTTCCCAGGACATTACATGTTGGATCCTTGATACAACGTTTATCATCCTTCAATAACAATGTCTATGCTTGTCAGTCTCCCCTGTTCCTGAATTGTGAACTATTCTTCTACCCATGAGAAGAAATCGCAAACTTATTTGTTAGCAGACGCCCACCTTTATTACCACACGAGGTTAGTTCTTGCATTTGACTGGCTGTACAAAGCTGTAAAAGCCAATCAGCTTGGCCAAATGATGTTAGTTTCACAACAATACTGTAACACTTCAGGGTGCCCTTCAGTAAGGGCACCCTTGCCTTCTGCCTACACAGGTCGGCCCCGCACCATGGGGGACACGAACCCGGGCCTCTGGTGTCACTCAACAGGGACCCAGCTTGTTGAGCTAAAGAGAGATAGCAGGGCCACAGCCGCTAGGCTGGAGAGAGATCTCTCTACAGCCCAGTGGCTGTAGTCCTGCTATCACAGGGAAGGGCGGTGACGTCACCGCTCTGGTAAGCCGGCTCTTACACACCACTGACGGCCGTATGTGTTACAATACATTTCCATATTTTATAAAAAGAGGGCTGGCTGAAGCAACAGCCATTACATCAGCTTAAATATAGGTAAGGACTACAGTAGAAAAGTGCAGACACCTTTACACTGGGAATATACAGAAGCTAATGATTTTTCTCATGTAAAAAAATGATGTCCTGTTTTTTGTCAGAAGTCAGAAGTGGGCTTTCTACCTTGTGCATGTCAAAGACTCTCTCTGTCCACTGCGATTGTTTTACAGTATAATTTGGTTAAAGTGGACCTTTTTAAGAGTGCAAGGAGTTTCATGCATTACAAGCCTGGCATCAGAAGAGCACAGCTGGGTTAAACCAGGGCTCCCAGGTGAAAGTGCATAGCATTAAAACACTCCCACTGCAGCAGGGCACCAAGCCTGTATTTCAGGACAGTACTCAGACCGGTAGAAAGCCGTGGTGATCTGTGTACTGACTGACAGGAAGGATGCGCAGGGCTGTCTTCTACAGATCAGAGGCGGGACAGTGCTGTGTGCTCCACCTTTAATTTTATCAAGGATTTTACACTGTGCACTATGTCAAACTGACAGCGAGGCCTGACACTGTACAGCAGGCACCTACCTGGGCTGCCAGCGTGGCAACGTGGCGATATTCGCCACGGGCCCCCTGCTTGGCTGGCAGGGTAAGGTAGAAGATGGAGCCATCCTGGGAGAAGAGGGGCGCCTCCTGCTGGAATGCGAGATGTACAGTAACAGAAAAAATGAAATGGGAACATACAGATTCCACTATATTGGTATTTTAAGAAATGTCTCTACACATAATACTCAGTGTCTCTGATCAGTGATTTTCTTACCAATAATTCCACATGCAGGTCAGAACCACAGTGCATTTCCAACAGTAATGTGGAAACTCTTAGGAATGATCTGATACTCTCATGTCTGCTGTCAGTATAAATAAGAAATCTATTCTCTGGGTCAAGCAATGAGACACTTTCTGTTCACAGCAGTGTGTAAAAATCTATGAAAACCCCCTGGAATTTTATTAACGGCATCACGTCAATGTAGCACATAACCAATTAACATAAAATATTGAAAGGGAAGAAGTTGCATAATTGTGTATTTGAAAACAAGCCACAATTTTTTAGAACCGTGGAGTCTTCACAAAACATATTACATATCGAGCAGACATTTTGGTCAATGCTGCTATTCCATTTGGGAATAAAAAGCTGATAGAGCAAAGTTTCCAGAAAGGTAATGACTCCACATGCACTTCCAGGAAATGTGCTTGGGTTTTTTTAATGAGTTTCATTAGATGAGTTTGCAGAATAAAAGTCTCTATATGAAATGAATATATTTTGGCGTGCGGACTCAAAAACTGATGAATCTTGAGGTGTCTGAATGCATTTTCTCTGTGTTGGAACTCAGTCAGATGTCACAGATTGGACCGCCTCCTGAAGGCCCCTTCGATCAGGAACACATCAGTCTCTGGGCTAGAGCGACAAAGGCAAGATACCTGTGCTGGGCCTTGCCAGACATCCACAGCAGATTTGTATTTCTGAAGAAGAATGAGAGAAAATGGAAAGCAGCTAATTAACTTAAAAAAATAGCCATTGATTTACATAATCCATTCTCCCATCCATTTTCTAACTGGATGGAAGTTATCCAATACGAAGGAGCCAGAGCCTATTCCAGCAAGCAAAGGGCGCAAGGCAGGGTACACCTTGGACGGGACGCCAGTCCAAAGCAGGGTAGACAGACACAAATATACACACACCAGGGCCAATTTTCGCAGATGCTTAATTAATCCAACAATACGTCTTTGGACCGTGGGAGGAAACTGGAGCACCCAAAGTAAACCCTCATGAATACCAAGAGAACATGCAAACTCCACACAGACAGAACCCCAGGAACCAAGCCCAGGGCCCTAGCTCTGCGAGGCAGCAATGCCAACCACTGTGCTGCTATGCCACTCATTATACATCATGATAATAACAATTTATCATTTGGCAGACTGAAGCACTGGGCAGAAACTAGAGGGGTGAACTATGGCAACAACAGCTGGTTGATCTCCAAACAGTGTTACTGAACTCTGACCTCTCACCTCTAAGCATGCCCCTGTGGTGGCCTCGCACACGGTGAGCACTGATTGGTTCTGGGGCCGGTTCAGCCATCGCACGGCCAATCGGGTGCTGCTAACCCAGGTCACCATGGAGATGTAGTACTCCCTTTCAGCAAACACAAACACAACAGATCCCACAGTGCACTTCTTTACGATTCCAAATTGTTTTAATCCATATCGTTAATGTAGTAATCAAAATGTGTACCAGCACTGTTTGTGAGATTTTAGAGCATTTTCTGTGTGCGTCTGCTTACACACAGAGCATTTTACACATCTTGCCAGGCGAAACAACAGGAAATATAAAATCAGGACTTAAGGAATATAGTTCTCTGACTTATTACTTTATTGTTGAGCAGAATGGAAAGCATAAAGGGATATTTGGTACAGCTGCAGGGTACACACTCTATGAACGTTTACTGAGGTAAAGTATGGCTTCATCAGAGGTGACTGTACAGCAACAGAAAGAACTAAGACACAAGTGCTGACGTGGACCGATGACCAATAAGCCTCCATAAAGTCCTGCATCTTTCTTGTCCAGCAGGAGAGGCGAGGGTAGTGGCTGTGTACCTGGCTCTGATGGAGTCTGGAGGGATCATCTCCAGGGTGTGAGCAGGGCCGTACAGATTCACCACGAACAGACCGACCGAGGGGATGGGGGACCCAGCCTGGAACAAGGCACACACATGTGCGTACGAACAAACACAGCTCCTCAACAACAGCACACATGACGTTATTTTGATCTGCGTCCATGGTGGAGGAAGTAGGCCGTTACTAAATGTGAAGTGCTTTGTGACACTTTCAGATGAAAAGCACAAATAAAGTGCATGTGATTGATTCATTGATTAGGACAAGAGTGTTAAAGCCCCCTGCTCTTTATACAATTTATGCTGCTGTATTTTAATGATGTGCTATTTAGCCTTCACTGTGGCTGAATAGCCATAGATATTGACATTCACCAGGCTTTATGACACTTTCAGTAGATAACGGAACACATCACCTTTGCTGTAGCTTTTGGTATTCAGTCATGATGCCAATCAAGGCAGCAACCCAGGTTTATGGAAACTGTTACACTGTTCAATGAAAAATGTCTAGTGTTGTGCATCTGCATAATGTATTGTTCTAAGAAAGTATTTCTAGTTCCACACGTGCAGGCGTGTTCCAGACAGGGAAAAGTCCCTATGGGCCTGTTGAGTTCAAACGGCCAAGGGCCCTTCTCAGGGAGCTCAACTTGCAGCTTAATGCAGCCGGCTGACCACTGAGATTAATTCACTGTGTGAACACTTAAACGTCTGTTAAATAGATTAATTCTAGTTCTGCGATTCCATGGAAGTATGTTTTTCTTTATCCTGACTGCCATTACAATAACAATAAAACGATACATTTTATTTCATTTTATATAGTGCCTTTAAAAGTAACTTCTCAAACCATTTTACTATAAGAGGCAAAAAGGTTAAGACAAGGAGAAGAGATAACAAAATGAGCACAACTGAGAACAAGGGTTTGGAATGCTTGTTCCAAGAAGAAGATGCAAGGCACAGACACAGACCTGATTAGGTACAAGCCCCTGTGAAGAAGGTTTTGAGTCTGGATCTGAAAGTGCTCAGGAAAGGTGATATTTTTGGGGGTAGGATTCCAGAGCTTTGGGGCATAGCAAGCAAAGGCCCTGTCACTCATAGAATGTAATAATAATAATTAATAATTGCTTACACGTATATAGCACATTTCTGGACACTCCACTCAAAACTCTTTACAGGTAATGGGGACTCCCCTCCACCACCACCAGTGTGCAGCCCCACCTGGATGATGTGATGGCAGCCATAGTGTGCCAGAATGCTCCCTACACACCAGCTATCGGTGGGGAGGAGAGCAGAGTAAATGAAGCCAATTCATAGATTAGGAGGCCATGATTGGTAAGGGCCAATAGGAAATTTGGCCCAATGTAGATGGGCTTAGGGGAATGAACAGGAGACCAGTGTTGTGAATGTAACACAGATCTGGATAGATGACTGATGCACCTTCTTTCAGACAACACAACAAGTTCACAAGCATCTAGCCAGTGATGCACAGCCCAATTCCCCACACCCATCATCACCAGCACTGCTCCCCTGATAGTTAGCAGACACAGTCAGTCAAGCCTGGGGAAGAAAATCGATCTCCTGGCTCTTGTGCACTCCAAGAGAAAGCTTTACAAAATCAGCCACTCAGGTGCCCAGGAATTGTGAGCATTCTTTCCTCGTTTACAGTTATTTAACATTTTACCTAACAGATGTCTGCAGCCAAAAGCCTCTTCCTTAAGCTGCTCTCACCTTAGGGTAAGGATAGTAGATGTTGGCTGGGTACACTCCACCTAGGAAGTGAGGTATTTCCATTGTGGGCGTGGCAGAGTTGTTGATAGTTAGGTAGGCTAGCCGCGCACCGTCACATGACCACCAGTGGGCGGGGTATGTCAGAAGGACCTCCTCTGTGGACAAGCAATCAAGAGCAAGCAGGAACAGGAAACTAGTGAGACCACTGGGCTAGCTTTTCTTTTTACTGAGTAAATATAATGGAAAAGAGTTTCAGAAACAAATTGAATGCACAGATAAATACTGAGCTTTACAGATTTTTTCCATCATTTACAGATCTTCAAAGCAGTAACTAGAAGTGTTCAGCTATATAATTTTCTTAATTAAATCACAGATCTCTGCTTTGGTGATGATGAAAGAGGCTCAAAGGTTTATTTATGAATTAATGATTACTCTCATTATTGCAAGAGTTTAGTTACTGTACAGTGCCTGTTACATGAACAGTGATCTGCTTTTAAATTTGACAAATGAAAACACTTCAGGAATGGCAAATGGGAGAATAATCTACACATTTATATTAAAAAAAGAGCCATTTAAATTACACTGGGAACCTGATAGAGCAATGAACCTGGTAGCCGACACACTGTTTATCCTCCAAGGAAAATGAAATTAGTCTTGCTGATAATCGATTTGGCTGCTGGAACAGGATACAATTAAAGCCAAGGACTCCAATAATGAATAAATGACAAGAGGTGGCAGCACTGTAAATAAAATCCAATATCCCCACAATAACTAAGAGATATCCTCACCCTCGTAGAGCCAGTCAGACACTCCATTGAGGACCAGCCCCTCCCTGCCAGTGGAAGTGAGCCGCAGGGCGCTACTGGATACATCCAGCTGATAGTAGATGTTGTTCTCAAAGACATACACCTGGTAACCAACGAGAGGTCTGGGAATCAAGAGCTTATACACTTCCTTACACTAAGTGTTGTGGGGGTCTGGAACAAGCTGAGAAACAACAAAGGTAAAGCTGACACCAGAGAATACTTTAAGATGTGTCAGGAATAGATCAAGCTATTAATTGTCTATTAACACCCAGTCAGTGCTCTGTCATTTGTCAGCTTTATGGGGTTAAGTTAAACATCCTTTGATTGAGAGAGTGGTAACATAGAGATAAAGAGCAACAGAGGCACTGAGAAAGCTAAGTGCAGAGGCAACGCAGTGACAGAGAGAGGAAAGCAGTGGGACAGACAGACCTGTGAGGGCAGACTCACTCATTCACTCACCAGCTGGTTCCCCTGGGGTCCCCAGGCAGCAAACTGCAGAACAGAGGGCTTCACCTCTGGGGGGTTGAGCTCAGAGATCTCCCTGCAACAAAAAGACAGATGGCATTCATGGGCATGAGGGAGAGGTGCTTGTTACAGGTCTCTGAGGGAACGCAGGTGACATTCGCTCCCTGGTTCCTTAACAGTTGTAGCCCTAGGACAGGGATGGCAAGTCCAACTCCTGGAGAGCCGTCGCTCTTCTGGTTTTTGATACAACCCGAGTTGTCAATTAAGCAATTAGCCTCATCGTTTTATTACTTAGACATGTACAGGATGTTTCTCAGAAAGTATTTCTTTCCTTTTGACAACTTATTCACTTCATTAAAAGTGTGGTTGCTTTCAAAACTCTTCGGAGTCAGGGCAGAAATGGTACAGTGATGCAGTTAATTAAAATAGTTAGACCCACTATGTCACTGAGGGCTCAGGTGGAACAAAACCAGGAAGACACTGAGCTCTCCAGGAGCCGAGTCTGACACCCCTATTCTAGAACATCAAAGCAGGACCACACTGGCCTCTGGCTTGTATTTCCACCTTCTACCCTGAGCCAATCAGTCACTCAATCGGTCACTTAAATGGACTTAATTATTTCAATGAAATGGTTAGTGATACAGTGGGGTCTTAAACACTTGGGAGGCCAGTCTCTTCTGGTTCATCAGATAATCACGCCAAATCCAGCAGGCAGGACCCATGTTGACCAAAAGCCAGAAGACACTATAAGCAGTTTTCCAGTCTCTGGGCTAATTGCTATCAGGCTGCAGGATCATTAGATCCAGGGTGCATACTGAAAGAAATGAACATGCAAAGAATTCTGTTTCATCACAGCCCTGCCATGTCGCAGCTGACATGTGAACAGGACACAAGTTATTTGCTTTCCAGTTTGGCCCGTTACACATGCTTTTCCTCCTTTTCCTCTTTTGTGGTCTCCATGTGGAATGTCATGTGCCATGCTCACTGATGCTTCTGTCAGCAAACAGCTCCCGTACAGGTAAAATATCCCTAGAGGAAATGGCACAGGGAGGTGGATCGCTGGCATGCCAGCTCTGCTTGTGCCGCAATTAAATGCTTCCCCCCAGATGCATTTCTTGCAAACAATTTGTTTTCAAAGTAATCTGTCCAGGAATGGTTAGTGAACAGCATTAAAACGATGATTAAGAGGGAAACCATGCAAAACAGGAAAAGCAGAACGAAGGGTGGATGAGAGGAGAGGGTCCATTAATGCCAACAGTATTGCCAACCTTAGGGGACATGTGTGAAGATGGGTTCAAAGGTCAAAGACCGCAGGTGGAATTGTGTGGGAAAAAGGACTGCAATGGTAGGTTATGCAGGGGTGACACTGGGCAACACCTTGAACTGCACTCAAATCATTTCAGCAGCTTGTTACTGTTCTATTAGCTGAAGACAATCTTCATTCAGACACTTACCTGAACAGTACAGGGGCTCTAGATCTTTAAAAATTACTACTGTACTTTGTGACACAAGACACTCATTCTGACATGCCATTTTATTCTCCAAATGGGCTAAAAGTTCATTGCAAGCAGTCGCAGGCATGTGTGAGACTTCAGCCCTTAAAACAAAACCAGCATTTCATCTCTCTGACAGCTCTGCATGCCAAGTGCCAAGGCCAAGCCCTTAGTCCACCTACCCTGTGCCCACATTGTAGATGGCATAGGAGGCTGTGAAGGACTGTGAGTACACCTGCAGAGGCAGAGCACATGGGCGCAGTTACAAAACCCGGCGCAAGTAGGCTCTGGCCTCAGAGGAGTTTTCCACAGTGAATCTGCAAGGCAGGTTTGAGCTCAGGTCTCATTGTCCTCAGACATTTACCCAGCATTTACCTTGCTTCCACGGTTTGACTGGATTAGCGTCGCCATGCACCGCTGTGCTTTACCACAGTTAACCACGAGTCCAGTTCACGAGCAGCAGCAATTCCAACTTGTTCAAGAAGCAGCTCCTGTGTTCGTCTGGGCTCAACAGTTTCACACATCCATTCCCACCCATTCCCAGGTCGGCTTCGAACCCGAGACACATCGGAGCAAACAACACTTGCTAGAGGCCTTAGCCACTGCACTGCTTCAACATGTGCACTGGTGATGCGCGGGTCGGCTTTTTTTTTTTGACCTGCACCCGCCCGCGGTTGTGAGAAACGAACCTGCACCCGCCCAACCCGATCTAAAATCTTTTTTTTTAAAACCGGGTGTGAGTCAATCCGCGCATCTCTAACGTGCACACACATGCCATTGTCTTACCATACACTAGCCTTCACAAGCTACTACCCCTTCATCTGGACAGAACTCCGGGATGAGCAATGAAAATCCCAAACTGATCCAACACAGTCCCCCCTACTAGAGCAGGGGTGGCCAGTCCTACGCCGGGAGATTCACAAGTTCATTTTACTCACTAAAGCAGGCAATGTTTTTCAAGGAAGTAGTTGAGAGATCATTTGAAGTGAAAGTAGCAGGGACTTCTGTATCATGAGGACCACAGCTGGCCATTCTAGGCCTTGTTAAAGACTTACCAAACGTCAGGTCTTTCCAATTCTTTACAAACTCGGGGGGGCCTGGGATATCTGCTGGACTGTGACTGGACTAGAGATGGGGGTCTTCCTCGCCTATGAGGTGGCCAAGTGGGTGAGCTGAGGCTGGTAGGGAATCAAAGCGTTGTACTTTCTTGTTAGGAATGCATTGCTTTGCCATTCACCACCTTCACCCCCCATTAACTCAGGGCCCTGGGTTACACAGTGGTGCAGAGAGCCATACAGTATAAGAATGAAGGGGAGGACAGTTGGATTAATGGAAACTCTTCGGGATTTTAGCTGTTTTTTTATAGATGACCATGAATAATTAATGACTATTAAATCACACTACGAAGCCTCTGTAATGAAATAGTGGCAGGCTGGGTGCTCTGACCATGTAAATGACCTAACAAAGTACAAGCCACCTCACAGATGAATCGTGTGTATAATTACGCAGACTCACGTGGCAAGAGAATGAACAGAACAACATATACTGGCCACTCACCGGTCCTGCTTGTGTGTGTGTGATAGTCGCGGTTCCGCGCGGGGTCGTGCCCTCCGCCGCCCGTTCCGGCCCCCACACCTGGGGCGCGAACCCGGGTCTCTGGCGTAACGCAACAGGGAACCAGCCGAGTGAGCTAAAGGAGACCTCCCCCAGCCCAGGCAGCCGAGGACCCTGATACACGCAGTGAGGGCGCTGACGTCGCCACACTAGCTCCGCCACATGTGTACAGCCCAAGCAGCGATCCCCAAACTGAAGGCAGCTGCCACCGCTATAAGTGAAAAGCTAGAGAGTCCACAAGCCACACAGATGTGATTTTTGTCCTATTCCGAGTCGCTAATGAGATGCTGTGATTGTGCTGCCTCTTATTTCACGGTTCATGGGGTTCCCTGCTGCGATTCCCACAGGCTACCTAAGTGTGAGGTGACGGGCTCTGCGCTCGACAAGGGACACGTGCTCGTGACGGTTCAGCTCCGGGTTGTCATCAGCGAGCTGGCGGCCCGGAGAATCCAGCCCGCTGTGGCCTGCAGGCCCGGGCTGGAAGTTCCCAGCCTGCCGCGTTTTGCTGGATTAAAAGCGTGGGTTTGAACAGGCTTGTGTGTGACTTTGCCAGCCTGATTTCTCGCTAGGTTGAGCTGGGAGCCTGTTAATTCACATAGATCCCCATGGATTCTCTTAATGGTTAATGGGGTGGAGGGCGTCTATGGGGCTGTCAGGGGCTGTGCTGCTGCAGAGGGAGATTTGGGGGGACTTTGGCTTCAGCTCACCAGTTCTCTCACGCCCTGGTTAACTGGGAACATGGCTAAGTCATCACACACATTTAATCAATCAATCAGTCAATCAAGCAGAGGAGCAAAAACAGCCTCTGCGGTAATTGCCAGCGCTCATTATGGGCCCTCATTGATTCCCCATCATTAGAGAAATGACAGCGCCCGATTATGCAGAAGGTGCATTATTGAGAGGCAGACCTGGCTGGCAGCTGTCCGGCCGCCGCGAGAGAGAAGGGGGGGCAGATGGATGGGGGAATGAGTGTCAGCCTCCAGGGGTCAGTGACAGGACGGCCAGCACACATCATCAGCACTTCTGCTAATTGGCTCTCTTTAGAGGCTGTCAAGAGAGCCAGGGCTCACTCATAACTCTGCGTTATGAAGATACGAGAGCAGAGGGGGGGGGGGAGGAAATGGTAAGGAGAAGGTAACCGTGGATTTTTATTCATTTGATGGGAACTCTGTGCCTCCCTGATGTCTTTGAACATGCCTGCTCTCCTCCAGGGCCAGAAGGTGAGCTGTAACCCAGGGCTCTCAAACCTGGCTCCAGGAGGGCCTGGTGTTTTCCAGGCTTTGTTCGCCTGTTGCTCTTGATTACACAGTTGGTGTAATTACATATCTGCCAAATTGTAGCTCTCCTAACTGAGCTTCAAGGTGTGTTATAGATCACAGTACTTATGATGAACCAAATGTTTAGAATCAATGAACAAAAGACCTTAAGAAATATATACTGTATATGTCTAACTGCATATAGTATATATGTTTAAATAAGGAAATATCCATCCATTTTCGAATTGCTTTATACGATACATAGTTGCAGGGGAGCCAGAGTCTATGGCAAGCAAAGGGCAAAGGGCAGGATATACCTTGGACGGGACGCCAGTCCATCGCAGGGCGCACACACACACACTCACACCAGTATGCCTTTGCACAGTGGAAGGAAACTGGAGCTCCCACAGGAAACCCACATGAACATGGGGAGAGCACTCCAGGAAATGAACCCAGGGCCCCAGCACCAGAAATATTAAAGGAAATATGACTTCCTTATAAACTGAGGAAATATTTAGGCTATTGTTTTTAATTGACTACTGGGTTTTGATAAAAAATCTGAAGAGTTCAGTTCAGTTTATGTGTCTTATGCACAAGTGCATTGAAATGCACACTACAGGAAGAGGAAGCTTGATGTACCTGAAATAACCAGAGACTCAGGCACTTCTTCTCTAGTGAAAGAGGAGGGCAGTGTGCACTAGCAGTCTGGGATGTGGGCAGACCACTGGAAGGTCAATGTCTGTTCAGGCTAGCAGTATAGACACAGTTGTTGTATCCCAGAGCACAGCAGGGTATTCCAACCTGTCACTGGAATGTGAGTTTGACATCACTGGAAATTACAGTCTGCGTGTGGTCTTCACTCGGCTCCTGTCATTCACAATTTCGTCCCCATCTCTGTCCTTCCCCTTCCTCTCCTCCCACACCCCCATCTCCTGCTTCCTTCCCCTACGGGTGCCGCTTCTATCACTCCATTCTGCTCTCTCTCTCTTTCCCATTCTGCCTCTCCCTGCCACTGCCAGCTTTCTCCTGGACCTTCACCCTCTCTCTCTCCTTCTCCCCTCTGTTACTGATTCACCATCTCTCGCTCTCCCCCCTTCCTTCACCCTTCCTATTGCAGCTCTTCTGCCAGCCTGCCCTCTCCTTCTCCTTCTGTTGCCCCCCCCCTCTCCATCTCTCTGCCACAAATCTCTGCGGAGCCTCTTTTCCCTCTTAATGCCTCCTGCCGCATGGCAAGCCAGGAAGAACGCCCGGAGCTCAGATGTCTGAGGCGCTCCTGTCCTGCCTGTCTGAGAGGTCCCGGCGCAGCCCTGCCTCCACCCGGCACAGACACACATGCCGTGTGACAGCTCGCCTGTCAATCACTCCATCCCTTTCCACACTGCTGCTCTGCTGCCTTCTGCAGTGTATTCCTCTCCCCTGCTGGGGCCAGGCGCAGCCCGAAGCGCTGGTGTCAGCAAAAAAAAACCCACACGCACACACTCACACAGACCCACAGATCCCGAGGAAAGCGGAAAGAACATTTCTACAGGAAGAAAAAAGAAAAAAAATGGCCCATACAGTCCTGCAGATCCATACACACAATAATGACGACTAGATTTGTACAGCGCAGCACAGGTAGTGCAATGTCAGCCTTGCTAAGAAAATGCAGGAATTATGGAATGTGCAGCTTGGAGATAAAAGCTACTACACTCCATAACCACAACACCCACACACACACACTGTAAACACACACTGTACCCCATAACCATAGCACCCACACACACACTGTACACACACACTGAACCCCATAACCACAGCACCCACACACACACTGTACACACACACTGAACCCCATAACCACAGCACCCACACACACTGTACACACACACTGAACCCCATAACCACAGCACCCACACACACACTGAACCCTGTAACCACAGCACCCACACACACACTGTACACTGTACTGTAGGCTATTGTTTTTAATTGACTACTGAGTTTTGAGCAAAAACCTGAACACACACTGAACCTCATAACCACAGCACCCACACTGTACACACACCGAACCCCATAACCACAGCACCCACACTGTACACACACACTGAACCTCATAACCACAGCACCCACACTGTACACACACACTGAACCTCATAACCACAGCACCCACACACACAAACCGAACCCCATAACCACAGCACCCACACTGTACACACACACTGAACCCCATAACCACAGCACCCACAGATACACTGTACACACACTCACACAGTGACACAAGAGGAATATGCAATATGTGGAGGTTTTTAATAAGCCAGAAATTCTGCTGAGAGCTGTGTTTTTCTTTTTTTTTCCCATTTTTTTTACTCGATTAAACTCACATTACACCTCTCCCTCCGGTGAGGAGAGAAAAGAAAAGCTATTTATTAAGTGTGGCATTATTTATTGCTCACAGTGCAGGAGGAGTTTCAGAGATAAAAGGAAAATAAATGCCTTCTCTCCCAATAGAACAGTGCCTAAACCCACTTTCATTTATTACCCACTGTACAGCTCCGATCCTTCTGATGTTGTGCTGGTACAGCCCCTTCAGGCATTTCACTTTGGCAGATTCGTATGGTTTTATCACAGTTTTTCATCTGTATTTAGCTTGCCTTCCCTGGTCTCCTAGGGCCCAGCTATGCGGTTTTGTGTTTTAATCCATTAAACTATGATCATACTAAGCTTTCCCACAATCTGTCATAAGTAGGGGATCGTACGGCTCTTGGAATAATTCACCACAATAACTTAAGTGTTAACTCACCCAGGTGTATCCGGCTGCCTTCCTGGGGCACTACAGAATCTAATGCTTTTCACTCCACTCAAGCTCTCAGTCACTCAACTGAACCAATTAATTAGCTGGCTGATAAATTGGCTTAATTGCTCAAGATTATCTTTAGGCTCTGGCAGAAGATGCAACTAAAGCCCAAAGGACAGGCCCTGTACTATACAGAAAGTTAAAATCATGCCCAGAAAATACCCAGCCGAGTAATTGAAGCAGACTTCCCACAGGATCTGAATGGATGACATTTTGGTTATTAATTATCTCACAGCAATCAGTTACGCAAGCCGGTTGGCGTTCTCTCACCCTTAATCCTCCCCTTTTTATTATGATTTAAAAAAAAGTTAATAAAAATGCTCAGGTCTCCAGCAATGGAGACAAAACACCAAACTGGCAGCTGGTCTTTATGTTTCTAGTTTAACTAAAAGGCTCTTCCACCTTTAAGTTTGAATTGCTTTACATGTGTTTTAGAGACAACACGGCTTGGTTTGAAATGCACTTGGTCTCCAATCAGACAGCACGTCGGGTCCAATTTGAGCAAAATCGCATGTGTGGACTGTTGATGGAGACAGCTGAGTGTCCTGGGGTGCTAGAGGAGTTCTTTTCCATTAGCTTTTCAGGTCACAGCCAAATACAAACCTGCAGTCTGGCCGCTGCTGTAAAGTGCTGTCCCAATTTCTCACACCGGTCATTAAATCTCAGTAACAGAATAAATTAATTGACATTACAGAAAAAAATGACGAATTTCGAATTAAGCACAAAACCGTGAACTTCTGTGAAAGTACTATACGTCGCCATGTTGTTGCAAACTCACATTCGAGTTCCCATGAATTGCGAATTGAAGCGGCCCTTCCTGCTCACTAGTCACTGTAATGACTAATGTAATGTGATGTACAAGTGAACAAATACAGGTTGTGCAGCAAACATTTCACTGCAGAAATGTTCCAATGTGGTCTGCATGGAGACTTAACAAGTAGCATCTGTCGGAAAAACCGTCTCGAAATCGAGAGCAATATTTCTATTGGATTAAAAGAGATATACTCTCAAGCCTGCTTGTTTACAATGTAATAAGGCCGCACCGGAAAGCTTTGTCTATTTTGTGATGTGCTATAAATTGGAGGTTTTACAAGTTACTGTGGACATTTTCCTTTTATTGCGGTTTGAAATGCACTCATCGATGCTGGTTCTTTCTCATCCCGAAATAAAAAAAAAATAGCGTTCTAGTTCCCCTTTAAAGTGTAGATTTATGACCACAGGCTCTTCTTTAGCTTTCCTTGGGTCATTCCCAGATATAAGTTCTATTGTCATCTTTTTTTTCTGCACACCCACAACTTTTACCTTGTCTGAAACTGATTTTACTATATCCTGTACTCGAACCAGACCAGCCTTGTAGAGGAGATGTAGAATACTGCTCTTACACACTGCAATCTGTATTTAATATTGGTTGTACTCACCGGCTGGACGTTGTAAGCCAGTAACACAAACCTCTGGTCTGGAGACACCTGGAACCTTGTGGCTTTCAGGTTGATCTATGGGGGAAACACAATGGGGACCGATAAGACACAAGCACTGTCCCTAACATGCTGACCAGCTCTACTCTATTGGGACAGGCTCATTTTGACCAAGCCTGAAACAATTAGGCGCACAGCCCGTGCATTTAACAATACATCAACTTTTTTTTCTGCTGAAAAAACACAGGTTTAAATATCACACGGAACAATCCATTGATGTACAGTATGAGCCTTGCTAAAAAGCCTCTTTGGTCTGGGTCACCGAGAAGAGATGACCCAGATGTGCCCTTCAGCACCACTCTGAAACGTTCAGCGCGTGTTCATGTTCCCTAAGCCTTTTTAACTCTTATAGGTAATGGATAGAAGTGAAAAGGCGCTTCCCACAAAACTAGAGATGAGCAATCTGGTCCTGGAGGGCTGGTGCCTCTGAAGGTTTTTAGTCCAGCACAGATCTTCATGAGCTAAGGCAGCTGGTTACTGGCTTAATTGGACCATTTTAACAGGTACCAGCAGCTCCTCAGCTGTTTCTGCTGTAGGGAAACCTGGACACTTTGTAGACACAGCGGCCCTCGCCCACCTCTGTGGGCCTCACTCTGTGAGAAGGGCACGGTCTTACTTTGTCTGTGTGCTGCACTGTGGCTCTGTCTTTCTCAAACTCCTCACCTCTGACCTTATGGGGATCTCTAGCCTCTAAACTCAAAACTATCTGGGTTTTCATCTCACTCTGCCATCACCGCTCCTCTCCCCCATTCTCCATGCCTCACTTACAAAGGTGCCGTTCTCCACCAGCGTCGAGACCTGGTTTGTGTTCACGTTGTGCTTGATGACGTGGCCCTCCCTGGTCCGCAGGGTGAGCTCGTGATCTGAGAAGAGCAAGAGGTTGGGGGTCAGAGGTCAGAGAGCACAGGAGAAGGACACCTCATTGATCCGGAGAGGTTGGACAACTACAAGTTCCTTCTTGGACATAGAACTCTTTAATGGACAGAGCGTTGAGAGGGGCAAGGAGTGATCCAGACACCGCGGCTTTGAGTCAGCTGGGGTTCTAATGACAAGCTGTTAAACAGCATCTCCTGTGACATCCTGGAGACCCGCAGGCCTTCAGCGCTGTCAGTGAGACTTGCAGAAACTCCTCCTATCAGCACTAACCCTCCCGCACACCGCTGCAGAGCTGGAAGAGTGTGTGAATGGGAATGGTGTAATGGGTGGGCGAATCAGAGGAGCACATCTGTCCTGCCAACTCTCCCCCTGCAGGTAATGGTGTCATTGCTGCGAGCCGAAGAGCACAGAAACAGTGGCAGACAATGGGATTCTTAGTTTCTCCAAAGAGAAGGGTAATCAAAATGGTTATGCAAGAAGGTAGAGTTATAACTCTGAAACAAAGATGCCTAAGGAGATGGAATCGAAGCCGTTACAATTCTCTAGGTATTGTATATGGCAACCAGACCAGACCTCCAACTCGGACACGAGCATCAAAGGGTCAGCCATCAAAGATGAGTGCAACCCACTCTGAGACTGAGAACAGGTGGTGCTTGTGGTTGCTTTAGAACACAGTGCTAGCTGTGGGCAACCAAGAAGGGCCTGGATCGTGATCCTGGGTCATTAGCTTACTCACATCTTACCAGAGAAACCAGCAGCTTCCTTTCATCTGCACCCTGTCTTGTTTTCTTAGGTCCTCACCTCTAAACTGTGGGAATCACCCCGCGCCACAGTATGTCCTACTAATGATGTTCTCACCATTGAGCCAGGCCACCATGGGGTCATGGACTCTGAACTCCTTGCTCTCCAGGTCTTCCAGGGTGAGGCGGGACAGTTGCAGGAGGCGGGAATCGTCTGATGCGGATAGAGAACCAGCCACAAAGAGACAGGTAACGTCATTTTTATTTTGCTACTTGCACAGGCATATCCTGACGTCCTGAACTAAGGCAACAAAAAAAAAAGCACACAAGTAATTCAGAGGAAATTTAACGTGACGGGTTTACCTGTCAGAAAGGGCCAGGGAATAAGAAAAGCAATTTAAGCAGTGAATTAAAAACACCAGTGGAGTCAGAGGCTTGAGTTGCCTTGGGGAGAGAGCTCCAAAGCTTTGGCGCATTTCGACTCTTTTAGAGATGGAGAAGGTGCTGTGCTCTGAATAAGAAAGCACCACGCCGATTCAAAAAATGCCGCATTCACAACATGTGTCACCAAACTAAATCTGAACCTGATGTGTTCCGATAAGCAATTCAGATCCACGAGAGTTCGCGGACCTCTTTTCTATCTTATTGTTGGGGTTGATTTTAAAACAAGACCAAGCACTGTTAAGACTCTTTTTGGTGCTTGCTGGTTCAGATCTCCCTGAACGGCCGCAGCCTGTGTGCAGTTCTGGTATTCTTCATTCCAAGTCTGCAAGGAATGCATGCTTAATACCCGGACGACCCCTTGCAGCCACACTCCCTTCATTAGAGTTTACCATCTGCTCCATCAACACATCACAATGTCCAGGTCTCCCCTGGGAAAAGAATGTCATGTGAACTTGACCAGGACTAAGTAAGGTCAACATTAAAAATGCATTGACTGGGGCCGCGTCCCAATTCTAGTACTTCCTCCTAGTCTTTGGAAGGGCGGAGAAAGCTTGGGAGCAGAAGCCAGGACACTGGAAACTGAGTGGCTCTATCTCCCCCAGTTCCACTTGAGTCTGCCTCAGCCCAGCCTGCCTACAGCTCGCTCTCAATCTGATTGGAAGAGCTGTCTCCCTGGCGCCCAACACGTTCCGAGCTTCGGCGGTGATCACATTAGCTCTCCTTTCCGAAACAAGCAGTGCTTTGGATCCCTTCTGCAGGAAAGAGCTCTTGGGGAAGGAATTATGGGAAACAGTAGCATCACTCGCCCATGGCTGTCTGGCCACACCCCCTGTAGGGTGAGGGTCACTTACCGGGGCTGAGCAGAATGATGGACATGATGACCAACGACAGCACCACCATGATCACCACCATGGCGATGCCAATCCCCTTCCAGTTGCGGGGAGGGGCGCCCGACCCCCCCATATCCTGGGGAGACAGTAAGGGAAGAAGGGGGAGAAGCCCTCATTAAAACGAACCCAGTGTTTCTTCCCCCTTTCAAAATTGGTGTCTCTCCCCTTCCTTCACTCCTGCAGCCCCGTTTCCCGTTTCCTGTCTTTTTCCTGTCCTTGTTTTATCTCCCTGCTGGGTGGGAATTAACAGCAACACAGCTCCTGGCTGTAGAAGCCATAAATCAGCATGTGTTCTCATTTCCACGTAAAGCAGAGGGATCTTAATCAGCATTCCCCTCATCCGAGCGCTGAAGACCAGCTAGTGAGCAGATCCATTTTCAACAAAAATGATAAATATAAGAATATCAGCCTACGTCGAAGGACTCCTACAATAAACATATGTCTAAGAACATGTGAACACACCACCTGGTGAGATGATACTGCTGGCACATATGTTGGCTTCTTTCGTTTATAGACATCGCTCTCAGAGAAAGCAGTAATACCAACAGTCCAGTTCCTCTGTGCCTGTTTAATGACGGCATCAAAGTATTATTTTGTGAAGTACTTTGGGATGACACTATATCAAAGAAAGCTTATTATTCTTACTTTGGACAATTATTTTATCTTATTTACAGAATCGAATGACCAGTCCTCCTCTCTCATTTTTTCATTTTTGTACACTGCCATATTGCAAATTAAATTACTAGTCCAGTTCCTGTTAGAATCTCTACCTGAGGAACTCTTACGTGTTTTACAATATGGACTGAAATTCATTCTTTTTAAAAGAGGAGTTTTTTTTTTTTAAAAGTAAAAGCCCGTACAGAGTAATATTATTGTGGGTTAACATACAAAGAAGATTAAGAAGAAAAGCCCAGATAAACAAGAATAAAGTGACAATAGGGATATACAGCTGAAACCCAGAACATTTTCAAAAAATAAAATACAGTAGCCGCTTCAGGGAGGGGGACTGATTTTGTTCTTTCATTTAAAAGAAAGGAAAACCTTCATTAGAAATGCACAGCTGAATGACTTCCGCTTGTCATTTAATTACTCTGCATCCTTAATTTTATATTTTAGTTTCAACGTGGTTTGGGGCATCTTAACAAAATCCTAAAAGGTTTCTTTTAAATGGCATTTTGCTATAAAAAAGCCTTTTGCGAATTTCCTCTAAATGACAGTTTCACAGAAGTTAATTAACTAAATCGACTGTAAAGCTGTTAAAACACGCAAAAACAGCTTCGAGCAATGAGCACTGCCCTTTCCTGCAGGGTATCAGATAGCTGCATAAGCCACGGGAGGTCTGACAATAGCTCCCATATTCGAGGCAAAAATCAAACAATGGCAATAAATCTCACTCCTTCATTTCAAAAAACACTTCTGTCATATGCCTGATTTTACCTCCGGGGCCAGTGTGAGGATTCACTCACGAGCTGTGCTGCTTCAAAGCTGTGAGACACTGTGAGACACTTTCCATACCTCAATTCCTCTCACATGAAACATCAGCTGTTTTCGCCCTCACCCATGAGAAGATAAGGACAATTACAAACGAGAGGAGGCCAGTTACCAGTCAGCCCGTCTAGCACGTGTGGTAGTTAGCAGTTAATTAATCCCAGGATCTCATCCTGTCGTTTCACGAAAGAAGCCAATGTACAGTATCGGCTTCAACAACATGGCTGGGCAGCTTGTCCCACACTCCACACCCACAGCCCTTTCTGGAAAGAAGGGCCTCCTGTTCTTAGTTTTAAATGCACTTCCACAGAGTTCCCACTTTCGTGCCCTCTGCTCATGTTTCACTGTCCGTTCTGAAGACGCGTGCGGGGTTGAAGCAGAGTCTTCTGGGAAACAACAGGAATGCTGCATTTCTTTGCCTTTGAAAACCTCCCTCTTCTAAACGGACGGTGCCAGGCCGTGCTAAATCACCGGGATTAATGCGACGCCTCTGTCGGAGAGGGCAGGGTTGCGATCGGGGGCACCTGTCCTGCAGTTACAGGTCGGCCATCACTCAGGAACCCGCTGCGCCGTGTCACACAGCAAAGCAATAAAACCGCTCTTTCATTAACATCTACCACTGGGGCAGCTCTTCATCACTCCCCCTGCCTTTGAACAGACTCCACCCCACACTCTGCACACACACACACACCCAGAGAACACATTTATCTTGCAGCTCAGGGGCAGGCTGCCTCTCTGCCTGGATTCCTATTCAAGCACCGAACACCAGCATTAACCACCTTGCTGATCATATAGACTGGTTTAAAGCACCCAGAAGGCAGAAACACGATACAAGGAGTTGTGCCTACTGGATCACAGGTGTTGTGAGTGTTTCGATACAGACCATTGCACTGCCCTTCCTAGAGGTGGCAACACTGAGCCAAAACCAGCCCAGGGCCTATCAGGATGCACACAGTAGAAATACACGTCTGAAGCTAGTGCCTCATTTGTGATACACAGCACAACTCTGAACTCCCAGTGCTTTTGTGATATGTGATTTAACCAGCCTCTGTAATGATTATACAAGAAGCTGAATGTGAATAAAGCTTAATGTGAATAAATGATTAATAAGAATAATAATTGCTTACACTCATATAGCGCTTTTCTGGACACCCCACTCAAAGCGCTTTACAGCTAATGGGGACTCCTCTCCACCACCACCAGTGTGCAGCCCCACCTGCACGATGCGCCAGTACACTCACCAGTGGGGAGGAGAATTGAGTGATGAAGCCAATTCATAAATGGGGATTATAAGGGGGCCATGACTGGTAAAGGCCAAGGGGGAACTTGGCGAGGGCACCAAGGTAACGTCCCTACTCTTTTCGAGAAACGCCCTGGGATTTTTAATGACCACAGAGAGTCAACACCTCGGTTTTACATCTCATCTAAAGGACGGCGCACCCTAATTTACAGTATAGCATCCCCATCACTGTACTGGGGCATTAGGACCCACACAGACCGCAGGGTGAGCACCCCCTACTGGTCCCACTAACAGCCACCTTAGTTTTTCCCAGGAGGTCTCCCATCCAGGTATTGGCCAGGCTCACACTGCTGAGCTTCAATGGGCTACAAGCTGTGAATTGAAGGGTGAGATGGCTGCGATTGGGGAGAACAATATAGGGGCACCTAGGGTTCGGCGCCCTGTGCATCAGTGTGCACTGGAAAAGTGTAGGGCAGGCTGCTTTATAAGAATGCAATTTCAGAAAAAAACTTCCTGCCTTTGAATTGTGCCAAATCTGTTTTTTTTTAATTAATTAAAGGCTTCTTGCAGTTCATGGGCATGTTCTCAGATTACATTTATTCTCTGCTTTGCGACAGTGTTCTTTTTTACCACGATAAATCATGCACAGAAAGTGCAAGTGAATTCTTTTGTATCTCCTTTGTAGTCCTTTGCTGCTGCGTTCTTCCTCTACTTCCTCTCAAGTCAAAGGAGGCCCCAAGCCAGTTCTTTATGGTTCAGCATCGTGATATTTTTACAATTAACCTCACAAGGGGGAGATTCAAAGCAATCAGAACCAGGGAGATACCAACACCTTCTGCAGTCGTGCTGGAAGAGTGCATACTGGCTAGTTTGTTAGTTCCGTACGAAAGGGGGTAAAGGGTTTGGGCATCGGTATCACTCCTTCTTTCTCCATGAAGGCAAGTCTGCTTGAGAGCCTTTTTTTACTAGAATTGTAAATCGTCACTCAAACAGGACACAGAAGAGCAGCTCCCGCTAGGATCTGCAAAGATCGAGCAACGTAAAAGTGATAAATATGTGCCTGCACCTCCAGGCCTTAAAATATTGATTGCCTTTCATCGTGCATAAGAAACTCAAGTTTAAAGATTTTTTTTTTAATACAAGGCGGCAGGTAGCTGATCCATATGCAAAGCTGAACGTAAAACAAATGATCAGATGCTGGTGAGATCCCAGCCTTGAGCTGATGCTGCTTTGGGAAACACCAATGGAAACAAGCCCTTCAAAGACTGTCGCTAACTGGGCTGCATTGAATCATTACAGCAGGGCAGTATGATGGAGGCTGCAGGATGCAGGATGAAGGCAGGAGAAAAAGAAAGTGCAGGGAAAGGCACAGCAGACACAGAGACAGAAAGGAGAGAATTATTCTGTTGCTCCGCCTGCATGTTACCGCAGTGGAATAAGCCAGCAGCTGCGAGGGGCTATCATCGATCCCAGCTCCCAGGTCAGTGCCCCCCAGCTCGTGCACTGCGTGCTGGGGTCCAGGGGGGTCATTTCTGCTGCACTCTGGGGTCTCCAAGCGGAGCGAGGCGAGAGACATAAAAGATCCCAGGGAGCGGGTGTCGAAACTGGGCCGCCGGGCCGGTCCGTGCCGCTCCGCTCCTGCTCTCCGATTAACAGGGCCGAGCCGCTGCCGGGCGGCACTCCGGTGGCCGGGCTTCACTATGCGCTGGGCTCCTGGGGGAAACGATCGCTCTCTCGCGCGCTGAAGAGCACAGGATGGCTGCCAGCCTTTCGTTTAGATCCAAGCTCATGACGGAGAGGAAGGGCTGACGGCGCATCTCACAGAGGTCCAGTGAGACCAGCACAGCTAGGACATTCCAACAAATAACAAGCAGCTCGTGCCTTCGGTAAAACTCGCTATATTATATCCACCCCTTTTCTAACCGAATTTATCCGATACGGGGATGCGGGGGAACCAGAGTCTCTCAATGGGCAGGATACACCCTGGATGGGACACCAGTCCATCCCCGGGCCGACACACACAAAGAACTTGAACTCACGCACTCACTCACATCAGGGCCAGTCGTCCCAGAGGCCCATCGACCTACCAGAAGGTCCTTGGACTGAGAGAGGAAATCGGTGCACCCAGAGGAAACCCACATGAGCACAGGGAGAACATACAAACTCCACACAGACAGCACTGCAGGAATTGAACCCAGGGCCCCAGCACTGCGAGGCAGCACTGCTAACCACTGAGTTGTCATGCTGCCCACCATGGTATATCTGCATGGTATTACTGTAGATTTATCCTGTACAATACAGCTCATTCAGCTCAATGGACCGTGTCATCAATAGCTTAGATTCTCCTTTACAGTTAATTCTACTAAAGTTTAATCTATACAAACGTGATCTGCGATCCTTTTTCAGCTTGCCCTCCGGTTGGATTTCGAGAATGTGATATTAACATGCTGACCAGGCATAAATCAAAAGGCTAAACTGTGGGACACAGCCCGGCTTTTACTGGGTGTCTGGAAAAAAAAAGACAGCTCTTCAGCTTTTTAGAGTGGGGCCTCCCTGCTTCTCCGAATACCGTCGCCACCCGTTGCCCCTAAATTCCTGGCGCAGCGCCCTCAGCTCCGCGCATCTCCCTGCAGAGCTCTTACCACATCACTCCACATCTGGAAAGAAGTCTACCCCCCCAAACAAACCTGCAAGTGATGCAACGCTACAGATGTCCATAAATGAACCACAGCTCATCCCCTCCCGCAGGACACCTGGTCTCTGGGACGTTCTGAGAACTCCCAGTTCTGCCCTCGGGATCCCTGGCACTGCTGTCCCGGAATGACACAGGCAGCCGGGGGCGGAGCAGTCGCCAGCTCTTGCGATACTAGCGCTCCCGGTCTCCCTCTTTTACGTGTAGAAAAAGAAAAACCTGCCATTTAGATCTAACGATGATGAATGGGCTGGAGAACGCAGCCCCCAGTGTCGAAAAGCAGCTTGATTCTCAAAAGCCCGGATCAATGCAAGGTCCGTGTTCTGCTGGAATCCAAGCCCCTGATTTCCTTTCTGCACCAGCAGCACATTTGCAAATTACTCGTTTTTATGAGGTGAAACCATTTGGTTTCCCACTGATGCTGCCCTTACGCTTTTGAAAATATACAGCAGTGCTGCGGGAAGATAAAGGAGAACAGCTTTAAACATTTCACTATTCGAAGTGGTGGACAGAGAGGAGTATTGTCTTTAACTGTCAGTTTTCACTGAAATTCATATTCTTGAAGAATCAGCACTTCAGTGTCCCAATTCAATTAGGGCAATTCTCAATCCCATTCAATTCCCCATTGTACTGTTTTCTACAGACTGTCCCTCGAATTACATTAAGCACTGGGGAATGTGAGAACTTTCCTAATGTGATCCACTGCATTTTGAAACTCATCAGCCCTTAAGCAACGCTAAGCCACTCTCCCAATTAAAGACTGTGTTGTGCTATATAGCAATCCTGGGGTTAGGGCTCAGGGGAGATGAACTGTAATTTA
This sequence comes from Atractosteus spatula, assembly GCF_055471065.1. NCBI lineage: Eukaryota > Metazoa > Chordata > Actinopteri > Semionotiformes > Lepisosteidae > Atractosteus > Atractosteus spatula. Next base: position 63,763,031 of record NC_142706.1, on the reverse strand, counting down.
GTTTGCATGCTGCACAATTATCCAGCACAAGCTCTCTGCATTATTCATCTTAGGACTTGATTTTTTTTCAGCATGAGCGTGGCTTAAGGGGTCTTCCAGGCTTGTCCAGGTTACCCCATTCAGTCTGTGGGTGCATGGTCCTGCAGGTGACCCTGATTTGCCCTTTCCAGCCAAGGTTAAATAGAGGAAGGTCAAACTGGCATCTCGTACTCTACCATTAACTCTCACAAGTAACCTGGAAGACCGGGTGTCACGCCACGCCCCTGGAGGGCTTGTCATTCCACCTCGCATTCCAGCACATTTCCCAATTAGCCCCTTTACCCCAGCCTGTTTAATGCTGCTTCACACTCTCCCCTGGGCTCAGTATTAGGGTTTCCTGGTTAGAGCTACCTCGTCTTCCTGTGATTAGTTATGTCTTGGTTTTTGGCTTCCTGACCCTGGTTTGTTCTCCGACTGCGTCTCCTGGTTTTGTTTTGGTGCTTTGATTATTGTTCTGGCTTCGACTCCCGGCTTCCTCACGGCTCACGGCTCTGCTTCTGATTTTGTACTTTTGCACCAGTTTGTCTTCCCTTCGGCTTTCGGACCTCGGACTGTTTAATCGACTACACCTCTGGAGCTAGTCCTGATTTTTCTGCATAGGTTCCTCATTAATATTCCATAACACCGGGCTGCCATTACAGCTGTGCCTGTCACGGGGGGACGTTTCATTCTGACTAATCTGTGGCAGAAAACAGTTGCGAAAGACATCTCTGAAGCACATGGGAAACACAAGGGGTGGGGGGGGGGGGCTTCTGAACTAGAAGGGATGAAGAAGGAATGAAAGCCATCATTAGGTCCTTCAAGTGCCTTCCAGCAGTGGTACTCACAGGCCTAGCATGCACTAGATTAAAGAGGCACCTCCCTGGTGCTCTGGTGGCAACCTCACAACCTCCAGAACCTGTGACATAGCAACCCACGTCAGTTAGCAATCCACACAAAGCTACAGACGCCTTATTGCTCCCTCTTTCTCCATTGAAGTTAGTCTGTTTGAGAGCCTTTCTTACTGGAATTGTAAATCCTCACTCAAACAGGACACAGAAGAGCAGCTCCCGCTAGGATCTGCAAAGACTGAGCAACAGAAAAGTGATAAATGAATGCCTGCACCTCCAGGCCTTAAAATATTGATTGCCTTTCATTATGCATAAGAAATCAGACAAGAAACTCAATTTCAAAGATTTTTTTTAAAATACAAGGCGGCAGGTAGCTGATCCATATGCAAAGCTGAACGTAAAACGAATGATCAAATGCTGGTGAGATCCCAGCCTTGAGCTGATGCTGCTTTGGGAAACACCAATGGAAACAAGCCCTTCAAAGACTGTCACTAACTGGGCTGCATTGAATCATTACAGCAGGGCAGTATGAAACACAGGGACGTCTGAGCTAGGAGTGAAAAAGAAGAAACAAAAGCCATCATGAGATCGAGCGCATTCCAGCAGTGGTTAAGAAATCATCCGGCCATGTGATTACACTCACAGACCCGCAGAACTGGTCGGATTGTAATCCATGACAGTTACAATCCACGCAAAGCTGTATACGTTAAAAATATGAGATTTTTGAGATCTGATATATAGGAATCTAAAGCATTCTTAAAATAAACTGGGAAGGAGATCCACAGACAAGGAGCTTTAAGCACAAAACAGTTTACATATAAATGACAGTATCGGTGAGGTACAAACCAAAATACCCAAACAGTAAGACAGCGTGCTTTTGCTCACTTCTGAGAAGCTGCTCTGAGCAAAACCTGGAAGAACAGAACTGATCCAATTTGAAAATGGAAAATGAATTCACTCCGGCTTTTGAACCAGAAAAATAAAGCCAGGCTGACGTTCTGAAGTGACGGCAAATGACTGCATCACCAGCAGCAGCATGAGAAGAACAGTTTGGGATGTGACACAACTGTTATGGGAGGGCACTTGAAAACTAAAGCTAGAACAGAAGAAATTAATCGGCATCAGCCGTAGGAGAGGAGGGTCACATCCGGCTGCCCCTCCAAACAGTTTCAGGAGTTGGAAGCCGAGACACGCTGTCTGACACTGACAAACCGGTAACACATGGTACGTTACCATGGGCAGAGCGGTGGCTCTGTGGCTAAGGATCTGTGCCCGTGACTGGAAGGTTGCCGGTTCAAATCCCGCAGCCGGCAGAGGAATCGTACTCTGTTGGGCCCCTGAGCAAGGCCTTTCACCCCCAACTGCCCCAGGGGTGCTGTACAATGGCTGACCCTGCGCTCTGACCCCCAGCTTCTCTCCCTGTCTGTGTGTCTCATGGAGAGCAAGCTGGGGTATGCAAAAAGATGAATTCCTAATGCAAGAAATTGTATAGGGCTAATAAAGCAACATTACATTAACACATTATGCACCATTATTTCGAACCAGCACCTCTGAGTTCCCTCTGGTAATTGTCTACATAGCTAATGCTGGACACAAGAAGCACATTGATCCTATGCCACGCAAGCTCCCTTCAGAGCCTATCAGCAGGGAATGACACACCCAGGCGACATTCTGCATGGAGGTTTTCTGTTGCCCTGGTCCTGTGACCAACTGCAACACATTCTCGCCAGCCTGTTCTGCAGCACAGAGCATCTTCATCTGGTTTTTGTGCAAGAAGGATGCTAGCAGCCCCTGCGAGCATTTAATTCATCTAAATGGGAGGATCAATACCAGAACGACTGGCCCTGCTCCAGAGGGATATAATTTAATTGAAAACAGCACAGCGGGGGAGAGGGAGTGCTTTTTGATAGATAAGGCCCCACATGTGGAATCCAGCTCCTTCTAAAACTCAGCAACGCATTCATATCCATAAAAAAAACATATGTGAAAGAACAATCAGCGTGCCACGCTGTTTAAATGACCTACTCGATCAAACCCCCCGCCTCCCATATGAGCTCTGCAAACAGCCCAGCTCCCTCATGCTGAAGGCTGCTCGCCATCGCCGTCCTTCAGCTCCCTGTGCTTTTCTGTCTTTCTGCAAAACTCAGGAACGGGCGGCTTTCTGCTGTCATACACAGGAGTGAAACGAATAAATCCATCCATCCATTTTCTAGCCCCTTCTCCCAAGTCGGGGTCACCAGGTGAGCCGGAGCCTATCCCAGCAAGCCACTGGCTCAAGGTGAGAGAAATAAGTAAAAGAGACATTGCAGGTGACAGTACAGGGTTTGATTCCTGTCTCCCCGGGGATATCGGGCTGTTCGAACCCGAGGCCTCGCTACACTGCTGCCCTGACCTCGGAACAGAGGGACTGGTGGCGATCAAAACACTAAGGACTGGGGAGACACTAGAGAGGGAGTCCCTGTCACATTCTCCAGAACTTCAGCAGGCCTGGGACGAGTTTTTAATGCACAGTACAAGGTAAAGCCAAGAGTCTTTAACCTGCTTCCACAGGCCTGTAAAGACATTGTAGCAGGAGTTCAGACTCAGTTCATGGGGCTGCTGGGTTTCGTTTCCACCCGAGTACTCTAGTCAATGAAGTGACTAACCTCATCCTTCTCTTTCTTAGATGTTAATAGGTGCTTTATAATCGATTGCACAAAACACTCACATGACTAAACCGCACAATCACCTAGGTGTGAAGATACAGAACATGGTAGAAAACACTACAATCATCCGTCCATCCGTTTTCTAAGCAGTAGGGGTCTCAGGGGAGCAGGATACATCCTGGATGGGGTCGCCAGTCCGGCACAGGGCAGACAGACACAGACACACACTCGCACCAGGGCCAATTATCCCAGAAGCCAGTTAACCTGCCAGCTGTCTTTAGACTTGCGGCAGGAAACTGACACTAACACTGGGAGAAACATGCAAATTCCAACAGACAGCACCCTGGTCCAGAGCTCAGCCCAACTCCAGAGTTGCACCACCACTGCGCCACTCTAATACAATCATACTCAGTCAATTAAATAAGAAGAGCAAGTATGTAACAGAGCTCCGTGGAACAAAACCCAGAAGACGCAGGGCCCTCCGGGAGCAGCCCGGGGCCCCTGGATAATGCTTGTACTGCAGGGGCAGCCAGGGGCCCCTCGATAACGCTTGCACCGCAGGAACAGCCCGAGGCCCCTGGAAAATGCTCGTACCGCAGGGACAGCCCGGGGCCCCTGGAAAATGCTCGTACCGCAGGGACAGCCCAAGGCCCCTGGATAATGCTTGCACCGCAGGGACAGCCCGGGGCCCCTGGAAAATGCTCGTACCGCAGGGACAGCCAGGGGGCCCTGGATAACGCTGGCACCGCAAGGACAGCCAGTTATCCAGGGGCCCCTGGATAACGCTTGTACCGCATGGACAGCCAGGGGCCCCTGGATAACGCTTGTACCGCATGGACAGCCAGGGGCCCCTGGATAACGCTTGTACCGCATGGACAGCCAGGGGCCCCTGGATAACACTTGCACCGCAGAGACAGCCCAGGGCCCCTGGATAACACTTGCACTGCAGGGACAGCCAGGGGCCCCTGGATAATGCTTGCACTGCAGGGACAGCCAGGGGCCGGGACGCAAAGAGAGCAGCACAGCTCTGAGTGGAAACGGAGCTCCAGCACTTGAAGATTAGAGCCAGTTCTCTCACAGCCCCCCGCCATCATTGTCTGACTGACAGGGCACTCTGTAATTGCAAGTTAACACAGGAACACTGCGCCCTTGAATTTTAAATAATGGAATATGTAGGACTGCAGGGAACACTCTTACATGCAGTGCTAATTCTGGACTTAAAGCACATTGATATTGGCCCTAGGAAACTCCTTTCAGAGCCTGTCAGCAGGGAATGGTAGGCCTTGATGATTTTGTGGATGGAGGTTAGTCTATTGATCTATAGACCTCAAAGGATTCCTGACCACATTCCGACCCGTTCTGCGCTTGACATGGCAGAGCTGCGGAAAAAAAAACACAACTATTTCGCACTGTGCAGTGAATTTGTGTGGACGAGTCAAAATCAGCGTTGGAATGATTGCGATGCACGCATCACGCGTGTGGAAAAGTCACGCGTGAGGGGGGGGGGGAAAAAACAGGCTGCAGCAGCTGTGCGATTTCGGCCAGGCGTGTCGGGCTGTGGACGCGTGCTGCAGCGCGCGCGCGCGCGCAGGGGAGGGAGTCGCTGGCAGGCGCTTGACGGATCACCGCCGCGTGGCTCGGAGGAGAGGGAGCGATTCGGTCGCCGGCGGATCTCCGAAGACCCCAGCAAAACAAAAGCGCAATTAATCTCACCCGCGTCTCCAGCAGGCAGCGCAGCTTCCCTGTTCCCTGGGCCTGATTGTGTCCGATTTGCACATAGACACGACTAAGGCTCCTGGGACGCAACTGCAGTCTTACCGGGGACTAAAGGGAATCTTTCGTTTTCCAGCCTGTGTAGACCTGCTCATTGACACGCCACCGTATACGACATTAACTCTAATCAAAGCTATGCAATACGAGCTTAATCTCATATCAACCTATTTTAACCCTTGTTTATTGTTTCTTTATCGGAACCAGTTGTATTTTTTTGATAATATGCCTGCAAAACCCAGCTTCTAAGAAAAATGAATAATAAGTGAACAATACAGGTCTATCATTGTATTCTTTATCCACAAGCAGCGAAGATATTGCTCCGGATGAGAGATCTCCTTTATTGTCCTCTGCTCTATGAGCTCTTCTGATCGGAGATGTTGTTAAGAAATCACATCCACGTTTCTACTGCCATCGGAATGAAAGGCTAACAGATTGTCAGAGGAGTACTCGCACAACGACTGGAAACAAATGTTCCGCCTCATTGCTGGAGGAAAGATGAAATGAGGGAGTATTTGTCCTTCGGGACAAGAAAAATGCCTTTTATGTTCGTTAATACATCGTTTGTAGCTCTAGCGAGATAGATCGCACGTTGAAGAAGCAAGTGAAGTACAATCAGAGCACAGATTTAAGTCACGAAGCTATTTTTACCTGCAGGTTGTATTCCCTTTGCAAAACGGAACCGTAAGGAAGTGCACCTGTGTGTAAGGAGACGGTTCTTCTCTCTGTATTGATCGTTCGGCAGGTAGAGTAGGCAGCCGCGTCATTGTGCGGACTCCAAAGAAGTAATCAGAGGTTAATTTCAAACTTGTCGATAAATTGTAGGCGATATATTTCACGTCTTTGACAACCCTGGCTGTTGCACCATTGCTGTTACATTGTGTATTTTACTATTTGTAGGTCTCCTGGAGCCTGGAGTTAACCTCTACTTCAGTCACACTCATTCCTGGGCGGTCCACTAGTTTTTACAGGTAAATTATGTCAATGAATAAGAACTGGTTATAAAGATCACCTGAGTAAATAGGTGATTTTAATTACATCACAAGAACAGAGGCTTGGTTTTACATTGCATCTGAAGGACAGCACCTTTTTGCAGAATACTGTCCTCTCACTCTACTGGGGCATCAGGACCCACACAGACTGCTAGGGTGAGCACCCCCTGCTGGCCCCACTAACACCTCTTCCAGCAGCAACCAGAGTTTTCCCAGGAGGTCTCCCATCCAGGCACAGACCAGGCCCACACCAGCTGAGCTCTAGCTGAGCTCCACCAGGTTGCCAGTTGTGAGCTGTGAGCTGCAGGGTGGTCTAGCTGCTGGCTGGTAATTATTAGCTCATTGATCCAAGGATCTCATGCAGCCGCGTCTTGAGGATAGTCAGACCCGAATCAATCAGACCTGCAGGGCAGTTTGTTCCACTCTCCCGCCTCCCTTTGCGTAAAGACGTGTTTCCTGTTCTGGGTTGTAAATGCTCTTCCCTTCAGTTTCCACTTGTGCCCCCTGGCTCGTGTTTCACTGTTCACTCTGAAGACTTCTGCCAGGGGGACTCTGTCAGGACTCGGAGGATCCCGAACACTCGTGTCGCGAGAGTAAAAGGGCTTTGACTTGCACAGAGAGGGTTAAGAGAGGACCGGACACGCGTCACGGGGAGACCACAGGGGAATGAAAAGCACAGGACTTCAGCCGCCCTCCAGGACCGCGGGGGGTACGGGGGCACTACATGATCTTCAGGGAGGCCGAACCCACATTTCGCTGACCTGACTGGCACACGTGGGCCGCAAGGTGGCGCAGGTGCAGGGGTTTCGATTCTGGCACTGGGGTGCTGTCTGGGTGGAGTTTGCATGTTCTTCCCCATGTTCGCCTGGGTCTCCTCGGGGTGCTCCGGTTTCCTCCCACAGTCCAAAGACATGCTGGGAGGTTAACTGGTTTTTCTGAGAAACTTGGCTCCGGTGTGAGTGTGCGCGTGTCTGTTTCAGGTTGTGTCCAGAGACGGACCGGTGCCCCCTCCGGGATGTGTCCTGTCTCGTGCCTGCTGCTTGCAGGGATAGGCTCCAGCTCCCTCTCGGAGCCTGAACTGGGTGAAGCCGTCAGAAGGTGGGTGGGTGGGCGGACAGGCACATGTGGAGACCCAGCGGGTGTCTTCATGCTCACAAGCCGCACGCGCATCAGGACGGGGGTCGGCTCCCCCTGCACAGACTCTCAGCCACCAACCTCTTCCCCTCCTGCTGTAGGGGCCACGCTTTCACATTCAGACAGCTAAGGGGCACCGGGGAATAACGTGGAGTCAACTCGGGAGCACGTCCTGGGGAAAACTAGGGTGGGGAGCATGCAAACTCCACGCAGAAGGTACACCTCTTTGTGACTGAAACCAGGGCCCCGGAACAGGGAGACGGCCGCACTCCACACCTGATGCCACCCTCACCAGCTGCTGCCCGCAGTCAGTAATACTGGGCCTTACTTAGAACTTGCCTGTGCCGGTCCCCAGCCATGCCTGTACAGGGACTTCATATTGACTAGTCTTCAAGGCTGTAAAAGCGTAATAAATAACGTCATAGTATGAAGAAGATGCACGTTTGGGAAGGCCAACGCAGGCAGGGATCATCACCCAGGCGATGTGGACCTCCTGTTGGCATGATGATACGGTCCAGGTTAATTTCAGCAGCTGGCACAGGCCCCTAGTCTCTCTGCTGACGCTCTTTTCAAACGCCCGTTCATACACGGCGCCGGGCAAAGGACCAATTATCGCGTTAAAAGAGACCAAACGCTTTTACCAAAGGGTAACCCAGGTTTGAAAACAGCAAGGTATTTTACACTCCTTCTGTCTTCTACTTAACGCTTTGGCTTCACATTCTGTTCTGACGTCCCGCAGCAGTTTTGTCAGGAAAGAGCAGGGTGGACACACGTGAAACGCGAGAGAGCACAAAAAAAGCACGAACCACAAGATAACCAAAATACATTTTAGGACGAATGAAACTATTTTCTTACCAGGACCGTGGTGAGACCTTGCTGCGCCGCAAACATTGTGGGGTGCTGGGCTTCCTCGCGAGCGAGCGAGTGTGTGTGTGTGAGGGGGGAGGTTATACACAAGAGCAGATCCTACAGTAAATAAGAGACTCTGAAGTCGGTCGGGAGAGTCTCAGGCGAGACAATAACGGAAGGTGCGCGAGTGGTGATTTTGTCTTCGACGCTCCCAGCCGCGTGTAGTCCTTGGTTTCTGGAGCTCGGTCCCGCGATTCTGGGATAGATTCCGGTCGCCGCAGGCGCCGCCACCAGCCGCGCGGCCGGAGGAAACGCAGCCCCTCCGTGCAGCCCGGCTGCCCCGTCTCGCAGCCGGTGGTGAGTACGGCGTGATCACAGCGCCTAACGGAGAGACCCCTGGCTCACTGCGGCTGGGGATCCTCCACTTCGTCGAACCTTACACACTGGGCACACACACTGCGGTAGCCCAGCTGCCACCTCGCTGTGGCACAAGACGGACTGTCCTGCAGTCGAGCCGCCTATCTGGAAGCCAGACAAAAGAAAGCAGCGGTCCTATCTTTCCGCTCACAGGGGGAGAGTCCACCGAGATGAAGACGCACCCCGCAAGAATTTCAAACTGCACAGATCCTTTTTTTTTTAATGTGCACGGGTTTCTCTTCAATCTTAACGGGATTTTTCTGCAGGATGTATGCTATAGAAAGTGGCTTTTTTCGGAGGAAAAAAAAAACATTACTTGAATTCGTTTCAAGTGTAAGAGAATCTATCCCAGATAACCCACACACCGTCTTTTTATCTCCAAGTCAAAACAGCCACCGCAGGCTCAACTCGTACGCTATATACGGCTCCTCCTCGCTCGCCAGCTGACAGAATTACTGCGCTGTGCCTTTTTCTTTCTGAAGAGCTGAAGAGGGGCTTTTGTCTGAAACGTCCTGAGGACATTGATTTTTAATCATTTAAACATTGTGTAAAACATGAAAATCGAAAAAGCAAATGAAGTTATTTGCACAACGCGCACGTCAGCCTGCTCTAATAACTTGGATACCCCCGAGTTTCCGAAGCTCAAATATTTTGAGAGAACTATTCGAGTAACTTGTTGAAGTTGTGCACGCTGGGCATTTTATAGGGATCCTAGAACACAGAACTGGTGACCACCCTTGTCACCTTGTCGACGTGAAGCAAATGACTGCGCTGTGCCTTATTCGTCTCTTTTCACTATAAGGGACTCTGAGGACCGGGTGCGACTGTCCTCACAGTTGCGGTAAAACCAGCGCGCAGCCTTGCTGCTGCTGTTCCAGGCCAGGCGTGCTCAAATTCCACGCCGACGTGCCGTGCCCCTTGTCTTTGAACCCCCCAGTGCATGAATTACTGAACGGTGCCGTCACTGTTAAATGCGCCCGCGTGCTGAAGAGGGCTTTGGGGGAATGCAGCGTAATGGATGTGCCAAAGGCTGGCGGTCCCTGATCTGTACAGCGGCCTGCCGTTTGCACTGTATCTGTATCTGTAAGCGTGTGCTGGCGACATTCAGAGCGCCTTGGCTCGTGTCCTCTCGCTCTGATAGTCCTGTAGTGAGCGCAGCGCCACCCCAGTGAGGACTTTCGCTCGCGGAGCCTGCTGGCTGTCAGGCGCTGTCGGGCGAGTGGCTGGAAGGCGCTGGTCCTGGTCGAGGGACGCGTGAAGCGGCGCATCCGTCCTGCAGCCCGGCAGACCCGAGGAGGTCCCGGCGCGCCCGGGGGTCTGGCACGGGTCCGAGCCGGGAGAGAGGAAAGCGAGACTCGAGACCGAAGACGACGCCCGGCGCGCGCGGGGAAGATCACAAAGCGTGCGACAGGGCGACTGGCGAACGCACGAGGGATAAATGGCGCGGGACAGAGCGCATAAAAAGGAGAGGAGGAGAAGTCAAGTCAAGAAACAAACGAAAAGAAAGCGCAGCTAAGCTGCAGTGGCCGTCTGTCCTGCGCGCCTCCCGCTCCCGCTCACAGACCCCTGAATACGCGCACACGCGGCCCCTGTCACCACGCTCCTGCGCTCCAAGCCTCCCCGTGCCAAGACTCTGTCAAACCGTGCCGGGGGGGAGGGAGGGGCTGGGCTTGACAGACGAGCCGGTAGAGAGCACTGCCAAACCCCCGGATACGCTGTACCTGGGAGCGTGGGGAGGGAGCCGCGCTTTGGAGTTGAGGGCGGCTGTTGTCCTTCAAGTTTCTGAAACCACACAGCAGACACCGAACATGCATTTTTACCAGGTCCGTGGTCATGTTCTGATGCGTGGTAGCGATCATCTCGGCGGACTCGGCACCCGCCGCTGGTGTCCCCGGTGGCCAGTAATTCCCGGACCCGTCCCAGTGGGCCGGCCGGCGCGCAGCCCCTCCTCGCTGGCAGCGCCGCAGGGCTCCGAGTTACCGGACAGGCGAACGCGACTCTCATATACACGCGCGCACGGGGAGCCCAGGCACCGGGGCAAACACGCTCTCCGCCCCTCCTCCGCAGCCTCTCCTCCCCCACGCCCGCGACGCGCGCACTGGCTCTCTCTCTCTCTCTCGTCTCCCGCACGGCGAGTCAATAATATATTGACCAGCTGGAAATTAATCAACATGCCACGGAACTTTGCCTTTCTCAGCGATTTCCTCGTCGGTTCCTACACCGACGCAGAAAAAGGAGCGGAGAGGGAGCGAGCATCGCCAGACCTCCAGCTCTTTCTTGTCGGGTGTGGATGTGCGGTCGAGCACCCAGTTAGAAGAATACGATCGCCGCTCGGTCTCTATTTTTACACGGAGCCTCTCACGAATAATAACGACCTGCCCTTGGCGGTGAAACAGCACGGTCTCTTGTTCAGTATCAGAGGAAGAATACGTCTTACATCTGGCGAGGTTTCGTGATGAACACACGTTTTGGTTTTCTGTTCCTAATAGATGACGCTCTAAAGGAAAGATCTTGATTAAACAAATAACAGCTAAATTCCTCGTCTCACCTTCCAGTTAAAGGGAAAACAATTAAAGCGTGTCTTGAGACACTTGTGTGTTCCGTCGATCTTGACCATTTTCACGGTCAACTTAACCGCTGTATTCAGGGTGTTTATGACTGGAAAGACACGGTATAAATGCGATAGACATGTTATTGTGTACATAAGAAAGCGCAACACCACACTGTGTCGGAAAAACACGACTCTTTCTGTGTGCTGAATTGAACAAAATTGTTGTCCACTTTAGTCCTGGAAATCGCAATACTCGACAAGCCCGAGTGTAACAATACGACAAACAGCACAGTGTGTGCCGAACGCAGGCTGGCAGTCATGGAGTTTCACGATATTAAACGATCGGACCAGGGTGGAACAGTCCAGCGGTGGCTCTCGAGTCCCGGGTTCGGTTCTGGACTGGGTACCGTCTGCACCTTCTTCCCGTTTCAGGCTGGGTTTTGTCTGGGTGCTCGGTGACCTCCCACCTTCCAAACACACATGAGCCAAGTCACCAAATCGTGTTTCTGTGAGTGTCCGCATGTGCAGGTGTGTGGATGGGGGTAAATGTGAATGTGCAGGTGTGTGGATGCGTGTGCATGTGCATGTGTGTGGATGTGTGTGCATATGCGTGTGTGTGGATGCGTGTAGACATCTCGCTGTTATTTGTTCTATCACTGGTTTGTGTTCAGGATTGTGAATGTCTTGGATGGATGCTAATCATAATAATAATAATAATAATAATATTTCTTTATTAGCCCTATACAATTTCTTGCATTAGGAATTCATCTTTTTGCATACCCCAGCTTTTCTCCATGAGATACAGACACACAGACAGGGAGAGAAGCTTGGGGTCAGAGCGCAGGGTCAGCCATTGTACAGCACCCCTGGAGCAGTTAGGGTTAAGGGCCTTGCTTAGGGGCCCAATGGAGTAGGATTCCTCTGCCAGCTGCAGGATTTGAACCGGCAACTTTCCAGGCACAGGTGCAGATCCTTAGCCACAGAGCTACCGCTCCACCCCGGATGCTGTCAGGGTCGGCCCTGGGCATGGGCGAATTAGGGGTCTATCTCAGGCCCCAAGGCTGCCAGGGACCCCTACCTAGGGACCCCTCAAAGTGCAACACAACATATTTTTAATCAGCACCTTCAAATCTGATTGACAAATTCCCTTAGTGGCTTTTTCAGTTGCTGCTGTGGATGATCCTAATGGAAGCCCAGTCGAAACATGACCAATCATTATTGAGTACGTGATGTTTCTGACGAATCCCTGGCCGGGTACTCAGAACATGTGCCTGGCAGATAGCCGATGTCTGTACCGACATCTTCAACCTGTCCTTGGCCCCGGCTACTGTACCTAGCTGCTTCAAAACAACCACCATCGTACCAGTACCAAAAGAATCTACACCCACATGCCTGAACATGAGGCAGAGAAGGTGAACAACTTCAAATTCCTAGGTGTTCATATCTCTGAGGACCTCTGAGGACCTCACAAGACCTCCAGTTTCAAGAAGGCACAACAGCGGCTGTACTTCCTGAGAAGGCTGAAGAAAATACACCTGCATCCACAGACCCTCACCAACTTCTGCAGATGTACGGTGGAGAGCATCCTGACCAGCTGCATCACAGTCTGGTACGGCAACTGCACCGCACCCGACCGCAAGGCACTACAGCGGGTGGTCAAAACTGCCCAACACATCATCGGCAGGGCCTTACCCTCCATCCAGGAAATATACAACACCAGCAGTCTGAAAAAGGCCACCAAAATTACGACTGACCCCACTCACAACTTGTTTGTCCCCCTACCATCTGGTAGAAGGTTCCGGACATTCCAGACGCACACAAAAAGACTCCGAAATAGCTTCTTCCCCCGAGCCGTCAAGCTGGTGACCCCCCTGCTCCCACCCACCAAACTATGATCTCTCCTTACTTCTCCCTGTACCACACAGCGACTGTACTCACACCACTACATACACCATATGTGCAAGCCAAGCCTGAACTTAAAACTGTACTTGATTGACTTGTACTATTTGATAATCGCTGTATTATTTTGCACTGTTTGCATAACTTCACACAGTTTTTAACAGACACAGGTACAGCTACACTGGTGCCATATTCGTTGTTTACATTGTTATTGTTACTGCAGCGCTTTCGAGTTCACGTGGGTATGCGCCCTCACCACCCCCACCTCAGGTCAGTCCTCCACCGCTGGGGCTCGAACCCGGGCCTTCGGTGTCACTCAACAGGGACCCAACCAGTTGAGCTAAAGGGAGCCCGACCTGAGGGCGCATCCCCACGTGAACCCGAAAGCGCTTCATTGTTATATTTACTTTCTATTGTCTTGTCTGCTGTTCTATATATATATACTGCACCCGAGAGACTGGTGAGAAATGCTTTTCATTATTCTACGCACCTGTGTAAGTATAATGACAAATAAAGCTGAATTGAATTGAAGCTTGGAAGCGGGACAAGCGATCTCAAAACAGACGCACGCTCAGGTCATGGTAATAGTGCGCTCCGTGCGTGATCGTGTGGTTTGGATCTCATTGGGTTCTGAGTCAGTCAGATCCCTGTAACCTGCGAACGGTAGATAAGACACCTTTTCAAGCTGGACACGAAGCTCTCTGGGGGTGTTTTACCAGAAGGTAACAGGTTTCCCGCAACTGTACGCATGCCGTGCGGGTTGCCTGGCTAAAACTCGACGCTGCCCGGCCAAACAACAGCGTGAAAGGCAATGTACGGTACAGAAGACTGTTCAGCGATCATACACAATTGGCATGAAAACGCGTCGCTTTCCCCGCGCGGTTTCTCCTGTATTGAGTTAGATGGGGGCGCTGTGATCTCCTCCTGCAGCCCGTCGGACTGACAGCGGCAGGAGCGGAGAGCCGACCCGGGAGAGTGGACTGGCCATCATGAGCATCAGTCATCCAGCGGGTCGACTACTATCGTGTAAAAGATATGATTGAAGATTTTGCCTCCCGATGGACTTACTGATCTCACCTCCCTTGCTGTTGAGCGCACTTGCCTCTTAATCACATATTTATTTCTACGATGTCTTTCTGCAAAGGTTTCAATGCAGTCATTTGTAAGTTATTTGCTGTAGTTCCGAGGTAACAGTGATGCTGTTCGTCGTTATTTATTGTTATTAATGTGCCTATTAATTACTTTCAATGATAAAATACGTCTTAAAAGTTGTGCTTCTTCTTGTTGTTTGTAACTTGTTTGTATGTGTTCTTCAAAGCTGGTTAATACGTTTTCTAGTTATTAAAGTAGTATTAAACTGTTTTAAATGGTAAACTAAGGTTGTGCTTGGAGCTCATAATAGTAGTTTATGTGCAAATTGTGATCTGGAACGGACCCTTTCCAATATCTTGCCTAGGGCCCTCAAAAAGCTAGAGCCTGCCCTGGATGCTATCTATTATGTTGTATACATGTATTTTTTATATCTTTAATTGTACGAGCTCACCAAGCCAAATTCTATGCAACTTGTTGTTATGGCAATAAAGTATTGAACTTGGCCGAGTTACTGTTACCGCACCTGAAGAAGGCTCCACAGCTGAAACGTCGTGTCTTTCTTTCTCTTCCTTTCAGCACGGAATAGGAATACATCTTTACCTGTTCCCTGAGTCACTGCTAGATCCCTTAATATTGGGTTTCTCCCAGGTGGTGCAGCTATTCTGGAGACAAACCGGGCTCACGCTGCCCTCTCGTGGACGTTCGGTGTAGCTGCATCCTGCTTCACCTGGCCCCCAACACGGCCAAGTGCTCCGTGGCGTTGTCCAAGTCACCCCCTTGGGCTTTTTCAGATCCCGCATTGAAACTCCCGAGGGAACAAGTGGGGACTCCAGGGAAGACCAAATAAAACCGAGAACAGGAACACTTCGTTATACAAAGGGCTGTGGGAGTCTGGAACAAGCTGCCCAGCGAAGTTATAAGACAAGATCATTTCATTAGCCATATACAATTTCTTGCATTAGGAACTGGTCTTTTTTTTGCATACCACAGCTTGCTCTTCATGAGACACACAGACGGGGAGAGAGAAGCTCGGGGGTTAGAGCACAGGGTCAGCCATTTATACTGGGGTTAAGGGCCTTGCTCAGGGGCCCAACAGAGTAGTATTCCTCTGCCGGCTGCGGGATATAAACCAGCAACCTCCCAGCCACAGGCGCAGATCCTTAGCCACAGTGCCACCGCTCCACCGAATCAAAGCGGATACCCTGGGTTCTTTCAAGAAGTGGTGAGATTAGCCTCGTCTGTTCTTGAGGCTTTATTACAATTATTTATACGGGATGCTTTGGAAAATGGACTTCACGAGATGAATTATCACGATTGGCCGCATAATCAGACCACAGGCAACTGAATGAAGAAATTCTACCTCTCGAGAGAGTAAGAAAGGGTGAAGCAGGGAGAGAGCCACAGCCCTTACACCGTGTTTAATGGTTGAGAGTTAAGTTTAAAAGCTGACTAGAACGCGAAGGGTTAATTTAGACATTGCATTATGTTTCTAACCTTCGACAATTGCTATGGAAGGTGTGCATGCCTTAATAAGACTGCAGGTGTGTAGATAATATAATACAATAAAGCGCTTCAGGAGGCGGGAGTCGGTCCTTCA
The DNA here is from genome assembly GCF_055471065.1 of Atractosteus spatula. NCBI lineage: Eukaryota > Metazoa > Chordata > Actinopteri > Semionotiformes > Lepisosteidae > Atractosteus > Atractosteus spatula. Next base: position 63,747,216 of record NC_142706.1, on the reverse strand, counting down.
GGGCTGTCGTCCAGCGGATTTTACAGTTCTCTTTAAATAACCTGTTTAAGATCCGAGAAAGGTGTTCATTTTATGGAGTTCGATTAATAAAAAAGGACGTCTGAGGGGATCAAGAGTTTTGGAGGCGAAGCAGGAAGCAGAGATGCTGTTGTAATGTAACAGCAGGCGAAGCGCTGACGGCTCCTGACCGAGACTCGGGTGGCGCTATTCTGGTGCTGGCGCCCCCTCCCGACAGAATCAGGTAAACGCGTCGATATAGACCGCGGGGAGCGTCCGCCATCTTCCTTTGCGGGAGAGACGCCTCTCCATCCATCACCCCCAAAACACCCACCGTCACCCCCGAAGAAACACCCGCTGCAGTGTCAGGGTGGTCGTGCTGGGTGGTTGTAAGCTGCCAGTTTTTAGAATGCGAATGTTGTCAGCGGTTCAGCCGGTGTTCAACACGTTGTGAGACTGCTGTACTCGCACAACTTCGAACTGTGTCACCGTCAGATTGTGGTGAATGTGCTCAGGGTCTCTAAATGACCGGGAAGCACTGATGCAGGAGGGAGCGACTCCGGTCCCGATGGTCAGAGTCCAGCAGGTTTTTAATTGTAATTATCGCTTCGGAACGAGTTGGCCTCCCCTCCAGGGTCCAGCCCTGCCGCCTTGTGCCTGCTGTAGACTCCGGGTCATCCGGTTCCTTGTTACGGGACACTCACACACTCTCACACAGTTATCCAGGCAGCATGTCTGTCAGAGTGTTGGAGGAGCCCGGAGCGCCCGGACAAAAGCCACCTGAACAAGTGGGGAACATGCGAACTCCACACGGAAGGTACTCCAGGCCAGATCTAGAACATAACACATATATAAATACAAAAATGTACATATATGAGATCATATATATGATAAAATACATTAATCCCCCATTTCTAGATTTCATGTGAGCTATAACGATATTTAAGCTTAACTCTCGTTTTCATGTTTTGACAGTGTGAATTATAATAATAACAACAATAATAATTGCCTACACATATACAGCACTTTTCTGGACACTCCACTCAAAGCTCTTTACAGGTAATGGGGACTCTCCTCCACCACCACCAGTGTGCAGCCCCACCTGGATGATGCAACAGCAGCCATAGTGCGCCAGAACGCTCACCACACACCAGCTATCAGTGGGGAGAACAGAGTGATGAAGCCAGTTCAGAGACAGGTTTTCCAAAGGGAAATTTGGGCAGGACAGTGGGGTTACACTTTTTTCAAGAGACACACTGGTATCTTTAATGGAATTTTACACAAAGTCAGGACCTTGTTTTTACATCTCTTCCAAAGGACAGCACCTTTTTACAGTATAGTGTCCCCGTCACTATACTGGGGCATTAGGACCATCATAGACTGCAGGGTGAGCACCTCCTGTTGGCCCCACTAACACCTCTTCCAGCAGCAACCCTGGTTTTTCCCAGGAGGTCTCCCATCCAGCTACTGGCCAGGCTCACACCTGCTGAGCTTCAGGGGGTTGGGGGTTGTGGGTTGCAGGGTGATATGGCTGCTGAAATTGCATTTATTGTAAAATTAAAATACTTATAACTCCTTAAATTCACATATAGTTGCTAATAGACAGGTGAGAATACCCGATGTCTCTATAAGAAAGCTTTATATCCAGAATTTACACTTACACAAAGAGACGATAACTTTCTCCCAGAATCTGAAGTATATATCCCGCGGAAAACTACGGGGTTTAAAATGAACGCCGCGGCTTTGCCACAACAAAGATGGCGTCAGTCAGGCGTCACGCCGTGACGTCCTCTCCTGCGCGCGCGCGCTAGGTAGCGTGGACAGGAGCTTGGTCATTGGCTGGCGGGTAAATTTGAATTGAAACGAAACGGCTGCGATAAGGAAAAGCAGATCGTCAATACTGTGGATAATAACCTTCAAAAGTATTGGGGGAAAATAATATATTAATTTTTACAGGAAGAAAGCCGACTTCTCGGCTTTGTAGACATTGTGAAAGGGGTAAGACCACAAATATCAATCGTACAAGTTTTCAGTTTGTTTTTCCTGTGTAGTTGTGTGTATGTTGACCTGGTGTCGGTGTTTGTTTTTAAAATTAAATGCAAAACTAGTTTTGTAAATGTCGGAGGTCAGATTTTGTCCCCGAACGGCAGAATTAGTTTCCATTTTATAATGGTAACTCCTACAAAGCGAGAACTACTTCAGCTTTTTCTTTGAACTTCTTGAAATGGAGGAATGTTTAAAATAATACAACGAATCTTTTCTCGTTCGTCTTAGTGAATCTTCTACAGATACACAGGAAGGAGGCTGTAAAGTACTTTGATTGCTTGACCAGTCCTCGAGCTTTGCTGTTTAAATTCACGTTAAACTGTGTATTGAATGGACTTAGTTTACCAAGGTGCTGCCCAGTTTCGGCTGTAAATACCCTCCAGGGTTCATGTCGCTTTGCTGTGCAGAGTTCGGTTTCTGTCTTGTGCAAACGGACTGTGTCTTCAGTTTGACTTTTCTAAAAAAGACCTGATGTTATTAGCGACTCGTTTTCATGTGAATGTTTTAAGGCGCTTTATAAATAAGGGATTTCAGCGTTGTCGTACTAGAACAGTAGAGGCTGGATTAAGCCCATTCAACCAAACCTCAGTCACCATGTTGGGAACAAAATAGTTACCGAATATTGTTGATATACCTATATGTCCCTGCCCGTACGCTGGCCCTTCTGCGTTGTGTTCTCAGACTTACACAATGCAGAAATTAAAAGCGACCTTGCACGTATTAAGAACCGAAAACGCTTAAAGGATCCCAGTGCGTGCCAGGCCAATTAAGAGTTCAATAACGCAACGAGCCTGGCTGCAATGAAAACCAGCAGCTGCCCGAAGTGATGTGAGATCCCACAGTCTTCTCTCGTTGCTGATTTAGAGGTCCTTTACATAAATGGAGGGCAGTTCTACAGCCTAAGAAATAACCTTGCAAAATGAGTCAGCTCGTGGGCCTTGAGAAATGTTTGTTAGTCTTCCTTCTCTATTTTGCAAACATTGTTCAGGAGGCATGTGCGTTATTCCTAGTGACCCTGCTTGATTTCTCACCCAAAGATCTTCTTATTAAAGTTCTGCAGAGCTGAGGAGTTTTGGCTTTTTGCAGCAGTTACTTTTGGCATTAAAACTGAGAGAGGGGGTATTTTATTCTAGCCCGTGTGTGTCTTGGCAGGCGATGGAGACCGCTGTGGTCAGTTTGCACGGCCTGTTTGACAAGCTGCGGCACCACGCTGAAGTCCTGAACGAGACCGTCGAACCTCGTAAGCACCCCTTCTTTCCTAAAGGGAGCCCCTTCGCACGACGCTGTTGGGCTGCAGCGTGATCTTCACTCCTGGTCCCGGAGGACTGCTGTACTCCGGGCTTCACGGCTGTAATCATCCTCGCTGGGTGAAGGCGTACTGACCGTGGTGATAGACGCGTTATGTGAACAGCTGATTCAGATAAAGCCCTTAAGAGTTGAGGGTGGAATGAAAGAAAACAGCAGCTTGAGGGGACCAGGAGCAAATATCAATGTCAGAGTCAAATGCTCATCACCGTCATTAAAGCTAATTTGCTGTGTACACTCAAGGGCCAAAATTCTAGGTGACCCCATCAAATAACCCGGTGGGCCTTCATGAGCATCTAAAATAGGTTTCATAGGATGTGGCGCGTATTCCACGAGTTTCTGGATTGTCAGTCTCATCCCGTTTATCCAGCAGGATATCTTTAGCTGAGGTCACGAGGGGTGACAATGGTGTGGGAATGAACTGCATGTTCAACCTGTTCTGCAAGATCTGAAGAGGATTCAGTGCTTGAGGTTTTTCTGCCTAGGAAAGGTTTTGGAAGTCTCTCCTGCTCCTTAAGCCACCCGTGCTTTGCAGCCGTGGTGGGAGTCGGTTATTTGATTGTGTTCCTAATATTTTGGGCCGTGAGTGTGCAAGTAATACAAATGTTGGAAAACATGCTAAGACTCTTATTTTGCCTAAAAGTAATCTTAATTTTTCAGTTAAAAATATTGCAGCATAAAACCCTATGTATCTTATACCAAAGTTATAACAGGAATTTATTTTGGTCCTGGTGTATACCTAAATGAGCTTTTGTATGCTTAATTTTATGTACTGTATATTTTATTCATAGGCCAATGATTTTGAGTCCCTTATTAAGTGTGTATGTCTTGATACCTCCGATCTGATTAAGATGCCTAATTAAAGTTAGTTTTGCCTATCCTACAGTGAGTGTCAATTCAGCTGAAATAAAAACTAAGTTCAAAAGTTGAAACCAAGTGTTATCTAAGGCCTGCCTTACAGAAGATAGTCATACAGCACATACAGTTCAGGTACAGAATCTTCCTGAGCCTCTTTGCTCCTCAGAGTTCATCCAGCTGGCGGTGAATTTCGAGGACTGCCGCCGCAAGTGGCTGAAGAGCGAGCAGGAGCTGGTGTCGTGTAAGGAGGTGCTGGCCAAGGCCGAGACCGAGCGCGGCGCCCTGGAGGTCAAGCTCAAGCACGCCCGCAACCAGGTGGACGTGGAGGTCCGCCGGCGCCAGAAGGCTGAGGCCGAGTGCGAGAAACTGGTGAGTGTGCCCCAGCTCCTGCTGGGGGGCTTTTGTGCTTTTCCCAACCTTGCCTTGCGAGCAGCGAGAGTCACACTGAGGCTTCTGTCTTGGGCTTTGTCCGAAGAGACAGAATGAGAGTTTGTTCTCCAAGGACTGAGATGGTACTTGAAGGGGCACAGAATCCTATGAAAATACATGAGAATAAGTCCTTTTAATTTCATTCTTCAGTTTAACTAATATTTTAAAATTGCTCAGTGGTTACAGCTATACCAAGTTGATGAGGTGTGTTTTTGTAAGTATTGAATAGAGAAGATTCCTAAAAACTATGTTTTGTGTGCAGGATGGGCAAAGGTGTATTATGTGAAGAATGGGAGCTGTGCTTATAAATGGGCCCGCTGTGACCCTCTTTCCCCATTGGCATTGTATTTCAGGATCGGCAGATCCAGTTGATCAGAGAGCTGCTGATCACTGAGGGATCCACTAGCATTCAGCTAAACGAAGAGCAGCGATCTGCCCTGGCCTTCCTCAATGCCCGGACCCAGGCAGCCCCACAGAACACCAGCCGGAGGTAAGCATGGCCCTACTCTTCCAATTCCTTTTAAAGGAAGTTGAGTGTTCTGTCCACTGACACATGCTGTTATTACAGCAGGTTGGTGCCTTTTCTGAGGTGGCCCTGAAGGAAAAGGTACCCCCTGTTTGGCTGGCACCTCCAAGAAGCTAAGAAGACCATTCCTTTTTCTTATCTGAGACCTCTATTGCCATTTTTCTTCTTTTGCAGGTTAACCACGATTGACGAGTCTGCATCCATTCTGTCAGATATCAGCTATGACAAGACAGATGACTCCCTGGTAATATTTTACCCCAGACATTTAACATATTGGGGGGAAAAAAATGGTGACGCACAGAGTTGTAATGTCAGCTCAACCACATTCAAGGCTTTGCTCAGTCCTAACAGTTTTCACTAAATACTAGCACTTTGAATTGGGGAGAAAGTCCTTACTGCACCATTGATCTGTGCTGTAAGGTGTCGGTAAGGTACAAGTTAAAGACTAAAAACCGTTATAAACTTTGCTGAAACTTTCTTTTTTTGCCCAGTGAGAGAAATGGCAAGTAACATTTCTCTTTAATACTATATGTGGTTATTCATAACTAGTAAGTAAAAATGAAATATCAGTTCATATATTTCATGTCTTGTGACAGCATAACCACATAATTGCAGTGCTAAATGCAATTGTCTTATCGTTCCTCAAAGTTCTGTGTTTTTCCTTCATAGGACTGGGACTCTTCAGTTGTGAGAACAGTCCGCCTGAAAAAAAGGGAGAAGAGGGTAAGTGAATGGTGGAGCTTTTCTACCGACGTCGTTGGCATTGTCTGCGTCCCGTGCCGTGTGAATGAAAGGGTGTCTGTTTTGTGATTTCAGCGTTCCTCCAGGCTTCACGTCGATGGCCCCCCTGCCGCCGCCAAGAGATCTCGCTCCTCTGGCAAAGCTGCGGACAAGGTGCTGATCAGCTCACCTTTTATTTCATCCATGAAAATTCATGTGTGCTTGTGTTCAACATTAGTGTTCCTGGGTTCTTTCCATACATTTCCTCTAAAAGTAAGCGTATGTTAATGCTTAAGTGTGTCTGAAGCTCATGAGAACCACTGTGTAACAAACACAGTGTGCTTGCAATGAGTTTGCAAACGCAATCACCCTGTCATATAAATGAATGGGGTTATGTATATGTTTCAAACCTACCAGTGTTGCATTGAAAATGGGCTTTGAATTTGTGGTGAAAGAAAAGTTCTTTCTTAAAATAAATTATAAGGTTTCCATAATTTTGCACAGTAGAAAATGCTTCAGAGTGTTTGAATTTGTTATGAAGTATAACACAGCTCAGCAGAGCACTATAAAAATGGGAAAGCTATATGAATTTGACAAACTGTCTAGTTTACGGAGTTTCACATTTACCTACACTTCTAATAGCTTAAGAATGTTGAACAATAGATCTGGCACACCTGACAGTACATTATCTCCTCAGCAGAGGAGGTGATTGAATCTGTGGCTGTAATCAAATGTCGTGCTTCTCACTATAGCTCAATTTTAATGTCGATTTGTTGGCTTGCTAAGTGTTCATGTGTGATGATTCTTTTTAATTCCTACCTCAGGGGAATGATTCGATTGTGGCCAAGACCACAGTGACAGTGCCTGTCGATGGAGGGCCTATTGAGGCCGTATCCACCATAGAAACTGTGCCCTACTGGACTCGCAGCAGGAGAAAGACTGGTATGTGCTTGCTGAGCACCATTTGCTTTTTCCGATATGGCATGGCCTCAAATGGTGAGGCCTGCAACACAGGGCTCATCCTGTTCTATTAGTGAAGGTATTTGAGCCAATCGGGAACCTTACATATTCATTCTGATCCAGCATCTCGGATCGTACTAGTGTGTACTTTTACAACGAACAGCACAGACTCGTTCAGAAAATTGGCTTTGGGACTTTCCCTTTCCCTTGTCTGTAACAGTCCCCAACAGTTGGAGCAATAATATACCCTGACAGCACCACATTAGATATGGTAGTGTTTTCAGCAAAAGAATTTGGTTTAAGATATCAGAAAAACACATCGAGGAGATTATATTATTTCTGTACCTCACTCCTCTTCTGTGGAAGGTTTTAATTTAATTTAAAGGATCCACCTTATGAGTTATTTGAAATATTCAGTGTAATTTAAGTCAATTTTTGGTTACTTATTTTTTAGTGTTTTTTATTGGTCATAACTGTGTTCATGCCTCTTGCTCTATCAGCCAACCTGCAGAGCTGGGACACGCGCTCTGTCCTGTTGGAGAATGTGGAGGAGCTGCAGAAGAAGCCAGAGCCAGACCGCTGTGCTGAACCAAGTACTCCACAGGGCACTGCGGGTGTCCGGCTGCATGAGTTCGTCTCCAAAACGGTACGGCGTTCGCTCCGGAATGCTCTTGGTCTTTTTAACCCTTCGCTGTGTTTCTGATTCCACTAGTGTTGATCATACTCGCTGGCAGATTCCAGTATCTTTCTAGCACCAATCGGGTGTGCAGCCCCAAATACTTGAAAAGAGACATGATTGAGCCTGTACTCAATTTACAGAACTGGAACAGTTCTGTTTAATTTATGGTTAGCATTCTTTTCCCCACAATGTGCCTGTTCCTTTAAATGAAATCCATAAGGGAGGTGGCAGAGTGCTACACACAAACAAATGTCTGCTGTCTGCTATCTGCAAGGGCTTTAACACGGGGAGAAAAATAAATCCGTGCTCCCTCATGACTTCTGTCGGCCCTCATCATTTTGTACTCTTCCATATGCACGGTGTGTTTGCTGCATGCAATGAGAGGACAAAGAAATTAATGACATCCTGATAAAAACAATGCAGCTAGTAAGAATTTGTCCCATCTTCTATTTTCCTAACCTCTGCAGCAAAGACTGAACACAGAGGGGGTCTTAACTAAAGTTATGTTGCCCCCAATACATAGCAATTATACTCGTGGTTAATTCAATATCAGTAATGGTAAATCTCTGTGGCACCCTCTTCACTAAACACAAGGCTCAGTAATCAAGTACTGGTTTGCCAGTCTCTTTGACGATTCCCTGAGACACTTTGAGGAATCGCAAGGGGAGCCAGTAGTGTAGATTCACCCTGCCCTTCCCCGTTCTGACACTGCAGGTTATCAAGCCCGAGTCCTGCGTGCCCTGCGGGAAAAGGATCAAGTTTGGGAAGCTGTCCCTGAAGTGTCGGGATTGCAGGGTGGTGGCTCACCCTGAGTGTCGGGATCGCTGCCCCTTGCCATGCATCCCCACTCTTGGTGGCACTCCAGTCCGGATCGGAGAGGTATCGCAGCCAAAATGAGCATTCCACTGTTATTCCAATGTCCTGCGGTGTCCTGCATGCGTTCTCGTACACCTGGAGTGAGCTCTCCAGGGTCAAGGAGGCGTTTCTCTGGGATAATAATCTTTGTTTTATATAGTGCCTTTAAAAGTAGCATCTCCAAGCGCTTTGCAGTAGGTGTAGAAATAAAATGGAAAAGGTGTAATAAAAAGGATAACGATAAGAAAATAACCATATAAGAAAGGCAAGCAGTTAGAGGTACAGCAGAAGATTGATGGTTACTAGAAAATGGAGAAGAGATGGAGTTAAAGCCTTTCTGTAGAAGAAGGATTTGAAAGCGTTCAGGGTGAGTGGCAGATAACCAGATAGGAAGCCAGTGCAAGGACTCAAAGACAGGTGACAAACAACATGGTCAGGGTTTTGGCATGCCACATGCTGAACATATTGGATAACCATTGACTCTTGAGGTTATTGAAAGTTTGTAGACATTTTAAAGATTTTTAACAATACTTTCAAGAGGTATTGTTAGGTTAGTTTTGACGCTTATGTAATTGAGGGAATTGAGATGTACTGCAGGGGTAAGTGACTACTTTTATGTGCAAGTACTACTTAATCTGAGAAATATACGTTTTTGTATGGAAAGAGGAAAAATTGCAAAGAGCGGTCTTGATGCTTAAAGTGAGGTCTAAGACAAAGGCTGTCCTTTCCCTTTGAAAAATCATGGTATAACAGCCCGTGACCATGAAAATTAAGCTAATAGTCATTTAGGAATTTAGGAAAAGGTTATAAAACATTTTTTACAAAGGTCAATAAGGTTCTTTTAACTACAGTATAGAAGCGATTACAGTTCTTGAATGAATGTCCTTCCTCTTGTGCTGATCTTGTCGCTTCATGTCCAGGGCACCCTGGCGGACTATGTTCCCACCTCCTCTCCCATGATCCCATCGCTGGTGGTTCACTGTGTCAATGAAATAGAGCAGAGGGGTCTGCATGAGGTAAGCAAGCGTGTGCACAAGAGTGTGCATTTACAAACAAGGAGGGTTTTTTGGCTCATCTTGAAGTAGCTGCTTCTTTCAAGAAAGTTAATTTGAAATAAGTGTGTAAGGGTGCATCCAGGATGGCATTCTGGAATCCTTCCTTATGCACTATGTAGATGACACTAAGAAAAGCTGTTCTGTTTCTGTCTAACGTTGCTATGTTTTATTCCGTTTTCTGTGTTTAATATTACTTGGTTCATGGGATGGATGCAGACCCTTGGGAACTTTGGGTTTGCATTCTGGAAAACGATGCTGACCATGATCATTTGAAAGGAAATTTCTAAATAGTCTGATGGGCCGGTATAAGCTAGGTTGAATCGTGTTTCCTGATTCCAGAACTGGAGGTTCTTGCTGTAAAAGAAAAGGCACAGAAGGTGGCATGGGAAAAAGTATTCTGTAAATCTTTGTGCATGTAGACGGGGCTGTACCGGTTGTCAGGGATGGATCGCACAGTGAAGGAGCTGAAGGAGAAGTTTCTCCGGGGGAAGACAGTTCCCCTGCTTAGCAAGGTGGATGACATCCACGCCATCTGCGGCCTCCTCAAGGACTTCCTGAGGAACCTGAAGGAGCCGCTGCTCACGTTCCGTCTCAACAGGGCCTTTATGGAGGCTGCAGGTCAGTCCAGGCCGTCTCGATCTGAAATAAGGGAGCAAATCTTTAATGAGCAGGTCAAAGAGAGTCTGGCGTTGGTTGAAGCTGTGGGAAATCTTTTGAAGCTGAGAGCAGAAAAAAAATTAATCAAGCCAGAAGAAGCAAACACTGGTTTCCAGGAACCAAGGCTGAGAACCACTGATCTAAAGGAAAAAACTGATATTTTCAGTCTAGTAAAATGTAAAGATCTCCAGCCTCTTGTATTCCTTAATCATTATCCTGATAGCCTGACTTTAGAAAACATATATTGCTTTAGTAGGGCTCTTGTATTGCTCAGCACCTTGTGATTAAAAGAGACTGAACTGGTTCGGGTGTGTATATTTGATACTTGCTGACTGAACTTGTCTCTTCAGAAATCTCGGATGATGATAACAGCATTGCCTCAATGTACCAGACCATCAGTGAGCTGCCTCAAGCCAACAGGGACACGCTGGCTTTCCTGATCATACACTTGCAGAGGTAGGGTGGTGGAAGTGGTGTAGTCCTCCCCTTGAGGAGCTCAAGGCAACCTGAACCTCAGATATTTAAATTCTAATGAAACTTTAAATATGCACCTAGTGCAGTACTGATTACGCAATAAGCATTGTCATTCTTATTTCTCTTTGCCACTTACAAGTCCTGTGATATCCCTCTGTTTTACAGAGTTGCTCAAAGTCCAGATACAAAAATGGACATCCCAAATCTTGCCAAAGTCTTTGGGCCCACGATACTTGGCCATGCTGTGCCCGATCCAGACCCCATGACCATCCTGCAGGACACTAAAAGACAGCCCAAGGTAATTTGTGGGCCACATTGAAGGCAATCTGTAAGCATCCTTCCTGACAAGGTTTTAAGGAATGAGTAATGCAAGGTGATTAATAATTTGTCAAGAGGCTTGTTCACGTACTCACTTTTATTTAAAAATTGTTCTAGTTCTTCAAGCTTTTCCTAAGATATGAAGTCTACAACAATTAATCTGAGCTTCTTTACCTTCGTTTCCAGATAATCTCGTTGTTTTTACCTCTATCGCCAGTAGCGGTCTTCCGTATGCTATAACACGGTATTAAATAAGAGTAAGACTTCAGAGCTCATTGTGTGTGCGCCTGCAGGTAATGGAGCGTCTGCTGAGCCTGCCTGTTGAATACTGGAGCCAGTTCATGATGGTGGACCAGGAGCATGGCCATCCTGACCACATGATCATTGAGAATGCTAACACATACTCCACTCCTGAAACCAAAGGTAGGAGTGGCAGGACTGCACTTTGCTCAATAGAGAGGTCTGCAGAAATGTAGTCTTTTTATGAGACCTGGTCCCTTTTTGGTCCATCCAGCCTTTAGAATGTGTTGTGTTCAGATGTACAGGTATATGTGAATAGGGTTCTATAAATCATTTGTGAACTGATTTATTTTTTTCTAAAATGCTGATATTTTGTAGCTGTATATGCAAATGCAAAAACTGCATTTCAGTTTCTATTTTTTTGTGTAGAACTGAAGAAAATTGTGCCGCTAATTCTGATAGCGTCAATTAAAGCATTGTTTTTGCCTGTTCCTACCCCAGTAAGCATGCTTGGCCCCCTGACCACTCCTGAGCACCAGATGGCTAAAACTCCTTCATCCAGCTCACTGTCTCAGCGCATGAAGACAACGCTAAGCAGGAACACTCCCAGGTCTGTTGCAAACGAGATCATTTTAATTACTCCAGTTCATGTGCAGACCAGAACATTCTAAAAGCATCTTGATGGCTTTTTGTTTACCAAAAATGCCTCTTTTATTTACTTGAAATCTTAGAATGGTGGCTTCATGGTTCTCGTGTAAGTAGTTTTTTTTGTGAAGTACGTGAAACGGCACGTTATGGACACTGCTCATACCTCTGCACTGAGATGGTGAAGCCAGGGAATGTTGAAAATACTTAAAATGCAGAAAAGTTTGATTTTGATTTCTTGGCGGAGTGTTGTAACATTTAGTACAGGACTATCAGACACAATTGCTGGAGGGCATCGGGGTCCACTGGTTTTCACTCCAACTTGATTTAATTTTCTTCATTAGGCTTTTTAACAAGTTTTTATTTTTTATAGCTGATTAGTTTAATAGATACAATTTGTTTTGGAAAGCGGCAACTACCTAGTATTTTCTGGGGCCAAGAGGGAAGAAGTGCATTTCTCCAACTAATTAGGTAATTAAGACTACTGAGAGCTTGCCTAGAAGAAAAGCCAGAGAAACTAGGACTATAATTTGATGCCCCTGGATTAGCAGTGTCTTTAGAAAAGTGTTGATCATACAATACCGCATTGCCTTCAATATATAGAACAGTTTTTCTTCACCTACCCACTGATGCAATGTTTGTTTTTACATTGTAGATTTGGGAGCAAGAGCAAGTCTGCAACTAGCTTCACTCGCCAGGGCAACTTCTTTGCCTCCCCACTCCTGAAATGAAGCAGTGGTAGAACGACTATATTCCTGAATCTCGCACTACAATTCTAATGCAAGAGCTAGAAAGTGTTTGGTTTTTTTTACCCTGTATCATGCTTCTGAATCTTACCCATAACCCATACTTACAGGTTTTAAGTTGTATTTTATCCTATTTAATATCTTTATAAGTGATTACAAAGTTTTTTTAAAATAGTTTTAATACTGCAGTAACGGAACAATCATAACCAAAGGGAGAAACCTGTTTGTTGAGGTACACAGGGAGGATATGAAATCCATTGCTCTCAATGGGTTCTACAGAAACTTGGGATTTGTCTTTCAAGTTTTGCGGTGCAGGTAATCTTCAAAGAACCTACAAGAACTGTAAAATTGTGTGTAACCAACAAGAGCTGTAAAGTAGAATGGAACATTGATTTGGAAATAGTACTTAAATGTTCATTTCTGAAATGTCAAAATTGTTTGTATCGTGTACTATGTTTAACGAGCAGTCCTAATACATTTAACCTGAATTATAAATGGATTGTGGCCAACTTGTGTACTAAAAGTATTAGACCTGATTACATTTTAAGGTTTCAGGATTTCATATGAAAAAAGTGTCTAAACACAATGCTTCACTGGCACTTCATTGTCAATGCCCAAGTGATGCCAATAGACATCGGTGTTATACTATTGTGGTATAAAGTGAAGGAACAGTTTTCAATTCTCCATCTTTTTATAAATATTGGGATTGTAAGTCTAATTTAAGTAATGAAGACTGCCCTGTCTTTTTCCACTTGCCTGAAAGGTACACAATTGAAAAGGCGCAATTTTATATATGAAGTTACTGAAAATTCCTCTTGACTCTGGTTGTAGGCTGATCTTGGTGGAATTCTGCCTTGGAGGGGATGGGAATTGCAAATGTTGCTTGTTATAATTCCAGACCAATGGATGTTACCCGAAGTGTTTTAGGGTGGAAGGGGTGTTTATCACCTGCACCCTTCTACAGCTAATCTTAGCTGTGCTCATCTTTGAATTAGTCAAGATCTAGCCTAGTCTGATCAATTGGCTTAGAACAACTTCAAGACAAACTGGTACTCCTAACCCTCATGGGCTTAGTTTAGTTGAAATGCAGAAGTATTGGACTTTGTGTTCTAATCTGATTACACAGTAATAAGTGTTCTATATGCATGCTGTGCTATTCAAATTTGTCAAATATAAATTTGTCAAGAATCATGTCTGTTTTTTGCAGAAAGAAAAGAAGTACAATTTATTTTAATCATGTCTGGATTTCTCAACTTCTGAGAGATTCCTGTTTTGTGACATCATATCATATTACAACGAGATATTTGTATTTTTAGGTTTGGAGAGCATGGTGCAAAAAATGTTTTATCAAAATCTATAAGTTCTGCATGGTTGGGAAAATTACTTCTTCTGGGGAGAACATTAGATTACGGAGATTGGGTTGTATTTTCAGCTACATCCACATTTTTCACTGTTGGTAACTGCTCCCGGAGGTGAAGATACAGAATTGGTGCATTGTAATGAAAAAATGCTGCTGAACTGCATACAAAATTAGCGAATACTGTATTTGGAAGAATACTAGAAATTCCAAACGTTTCATACCAGGGTTTTTATTTGCAAATATCAAAACTTTAATGAACCCCCACCCGTTAATTAAAATTACAGTCAACGTTTTCTCAGACTACTACATAAAGGATTATTTCTAAAATGGAGATCTGTGTTGAAATGAAAAGGGCTGAACATTTGTATTTTTAAAAGTCACAGCTCTGTTATCAAGCAATGCAGTACATCTGTTAGTGCCAAAGCCTAGAACACACCTTGGACCAGTGGTATTCTGTGCTAAGTACAGGATTTCATTTCTGAAGAGGAAATCCTTAACCTACCGTGAAATTGGATTATATGTGAAATACAAGGTATTTTAACTTGATAACGTTCAAGGGCTGGTTTGAAATGCACTACGTGCCAAGGTGTTACCTCTGATTTCATTTTTATGTTGATGAAAATGTTGCTTGTGAGAGTGGAACACCCTTATTACAGTGTTTTACTGAGGTTTAGTATCCAACTTAATTCTACCTTATTTGCAGATCCTTTTCCTTGATATAAAAACTTATCAAATGAAGCAGAAACCTCCAACCAGTAACATTTTCACCAAGTGGTAACATTTTCAATTCAGTATCTGCATAAGCACCTACTACAGTTCATTTAGTATGCAAGAAACTGAAGTTTCGAACTGTGTTCTGTAATGTTCTACATTTTTCCCCTGCACCCATTGCAGCCAAAGCTAGAGTCTGCATTGACCTGTTATTTCCAGAAGGGCCAGAAAACAGGAGTATCCTTGACATATTTCTGGTACAGGGGGTCCGTGCCCCACTTTTTAACTGCATATTCCTCCAAGGGGGGGACTCCACTGACGTAGCGAATGAGGAACCAGAGGATGAGGGGCGAGGTGACGGTAAGGTACTGGGTGCCCTGCATCACTGAAGAGGCGGAGATGAACAGGCCTGCCCACTGCATGATCTCTCCCACGTAGTTGGGATGCCTGCTGTAGGCCCACAGCCCATGCCGGATGAACTTCCCCTGTCAAAGCACAGCACAGGGCCTTGTCATTACAGCCCAATTACAGTGAACACAGAAGCTAGACCTGCCTCTCAGGTGAGAAATCAACCATCAAGCTGGATATCTATACATTAATGCTTTCCACTGTGTTGGATGACCATTTCCTTCACAATATAACTGTCCTGGTGCCTCTGCACCATCGGGACTTCTCATTTCCTTGCTAGTGTGGATCGTTCACCACTGTTTTCAATCTTGGGTCATCTAACCCAACACTAAACCCCACCTACCCCACTCATAAATTCTACTATAGAAAAGGGTTTAGCCTCCCCTTTTAGATTAAATCAAAGCTATCCCATCTCCTGGGGTACTATCACCTTGTAACAGGTTCAGAATAAGCCCTGCTCCATTCCGTTGTCATATTTTTCCCCAACTTGTGCATGGCCCCCTCTGTAATCTGGAGGCAGCAGAGTGCCCAGCTGTTTCCTCAGAGTGGCACCTACAGCATTATCGGGGTCCCGTCTGAAGTTCCACTTCTGCTGGTCTGCGATGACCTCCACGAGAAAGCCCACTCCCCACAGGGCCCAGCCCAGGTAGTCTCGGAAGCCCAGGGGCGGGTTCCGGCGCTCCAGGTTTAGGATAACGGTGGGAAGGAGAGTCGTAAAGACCCACACCCCTGGAATAACAATGTACTGGTGAAGCTCTGGATACTGCTTACTTTATTTTACCATTAAGGTTGCCTGTTAAAATAAATTTCAAAATGGAGATTAGGATTCAACAAAATCACAACATCTGTCTCAGCTGCCAAATAAATCTTGAATGCACAATACTGTTACATATTCTGTTTTACCATGGACTTGGTACAGTTCCATAAAATGTGTCTATGTGGGCTGACTTCCAGTAGAGAGTTTATACATTTCCACCCCAGGGATCTCTGGCTGATTGGTGACTGAGTTCAGCAGGGTGTTAACCTGTTTTACTTGTACAGTCTTGAAAGCAGCGTGAACTGCCACAGACCCATGGGTGAATTCTAGGTACCTTGCATGGTCCAGTAGAACCAGAAAACCCCTGGTCTGTCTCTGATGTTGTTGAAGCGCCGATCCTTCCCAGCAGCCATCATTCGCAAGAACAGGAATGTGCCCAGCCTGCATGGAGGAGAAAGGATCTGCTGAAAACCACATAAAGCAGACAATTTAAAGCTGCTGTGTTTTTTTTTCCAACACTGAGATTTTCTGGTTTATGAAACATTTTACCATTTAGTTTATGTGGTTTTACCACAACTTGAATTGGAATATCACAACGGAACCATGTCATGGAGCTCTAACGAAAGTTCGGGAGTGTTGAAGACAGTCAAACACATTAAACTCATCTGAGGCAACTCGCACCTAATCCCGACAGAATTGCCTCAGTTCCCATATACAGTGGTGTGAAAAAGTGTTTGCCCCCTTCCTGATTTCTTATTTTTTTGCATGTTTGTCACACTGAAATGTTTCAGATCATCAAACAAATTGAAATATTAGACAAAGATAACACAAGTAAACACAAAATGCAGTTTTTAAATGAAGGTTTTTATTATTAAGGGGGAAAAAAAATCCAAACCTACATGGCCCTGTGTGAAAAAGTGACTGCCCCCCCTGTTAAAACATAAATCAACTGTGGTTTATCACATCTTTGGAAAGCTGAGTTCAATTTCTCTAGCCACACCCAGGCCTGATTACTGCCACACCTGTTCTCAATCAAGAAATCACTTAAATAGGACCTGCCTGACAAAGTGAAGTAGACCAAAAGATCCTCAAAAGCTAGACATCATGCTGTGATCCAAACAAATTCAGGAACAAATGAAAAACAGAGTAATTGAGCGAACCACAGTGAGAGCCATTATCCACAAGTGGCGAAAACATGGAACAGTGGTGAACCTTCCCAGGAGTGGCCGGCCGACCAAAATTACCCCAAGAGCGCAGCGACAACTCATCCAAGAGGTCACAAAAAAACCCACAACAACATCCAAAGAACTGCAGGCTTCACTTGCCTCAGTTAAGGTCAGTGTTCATGACTCCACCATAAGAAAGAGACTGGGCAAAAATGGCCTGCATGGCAGAGTTCCAAGACAAAAACCACTGCTGAGCAAAAAAAACATAAAGGCTCGTCTCAGTTCTGCCAGAAAACATCTTGATGATCCCCAAGACTTTTGGGAAAATACTCTGTGGACTGATGAGACAAAAGTTGAACTTTTTGGAAGGTGTGTGTCCTATTACATCTGGCGTAAAAGTATCACAGCATTTCAGAAAAGGAACATCATACCAACAGTAAAATATGGTGGTGGTAGTGTGATGGTCTGGGGCTGTTTTGCTGCTTCAGGACCTGGAAGACTTGCTGTGGTAAATGGAACCATGAATTCTGCTGTCTACCAAAAAATCCTGAAGGAGAATGTCCGGCCATCTGTTCGTGACCTCAAGCTGAAGCACACTTGGGTTCTGCAACAGGACAATGATCCAAAACACACCAGCAAGTCCACCTCTGAATGGCTTAAGAAAAACAAAATGAAGACTTTGGAGTGACCTAGTCTAAGTCCTGACCTGAATCCGATTGAGATGTTGTGGCATGACCTTAAAAAAGCGGTTAAGGCTCGAAAACCCTCCAATGTGGCTGAATTACAACAATTCTGCAAAGATGAGTGGGCCAAAATTCCTCCACAGCGCTGTAAAAGACTCATTGCCAGTTATCACAAACGCTTGATTGCAGTTGTTGCTGCTAAGGGTGGCCCAACCAGTTATTAGGTTTAGGGGGCAATCACTTTTTCACACAGGGCCATGTAGGTTTGGATTTTTTTTCCCCTTAATAATAAAAACCTTCATTTAAAAACTGCATTTTGTGTTTACTTGTGTTATCTTTGTCTAATATTTCAATTTGTTTGATGATCTGAAACATTTCAGTGTGACAAACATGCAAAAAAATAAGAAATCAGGAAGGGGGCAAACACTTTTTCACACCACTGTATACTTCACCCTCTTCTCTTCCTCGCTCGTTTTCACATCCATCTCCACCTTTGCAGCTACCCCTTCGGCACCCTTTCACCAGGTATGGGGGTCCCAGTCTCCCCATCCTATGGCTGGGAGGTTGCCCCTCAGTCAAGTGGGCTAAGCCAAAGTTTTCACTAAATTCAATAAATGATTCTACTGTTACACGAATCTCGGCTGCTGTCATTCCTCGGAGACTTCAACTAAGCAGGCAGGCTTCAATTAAGTAATGAAGGTAGTATCGTGGGCCTCCAGGACCAGGATATGGAACCCTTGACCTATTGGATAAACGGGATGAGGGCTCTCCAGGAACAGGGCTGGAGACCCCTGTTTTAAGGGATTGTTCTTCATTGGGTAGTAATAGGACAGCTGTCATCATTTCTGCAGTCTTGTCATTTTTCGGGCATCTTCCCCGGCCCCCTCCCCTGTTCAAACTGTTCAATTAATCTCCGATTACTACAATAATTTCACGGCAACGGGTGCAAAGTCATTCTGTACTGTGGTTTTACCGCAGCCCCCACGCCGTCACCAGCCAGCTATGTACGGTCTGACGCCTGTAGCTGTGCCCTCCCCACCGGCGGCTCAGGTGAGTGAGCAGGATGAAGGATCCCGTACCTGTCAAAACAGAGCCAGAGACGAGAGTCACTCCTGCTGCTCGAAAATACCTCATCCTGGGACGACATGTCTGTTAGTCCAGCAAAACGTTCGGTTTTGTTAACGAAGTCCGCGGTCCGCTAGCTGCGCCGTGAGAGATTTTGAATAAAACTGTGGGAACACCCATCATTATCCTCCCCATCAAAGGTCAAGTGGGAAATCGGGATTATTATTTGACGACGGGCATTAAGGAAAACACAGAGATTTGCCACCATTTAGAAGAACCTTTCGTGGGAGTTCGTATTTGACGTGACCGCTTCCACACGAAAATGGCGCCGATTCCGACAAGTAAGCAGGTGCGCCGTTAAGCGCCTTGGGTTCCGTAAATCAAATTTAACAAAGTCTGATTTATTAGTCTTTTGATTAACCGTCAATTAAGCTACCAACTCTCACTACCTCAACAAAATAACTATAATCTACATTTCGCTTAATGTGTTTAATTGATTCTGAATCACTTCGGCAACCGATCTACAGTACTTCCAGTCTCCAGTTTACGGTGCTTTTTAAGTACGAGTACAGGCTAAATTTATATGTACATTAGTAGAAAGCTATATCGCTAACGACTAAAAGCGAGTTTATGACTTGAATTTGCGAACTTCATTAGACCCGTTAGGCGATCATGTTGTAACCATTAGATTCTTTATTGTTATAAGAAATAAAATGGAAATAAACCGATTATCTCTTAATCTAATGATTACCAATATTGAACATTCCCTCCAGTTAAGTTACCACTTATTTCAAACTAGTTTGCAGTACAAGTATAGGTAGCTGCGTCAGCATGTGTAGGCTGCAAAGGAACAAGTAAAGGTTTATTCCATGCTGAAAAGAGAAGAGACAACGTTTGTGGAGCCTTCTTCGGGTATCAATGTTTGCAATACATTAGTGTATTGTGACACTTTATGTGCGCCCCGTTTCTGGAATTTACGGTAGTACCAAAACGAAATTCTTGTAAACGAAATTGCCTGGTAGTCTAAAATTGAAACGCAGCTTCTTTCACAATCAAGAAGTTCGAGTAAGGAGCTGAATCAGCAAGCGGAAGATGCAAAGGAGTAGATACAGATTTACTGCCCGCTGAAAGTGAAGAAATGAAATACTGCCTTCTTCACACAGACGAAACGTAATCTCTTTCTTTTCTTTTTTACCTTTCAACAGGCAATGAACGTTCACCTGCTCCTTTGTGTCACAATCACACCCCCAAAACCCACATCCACGTGTAACAGTAAGCAGCACGCACAGAAGAAACCGAGAGAAAGTTTAGTGTAACCCCCAAATAGTAATACAATTCACGCGACCTAAGGCGTATACTAAATGACAAGGTTTGTTCTGCACTGTTTTGTTCTTGTGATTTAGTAAACATGAACAAGACCCGCTCCAACTGAACAGAACCGTCGCATAATGCGAGTTGCGGTGCGATTCAAGATGGTCCCAATTGCTCTTGGTCAGTTTACCACAAGACACAGCCAAACAGGACTCAAGTTTCTCTCAAGCGCAGTCCTCACCAGCTATATCGTAGATCTTCTCGGATTGGAAGACAGCGGATACTGCCCAGCAAGACCATTGTATAGCCAGATCGATGGCGGCAAATTTGACCACGGCGTTTCCCATAACTGTACCCCACATTATTCCTCCCTATTACGGCTGTGCCCGCCGTTTGCCACAATCTGGACAACTTTCAGACGAGACGCGTTACGATACCAATGTATTTCATAACACTGGACTGTTATGAAAGGCGGGTCCTCCGCCCCCTGGAGCAGCACAGTGCTCATGGGTACTGTAGTTTTTCCGGTACAAGTCACAGACAACTCTAGTGTTGTCTGTGACTTGCGCCCGGCTTAGGATACGATCTGTGTGAAGCTTGCGTGTTCTCCCCACGCATGATCGGACTCCGGACTTCACCCACCTTTTAAAGACCCGCTAGATGGCTTTAATAAATTTGTCCCCCTATACTCGTCAGTGTCTGTGTACTCGTCTGGGCCTCCCAGGTGTAATCTCACAGCACGCCAGTACCTCCGGGCGTCTCGCTGTGACCCGCAGCAGGAATAAGAGACGTCCGAGAGCGGGAGTATGTAGCATCGGTCATGGTACGGCACAGGGGGATTTGGGGATCGGGACAAGAAGTAGTTTGGGCCTGATTTAATCTAAACATTTATTTACTACAGGTGAGTACTCAAGAATTCTGTGAAAGACGTCCATGCGCTACATGTGTGGTGCGTTCGTGATGTTAGAACTACACGGACGTAGAGATCTTAAGAAAATCGGTTTACACCGCAATGCCTGTCATAATCAGGGACACAAAAACTCACCACTAGATGGCAGATTGGAGCCGTAACCTTACCGATAGAGGATGGCGATAGGAGCAATAACTGGTAATAACTGGCTAGGTGCATTTCGGGGCCAAACTGATTTATTAGGGTTATTGCTGTGCTGTTTTTAAAAAGTGAATTTTTTTTAAATAAATGGTTTTGTATAGCTTTCTAATAAATGTACTTATCACACTGTCAGTGCCTTGGTGAGGCCGTGCGGTTTCACACGACAAAAAGCATAATGCCAAACACGGACCTGTCGTTATTAATATTAACTCTGCTGATAATTTTGATCATCTAATAGCTTTGGAATAATTGCACAATTACCCATTCATTGCAGGATAATCAAAATCAAAAGCAATGATTAAAGTATAATTGTTAACTTCCTCAAGGCAAGACAGAACGGTGCAAAGTTCGGCTCACAGATCACACCTCAGAGCTCCAGAATAAGGCGGTGGCCGACAGCAAATAAAACTAAAAAGCTGAACTGAAGCTGACGTGTGAGTGAGCAATCCGGTCTCTAGGAGCCAGCGGGGCCCGGGTGCTCACTGGAGCTCTGGGTGAGTGGAGGGGCAGGTCTTATTAGCCAACACTCGGCTTACGGTACTTTCCTCAAAAAAACCAAATCGAGAAAAACCTGTTGATCCATTGCGATGAAGACAAGCCACTTGTCATAGCTTGCTCGATGTTCTTCCTAATTTCTCAGAGGAATGAGCCGCTCTTCAGACAGGAATCGAGCCGGAGTGATCGTGCTGCCCGAGTTTCTACTCGCCTATCACTTCCTTCCACCCTCGGTTCTCGCCTCTCGCCTTAGTTCCCTGTCAGCTTCGGCGCTGATTTGTGTTGAACTGACACGGCGAAACTGTGCGGTCTTTCCTCCTCTGCCTCTTGAATGAGAGACGACCCGACTGAACTGGACCCGACACCAGCCGGCTGTGGAGGGTGAGTTCGGGCAGCGGTAGCCCAGCTTTGTAGCCCTCGCACAGGTGGGGGCGGGCACGTTCTGCTGTCCTGGAGTCAGAGACGCGGTTTGCTCCTGAAACAGGCGTTTACGGACCTCCGTTGAAATTAAATGATCCGTTTCCAGCCGCAGGCCGTTAATGAAATTAGTTCTGTGGACCGGTTAAATTGGATTTAAATATATGAAACACACCCATTCCACTGAAACGGGAAATGCTTTATAAAGGGCGTTAGTTTTTGGAAAGGGGTTGGTGTGGGCAGAGTGGGATGTTGCTGCCGGCTGATCTATTACTATAACTATTTCAGAGTTATATTTAAAAATTGACATTAAATTTAAATAAATTGTTCTGAATTGCTAATTCTGTCCCCCTCCACCCACACACACACACACACTACAGGTTCTTATAATTATCTGCATGAGAAACCCTTCATGACAATTAGTTGAATGTTTACCCACAAGACTGATAAGTACATTCATTTTAAAAGCCCCTACGCAAGTTTCAGACACTCTGCAGCAGGGGGCAGCAGTCGGGTCTCTGGACTGTAACTGGAAGGCTGTGGATTTGAATCCCAGCTGTCCTAAGCTTGAGCAAAGCAGTTCACCTGAACTGCTGCACTAAAGCTCCCGACAGTACAAAATGGGTGACTGGCGCTTTGGATACAAGTGTCAGTAAAAGTATTTGTTTCCCAGGGAAGAGTCCAGTGAGATTCGTTCTCTGTGCCTTTGGAGAGGAAGATATTATCTGATGAGGTGGGCAGCTGTGGTCTGTTAGGTGTGTCTTTACTGAGGGAGACTGTGAACGGCCTCCAAATAATCCCCTGTCTCTGAACTGGCTTCATCACTGTTCTCCTCCCCACTGAGAGCTGGTGTGTGGTGAGTGTACTGGAGCATCATCCCGGTGGGAATTATACACTGGTGGCGGTGGAGAGGCGTACCCATTACCTGTAAAGCGCTTTGAGAGGAGTGTCCAGAAAAGCGCTGAATAAGACAGAGAGATCACTTTATTGGCCACATACAATTTCTTGCATTAGGGATTTGTCTTTTTGTATACTCCAACTTGCTCTCCATGAGACACACAGACAGGGAGAGAAGCTTGGGGTCAGAGCGCAGGGTCAGCCATTTATACAGCACCCCTGGAGCAGCTGGGGTTAAGGGCCTTGCTCAGGGGCCCAACGGAGTAGGATTCCTCTACCGGCTGCGGAATTCGAACCGGCAACCTTCCAGCCACAGGCGCAGGCGCAGATCCAGAGCCACCGCTCCAAATAAGTGTGAGGAACGATTATTATTAAATCTGGATCCTAACTTGGAGCAGCGTGTGGGAGCTTATTGTGTTGCCCCTCTATCAGAGGACAGCGCAGTGCTCAGTGTCCCACAGTAGGAGAGGTGCCTGCACACACACAAGCATTTCCTGCTTCAATGCTTCGAGACGCCTTCGCCTCTTCTGCCCCAGATTGGGCTCCGGGTTCGGGTAGGCCACGGAGGACCGCAGAAGCTGGGCTCCCTGCGCCCTGTCAGCCACCTCTCGCGGATGTGGTTTGGTGACGACATCGCCGGGGGAGGGCGGGTGAGAGAGGAGGATGAGGAGGAGGGGGGGGGGGTTGACGGTTCTTGACTTCCCCTCCTCCTCAGAGAAAAACAGCGACCGTATAAAAGCTGCAAGACGCGCGGCGGGCGCCAGCGCCGGGCTGAGCCGCGGAGGGCGAGAGAGAGAGACACAGAGACGTGGCAACATGGCGGAAAACAAGACGGGCGGCGCAGCGGGCATCTTCGCCAAGCGGGTCCAGAAGCAGCTGAGCCGGGCGCAGGAGAAGGTAGGCACGGCCGCGGGCAGGGCGATGCCCCTCGCCCTCTCACGAACCAGGGGCATCCAGAGAAGGGGGAAAGAGCAGGGTAGAGTCAGGTTAGGACTTGATGGAAGCGCAGGGAGGCTGGCAGTTGCCTTGAGTCTGCTTGACGTGCCACCAGGACTTCTCAACAGAAAGCAACGGTTTGAACAGAATTAGAGAGGGCTGCGTCTAGCACAGAGGTGCAAAACTCCAGCCCAGGATGGCCGGGTGGTCTCTGTTTCTTTCTCCCCTGAGCCCTTCAATACCTAATTGCGCTCATGTTTTTATCTGGACGGGATGAAGCCTTTCCTTGCTCCTCAGACGCTGGGGAGTTAAAGAGACCCATAAACCCTGCTGGACAGCCCGAGTTGGCCTCCCCGGCTGTGCTACTCGTTACTGCTCTGAGCAGCCCAGGAGCACTTTTCTGAATGCGTTACACAGCGTGATAGCGATCTCCTTGAGTCCGGCGTGCAAGCCATCAACCCGGCTGCCTCAGAAGAGACAATGATATCTAGGGGGGAGACTGACAGACCAGCCGTGGGAGATAGCAGAGATTGTGGCTGGGAGCTGAGGGTGCTGGGTGGGCGCACCAACAAATACGAGCTGACTTGTGCCCGGAGAACTAAAGGCGTTCCTTCAGATACCATAGCGGCCATTGTGTAGCCCAGTGGGTCCCAACCCCTGGTGCCAAACAGACCCTGTTCCATCTGAGCTCTACTTCTCTGGCATTCCTTGATGGCTTAAGTAATCTGCTTGCTGGTGTAGACTTTTATTTAACTTGTTGGTCTGTCCCGAGTGTCAAAAATACCCAGCTTCAAGGACACTGTTGCCAACATCATCAGCACAGAAGTGTACACAGCTTCTTCTCCTTGCTGCCTGATATTTATCTGCCTGCTGCTGGTATTTCTGAGTAAACAGCTCCTGCTAGTCGATCAGCTGATGAAAAACAGACACAGGTGGGAGCGACCCTGTGTCAGACACACCCACAGCTTTGTCCTGCTGCAGAGTTTCAGTTGGTCCCATTTCAGGCAGCACACCTGAATGAAAGCAGATCTGAAATCAGAAACTGGCACGGGGTTCATAGCAATCACAACGACCAATTACAGGATGTGGACTTTACGAAGAGATACTGCACAAGCATAGATCACAGCTGATATAGCCGAGCTATCACTCTGCTGAGCGTCTGTGCATTGAAGATTCAGCCTCAGGTCCACAGCATTTTATTGTGCCTTTTAACATAGTGTATTTAGGTCACAGTTACAGTTTTCTTATACTAAAATGAGCAGAACCCCCTCCTGAAACGGTGACCCCAGTTTCCTTCAGACCCTGGGCTGTGCTATTACAGTATATCCTGCTTTGTTTGTGTCTCCTCTTTTCTGTGCTTGGTGGTGTGGCACAGTTCCAGTATCTTTAAGAAATCTGCCCTTTCGTTGCAAGTTAGTTTCTCTTTGCTTTAGAAGCATGTGAGAACAGAACAGGAAATGCTTAACACTTCCAATGTGGCCTTCTTCTTGAGAAACCTTCTGTGACCTTTTGCATGTGCTGTGAAAAAGAGCCTCTTTATTTGCTAAAATGTGTGCTTTGGGTCTTCAGAAAAACTGCCTGGATGTTACTGTAACTATGAAGAGACTAGGGTGGATCTAATGTCCTCAGTCTTTTGCAATACTGTACATTCACCATGGTGAATGTAACTGAGCCCTGTACAGGTGTATGCTTTTACACATTAGTGATATGCTCATGATCTACTGCAGTGAGGCAGATTGACAGAACCATATCGCAAGTAAAATCTGACACTTTGTTGTGAAAGTTACAGGAAAAAGATGCTGCTCAAAGTGTAAAATTACCCTGTGTTTTGACTGTGACAAACTGTCAGTCGGGATGTACTCAGTTTCTGTCTCCAGGATTGCAGGGAGTCCAGCTTCATAAACATGTAAGAATGATTACAAACAGAAGGAGACCGTTGGGCCCATTTAGTTTAAGTCGTTAGTAGCTAATTGATCCAAGGGTCTCATCCAGTCATTTAAACCTCGGCAGCAGATGTACCTTTTTGAACAACTGGACGTGTTATAGTGTTTATTCTGCACTTTGTATACAATGGGACTTGGGGATTGATTAAATGCGCTGTTACACACTGTCTACTTCTAGACCTGAGAAGAAATAATTTGCTGTGCTCATTTGCTGCAGCAAATGGAGTAACACATCTAATGCAGTAACAGAGAAATTGATTAGGAAGATGAGTCAGAAGACGCCTAACCTTTTAAGAACCCGAGACGACAAATGAGAGCACAGCTATTGATTCAAGTGTCTCACCTGAATAAATACCTTTTCCGAAGGACCCCCAGTGAAACTGGGGTAGCTCGTTCCAGACCTTAGCAACGCTTTGTGTAAAGGAACACCACCTGATTTCAGTCTTCAGAAGACCTAGAACCACTAACCCATTCTTGCTGATCTGTGCGTGCCATGCAGCTTATTTTGAAAAAGGGAAAAATAAAAAAGTCCTTATTTCCCCAAGCCAAAAAGTAACAGCTGTACGGCCTGCCGAGGCTCTTAAATTTGCATCCCAAACGAATTCTGCGACACCGTGATGGTGATGTTAGCCCATCGAGAAAATAAAAGCAAGCTCAGGGTGGTGATTTGTGTTTTACGAACACGGCACTGTGTGTGTGGTCTACAGAGGCCCGCGGATCGTGTTGCAGATCTTTCTGGGCAAAACGTCCTCTCCTACTGAACTGGCAAGCACCGCCAAAATAGTACAACAGCAGCAGGGTCCATTTCCTTACGAGCCCCTGCATTCTGATGTGGGGGGGAAGCTGTAAGTGCTGAAAGACAGTTCTGCACCTGCCTGCCTGCCTGCCTGCCCGTCCCCAGCCAGCTGTGGCTTGTAGGATGTTCCAGCCGTGCTCTGTCCTTTCGTTCTGCCAAGTCATCTACTGCAACCAGCTTGCATTGTCGCTCTCTCAGCACGGGGGCTCCCCCATTCTGTGGAACTGCTGACTCGTCGCCACGCCGCAGCATATCGCCCCAGCTGGACCGTTCGTGTCTGCCGGGCCAGGGGCAGCCCAGCTTCTCCCTCAGGGCCCGGCGGAGAGGCGGCGGTGGCCCCCAGCTGCAAGGCTGTGCCACGTCATGCGACGGCAAAGAAAGGCGAGAGTGTGCATTTTAAAGGCCAGCGGGAGGGACGTCCGCTGGAGCTCATCAGGTCTGACCCGTGCTGCTGCCGAGACGGGACAGCCATTTTGAAGCAAAGGCGGTTTTGTTCTGAGACGCCAGAAGTTTAAAAGCCCCCCCCCCCCCCCCCCCCAAAACGGTGAAGATTTGAATGAAATTGCAGTAACGGTGCTTGCACCTTCATTCCAACAGGTCTAATTTGAGATTCGCATGTCTTTTCAATGGGAGAACCTCAGGGTTTATTTGCAAAGCGAAATAAAAAAGAAATGAAGAGATACAGAGCAACGGGGGATCCAGTAAGAGGCATTGTTTTTTTGGGGGGGGCAGATCCCATAATCTACCAAACAATGGATTTTATTTAAACTGGCGAGAGGGGCCTTGTAGCAGAAGTGCCCCCTGTTCCCCTGCAGTGCTGTACTGTCCTCAGTCTGCCTCACACCTAAAACGGCATCCTAGAAGCGACAGCCAGCGAAGTGCAGTAGGGAAGCAATTTAGAGCTACACAATGCTTCGGACCCAGTGGAAGAAGAATGTGACGGTGATGTCTCTTCCACTGTTATTTATGCATCTGAGACAGGGCATCCAATGTTGTTTGGGTTACAGAACCCTTTGCACACACTGTGATATGGATTATTTTCTTCATGTAAGCGTCGTGTCTTATGTTTTAGAACCCGACTAGAGTCTATTTCCGCTGTGTGTAAGCAGGCTCAGACACGAGAAGAAACTAACAGGGGCACTTGCTGTAGGCCCTGATTCCTCTTCTGGGTCATGGTGTCGCTCAGAAGCCCGCTTCACCAGCCTGCGGTCAGCTTCCCTTGTCCTCTTCATTAGCAAGATGAGGCCAGTCACCGAAACTGCAGGTCTCAGATTTATTTGAAGGAAATTCTGCTTCTCTGTTTCCCCTCCCCAAAGAGAGTTTTTAAATGACCTGCATCCCAAGCCTAAATTTAGCCCTGATATAAATAACTCTCTCTTCCAGAATTTGTTCTCCTGTATTGCAGCTGTGCTGCAGTACAATAGTAACCACGAAGAGTGACAGCGTCCTCTGTGGCTTCCTGTGCCTGCAGACTTCCTCTGCGAATTCAGCTCTGTGGCCTCTAGAGCTGTTATATTTCCAGTGCTGTTAAGATCAAAACAAGAAACCCCTGTGTGCAAACAGGAGCCCTTTTAAGTGCCGTAGTGCCTGAGGCTCGTGCCTTAGGCTTCTCTTCATCGAGCTGCAGAGAACGGAGCAGGAATATAGAGCCTCTGGTTCAAAGCAAGCAGCCCAAGCAAAGTCCCACTCGCACCCTGGCGGAAGTCAGTTAACAGCTGCTGCTCGGTTTCCCCCAGGCCTCCAGGGCCCAGTGCAGTTTGGGAAAGTGCAGTTTGTGCAGTTTATCCGAATGGGGAAAATCAACGTCAATCCATAAGGTTTAGATGAGAATATCTTCTCAAGTGACGTACCTGTAAAAACAAAGAGAAGAGAGAACTTCCCCTCCTGGGGTTGCCGTGCTTCCTGGTGGGGGGGAGGGGGTCCTGGCGGGAGCGTTTCGCTCCTCCTGACTGAGTGCTTGTCCCCCTTGTGTTCCAGGTCCTGCAGAGGCTGGGGAAGACTGTGGAGACGAAGGACGAGCAGTTTGAGCAGTGTTCCCAGAACCTGAGCAAGCAGCAGGTAACGTGTCCCCTCCCACATCAAGAGGGGGTGAAAGGGGATTTTATCTCTATGTGTGGTGCCACAACCTGCTACCGCAGTACCTTCCAGCTGTCAACTGCTGGATGAGCCAGTGCCCTCAGGGTCAACATTACAGAATATGTGCTACCGTGGTTTTGAAGTATCGTCTTTGTCGTCGTCCCTGGGACTACAGTGGATCTTACAAAGTTACACAATTGCTAGCGCGTTATAACCTGTTGTACTCAAGTGCCTTCAGTCAAGAATGATTAAGAGCCAGGAGCCAAAGGTAGCCAGGGGCTGCGGAGAAGTACCTGTGATAAACGGTTGCAGAAACAAACAGTCAGTGTCAGAACAGCAATCAGGCATTCTGGGTGCTGTGCAGTGATGGCCATTGTCCTAAAACAAGCAGCCAGGACACTGTGTCTGTGGGACACACCACCAGGCACAAAGCAGAGCACACTCTATCATTGCAGTGCCTAGTTACACTGCCTTGGTCTGATTTGAAAGGCGAATGTGGGAGACGGATATTAACAGTACATTCCTAGGTGTTTTTTTTTTTCAGCAGTGGTCATTGCAACATGGAAAGATTGTGTGATCACCCTTAAATCCTAAAAATGGCGGAATCAGGCTCTTCTGGCCCATTGGCCAATGGGATAGTTAAAGAATTCACTAGTCTCTCGGAGCAGGGGCATCCAGCGGACGCTAGTCTAAGGATCTGAGGTCCCCCCGCTGAATTCTTGCAAGCTCTCAGGAGACGTGTGAATTTTTCAAACCGGTTGTTTCAGCCAGGGCGTGATATAGTAAAGTTTTTATACAATTTTTAAATCCATAGGTAATCCAAAAAATGGATTGCATTCTTCTGTCTTAATCACGTTGATTTAATTTTGCGCCAAAAACAACTTGAACAAACTTGTATGTACAGATACATGCAATGAAGTGATAGAATGTCAAAATCAAACAGAAGACGTTAATTGTTCTGCTTGCCTGCCTAGTTAGATGTATTTATAGTGAATTGCAGGGAGTTCAAATTAAAGTGGATTCATGTGGAAGACTGTGTTTAGTTTTACAGATAAGTAAATAGATAAGGCAAATATGTGAATGATCTGGCAGAAAAATGTTCAGGAGACACAATATATTGCATATTTTAGACACCATATATTTGGAAATATGTTTGTTATTATATATTATATATGTTAAAGTATATTATGGGAAATATATATTCAATTATTTTTCCAATTTAATCTTTACAATATGTCCACATATTTTTCTGGTATATTGCAATATATTGTAATGCATACGGCCTCCATTACTTGCGAGAGAGGGCTGACCAGAGCAGTGACGTCACCGCCCTTCCCTGTGGATAGCTGGGACTGCAGCCGCTGGGCTGACGGGAGATTTCCCTTTGGCTCAAGTTGCTGGGTCCCTGTTAAAATGTGTGCCGGAGGCCCAGGTTTGAGTCCCCGACGGTGGGGGGCCGACCTGAGGCGGCAGCGGAACCCCAGAGCACTACAATATTTCTTTTTCGTAAGGGCCATGCGCCGGCGGAGGGCAGTGATACGAGGAGTGTGTACAGCCCCTGTGCCCGGCAGGGGGGCTCGTATTGCCGGACCTATGGCGGGCCCAGTTTATTTCTGCTCACCTTGGCCACATGGTGGGAGCGGCCGCGGCTCGCTCTGCAGCGACAGCTCAGTCCGCCCTCACCCCGCGGCTGCGCTTCGCAAACGTGTCATTTCAAATGAGCTTGCAGGAAGCAGCTCCACCCCGGCCACCTTCCGCTGCCACTAGGCGCCTCTCTTCTGGGGGTTTCGCGCCTCCAGCGAAGCGCCGACGCCTCTCCTTCTCCGGCTCGGCCAGTGTTCGCGTCTGAGCCGGCGCAAGCCCGGGTCTCACGTGTCTGTTTTTCACAATGTGTGAGAACGGGAAGGACGCTGGTCTAGGTGCTTTCCCTCCGCCTTCAGCCCTCAGATTGTTTGCTTTCGCTTTGCTGCGGTTTAAACCTTATTTTTTTTCTGCACCCGATGTCGTAATGCCACGATCTGCCAACGTGAACGCGCTCGTTCCACAGGCTTTGCCTGATGTGATGAAGAGACATGTCCTCTTCTTCAGCTACAATTCTGATCGCCTTTCCTGTTCGTGTTGACCCTTAAAGCAGAAGTGCAGGCGACTCTTCTGGTTCCTGAACTGGTCTGTCCACACATCACTGTTCCTTTGTTCTGGGTGACAGAGATTTGTTTCTTTCCATACGATATAATAGAAGGTACAGCTCTTAGAAACCATTCAGTGCCAAACAGCTTTTAGCAGAGCTAAATAACAAGTAAAAAAACTGGCAATTTAGGATCAGTCATCAACCGGCTAGGCCAGCTCCCTTTGATCAATAAGTGGATCATTACAAGGACAACAGATCAATAAGTTAATAAGTGGGGCTGTCTAGTTTTTGAGGTTTATCCCCACCAGAACGACCCGATGTGTTTTCGGGGCTGATGGTACACGTCGACTAGCCGCAAGCCTTGCTTCAGTGAGACTCCGGTCATGGCCAACAGGCTGGTGGGGGACTGCGGACGGTTCCAGTCCGGTGTCTTTTTCTGCCAGACGCACTCAGTTTGAAACCCTGTCCTTGTGAGAGCATGCAGTTATTCCTCTGGCTGTTTCTGTATCTGTGGTATTTATTAAAGTTAATGAGGCGTGTCTCCGGACAGTGTCTCTACTTCACCAGGCAAGGGCTGTAGTGATCTCTGCCCATAAATTCACTCTTTACTGTCAAAGCGCCTTGTGCGAGATACGGTTTGGGAATTCTAAGTGCAGCTTTGGGGAACAAGTACAGATCCACGGAGCTGCATATTAAAGGTGAAACCTGGCAGCACCTTGAGGAAGCTGAGGGCATCTCTGGAGCCAGATTGGGCCAAAAGGAAAAGTCTTTGTGTTCAAACCCCAGTCTGATACACCATTCCAGGGTTTTTTATAGTTTCCACACAAAAACCAAAAACAAGGGCTCTACATAAAAACCGCTCCGAATCCAAACCCACAAGAGATATCCTCTTGTCTCCTTTCCATCTCTGCACACTCATTCACAATTCGACTCTGTGAATTGGACCTAGAACACTTGCCATATCTTCGAAGTGTAAGAGAGCCGATGTTGCACTGGTGTACAGAGCACACTTGCACGCCCTTCCTCCGTCTTCCGCCCAGAGGAGCTATCCAGCTGTTCTGTGTGCCGATGCTCCAGCTGTTCGCGTGGAATAACGCCGCTTCTCCTTCTCCTTGCAGAGCGACGGCAACAAGCTGTACAAAGATGTGAAGGCGTACTTCAATGCAGTGAAAGGTGATTCTTTTTTGTTTTGTAAAAAAAGGTGTCTTTGCAATGTTCATTTTCACTTTAGCGTTCTGTTTTTTTGGGGCTGGTGTGGGAAAGGGAATCTGGATGATGCAACCCTCTGCACCAGGCCAGAGTGTGAGCAGTAGGTGAGTGTGTGAGCAGTAGATGAGTGTGAGCAGAAGATGAGTGTGTGAGCATTAGATTAATATGTGAGCATTAGATGAATGTGTGAGCAGTAGGTGTGTGAGAGCAGTAGATGAATGTGTGAGCAGTAGGTTTGTGTGAGCAGTAGGTGTGTGTGAGCAGTAGATGAATGTGTGAACAGTAGATGAGAGTGAGCAGTAGATGAGTGTGAGCAGTAGGTGAGTGTGTGAGCAGTTGATGAGTGTGTGAGCAGTAGATGAGTGTGTGAGCAGTAGATGAATGTGTGAACATTAGATTAATATGTGAGCATTAGATGAATGTGTGAGCAGTAGGTGTGTGTGAGCAGTAGATGAATGTGTGAGCAGTAGGTGTGTGTGAGCAGTAGGTGTGTGTGAGCAGTAGATGAATGTGTGAACAGTAGATGAGAGTGAGCAGTAGGGGAGTGTGAGCAGTAGGGGAGTGTGTGAGCAGTAGATGAGTGTGAGCAGTAGGTGAGTGTGTGAGCAGTTGATGAGTGTGTGAGCAGTAGATGAGTGTGAGCAGAAGATGAATGTGTGAGCATTAGATTAATATGTGAGCATTAGATGAATGTGTGAGCAGTAGGTGTGTGTGAGCAGTAGATGAATGTGTGAACAGCAGATGAGAGTGAGCAGTAGATGAGTTAGAGCAGTAGATGAGTGTGAGCAGTAGGGGAGTGTTTGAGCAGTAGATGAGTGTGTGAGCAGTAGATGAATGTGTGAACATTAGATTAATATGTGAGCATTAGATGAATGTGTGAGCAGTAGGTGTGTGTGAGCAGTAGATGAATGTGTGAACAGTAGATGAGAGTGAGCAGTAGATGAGTTAGAGCAGTAGATGAGTGTAAGCAGTAGGGGAGTGTGAGCAGTAGGGGAGTGTTTGAGCAGTAGATGAGTGTGAGCAGTAGGTGAGTGTGAGCAGAAGATGAGTGTGTGAGCAGTAGATGAATGCGTGAACATTAGATTAATATGTGAGCATTAGATGAATGTGTGAGCAGTAGATGGGAGTGAGCAGTAAATGAGTGTAAGCAGTAGGTGTGACCAGTCCATTGAACCTGACAGTATGACTGGCTACCCTTGAGGCTTCACAGGTCCGATATAGGAACAAGCAGCACTTTATATACAGAGAATTTCAAGTCGGGAGCAGTGTCAGCATGCGTAGGCTGCAAAGGAACAGGTAAAGATTTATTCCACGCTGAAAAGAAAAGATGTGTGAAGAAGGTGTGCCTTTTTTTCCCTTTCAGCATGGAATAAACCTTTACCTTTCATATAGAGTGAATGTTTATCAAAATCTAAGCCTAAAACGGAGCAAGCACAAACACACCCGCTCCTCGAGGGGACTGACCGGTGCGCAGTGTGGAAGCTGATGCAGGCGATCGTGCAGAAGGCAGATCTGCGCCCTCTCAGGGCTGCTTCTGAGAGCCGTCTTTTTATCCCCTTGCGAAACTGGCTCAGGTTACTGAAAATTCAGAACAACTTTTAGAAAACTCTTCTGGGGCTTTGTGTGTGTCAGGAGATTGCGAGGGGAACACTATTTCAGCCCACTGTCCGTGGGCTTCTCTGACCCGCTGGAGGCTAATCTGCCTTTTTGGGAAGATTTCCCAGAATCCTGAGTTTTAGCGGTACTGAGGATTCTTCCAGAAAGTGGAGATTCGCTTAAAAAAATCACTGTACTTGCAGCTAAGCAGAACAAAACAGGAAATTGCACTGAGTATAAAACACTTCTTTTAGATGAATCAGCTTGATAGAGACCACAACGTCATTGCTGGCACAGGAACTGGAACTATATGTGCAGATCCCTTTAACTGTAAATTGAGTTATTACTGGAATATTTCTACAGACATATACACAGTATACTGGGATACACAGTAGTGCTGCTGACTGTGACCACATGAATGCAGCCATGTCAGTTTTACACAGGCTGCTCTGAAGTGTGCACCAGGTGCACCGAGCTACAGCACTGTCAGGAAACCAACCGGTAGAACAGGAGGATCCTAATGCGTAACCGTGAATCCCACAGAATGCGGAGTAGCACAGGGACAATCCAAAAGACGAAATCCAGGGGCTAGGTCGATTAGGGAGGCAAAGAGTCCGGTAACGAGAGAAATCCAAAAGACAATCCAAAAATGAAATCCAAAAGGCGTGGTCAAAAGGCAGGAGCAAAGATTAGGTACCAGGAGATCAGTCAAAAGGCTTAGAAACGCGCGCAAGAGAATACTACTGGAGGCTTCTCAATAGTGAGCATGGGTTGGTGCTCGGGGGAGGTGTGGCCGAGGCAAACAATCCAGAAATAAGTCCAAGGGGGAATCCGAGGGGAGGCAAGAGTCCAAAGCCGGGCGGTCCATCCAAGACAAACGAGATTAAAAACAGGAACCGGGTCAGGACCGGCACGGGAACGGGAACTAAGAACTTGACGGGACCAGGTGCTTCCAGGTCCCGGACTCGCCTGGTATGGGAACCAGCGCAGAGCCCGGAACAGAGTGAGCACCTGGCTTTTAAGCAGAACTGAAAAGGGGGTTGGAACAGGGAGCAGGTGCGGGGGATGAGTAGAAAACAAGGATGGGCCTTCAACATAAGAACAAAAATGCAGGCAAGAGCAGCCATTCAGCCTTGTCTAACTCCTTTCATACTCGGTAGCTATCCGATCCAAGGATCTCCTCCAGCCATTTCATGAAAGAAACTAGTTTTGACAACACCACATGACTGGATAGCTTAATCCATACTTTCTTAATCCAAACTTCCTGTTCTCAGTTTTAAATTGTTTCCACTTGTGCCTACTGAACACTTTTCACTGTTCGCTCTGAAGAAGTCTGCTGGGTTCACTTTGTCAGGGCCTTTGAGGAATTTGAATGCTTGGATCAAGTATTGCATG
Source organism: Atractosteus spatula (assembly GCF_055471065.1). NCBI lineage: Eukaryota > Metazoa > Chordata > Actinopteri > Semionotiformes > Lepisosteidae > Atractosteus > Atractosteus spatula. The sequence goes on along the minus strand of NC_142706.1, from coordinate 63,712,246 downwards.
GAGCTGAAATGTCGTGTTTATTACTCTGATGTTAGTATACGCTACTAACTCAATACTAGTAAGTACCAGTAATGTCATGCTGTGGTGTAAGACATTAGTAAATGACAGTCAAGGCACTCGTGTTAATGAGAGCACAGGTGCTGGCTTCCTCAGAGCGCTGACTTGATTGGCCTGTCTTTGGAGTCCTGTGTCACTTGCCCGGATCTTTCCAAGGGCTGCTATTGCAGAGTGAAGAGGCCGTAAGTCCAGTAATAGAGGAGTCGCACTGTTCACTCTCAGTGAGCTCTGTCTGTGTGGAACGTACGGTGTTTTAGCTGCACATTTTGAAGGAGCCTGCCGTCCTTGTTGTATCCGCAGTGATGCACGAGACGTCCAAAAGACTGTCCCAGACCCTCAAAGACGTGTATGAGCCCGACTGGCAGGGAGGAGAGGACCTGACCGTCATCATGGAGGTGAGACGCTCCGGGGCCATGTGGAGAAATACTTCCTGCGCATGACGGCAGAACTGCAGAGCTCCTGTCCTTCGTGAATGAAATAGTATCCCAAGATGAGCTGGCTGTACACGCTAACCTCATTGTGCGCATTGCAAAACGGGAAGGGGGGTGGGAGAGTTGGATGTGTAATGGTTTTGATGAAATCTTGATTTGGTTGAAGCCGGATTAAAAGCCCTCCTGATCTGTGCAGAGCGAGGACCTGCTGTGGAATGACTATGAAGAAAAGCTGGCGGACCAGACCGTCCGCACTATGGAGACCTACATGAGCCAGTTCCCTGACCTCAAGGTGGGTCCACCCCTGTCCTCTCCGAAACACTCGGGCACCCCGATGATCAGCTTCACTCCAGCGGACTGATCGGGTTGTCTCAGCCTCAGTCCAAGTCTGGGTCTGGGTGTGGATCTGGGTCAGTCTGGCCTGTTCCATTTACACTCGTGGCAGCATGCTTGGACGGGGTCTGTTTTAGGTATCGTAAACTCCTGTAGCCTTCCACCCCTCCCTTCTCGGTGACCGCTTCACCCTCAGAGGGGCGCTGTGAGCCGGAGTCTAACCTGCCAGGCAGGGGGTGCAAGGTGGGGTCTGACACTGGGCAGGGCACCAATCAACCCCCCGTTCCAGGATTTAGGATTTCTGGGCTTCATCGGCTGATAAGATAAGATTTTATTGTCCCCTGAGGGAAATTTTTTATGGACACCCAGCACTCCGGTACATTTAAATAGAAAGCAAACAAAAAAAAGAGAAGAAAAAAAAAACATTGCACATTATACTATTACAAAAAAATAAGAAAAAACATTGCACATCAATCTATTGCACATGTACAGTATAACACATAACAACATGTAACATTTATAACACATCACAAAACATATTGCACTCAAGTGGGTTGTAAGAGTCAAAATTGTGTCTATCCTTGACATTTGCATTGACAGCTTTAATGGAAAGTGGAACAAAGGAATGTTTGTATCTGTTTGACCTGCATTTGGGAACCCTAAAACGTTTGCCAGAAAGAAGAAGTTGACATTCAGAGTTGAGGATGTGGGAAGGATCTGATATCATTTTTCCCGCCTGTTTGATTATGGATTTTTCAAAGATTGTCTGCAGGGAGGGGTGCTGTTTCACCCCCATGACCTTCAGAGCTGTCTGGATGAGGCGGCTAATTTGCGATTTAAAATGAACTGATAGATTACCAAGCCACATGCGCTTTAGCGCGCTGTCTGTTAGGTTGGTGCTCTTTGAAACAGGACGACTGCAGTTTTTCTATTTGCTTATCTGTTTTTTTCCCCCCAGTTTTACAACCACATTTTCAGCGCGATCTGACTGGGGATGTTTCTCAGATTTTGCCGTTCCTCTTATCGCTCTTATTCCTCGGGCTACTGCTCTGGCTGGAGGTGCAGCTGTCTGTCACTTATTTGGCATTTATTAGTTCCTTCTCTGCTCTTTCACTTTGGCTCCTCCTCTGCTGGACACCAAATTCACCCCAACCTTCCCAGGAACGAGTGGCCAAGCGCGGCAGGAAGCTGGTGGACTACGACAGCGCCCGGCACCACCTGGAGGCGCTACAGAACACCAAGAAGAAAGACGAAGCCAAGATGGCCAAGGTGAGGCGAGAGAGGAGAAGGAGGGGAGAGCCGGGGGGGGGGAGTGCACCGTCTCTGCCGCCCCAGCTCTCTCGCCGACAGAGGAGAGGGGGTGCAGCCACAGTGCCATTGTATCGTCACTCTGTCACTTTCGGCACCGGGGGCACGAGAGGCCGAGTTTGAGTCAGAGGAAGAGTGGCAGGTCTGCAGCCCACTGTCCTGCAGGAAGCACTGGTGCCAGTATCACGAGAGATGTGCCTGGAGGTCTCTGTGGCGTTAGAGTGGGGGTGTTTCTCATACCCTCTGAAGACCCCTAACACTTGAAGCACACAGCAAGACACACACAGACACATAGAAACAGGTGCACAGAGACATGCACACTGAGACACGCACATAGAGATACACACGGAAACAGGCACAGAAACAGACAGAGAGACGCACAGAAACAGGCACAGAGATGCACAGAAACAGACAGAGAGACGCACAGAAACAGACAGAGAGACGCACAGAAACAGACACAGAGACGCACAGAAACAGACAGAGACGCACAGAAACAGACAGAGAGACGCACAGAAACAGACAGAGAGACGCACAGAAACAGACAGAGAGACGCACAGAAACAGGCACAGAGATGCACAGAAACAGACAGAGAGACGCACAGAAACAGACAGAGAGACGCACAAAAACAGGCACAGAGACGCACAGAAACAGACAGAGACGCACAGAAACGGGCACAGAAACAGGCACAGAGACGCACAGAAACGGGCACAGAGATGCACAGAGACGCACAAAGACACACAGAAACAGACAGAGAGACGCACAGAAACAGACAGAGAGACGCACAGAAACAGGCACAGAGATGCACAGAGACGCACAGAGACACACAGAAACAGGCACAGAGACGCACAGAAACAGGCACAGAGACGCACAGAAACAGGCAGAGAGACGCACAGACACAGACACACTCACAGTTACCTGGCTGGTTCTTTCCCTTTCCTGAAGAGTGCAGCACTCTTCAGTGGGGTACTGTGGGGGACAGGAGGGCCTAGCCCACCTGCATGCTGATCTCCAGTGTGGAAGAAGGAGACCGTGGATGAAAAGCTTCACCTGCTGCGATGTGCTTCTTTTTCATCATCACAAACCGGTTCCGTTTTCTCGGCCATTTCTGTGTTTCCAGGCAGAGGAGGAGTTCAACAAAGCGCAGAGCGTTTTCGAAGAGATTAACAACGAGCTGAGGGAGGAGCTGCCCGCGGTCTATCACAGGTGGGAGGTCTGGCAGTGCCCCACTTCCCCGGGCACAGCGATGCCCGCGAGTCTGAGGCTATTGGGGAGGGGCTGTCGAGTGTTGAGGCATGATGGGAAGAGTGGTTCTTGGAGGAGGAAGTCAGGACTCTCCTGCGAAGGGAAGAGATCAATAAGAGGGAGCTGCACAGGTGGAGATGGGCCGGGAGGGGGAGGCAGAGAGACGATGGGGGGAAGAGTGAGGGGCTCTTGGTGGTTTTTATACCTTTCAGAAAATGACGTCAGAAGTGATTCAAAGTCAGGGGAGCTGAGGTGAAATGGAACTTGGTCGCTGTCCTCACCCCCAGACCTTCGTTGTGAACTCTATGTTGAGTTAATCCGAGGCACAGAGTAAACTAAGTGGAAACTCTGGTCTCTTTTTGCAACGTCACAATCTCTATCCTCCTCTCTCCACAGCCGAATCGGATGCTATGTGACGGTGTTCCAGAACATTTCCAACCTGAGAGATGTTTTCTACAAAGAGATGAGCAAGGTAAGACAGGCTGTAACTGGTTCATTCGCGATTCTGCATAACACTTCGCTACTGGTTCACATGAACAATAGACTGATTTCATTCGTCTCCAGCCACCTTACATTTAGAGATTCCCAGAACATAAAATGTGCAACTGCAGGTATGAAATAATGGCCTCCTTTTCCCGCATTTAGTACAAACAATGAAGATAAATGCAAAAATAATAAAAATATTAGCATTACCTGAGCATCTGCATCCGGCCATGCATGATTGAATAGGCCAAGGTTACCTTTCTCGTTGCTAAAGGGCAGGGCCCTATGGTTGCTCTGCCCAGCTGTGTGCCCTGACCTGTGTGTCTGCTTCGGTTGCAGCTGAACCATGAGCTGTACAACGTGATGACGAAACTGGAGAACCAGCACTCTGATAAGGTCTTCATTATCAAAGGCGTGACCAGGTAAAGCACACGATTTCATTCTGGTCAAAGCACCAAGTCTACAAACCGAAGGGTGTGTGTATGTGTTAGGGTGAGGTACAACTTTGACATAGCGGCTATACTGTATAAAGATATAGCAGAACAGCCACGTATGCATTGCAGATTTGAGTGTAGATTAGGTGCAGGGTGCTCAACCCAATTCTTAGAAAGCCACAGTCTAGTAGGGGTAATCTATAACACTTAAATCATCCATTTTTAATGACTTGGCGCAAATGTTTACACAATATAATTAATATCGCAGCTAAAGAGGTTCGGAACCAATATCATTTATTTTTTCATCTGTACAGAAACTGATTGGTTCAGATAAGACAGGGTGTGGTAGTTCTAGTCCTTGAAAGCTGTAGGTATTATGATAAAGAACTGCTTATGTATAAAAGATGAGGTCGTCCTTGATAAACTGATGATTTCCTGGGGATCTGCTCAACCAGCAGTTGAAAGTGCAACAGACCAGCAGAGGGCAGCCCACAATGAAATAATCTTTCCTTTTCTTCTTCGTCAGCAAGAGACGCTCTCTGATGATCTCCGCCCCGATTCCCTGCAACACCGCCTTCCCGCCGGCTGAGAGCAGTCTGAATGAGAACGCCACCCCCCACCCCGCCCAGAACGGCAAGGAGTCCGACTCGGCCGGCACGGAGGCGGAGACAGCGGGAGCCAATGAAACATCAGTGCCAGGCGAGGAGCAGGCCAATGGGAGCACGCCGGCCCCTGAGGCCCCTCCCCCTGATGACACGCCCCCGGAGGCCAGGGAATCTGAGGCAGATCTCGGCAGCAGAGCTGAAGCAGGTGAGGACTCTGCAGAAGAAGAGTCTGGCGAGCATCAGGGGGGCGGTCCAGCTGAGGCCGCAGAGGAGTCCGGTGGATACCAGGCGGACAAGTCTGCGCCTGCTGAAGATGCGCCTAAGGAGACGGCATCTTCTCAAGACGAGCCGACGGGCAGCGCCTCCGGAGACACATCTCCTGTTGGAAGTGACCAGCCCGCCATCGATCCTGCCACAGCCTCCGATTCCTCCGCCTCCTTGTCCAGGACTGAGCAGGAGGAGGGGGAGGAGGCTGACTCGGCTCCCGATGCCCAGGAGTCCGCTCCCACTGCCTCACCGGAGCACACTCCCGAGGGGACTCCCGAGGGGACTCCCGACGCTCCGGATCCCGAACTGATGCAGGCCGAGGAATCGGAAAGCCCTGCCTCTCCTGATCCTGAGGACGACAGCCCCCACGAGGCCGGGGAAGGAGCAAGAGATCTTCCTCCGGGATTTCTGTACAAGGTAGGCGAGTCTCTGGGACATGGGGACAGGCCCTGGATATGAACTGCTGCCTGTAGCACACCTTGCAGCAGCTCAAGGCTCCCTCCACTATCAGAGGGGCTGCAGTAATCAAGAGACCACAGGGCGCATGCTTTCGCCCCGGACAGGACACTGCCTCACCGCAGGGCACACACATGCAGGGACAACACAGAGGCACCAGATCACCTGACTGGCGTGTCAGCTGACACACACACACCGCACTCCGGCCTGAGCACAGCTGCAGCGTGAGCAGGGTAGAGTGGGGCAGGAGAGGGCAGCAGGCCTGGACAGGGCAAGACAGGGTAGGTCAGGGCAGGGTAGGGAAGGATGGGGCAGGAGAAGCCAGGACAGGGCAGAGTGGGGTAGGACAGGGCAGCAGGCCTGGACAGGGCAGGTCAGGGTAGGGAAGGATGGGGCAGGACAGGTCAGGACAGGGTAGGTCAGGACAGTGTAGGACAGGACACAGCAGGCCTGGACAGGGCAGGGCAGGGTGGGGAAGGATGGGGCAGGACAGGGCAGGACAGGGCAGGACAGGACAGCAGGGCAGGACGGGGCAGGGTGGGGCACCAGCTCTTGCTAAAGCAGCCTGTCCACTGCTGCCTTGCAGGCCGTGGCCCTGAAGGACCACCTGACAGAGGAAGCTGGACAGCTGCTTTTTCAGGAAGGAGAGATCATTCTCGTCATCGCTGACGCAGAGCAGAGGGTGAGTGAGGTTTAATATGTCCAATCAATTGCTCCCACATCTGTCTCCCACGCACCACTATTCTCATTACAGAGAACTATAGCTCTTTGGGGGCCCTAGGCGAGATCTTGGTAAGGGGCCCCTCCAGTTCACAGTTTGCAGATACACTAGTATTATCAGCTCCCAGCCCAACCCTATTTGACTATTTAGAAAAATTAAATTAGTTATATAACTAGAAACCTTATCAACCAGCTTTGAAGAACAAGATGTGTGGTGAGTGTTCTGGCACACTATAGCTGCCGTCGCATCATCCAGGTGGGGCTGCGCACTGGGGGTGGTGGAGGGGAGTTCCCATTACCTGTAAAGCGCTTTGAGTGGAGTGTCCAGAAAAGCGCTATATAAGTGTAAGCAATTATTATTATTATTATTATTAATTAATAATTTGCAAATAGAACCATAAGTACACATTTTACAAAGAAAACATGTATTTTAACATGTTTTGAAACTAATAATGTGAAATATGAATCCATTAACTTCTAGTAAAACACCTCAAGATGTCTAATCTAGTGTATAGCTAGAAAATGTGGCTTGCCTACTGCTCGCTACTTATATGGATCTGACAGACTCAAAACCAAATACGTATGCATGAGTACAGTGACTTGGTGTACCTCTGTTTTGACATCACTTATCCTGCTCTTCTTTTCCACGTTTCCTTTTCTCAGCGGCCGAAAGGTTCGGCCTTTTGTGTCCTTTTGGAGGACGATGTGCATTTACAGGCTACAATCACAAGATTTGAATTATAAACCCTTTAAACATAGTTTGCAAACGCAAGTAAAAGGTCACTTGAAATGTTTCATTACATATGAGATGATTAATAAAATTGATCATCACACCATTTACTGCTTTCTGATATTGTCATTTTACAGCACAGATGAGTCAACTACATCACTAGTGAAATAAACCACTCCATTTACATTCACAACTAATAATATTATAGTTCAAGTAGGTAGCAGCGTCAGCATACGTAGGCAATATGCGCATAATAATGTTATAATTTCTAAACAACAAACTTTAACAGCCTAGAGTAACACAGCAGCAACAGAAAGAGTCACTGGAAGGTACGAGTCGATTAAAAAAAAATGTTGTGTTGCACATTGAGGGCTCCCCCTGGTGGCCTCGAGGCCCTAGGCAGTCTCCTAGTTTCCTAGGTCCTGAGCATAAGGCCACAGATCTGAGCTGTGTACACAGCTGACTACCACTGGGATTCCCCTGGCACACAGCGCTCTTGGTATTTTCTGCTCGCTGCTCAACAGTGACCCCTGGTGGCAGTTTCCTTCCTGCAGGCTCGTGTGAGTGAAGGGCTACAGGGCCTGACAGACCCGACAGAGACCGCATGTTTCACGTGTGCCATCTACATCTGTCCCATTGTGGGCGGGGGGGCAAATCCAAATTAGCAGGGGGAACGGAACTGTTGAGCCCTCGGTGAAAATGGTTCTTCCCAGACAGGGCAGAATTGTCCAAAACCTTAATATTCTAAAACCTTACACAGTCTCTCACAGAATGTTCCAAAACCTTAATGTAAATAGTTTTCCCTGGGACCTTTTAATCCTTATGTCTTTGAGGTAAAGCCAGGCACTGTGCTTTCTGTGTCTTTGAAGCTTACTTTTAAAATGCAGCTCTCTATTGCTGTGTGGTTGTTGTCTTTGTCTTTTGCGGCTCTGCTGTGAAGCCAGTTTTAGAATCTGCTTTGAGGTGTCCCCAGTGTTGTTACCGGGGTTGCGTCAGTGTTCATCGGCCACTGATGGTGTTGTACTCTCTCAGCCTGAAGGTACGGCGACGGGGGTGAAGGAGAGAGACTGGCTTCAGCACAGGAACCCCTCGGATCACAAAGGAACATTTCCAGAATCCCTGATTGAGCGAGCCGACCCATCTCCGCAAGTCTGAGCTCTCCTCCGACTGGCCGAATAGTCATCGTCCCCCTTGAACACGGCATGCAGAGCAACGCCAGTCGAAACGAACGTCTCCCAAGCACATTTGGATTACCAGTTTTGTTTTTTTTATTTGGCTTGAAGCAGCAAGTCAGTGGGATGACCTCCAGTGGCGTAACGGTATTGTGCGTTCTGCATTCAGGTCCGGCCTGCAGCACCAAGCCTAGCCACCAGATCCTGGGGTGTTGGTGCCTCATCTGTTTTGTGCTTTGTGTTGTGCCATCAGCTCAACGTTTATAGTACTAGCTCAACGAAGACATCTCAGTGCTGCGTTTGAAGAAACATACCTGTGTTGTGCTTCAATAGATCTGACATTGTAGTGCTGTTTTCTGTGCTGTCTAACCTCTGAGCAGAAGTGCTCTCCAGCAGGAATTATAATTCTCAGGTAGAAACCTTAATTCCATGTTTTTATAAACTCACAAATCATCGTATGACAAGTTAATCAAACAGCAGTCTATTCTAATGCAGGTCTTTCTGTTAACACATAACCTTAGCCAAACACATCTTCAGTTTTACCGAATCAAATCAGTTTTTAATTAAACAGTCACAGATTTGGATGCTGCAGAATCCTACAGAAGACTGGATTGGAAGACTGCTTATTTGACTACCCCCGATCCAAAATATTTCTGTCATTCACACTACGTCAACACTGGCAAAGGCATACTGTACCTGTACAGTGTAGCACTGCCTTCTCTCTCTTTATTAAGAAATTGTTACAAGGCAGCAACAGGTCATAGCAGCAGAAGCTGAAAACTGAAAAGGAAAGGTTTCTCATCCTGCTGTGCGTTCAGGTGGTCCCAATTTTGCTTTCGCCTTGTCAGCTGTCTCCTCAGCTCGATATGGCTCCCTCTGCCTGTCTGAGCACAGCCCTCTTGCATGGCTGGCTCTGCTGGCTCTCAGTCCTGCGTGATTTCCAGACCTGAGCCAGCTCAGGTGCGCGATAGACATCTAACACTGCTGCCCCTCACACGCTGATATACCTCTCGGATTTCCTGCTGAGCTAATGAGTTGCTGGTGAGTCATAACCGCCATGCAGTGCGGCTATACTGGACAACACCGGCAGGACCCCTTGCCTGGGCCATGTGTACAACTTGGGGCATACAGTGAGTGACACCATGCCCCCATTCAAGATTCCCATACAAGCCTGGAGGGATCCAGTCTTCTCACGATTCCTCCTTGCCCCGTGGCAATGAGATCAACCATGCACCTGACCATCTGAGACAGGCCCTGCATCTTGCTCAATGCTAACCCTGCCTGGGTTCTCCCAGTTGTGCACTGCCATATGGAGAATACCAGTCCAGTAGCATATCGGAGCGAGGATTAAAGTCAGGATCTTCAAGGTTAAATCAAATAATTAGGTGTTTGATTGGGCAGTGTGGGGTGTGGCAGTGGGCACTGCTGCCTCAGTTCCTTGCTCGAATCCGGTCTTGGTGTGTGTGGAGTTTGCATGTTCTCGCACGGAGGTCACGCACTCTCACACTACCCGCAGACGGCGTTGGCCACGTTTGATCCGTCATGCTGAACTGTCTCTTTCCCCGTGACCCCGAGATAGGACACAGCTGTCCATTCGGGGGGGGGGCAGTCGTATTCGGTCAGACACAAATGATGAACAGGCAAAAGCTGTCACCTCAGACAAACTGATTTATACAGCCAGTCCCAAATTTTTCAGCATGAAATTACAGGCAACAAGTTGAGAGTCTTGCTAATTTTTCCCAGTGAGATCCTTGTTGCATTAAATTTGCTTTCCATCAACATTTAGCTACTCACTGCCTTACAGGCCATATGGACTGAAAGGCCTTCTCTAATTCACATAAGAATTTTTCAGATGTTAACAGATAACCTTATGCTCTTCCCTAATATGATTTACACGAAGAGATTATCCAAATATGTATAATGGCAACTGGATGTTTCTTCTACTAACAAAACCAATATGGGAGGGTGTGCGTACTTCCTGATAAAAGCAGTAATTAGGGTTGAATCTTAAGATCAAGGCTCCACTCTAACCAAAACCATTTTCAGGTCATGGACAAGGTTTTAAAGAGCCGCCTGTCACAATGTATGGACCATGCCAAGTAGTGGACACTAGGACTCCTTGTCGGTGCAGAACTACTGTACAATACATAGTTTCGTTTGTCTTTTACCTCCCAAAATCAGATGGTAGAAAATGCTGTGTGAATGTTGTATGACTTAAGGTACTGGGTTTTTGGCAAGAAACATTTTTTGAGGTTGGACCTCAAAGCATATGTCCCTGTTCACCTCTCCATAACGGGGGTAATGAGTTTTTGTAAGGATCAGGAGAATTTTTTCGAGGATCGTAACTCTTTAAAACCTTCCCCCGAGAAGTTGCCAAAGGCTTATCTGTTTAGCACTGCCAGCACTGCCAAGATACACAGGCTACTCCCACAGCTGCTGTACTGCATATCCTGATAGCTCATGTTTGCCTGAGAAAGTCTTATCTAACAACAGGAGGTTTGCCCCTTTCTCTGGCCCAGGGTATATTATTCTCTCTGCTCTGTGCTGGGGGCTGAAACAGGAATGTAAAACATTTCAATTCATGTGTACTGAAAAATCAATACAGTGTTTGTAGCATGAGACTTATGTATTGATTCTGGTTTGGTTGTGATTCATTGTTTAGTATAAATTAGAGTGCATTCTAAAACAGCTAAACGTGGTACTTTAACATTTCCTGTGGTGATAACATTCAAATGTGACCATTGTGTTTTTTATACTAATATTTTTTAATAGTGCTTATTGTGCCATTTTGAAACAGGATACACTGTCCTGTAATACACAGAATGTAACCTGCCTTAACAAAGTTTTTTTTTGTATAAATACTTTACAATATATTTCCTTTTTAATGTGTAAATGTGAAACCTAATGAGAGAAAATAAAATTTAAAGCTTACACTTGAAGTTGCCACCTTTTATTTATGCATGCAGATCTTTTCAAAGTGTTTTTCAGACCTGTTTGGTGCTTTTTTCTGGAAAGCACCAAATGCAGCACCGATACTGCAGGTTCCTGCTTTCAGCAATTTAAGCAAGTGATTTAGTCACTTTGTTTTTTTGTCAGTTTGAGTTTTTTGCAATGGGGCGGCACAGTGGCACAGTGGTGAGCACTGCTGCCTCACAGCGCTGGGGCCCTGGGTTCAGTTCCAGACCTGGGGTGCTGTCTGTGTGGAGTTTGCATGTTCTCCCCGTGTTTGCATGGGTTCCCTCAGGGTTCTGGCCCTGGTGTGTGTGTGTGTGTGTGTGTGTGTGTGTGTGTGTGTGTCTTCCCTGTGAGACACTGACGTCCTGTCCAGGGTGTACCCTGCCTTGTGCCTGTTGCTTGCTGGGATAGGCTCCTGCTCGCCTGCAACTCTGAATTGGAAGAAGGGGTTAGAAAACGGATGGAGGGATTATTGTCGATCTGATTTTTCGGTGGATCTCTGAAGAACCGAGTTCACCAATGAACCTAGTGAAACTGATCAAAACACACGAGCTCCAACAAGTCTTTACGAACTCATCAGGGTGGCCTATTTTGGAGCTGCTGGGCTGGTCAGGGAAATGTCCTAATACGACAGCGGGTTGCCTTTAGGGGACACATGTGGTGTTTTACAATGAGAATAAGGGGAAGCGGCCCCTCTAGTCAGGCGGCTTGAGCGCAGCCCTGCGGCCTCGGGTTTTGACTGTGTGGTAAGCGCCTACTTGAGGGAAGTGTGCTGCCGCGGGGACGAGCAGGGCGCGGGAGCGCGCTTGGAACAGGACCCTGCAGGAGAGGAGCGGTCATGTGACGCCGCTGGCAGACGCTCTTCACGGACGCCTGCTCGCCCCCTTCGGAAACACACGTTATGCTTCTGCGGGAGGGGCTGGTGGGTATCTATAGTCCAGATGCTCGAGTTCTGCGGATGTAGTTAGTTGGGTTTTTGTTGTTTTCCCGCGATGTTTGAGCGATTCCGGTGACCGGATTCTTCGTGGTAACAAAACTTTCTCTGCAGTGTTTGAGGTTCCCAAAGTGCCCGGTTCTGGTCGTGGTGATGTGTCCGTCGGGCGTGCTGCTCTGAAGACCCAGGTAAGGTATGTACTGTGATCCATAGTTTGATGAGTGATGCAAACGGGTCCTAAAACCGTGTTTGTTGTTGATCACGATCTTAAACTTGCGTCTGATTTGGTAGGGATTGTGGTAAGTTTAAAGCTCATTCAGTGTAACTTTCCCCCCCCCACCCCACAAGCTTTTGTCCCACAGTTAAAACGCTGTAATGTATGGGACCTCCTCTCGTTCTGCCTCACACTCGCGTGGTTTTAATCCCTCGTGGTGGCCGAACACTGACTTGCTTTGAGAGGCGACGTCTGCTCGCGTGTTGTATGAGCTGATAGAAAACGCCCGTGGGTCTCTCCTTCACAACCTGGCGGCTGCCAGGCGGCTGGAAAAGTCACATTTTCCGTGGCGTGAATTTCCTTGCTCCGAATCTCACGGTCCGTAATGGCGGAGCAGAAATAGTCTGTGTAATCGCACAATAAGTGCCTGTTTCAGTTGATGTTGCGAGAAACTTGTGTACGCCGGTATGTGTGTGTTTTTTTTTTTCAAAACTCTACAGATGTTTCTGGAAATGTGAATGAAGGGGACAAAACACGATTGTTTCCGAGATCTGAAGTAGTCAAGGCCGACCGGGTGAATTTGGGGAACATCGAATTTGGTAGTTTTTAAAAACAAATGTCATCCAAACTAAGGTTCAAATCAATTTCAAGAAGGCGCATTAAACCGAAGTGTAGCTTTTTTTGGTTCACTGCACAACAAGCTCAATCTTTGCAGACAATGGGGCCCCCGAGTACGATCAGACTAGTGCGGGGCTCTGATGTTCAGCTGGGACACGACCAAGCAGCTGTTTCCCTTTGACAGCCGAGTGTCTCTTCAGAGCCGCGATACGGCCTTTTGTTTTATTCTAGTTTTCTGAGGCGCTTCTTCTCTGTAGGTTTTTTTTTTTAAAAAAAACTTGTCACTGCGGTATGATGGAAAAGAACCAGTATCGGCGAGTTTCAGATCTCCTGACTTAGAAGTTTATTGTTATGTAATCAAGTTAGATTTTCTTGTATTGCTTATCTGGGGAAAAAAAAAACGACTAGAGCGCCGGAACCACACGGTATGGAGAAGTGCTGCAGTGTCCCCTAGTTAGATGAAGTTTCAGGATTTGTCAGACGTCCAGCGTGGAGGTGCGGAACTTTTTTTTTTAGAAATGAAAAGATGACCTTCTCTTCTCGGGGTGGGCCCTGTGCCCTGTAGTTTCTTGCCTGTCTTTTGGGCTCTCGCTGATCCCTACAGCCTGCCCGACCGCAAAGAACGGACTGTCCGAGCTGTAACCTTCGCAGTGGCTGAGACTTCGCTACGGTTGCTAGGATAGCGCAGCCCTTTGCAGGGCGATGTGTGGGGAAGTGTTTGTAGGCTCACGGCGACGCGTGTTAAGTGCCGGGGTTCATCTTCACATTGCTGAGACGCGGGGGATGGACTGTAAACCGGAATACTGGCTCAACTTGTTTACTCAAGGAGAGTATCTTCGGGTTTTTGTTTTTACTTTGACAGCGGACTGTCGCTACGGGTGCTAGTTTTTTTTTCCTCTCTCCCTTTTGTCTTGTATGTACTGTACCGTGTTCACCTGCAAACAGATGTACAGTTTGTATTCCGCGGACTTTCAAGCCCGAAGTGGGTTTTGTCCCGCGAGTCGGAAAGGCAAAACGCTCATAAGAAAAGCACCACACCCCGCTGCAGTACTGGACCGCCCCGGGAACCTCATCGCTCTGTATAGGTTTATTCCCTGCTGAAAAGAGAAGAAAAACACAATGTTTCGGCTGTGGAGCCCTCTTCGGGTGTGAGAGCGAGGAAAACCGGCGGTTGGTAAAGCTCAGGAGAACAAAAGCCGGGAGTGGGGAGGAGGCAGGAGCAGGAGAGAAGCGGAGTCGACATTCAGGTAGTGTGAAGTGAAGTGCGGTTTGCAGTCACAACCTGCAAATGAATAGAGAGGATTAGAAGGAGACGAGTCTGTCTGTAAGAGAAAGGGGGAAGGTGTGGCCCTCGTTTCAGGATAATTTTGGTTTCGGATGTGTGTTTGCAATAGGAGTCCCGAAACCCCTCTTTGAGAGCACAGACGACGAGATCGGTGGGATCGTAGGCTGTTAGAGGTGAAATGGGCTGGGAGAAATCTTTGATCCTCACAGTCCTGACGTCCCCTGAAGCGGTTTCCCAGTCCCCTTCCTGTTTCTCCAATGTAGATGGCTGGGCATTTCCTCCAAGAGATGCAGTAAATAAGGTTGCTGGAGGTACAAGATGTCGTCGGAGTGATCCCGAATTGCCCAGAGGGGCCTTGGATCTCCAGGTCCTGGAGAGTGGAGAGCCACAGCCCAGCAGGTCTTATTCAGTAGGTCCCCTTTAAAACCTCAATTGTGGAAAACTTGGAAGTATTTAACTGGCTGTTGAAGCAGGTGATTTGTTCAGTTACGTGGTTGAGAGCCCATCTGGAATGAGAATACCCACACCCTGGGGCTTTGCGTTAGAGGAAACTGTCAGACAGCAGCTGAAGTAACACCTGGAAGCCATAGCAGATCGAACTTCTTTGCCACTTAGTTAGTGCACTTGGAGCCGTCCGGAGGTCGTGAGGGATTGAGCCAGGAACGCGTGAGTCCCCTGGACTGGTGATATTTGCCCGGGCCTTGCGAGATCTGAGGGTCTTTCCGTTTTGTTTTTGCTCTTTAGCTAAAACCTTATAAGTGACACAAGGAGAACTGGTGAATTGGTAAGACAATTCCTCTCCCGCATGGCAGTGCTCCTATGGAGTATTACTGCTGCCCCCCCCCCCCCCCCAGTTTAACACTTAGGCCCTTCCTGACCAACCACGCTGCTCTGTTTTCCAGCTCCAGGAAGTCCACAGCGAGAGAAGAGGGATCGTGGTGCTACAGTTACCATGACAACCCAAACACCCACCACTTTGACAGGTACGCGGGGGAGGTGAGGGGCACAGTTGTGTTGCCTCTGAGTTGAAAGGTGGTCTGTTCGCATATCTAAACTGTTCACCGCTGCTCTCCAGATTCCCGCGAAAAGAGCTGAATCTTGAATTGATTGGTGCGTGTAAACCCGTTAAGGCCTCTGCCTGCAGCGTCGGGCCCTGTCTGGGAAGGGTCACTATGACCGCACTGCCCTGCTCAGTGGGCCCTGTGCCCCCAGGACGAGGGAACCTCAGATGTGGAAAGGATTGCTGTTGCTGGCAGGAAGGGAGAAGCACAAATCGACTGTCTCTTTCTCTTTCAGTTCCTGAGGTCACAACTCCCCAGCCTGCCCAGACGGACTCCACCATCATTGGAGGTAATGTCCGAAAAAAGAGAGGTGCCAGACCTCACTGTGGAACAAGTTTCCCGCTCTCACTTCTGTGCTATCAGCGTTATTGACCGTCGACCGCAGGACAGGAAAGTGTAGAGACGCACTCGCGCACAGAACCAAGAGAATGATCTAGAGCCGACAGATTTGATCTTATGTGCTTTCACTTAAAGAGCATTATTTTGTAGTTGGGTGAAATGACCGTGCACTTTATCATACAGCTGTGACCAAAAGCTTCCAAACAGGTGGCATGTATACCAGCGGGGCTGGACTGTAATGACGAGATTGAAGGTCGTTTTGATACTAACCATATTCATACTGTCAGAAGTCTGAAAGGGGGTGTTAACTGAACGATGCAGGAAACGCAGATTCAAGATCTCAACGCCAATATTTATACACTAGTGCAGCGGTTCATAATCCTGCACTGGTGACTCTCACACTTGCTGGTTTTTGTCCTTGCTTAGCCCTCAGTTACACAATGAAACCCTTCATTTGCTTAATAATAATAATGAGATTAATTTGCACCGTTTCTTCCCAGCTCTTAAACATGTTGGAGCTTTAACCGTTGTGCTTTGTAAGTGAAATAAAATCCCAAACATTTGACTAGAAACGAAAGGCAAATATTCAGTTGAAGCGACTTCTCAGATCAAGTAAGCCTTCAGTGAGCTCATGCAGGTGGGATGGAATGAGAACCAGCAAGCGTGTGGGGGCACCAGGGCCGGTACTGGGAACCAGTGTTATAGTGGATGCAGGACTGACCAGAGAATCTTGTTTCAGGCGAGGTGATGCAATACCCCAGTCAAAGGTTGTGTTGTAGTGTAGTTATAATCATTATCTGAAAACCCTGAGCACTGTCGCGAAAATCCCAGGCCCATCTCTGTCATTACAGTGGAGGCCTCGTTTCGGTCATTGAACACGTAGTTGCACTAGTAATTAGCTTAATTAGACCTATTGGATAGCTTAGTTTTTTTACTTGCAAGCCATAAGCTGCTTGCAGCCATGTGTGCAATATGCGCTCTTATCCAGAGCAGCTTCTATTTGTGTACTCATCAGCCGACAGCCTGAAGGCATGACAGGAGTCCCCTTGGGTGAGCTGCTAGTTTTAGCCGGCGTTCGGTTCACGAGCGATCGGATGGGTTCGGGATGAGAAGAGGCCCGGGGTTCACCCGGCCCGCCGGCTGGGACCCAAGGTGACGGTGCTGTCTGTCTTGTGTCCCCAGTGGTGATCGTGCTGGTGCTGCTCACGCTGGCGGGCGCGGCCTACCTCCTCTTCCGCTACCAGTGCCAGAACAAGGGGGCCTACAGGACGACAGGCGAGCCGGCGCCGGGCGAGGAGCTGGAGCAGGTGGCGGCGGAGGCGAGCCCGGAGGACAAGAAGGAATACTTCATCTGATCCCGGTGGCAGCGGAGCTCCCGGACAGCGCCACTTCTTAAGGAAGACAGGTTTGCTCGGGGGAGGATGGACGGACGGTGCCCAACCGTGCCAACGCTGGCAGGCACCATGACTGGGCTCCGAAGCTCGTTTTAAAGGGCTGGTTTACAACAGCGATTACGACACGGCGCGCTATAAGACAGGACGCTTGGGGAGCCCAGAATGTAAAAAAACAAACGCTTGTCTGGACAGGGCTTGCGAAGTGCCACCGTCCTGCTCCTCTGTTCCTCAGAAGCAGCGGGTCATTTTCTGGTGCCCCACTCTGCCTCCGCTGACCCAGACCTTAGCCTTCAGTCACAATGACCCTCTCCCTGGGAAAACTCTTTACAAACCAAAGGTGCAGGCTGAGCCTTCTTTTTTTTTTTAATACAACAGTTTTAAAATGTGACCAATTTATCTGGATCGTGTATGATTTCTATTTTCGCAGCTTGACAAGTTTCATAGTTCAATCCTTGTTACGTTAAAATCTATATTTTTATTCCTGCATGTGAAATATGGTGAAATTGTGCTCTCGGAACACGTGGGGGTGAGTGAAGGTGCATTAGTCTGGATTACTTGTGGCGACCAAGTTACAATGGCCAAAACACATTAGTTCTATCAGTGTTCTTGTTTAAGCTAAGCGTTAGATAAGCGGAACTCCTGGTGGAGGCAGTTGTTTGTTTTAGTTGATTTGGTAGGACATGTTTAAGCAGTATTGGAACAAGCTAAGGTGCAGTCCAACAGTGCAAGGGATAACCCAGTCGGCACCTTTTGAATGCTATGAATTTTTTGTAATGGGTTCAAAATGTGGATAGTGG
This sequence comes from Atractosteus spatula, assembly GCF_055471065.1. Classification (NCBI taxonomy): domain Eukaryota; kingdom Metazoa; phylum Chordata; class Actinopteri; order Semionotiformes; family Lepisosteidae; genus Atractosteus; species Atractosteus spatula. The sequence continues at coordinate 63,694,411 of NC_142706.1, read as the reverse complement.
TTTTATGATTTGATTTTAAGTATGTTTAAACATTTTTCTTTTATTAACTTGTATCTATATACATTTTTGACAACTTATGAACTGTCTTATCTGCAAACAGGAATGTGACAGTATGTGACTGCAAGACAATAACCAACAGGGGGAGCTGTTTCATCCCATAGGCACCACCTGTATTGTAGCTGGAATTGAGTGATTTTCTCAACTTTTATTTTCTACACTATTTAGCTTTTGCTTGTGGTCCTGCCATACTGGAAACAACTAAGATTACAATAAAATGCCCATTTGAATCTTATCTGTAAAAAGGTTTATAGTAAATGGCAAGCCTTTTTGTTTTAAATCTTCATTCCAGAGGATCCAGACCTTGTCTTGGAGGAACACAGCTCTTAATTTCTAGTGCTAATTCACAAATGAATTGCTCTGGTTCCGTTTAGACTTTTGTTTTTTCTATGGCCAGTCCTGAAATGTCCAAAATCCCCAAATTCAAGAGTATACAATAACGTCAGCACACAGAACTGTACACAGCCCCTCCTCACCTTGCTGCTGGTATTCCTGACTAGGTAGCTCCTGCCAGTTGATCAGCTGAACAGCCATAGCTGAGTGGGGCACTGCATCAGACACACCTACTGTGGGAGCGGTACTGCATCAGACACACCTACTGTGGGAGTGGTGCTATATCAGACACGCCTACTGTGGGAGTGGCACTGCATCAGATAGACCTGCTGTGAGAGTGGTATTGCTCTCAGCCAGACACGGTGACAGTGTTTTGTCACACATTCCCACAGTGTTTCCTTCTATTGTAGAGTCCAGTCGGTCATATTGCATACACCGGCTGGGATTGCGGGCAGGGGAAACCCAGGAGTTGGTACAGGCCAATTCAAAATCCAAATTTCAAAGAATGCAAAACATCACACATTACAGCATATCAGCAGCAAAATCCAGATTAATCCAAATCCTGGAGCCTATTTGTTTCTCCAGGACCAGGGTTGGGAAGCACTAATCTGGAGGTGGAGTGATCCTGGGGACCCATGCTTTTGGGTTTGCTCCACCTAAGCCCTTAAAATTATACCATTAACCAACCTAATAAGCTTTTATTGAATCATTTTCAGTTCCTTTACAAGTTACTTAAGAAACTGTTAAAATTTCAAACCTTTGAGTAGGGGAAAAAAACTTGTTAAAGGTTCTAAACCTGCAACCTGTTCATTCAATTTGAAGGCAAGAGCTCAGCTGCAGTGGAAGCCAGCAGCTGTGGGCATACCTGGGACCAGGACTGGGATCCCCTATACTGGCTCTTTAACTCCATCCATCCATCTTCTAACTACTTAATCCAGTTCAGGGTCGCAGGGGAGCCAGAGATTATCCCGGAAAGTAACGAGCGCAAGGCAGGATGTACGAGACACTAGTTATCATGGAGCATGCACAGAACCAGGGCCAGTTTTCCTAGAAGCCAATGAACCTACCAGGGTGTCTTTGGAGTGTGGGATAAAAGCGGGACACCTGGAGGAAAGCCACACAAATGCAGGGAGAACATGCAAACTCCACACAGACAGCATCCCAGGTCCTGAATTGAACCCAGAGCACCTGTGCTGTGAGGCAGCAATGCTAACCGCTCCATCACTGTGCCACATTCAGTTATATTTAATTGGGTATAAGTATAGCCTGTTTAGCACAGTGCTGAGTCATCGTTAATTCTAGCAACTCCTAACCTAACTGTCAGTATTCTTAACCTTTAAATCCATCATGAACTTGGTACCATGATAGGGCGGAGCGGAGCGGTGGCACTGTGGCTAAGGATCTGTGCCTGTGACCCGAAGGTTGCCGGTTCAAATCCCACAGCTGGCAGAGGAATCCTACTCTGTTGGGCCCCTGAGCAAGGCCCTTAACCCCAACTGCTCCAGGGGTGCTGTACAATAGCTGACCCTGTGCACTGACCCCAAGCTTCTCTTCCCCCTCTGTGTCTCATGGAGAGTAAGCTGGGGTATGTGAAAAGACAAAATCCTAATGCAAGAAATTGTATATGGCTAATAAAGTGATCTTATGATGCTGTGATATTAGTCTGTATTGAGCAAATCTAGGAAGAGCAGCTGCCCTCAATTTCTAAAGCACTGCTTCATCACTTAGTGGGGCTGAGCCAGGGTCTGACTGATCTAACTTGTGCATTTCATTCCCCAGCATGGAAACCCTGCAACAGCATTACATTGTTCACTGCAGGATTAAAAAAAGGAAGACAAGAAAGGAAGGTTCAAAGTTCCAAAATAGTCTTTTATTCTAAATTTTAACCTTAGTTTAGTATAAAAAAAGTTAAGTGCACCCCCACTCCGATGCAAAGAGAGGCTCTTTCCCCCTCTTAACAGTCTCTACACACAGCGAACAATACAGTGACGCTCATCTCCTTCTGAATAACCTTAACAGATAAAATATATTCCAGATCCATCAAATCATTTTTAATATGTATAAAAAAAATATTTAAGAGTCCCTGAACTATTGTTGTCCATAAATCCTATACACAAGACTTCATCTTGTCTGAGCCGGAAAGAGGGCAGGGTGGCGTCTGTTCGTTGGGAGATTTCAGGGGAGCCGGGATTCAACGGGAAGCCTGATTTCCCCTGTGTTCTCCAAGGGACTTTCTGCTAGAATCCCATGGGAAAAGAAATCATTTTAACTTAATTTTAAGACCGGAGAGTGCAGTGACACCCAAATTGTTTGTTGAATCCCAGTATTTGTGTTGTTTCGGAAGCCTGTGACCTATAACCCATGTGACCCTGTCACCCCAGGCTCAGCTCTCAGCTCCTTCAATAGGCTAAAGATCTGCTAGCAGGATGGCTTTGATTGAAGACTTTACGTGACCCTAAACCGTTCCTGACTTGACATCTGCAACTCCGTAGCAAAGCACTCGGAGAAGCTCCAACAGCGGGCAGTCCAGATGAAAGGGATATCGACGAACAACCCAGAAGCCCGGAAAGCTGTCAGCAACGCAGCTGAGCCCATTCACCTCAATCAAAAAAACCCACCAGCTGTCGGAGCGGATGCCCGCCCAGGACGGGTGTTGTCACCTGCTTGAGAAATGCCACTCATCAGTGGGAAACTGCTGGCATCCTGAATCATCTGCATTGTTTCTGAGTGGTATGCTCACAATGCATTTCCTTATTACGAAGGAACTATGGACCACAGTGACCCAGGGCCTGATTCCCACTCATTTTTTGGGGGGCAAACCATCCGTCTTATTTAGTGTATAGTGGAGGCAGGGGCAGCTGGCTCTTGCAGGGAGTTAAGGCCTCCAAAACACGCAGTGTGTGTGTCGGATACCCAGTGTTCAGTGTACCCAGCCCCAGCGAGCTTTCTAAACGAATGGATTCTTCACATGACCGTCATGTCGGCTCCTTGACATCATTTTGGAAATGCCTGCTGGGAAACGGCCCCCGCGGTCCGTATCCCACCCTTAAGGACCTAAAATGACGACCCCTGTCAAGTGTCTTCAACCAGCCTCCTCGACATTAACTTGAGGTGAGGTGAAAGCAGTGCAAGTACTAAGCTGCATGTATAAAAATCAGTGCTTACAGTACAATATACAGGTAGAAAAGATCTTAGGCATCTATGTGCAGAAAAAGGCTATTGAAACAGGTCAACAGCACACTAAATGCATTAAGTTACTTCTGGCTTAATAGGAATAGTGCATTTCACACAATAGTAAACCCATCAATATTTTGTTCACTGTGCAAAAAAAAGCATGCGACAGAAATCATGCATTTACACTCAACGTGTGTGTCTCTCCCAGTCAAATGACCAAAGACTGCTGGCTTGCCTCTTCTGAATCGGACCTGCTCAGCGCCACCCCTTCGCCCCTGTCCTTCCCTCGCTCCCTCACGGGACCCCCGATCGTTGTGGTTGGCAGCACGGCAGCCCTTCTAAGACACGTTTCCCTGTGGTTGTCCGGGGGCGTGGAGCTGGGTACTTCCGTTTCGGAGCGAGACAAAGAGCCGCGCGCTTTCGAGGAGGTCGTATCCCCGGTGTCTGAAAACATTTGGGTATCCGACTCGGTTAAAAAACGAAAAATTAAAGACGCCACCCACCGTTCTTTCGGCGTTAGAATTCCCACCTGTACTCAATTATGTTTCTGGATAATTAAAGTTTCATTTTGTATTTTTTAATTAAAGGTGCACAAGACTTTTGGCACCTGATAAAGAGTCCTCTATAAGTTGCCCCAGAAGGTACAGTAAACCACCACCCTGTCCTTATGATGTATTGGTTTTATTAAACGCCGCTGGGATACATTTGCAGAAGTCATTCTCCCACAGAAGAAAGGCAGGGCAGTGCTCCACTCGGTGACGGCTCACTCTTTCGTGACTTGACTACAGGATGCCCTTCCTGAAGTCTGTTTCACGCCACAAAAAACCACTATCAAACCTTTGAAGAGTGGGGTTTTGTTCATCTCTTGTTTGGGGGGGGGGGGGGGATTCTACTTGATTCCCAGCGTGATTTGACGGAAGACCTTCTAAGAAATTGAATCAAGGCTGCGTCGCCCAAGGGAAAGTACACCTGTGTTTGGATGCAGAATTGAAAACTAAGGGGTGTGGCAGAGGTCTGCAGGCTCAGATTGTGTCCGACTCCCAGTTTAGTTTGAGCTGCCCCACTGTGTCAGCCTGCTCAAGCCCTGTAGCGCATTTTATTTTCATCCAAGGCCTTGCAACCCCTTTCTTGTCTTTTGTAAGGGATCAGACAAATGCCTCTGCCCAAGGAACTAGTACAGAAAAGTGGGATCTTGTGAAAAGACTTCTCTGCCTGAACTCTTTACAAAAAAAAATAAAAAACAGCAATTTAACGGAGTGAGTTCAAAAGACTGTCACAGAAGACAGCTTGAATGTTTTATCGGCCCCAAGCAGCTCTGGACTCTCCAAAAATGAGCACAATGTGTCCCAGGAAAGGGACATTTTCTAAACTCACACATTGGGAGTATTGGGATGCTACTGTCTGGAAAAATAAATAACATGCTATTACTATGCCTGAAAAATGAGAACAAAAATGCATGACAATTGTTTTTTAAACGTGCTTCCCAAATAAAGGTGTACTGTCCCTTTTGTAAAAATGGGCACATGGTCCTGCCTTGGACCTGCATGTGGGCAGGAGGGGAGGTGGCGGTCCCTGCTGGTGGTGGTGGCGTACTGCACCTCGTTGGCACTAAATATTACATTCCGTTAGGTGATGTCAGTATTGAGGGCGTGGCAAGCTGCCCAGCTGCATGGTCCCGTTTACCAGATGGTGTAGCCCCCGCTGGAGCCGCCCATGAAGTAGTTGCCCTTGCGTTGCGTCATCACCACGTTGGTGCCCTGCATGGCGGCCAGCTGGGCAGCGCTGGGGAGATGCCCAGGGGGAGGAGGCTGCAGAGAGACAGAAGGCAGACGGGGGGTGGGGGGTGGGTGGATTGTTAGTGTTTCAGTTCCCTTGTCACCTTTCAGCCAATCCATACACAAAGAGCAACCTCCCAGTTCAGAAAGCGAGACCAGAGACTTGACTGACTTCTTTTTTTAACCTTCCACAGGAATAAATAAAACTGGCCCCACTATGCATTTCAGGGTTACAGAAACCTATGGCCATAAATGACAATGGGCTGAGAACATCCTCCTATTACTAGAAAACACATCTTTATGTCACACAATTATTCCAAGGGTTAAAATGGGCCAAACCATTCCAGATAGCCCATTGCCCATATTGCAGATTGTCAGTCAGCGCTGTGAGTTAATCCCTCCTGCTGCTCAAGAAGAAGGCCTGATCTGATGGGCTCCATGGCCTGCTCTTGTCGAGAGACCTTCAACCTTGTACCATCAGAACAGGGCCTTCATTCCAAGACACGGCTCGCCTTTCGAGTAGTCTGATTCTAGCTCCTTAATGCCCTGGACATCAGGCATTTCTGTTCAGTGCAAGCTCAGCTGCATCTGAAGATTTCCCAGAATGATTATGAGCCACTGGCGCACAGCAGTGTTGCTTTCTAACCCCAATCCTGGTCCTGGTGACTCAACACCTGCTGGTTCTTCTTCCAGCCCAGCCCTCAGTCACACAATCAGACCCTTCACTGACTTCAAGGGGAACTGCAGTTTCAATTTCTTAGACCGGTTGGTAAATTCATTGACGTAATGGGGAAAAAAATGGCGAATTCCCAATTAAGCACTAAATCGTGAACTTTGTGAAAGCACTGCATTGCCATGTTGTTGCAAACTCGCATTCAAGCCAGCAGCCATATCACTCTGCAACTCACAGCTGGCAGCCCGCTGAAGCTAAGCAGTTGTGAGCCTGGTCAGTACCTGGATGGGAGACCTCCTGGGAAAAACTAAGGTTGCTTCTGGAAGAGGTGTTAGTGGGGGCGCTCACCCTGCGGTACATGTGGGTCCTAATGCCCCAGTATAGTGACGGGGACACTATACTGTAAACAGGCGCTGTCCTTCGGATGAGACGTAAAACCTCTCTGTGGTCATTAAAAAATCCCAGGGCGTTTCTCGAAAAGAGTAGGGGTGTAACCGTCCTGTCCAAATTTCCCATTGGCCCTTACCAATCATGGCCTCCTAATAATCCCCATCTATGAATTGGCTTCATTACTCTGCTCTCCTCTCCACTGATAGCTGGTGTGTGGTGAGCGTTCTGGCGCACTATGGCTATATAAGTGCGCTATATAAGTGTAAGCAATTATTATTATTATAATTTCCCACAAACTCTGACGTGAAGCGACCCTTCCTGCTCACTAGTCAACATAATGATTAATAGGCTGTGATGTACCACAGGAATGTTCCAACATGATCTGCATGCAGAGTTAACAAGTAGTAATTCTATGCAAAACCGTCTTGAAATCGAAAGCAATATTTCTATTGGATTAAAAGAGATGTATTCACAAGTCTGCTTCTTTACAACGTAATAAGGCCGCTTCACTTCTAACGCCGAAATATGAAAATAGCATTGCAGTTCCCCTTTAATAATAAGATTCTTTTGAACGGTTTGCTCTCAGTTCTTAAATATGTCAGCGCTTTAACTTTTGTGTTTGTAAAGTGAAATAAAATTCCAAACGTGTGCCTGGAAACAAAAGGCAAATATTCCAATGAAGCCACTTCTCAGATCCAGTACGGCTTCAGTGATCTCATGAACTGAGAATTTGAGTGGAATGAGAACCAGGAGGTGTGTGAGGCACCAGGACCAGGACTGGGAACCACTGGTTTAAAAGCACCTTCCAATTAGCACCTGATCAGAACCTGGAAGGCCAAGCTTCTTATCCACTTAATGAATCCGATTAAGTCATTAAGGCCGAAACTGGAGGTGAAAATGCAGAATGGAATGTGGCACCAGAGGACAAGAGTTGCCCTCCCCTGCTTGGCACCAGCGCTGCTCGTTCGCCCTCGCGAGCTCAGCCCGGGACTCGGCGGCGGAGGAGAGGGGGAGAGTTGGGTATCGCTCACCGGGATGCTCTGGGTGCTGCCAGCTCCGAAGCGGGCGCCGGCATCATAGCCCCCTTCCACCAGGACAGTCGAGCCAGGCGGGTACAGGTGCCCCATCGGGTAATACGCCATGGGCACATTGGGGCCCACCGCGCCCACGGGCATGGACTGCGCCAGGGGCATGTACATCTGGGTCCCGGGATAGGCAGAGGACATCTGAGGCAGAGGGCCGGGGGCCGTGGGGGGGTGCATGTACCTGGGCTGATAGATCTTTCAAGGAGAGAGAGAGGGTCAGGCACAGACAGGGGCTCTCAAAGCCAACACTCATTCAGGCGCTGAAGCTTCAGCGTCCTGCACCCATTTCCTAATCAGGTAACCCAGTTTTCCCTGGGTGTAGCGCCTGGGCCAAGGTGTTTGTAAATCTCCTTAAATCGGCAGCAGATTGGGACCTGTGCAGTTGTACCAATTGTATCCCTCTTCCCAAGCTGAATTAAAGCAGGCATCACCAAACCATGACCCACTGCAGTCCCAGTCCTGCAGATGTTATTGGTGACAAATTGCTAGTTTCTAAAGACATCAATGGAATGGTGATCGTTTAAGTTAGTGATTTTCTAAATCTTAATAGCATAATACTTAAATCCAGCTCTCGAGGAACAAAGTTTTCCTCAAGTGAATTGGACAGAGGCTCTGCAGTCCCGAGGTTTGAGGCCTACAGTAAGCCTAATCTGAGAGTGGTTATAAACGTAAGGTATAATCAAGTCCCCTCTGGAGCTGCTGCCTTGGGGAGACCTGGAGGAGGCGCTGCGTCCGCAGGTTTTCCAAGCGTCTTTAAAGCAGAAGGACCTGATGAGCTGGGAGAAGCTGTTAAACTGGTTTGATTAAGCCCGTAATGAGCTGAGTCAGGTCACCGAGAGCCCGGCTGGACTAAAAACCTACAGACGCGTCAATAATAAGTGAATTTATTCAGGAGTGGGGATCCCCGTGAAGGACAACAGACTGGAAGGGCCAGGCACTGAACAGCAGTGGTTCTTACCTCCGAGTAGGCAGGGGGGGCGTCGGAATAAGGGGGTGCCTGGGAGGGCACCTGCATGCCAGGCGGGTAGATGGCAGCAGACGTCTGCTGAGTGGGGTAGGCAGGCTGTTGCGGGTACGACCCTGAAACACAAAGGGCAGATCGGGCCGTCACACCGGGTCGGCCGGCTCTCAGTCTCCACGGGACGCAGGTCTCCGGGCCTGGAGAGAGTCACGATCCTGACTCCCGGATCACGAGGCTGGACCTTGACGGCATCGATTTTTCCTTCTACTTCCACCGCCGGAGCCTGCCAGTCACCGCTGGCTCTGCCAGAGTGCCATAATGGGTTTGACTCAATTCAGGCTCAGGTCTCCCACTGTCTGCAACCAAACCGCTCACATCAAGTCTGTCTCAAGGCCTCTTTGGGTGCTAACTGCAAGTGGACACCGCGCAGGGCACTTCTGTGCGACGCCTGGGAAGTGGCTTTTGTTCAATGCCCTCACTGACCTTGGAGGACAGGAGCGCTGTCTACTATTTTGTGATGCAGGCCTGTGCTCGAACTCGCCACTCACCCTGAGCTAAAAATGCCTCAGAACCTTTAAAGAGCTCAATGTTTACATACCTGGAAACAGAAATCATTCAGATGAGTTAAGCGAAAAATTAATTAAGATGGAAATGTGCACACTAGCAGCTCTCTCACCCTGCAACTCACAACTGGCAGCCCACTGAAGCTCAGCAGGTGTGAGCCTGGGCAGTACCTGGATGGGAGACCTCCTGGGAAAAACCTCATGGGAAAAACTTGAAAGAGGTGTGAGTGGGGCCTCTTCCCCCTGCGGGTTAGGACCCCCTGTGGTCTGTGTGGGTCCTAACGCCCCTGTATAGTGACAGGGACTCTATACTGTAAATAAAAAAGGCGCCGTCCTTCGGATGAGACGTAAAACCGAGGTCCTGACTCTCAGAGATCATTAAAAATTCCACGGCACTTCTTGAAAAGAGTAGGGGTGTAATCCAGGCATCATGGCCAAATTTTCCAGTGGCCTTTACCAATCATGGCCTCCTAATAATCCCCATCTATGAACTGGCTTCATTACTCTGCTCTCCTCCCCACTGAGAGCTGATGTGTGGTGAGCGTACGGGAGCACTATGGCTGCCGTCACATCACCCAGGTGGGGCTGCACACTGGTGATGTCCCCATTATCTGTAAAATGCTTTGAGTGGAGTGTCCAGAAAAGTGCTGTATATAAGAAGAAATTCTTATTAATTACACTGCAGCACTGTGGCAGTGAGGAACGTAGTTTCAGACAGACTCAATACGCAATGTGCTTTCTTTTACGGCAGGTTTCAGAATGGTTTCCTTTGTATCAGGAACAAGAAACCCACCAGGAAGGACGCCACGTGATTCTAAGGAAATATCTGGGATCAGTGAAATGGGATCAGTGGCAGCAGGGGTTCTTGGCTCGGTTCCACATGCACCAAAGCTCCAGGTTGGTCAGTATCATGTGGACTCTTTAGAGGCGCAGATGTTGTCATTACCCAGAACCTGCAGACATCCAAACCTGCAACCTGGCCTAGATTTAGAAAAGAATTCAATCTCGTGGTCTGACCAATTAAAACGAGGGAAAAATAACCTTCGCTGGGGAGCACCAGCGCCTTAGTTTGTAAAGCTGAACGGCAGCCAGAGGATTCCTTTCGCGGTAGGTCACCGAAGTACGTCAGACAGATGTGAGCGTGACTCACAGGCCGTAAACCTGCTCTGCATGAAACAGCTCACAGGAGGGGGGAGTCTTTCGTTTCGTTTTCCCAGATTTCAAGTGGAGTGTCCAATAACACTTAAGTACACTTACAGTTCAAACCTGCTATTTTGTCATTTTTAGTAAGACGGAAAATCAACTTTTTTTTTGTATTTTACCAAGTTTGAGTCACCACACAAATTCTAGACATGGAAAGGTCATAAACGATGATGGCATTTTAACCCTATATTACTTGGGACACAATACCTGCAAGCAGTTCAGAGATCCTATATCTGCTTTTAATAAGGGCTATGTGGTCAAATGAAATCAAAATGGACTTTTGTCACGTATTTCATGACAGCTGAAATGTCTAAGAAAGATATTATTTCTAGATAACTCTAACCTGATTTGGGCTTAACAAGTTCTATTGGATGTTTGAGGAGAGATCTCTACAACAATTAATGGTCCAAAATCTAAACCCAACCCCAATTAATGGAAGGGACACCTTTTGAATTTCTGTGCCAGCTGAGATCAGATTTATTGCTGAACTACTGCGGATTCTTTTTGTTTGGATTGTCTTACACCACAAAGCATCAGTTTTAGTCAAGCTGTGAACATACAAATTAAAGACCTACTGGTAGCCAAATAAATCCTAAAAATCTCTGGTTTAAAGGGTTTTGATAGCAGGAAAGAAAATTCAGCCCTGGGTGGTATCTTTGGAAATCACTCTAAAAATATATATGTGCATTGTCTTTCTGAAGACAGAACTACAACACATCAGCTGACACAATGTGGTTGTCTCTGTGTGGTCAGAAAATTAAGTTCTATGCAAATATGGGGTGTATAGATTTGAAAACCAGGCTGGATAGCAGCAATCTAAGTCTATAAATCGGACTAGTAAGTCACCCTGGATGAGGGCCTCATCTTAGCACATGCAGTAGATATCTGCAGGAAAGGGCGGTGCTTTCATCATTAATGTATAAAGGGGACGATTTTCAATTTCAACATATTGCACAGCAATAAATATTTTGATGCATTTCAAAATATTACATATACTCAGGTTTTCAAAAGGTTCGTGACCTTGGAATCTTTTACCAATAGTGGACCCTCCAGGGAGAAGCTGCACTGTGATCTCAGAAAACTACAAAACTCTACACAACCGAGTGACACTTTCGGCAGTGTGAAAGATTTTTTTACTCTTATTTGTATAACGTAGGAAGTCTGTAGAGAGTTTTAGCTTCCCACAAAAGAGATGTCACTGGTGCTCTGGGGCAGTATTCTCACCCGGTAAGCAAGCCTGCTCAGCTCCAGGGACAGCGAAGCACTCTGAGGTCCGATCTCAAAACACTGCCGGTCTAGATGGTTTGCATTCGAACTAATTATTTGCCAATTTATGCAGTAATTCACATTTGCACCCATTTGTACAGCTGGGTGATTATACTGGGCCAATGCAGGTGAAGGACCTTCATCAAGGGTAAGACAGCAGTGTCTCCCCTGGGATTCGAACCCACCACCTCCCAGTTATGAGTCCAGGATCCTGACCACTGGGCCGCATGGTGTGTGGCCGGTCTGAGGGAGCAGGAGACCCAACCATCACCATTCCTGACCCGAACGACTCAAAGATCCCAATCCCAATCGGAACCAGTGGGTCAGAGTCTGACAGAACATGCAGTTCCATCTCACACGTCATCACCTCCTTCCCCAGCTCAACCGAAGACCATCCCATTAGAAAAAAGGGGTGGGGGTCGGGGGTGCAGGTATTTCCAAACCAACTACTCGCCCTTTTTTCCATGCAGAGTCCCTGCATTCCATTTTGTAGGGCTTTGAAACCGTCTTACCAGCTGCTGTTAACAACAATGCCACATTAATGCGAATAGTGCCACGTTAATACACACTGTAGCTTTGGCAGCTGATCTGGTCTGAGATGTTACACAGCTTGTATGACGTTTACTCAAGACTCGGGACCGGATCACCACTGGCTAACGATGTAGTTCTTATCCCTCACCATAATTCCTCCAGCCTCTCTTTCTTTTTTTATGAGCATAAATGAAATGAAAACCCTTTCTTAACCACAACGCGAAACCTACGTTTTTTTAAAAGAAAACTCGTATGTTCTCTAGGATGAATTCTGCACCGGTGAAGGTGCGCCTTTGTATTTAAAAAAAAAATACATTATACACGAGAAATGACTTTCTTCATCTTAATCGACAAAACCAAATTAAAGCTCAATCCGTCTCCCGGGATGTTTGTTTTAAGATCATAAACACGAATTCACTTCGTAATTTAATACCGAGTTTCCCCGGTTCATTGTTAAAATGATGCCAGCAGCGAGTTGCAAGGTTAATATTCAAGGATATTCAAGAAACCAGGCCTCTACCCCAACCCCAGCAAGACGATATTCAGTAAAATGTCTAAGATACAAGTCCCGTGGGAATGAATACGATAGTGTTATACGAGCCTCGACATTATAAGGTACGTTAATTTAAACGGGCTGAAATAGATTTAGGTGGATCGGCGGATCGCGGAATTTCGGATTCTTTTATTACTCCTTTCGGTGGTGCTCTGTAGACAAGGCAGTGTCCATTTTAGAGTAAATAAAGAAGCTCGGCGAAACACGTACACAGCCTGACATCCCCTCTCCTGGCGCATAAAACAATGTCGCCAATCCGTAACGCATAAGACTCGAACGGCATTTTTTGTCTCCAGAAGGTTTCGGATTTGCAGCAAATGATTTTTATACCACCGAGGTTACACAAGGACAGCCCCAGAGCGCTTGCTGTTGACGCTATTACCTCCGCCGCCGTGATCCTGCAGCATAAGCTACGCAGCTGCTCTGCCCAGGTTTGCACACTGACACCAGACGGGCCTTGTTGTGCTTTTACTCGGTTCGGCGGCCCAGAACCCGAATCCACGCTCTCGGACCGTCAGCCCACCCCCGCGGTACCGTGGCCGGCGATTGTTCCAGAACGTCCTTACGAGATGCACGACCAGTGACGTGAATTGTCCAAATAACAGTTAAAAACAACAACAAAAACAAAACCCTTTAACCCAAGTCGTCTCCGAGGCGACCGAGCCTGGATCGAAAACGACCGGGTGCCTAAGACGGCTTACCTTTACTGTTCATCGTCCTGAATTCCTGTGCGAGTTACTCGAATCAGAGGGAGAGAAAGACGCGGAGCTAGGTTTCGGGCCTTTTTTTTTCCGCGATAACAACAAAACACTGAGGTCTCCGTGCAAAGTTTTTCCTGTACTGTTTCACTTCCTTGTTTGCGACGCTTGCCTGATCTATCCGCGGAGCCGCGGTGCTGCGCGTCACCGCCACTCCCTATTGGGGGAGGCGCGCCCACAGCCACTCAGGAGTCCTGTCAAGCGAAAGCAGGCCGTTAGTTGAAAGACTGTAACCTGTGCAAAAAGACGTAACTTGTCGTCTTCCCTTCTCCTGTGCAACGCGCATTTCTTTATTACAGAAAAAGAGTAGTACAGCCCAGAAGCTGTAGCTAAGCGTCTCTTACACTGTTCAGATTTTAATATAACCGCGAACGCGTTTCAGTAGCACAATCTTCTACAAAAAGCGTTTTTTCTCGATTTATAGCGCACTTTGCCGTACACCGTCTTCAGCCGACAGCTGAATATCATGTAATTACCGAATGTCTTTAAAATAACCTTTATAGGAAAAGCATCAGCTAGAAATACCATCTTAAGTAGTCTCTCAAAAATACGAATGTGATTTTTCATTCTCGTCCAAGGGACTTCTTCGGGATGAACAGCAAAACATGAACCAGAGGACGCATGTGGAAAGTATGTAGAAGAGCGTTTAGGTGTGAGAACAGTAGGCGCTTCTTTACCCAAAGGGTGGTGGGAGTGTGGAACAAGCTACACATCCACGTTGTTGACGCCCAATCCCTGGATGAGTTCACTTAATTAACTTCCAAACGAACTAGATGGACTGGAGGGTCTCTTCTCATTTTAAAACTTTCTTACATTCTAATATATTAGATGGTAACTTCAGTGTTTGACAGCGGAGAGATTTCGATCAGCTTCTCTTTGAAATGTCCTTCATCTTTTATCACCACACATCTCCGAAAACCGTGGTTCATTGTAGTTTACTGTGCATGCATAACTTGTCATTTAAAGACAAGCGACACGGATTTGCTTAGACTCTGATATTCCATCAATTGATTTCTTAAATTAACGTTAAATTAGCTTAAATTAACGTCGCCTTATGTCTTAAGTTAATCATGTATAAATAACCTTCTCAAAGTTATTTATAAATAGTTGGCGTGTGGTATTCTTCAGTCATTTAAGAACAATGAAATTGTTACACATGTTGTCGACACAACTGACGGACTTGCAGTTTACGTGCTTTGAATTCTCACCGCTGGACGAAGTGGGTTCTCGCCCCGTGGAAGAGGTGGCAGAACCAGACCGTGGCAGCCAGAGCAGACTTGCACTGTGTCGTGTGATATTACCGGTGCTCCAGTCGCTAAACCCTTCAACACTACCGCCACCCGTAGGGACTTCGCCTGCACCAAGGCTGACGGCTGACTTCGGCCGGGGCGAGTGGGCTGCGGCAGGCCGAGTTCCCTCTACCTGGGTTGTTGAATCTAAATCTGTCAAGCCCGCGGGCTCCGAGCTCACACAGGCACAGCGCCGGCCGCCTGCAGAGGGAGAGCTCAGCGCTCTCCGCAGTCCGGAGGGCCCGACCACTTCTGTAATTCGCCCGGTGCGCGGAGCCATCTCAAAGAGAGTCGAAACCTGATACCATCCTTCTGCGTGCGCTCAGATTTACTACAGGACGCCAGGGGCGGATCGCAGCTTGGTCTGCGGCCTCAGGCACTTCAGTGTCATGAGAGAAATCCACAGGCATTGATTTCCTAAAGCTTCTGGAAGAAGTTCCGTTCTTGAGCTGCTTCCTCACGCAGCATCTCATTTCTACGTTTGCATTGCTGTGAAAGTATTTGTTCTGCCGTTGTCGTCAGCAAAAAAGTTCCCTCGTACTGCCTTCGCAGTGCTTCACG
This sequence comes from Atractosteus spatula, assembly GCF_055471065.1. Classification (NCBI taxonomy): domain Eukaryota; kingdom Metazoa; phylum Chordata; class Actinopteri; order Semionotiformes; family Lepisosteidae; genus Atractosteus; species Atractosteus spatula. The sequence goes on along the minus strand of NC_142706.1, from coordinate 63,679,239 downwards.
GCTCAGGCTTGCCTGGGCTGTGGTGTTTCTGTCGTTCTTTGGCCTGCTGGAAACAGGGCAGGGGAGAACCTGTTTTTATTTTCACTGAGCTGAGCTCTGTCCACAGACGGATCACGGCCTGTGATGGATCACGGAAAGTGGAAGGGAGCAGTAACAGCAGCCCTAAGCGGGACTTTGATGTTTGTGGAGATAATGTGTCTCCCTGCTTTAACACAACACCTCCAATGTAGAGCTCTGCTCGAGTGTGAGTTTACTATACACACAAGCTGACCATGACCCTGTGAAAACGGTTCAGGCAGAAACACCGGTGACCCAGGACAGACACTGATCCTGTTTCCAAGGAACTCTGCGAAGGCGTCATTTCTGGGGATGAACTCGCCTTCACAGAGTGTGTGACCCTTATCTTCTTTCAGGTCATCTCTGAAGGCTTTTACACAATTAAGCACAATTAAGGACACAGGTATTTGCAAATGAAATCCAGCTCTTTGGCCCATCTTGTTTCGTTGATTGTAGCATCCCGGAGTGAGGAGCTCACCTGGCGCATTCCTGAAGGATCTGAGGGGAATGCTTTAGTGCCGCGTCTCGCTAGCTTGTTCCAGACACCCACCACCCTTTGTGCAAAGGCGCACCTCCTTGTTTTCTGTGCGGTACGCCAGAGGCGAGATCAGAAAAAGCCCTCCGGCTCACGGTAGGTACAGGGAGGGGCGCTCAAGGTTTTCGAGGGGAAGATTTCAAGTGGAGAGAAAGGTCACCTCTGAGAGCCGGACACTTTGGATCCGTTAATGAGGAAGTCGGGAGGTCTGGGTGGTGGAGAGGTGGCCGGGGGTTATGGGAGTGGGGGGGGGGAGGGCTGAGTAGCAGCGGTAGTGGAGGCGGTGGGGGGGGGAGATGCGCTCGGCTGCAGGGCTAAAGGAAATCTGTGATGAAGCAACGCAGTTGAGTGGAAATCGACGCTCGGATCTGGGCTAATTAGGGATTCAGCAGCATTCCGCAATCCCAGCTCTCCCCTTTCAGTGCCATGGTAATGGTATGCTAATGCATTCAGATGAGACGGGTTGCCAACTGGCGGGAAAGCAGTTAAATATTCATGGCCAGAGCAATATAAATACATAACTACATTTCCAGGGTCTGTGCAAAGAAACCTTCCTGATGGATTTTGTGATCATATCAGGTTTTCTTAAAGGATGTCCAGAGGTATTTTCTCCTGGATTCAGAATGCAGTAGTTGAGCTTCACCTGGCTATTGCGGAGAGCGTGTTCGAGTAGAGGGAAGAGCTGGGCGGAGTTCGGAGAGCGCTGCCTAGCTGCATGTCCCTGGAGGTGCAGGCGTGGAGGAGAGGTTCACCTGAGCTGGCAGCAGGGAGCTCAGATAGGTGCGCAGAACACTCCCCTATCTACCCCCCTCTCGCTCCATGGAGAGAGGGGAGCACACCTGTCTACCCTCCCCCACCCGACCAGAGACAGGACTCTGCACGGGCCGCCTGCAGTAACAGCAGCAGCTCAGAGGCTGCCTGAAGAGATGGCCTTCCAGCGACTAGTTTATTTGCCTGATGCTTTTATCCAAAGCGACTAAACATTTGCTCTCATTTAGCAGCCATATCACCCTGCAACTCACAGCTGGCAACCCACTGAAGGTCAGCAGGTGTGAGCCTGGTCAGTACCTGGATGGGAGACCTTCTGGGAAAAACTAAGGTTGCTGCTGGAAGAGGTGTTAGTGGGGCCACCAGGGGGCACTCACCCTGCGGTCCATGTGGGTCCTAATGCCCCAGTATAGTGATGGGGACACTATACTGTAAACAGGCGCCGTCCTTCGGATGAGACGTAAAACCGAGGTCCTGACTCTCTGTGGTCGTTAAAAATCCCAGGGTGTTTCTCGAAAAGAGTAGGGGTGTAACCCCAGCGTCCTGGCCAAATTTCCCATTGGCCCTTACCAATCATGGCCTCCTAATAATCCCCATCTATGAATTGGCTACATTACTCTGTTCTCCTCCCCACTGATAGCTGGTGTGTGGTGAGCGTTCTGGCGCACTATGGCTGCCGTTGCATCATCCAGGTGGAGCTGCACACTGGTGGGGGTGGAGGGGAGTCCCCGTTACCTGTAAAGCGCTTTGAGTGGAGTGTCCAGAAAAGCGCTATATAAGTGTAAGCAATTATTATTATTATTTATACAGCTGGGTAATTAACTGGAGCATTTCAAATTGCCCAGGTCTACAACAACAACAAAAACAACAACAACATTGTTTTCCCTAGGATTTTAACCCACAAGCTTCCAGCTACCAGTCTAGAACCCTGACCACAGCTCCACAGATACAGCAGGGGAGTAAAGCAACATGCTTCCTCTAATGGGGGAAATGACCTTTAACCTTTAGGCTGTAGCCGCAAGCCCTTACCTGGATTTACTGGTGCAAGGCTCTGGCCCGAGTCTGATACTAGGGCTAGGACTGTTAGCCCTTCATTTGCTCATCTGTGGACAGCATGTTGCTCCATTGTACTTTTTTGGACACTCAATCTGTATATACCTATGCACATTTTGTCTTATCTATCTATCTATACTGGCCAGGAGTGAAGCTGGGCCTGCTGTGGTGTGTGATGGGAGATTGTGCCCAGTCTTGTACAGGGCTGGTTTACCAGAGGTCACTTGAACTAAACAGCCACAGCTACTGAGGCTCATCTGTCTCTTCTAATCCATGCCAGCTCTTTCAGCCTGGCCTTGCATCGTGCCTAGGAACATTGTCCATCCTGTCCCTTATACAACTACTCACATGTGTTCAGTTTAGCATAACGTGTCTTATAACAACACTGCTCTTCCTACACTTCACAAGAACTATTAATGTGTCTGCTATATTGTAGGACTTGAAAAGAGGGAGAGTCAGAGAACTCTGGCAAAACATCTCACTGAGACAGGTCAAATACAAGCTCCACACTCCGTAATCAGTTGTGCCTTCTTCAACAAAAATGCTTTGATCAGGCTTTTTGAGGATCTCTTGCCCTGGAGTGCTGCCCCTAATGTTTTATTATTTGTGGATTAACTACTATACTTCAAGTTGTTTGTTAGTTAGCTTTGTAAGTTAACAAGGAAAGCACAGATTTAAATAGGGGCGTCCTACCCAGCCAAAATGTTTGGAGAACCCCTGATTTCTCTCCCTCATCTGCAAGCCAGTCATAACTCAATAACCTGCGTGATCTGTCAAATTAATATGCATTTTCATGGGGAGGGTCATTATTATTCATATGTCCCACCTCATGCATATGGATGGATGTTTCCTGATGCGACTGGCCTGCAGTAAACATCAAAGGGATGAGCCACAGCCTGGCTGATCAGACCTGGAAGGGCTCTAACTTGCTGGGGTTGCCCAAGGGGAGGAGGTGAGCTTGGAAGGCAGTCTAGCTGACTGGTGACTGGTGCTCAGGGCTGTGAACTGCAGGTATTCAGAACACAAAGCAAAAATAAATGGATCACTGTGAGCTGGAAGCTGGGGTTGCCTGAGGAAGGAAGGAAGGGTCTTCCTGGTTTATAGAATTAAATGAGGTTTTTTTATTTTAAGAATGAATTATCCCATCCTAGCATTCATAGTTACCACACTATCCTTGATATTATAGCGAGCTGGCAGACACGGGACACCAGACAGGACCTGATCCTGGACAGGACACCGGTCACTCACAGGACACTCACCCTGGACAGGACGTCAGTCCATCACAGGACACTCACCCTGGATGGGATGCCACTCTATCACAAGACACACACCCTGGACGGGACACCAGTCCATCACAGGACACTCGCCCTGGACGGGACACCAGTCCATCACAAGACACACACCCTGGACGGGACACCAGTTACTCACAGGACCCACACGCTGGACAGGACACCAGTTACTCACAGGACCCACACGCACTGGACGGGACGCCAGTCCATCACAGGACACACACCCTGGACGGGACACCAGTCCATCACAGGACACACACCCTGTACGGGACACCAGTCCATCACAAGACACACACCCTGGACGGGACACCAGTTACTCACAGGACCCACACGCACTGGACGGGACGCCAGTCCATCACAGGACACTCACCCTGGATGGGACACCAGTCCATCACAGGACACTCGCCCTGGACGGGACTGTACGTACTGCCACTCTGTCACAGGAGGCACACGCTGGATGGGACGCCAGTTACTCACAGGACACACACCAGTCCATCACAGGACACACACCCTGGATGGGACACCAGTCCATCACAGGACACTCGCCCTGGACGGGATGCCACTCTATCACAAGACACACACCCTGGACGGGACACCAGTTACTCACAGGACCCACACGCTGGACAGGACACCAGTTACTCACAGGACCCACACGCACTGGACGGGACGCCAGTCCATCACAAGACACACACCCTGGACGGGACACCAGTCCATCACAGGACACTCGCCCTGGACGGGATGCCACTCTATCACAAGACACACACCCTGGACGGGACACCAGTTACTCACAGGACCCACACGCTGGACAGGACACCAGTTACTCACAGGACCCACACGCACTGGACGGGACGCCAGTCCATCACAGGACACACACCCTGGACGGGACACCAGTTACTCACAGGACCCACACGCTGGACAGGACACCAGTTACTCACAGGACCCACATGCGCTGGACGGGACGCCAGTCCATCACAGGACATGCTTTAGAGATGCCAGTTAGCATTGTGAAGGATGGGAATCGCTTCCCAGCCTTTTGGCTAAGATGAAGTGCAGCGTTGGGAAGGTTCTGGATGGCGGAAGGAAACTGCAGCAGCAGAAAAAACCCCCAAGGTGGAACACGAGCTCCACACAGAAGATGCTTCGGGCCAGAATCGACCCCGGGACCCCATGATCGCAATGACCCCAGTGACCCATTGGGTCATGTCGGAGGTCTGGAGAGGGAGGGAGACAGCCACCTGCTGTTCTCGGTTCGAGCATTCCGTTTGTAAAAGAACTTCAGTTTCTTGTCACAAAGAAGGCACAGATATACACAAAACTTTAGAATATCATATAACTAAAACGATATATGTCCCGAGGGCTGTTCTGACCGCGCTAAACCTTTGTTCGTACAGCTGCAGTGCCCTAAATCCGCACTTGTTTTTAAATAGTGAAATCGGCCGCTTTCTCTTTAAGAAAATAAGAGCTCCCCCTTCAGTCCGGCAGTCGGTGTTTTTTCCATGCAATACTGGCCTTGCATAAATTATGTTCATGACGTAGTGCAAAAGAGCAATTTTATATGAATTTTGTGGGACTTTTCTGCGGAAAGCGCCGTTTTCCAAGTGCCCCAAGGTGTTCGGAGTTCACCGGCGCTCCAGGTAACCGCGGGACCGTCATTAAATATTAAGGAGAGGAGGTTCTGAGGCGCTCCGACCCTCTTTATCAATGCAAATACCTCTTTGTGTTCAGCCATAGTGCCCAGCTGCAAGCTGTGAGATGAATTTTTAATTACCCGTCTCCTCAAACAGTAGCAAAGCGTTTCAAAAAAGAGCGAAAACGGTCAAAAAGTCTCGCATGAACGGTAAGTTGCTCTTGGTAAGCGTTTTTTGAAGGGGGTGTGCTTATTGTAAGAGGGAAGAAGGAGAATAAAATGGGAGGTTTTTTTTGTTTGGTTAATATGCAATGGTCTTAATTAGCATAATTTATATATTTATGATAAAGAGTGGGGGATAAAATATCAAATAGATCGCTTCGGCTGGCTACCGCAGCCGAGAGGCTCGGCGAGCGCGAGCGAGCGTGTGCGGGGCAAGCGGGGTCCCGGCGCGAGCGAGCGTTATTGGATCAGAACAGCTCGTGCCGCGGGAGACGGCGGACCTGCGCGAGACCGCTCGGGCTGGTCGCGTCTGGGGCTCGCGGCGCGAGCGGCCGTGTTTTCATTGACGCTGTCGTGTGATCAATACATATTTATCATCTGTAGGATGCGATCCCCGTTTGTCCAGGCGGAAGAGGGGATGCGGGAGAGAGACTAGGCCCTAATAGGCCGCCTTCTAAAAAAGAGAGGAACGTCTCCACCTCTAAATGTTTATTTATACCAGATCGTCTTCTGTTAATAAGAGCAGTGTATTTCAAGAACATAGTCTCAGGTTGACACGTGTTACTAAAACGGGAACATAAAATACAACTTATACTTTCCTTTTTTCGGCTGTTGTTAAATATATTTTTTTTATTTTAAGTATCGTGTTGTGCACTGAACTTGTAATGGGTGACAAGCGCTAGTTCCTATTTTTTCATCCTATTCTTGCAGCACCCGTTATAAATAATTCATGAGATACTGTATTGTATTTGTATGCGTTATGTAACCTTGTGCATATTGAAATAACCCCTCCCCCAACCCCAAAAAGCCAAAGTGTGTTTTTAGAGCCAGTAAAATGACACCCATATTCGGGTTGTTTACATTTGCTGTACAAAGGGGCTTTGTACGTGTAACCTGATTGAGCTCATTAACTGCAGATGAATTAAATTTTGCTATTCTTTAAAATATGTTGTTGTCACTTCTTTATTCTTTGGAGTTTGCCTAGAAAAGTGAAAAGAAAGTGTGTTTTCGGTACGTCTTGTAGCTGTACGTCAAGTAACTGAAAAGAACAACAAATCGGGCTACAGATCATTTCTTTTCACTAAAGTGAGCCGCTTTTCCAAAACTAGGCTTTAATTTTGCACGTTGTTAAATTACGCATCAGGCATCATTTTAAAAATTATTTACAGCTGAAAGAACTTTAGAATGGCTGGGAGTAAGAGAGTTCACAGACGTCTTACAAAATGTTAAAAATAAATGTATGACCAAATATGAATTATTGCATAGATTTTTAAGCTATTGTTAACTTTCACTAAGAAACCATAACATTCTGATATACTATGTATCCCTGCTTGCCTCTGTGTACATGCAAATATTAGAGTTTGAACATGAAAGTTATAACATGCTACATTAAACACTAGCAGCTCCAAAGTAAGTATGGGATAAATCGACCAGATCAGAATTAAGTCCAGTATATATTTTGTCTGGTGGAACTCTGGCGCAGTGGTTAGCATTGCCGCCATTGCAGCGATGAGGCCCTGGGTTCATTTCCTGGGATGCTGTCTGTGTGGAGTTTGCATGTTCTCCCTGCGTTTGCTCAGGTTCCCCCCAGGTGCCTCAGTTTGCTCCCACAGTCCAAAGACAGGCTGGCAGGTTAAGTGGCTGCTGGTGCGAGTGGGTGTCTGTGCGTGCCCTGCCATGGACTAGCGCCCCGTTCAGGGCTCATCCTGTCTTGGGCCTGCAGTGTGCCCTCTCCCCTGTCACCCTGAACTGGATAAAGACGGTACAAGATATTTGTGTGTATAGGTGGATATGATTGATCATTCAACAGGAAAGCTATTTAAAGCTTATTTATCCCTGGACATCACGGTCACTCCCCTGTGTCCCTGGACATCACGGTCACTCCCCTGTGTCCTGTGTCCCAGGACATCACGGTCACTGCTGTGTCCAGTGTCTCTGGACATCATGGTCACTCCCCTGTGTCCCTGGACATCATAGTCACTCCCCTGTGTCCCATGTCTCTGGACATCACGGTCACTCCCCTGTGTCCCTGGACATCACGGTCACTCCCCTGTGTCCTGTGTCCCAGGACATCACGGTCACTCCCCTGTGTCCTGTGTCCCTGGACATCACGGTCACTCCCCTGTGTCCTGTGTCCCTGGACACCATGGTCACTCCCCTGTCCCTGGACATCATGGTCACTCTCAGTAGCTACTCTTTGAACTGGAGTTTGAACCCTGAAAAGATACCATCCCTGTTTCCCATCCTTTTCCTATCAGCTTCTTCCAGTTCAGGACTGTGGGGCGCCGGAGCCTGTCCAAGCAAGCAGCAGGCTCAATGCAGGGTACACCCTGGATGGGACGCCAGTCCATTGCAGGGTAGACAGACACACACGTACTCAAATCCAGGGCCAGTTTTCCCAGAAGCCAGTTAGCCTACCAGTATGTCTTTGTACTATGGGAGGAAACTGGAGCACCAGGAGGAAACCCATGCAAACGTGGGGAGAACATGCAAACTCCACACAGACAGCACCCCTGGTTGGGAATGGAGCCCAGGGCCCCAGCGCTGTAAAGCAGCAATGCTCGCTCACCACTGTGCCACCATGTTACCCATCCCTACTACATCCCTGAAATATCTCATGTGCTGCACTTCCTGCTGTCTCATTGTCCAGTTTGCCTGACCATGACTGCGTGATTGAATCAGGGCCCCAGAACGAGTCTTGGGCAACACACTGGGACACGCTCACTTCTAGTAGTGAACTTGCAAAGTAAGGCAAATTTCACAGCTGGATTAGAATAGCTCCGATTCTGGTGTTCGGTGTGGAACCTCAAGGTGTCATGATTGAGCCAAGCGAGACACTGATCAGTCGCCCTGCTGACTTGGCAATATTTGCAAATGAGCCTCGATACCGGTGTCTCTCTGGGCAACATGCCAGCAGTGGTTATAACCAGACAAACACGCCCTTTAACTGAGAGTGAGGTCATCAAGTGCAGGTCCCATTGGAAGAAATAGTAGTGTGCCAAACCAGCTACCCGCGAATTCTAAAAGAGCTCTAAATATTAATGAGACCCAGTTGCATTAAAATTCTGCTCCAGACTCTGGGGTTCTGCTTTTGTGGTATCAAATGTCAATCTATTGTATATGTTTTTATACAATATATTGTATATGTAACCCCTGCGGCTAAAATGCAGACTCATTATTACGTGGCGTGTTGGAGGGTGTTTTAGAAACAGCTGCTAGTTTATTTGGCATTCTTTAGCTCCGTGTGAAGGGAGTGATTTGAACAGACTGGAAGAGTCTTGCACAGTTTGGAGGAGAGAATTCTCAAAACTCTGCAATTATTCTGAGGTTATTCTGATGCTCCCATGAATTTTGCAGAGTTGTCTAGACAGCCCAGCTTCATTATTCATTGTAATAATAACAATAGTAACGAAGAAAGTGAGTGAAGCAGTGAAGGCGCTGGTTCAGAGCTCAGGTGAAGCCGTACAGTCCAGGTGTTGCGGAGTCGAGCCTGACCAGTGACCAGTGACCAGTGACCAGTGACCAGTGACTGGTGAGATTCTGGGCTGGGGTTGACCTCTGTGACTTGTCCGCCAGCTGTGCGCTTCCGATGACGTCATGCAAGAGCTGTGTCGCTCTCTGCTACATGTGACTGTGGGCCAAACAGAGCCTCGATCCAGTACTTTCAAATCTGGATTTTTTAACTGGATTAAAGGCTGCAGATGTGTTTCAGCCAGATCTGAAAAGATAGTATTAAAGGGGCTATATTATGGGAAAATCTGGAATTTATAACCATGATTATAATGGTGTATTTTAATTATCACTTAAAACATACATAGTATGGCACTATGATGGCACAGTGGTTACCTTCGCTGCCTCACAACGCATGGGTTTAATTCAAGACCTGGGGTGCTGTCTTAACCTCCAGTATCTTTGGACTGTGGGAGGAGACCAGAGCACCCAGACGAAAAGCATGCGAACATGGGGAGAACATACTGTCTCCATACAGCACCCCAAGAATTGAACCCGGGACCCCAGAGCTGTGAGGCAGCAATGCTAACTACTGCACCACCTTTCTGCCCAAAAAGGTTCATTCCAAATAAAAAGGTAAATATTATAATCATTACCGGACTGCAGCTTTCTGTATTTAGTTGTTTGTTTCACGAAGACGTAGTGGTGGCGAGGTTTTGTTACTGGCGCCGCCCTGCTGGATGGAAATGGTAATGCAACTTGTTGTTGCTTCCCAGTATGAAGGTTCTGTGACAGCTGTATGACCCAGGAAGGGACCATGGATTCAGAGGAGCTGACAGGCAACGACGGGCCTCTCACGGTCAATGAGCAGGTACGTCTCAGTTCCTGCGTTGAGCTCGCTTCCCAGATCATGTGACTTCTCATTGACCCCATTCCAGACCTGTCCCATCCCTCTCTTCGGTTTCTGAAAGGAGACCCTGGCTGGAGGCGTTGGCGTAAGGCTGCTCTGTTTCCGGTGTTTGCAAAGGCCAGGGAGACGGAATCTGCTGCCGAGTCCGTGCCCAGTCCATTCTGCAACAGCTCCTGTTGAGATGTTTCATTTTCAGATGTTTTATTAATTCTCCAGTATGCAGGGCTTTGTGAAACCTGAACAACTCAAACTCACCTCTGTGGTGGAACCAGAGCCTTGTTCCAGCACTTGACAGCTACTGAGAGCTACACCTGCTGTCACTGACTGCTAGAAAGCATTTGCCGGTAATTTGTCCCAGATGAGTCCCAGCTAAAATCGGTTTCTTTATTTTGTTGCACTTGCTCATGGACTGGGTCATGGATTTGTCTTTCTAATGGGCATCTCCATGGTCTGAAAGCAGAGACAAAATCGTTTCAAATGCTAGTTGCACCAGTAAGCTCCTCCTTGTCTCTCCCTGAAAGATTTCCGGCAGGGAGGACATCAGGAGGTTTGCAGTCCAGAGGAGTCTGTCTGGCTCGTTTGGTTTTTAGAAACTGATTGATCCCAGAATCTCATCAACAGCATGGCTGGGCAGCTGGTTCCTCACTCCCATGAGCCTCTGTGTGATGTCCTGTTCTCAGGTCACAGCCACTCGTATCAGCTCAAGTAAGATCACTTTATTGGTCCTATACAATTTCTTGCATTAGGAATTTGTCTTTTTGCATACCCCGGCTTGCTCTCCATGAGACACAGACACACAGACAGGGAGAGAAGCTTGGGGTCAGAGCGCAGGGTCAGCCATTTATACGGTGCCCCTGGAGCAGTTGGGGTTAAGGAGTAGGGCCCCAATGGAGTAGGATTCCTCTGCCGGCCGCGGGATTTGAACTGGCAACCTTCCGGCCACAGGCGCAGATCCGTAGCCACAGTGCCACACTGAACGAGTCAGTTCAGTGCAGAAAGAAAAGCTTTATTTTTTGCCATTTGCCCCTCCCTTGTCCCCTTCAGGTGATCGTGATGTCCGGACATGAGACCATCCGAGTCCTGGAGGTGGAAGTTGACGCCTCTGTGCAGGCAGCGGGGGCTGATGGGAAAAGGGGGGAGAGCGTGGGCGGTCCGGCCCTGGAGCCAGGCGAAACGCGTGCGGACGACCCCCCGGCACCGCAAGGAAACGCCGGGACCGCAGGTGGGTCCCACAGGGTGCTAGAACTGAGGGTTCAGGGAGACCTCAGAATGGATTAGCTCTGTGTGGTTGGAATCGGGGCTGTGTGTCACTGCCCAGCTGAGACCCGGACTCAAATGAAGCACAGTGGGCTAACGGGGATCGCAGTCATCCAGGATCTCGTGCGAAGCTTGGGAAGGGTTCCGAGCGAGAGGAGAACCAGTGAGGTTCCCCTGTCCTCCCTCTGAGGCTACTCCAGAGACAGGATAGTGCGAATCAAGGCAAGCTCATGTGTCTGAGCACACATGCAAGTTCTGGCAAATTCTGGCGCTGTGTCACAGTTGACAGTTTCTGCAAAAAGTAAAACAGCTGATGAAAAGGCAACTCCTGGGACAGGAACTCATGTGCTTGGATTGCACTCCAATCCGTTACATTCTCGCAATTGGTATGTTCTGGGGGGAGTTTGCATGTTCTTCTTGGATTGCAGCTTTTGCTCGGTGCTCCAGTTTCCTCCGTAGCTTGTTCCCATCTCCCATATCCCAGGGCTGGGATAACTGCTGTCTTTACAGTGGATTAGTGCTGTATCCATGATGGCACCTCATATTCCTAGGATATGCTCTGGTTTGTTGGACCCTTCCCGGGAGTAAGCAGATTTCTGATAAGGAATGGGTTGATCCGGTTACGGGAGATGACTGAAGTTACTGGGGACTGACTAACTTGCGTTGGAATGGAACGTTAGTGACCATCCTTGTTCTGAAGTCCTGCTCCCTGTTCTCTCATCTGCGTGTCGTTCCCACTCTCTTCCTCAGCTCCCAGCGATGGGGAAGCAGCCCTGGTCCCCACGGCCCCAGCTGCCCAGACGGTGCCCCAGGCTGGTGCCACCACCATGCCCTTCTCCTCCCAGCCGCAGACGGCGCTGCCCATCACGGTCCAGGCAGGCCCCCAGGTGAGGCCGAGCGCGGTCAGGCAGCCCTGGGGGAGCGGAGCTGTCCTCGTCCAGGACAGTGGAGTCCATGGGATCCTGTCCTGCTGGGGTCCATCAGACTGCCCGATCTCCGCACAGCGTCCGTCTCCCTCAGTCTGTAGCCGTCCTTCTCTCTGTCTCACACTCTGCCTCACTTTCTCTCTCTTCTGTGCTCTGTCTCTGCTTTGATTGGTGATTCAAAACCAGGACAAGAAAACACATTTTCTCATCTATGCCCCTATTTGGCTCCTCTAAGCTCCACCTCCTCCTCAACCTCTTTCGCCTGCTATTCTCCCTCACCCACTCTCCCTTTTTCTCTCCCTCTCTCATTATCTGTCTTTCCCCTCATCTCCCTCTCTCCTCATCACTGTCTCACTCTCCCTATCTCCCTCTGACCTCCCTGTCTCACTGTCCCTGTCTCTTGTCTCCCTCTGATCTCCTTGTCTCCCTCTCCCTGTCTCCTGTCTCCCTCTGATCTCCCTGTCTCCTGTCTCCCTCTGGCCTCCCTGTCTCACTCTCCCTGTCTCCTGTCTCACTCTCCCTGTCTCCTGTCTCTCTCTGACCTGCCTGTCTCACTCTCCATCTCCTGTCTCCCTCTGGCCTCCCTGTCTCACTCTCCCTGTCTCCTGTCTCCCTCTGACCTCCCTGTCTCTCTCTGACCTCCTTGTCTCACTTTCCCTGTCTCCTGTCTCACTCTCACTCTCCCTGTTTCCTGTCTCTCTCTGGCCTCCCTGTCTCCTTTTCTCCTGTCTCTCTCTGACCTGCCTGTCTCACTCTCCATCTCCTGTCTCCCTCTGGCCTGCCTGTCTCCCTCTCCCTGTCTCCTGTCTCTCTCTGACCTCCCTGTCTCCCTCTCCCTGTCTCCTGTCTCTCAGCTGCTGACACAGGACGGGCTGACCACGGTGGTGACGGGGATGATGGCTCAGACGGGCGCAGTGACCCAGCCCCTCCTGATCCCGCTCAGCGTGGCGGGGCAGATGGGCGGGCAGCAGGGCCTGGCAGTCCTCACCTTCCCTACGGCCACCGTGACCACCCTCCCGGGGCTGACCGCTGCGTCCCCAGCTGGGGGGGTCCTGAAACTGCCCTTTACCGGCCTGCAGGGTGAGAAGCCTGCAGCGTGCTTGGGAAAGGGCACCGGTGTGATAGATACAGTAGCTAACACCGTTTCAGTGCTGTTGTACTGGTGTCCGGGAGGCAGTAGGTGGCGCTCTTCCCTCTGGGCCCCAACAGTAACAGACCTGTTATTGTACTGTTGTTTGCATACCTTGTAACCTTGTGTGCTGGAAAACTAATTGTTTTAAGGGAATTGTGCCAAATGAAGAGAATGTGGAGGTGGCACGGTGGAACAGTGCTTAGCATTGCAGCCTGGGTTCAGATCCGGCCCTGGGGTGCTATCTGTGTGGAGTTTGCATGTTCTCCATGTATTCGAGTGATCTCCTCTGGGTGCCCTGGTTTCCTCCCCCAGTCTAAAGACATGCCGGTAGGTTAAATGGGTTAAATGGTAGGTGAAAATTGGCCCTGGTGTGTGTGTGCCCTGCGATGGACTGGCGTCCCCTCCAGGGTGTACCCTGCCTTGTGCCCGTTACTTGCCAGGTTAGGCTATGACTCCCTCACGGCCTCAGCGATTAGAAAATGGATGGATGTAAAGGAATGTGGAGGAAGTAGTCTTTAAGATTCATAGCTGCGCCAGTTGCTAGTTAACAATCTAGGCGTGCAGTAGGACTAGTGCCACATCTTCTTTTCTCTTTCCAGCGGCCACCGTGTTGAACACCGTCCAGCCGCAGCTGCACGCCCCTGCGCAGACGGTCCTGCAGCAGCAGGCGCAGCCGCAGATGACGCAGCCAGCTGCGCAGAGCAACGCCAGTCCTGCTGCGGCCGCCGTGCCCAAAGCCTCGGAGCCCAGCGCAAGTGTGGCCACGCTGCAGACGGCGGGCATCTCCATTAACCCTGCCATTGTGAGCGCACTGCCCCTCGCCCGCCCATTGGTCCAGTGAGGCAGGTCACTCCCTCCTGCTGCAGGAAAGGCCTGCAGGCTCCCCTGACACCCTCACTGACGGGGGTCTCCAAGAACTAATAAGTCAGGAATGAATGAATGCAGCAGCAGCTGTGTGTGACTGGGATTTCCCAGGAGCTGGGGCGCGATCGGTAGTGCCCATCTAGGTGAGGGAGGGGGTCCGTCAGGGTCGAGCCTAGTGGCTAATCAGGCCAGAGCTCGTCCCAGCTGAGGCAGGCCAGGGCAGCCTCCGTGTGAGCCTGCCAGTCGGGACGCTGTCCTGTCGCAGGGTTACTTCCAGCAGGGGCGGGACTGTGACGCTCATCCTGCTCCAGGGGGGCCGTACACCTTGTCAAGACGCACACGGCTCAGTGGGCTGGATGGTCAGGGGACCACGCCTGGTCACTCTCACTTTTCGCAAAAAAAAAACAACCATAATCTGTGATTCCCAGTTCGGGTGGGTGGAATGTGAAAAGTTAGAGGAAAACCTAAGAAATGTTGTTGTTGTGCTTTGTCATTTGATAAAAGGCCTGGTGGAATTAAATCACAAGTCATTCTGCTCTCCAGCACTAGAAGGTAGTTTCATTTAGATAAGGTATGAAGACCAGACTCCCGTTGTACAGCGGTCTGATGATCCATTCCAGACTTTACCAGCTGCAGGGCTTTCTGGACATATATATATATAGATATTAGATCCTGCCTGGATAACGTGGGCACACATGTAGCGCAGAGCACTCTGGTGTAGACGTGTGTATGAAGTAAATGATGTGAAGCACATGGCCTTCCTGCCCCGTCAGTGCAGTTTACACTCCAGTTTGCAGCTCATGAGGAATCGCCCGTGGATCCAGCAGCTGTACTAAGGAGGGGTTGTTTGCCTCCCAGCTGTGAGGTGAAGTGGCCACCGTTTCAACACGGATGAACCACGCATGTAGTTTTTGCCGGGATTGTCCAGGGATCACCTGGGATTGTTTACAGACAGCACTGCGGGCAGGGGCAGTGTGGTCTCCACCCTCTAGGTCTGCCACCTGAGAATGGCGTCGACCTTTTTCGACTTTCTCCGCGGGTCAGGGTCCGATGAGGACGGTACTCGGAATCCCGGCAGAATCTCGGGTCAGATGACGGGCCGATCGGGCTCCTCTCGTTCGTAGACGTTGTGCTTCTGAGGGGTGCCAGGGGGGCCTGGCTGGGGGGCCCCAGCTGATCACCTGTCTCTGTGTCGCAGATCAGCGCCGCCTCTCTGGGAGCCCAGCCCCAGTTCATCAGCTCCCTCGCCACCACGCCCATCATCACCAGCGCCATCTCGGGCATGCCTGGCATCACCGGGCAGATCATCACCAACGCGCAGGGGCAGGTAGGGCGGGGGGATCATTGTTATGATTTCCTGGCACCAGTGAATAGCGCTTTCCTCTCTTTGAACTAATTGGCCTGGATTCGGCTGTATTCAGTCCTTGGGAATGAAAATTGCTTCCTGAATGTGACTAATTAACGTAATTAGTTCTTCTATGCTGATGATTACCATGCTTGTACTACAATGTACAGCAGTAATAAAGGAAAATATTGTGAGTCCTTTATGACAATTACTCTGTGGTGAATCAGGCTAATGTGCGAAAAGAAGAGAACAAATGTGACAATATGGCAAAAACAGTAATATAAAATCTCCATGGTAGGCCTTTAAATGGTGGCTTGTGATCTTCACCCCTGGGGTCACTCTGGTTGATCTCTCGGGGGTCTGTGACCTGTGCTCCGTGCTCTGCGCTCTGCCAGGTGATCGGGACCCTGCCCTTCCTGGTGAACCCAGCCTCCCTGGCAACCGGCTCCACAGTGTCCCCTGCCCTCTCCACCCAGAGCCTGCAGGTCCAGACCGTCTCCCCGCAGCTGGTGCTCAACGCCCAGGGCCAGATCATTGCCACCATCGGCAACGGGCCGACGCCGGCCACAGTCCTGCCCAAGCCCAGTGTGCCAACACAGGCCCCCGCCAAGCCGACAGCACAGGTACGAGGCACTGGTCACCACGTGAATCCCAGAAGCAGAGTGTTTCATGCTGCTGCCTGTCCGTGTGCATGAACTCAAGGTAGCAGGTTTGAAACATCAGGTGTCCGCTGCAGGCTTCTGTACAAGAGCTCAGATTGACTCTGCAGTCGTGCGTCTTCCTAGTATGGTCTTCTTTCTCCACAAAGACACTGGATTACTTAGACTGATCGCTGTTGAAGGGGCTGGAAAAGAGGAGTTCATTTTGAATCCCTCAGAAGAAACAAGAAAAGCTAGCTCGATTAGTTGCTAGAAGATAATCCGAGGATCTTGTCCTGCCACCTCTCGAAAAAAGCTGGGATATCGCCATGGGCCCACGAATTGCACATAATCAACTGCAGATGCGCTCGTGCCTCTTAAAATGACTTGACTGGCTGAGGCCATCTGTACGCGGTCTGCAGGTCTGTGCTTTCACTCCCTAGTGCCTATGTTGGCGTTTTCATTTCTTTTCTCACACAGTCTGTAAATGTGTGGTCTGCATGCCACAGAGCAAGAGCTGTTGCCAGTCGCCCAAGCACACTGAGAAAGACTGCACTCTTTTTTCCTGTGCGAATGCACCGGTGAGCTGTAAGGACGCCCGAGCGAATGACTCCCTGTCCGCTGTGCTGTCTGTGATCATCAGCCCCCAGGTGACCCTTAGACTCTGCTGTGTTGTCACTCGCAGGCAGTGCAGTGGGGGTGCTGTAGCCTCCGTGCTGCTGCCTGTAGGATATAATGTCAGTCTCTCTGCTCTCGCTGAGGGGCTTAATGTTGAGTATCTCCTGCAGAGCAGGTCCAGTGGATCTTGTGGATTTGCATTTGCTCATCCCTTTCCGGGGGGGGCCCTGTATTGTGCCCGATCGACTGTGATCCAGGTCCATCACATTCTCACAGTGTGTCTCAGTGTGCTACTCTGCCGTTCAGATCAACCTGGGTTCAGCTTCCTGTTCTGTTATATTAACAGCATCCTCTTCTTTCTGTTGCCTTCTGCCGCCTTTCCGTGATGCTCTCAGTGTCCAAGTTATTAACTGTACTATCGTGCACTGTTGTACTATGACTCTGGGCAGAACCAGAGTGTGTAAAATGAGTTCAGGCCCATAGATCTCCTCTATACTTTGTCCCTGAGCTGTGCGGGGAGGTTCTCTGTGTTTATCCGGAGCTGAGTGACCTTTGATCTGTAGGAGTTCAGAATTTGCTCAGCTGGCCGGGAGCACACTTGAGACAGAAGGGGAATGTGTCAGTTCAGTTCAGTTTATTGTCATATGCACAAGTGTAATGAAATACATATTTGCATGTATGCTCCAATACAGAGAATACAAAGACATCAAGGAAACACCAAAAACATTAACGCGGAACAGCAGCAGCAACAACAACAAGTTAAATAACATACATCCTAGAAAAAAAACCCCATCAGTGTGAGCCAGAGCCAGGGGTAGAGTTCCGTAATCTGACAGTCTGTGGGAAGAAACTGTCAGTGAATCTGGACGTTCGTGCCTTGATGCTCCTATAACGCTTACCAGAGGGGAGAGGGAAGGAAAATTAGAAACCAGAATGACCAGTATGATTCTTGGCGATACTTCCAGCCTTCCTGAGACAGCGAGTTGTAAAAATGTCCACAATGGAGGGGAGCTGTACTCCAGTGATGGACTGGGCTGACCTGATCACCCCGTGTAACGCCTGATCACCCCCTGTAAGGCCTTCTGGTCAGACAACGAGATACTGCCAAACCACACTGTAATACCTAGATTACACACTGTAATAATCAGATTTGTGCCTCTGATGTTGTTTGTAGCAGCTGATCAAGCAGAGCTTTGGGATTCCACCTCTCCTCACGTGTAGTTATGATGGCCGCCTGTCTGTATGGTGCGTGCGTGTGGTCACGGTTCTTACGTTTCAGAACGGGCCAGCGATGGAGAGGGTGTGTGCGACAGCTCTGGAACGAACCCAGTGAAGAGTCTGTTCTTCCCGAATGTCCATTCCAGGGGTCCGTGGTGACGGGAGTGACGGTGTCTCAGGCTCCGGTGGTCATCGCACCCCAGCCCCCCCCAGTCAAGACCGTGACGAGCATCTCCTCTTCGGTCGCCATCGGCTGTGGAGACACCCCAACTGTCGGGCAGCTTGTCAACAGTAAGAGCTCGTGCTAACAATCACGTGACTACCCTGCAGAGAACAGACATCCTTCACAGGGTGCTACCCTGGGGGGTTTCCTTTTGTGCTCTGAATATTTCACCCCGGGGTGAATTTATTTAGAAGGACATTGCGATCGCCAGTTATTTTTGATTACATAGCCGATTCCCAGTTTGGGACTGCTAGTGTTTTAAGACTCAGCCTTGCAGATACAAGCCCTTCACCACACAGGAGGGGGATACAGCCACTGTCGGAGCCACTCGTCCTTTGTTCGACACGCTGCTGGTCCCACTGACGCTGACGTGAGCGTGATGCCACTGCAAGCTTGCAGGAGCCAGGCGAGTGGCTGGTATGGGTGTTCTGCTGGCTGACCAAAGCCCAGACTGTCCCACCAGCGCTGTATCAGCTCCGATCAGTCAGCCAGTGGCACGACCAAGGTCATGGCAAGCTTGGGTACCTGTAGTCAGGGCTGGGGTACGTGATGTCATCTGGGAGTGGAAAAGTCATTGCACTTCTTTTGCCAATCGCTGACGTCTTCCCCCCGTGCAAAATGAGGATGAGCGTGGTAGATGACCTCTAAATCAATAGATGATCGTCATGCCCTTCTTGTCCGTTCCTCTTTCAGAGCCCCAGCCTCCCGGGACGGACGAGGAGGGGATCAATCTGGAGGAGATCCGCGAATTTGCCAAGAACTTCAAGATTCGGCGGCTGTCCCTGGGCCTGACGCAGACTCAGGTGGGCCAAGCACTCACTGCCACAGAGGGCCCCGCTTACAGTCAGTCTGCCATCTGCAGGTAAGAGCGCCACCTGGTGGCTGGGAGGAAGAACTGCGGGGGGGAGAGAGAGTGAGGGTGCCATTCACCCACCCTGCTAAGATTGTAATTTCTGGTCAAAATAAAGTGTGTTCATTGCTTTTTTAGTCGAATTTATTTTGCTGCCATAGTTTGAAAAAGCTATTTAGGGATGATAATAATGGCACAGAAACAAAAGCTAGATGGTGAATATTTTGTTCTTCTGAAGAGGTTTTAGCAGGGAGCTGCATCAAGCATCATGCAGGGTGCAAAAGAACGAGAAGAGATTCATTTCATGCTGAAGAAATAAACAGCGTTTCGACTGCAGATCCACTTTAGGCAGGAGTTAGGGATCGGGAATGTGTGGCAGAGGACTGAAGAAAGAGCTTGTACGATTGGGTACGGGAGGCGAGACAGCGTGTCCGAAGCAATGGACATCTGGTACACAAATAAATGGAGAGACTTGGACAGAATTGAGTTGATCATCGAGAGATGGGGGAAGGCGAGGACCTAGTTTAAGGATACTTTTGGTTTTTCCTCCTTGGATCCACAAGAAAGGTCGGTATAACCGTGGCACGCCAGAGGGCCAATGAAGAACTCTCAGGGAAATCTGTGATCCTGCTGCACTAACGTGTTCCCCGAAGAGACGGGCCCGTCTGCATCCTGTCTGGCCAATGTAGATAGTGGGGAACTGTGCGACACTCATCAGTATGGACAAGGTGCATGTGGAAAAAAAAAGCTCCAGTTGAAGGGTTATGCAGTGAAAAAGTGTGGCTGGTGACCTGAGGAAAAAGAAAGTGTGCTGAGGGTGGAAGTGAATGATAAGTGAAAGGCTGTTCTGGGTGCAGGAACATTTCCTTACGTCATTTAGTGTCGTCCGACAAAACAAATGGGTTTAAAAGTGTATTATGACCTGCACTCCAGAACCACTCTCTTTAGAGTAAATGCATGGGCTTACATTTTGGAAACTTGTAAGCCTTCTCGTGTAAAGCTGCAGACTTTGTAAGACGGCACCTGCAAAAGTAGAGGCGGTAACTCAATTTCATTATGGGGCTCTGAGCAGAACGGACAACCTAATCTTGAGGATTGCCCTCTGAGAGTGTGGCTTCGGGAGAGCCAACCAAATATATAGACCAAGCCTGTCTGCTTTCATCCCCACTGGCAGCAATCCTGATGACAAGCTCCGAAAGAGAGCGGTCTTGTAAGAGCGGAAATGAACCACATACTTGCGGTGTAGATAGGGGTGGCATCCCCCCCTTACTCTTTGTGAATGTCCCTCCCAATGTGTGCTCCAGGTTCGAGAAGCTGGACATCACCCCCAAGAGCGCCCAGAAGCTGAAGCCGGTGCTGGAGAAGTGGCTGGCCGAGGCCGAGCTGTGGAACCAGAAGGGCCAGCAGAACCTGATGGAGTTCGTGGGCGGCGAGCCCTCCAAGAAGCGCAAACGGCGGACTAGCTTCACGCCGCAGGCCATCGAGGTCCTCAACGCCTACTTCGAGAAGAACGCCCTGCCCACCGGCCAGGAGATCACCGAGATCGCCAAGGAGCTCAACTACGACCGCGAGGTGGTCCGCGTCTGGTTCTGCAACCGCAGGCAGACCCTCAAGAACACCAGCAAGCTCAACGTTTTCCAGATCCAGTAGCAGGAGGTGGGGAGGGTGGGATGGGGTGGGGTTGGGGATAAGCGGATGGGGGGGGGGGCACTGGAACTTCCATTTGGAAAAGGGGGTGAGGTGGGGAGTGGAGGGGAGGAGAGGGGGAGCGCTGAATGGGAGGTAACCCTAAGGTGTTCAGAGACTGAACTCACTCCTTTGCCCCTCACCTCTGGTACTGATCACCTGCGTCATTGCTCGCCCCGATTGCAAGACTGTTCGTGTGTAACTGTGTGTGTGAGACCCACACCTGAAGACGGCAGGAGCACCACATTCAGTGCAACCTGCTTAGTCCCCCTTACCTGACTCTTGATTTAGCAGACTTGGTGGGACCCCGATGTCTTGGGGAAATGTGCGTGGAGGCATTACACGTTCGCTCACCTCCTGCACGGGCGGCGTGCTCACTAGTTCGGCGTCGGATCTCCACCCGGCGTGCACCGATCCCCTCCTTCCGTGTGGAAATAATGCGGGGATCTTGGAATCTTCGGGATCGCACGCCTCGATTCTGCAGAAGATCCTGACGTGAAGTTCTGAATCTCTCCTCCCAGCTATGTGGACGCTGTCACTCACAAGCCTGCGTTGGATGGGTTATGAATAAGAATCTGCAGAGGAATTATAAATTGTGCACTAGGGCTAGTGCAGCTTACCGGACTATCAGTCACGCTTTGATGGGAAATAGGGACTGAAAGGTACAAAGACTATTCCACTGTCCTTGTTTCATTCCTCTGCTGGAGTGACGTACCTGATATGGTTAACGGGAAGAGACTAGATGAATGAAAAACTGTCTTATTGTTTTAAACAGAGGAGGGGAGGAGGAGGCGTTTGACTCTGAGAGTGCTGGAGAAGACATCGCAGTCTGACCCTGACTCGTTTCGCACGAGACAGCTGAGAACCGGTGCAGGAGGCTGTTGTTCACATCAGTGGTGAAGAAGCAGGGACATCTGGGAGCTTCAAGCACTTAGAAATGGCGGCATCCTGTTTGTTCAACGGAAAACACAGATGGCATGGCCTTCGGAGCTTGAAAGTGGACTTCCTGTTCATGTCTGGAGCCATGGACGTCCCAGAAAGACATAAATCCTTAAGGAAGATGAACTGCCCTCGGCAGTGACGAGGTTGGTAAGCAGGAATGCTGGGAATTCTGCAGCGCTCTCTCCCAAGTCATGGGATGAAACAGGTGGGAGAGGAGCACGTACTTGTTAAACTCCGGGATGTCCCGGAGTCAATCAGAATAGCACGAAAATTTAAGTTTCCGACCAGGGGAAGTGCACAGGATCACCAGAGCACGACTGGTTTCACACCTACCCTCCGTCCCCTCACCCACACGGCTTGTCCCACGCCCTGCCTTGCCAGGATATCGGTGCCACCTGACTCCCTCTACACAGGTATTTGCCAGTATTTCTTCTACCCCCATGTGTGGTGGGAGAAAGAGACAGCCACACTTTGTTCTGGACAAAAGTGGACTTTCGGCACAACCCTGAAAAACCGACAGGGGTCGGGAAGAGATGTGATAGACGATAGCACCAGTATAGTTATTATATAATTAAGAGGCATGCATGGTTAAACCACCGGTTCTCACTAAGTCCTTCGGAAAGTCCTTCAGTCCAGCTGCAGTTCTGATCTCTGCCCCAGCATACCTCCATCCCCCTGCCTAACTAAAGAGTAGTTTGTTTCCAGAACTGCTGATGGCTCTTTTAAGGCTCTAACCCTTATTCCCATCCTGACAGCTTCTAGGTATTTTTTATGCTCCGCTTCTAAGGACTTAGGTGGCTGGTGGGGGGGGGGGCTCTCTGTGCCCTTTGACCCCTTCCAAAAGAACAGCCTGACCAGTATGTGCTTTGGCCATTGTGACATCATAGGTCATTATTGCTGTGCTCCTGGCTCACAAATAGGTAAATAACAGACCAAAAAGCAAGTGCTGTAGCTCTTTGGAGCTTTTTGTTATTGTTCTTCTGGAGGAGGTCTGTGTGGACACGCCAGTACTGCAGAAACACAGGGCAGGTAGCGAGAAGCCCAGCTGACCAGGATCTGGACCATGCCAAGACACATTACAGTTAAGGTTAACTGTATCGTCAGCGCTGTGACTTGTGTGGAAGTATAGTGCCACCATTTGTCTTGGCTTGTAACTGGTAGGGGCGAAAGATCAAGGAATCTGCTGGAACAAGTTCTCAAGACATTTCAAGACGTGCAGCCGTGATGCTGCGACAGGTGAACTGCTCCGGAGTACCAGGCAAACGGGTTTGTGCACTCCGGGATACAGAAGGCATGAAATAATGAAAACCAACTGCAAAGCGTTCCTGACCCATAATGTGAAGGGGGGGGGGGGTTGGCTTGAAAAAAAGCCTCTTTACACCTTTTCAGTTTACAAGGAGATAAAGCAGTTGTTTTTCAATATTGTAGCGCCAGTCATATTTTAATTTTCTCTTTTACAGAAATGTTAGAAATGGTACTGATGTAGCCTCTTAAACTGAGAGGCAGTGTGGTATTATCTTTTTATCTGTTGCTTTACAGATAACAGTCCCGGACGTTGTTTGAAAGTCCTCAAAAATTGTGGTATCAGCACACTGAATACACCTGGAGATGCAGAGAGCCATTTTCGTAAAACACTTCCTGCCAGGCTAAGATAGCTCCCTCTTTATTACTAATCGGAAAGTGACGTTGCAGAGAAGATGTGAAGTGACTAAACTCTTTCAGTGCCAATTTCAGAGACCCCTGCATGGGTAGCTAATAGTTCCTTTTTCGACTTTGAAAAATGAGGAGGAAAGTATTCCCTGAGAATGTCCTCTTATGTTTGTTCAACCTTTGTCCTTTTTATAAAAACAGCGTAGCATAATTATATTTGGCAAAATATATGTTGTGCATGTAGGGCTTTGATATCTCCAAAGCTTTTACTTGGGTCTCTCCCTTGTGAGACTGGAAATACTGAGAAAATTGTTTAAAAAGACACATTTTGCGAACAGTACATTACTGCTTTCCGCCTCTGCCCACCTTGGTGTACTGTATTTTGTAAAGGAACAAGTGAAGGTTTATTCCATGCTGAAAAGAGGAGAAAAGAAACACAACGTTTCGGCTGTGGAGCCTTCTTCAGGTGTGAAGAAGAAGGCCCCACAGCCGAAATGTTGTTCCTCTCTTCTCTTTTCAGCATGGAATAAATATGACTTGTTCCTTTGCAGCCTACGCATGCTGACGCAGCTCCCGACTTGAATTACTTGGTGTATCTTGACTGCAAACCTGTTTTTCTTGTAGTGTCTGCAACATTTCTCTTGAAAAAAGTTTCTTTTTTTTTTTTTAAAGGCATGAACCACTCTCCCAGAACGGGGTATCTTGGGGTTGATTCTCAGAGCTTATTCGAATCATGTTCTGAACGAGCCCTGAACGAGAGTATGGAAAGAGTCCTCCCAGTTGAGTTTAATTAACTCCACAGATACAAGCCTCCCGGTGACCGGATGTTTGTGAGAACAAATTAGCGAGAACAATAAAAAATCAGGACTGAGGGAATGATCCATTCAAGAGTATGGTTATGGGAGAGCGGGTCAAAAAAAGTTGTTTCTTGTTTCTGGAGTCTTTTCTGTACATTTCTTCATAGGTGTTTCCTAGTTCTCTTTTCTTACACAGTGGGGTAGCCAAATGGTTTGGCATTAGGATGACTGTCCCTTTCTGTCTCCTCCCTCTGCTGTAATTATGTAGTATTGCTAAAGTAATTGATGCCTGTAGAGACAGTTACATCACATTTTCTTGTCTGAGCATTTGAACAGTGTTTATTTTCTCACTGCCTGCTCTAGCCCTGAACACTAGCGTTAATCATTTTCTTCTCTGTCATGCATTTATCCAGCCCTAGTCTCCAAGAGGCCCAGTTATTCAGGTTTAATGCTATTTTCAGTCAGCGACTTAATACGTATATCTTATGTTATGCTTTCAGGTTCTTCTGCCTTTGTTTTCCTGCACTGCGCAAATTGCTTTCTTCGTGACGATCTGATCCTAAAACCGTTCCATCTTCACAATATTTGGCCAATAAATGACCTGTTTTTCTTTAAAAAAAATGTTTTGAAAGCCACACATAGCTAAGAGGATGTGCTGGAAATTGCATTAATTCTGGCACTTTGAAAACAAAAATAGAGGAACTTTGCCTCAGTTGACCGTGCAGACAAGGAGTTGCGTAAACTGTTTGAAGGAACATGTAAAAGTTTATTCCATGCTGAAAAGAGAAGAAAAACACAACATTTCAGCTGTGGAGCCTTCTTCAGGTGTGAGGAAGGCTCCACAGCCGAGACGTGGTGTTTTCTTTCTTCTCTTTTCAGCAGGGAATAAACTTTTACATGTTCGTTGGCAGCCTATGCACGCTGATGCAGCTACTGACTTAAACCGTTCAAATTCTCAAGAAAGGAAATGTAGGTGACCTGTCTTGTTTTAAAATATTCTAATCAAAGTAATTCATGAACTGATTTAAGAAATGTAGTTTCATATTTTAAAAGGTTCACAGCTGGGAAAACTTTTAAAAGGTGTAAGCGCCTTGTTATTTAGCATGAACGTGTGGCCTAATATAGAAGTTACAACTTACAAGATGAAATTATGAAAAAGCCATGAAACTTCACATTGAACCCTCTGCCACACCGTTTTTAATTGAGCAGAAACTCTCCGTCTTACATTGTCTTTAGAGAATTAATTCCTTTGGACTGACGATTTCTCCTATTGTGTAAAAAAAACAACAACAGACATAGCCTGTTTATATAAAAAAAGTATATTTAAAAAACTAATTCTATTTATTTTATTAATGTCATTTAATTTAAAAAAAGTTCTAGTGGCTCCCTGTTTGCATTTTTATGAGTTATGTATAAATAAAATGAACTAGATACCTGTGTCAGGTCACAAAATATAACTTTTAATGTATGAATTTTTAAAACTTGGTCTAACTAAGTTTGAGTTTGTTTCTGTTAATAAAGTCACTGAACTTTCAAGTCAGAATGAAATGGTATTTGATTACTGATGCCTTGTGTTTTTATACTTGTGACACCAGAGCATGTTACCGATTCCGATGTGAAAATTGATCATCTGAGCTGCCAACAGATTGGGGACACTCAGCACATATAATTTAACTACCTAGTACTGAAAATGCACTGTAATAGTGGTTACATTATAATATTTTACATTGTTTATTTAGCGTTGCAAAACTGACCTGAACTAACCCTGGAAGGGCCAGAGTTAGAGGTCGTCTGTACTAAGACCCCTTCTATGGAATTAAGACACTACGAATAAAGATTGATTCAAATTTGATTTTCCAAGGAGAGGTTAAGAAGGGTAATCAGGTAGTAGATCTGAGATGCATCTCAGCACATGACAGTGATAAGAAAATGAATAACAACTATTTTTCCCCGTGTTAAACATGGAAAAAATAAAGCCGAAATTATATATATATATCATGCTTTCTTCCCTGAAATCTTGAATTGCGGTGTTGAAGATATAATGTTGTCCTCGGCGATCACAGCCTGTCTACAGAGTTCAAACGTTGGGGGGGGGGAATAACCCCTATTTGGAAATAAAGAGTCACGTCTAACGTACTCAAAGGAAGATGAGGCCAGTTGCATCGAAGGTTATTAAACACAGTGCAAGTGCGGACGCAACAAACGCATCGTTTCAAGACGGCAAACCTGTAGATATTTGATATTTAATAAACCGCCAATTTATTTAAAGGACCCAGAAGTGACAGAGGCGGAATGGGGTATACAGAGAAACACTCAACAAAGTATCCTGTGCCTTTAAAAAGCAATCTCCCCCCTCTTTCCATTTTTTTTGTGGTACTGTAACGATGGTAGTGATGGAGGGGAGAGGGTTCCTTCCCACCCATTTTGCGAAAAACATCACCGATGTCCACTTCTCTCTCCGTCGGCAGGACCCGCCCCTCTAAGGGGGAATCGGGTATTATGATTGGCCTAGAGCCTCCGGAGATTCCAGGAAGGTCTTTGCTGATTGGTGCAGGAGGGCCGCTTTTCAAGGATGTGGGCGTGGCGGAGGCAGCGGGGTCAAACGATGCAGGTAGGTACGTACTTCCACCATGTTGACGAACTGCGGGCTGGAGTGTTAGCGGGTAAACAAACGCTGACATGGTTCGCAGCTTTCTTTTAACAGCGCATTTATTTTTAAACCGCGTTAGCTGAGGGTTTTTCCCCCCTCTCTCTAACACGGTCGAACTCTTCAGTCTTTAAAACTCGCTCTTTATATTTTTCTTTCAAACCCATTTCTTCTCAAGGTGGGGACAAGAATGCGGTGCAGCTAAACTTTTTTTTTGCAACCTGTCTTGGGGGAAAAAAACACCCCAAGGACGCGATTTCCAACGAAACGGGGAGATATTAAATGTAATGTATCTGGCTTATTATATTGGAGGGGTTGGGGGTGGTCTTATTTTGTTAAACCTCGTCGACTTTTGAAACATCGGCAAAGCTACCTGCTAGTTGTAGTTACTAGAAAATAACGGGTTAATTTGTTTTGGATTTATTACATAACTCGGCAACACCAGGCTTTGTAAAAAGTAGCGGTGATTAACGCAGGATTAAATTTTATATTTATTTTTAAAATGCGCTTCCGTAACTAGCATAGAGCAGTGTAGTGACCAGATTGCATTGGTATTGTTGTGCATGAACTGTGTGTCGATTGCGGGCTTCTCAGTTTCCAGTTAAGTAAAACATCTGCCGGTGTCTGGTCTAGATTCCCTGCGAGTGTTTTGGATTCGGAACCCCAGAACCGTGTGTCCGTTTCGAGCCCAGCTGGACCCCCAGCCCCGCCGGTGCTTGCCATGGCGTGGGCTCTGAAACTGCCGCTGGCGGACGAGGTGATCGAGTCCGGTCTGGTCCAGGATTTCGATGCCAGCCTTTCCGGGATCGGCCAAGAGCTCGGAGCCGGGGCTTACAGTATGAGGTACGGAGCCCAGGGATTTCCTCACACGGGATTTTTTTGTGTGCGTTTTTTTTAGGTCATTTGTATGAGGTCACCCCAGAAAATTGATGCGTGGGTGGGGGGGGAGTGATTGTGTCAGACTGTGCGTTGTGTTAGCGGGAGGTCTCTGTCCCTTGTTTCCTGGAAATTGGGGAATTCAGAAGTTTACAAAAAAAAAGGCAGAGGCGACATAATCCATGTAATTGTAAAGTATTTGAAGTTTCAGAGACTGGTCTTCAGACGATCAAGGTCTTAAGTACGATTTTTTTAAAAAATATATAGTCAAAGCAATTTTAGCGGTTTCTTTCTGTGGGTGGCGGGTGTTGCGTGCTCGCTGTTTCACCTGAAGCGTGGGTTGCAGATATTGGGCGGACCGAGCTGCTTTGCCGGGCTTGGTCAGTGCAGTACCTGAGCTTGCAGAGTGCAGAAATCTGACATGGATCGGAGCTGCCATGTGATGGCATTCGTCTTAATTTCCAAGGAGGAATGGTATCCTGGCTGGCTCCTGCCCTGAAGATGGGCTCTCTCTTTGTTTACTGGAACTGTGCCCTGTCTGTGTGCAGTAGATGTCTAGAATAACATTCTGTTAGAGTCTTGAACTCGTATGAACTCTTTTGAAAGTGAAATAGGCCTACAGTGTATCAGCTTGGCAACTGGTCATGGCAGCTGTTGGCAAAAGAGCCCATAAGGGATAGTTTTTTGTATCAGTAAAACTACACAACAGTAACTGTACAACATTTGACACAAGGTGCATGCTGAGAAAAACGCTTAAGGTTTATTTCTGGAACAAGTCTAAGCTGTAGTGTAGTTTGTAGTGCTTTACTGACCTTGATTGGAATACCGTCTTTGGTCAATGTATGTCTAAGGCGCTTTTCATCCTATGGGATCCCAAATTGCTTCACGTATAGAAGGTGTTCCCTGTTGTCCTCCACTGAACAGCAGGCCAGCCATAGAATAGATCTGATGTTGGAGTGACAATAAGCATCACCAATTGAATCAATGGGAAATTTAGACTGGCCCGGTTGTGCAGTAGTGCAGTTTAGACAGGGCACTGGGGTTGACAACCCTACTTTTCCAAAAAGTTCCAGTGTCATGGGATCTTTAATGACCTAGTCACTAGGACCTCTGTAAAACAGCTCATCCAAGGACAGCGCCTTCTGCAGCACAGTGTCCCCAGTATACTGGGGCTTTGGTTTGCAGATTCTGGTCCAGGAGGAAGAGCTCCCCCTGCTGTTCCACCAGCACCACTAACAGTAGCAGCCTGGTCTTCCTTAAAGGTCTCCTCTCCCAGTATTGACCTGGCTACCTGTGATTTACATCCGAGATCTGAAGAGATCAGGTTATGAGGTAGTGTTGGACAGGTGTGAATTCAAGAGCTGTCTTTTTAGATGTCAGAGGACTGTTTAAAACTTTTAGGTACATTTCTGAACACATTCCACCTTTTTAAATAGTGTTTCCACTGAGTGATAAATAATATCCATCTAGCCACACATCCATTTTCTAACTGCTTCATCCAATTCAGGGTCACATGGGCGCTGGAGCCTAACCCGGCAAGCAGTGGGTGCAAGGCAGGATACACCCTGGATGGGATGCCAGTCCATTGCAGGGCACACACTCACACTAGGGCCGTTTTTGCCAGAAGCCAGTTAACCTGCCATTATGTCTTTGGACTCAAACACCACACAGATAGCACCGCAGGTCTGGAATTGAACCCAGGGCCCTGTGAGCACTGTGACACAGCAATGCTGAGCACTGTGCCTCCGTGCCACTTCACCACCCCATGTGTGAACCCGTTAGATTTCATTTTCACAGAGACCTAGAGTGTGTTTTTAAAGTAGTGTGCAGTCAAAAGCTGACGGTGCATAACTTTCAGTTGCACAATTGGGTTGTTTAAGTGATTTTTTTTGTGTGGGGTTTAATGCTAAATTCATAAAAACGGTTGAAGAGTTGGTAACTCGATTTTAACATTAAGATCTCGTGTGCATTCATCAAGCAACATTTCCTGACTTCACTTAATAAGGTCACTTGGCATAAGCTAATATTCCACACTGTAACAATTTTCAGTATAGTAGTCTACTAAATGCTGAAAGAAGCTTCTCCTGTGTATTGAGACTTACATACTACCTGCACTTAGAAGCACTAAAAGAAAACTCTACTGTGTGACAGTGTGTGCGATGAGTGGCATACTGGGGTGAGGGCATGCTGTTTTGCCGTGTTAGACTGTTGTAGAACCTGAACACTGACTGTCCCTGAACACTACACGCAGGCTAGGGCAATCAAGCTCAAACAATAAAACCTTAAGCTCATTCCCTTTGAAGCCTGCACGCTGACACATGCACCACGCTAGGGCAGGTGGCTGGTTAAAAGCACTTTAGGGTTAAAAACTGTGAAGACTAGCAGTAGGTTTGGTTGAAATACATTAGATGTGATTTATTCCCATTCTGCACAGCGAGTGTCGGTGTACGAGCACATCTGCAGTACTGTTGCACTGACATTCTGGGAGGAATAGAAGTTATTGGGGAGCAAAACCCACTGGCATGTTGATCCTTGTTTAGTTATTGAGATATTCTTATCCTAGTTTGAGATGTTTGCTTAAAATACTTATCGAGACCATCAGGTGGAAGGTTGAAAGGTCAGGCTTTTTTATTTTTGTCTATAATATGCATTACGGGAGTAATGGAGCACATGTTAGGGCTGGGGTGTAGGTATCGGTATTTAAGCTTTTCCCTTCTGTAATTTTGACTTTTAAAGTATAATATAAAAGGTGGTTTGAGCTTGTTTGTAGACTACTGTACGTTCTTGTTCTCTTCTGCTAACGATCACCAGATAGCAGGGTTTGTTCCTGTAATCCAGAAAGCAGCATGTCTCTTGTTTAAATGTCTCCTTTATTTCCTTTGCTTCAGGATTCTTAGATCTGAGCGTCTGCTTGTTTCCACATGTCACAGGATGGTATTACGGTATCATTCTGAAATCCCAGCTGTGTGGAGAATAGAAAGCTCGCAGCCCTTTGTAAAATGGCTTGTGTTTAAAAAGGCGTTACGTGGTGTAAGGCGTTTGCGCTGCCAGTGTGTGAAACCTCCGGCTTCATCTTTTTTCTTCCCTGGGAAGACGACCCGGGACGTTACCGATCTGGAGATAGGCTGCCTTGCCCCACCCCACCCCCCTTTGCAGACGAGGAGGCGTAGTACAGTGAAAGTGTGGTTTGTTAGGCATGTGTGATGCGGTTTTCCAGGCACATGAGCTTCACTCGAGAGTGGAGCAGCTTCCTTCCCGGTGCGTCCACTGTCCTGCGGGGAGGCAGTGCCGCGTGATGGCCGATGCACGTTACCGTAGACCAAGTTCTCTTACTCCGGGGAACTCGTGTCGGGGTTCTCCTGTGAAGGCATGCCGGACCACAGCTCCCAAAACATTCCCAGATACAATGGGACTCCTCCAGCCTAAGCCGCCGACGTTAACACAGTTATTTCAGGTTTCAGAAACAGCCAGAACATAAATATATTCGTCCAGCAATAATTAGAAAGCCACGTAATCCTTGTAGGGGTTGTGGCAGTTTGGGGAAAAGCACAGGGTCCAAGGCAGGAGTACACTCTGGATGGGAAGCCCATGCAAGAACATGCAAACTCCACACAGAAGGCTCTCCAGCCCAGAATCAGGCCCTGAACCCATGAGCTGGGAGGCAGTGGTGTTCGCCACCATGCCATCCTAAAAATGCATTAGATGTGAAGCACCTCTTGCAGTCATCCTGAGGGTCTTGTGTGAGCGCACACTTGGGTCCAGTTGCAGTGCTGCTGTGTGTGTCTGCTCCCATGCGGTTCTGTGAATTTCTTGTGGCTGCTTCACTGGTAGACCTTGAAGTGTGTTGGCTATTTCCCGTTATGCATCTTAATCGATGCATGTGGATCAAAATCTGAGGGATGCCTGGGCAGAGTGCATGCGTGTTTAACAGGGCCGTTGCGCTGGGGCCTGCTCTGTGGATCGAGGGTGTGATTTCAGGGCTCTCGCTAACCGGCCAGCGCTGAGCGGGTGTCCACCTGCCTCGGTGCCGCTGCAGTGACGCTTTCATGAATGCGTGAGCCCATTAGCGTGTGGATGAGGAGGGGGGTGAAGTGCGTGCGTGGGGGCCGGTCTCCATGGTGCCACTCCTGGAAGCCGCGCGGTGGGGAGGGGGAGTGACGTGAGAAAGGTCTGATACGTGAGAAAGCGCCTTGCCTGGTGTTCTCACCTTGCAGAACTGCAGGTCAGGCAAGAGAGACCTGGGAGCCCTTCAGGACTAGGACCCAGTGTGCGTATCCTGAGCAGACACTGGGAAGAGATTAGATTCCCTTGTGCCTACAGAACTGTTGCGTGTCCATACTTGTGTGTGGAGGAGATCCCCTGTAGAATCCCGGAGTTCCCAGTCCCCGTCCTTGGGATCCAGAAAATCCAGTAGGATATCTGTTTCTGTAGAGTTTCAAAAGGCTTTCACACCTGGTGAGCCTTTTCAGAAGCTGGTTGTGGTTGAAATGATGCAGCTGGGCCTGTCTCCATGGCCCTTGGGGTGTTGGTTGATGGTGATGTAAAGAGCTACTGTAGGAAACGTGCTGGGTTCAGGCAACAAGAGTCGAGACTGGGGACTTTCTCCTTGGAAGGTGAAGCCATTTCAGGTGTTGCAAGCTGCAGGTGTTGTCCAGTAGGCAGAAGGCAACGTCTGTGCATCTTTAATATAGTTACATTTCAGTGCCAAGTTGGAGTTCCGTGCTGTTACGTTGGGAGATCTGTGATGAACTGGAAATGTGAAGAGTAATCACTCAACACCATGGAATTGAGAACATAAGGGAAAAGCATGTAACCTGTTTAGCCTGCTTGGTTGTTAGTAGTTAACTGGTCTGAGGATCTCTTCCAGCCCTTGCTGGAATGAAGCCAGGGTATCAAGTTCAGCAGCTTGGCTGGGTAGTTGGTTCTCTGTTCCCAGAACTCTGAGTAAAGAAGTACCTCTTGTTCTCAGTTTTAAGTGAATTCTCCCCATTTTCCACTTGTGCTCTCTGGTTTGTGTGCCAGTGTTGATTCAGCGACTGTCCATGTACACACGTGGACATAATGGATTAACCTAAAAAGTGTGCGCAGCAAAAAATATTTGTCCTTTTTACAAATTGCTGACATCTGGGCGCTGTAGCATTTTTTTCCCCCCAACATTGTTTGCAATGAAACAGCGTATGCAATTGGATTATGTGATGCATAACAGTATTTCACTTGTGTTTCAGTAATATTTCACAAACGCAGAACAGATCGTGCCATGAAATTGTGCAGAAATCTCCTAAAACCAAAACGGCGGGTTTAAGCGGCTGGAACATATTGTGTTTCACACATTGTCTTGCAATGGTCACAAAGGTCCCTCCTGCACGAGGCCTGGGAGCTCCACATCTGTGATAGGACCTGTGGCATCTGTGATAGGCTCTGAAGGGGGCGAGCAAGAGTAATGCTGACGAAGTCCCAGCGTTCAGCTGTCCCAGTGTTCCAGCGGCCTCCGAAACACTTCAGTTGTCTTCCTCTTCAGATTAATGCGCGCCCATGATGACGACCACGACGTTTTGAGGAGACAAGTGTACTTTTTAATCCAACACGAAACAGCTGGTCTTCAAGCACTGCTCTCCTGGTTTCTAGTTTCAGAATGACCCCAAAAGGGCGTTTTTTTTTAAATAGCTGCAGACAGTTTCAGTGCCACTTCTGCATGGCTGTATATACGTTCTTGTCACCACGAACATAGCATTTCTACAGTAGGCACTCGATACTTGGTACTCGCAGCACTCCACCCCCTGCCTAGAATCATGTTTTTGTTTTTCCACTAATTTTTCCACATCAAAAGGCTAAGAAGTCAAATATTTTTCTACAGTTGTAACATGTAAAGGAGTCACGGCCTAATGATTTGAAAGGTCCCAAGTTTTATAAAAGCACACTTGTTTAAAATGTTTGTTCCAGATGCACTGTAAGTGTATGGCTGTTTTCAGGAAGAGGCTAAGACTGACACTGGAAAAGAGTTAATTCAATGCTGGTGTTAGTATTGCTTCAGTCTTGGTCTGCCTAAATGATGAGAATTTAAACCACAAATTGCTGCTCTGTAGGTGTGAATGTGCATCCACAGACATGGGCGAAGCTCTGTTCCCAAGGCATTGTGGGAGTTCTTCTGCATGCCTGTTGTCGGGAAGGGGTCGAGCCTTCCTTCTGACGCCGACGCCAGGGGGCTCGGATTTCAGGGTGTTTCTGCTGAGAGGGCTGGCGTTCTGGCTTGCCCAGTGGAAACTTGGCAGAGATTTACTGGGTCTAACGTAAGCAGGGGTCGGGCCACTGAGCTCCTGGCATTACTGGAGTGGCGGGTTGTGTTCTGATTTAAAACCGCAGGCGCCCTCCCCTGGGCAGCTCCTTGGCACAAGTCAGATTCTCGGACAGAGACCCTAAAAACATCCAGCGCAATGTGAAACGAATAAGTACAGACACCAAGCAGAGCCTCTCATGAGCCTGCAGCAATAAATAAGCTCGTTCTCCCACATGAAGGGCTGTGTTCCTACAGCATTTTCCTAATTTACCATGCTGTTTGGCAAGGGGGAGAGTTAAGTGGCAGCAGTAAATGTTTTCATTACTGTGGCTCTGTAAATACAGGTCTGATTGGAAAGTTACAAAGTGTCTTAGGTTGTCCAGAATGAAAATTGCTGCTTGGTTTGTGTTTTAAAAGCAACCGCGCAGCTGCACTGAAATTTCACTGTCGTGGTCAAAACGTCTTAACTTTTCATTGATTGTGTTGAAGGTGAGAGAGTGGAGACTTTTGTCCTCGCCATGATAAGATGTTAATATTGATTTGTTTTTTTTTGTTTTACCACTGTCCTTGTATTTACTGACGCCACAAGAATCGCTGCCGCTGTATAAGCTGGCTGGCTAGCATTGAGGCGGGTATCGGCATCCGGAAACCTGGAGTTCCAAGTTCATAAAACATTTGGAATTCCAGGAACCTGTAGGCAACTGAAAAGAAAACGGCTGAGCCGTCTGTTCTGACCACGCTAAAACGTAGGGATGAATGAGCTGCCCTGTGTAGTCAAATCCTTGTGCTGCCTGTGCCGAGTTTCATAAAATGTCATTTACATTGGCCTCAATTCACCTTTGTACCTGCAGGCATTTTCAAGCCCTGCTTTCCTGTAGATAAGCATCTTCTATGTTGTAAACTGGAAAGCTGACTGGCAGGTCTGATCTGTCCCAAGCCCTCATCGGTCTTCTCAAAGTCTGCCGATGGATTCACTGATCGTTCTCAAGATGCATACCTCCCTTTTAAAGAGAATTGGCAGTCATTTTATCATCACTAGATCCCATTTTAGCAAATCTTCACCCTCTGGTTGTTGGGCATTTCTTTATTGTCGGCTATAATTAATAGCGTTGTGGGAGTAGAGAACAAGCTACAAAACCATGTAGTTGAAGTCGATACTGTGGATCCTTTGGCGGGATGAGATCTTCTGATCAATTAGCTACTAATTGCCCAACAGGCCAGCTGACCTAGATGGCCTCCTGTGTTTTGTAATGTCGTCATAGACGGCACCACAACATGGTGTCCTGGTCTCACAGCTCTCTGGGGTCCTGAGCAAAACTCTAGCCGTGGTCTCCTTCATATCCCTCCGCATGTCTATGTCTTTCTGGCTGCTGTAGTGTCCTCTCTCACAGCCCAAAGACATGCTAGCTGCACTGCTGTCTCTGAATGATCTCTGTGCGCGCGCCCAGTGATGAGCTGGTCTCCACTCTGGCTATAATGTTGCCGCTATTACAAAAAAAAAATCTCATTTGCTTTTCTTTTCTGCCGTGAACTGCACAACATTCAATGATCCGACTCGTCTGTCACTCTTGTGCCCTGGCTACCCCCTGCCTGGGAAATAATGCTCTCTTGAGCACTGTACAAATGTAAATGCCAAGAACCACAATGCAGTTTCAAGCAGTTTTTACTTGATAGGACTTTTGTCCTGTATTAGATGTTTGGGAAGGAACAAGCTCGCTTCAGTCCTCATTTTTTTGGGCAAATTGAAAGAAATGACTGTGATTTTTAATTAATTTTTGTAAGAGTTTATGCCAAAGAGGAAAGGTTGAATGCTGCAAGCTTTTGCTGTCATGGTACTATACTACGGTACGGTGTTGATTTGTATAGTGCCTTGCAGCCAAGAGCTGCCCTTTAAAAGCACTGCCTAGAGTTGATGTAAAATCAAATGCAAACAGAGGTTGAGATGGAATCTGGGACAGAGTTCCATTAGACAGCTCCTTGAGATGCCACCTTGACTTTTACAGTTGTACTGTTAAAAATGATCCTGAGCCCTGAGTCACCCCTCAGGGCAAGGACAGGTGTTAGGGTGATGGAAGAAGGATCTGAGCCTTGCAATGATTAATGTGTCAACAGAGGAAACAGAAAGAGACTGGAAGCTCGTGGCTGCTGTTTAAGAATGCAAGCGATAAGGGTTTCTAGTCCTAGCTGGGATGTTATCCGATTGCAAATCTGTCTTCTTACGTATTTTTCTTTTAACCTGCTTTTAATCTGAGCTCCTCAAGCTCCTGTTCCCTGTGCTTCTTGCCTCCCTTAGATCTTCGAACACTGACCCTCTGCTTTTCCTGGGAACTGAATCCGAACCCCTAGATCAAAGAGCAATCAGGAGTCCAGGAATGCCGGATCTCTGTTCCTGGAGCAATGTTTGCCAGTCCCGGTCCTGGTCCCCTTAGTTCCTGCAGGGATTCATCGCAGATCAGCATTCAGTTACTTAACTAAGCTCTTTGTTGATCTAATTTAAGAAAAGTTTAGAAGAATCTTATGATCTGTGACTGGTATAGTAAGAGCTTTGGCTGGATAGAAAAAACAGCATGCACTGGGTTCACCAAGATCAGGACTGGGGAGTCCTGTCTTGCAGACGTGCTTGAGGCTAGTACTTTGTTTTCCAGGGAAATCAATATGTTTGAGAGGGATTACTGTCTTCCAGAGCTTGTCTGTAAGATTGTTTAACACCAAGAGCTGACCGTAGAGGGCCTGTTGCCCTCTCCCTACTGTCGCATTGCTCTGTGGTGATCTGACAGCTCTGTGATCCATCTTGTCACAGCTTTTTGAGGTGCCTGTACTGTATGTAAAATGACAATCAAGGTCATTTAGTCCGTTTCTCATGGATCAACCCTAAACGGCCAGGATAGCAATGAGGAGTGATCGTCATTGGCGGCCATATTGCTCCTGTTACACATGACTGGTTTCAGATGCATCAACTGAAACCTTAAGGCTTCCAAGTCAGGCAATGCGTTTTCACCATTGATACAGCAGTCTGCCTTCCGTCGTTTAGTTTTCTTGCTCTAGGTTTATTGGAAGGACGGTTCACAGTCCGGAGAGTTTGCTGAATCTGAGCGCTCAGAAACACGTGAGCTCGGGAAGCGGTTTCGCAGAGCCCGCTCTTTGGGAAAGGCAAATGCCGATGGAAGTTGTTCCTGCAGGGTGTTGGCATGCCCGCCGCCCGCAGCGCTGAACGGGTGGGATGGCTTCAAATCGGCAGTGTGATCGGTAGCCTCTCACATTTCCTTCTCCGGCCTGCGCCCGTGGTCACCTGCCCTCGGTGGCAGACGTGGCCCCTGCTTGGCGAGAGCGCTGCTGTCTCCGCCCTGCCTGCCTGCCTAGGAGAAGCGAGCCGTCTCCAGGGAAACGGAGAGATCGGAAGAAACGGAGTGCCTCCCGCTCCCCAGCTCCCCCTCCCCCCTGCAGCTGCTGCCGAGTTACCGACCTGCTGATTGCCGGGGCTGCTGGCTTCAGCGGGGGGCGCCCGGCAACCCCTGGAAATCCCCATCATCCCAGGGGAGCCCCGGTACCTGTGCCCTCAGAGGCCTCTTCAGGCAGTGTGTCTCAGTAGTCCTCTTGCTTTACTTTGCCATCTTCGGGAGCTGGGTTATGAAAAGCAGACGTTTTTATGACCCTTTTTTTCTCCGACGAAGAGCTGACGGGTGTCTGTTCAGGGTGTTATCCAGGTAAATGTGACCTTTTTTCTCATTTGAACAGGTGCCTCTGCATTTGTGCAAGGATAATCGAATGGCCCATTGTCAAAGAGGTCATGTGCCGTTACAGTGCGACATGTGGCTTCGCTGGACGCTGACCATGTGGTTCCTTGTAGACCCATGTGTTGTCAGACTGACCCTGAATAATCAGGCCGAAGCGTCATATCACAATTGTGCACGATGCTGTTCCATGCATTAGTTTTAGAAGAGCAGTGTGTTTTGCATTCGAAACTGTGAAATGAGATTTAGGAATGTTTTGTTGTGTTAGGGTGGCTTTTTCAGAGATGGGCTCTACTCATAGTCAAGGACAGTCAAGAGGAGACTTGATTTTTAACCATCGATGCTAGGAAACATTTCAAAACAAGCTCAGAAAGCAGCAGGCATGCCAGCAAACAGGACCCTGCTTGAGTACTGTCAGCGCCAACACTGAAATAAGCTTTTTCAGCACAGAGCATTATTCACTCCTGGGATTAATCTCGGAGCCACAGCAGCACCCTCTCTCCATGCTGGGCTCTTCCGACACGGATCTCTCAACGGGCCCGTCCGCTCTTTCTCCCACAGCGACGTCCTCGCCCTCCCCATCTTCAAGCAGGAGGAGTCCAACCTCCCCCCCGACAACGAGAACAAGATCCTGCCCTTCCAGTACGTGCTGTGCGCCGCCACCTCGCCCGCCGTCAAGCTGCACGACGAGACGCTCACCTACCTCAACCAAGGTGAGGCCACTGTAGGCGTGAGTGACGAGCGCAGCTCTCCCTGTCCCTGGCCGGGATCCGATCCCGGTCGCTCACAGGCTCCGGACACACACAGCTCTTCTCCCTAGACTGCAGATACTGTAACTCCCCCACACTGAAAGGCCAGGTTCTGTAACTCAGTGCTTCAGCCCTGCGACGCCTACACTTTCCAGACAAACTCAGAACTAACTAAATAAACCTGAGCTGTCCAGTAATGAGCTGCCTGTTATGCCCTAAGAAAGGCAGTCCTTTAATTTGCACGTCTGATGGAAATGGGGTTCCTCAACAGTCATGAAGCAAGAACAGGAGAGATTGTGTTCTGTGTTAGAGGAGGATGATGTCATTTCACTGACTGGCTCAGTGCGTGAAGCCTGTGACACAGGCGACGAGCTCCTCAGCTTGGAGGTGGAGGAGAATGAGCTGCTGCTGAAGGTGACAAAGTCTGATTTCTTTTGTTTCCCACCTGTGTCAGTTGCTTTCCAAAGTGATTAGGAGGAGAAAAAAAAAGATGGATCTGCAGTGGCTGGCGTTGCGTGTAGCGACTGCATAGTCCTCAACAGTGAAAGGTTTGAGAAACAGGGTTCAGCTAGTTTAATGGAGGATTAATTGAAACCTATTGTAACCTTTCAATACAATTAAGAAGGTTTAAGGAGATCTTGGTGGGCAGCCGTTGTCAAAGCTTGGTGTTGGTAGACCCCTACTTGAAGCCAAATAAAATCTTCCAAATCCGATTTGCACTCATTCAGAATTCCCACACCAAATATGGATGTTGCTGTTTATCGGCGCCCATAGAACCAATATCCGTCCCACAGGACAATAGGGAACTGATGAAGTATAGATCTTTACCTCTGGTATGGAAGATGGGAGGCTACTTATTCCCTTCCTCATGTTTAAGGGCAATCCTATGAAATCCGAATGCTAGACAACCGGAAGATGGGAG
Organism: Atractosteus spatula; assembly: GCF_055471065.1. Lineage (NCBI taxonomy): Eukaryota > Metazoa > Chordata > Actinopteri > Semionotiformes > Lepisosteidae > Atractosteus > Atractosteus spatula. The sequence continues at coordinate 63,639,983 of NC_142706.1, read as the reverse complement.
AATTGCCGGAAATTACAGGGAAGCTGGTGAAGGTAAGTTGTTTTAATGCAGTTTTTACTGTGCTTGTGAAGGATACTGGCGATTGAATGTTTTATAATCTGCTTCCTTGTTTGGACATGAATACACATGAGCTTTAATTAGCCAGAAAGGTGTACTGTAAGTGATGCTTATACACAGCCGGTCGCTTTCCACTTAAGCCTTAACTTGCCAAGTGCTGCGTTGCTCCAGAAGGCAGGCCTGGAAGCATGTTCCCAGCTTTCTGTGTTCTCCTCCCTGACCCTCCTTCCCGGCAGAGCATCATCCGCGTGGTGTTTCATGACCGGCGCTTGCAGTACACCGAGCACCAGCAGCTGGAGGGCTGGCGCTGGAACCGGCCGGGAGACCGCATCCTCGACCTGGGTGAGCACTCGGTGTGGAGGGGCGGAGCCGGTGTTCTGCATGACGGCGGGGGCGGGGCTACACTGGACAGGGTGTGGTTAGTCCTAGTGGGTGGAGCCCACCTGTTGGAGGAGGCGGGTTGATGGGTGGGGCTTTGCCATGGGGGTGAAGCGGGTGAGGAGGCGTTATCATGGAAGGTGGAGATCGGAGTCAGTGGGTGTGGTTGCAAGGTGGTGTGAGGCTATAGAGAGAAGGGGAGACCTGCTAGCAAGTTAGACTCACTATGAGTAGTCTGGTGAGGGGTGCAGTTGCTGATGAGGCTGGAACTACAGTGGTGTGAAAAAGTGTTTGCCCCCTTCCTGATTTCTTATTTTTTTGCATGTTTGTCACACTGAAATGTTTCAGATCATCAAACAAATTGAAATATTAGACAAAGATAACACAAGTAAACACAAAATGCAGTTTTTAAATGAAGGTTTTTATTATTAAGGGGAAAAAAAATCCAAACCTACACGGCCCTGTGTGAAAAAGTGATTGCCCCCTAAACCTAATAACTGGTTGGGCCACCCTTAGCAGCAACAACTGCAATCAAGCGTTTGCGATAACTGGAAATGAGTCTTTTACAGCGCTGTGGAGGAATTTTGGCCCACTCATCTTTGCAGAATTGTTGTAATTCAGCCACATTGGAGGGTTTTCGAGCCTTAACCGCTTTTTTAAGGTCATGCCACAACATCTCAATCAGATTCAGGTCAGGACTTAGACTAGGCCACTCCAAAGTCTTCATTTTGTTTTTCTTAAGCCATTCAGAGGTGGACTTGCTGGTGTGTTTTGGATCATTGTCCTGCTGCAGAACCCAAGTGCGCTTCAGCTTGAGGTCACGAACAGATGGCCGGACATTCTCCTTCAGGATTTTTTGGTAGACAGCAGAATTCATGGTTCCATTTACCACAGCAAGTCTTCCAGGTCCTGAAGCAGCAAAACGGCCCCAGACCATCACACTACCACCACCATATTTTACTTTTGGTATGATGTTCCTTTTCTGAAGTGCTGTGTTACTTTTATGCCAGATGTAATGGGACACACACCTTCCAAAAAGTTCAACTTTTGTCTCGTCAGTCCACAGAGTATTTTCCCAAAAGTCTTGGGGATCATCAAGATGTTTTCTGGCAAAACTGAGACGAGCCTTTATGTTCTTTTTGCTCAGCAGTGGTTTTCGTCTTGGAACTCTGCCATGCAGGCCATTTTTGCCCAGTCTCTTTCTTATGGTGGAGTCATGAACACTGACCTTAACTGAGGCAAGTGAAGCCTGCAGTTCTTTGGATGTTGTTGTGGGTTTTTTTGTGACCTCTTGGATGAGTCGTCGCTGCGCTCTTGGGGTTATTTTGGTCGGCCGGCCACTCCTGGGAAAGTTCACCACTGTTCCATGTTTTCGCCATTTGTGGATAATGGCTCTCACTGTGGTTTGCTGGAGTCCCAAAGCTTTAGAAATGGCTTTATAACCTTTTCCAGACTGATAAATCTCAATTACTCTGTTTCTCATTTGTTCCTGAATTTGTTTGGATCGCAGCATGATGTCTAGCTTTTGAGGATCTTTTGGTCTACTTCACTTTGTCAGGCAGGTCCTATTTAAGTGATTTCTTGATTGAGAACAGGTGTGGCAGTAATCAGGCCTGGGTGTGGCTAGAGAAATTGAACTCAGCTTTCCAAAGATGTGATAAACCACACTTGATTTATGTTTTAACAGGGGGGGCAATCACTTTTTCACACAGGACCATGTAGGTTTGGATTTTTTTTCCTTTAATAATAAAAACCTTCATTTAAAAACTGCATTTTGTGTTTCCTTGTGTTATCTTTGTCTAATATTTCAATTTGTTTGATGATCTGAAACATTTCAGTGTGACAAACATGCCAAAAAATAAGAAATCAAGAAGGGGGCAAAAACACTTTTTCACACCACTGTAATTGGCATTAGTGTGTTCATTTGATTTGTTTTACTCTGGGGTACGTCATGTTCTTACCCATGTTTTCTTGGTTTGAGTTTTCAGCACCTTACACATGCATTTACTATGCAAATTAATAGTGTAATGTCACTGCTGTGTGCTTTGTTACTATGGCAGCACTACCACCAGTAGTGGTGCACACCAGTAGTGACAGTTATTGTACAGTCAAAACCTATGGTAAGATAAGAGTTTTACTGGGGTTCATTAACTTGGGCAAACAACTGAAATGCACAAGGCCTCCTTGGTCAGAACATTCAGAACTTGACTGAGCTGCTAAAAAAAGAAACAAGAGCATCTTAAGTGTGTTTCAGAGTAAAAATAACTTGGGTTTGTGAGTGAGGCAGATGATTAGTTTGCATTTCCTAAGGACAGTGAATATTTGAGCTTGCTTGTCTATTTTCTGCAGGCCTGGTAGCTACATAAGAGTTTAGAAATGAGAGAAAGCCATTCAGGTTAGTTGTTGTGGGGAACTTATTCAGCTGCTCTTGAAAGAAACATGGCTGGATAGGTCGTTTCCAAATTTCCACAACCTTTTGTGTTACGAAAGTGATGTAGCTGTTGTCCCCTTTTTCCAGCCAGTACAAAAGTAAATAAACCTACATCAAGAGTACTTGGCTCTGGTCATGTTCAAGCAGGAAGTGATGTAATACTGTGTGGTTTTGAAGGCAAGACATGTGGAAATTCTCTCTCTGCGAATCAGTTACTGTTGCATAGCAACCACATTAGAATTATTTTCCATTAGGAGAAGGCTGTTTCAAAATATTACCACAAACAATGTGTAACCTCTCAGCCAAATGTATGAAAAAAGGAATTTGCTTGGATCGGTTCCAAGGAATTTGCTTGGATTGCTTGGAAATTTTAAAATAGCATAAATGAGTTTTTAATTGGGCAGGGAAACTAGTTTCATACTGCAGAGCGGTTTAATCTGTCTTGTGTATTATGATTTGCTGGGTCAAAATATACTAATTGTACCAATGAAGCAGAAAAACAGTAATTTTCAATTTTTTTTATTTTCACGCATCTCTGTACTGATGGGCTCAGAAGAAGGAAAGAAGCTTGTAAGTGTTTCAGGATCTGTTGTTGGCGTGAATCAGAAGCTGCAGGTGTTTAAAGTTTCGGGAGGAGTAACATCCTTTGTTCTTGTCTTACTGTCCAAGACTGCGATGACAGGAGAGGCAGGAGAAAGGGTGATGAGCTATATCGAATCAACCTGTCCGTTTGCAGTATTGAATCTGGGGTAACACTGAATTTGGTGTAGGGGTTCCTGCATGGCTTCTGCTGGTAGCTCAGGATGAGCCCTTTAGTGCAGAAACTGCCAGATAGAATATGGGCTTGGTCATTGTCAGACGGTTGAGGAGATCCAACATGGGGATCTCAGCATGGGGGGGGGGGGGGATCAGCTGTCTGAGCTGTCCTGGAGGGGTGGTGTGAGCAGGACCCACTTGCCAGCCCGTGAGGCTGCCACCTAGTGGCTTTGCTGCGCTCCTGCATGCTTGCAGTGCATTCCTCTGTTCCAGGGCCCCAGTAGGTGACAGCCCTAAAAGAGCCACTGTATTCACTCCCTGAACTGGAGGGAGGAGAGTCAGGGGGTGTCCTCCTGTCCTGCAGGGGCGCACTGCCCAGGACCTGGAGGCCTGCAGTGTCTTCAAGTGTTCTAAATCGCCTAATTAGTGCCTTAATTGATTTTGGCAATTTAAAGATATTGGAAAGGGTGTATCATGGCCTTCCAAGGAGGAGGGTAAGCACAAGGGAATGGGAATGAAACATGGCAGCCGAACCTGGCCTTAATTCTGCAGCTCTCTTCTCCTGCAGATATCCCAATGTCCGTGGGCATGATCGACCCCAGAGCAAACCCTACTCAGCTCAACACTGTGGAGTTCCTGTGGGATCCTTCCAAGAGGACCTCTGTGTTCATCCAGGTATCCAGAATCGCAGAAACATTGTAGCATAGCTTAATTTTTTCCTGTTTCTCTCAGAATGTTAGTTTCTCCACATTTTGCAGAAGGAATCAAATATATATTTTTTTTATTTGCTATAGCAGGCTTTGCAACAGTTGGCCTGAGAGCACTTTACTGAAGTATCCGAGTTAATGTAGCAACAGCTGGAACCTGAAAGGGTAGTATTTCTGCAAGGTACCAATAAATCAGCCATGCTGAGATTGTGTTGAGGCCCTTTGATACAAAAATTTTTTTTTTCATAAATTCATTTAACTAATTCACACATCAGAATCTAGAGATCGCTGGTCAGAAAACTGCTACTACTACTAGGCCAACTTCAACCAACCTTCATTGATCCCTTTATGGTGTATTGGGACTCACAAGTCCCGCCAGTAGAAATAATCTATAAACTCGTGAGTCAGGGCTTCAAAGAGGAAGAAGAGAAGGTTTTTCAGTGAGAAGTGACACCAGACCGCAGAATCGAATCGAATCAAAGTCCACGCCGGCCAGAGTTCATTGCTCAAAGAACTCGAAGTGAATAGTGGTCTACAGTATATGAGTACTTCTTCCTTTTTTTTTTACACCAAAACAAAGATTCAGACAATGGAATTGCTGTAAATGAACTTGAAATAAATCAGAAGTTTAATGTCCAGTTAGACCCTGACACTGTATGAGCCTGTGGAAATGGCTGGGGGATTTGCACAATACAGGATGTTTGCCAAGAGCATGAGTTCCTCCAGCGTTGTGATGCTACCTCTATGTCCTGGAGAGCCGAGATTTAGGATTAAGAATGCTAAATGAAATTGGGGGTCAGGCAGCTCCAGTGCATGGTACAAAGTGTTGCTTCAGTACTTTCACCTATGTGATCATGCACAGTCCTAGGCTGCCTCTCCCGGCTGTGTTGTTGTTGTTATTATAATGATAATTGGCGAACCATGCGGACGGTCCGCTTCGGTCTAGGTGCACTGCATCAGCACGGAGTTCACCATGCGGAAACACGGGGGGGAGAAGGGGGTGCCCTTCCGGATCCAGATCGACACCTTCAAGGAGAACGAGAACGGGGAGTACACCGAGCACCTGCACTCTGCCAGCTGCCAGATCAAGGTCTTCAAGGTGAGTGCTGAGGGGGAGGCAGCCTGGCATTGATCCCCAGGAGTGCCTTATGCACCTCAGGAAAGGGCACTATGGGGGGGAGGGGGCAGCTGGTTTATTGGGGTTTCTGTTTGTGGCACTGCGTCTTTAGCGAACAGATTTGTCAAATTCCGGGCCAACTTTCTCTAAACTGCCTTTTTTAAGCATTGAGCTCTTCCGGTAGTTGCATATCACATGCAGCAGTGTTGAGTCCAGGCTCATAAAAATCCCCCTGAGGCTCTCCTGCCCGGGCGCTGGGCTGCAGCGTGTTCAGCGTGATGGGGGGGTTCTCCCACTGCCTGTGTCATGTGTTCTGGGAGTCTGCAAGATACGATCAAGTTAAGCCGGCGGAGTTTGTGCTGGGGGCGACTCGTCCCTGATCTGCCGTGTGTCCACGTGGGTTTGAATATTTTCCACAGTGGTCCCTTGTTTTGTTTTCTTGGATCCACGCAGCCCAAAGGGGCGGACAGGAAGCAGAAGACAGATCGGGAGAAGATGGAGAAGAGAACGCCGCAGGAGAAGGAGAAATACCAGCCGTCCTACGAGACCACCATCCTGACTGAGGTCTGCAAGGCGTGAGAATTTCGGGAGGAGGGTGGGGGGATTTTCAGATCTGATCCCCCATGGCTCAACTCTGTGGCTCACTTACACGGCTGGGTGGACTGGCGCAACTGTGGTAACGCACACTTCTGGGGGGCTCGAACCCCTAACCCCTCAGTCACGAGTCCAGAACCTTACCCACTACGCTAGCTTATCCCTAGAGTGGGAGGTCCTCCTGAGACTTGGGTCCCTGTGGCTTTTGACTGCGGCTCTCGATACAAATGTTGTATTTCATGAAGTAGAATGTCAGTCCGAGCGGTGTGTATTAGCACATGGCTCTTCAGGAATGTGTATGCTGCATAGAAGTGGCTATCGAAGTATCCTATATTCTGTGATTGCTTGATAACAAAAGAAAATAGTATTGGAACAGACATAGGAAGTTTTAGGTGTTTGATTGCAGGGCTGTGTTGTTAAAGAGAAACTTGTGTTGTTTGCCCCCACTGTTGCCAATAGTGAGTCCAAATATAAGCATATTTGATAGCGGAAATGCATTGTGGTTGCTTCTTGGTGACCCCCAGCTTGCAGAAGTGAGCCCTGCCTACACTGCTGCCAAAACAACTCTAGCAGCTGACAAGCAGCCCTAGTTTCAGTTAGACCAGACAAATAGTATAATAATTATCATGCTGTCTAATAATTATGCCACAAAGCCGTGCCATTATGAGGTCAACCAGCTTTTACTCTTTACCGTGCATCCTTGCCTGGTCATATACACAAACAAGTGAACAATGGCGGCAATAAATACTTCACTTGACTTCTTCGGGTCACTCTTAAGCTCCCACGACATGTAGGTGATGCCACGTGGTCACTTAAAGTGGGGTTTTTAAGTTCTCATTCAGGTTCTTTCAGTGTGGTTTCTCATCTCTGTCTGTGGCTTTTGGAGGTTTAACCCGAATCGCCCGTCTCCTCCCACAGTGTTCTCCGTGGCCAGAGATTTCCTACGTGAACAATGCCCCGTCCCCGGGCTTCAACAGCTCGCACAACAGCTTCACCGCGTCGGAGGGGTAAGCCTGTCGGACAACAGCGCGGCTGGCCCAGGCCCGATCCCGACCCCATCCCCGGCCCACAGTCGTGCCTTAACCGGTTAAGTGCGAACGCCTCTCTGCACCCCGAATCTGATCTGCATTTGGTGTTCAGTTGCGTTTTGCTCACCGGCGTCTCGCAACACCACCAGAATCAGGAGAGCACGGCCGGTGCGTTTTGAGTGCCTGCGAACAGCACCCATGTGGATCACTTTTGAAGCGGCCAAGGAAAAGGAGCACACACAGCCAGCACAGATGGCAGCTGTTCTTTAAAAAAATTCCAGACCAGTGGAATGACTGCAGCTTTCAGAGAGGTCACAGGTCCAGGGCCACCAGGTGGCCATTCTAACTATGGGCATTACAGACTTGTTCTTATTCATACAGTATTTATACATTTCAATAAATGGCATTACTGTTTTGCTTTTTTAATGCCTCACACACCCTGGACATATAGCTGTGTGCTCAAAGTAAAGCAGTGCAATGCAGTTTTGAGGTCGGGGTTAGAAAGAATCAGCATTGCAATGACCACGCACAGCTTGGCATGCAGCTCTGCGAAGGGTGGGCATTCCAGTGCATTTGCAAGCTGGGGTAGGCCAGGTGTTGGTCTTGTTTCTCTGAGGGGCGCGTTGGTTGCGGAAAACGAGCCTGATTTTTTTTTTCTGCTTCCAGCAACGGCTCCCCGAATCACCAGCCGGAGCCAGTGGTGCAGGTGGCAGATGTAAGTATTTCCCTGTTTTTGTTTTCCTCCCGTTCAGAGTGTGATCTGCTGGGACAGCAGCTGATCCCTAGGCTTGGTGTGTCTGCGATTTTAGCTAGAATACCGGTAGTGCAGAACTTAAGCCATTCTGAAAGTTTGTCTAACAAATCTGCATGGTATCCTTGCAGTTTTTCCTTACCTATACTTTACAACCGTCTTGCTGTGATTTTGGTTTGTATGGCTTTGTATGACATTACCTCCTTATGCTCTACCACAACCTTTCCCTACTTTACTCTGTTCTTACCGCAGAAAACTCTTATCAGGGTGGCAACAGCTAAACATTGCACAACCCCACCTGACTGCTTTGTCCAGTTCAGCTCTGCCATTGGGTTGTGCCCAGATGTTTTGCGTTAGTTGGCAGTAATGGGAGTAATGCAGAACGCCTGGTCCCAGCTGTGCTTTCACCTCTTGATATTGGCAAGTTCTCATGCAAACTGTGAGAGCCTTAGCTGTTCCATTAATATTAATGCCTTGATTCAGGGATTAGTGTTTCTGTGGACGGTAGTTGTCAGAGGGAAAAATGATTGATAGAGTTAATAGTCCAGATTTTTGCACAGCACTTTTTTTTATTCCTTTAAGCCTGAGCTTGTTCAGAGAGGCTATTGGAATTTTACATAGTGCGGCAACATTTCACTAGCTTTTCCTCTTCCAAATATCTGTTACAAATGTGAAAAAGCATTGTTCTCCATGCCCCAGAAGGGGAAGGACTAGAACACAGCCAAAGGCTTTGTTTATCCAGGAAACTCAATTTTGATCACTTATCTGGTGGCTCTTCGGACCACTGCACTGTAGGCTTCTTCGTCTGATGTGCTGAATGTGACACTGGTCACTGTGTTATGGCCATCACTGACAGCCTTACTTACTTTATTGTCCCAGATGGGAAATGTGCTTTGCAGGCAGGTAAAGATGTAACACATTACACAGTACATTTACCACAACAATGATTAACAAACAAGAGACACACGTCTATGATGAGAAAGAAAATAAATATATAAAAGTAAAATACAATCAGTTGTCCAAATAGAGCAGGTTAATAGTCTTGGGAATAAAAGATGACTCTTTTGCACTTCCTCACTCTCTCCTGTGTGCGGTTGTTGGGTTTGTAGCTATGAAAAACACAAAACTACCTGTTCCAAATCAGGTCTGCTGGCAAAAAAGTGGGGATTAGGCATTTTTAATGAAATAAAGTGGGTTGAGTGAGTTTTTACCGTTATGCGGGGAAAACTGGAATCTGCAATACAGAGTTCATAGAATATCCATTTGTGTTCTGAATGGATCTACACGAAATGTTTTTAGAGCTGTGGTAGAATTTTTGCAGTCAAATCTGTTGATTCTTCAGCTCTTTGAATTGGGTCCTTTTTGAGGAAGAAGGGGGCAGAATCGCTTAGCTTCAGTGTTTCAAGATTAGATCCTTTGCTTATACAGATCTAAATTAAGTTGGGCAGTGTTTCTGGGAGCACCGTCCTGCTTGAGTAAGCTGACATAGTCAAGGAGTGACGCACCAGAATGGTCACAAAAAAGCGTGGACGTGATTCAGACGTCATGCCTGGCGCTCTGTTCCTGGTGGCCTTCCCCTCCTGTCTGTGGTTTCCCCTGGCTGTCCCGTGTGTCCTGTGAGAAAATGTGGAAGGGCTGAAATTGTGGGGTGGGGGTGGTGGGAGGCAGTTTAGGAGTGAGTCGGGAACAGTGAGGTGATGATAAAATTGAGAGACATTCTGCCTTACAGTTATCCTGCCATCTACTTAGAAGAGACTGTGAAACCTCCCAGGTACATATGACTTTCTTTTTACTGCTTACTGTTTCGACTTAATTAGTTCACCCCTTGGGGAGGGAGATGGGCGGCGGGGAGGGAGATGGGGGGGGGGGGGGGGGTGAGGTGACCTGGGTTCCCAGATTTTGTATCATCTTTGGTTTCCGAAATGTGATTTCGCTTAGCAAGCACATATGCATCCTTATGGAGGCTATGATATGATAGGCTATGATAATCAAGGATCTTCATTTTTATTTATATGTTTATATAGATACAGTAGATCACGCCGGCTAATTGTAACAAAGTTTTCATAGTAGCTTATTTTTACACACTTTTATAAGATTGTGTTTTTGGCTGTTGTGTATACGCTTTTTAGTGTTTACTTAAAAAAAAACATTATAAATGAAGCATGGAGTACATAGCACATATACTGTAGGTAAAAACACAAATAGACCAGATATGTATTGAAGGTAGTGTATTGCAGAAATTGTGCTGTACAGTACATGGCTTCAGCTTGTTTAATGTAAATTGTAATATTACATTTAGTAAAGTACGATATTGATTGCCAAGTAATACGTGATCTACTGCTATACTGTTTTCTAATAAATACAGACTGAGTTTGTAAGTCAGACCTCAGAAAGAAGCTGGTAACTGCAGTCATGCTGAGGGTGTTGCAGTGTGAGTGAGCTTTGCGTTTTACCATCAGTGAAATAAACCATCCGTGGAAATAAAGGCCTCTTATGCCAGTGCCGAGCAGTTTCCCAAAAGTTTTTCAGATTTTATTATTCAGTTCCGTCTATAGCTCATAGCTCAGGATTTCTGTGTGGTTCTTGTGTTTGGGATGCTTGAACTATGCGTTGTAATGTTGTAATGCTTCTCTCGTGTACTGGGCGATGTCAGTGGCTTCTTACAGTGTTAAAGGCAGAGAGGCTGGCAGGAAGAAAATGCTGGAAACGTAAGAGTCTTGGCGATAAATCCCCTCTTTGGCTTATTTCCCTTTGTCCCCTCTAAGATATCACAGGAAAAGGGCTGCTAATTTTAGGGGTTTTCTGCCTCTCGAATGTTACAATATTCTCAAACTCTTTGGTGACCGGGAGGGCGAAGGCTTCACTCGCTGTGTCTGGAGGGGGCTTGGCTATGGGCCCTGTCCGTACCGGGCAGTGGCCGTGCGGGCCTGTAGGCCCCGGGACTGACCGTCTCCTCCGGAACCCCGCAGAACCTGTTGCCCACGGCGACCCCGCAGGAGGCGCAGCAGTGGCTTCACAGGAACCGCTTCTCCCCTTTCTGCCGGCTCTTCACCAACTTCTCAGGTGAGACGGGGGGGGGAGCGGGAACCTTAAATCGCGTTTCGAGAGAATCCTTGAAAACCGATAGGCCCCAGAACAGACCTTTCTCAAGTCACCTGATGAGCTGTTACCCCCCAACGAGGTGGTTGGCTGTGCGCGTTTATCTTTTGTCCTTTTTTTTGTGTTTAATCGGGAGGAAAATTAGTTTTTTAATCCTGGGGTGTGAAGACAAAAAAATGAGAGAAGACCCTTTTTTTTTTCCTCTGCTTAAGCAAACTAATTGCTTAACTGTCCTTTGCAAAGTTGTGTAGTTGATGCACAGGTGCTTGTTTCATGAATGTGGTCTCAAGGCACAGATGGTACTTATTTTTCTATAATAATAAACTTTATTTTAGATAGCGCCTTTAACAGTGGCTTCTCAAACACTTTATACGAAGAATAAAAAAGCACACAAAGAGAGGAAACAGCAGGCTTTCTAGGAGTGGTTTTGGGTGTTAATGAGCTTGTCGGCGAGATCTCCACCTTGGAGAAGGCATTGTAATTAGGCTCATTAAAGAACCTCTTGCTATGTTGGTTTTGTTTTGTGGGTAGTTTGAAAGTAGCTCTTCTTCAGAGGTTGCCAACTGTGCCATGTGTTCTCTGTGTGCCAGGAGCAGACCTGCTGAAGCTGACGAGGGACGACGTCATTCAGATCTGCGGCCCAGCTGACGGCATCCGGCTCTTCAATGCGCTGAAAGGCCGGTGAGTGTCGCTCTTTCCCAGCCTGGCCCCCGTGCTTTCCATCCAGGCACGCTGCTGAAGAAACAGTGGGGCTGCATTCAGGATGTTTCCCTGTGTTCAGGGTGCTGAGGCCCAGGCTCACAGTGTGCGTGTGTTTCTCTGTGTTCAGAGTGCTGAGGTCCAGGCTCATGGTGTGCGTGTGTTTCTCTATGTTCAGGGTGCTGAGGCCCAGGCTCACGGTGTGCGTGTGTTTCTCTCTGTTCAGGGTGCTGAGGCCCAGGTTGACGGTGTGTGTGTGTGTTTCTCTGTGTTCAGGGTCCTGAGGCCCAGGGTGACGGTGTGTGTGTGTGTGTGTGTGTGTGTGTGTGTGTGTGTGTTCTCTGTGTTCAGGGTGCTGAGGCCCAGGTTGACGGTGTGTGTGTGTTTCTGTGTTCAGGGTGCTGAGCCCCAGGGTGACGGTGTGTGTGTGTGTTTCTCTGTGTTCAGGGTGCTGAGCCCCAGGGTGACGGTGTGTGTGTGTGTGTTTCTCTGTGTTCAGGGTGCTGAGCCCCAGGGTGACGGTGTGTGTGTGTGTGTTTCTCTGTGTTCAGGGTGCTGAGCCCCAGGGTGACGGTGTGTGTGTGTGTGTTTCTCTGTGTTCAGGGTGGTGAGGCCCAGGTTGACGGTGTACGTGTGCCAGGAGTCTCAGCAGATTCGGGAGCAACAGCAGCAGAAGCATGAGAATGGAGATGCGGCCAACCAGACCTTCTTTGGTGAGCTCAGGGGGGCTCTCCCACAGACCTAACTGCAGTCTTGCAGTGTTCGCAATGCAAGTAGTCCTCGCGCACTGTTCATTGCACTTAGTGCATTACTGAAACAGGCACGGTTTTACTTCTCTGTGAGCACAGTTGGCCACTTGCTCAGATCTGCCCTCTGCTGGACAGTAGTGTGCCCTCTGCAGTTCACCCATTCCTTGGAACTCTGTTTACAGTGTCCTGTGCTTTGTGACATATTTTAGATGCTTATCTTGTCTTTAAAGAATCATTATCAGAGTCTTATTTTTTGCTCTGTTCAATCTGAATTCCCTCCCTTACCCAATAAGTAACTCTTAATCTCATGAATATAGTGGAAGGAGGGGAAGGATTGTTCGGGTACTTTTTGAGATCTCATCACTGTTATAGAAAAAGCAGCAGAGTGATAATTGTCAATCTTTACTAAAGCTAACGAGTCCTGTTTTATTTGCTCATAAAGAAGCTGTGTTGAGTTGAAATCTGTTAACCCTTTATGGTCCCGTCAGGACTTTAAAAGTCTGCGAGCTCTGAATCTGGGCTTGTAAGAAGAGGAAGGGAATATTTTCAGGGAGCAGTAATGGTAGACTGCAGAATTGAAGTGCACACTGGCCAAAGTTTCAGCTAGAAGTGAATTGTGATCTGCAATAGATGGGCACTTCTCAGTTTTTCTTTATCCAGAAACAATTAGGGCCGCACTGTAGCACAGTTCTTACCTTTTCTTCCTCACAGATCTGGGACCCCAGTTTCAGTTCCTGGGGTGCTGTTTGCTTGTATGTTTCCCCAAGGTGCTCTGGTTTCCTCCCACAGTCCAAAATCCTGCTGGTAGGTTAATGGGCTTCTGAGGAAATGGGCCCTGGTGTGATAGTGTGTCTGCCGTGCAATGGACTGGTGTCCTGTACATCCTGCCTTGTGCCTGTTGCTAAATAAAGCGCTAAGAGAAAGTAATTCCTGGACAAAAACAACTCAAGCCATAAAGGGCTGAAAGGGCCGCACGCAAGCTCCAGGCCCTGCCCGTGTGGCGTTTTCTCCCTAGGGAGCCAGCTGCAGCTCTCATACCAGCTGTGTCTGTGCTCTAGTGTACCACGCCATCTACCTGGAGGACCTGACAGCCGCGGAGCTGACGGAGAAGATCGCCCAGCTCTTCAGCATCTCCCCGCGGCAGATCAGCCAGATCTACAAGCAGGGTCCCACGGGCATCCATGTCCTGGTCAGCGATGAGGTAAGGGCGGCGGACAGCCCCCACCCCCACCCCCCTGCGCTGCACAAATGGAAGTGCAAGCCAAGGGTTCTGATCCTTGGAGCTCTGCTTGACCCCCTTCCTTGCACTAATCACCAGGTTAATTGCTTAAGCTTTATTATCTGTGTGCGATGTCTCGCTACGTAAGTGGGACTCGGCGCGCAGCCCAGGTGCGCTGGAGGAAAATGCAGCCGGGATGGGGAGCCTGCAGACAGCACTCGGGGAGTTTCCAGGGCTGCACGTTACTGAGGCCGGAGGGAACAGGGAGCATGCGCTCTGGGGACGAGGAGCGGGCTGCTTGCGGACGGGCGAGCCCAGGAGCCACGCACGCGGGGAGACGCAGCCCAGGGTCTAAATCCACAGCAGGAGAGGGTCGGAGCCGGGGAGGCACTGTAGTGGTGCACATTCAGGTGTCTGGGAGACAAAGAGAGGTGCAGTCCAAGTTCAGAGCTGGGGTCAAAGCCAAGGGGTGATCCGGGATCACAGTCAGGAGATAAAGCACTGGTCGGTTCCCAGGACGCTGACAAGGCAAAGCAAGGAAAACTGATTGTAACAAAGCATAGTAAAACTAGCAGGACTCTCGGGGGAGAAAACTGAGCCCAAGCTCCGGCAGGTCCCAGTGTTTATTCTGGAAGGGGCCTGGCCATGAGCCGGCTCCAGGTGCTCCCATCCTCCAGGAGATGAGATCTGTGGCAGCCAGCAAAGGAAGGCAGGTCGACAGTGACATGAGCAACAAGACCATAGCAAATGAAAATGCCAGCAAGAGGATGCCCTGTGATTTGCGTTTCAGTTGCACTTTGTCAACCTGATGGGTAAGTGGACGCGACGTGGAAGTCCATTTGAAACCGAGGCCAGGAGACACTTCACACAAAGAGATGTGGGAGTGTGGCTAAGTTCCCTGGGGACTTGAGATCATGTGTTCAAAATCCTGAAAGGCACCTGTACGTGAGACTTCTTCAATCAACGTTTGATTTAAACCCGACGACCGTAATGAAGAGATCAGTGCAATAGATCTGAAGCAACTGATTAGTCAAATGGAAGTCCTTGTCAAGCAGCCGGAAGAGAAGAGGAAGGAGATCCTAATGAGATGAGGTTGTAAAGTCTCTCCTTTTGTGATCCATCATTTATACTACTTGTCTTCAAAATATCTTTTCCAAAACATAACCCAAAATGTTCACCCTCTCCTCCTGACATTCTGAATCGCGTATCCTCGATGTACTGCTTGTTCTCCTGCATTTCTATATGGGACGAAGTCTTTTCTTTGTCTTTTATCGCAGCCCTGGTTTTTTGTGCTTTTTGTTCGAGGGGTTTGTACTTGTTTCTCCCTTCGATCCTAATTTGTTTTAGTAGATGGGGAAACAAGATGGATGCCTGAGTCACAGGTGACAAGCTGGTCACACGTCCTGATGAGTCAGACTCCTATTCAGAGAATGCTGGAATGCTCAGTGAAGATTGTGATCTAGTGCTCAAAGTAATGCAGTGCCTCTGAAAGAATGTACATTTATGGAACTGAAAGTGGCAGCTGAATTTTGGCCATATACTTCTGTATGGCAACTTTGTTTTTCAACACTCTTACAGCTTTTTCAGTGATATTTTGTGGCACACTTGGAGTCAGGTGCAGGAATTGTCTACATGCCCTTCTTGTTGGCCTGAGGTTGTAGAGAGTGGAGGGGTTTTAGCCAGACAATTATATCTGTGGACTTGACCACCTTGTCGCCTGATCTCGGGAGCTGAACAAAACTGGTTAGTACAGGGATGGGGCTTCTAATGCTGGAACAGTAGATAGCGCTCCTAATTTTAGACCGTTGCTCCAGGATGAGAGGTTGATTCAAGGTCCTGACTACTTGGTCGTTATAGATCCCCTGGTGCTTCTAAAAAGAACAAGAGTGTGAATTTCCTGATTTCCATTTAGGACATGTACAGTCTGGCCTCCCTAAAGCTTCTCCTCCAATCCACTGACAGAACAGCAGCTGCTCTGCGCCAGCAGCCCCATCACACAGCAGAGACTGTGCACCCCAAGTGGGGGGTTTGAATAGTGGTGGTGAGCAAAGTGGATCCTGCATGCCGCTTGTGTGAAACTCTTTGGAATGAAATGCAAGGATCCCTAAGCCTTGAGACAGCCTGAATGTAAGATGTGGCCTCCAGATGTAAAGACATCTCTGCTGGCTTGGGAGCACCTGGGAGTCCTCCAGGAGCAGCTGGGGACTGCTGCTGGGGAAAGGGGCATCTGGACTGCCCTGCTCAGCCTGTCAGCACTGCGACCCTCACCAGGATTAAGCAGCTAGAAAAAGAAGATGCCAGTGTCAGGAGTGGGGCAATTAGAAACTCTCATACCCCCCTCCCACGTGCTGCAACACAAACTGAGTTGGTTCCTGAAATCAGCGTGGCACATCGTTTCTTGGGCGCCACCTGCTGGGCGGGGTCTGAAGCCAGTCCAAGGGCGACATGCGGAGACAGCGGCGTTAGTAAAGGACGTTGATGAAGCCCCGCCTGTCCTTTTATGTTGGTAACTCATGAGCTTCAATTTTGTGTTCTACCTTCTTTTTATTACAGATGATACAGAATTTCCCAGATGAGTCTTGCTTTGTTCTGGACACAATGAAAGGTGAGAGAAAGTCCTCTGTGTGGAAATTTTTTGTTTCGGTCTGGTCTCTGAATGTACATCCATCTGTCCGTTTTACAAAACCGCCTCCAGTTCCATTCCCTTAGGTGATTCTAGTAGCCAATTTAAGTAAAATGGTACAAGTAATCCATAAGTAAAACACAGGAGATCTACTGTATAAAAATGTACTAGGACTAATATAAGAATTCCTTTGACACGACTAAAGCCCGTACAAGTACTTCACGGTTCTTGTTTCCCCACAGCTGAATCAAATGACGGGTACCACATCATCTTGAAATGAAGGCCAGAGACCCTCCTCCGAAAGGTATGGGGGTGCTGGATGCTATAAGACCCTTCATCCATCCCAGAGAGTCCAGCTTGGGACGTCGCCCCTTTTTGTACAGAAACCCCTGCACCCTGCCTTGCCCAGCACGGCTTTGACCTGCCGGGGGGTGTGGGGAGGGAGCCCAGAGTGAAGGAGCCTTGACTTGATTTTGTTTTGTTAGATGATTTTTCTTTAACCTGTGACTCAGAGGGGATCGCTCGTCACTCTCCCCATCCCAGATGCTATGGACTGCCCTTCTGGGAATCCAGTCTGCGCCTCTCTTCGTCTCGTTTTCCCTCCTCTCTCCAGTGGGCCCGTCGCTGAGGTTGATGTACCGGTGCCCACAGTCCAAAAGGACAGAACATCCAACGTGTTTTTTTCCCCCAGGGCCTCTTCCTGGGTCACCGGCCTGAGGCCTGCTGGTCTGAGCCGGTGCAGTCAGTGCTGCCTGGCTCCGTCGCTAAGTTTAAGCCCCGGCCTGTGTTCTTGCGCCTGTGTCTGGGGGGAGTTGTATTGGCTCAGTTAAATTTTTTTTTTTTTGTGGTTGGGCATTGGGGAAGTGGCCTGGAAGAAAGGTCACCTTTGCCCACTGAAGATTCTCGTCCTCACCCAGCGTGACAGACACCCACGCGCGCTGGGGAGTTGAGCTTTGTTGTCGTTTGTTAGGCAAATGAAAACGCCACTTCTTGACGATCATGTAGTGGGTCCATGTGATGGCTGTTGTTCCCTTTGGAGGCCTTTATTGCTGTCCTCGTGTGCATGCTTGCAGTGAATTTTCTACGAAGAATGGGGTATGCGACCTTTGTGTAACAACAGAAACTAGGAAATCTTAAGAGCCCTGTATCATGTGCAAATGTGTTTTTATAGTGGAGCATGCTGAAGACCGGCAACAATGCACAGTCTTTAAACTGTATTTTTTGTGCCAACAAGAGACGTCTTACTAGGCTGGGCAGCAGGACTGAGGGGCCTTGCAGTGCTCTCGGACAGTTCTCTATAGGACAGAACACCTCCCTCTGTGTGCTGGGAAACCGATGATGATGATGGTGAGAATCCGTGAGCGCACACTGTGAAGTTTATTATTCTGAGTGCTGTAGGTGAAACTGCGGATGTTACAGAGGCGGGGTCAGGAGACTACTGGATCAGCCACGCCTCTCTTCTGGCTCTCTGGGATCCGAGCACGAACACTGTGCTGGTCTACCGCAGGACCTGCTCCTCATAAGCAGCACTGTCCTGGTTATCGGCGAATACGAACTTTAAAAGGTTCATATTCTTATAATTAAGACGCTAACAGAAGCAAATGGTGCTAATCACAGCAGCTAGCTTACCATGACTTTGCATATTTCACTAAACATTGCATTTATTAAAATGGGAAGGAGAGTTTATTTACAGAGCTAGATATTTATTCTATCAAAAGAAAGATCTCTTGAGCCAGTGATCTTTGTTTCTGCTTAGCACTCTAGACCCCTGAACATTGTGTTCATGTTCTTTAAGATCTAGAACCATTTGACAGTCTAGAACAGGGTGAAGAGCCTCAGAGCTTCCTTTCTGTCCACATTGCAAGTCAAATTTTTTCCCCAACTCCCCTGAAACGGACTCTCATCCCAGTAATGGAATCAGAACAGGGCATTCAGACCTTCTTGGCTGCTTGGCACGCCTTCCATGTCATCCTGAAGAAGCATCGTTATGAGTCTTGGAGGAATTCCAGTGGACTGGATAGGTTGACATTACGGGGCTGGTTATTCCAAGCGTTATCTACACTTGGTATGAAAGGCTGTTCCCTGTATAGACTCTTTTTATTGAATACACATGGACCCTTTGCAATCCTGTTATGGTGGTTCTGAGTTGAGTTACGTGCCAAGTGTAGCTTTTTAGAGTTTGTATCATGCTTGGACAGGATGTTATTACAGCAGCGGCAAGGGTGAATTCGCACCCCTTGAGAATTGCAAGGCTTACAGAACTGCACTTCAGCGCGTCAGATATTTGCATAGTGATAATATACCATTGATTTTAGAAGTATTCTCCATGATATAGTCATGCTTCAAAAATTTGGTTCAGGGGTCATCAGCCTTAGCAGTGAGGGATTTAACACTTCCAGGAGAGAGGGGGGGGGAATTGTTTTAATAAATCCTGCATCAAAGGATTTAGGCCAAGTTCTCATGTTTAACTGCACCCCCAGTGCGCTGATGTTGATATTGCTGTCTAGTACAGCCAATGCAAGAGGAATGAACAAGTGAATCCCCAGAGCTTAGACCTCCCTAACCCTGGCGCTTTTGAGATAAGCCAGTAAACCTGTGGTGTGTAAATTGTGCAGTGCCCTGAAGATCCTCTGCTTTTTTGAGAGACACTGCATAGATGAAAATGCGCAGTATGATCATCGACTTGTTTCCCTCAAGACTGCATCTGGAGTGGCGACCCTGCAGCTGCTGTCTGGCTCAGGAGCACCTCCGAGGACATAGAAAACAAGGCACACAAGGTGGTTTCTGTTTTTTTTAATCTGACAGTAAAGGTTTTAATTCTCAGACTATCTGCAGTCTCGTCTGCTACAGAAGCAGAATCTGTATCATGAGACTATCAAGTTGCCTGAGTGTTTTTGATCTGGAAAAAAAATATTCAGGTGTGATCAGGTGTATACAAAGCTTTTTTTTTAAATTTGCTTGCTGTTTAAAAGTTCAACGATAATGTAAATCACTGCTATTGAGATGACCGTGTTTGCATTTATTGTTAAATATATAGAGGGATTTCCCAGATACATTCAAATAATGGCAATGGGTCTGTTTTGCTTCTTCATGTGCCGAAGAAAGAACCTTTGCTTGTTGACACGATTCATCCCCACTAAAATCTGTGTTCAGTGAGACAGGAGCTTCACAAACCCAGCTTGGCATCTGTTTTTTTTACTTTGGAGAATGCACAGCTCATGAGATAAAGATGTGTTCAGATAATAAGGGTCTAGAGGTTCCAACCTTGCATGGACTGGTGGGTCCCAACAGTGCCTCTTCGGGGACCCCTGGTATAAAAGACAGGAGACACGGGAGTGCCCTAGGACAGACGTTGGCGGCCTATGGCCTAAAAGATACCCGGTGCACTGTAGCACACATTGAGCCACTTGTTACAGCTGTCCAGGCCTTGGTAATTCACGAAGCAGCAGGGTGGACTTGCATTCAGAGCTCTGGACTCCTAGGTTACGGGTTTGAATTCTGAGCAAGGACACCGCCTTTGTACTCTTGAGCCAGGGTGCTTTGCTTTGTGTCTGTAAGAAGCCTGGCTGTATAAGTGGGTACACTCCACGAAAGAGAATTTGTTTTCAATTGACGTAAATGCTGGTCGCAAATCAAAGAAACGAAAGGCAATTTAGAAAGCAACAAACCCAACATTTCCAACATGCAACCGTGTTCAGTTAAAGAGATCATTTTGGAATGTGGGAAACACTACAATACTCTGGCTACTCCTGGCTCAAAAGTGCAGGAAATGACTTGGCTAAATTGATCCAAGACTTGTATTGGATCCAAGTCTTAAGTCATCATCAGTTGTTTTAAGGAGGACCTATAAAAAATGCTGGATCATGGTTCTATGGGATCAGGGTATGCTTATTGTTTTCTTCTGTAATATTCTTGATGGGCCTGAACTGCAGTGAAGCGTGGTTCCCTTGCAGGGAGAAGTCACTTTCATTTTCCTGGATATCCACCTTCAAATACACAACATATTGGACCACTGCTGCAGGGAGCGACTAGTTACAGGAAATAAGGTGCCAACAATGGAGATCAGTGAGCAGTTAAGGCAGGGGCATGACTCTAGGCATTTAGTGATCTAAATTCATATAGCATAAAGGCACATTCTGCAGTCAAACTGAGTAGTGGGCTTTTTGCAGCACAAATGTTTGTACAACGGAAATCTGGCTTCATCCCAGCCAGCGCTGCCCCAAGTGGGAGTTTCCTTCCATATGGTTTTGTATTCCTGGGGTTGTGCCAAGCACAGTGTGCCTGACTTAGATCTCTTACTCCAGAGCAGGCCCACTGTACCTGCGACCTGCCCAGTTTGCATCTTTGCGGGTTGTTGCAACAAGACACTCCTTTGTTGTTGCATTAAAATCAGTACAAAGACCAATGCAATGGAGTGATCGGGAGGTAGGCGCCTCGAGCAGCTATTTGCTGAATGTGTGTTTTATAATGTTTAATTACTCGGCATCCATTAAAAAAATCCTTTTTCCTATGCAGAAACACAACTGGTAGAACATGCTGCTCGTTGCGTAAGGAGCTATTTTAGCTTTGTGCTAGAACTGACTGATAGAAACGGAGAAATAATAAGGTACCCCCTCCCCCCCATGTCATAGATCAGGGCAGTGGTACAGTCCTTTTGATTGGGGGTCCCCAATCCTGATTCCAAGGGGGGCTGGTTTTCTGGGCCTCTTTAAAGCGCCCAGAGAGGTGGGGGGGGGAAGCTGGGAAATCGGTCCAGTCAATCCGGTAACGATCTGGCTCTGGCTGGACTGAAATCCAGGGAAGGCACCTGGACCTCTGCGACTCGAGGTCTAGATTCTCATGTGCTTGTGGAAATCCATACCAAACCGGAGTGCTGACATGTTTTTTTTACAGCAAGCCGCTCAATTCGTTGGCGCTCACTATGGATAGAATGGAAAACGGGGACAGGTTTCAGTGTCTTTGAGATCAGGACTCTGGTCGTCAAGACACAAGAGCCACAAACACATTAAAATATGATGTTTGGATCTTTTCCGTTCTTTAAACGGGAGTGTTAAACTAACAAGAAAGATTTTAGCCCCATGTGTATGGTGAGGGCGGCCTCCAGTGCTGTATTGTTTTGTCACGATAAGCGTGTTATTTCATGTAATAAAAATACAACTGGTGTTAATGCTAGAAACTTGTAACATTTGAGATAATGAACTGGCTCTCATTATTTGCATTCTGGTCCCTTTTTTTTATTTTTTGTGCATTTAATTAAATGTTCATATTTTCTGTATCGGTTAATGTCTTTTGTTTTGTTTTTGTTTTTTTAAGAGAGGTGAGAGGGTGCTGCAACTTTTTGTTTTTGTGTCCAGTAATTCCGTTAACAGTTTTGCTCAGTTTGATACAGAATGTCCGTCTTTTGAAATATAGGAGTGTTAATTGCTTCCCGAGACGGAATGAAATAAAACCCATATCCTGAGACGCAAGCCTCGTTTTTTCTGCATGTCACTTACAGAGTGGCAGCTTTTCTGAAGCGTGTGATTATCTGAAGGTTCCTTTTGCTCGACGGAACGGAACGACTGCCCTTGATTTTAAGGTTTATTTTATCTTTCAGTCTAATTCTGTACTCCCAGTCTCCTCTCCAGGTGGACTTGTCAGCGAGCAGTGCAGTATTTTAACGGCACAGATTTTACAGGTGGTTTAGCACTGTCCCAGATAGCTGCTTCTATGTAGAATACATACAATTGAGAGCAGAAAAGCCTCCCACCCCGCCGCCTTCTCTTCCGGTAGGTGAACGCCGCAAGGCTCAGAGGAGATGGAAGTGGTGTGGACCGGAAGCAGTGAAAAACCTATCCAGGAAACCGGATCATTTTCGTTTTCAGTCGCCCGGGGATCTCCAGACTTCACCCAGAAGACGTCCTGGATATGTCAAGGCTTAGCGGAAATGCTGGATGGTGTTGAATAACCCCTCTGGTCATATTCTGCTCATGAAGAAAAAAATGTACTTGGGTCTCACTGCCACGTTTTCATCTCCTTAAAACTTTAACGAAGGGGGGTGTTGTTTTTAAATCAGAATATAAAGAGTACTGAAACGTTTTGTGGAGAATGCTTGGCCTTCAATTCTTCCTGAAACAGATCCCTAAATAAACCTGGCCGTCTTTACTTGGAAATCGTTCCTTGGACTCTTCTTCGCGCAAGCCATGCAAACCCTTAATGTTATTTATGGTACTAGGCTGCTGCTGTTCGCTGTTAGCTTGGTGAGGAAAAAAAATCTATTTTAAAGTTAATTTTGTTTGTCTTGTAATTGGACAGAGACCTCGCCAGGCCGGCGCACTAGGTAAACAACACGGGCCAGTGCGGAAATTACGAACAGTCGGGGTTGCTATGACAACCAAACCAAGCTAGTTTACGCTGCTGCTGCCTCCGCCACAGCTGAGCGGCTATGGGCGCGCTCGCTTGGATAAATGCAGACTTCTGTTCTCCTTTCCTTATCATTAGGGAGGAAAGGGAGGATTTTAAAACCAGATGTGGATTTATTTTGTTCTAAACAGCGACCCCACCTCCCTTCCTCCCTCCCTCCCTCATAAAAGATGAGAGGTTTCAACGTCGAGCACCACACAATATAACAGCCCTTTCCCGAAGTATTTTCCTTCCCCTTTGCTCAGCTCAAGAATTTGAAAGGCCCTGAAACTTAACTTGCTTGAGTGTACCCCAGGTTCACAACGTACTGTTATCAGCGATCAATGCGAACGTTTTACTGGAAGTCATTTGACTCATAGGAGACTAGCAGAATCATGGGCCACGCTGGGTATTCTGGGTAGTGTAGTTTCTCCTTCTCCTTCCCCGAATTACATGCCCTTCTGAAATCTGCCAGTCCTTTTCTAACATTCCTTTCGTTACCCGTTCATTGTTACTCTCCTTAATAAAATGATTCACTTCCCGTGGAAAGAGTGGGTTATTGACGGTTTAAAGTCCAGTCAATCACATCAGCGTTAGTTAATGCAATGTCAAGGCATTGAGATAACGCGTTTTGGCGAGAAGCACACTTTGAGTTCATTCTTCGTATTCCGTCAGTTTTCTTAAGGAAAACCGGCTTCTTTCCTGCATGCCTTATCTGTCTCCAAAACGAGCTGCAAAAACTATTGGGTGAAAGCGCTCTAACTGGTGCTGAAATAATTTCTCATTTCCTTCCGGTTTCAAACGAAAAGCACAGAACGGGGGGTAATCCAGTAAAACTGAAATACAAAAGGTCTTTTGTCTCTCGTCAAGCACCAAAAACTACAATTCCCGCCTGCCCCAGCTTCGCGTGTGCGTTCACTGTACTCGTGATGTCACAATGGGTATATATGGCCACACTGTAGCATTCCAAACCCTATTGTTACATTGTAACAAACCGGGGCAGCTGGAGGGAGACCGGGGCTGCAGTCCGCCTAGATCTGGAACATATTTTTTGTAACGCACAAGGAAAACCGGATTTGAAGGAGGAATACAGACTTCTCACCGAGAACATATACACGTATAAATAATAACGAAAGAGCTAAAACCGCCCCGGGTCTCTCAGCCAGCTACGAACACAACGGGCGAAGAGGATTGTCCAGTGTATACACGCATATTACAGGAATCGGGAAAATAATATTTTTTTCAAGCAATCTCCCCCATTCTCTGCATGAAAATTAAAAAAAAAAACCAGAAAGAACCAAAATAAGTAATAAAAACAGTCCTCCTCTATCCCGACTGTCCCTGGTTGATCGCTTTAAACATTTCGTATTAATGTTATTCTCAACCATACACTACAGAGCTTTTGTATAGGGATCGGAACAATCCGTGCTTTTTTTTTTAACTGAATTTATATTTTTACGCTGCCGTATGTTGCCGTAGTCCACCAGCAGAAGAGGGAAGAGGCGGTTATCTGTATATTTCTATTTTTTTTTTCTCCTTTCGTTGTACCTCAAGCTAAGCGTCTTTCGGCTGAGCCCTTCGCCCAGGGTGCCGACAGCCCGTCGTCTCCCAGATCAGCCGGAGGAGAAGGGAAAACGAGCAACGCAGCAAAGAATTCTCTGTACATAATCTAGAATAATAATAATTATAATAATAATAATAATAAAGACGAGACCACGCCCTGCAAGACACGAAGAGGATCGGCGTTTCTCACTCGGTAAGAAACGCCGGGCTGGACTGGGGGATCGCTGCGGGGTAAGCTGACATTTTCTGGCAGAGCGGGGCGTACTGTGACGGGCTGTGCGCTCCCAGCCTAACGCGGCACTAAGCTAGGGTGCCGAGAAGGGCAGCTCAGCTGCTCCATCCAATTGGATTCCTCTGTGTGCATCTCATCTCAGTCTACCTACCTCTGTGCGGTGCGTGTCGTTCTGTAGTCTTTGTGCATCTCTGCGCCTCCGTTGATCTCCAGTCTGTCCGTGGTCCTGCAAATATGGCATAGAAAACCGTGATCCCCCTTTCCTGCGAGGGTAGTAAAGCCTGACTTTAATGGGTTTTTCGTTATGCATTCAAGGGGCAGCGTGCTGGGTTTGCTCCTGAGCCGTGGCCCAGCCTGCAGTGTCTTGACGTACCTGCCGAGACCTGCAGGTGTGTGTTTCCCCCGTCTCCTCCTGGACCGCGCTGTAGTTGGTCACTTTACTCTCCCATTAGGCTCCAATGCGTCGCAGCGGTACGTCACGCAGTTCGCTTATGACATATTGAGCCACGGGGTTTCATTTCCAGACACGAAGAGCAAGTGTGTGTATGTGTGTGTGTGTGAGAGAGAGAGGCCGCTCACAAGGTAGTGTCTGTTGTGCAGCGCAGGGGCTCGCGGGTTGCGGTGCTGTGCTTGGTCGGACACCCCGGAGGGTGACTTTCCTGCCCCACGCCCCTCTGCCGGCCGGAAAGCCAGACCCTGGAAGCGCCGTCCGTGCCAGTCTGGCAACAGGAAATGCCAGCTCCCCCCCCCACACGCACACACACTCCCACACACTCTGTGTCTGTATCTGTGTCTGACAGGTATTCCCACTAATCTCTCACTGCACACCTTCCCGATGGAAGGAAGCAGCCCAAACGCAAGTGTCTGTGAAAATGGCTTTAGCTCCTCAGATCCTTTCAGGTTCATGACGTTCGTGAAGGAGATGCCTACTGCATAGAAGGCTGGGCCTATTCAAGGCCTACAGGCGGCCCAGAGACAGCAGGAGAGGGATATTGAGTATACAGTAGACTCGGGCTATCTGTGTGTGCTGTTGTCAGCTTGGACATGAGTTTGGTACCCTGTAAAACCCGAAACAGCTTGCAACCGCTGTGCGCTGGGAGTCGGGTTCGTGTTCGTACCCCCTTGTGCTGGGATTCGCACTGTGTGCCGTGTCTAGAATGTCCTCCCTCCTCTCCCACCATTCCCAAGGGGAGTGGATCGCTGGCTCTGCCGTTCCCCGAGGTGCTGTCCGATGCCCAGCGTCTCGTGGCCAGGGTCGTGCCCGCTCGGGTCAGGCGCTCGAGCCTCTCGCTGGAACATGGAAGACAAGGAAGCGACTGTCTCGCAGAAGCCAGACAGGCGCATGTTCCTCTGTGACAGGCTCAGGGTCCTCACTGTGTCACCGGGCTCTGCATTGGGGTGGCCCTCGGCCTCAGCAGGGAAACGGCACAGCAGGGGTCCTGCCAGTGAATCCCTGCAGCGGTTTGACACATCCTGTCCTCAAGTGAATTTGCCTCAATGAACCAGACGAACCAGCAGCCATATCACCCTGCAGCTCACAGCTCACAGCTGGCAGCTGGCAGCCCACTGAAGCTCAGCAGGTGTGAGCCTGGCCAGTACCTGGATGGGAGACCTCCTGGGAGAAACTAAGGTTGCAGCTGGAAGAGGTGTTAGTGGGGCCAGCAGTGGGTGCTCACCCTGCAGTCTGTGTGGGTCCTAATACCCCAGTATAGTGAGGGGGACACTATACTATAAACAGGCGTTTTCCTTTGGACGAGATGTAAAACTGAGGTCCTGACTCTCTGTGGTCTGTGGTCATTAAAAATCCCAGGGTGTTTCTCGAAAAGCGTAGGGGTGTAACCCCGGTGTCCTGGCTAAATTTCCCATTGGCCCTTACCAATCATGGCCTCCTAATAATCCCCCTCTATGAACTAGCTTCATCACTCTGTTCTCCTCCCCACTGAGAGCTTGTGTATGGTGGGAGTACTGGAGCATCATCCAGGTGGGGCTGCACACTGGTGGTGGTGGAGTGGAGTCCCTATTAGCTGTAAAGCACTTTGAGTGGAGTGTCCAGAAAAGTGCTATATAAATTTCAGGAATTATTATTATTATTATTCTGAGTGAGCCAGCTTGTGTCTCTTCAGCTGTGCTTCTTCTTGGGGAAACCTGGCTAGCTTCTCCGGTCCTGTAGAGCTGCTGTATGCTGTGGTTCTCATTCTTGCTGAGACCCGGATGCCTCAGTGGTTTAGTGACTTGATTAATTGGTACAAGATAACAGACCTCATGGTCTCCGTGCAACGACCATTTCAGGTCTCCTGCAACGAGCAGGACAGTGGCTCCGGAGGAGCAGTGCTCAAATACCACACTAGGTCCAAATCTCGAGTTTCCTTTTCTACTGATTTATTCCTGCTTTTACATTATTGTTGGATTCACACAGTTTGTTTAGGTACCAAGCCTTTCATGCCATGGTGATTGTTCACATTTGTTCATGATTGTATATGGTACCATGTGATATTCTTTCTCTTCCCTGAAAAACCAATAAACAAACTGCACACAAATTCCACACCAGGGCTGTAACTTCCCAGGTGAATTCTTCAGTCAGGCTTCAGTGGGGAATTCCGATATCCAGGTGCTGAATGTTTTCTCCAGCCTCCCACTCCACTTCTTGTCATCTGTAGGGTTGTGTAGTGGCTGCTTTGGTTGGGCTATTGCTGAGTAACAACCTTTGAGATTTGTTTTAACCAGTAGCAATGTACGACTATAAACATCAAGGCAGTTGTTCTGACTGGTTTCCATCTTGTAGGATCGCTGCTCCTGTAGCGGGCGTGATTACTTTTGGAAAAAGAGGTCAGAGGAGGAAGAAGAGGCCTGTTGAGCCTATAGCTGAACAAGAGCAGTCAGGACTGGAGTGAATGTGTTCAGCGCTGTAGGAATGTTTCACAGAGCTCATCAAGCAAACAGACCGTTGCTAAACACAGCTATAAACGGGTCAAGAGTTATTGATTGCGTGCACAGATCAATAAATTGTCTTGATCTCGGTGACCGTTCCCCCTTTAACAGGTCACAATGCGCTGCCTCCGCACATTGTTGTGCGCTGCGCCCTGCACCCTGCGCCCTGAGCCCTGCTCACCCGTCTCTCAGCTCTCGTCTCTGGACCCCTCCAGCCTGGTCTCCTGACGCTGCTGCCCCAGCCCCTCCACGCCCCTCCTCCCTCATGGTCTCTCACCTCTCCCCTCTCTAAAATAACAATGAATTTTATGTTATATAGCGCCCTTAAAGTTGGCTTTAGGGAATGACACCAACAACAACAACAACAAAAAAAACACAAGATAAGCAGGATGAGAATGCACAGTTAGAGGAGACAGTAGATGGTGGTACCGAATAAAATAGGAGCAGAGGGGTGAAGAACAGAACCAGTTAGGGAATGGCTCTTCTAAAGAAGAAGCTTTTGAGTCTGGATTTGAAGGAGTTTAACCTTATCCCTGGGGAGAGAGTTCCAGAGCTTTGGGGCGCAGCAGGAGAAGGCCCTGTCACCCACAGAGTGTAGACGGGCTTGGGGGGCAGTTAGGAGAGCAGAATTAGAAGAGCGAAGGTTGTGAGGTGGGGAGTAGGGCGATAATAGCTCACACAGGTACTGAGGTGCCAAGCCGTGCAGAGCCTTATACAGTAGTTGAATGTAGTTCAGGTGGGCGGCTGCGTCAGCATGCGTAGGCTGCAAAGGAACAAGTAATAGGTTTATTCCATGCTGAAAAAAAGAAGAAAGAAAACACAACGTTTCGGCTGTGGAGCCTTCTTCAGGTGACACGGCCGAAATGTGTTTTCTTTCTTCTTTTTTTCAGCATGGAATAAACCTATTACTTGTTTCCTTATAGTTGAATGACCTCTAGAAGGCTGCTTACCTTTTCGTTCCACCGAATTCCCTCCTGCAAGTTCCGTCGCGCGTTCTTGCCCATATTTGGTGTTTCGTGGTTCCTCAGCAATAACCACTGCCCCCCACTTCCTTCCTTCCTCCCTCAGCTGCCAAAGGACCACCTTGCTCAACCCCTTGGCTCCCTGTCCTGCCCCCTTTCCACAAGCCTGTAAAGCTCACACTCTGATACCCCCTTAGCACTGCATAGCAAGGTCTGCTCGTTTCTTGACTCCTGCCTTTAAACTATTGCCAGTGCATCTACATCCCAATCTTAGCGCAGCAACGTCCATTAATAGCGGGAGTCATTGAAGTATTCTTGTAACAAGACCTAAAACACCGCGTTTTAGTCTTTACTGTTGCACCTCTTTGGTCAAATGCAAAAAATGAAGCAATCTGAAGATTTGCTGCTGTTCAGCCAGTTGAAAATTAAGCGAATACGTGGGGATTCTGGTCAGTGTTAGGCAATCGCGCGTGGTGTTAAAAAACGGGGACAGTCACCTTATTAGCACCTGAGCTGGGCACGTTTTTTTTTTCTGATTGGCACTGGAGAGGCTCATTCCAGCTCCGAAGTGAAAAAAAATGATGTTTCACCTGCAGTCGAGAGCAGAAATCTCAAAAGGCAGGGCCCTGCACTTTCAGCATAAAACCTGGAAGGTACAGTACGACCTTCTGAAGTGAGTGCTGTTCCCAAGGCTCTCCCTTTGGGGTGCGCTCGTGTGAGACCGCCTGGCGACAGTGGGGGTCGTGCTCTCCCGCTGATGGAGTGATGGACTGGCCAGCGTCTTTGTCCACAGGGCCCTCGGTCATTACTGGAGGATAAGATAAGATCACTTTTTTGGCCATATGCAATTTCTCGCATTAGGAATTTGTCTTTTGCATACCCCAGCTTGCTCTCCATGAGACCCACAGACAGGGAGAGAGAAGCTTGGGGTCAGAGCGCAGGGTCAGCCATTGTACAGCACCCCTGGAGCAGTTGGGGTTAAGGGCCTTGCTCAGGGGCCCACCGGAGTAGGATTCCTCTGCCAGCAGCAGGATACGAACCGGCAACCTTCCAGCCACAGGCGCAGATCCTTAGCCACAGAGCCACCGCTCAGCCCTGATTATCCTCATCAGTGGTTTTACCAGCACTTGACAGGGCCTGGAGGTGTCTGGGCGAGAGCTCTCGGGAGCTCTCGGGAGGCAAAGTCAGGCTGACGGGACAGATTCCCCGGCTTGGCGGCTGGGGGTCGGCAGGGGGCCGAGGGCAGGAGTCACTGGTCAGCAGGGCTCATCAGAACACTGGAAACACCGGCTCGCCCCCCAACGTGTTGTTTGTGTTGTTGGTGGAATGGAACAGCTCAGCTCCTCTGCCTGCCCGGAGTCGCAGCAATGCTTCCTGGCTGAATGATGGTTCTGCATTATGCATGCATTGATTATACATTCATCCAAGCCCCCATTTGCATATCTCGCCCTCCTTTATAATTACAGCGTTCCATCTGGCTGCCTGGTTAATTAGTCTTTGCAGGTTGGTTGCTGATGGGGCAGTGCCAGTGCCCAGAGCAATGCCACCTTTTAGACAAGCTAAGCGAGCACTGCTTGGCTGGAACTCTTGCTGGGGTGCTGCCTGTATGTGGAGACAGTAAGACCTAGCAGTGAAGGGAAACAGCAGAGGGGAACCCTATGTTCTCTTTATTGTTTTGGTGAAAGTTCAAGTTGCCGGTTTAGTTTTTTGTATCACGTACTGGCCAGTCTGGGAATTGCCAATGGCTTTGCTGCTTTTCAGTTCAGTGCCTATCGGAGAAGCACAGCCGCTCACTGATACTGCTCAAAGCCTCTAGGAAGTTACTGGAGGGTCTTTGTCCAGCTAGGAGCTTGGAAGACAGAGTCCAAGCAGATACAGGCAACTGCACTGTTCTTTACAATGTGCCAGTGGACTTCATGAGCTCTCATATACTGTGCTAGAAAAGAAAACGGAGAGGAGCTGTCAAAGGAGGGCAGGCAAGGCAGCATCCTACTTAAGCAGGGGAAATGGCTGCAGTTGGAGTTGCAGAACCAGTGCCACAGCATTGCAATGCAACATCAAGTTTTTCCATCTATCCACTTTCTAACCACTTCCTCCAATGCAGAGTTGTGGGTGAGTCAGAGCCTTTCCTGGCAAGCAGCAAGTGCAAGGCAGGATACTCTCCGGGTGGGACACCAGCCCATTGCAAGGCAGGAAGAAACAAACATGCACCCACTGTCATCTAGGGCCAGTTTTCCCAGAAGCCAATTAACCTACCAGTATGTTTTTTGGACTATGGGAGGAAATTGGAGCACCCTGAGGAAATCCATGTGAACACGGGGTAATACTGTACCATGTGAAACCTCCCTCAGGTTTATCCCAGTGACAAAATTCTATCTGCCGTGGCACTCTCACATGTATTCCAGCTGGTGTGTGGTTAATTTGCCTTCCTGGCTACTGTGTGGCACGTGTCTTTCCCATCGTCATAGTTTGGTCAGCAGCTTTCTCACGGGCGAGGCTGTGGGCTGGACATCGTGAGCAGACAGGGAAGGGAACGATCTTTGATTCATTGTTGCACCTTCAGTTATCTGTTAATCAGGTCTGATCTTTAAGCTCTTGTGTGGCCAATGTATAAACATTAAGGGATCTAGCTAAAAAAAGATCTGGGTGTGAGGGGCAGGGAAGTGTGACCACTGTAAAATGTGACCGAGTCTTGAAAAGAAGCATACGGCTTTGTATAACAGAAGGCATTCATATGACAGACTATGTTAAACTGAATTCATGAGACAAAACTGAACCATCATGATTGTGGTAATGTGGGCTCCACTTTATATCTCTGTTTGTAGAATGGCAGATATGTCTCTCTTACCTGCAAAAAAGCTGGGTTTGCTCACACAGAGCGTTCACTAAGAGTCTTTTCCTAATGCACTGTCTGAGCCTTGAACAGTATTACCAGTGTCTCGGGGTTTAAAGGGTCCCAATTTCTCAGACCGGTTAATAAATCTTGCTAACAAAATAAATTAATTGTTGATATTTAATGAATTCCAAATTAAGCACACTTTGTGAAAGCGCTGTAAGTTGCCATGCTGTTGCAAACCCCTGGTCTCACCACGGGCGAGAGCGAGAGCTCATTAGAATTGTGACGGCAAGTGGCCCTTCCTGCTCACTAGTCACTGTAATGACTGAATGTCATGCTGCATGAGTGAATAAACACAGGTTGTGCAGCAGATATTTCACTGCAGAAATGTTCTGACGCGATCTGCATACAGAGTTTAGCAAGAAAGTAGTATCTGTCGGCAAAAAGCATCTTGAAATGTATCTGTTGGATTAAATGTATCTGTTGGATCTGTTGGACGTTTTGATGTAAATTGGAGATTTAACATATAGCTGTGCACATTTTACTTTTATTGCAGTTTGAAATGCACTCAGCAATGCCGATTCTCTCTAACCCTGAAATATGAAAATAGCGTTGCAGCTCCCCTTTAAATGTGCTCTTGTTTGCGAACGGGGCTGCTGAACGCCGGCCCAGAGCCTGGGCTTTTCACGCTGCCTCGGTCGGGGAAGAGTCCGCTGCTCCAAGGCCGATTATGTAAACTGTGCCTCCGGGTTTCCAAGGAAACGCCTGCAAGCTTCACAATCTTAATAGAAATTTCACGGTAGACGGAGGGCGAGAGATGGTGGGAGAATGAGAATGAAACCGAGTGGGTCACCTTTAGGGGCCGGAGACCTGCAAAAGAGACTGTCTCTCTCTCTCTCACACACACACACACACAAGACAAATGAATACGTGTGCTGAGCTCAGACACTCTGATAGCACGAGGCAGTTTACCCTGATAAACGCGCAGTTCGCACTTCTTCCATGGAGGTCATCTCTATTTTCCTGTACATGACCAGGAGAAGGGTGGTGGGGGGCTGGAACAAGCTGCCCAGCCAGGTTGCTGAAGCTGGTAACTCAGAACAGTCTCTCATTTGGAAACCTTGTCCCCTGTCCAGCCCATTCTTTAGATGGCTGTTTAATTCTTACTTTTCTAACAGCTTAAAAAATTCATTTCATTAAGTGATTTCTACACAATCACTGTGTAGAAATGAGGAAAGGAGGAAAATCTCCAGGCCTCAGGCCTCCAGTTCCACAGTTCCTTCATAGAAACAATGTATAGTCGTTCCCTCAGTGCCAATAATCTCCAGGTGTTCGGTCTCTTGGGTAACAGGTTATTTAAGGTAACCTGTCCTTCAGGAAAAGAGTCAAGGATTCCTGGTCTGTACTGGTGAGCGTAGCATATTACATATTTTATAAGCACTAGATTTTGCAGAGTGTTTCATAAAACCTCCAACACCCTTTGAGGTGAGCCCCCTAAAATTCCTTGGTGCCCTGTGTAGTTGTACGTTTGATACCTGAGGGGTGGAGTGTGTGCAAATGGGGAAATATTAATGTAGAATAGAGGTCCCAGCCCTGGTTCTGGAGGAACACTGTTGTCTGGTCCAACTGCGTATAGCTCTGTGTGCTGAAGCTGTTGGAAATGGTGTCCTCGAATACCCAATGAAATAGTCCTGGGTATTTCTTGACACTTGGGATGGATCTAATAAACAAGTAAAAAGCAGTCAGATCAATTAAGCCATCAATTAACACTGGAGATGTAGAGATCAGCTGGAAAATACAAATCAGAAGGCACTATTCCTCCAGGACCAGGGCTGGGAACCAATGCTGTAAAGACTCAATTCAGCAATTATGTAGGTAACTACTGAATCACCATCCGCTAAAGACGTGCAACTATTTAATTACAAACAATTCTAATGGCAACTTGTTAAATTAAGTAACAGAGATATCATGAGAAACAAAATTCACACCATTCAGGTCTCACACAGCAGTCTTACTTTAAGATGAATACATTTCATATCTGATGAATGACTTACAAGTCTTTTGATGATTTAGGGTGAGCTATTAGACTTACTGAACTGGGGGTGTCTGAGAACAAGGGTGGGGACCCCAGATCTGGATCTCAGGAAGGCTAAAAGCTAGCGATGCGCGGGTTGACTCGCACCCGCAGGCGGGCTCGGGTTTAAAAAAAAAAAGATATTTGAGATCGGGGCAGGCGGGTGCAGGTCACAAAAAAGCTGACCAGTGCATCACTAGTGCAAGCAGAGGAGAAAAAGTGTTTCAGCGTGACAGAAAGGGGGTGTTGGAATCACTTATAGTTTCCCACATCCTTCTGCTCGTCAGGCTGGCTGGAACAATCACCCCATGTGTTATATTAGTCACACCTGAGAGCTGTTAACAGCTATGCACAAGGCCGCTTGCTGCTTAATTAAAGAGGCTTAAATCCCTCCATCTCCTGGAAAATGTTTTCCTGCCTTCATCTCCTGCCAGCTTTCTGCCTTTCCTTTAATGCTATTTGTCCAGTTTTTGCGTCACTGTTAACATAGTCTGTCTGGCCAGTGGTCAAGTGTAAGCCACCTCCTAGACTGCCTGGTCAGTTTTTCTTTCTTTTATGAAATTATATGAAAATAACTC
This sequence comes from Atractosteus spatula, assembly GCF_055471065.1. NCBI lineage: Eukaryota > Metazoa > Chordata > Actinopteri > Semionotiformes > Lepisosteidae > Atractosteus > Atractosteus spatula. Next base: position 63,606,221 of record NC_142706.1, on the reverse strand, counting down.
CCTTTACTGCCTTTTTTTCTCAATTATCTGCAAGTCATGGAGGAGCTCCAGTATTAGACACTGTGGGTGTTGAAATCAAATTTATATGTGTATATATTTTCCATTTCAACAGTCCAAAATTAAGTGGAGGGATTTTTTTTTTATTTAGACAGGAAGAGGTGGATTTCCGTCACTGGGGAAAATGTTTGGATGTTATATTCTTACGTCTTTTTTTTTTCAGAACAGTTTAATTCAAAATGTGTTAGCCAATATTCCATGAGTGCTGGGCTCAAAATTCATTGTGCTTTACACAAATACAGTACAGTACTGTGATCTTCCCTGAGTCCTCCCCCAGAATGAAAATTCCTGATAACTGTGTAGAGTGAGACTGGTTCTACTGGAGTTCCAGTGGAGTGGTCCTGTTTTTTGAAGGGGGTGATGTGTACTGTGTGGCCAGTCTGGCGGCACAGCCAATGGAACCATTTGAAACTTTGCTTTACGATAATCACAAAGTGTCAGATCCTTCTTGTTGCTAATGCTGTGTCTAATATCAGAATCATTTCACATGCCCCACTTTTTAAATGGAGTAATTGTCTACTTATGGGTGCTGTGTGTGTCTGTGTGCCCACTGGTGTCAGGGTCTGATGGCGGCTGTGTGTGTCTGCGTGCTACCAGTTTGTCCTGGGAGTGTCATGCAAGCACATATACATGTATATGAGTGTGTGTGAATGTGTCATCTGATACAACCCACCAAAAACAGTGTCACAGCAATGCATAGAGCATTTGAAATATGGTAATTATGCATTTTAGAGAACCTTGGAATGTACTAGTTATTGATTTCAGTGGTGTAATATTTAAGGTGAATTACTAGGAGTAATTTTATAGCATAGTGCCCTGTGATGATTGGCGTATCATCCATGGTGTATCCTGCCTTGCACCCATTGCTTGCTGGGATAGGCTCTGGCTCCCCCAGGACCCTGAATTGGAAGAAGCTGATAGTAAATGAATGGATGGATATTATTCTGTGTGATGTCCTGCCCATTGGAAACTGTTTATTGACCTTCAGATGCAGCTGGTTGGTGTCGTTATCAAGGTTATGTCTGTGTGTGTGCACAGGTCTCAGGGTCTGATGGAGGTTGTTGTCAAGCTTGTGTGTGCGTGCGTGTGTGCATGTGTGTGCGCGCGCACACGTGCAGGTATCAGAGTCTGATGGAGGTTGTGATCGAGCATGTCTGTGTCTGTGTGCACAGGTATCAGGGTCTGATGGAGGCTGTTGTCAAGCCTGTGTGTGTCTGTGTGTGCGCAGGTGTTGGGGTCTGATGGAGGCTGTTGTCAAGCCTGTGTGTTTCTGTGTGTGTGCGCAGGTATCAGGGTCTGATTGAGGCTGTTTTCAAGCCTGTGTGTGTCTGTGTGCACAGGTATCGGGGTCTGATGGGGGCTGTTGTCAAGCCTGTGTGTGTCTGTGTGTGCGCAGGTGTCGGGGTCTCATGGAGGCTGTTGTCAAGCCTGCGTGTTTCTGTGTGTGTGCACAGGTATCGGGGTCTGATGGGGGCTGTTGTCAAGCTTGTGTGTGTCTGTGTGTGTGTCTGTGTGTGCGCAGGTGTCGGGGTCTGATGGAGGCTGTGTCGGGGCTCGGACTGAAGCGGCGGTTCGAGGAGGTGGACAGCGGCTCGCCCTACTCCACCCCTAAGGACTCGGACGATGAGATCTCGAGCAGCGACAGCGCCGACAGCTGCGACAGCCTCAACCCTCCCTCCAGCTCCACTCTGACGCGTGAGTCGTGCCTGATCTCCAGCGCCACCCCACCTCCCATATTCCTTCGTTCACCCTGACACCCTCAGCCTGGGAAACTGAAACTGAAACCTCTGCAGTTTCTAGCCCCAGCTGAGCCAGGAATGATTTAACTGGATCAATCCATTAATTAATTAACATGCTTTCCAGATCACCGGTCATTGATCTACTGTATAAAGCCAGCCGGAATGAAGCTCTGTATGATCAGAGCTGACCATGCAGCCCAAGGTGAAGCGACAGATTGATAGCACGGGGCCTTTCAGGAGAGAAACTGAAGCCAGGCTGTTGAATATGTTTTAGTGCTTTTTTTTACAGTCAGTCTTGGATCAGTGATCTTCTCCGGCTCTGGCCTGATACGAAAATACATTTTTCAAACAAGGAAAGGAAAATCTGCTTGTTTGCATGGTCTGGGGATTGTCCGGGGAAAGATCCCAGGAAATCAGCTTCAACAGAATGACTGGGGAGCTTGCTCCAGACACCTGCCACCCTTTGTGCAATGGAAAATGCTTCCTCTTTTCAATCGACACATGCAGTTAATTTCCTCTCTATACCTAGAAAGGTTAATTACCTTACTTACTATCTAAATACATTATCTAGGGCCTTTGTTTAATCTTATCTTAAGGAATAGAGGCACAAAAAAGATGGAGTAGTCACATCTTCTGTACGTGTGTCACTAAATTACAGAGATGATCCAGTTAAATTATGTTCCTGTCTTATTTCAGTGCTCGCCGCTGTGAAATAGTCACATCTGTAACTTTGAACTCTTTGAGACAAGGCTGCGGTTTGACATCCAGAACGGTAATTGCAATGAGACAATTGCAGTGTCCTTACCCGAGTCCCAGTTTCTTCTGTGTGTTTTTGGATTCCCTGTAATGCCTGGAAGTGTTTGGGGTTCAAGAGAGGCTCTCTTGAATGGCTGCATCTCGAGACCTGATTATCCAGCAGCGTCGCTGTGATAAGAGGCACAGCGGTCGTGCCCAGACCTGCACTGGCCTGACTCGGCCGTAGGATGGAAACGATGCTCTTCAGTATCGGTTCTGTAAACCGACATGCAACTGCAGAGGCAAAAAGAGATGCATGTCTGTGAACAAAATAATGTCACGGGAAGTCAAAAAACAAAGAAACTACAATATAAGTAATGATTCTCTTTTGTGGGGGGCACCTCGGAGTGGTAGAGGTAGCGTTTGGCATTTTGTAACCCCAAACTAACCCGTGTCTCTCCTCCCACACACACAGCCACATCAATCCTCCGCCGGCAGAAGGCCTCTGGACGCAAGAGTGTGCGCTTCGACGCCGTGACGGTGTACTACTTCTCCCGGCGACAGGGCTTCACCAGTGTGCCCAGCCAGGGGGGCAGCTCGCTGGGCATGGCGCGCCACCACAGCGCCATCCGCCGCTACACGCTGGGGGAGTTTGCCCGCGAGCAGGAGACCAGCCACCGCCAGGCCCTGCGGCAGCACCTGCGCCAGGAGAAGCTCAACGCCCGCAAGCTGAAGGTCAGCGGGGGCCCCTGGCCCCTCCCTGTGACCCCTCTAGTCCTGACACACAGCTCCCTGCCCAGTCCCACACTCAGCTGTCGCCTCTTCCCATTTGTTTTCCTTTGGCTTTCTGACACTAGTAACAGCCCGCTTCTTTATAGCGCTTTTCAGACCACATTATCCCAAGTGTGGTCTTTGATCTTCAGCTTGCTGTGGGATCCCTGGCACCCACAGGTCAGTCACAATGTCATTGAACGGGCCTCAGGCTGGTCAGTTAGCTGAAGGATTTAAGAAAGAGCTTTATTGTATCGTCCTCTCACCTGAAGAAGGCTCAACAGCCGAAAGATTGCATTTCTTTTTTCTGTTGTTCAGCATGGATTAACCTCGACTTGTTCCTCGAGCCATACTGCAGCCAGGGCACTGTGGTCTCTATCTGCCTCCTCTCTGCCCTTCAGCTATTTTGGATCTCAGATGGGATGCTTGCAGTCCCATCAAATTCCACTGTTTGTGCCCGTGGTTTCAACTTGTAACCAGCTGCTGAAGCCAAATTCAACCTTTTCTTCTATCCAGTTAGTTTTTTATCCTGCATGTTCAAAGTCTAAAATAAAGCGAGGCTGTAGAGGAGAAAGCTGGGTAAGTATAAGGTAATAAAAAATCCCCAGCCGAACTGAATACCATGCCCTCCCTTTCTGTCCCCCTCCCAGCTGACGCGCAACGGCACGGTGGAGTGCGCGGAGGCCGAGTCGCTGACCCTGGACGACGTGTCGGACGAGGACATCGACGTGGACAGCGTGGAGGTGGACGACTACTTCTTCCTGCAGCCGCTGCCCACCAAGCGCCGCCGCGCCCTGCTGCGGGCCTCGGGCATCGCCCGCATCGACGCCGAGGAGAAGACGGAGCTGCGCGCCATCCGGCTCTCCCGCGAGGAGTGCGGCTGCGACTGCCGCTTCTACTGTGACCCCCAGAACTGCGGCTGCAGCCAGGCAGGCATCAAGTGCCAGGTAATGGGGGCACCCACTGAGAGCAAGGGGCTCCTCACCGATGGGTGCTGTTTCGCCTCGGCGACGTGTCTTGGAGACGCCCTGATTGTCTCACTGGCTGCCTCCGTGTGCTGTGTCCCGTTTCTCTGTGTGGGTACCCGCCTACGCTTTCATCTAGTTTTTCTCCGTCTCAGTTTTAGTGACTTGGCCACTAATCTGAATTCGGGACCCTTGCACCTCTCCGATGTCCCAGCAATAAAATCATATGTTTGGATAACATAATTAACTAATAATTACGCATTATGTGATAAATGTTGGATGCAATAACATGCAATCATTTGTGCATTGCCTGCCAAAGTCCACAGAGAGGCTCACACGGCCCTCCACCGCCCTGTTAGGGGGGGAAACACTGCTTATGAGTTTATAATAACTGCAGGGATTGAAAAGGGCAGCCAGCTTCCTGCTCCCTCAGCAGCTGACTGAGTGGGCAGAGTCTCAGTTCAGGCTCGCAGGAACAGGCCTGAAGTACCGCAAGGGGATGGTATGGGCTCTCCAGCCCACTTCGCCCGGCCTGGCAGAGCTGCAGCACCACCCTGGTCCCCAGTGGTCAAACCCCTGACCGATGTCTGGAAATTGGGGATAAGTGGGAGGCGGGATGGGGCTGCTGGTAGCTGGGAGAACTTGGGTGATTGGCCTTGTCCTCAGGATTTCTTTTCTAGCATGTCAATGCAACACAATAACAACACATCACAACACAATAGCAATGACAGGGCTGGAAGCAAGACTCTCTTTGCTGACCTTTAGGGTGTGTTTATTTTTTTATACTTTATTGTGGTTATGTCAATATTCCTTTTTCGCATACTTAAAAAGGACAGAAACACAAAATACAAAAAGAGAGGGACGTATAGAAAATCGGAATTAGTGTTAAATTACTTTTTATACAATTTCTAATTGTCTACTGCATCTTTTGTTACTATCACGCTACCAAGGGAGATAATACAGGTAACAGTAGAGAGTCTCTGCATATCCTTCTGATTTTGACCATCTTTTTACAAATACATGTTGTGACTTCTATTCTTTGGTGATATTTCATTCAAAGAGACCTACCACATTTTAACACTCGGTCTGTCCAGCTTTTCCCAGTTCCTGGTGATTTGTTTCGTGGCTGTAGTTTAGGAGGTTTCTGGGTTTCTAGGAGCTGTGGAGAAAGAGAGAGGAGTTTATTTGCCATATCTACGTGTACATTGGGATTCTCATTCTCGCTGTTTTCTCGGGACGTGCACAGTCCAATAGACAACGCCACCGAACGTGCGCAGAGCATTACAAAACAGTCAATAATGAGAGCCGCAGCCGGCCATCACACACTACACAGTTCAACAACGTACAACAGGCAGTGCAGGACAATAAACACACAGGACACGTGACACAAGGTACAGGGACAAGCCGCGGCCTCAGTGCATCAGTGACGTGTCCCTGTCTTTCCTCGGGACAGGTGGACCGGATGTCCTTCCCGTGCGGCTGCTCGCGGGACGGCTGCGGGAACGTGGCGGGGCGTATTGAGTTCAACCCCCTGCGGGTGCGCACCCACTACCTGCACACCATCATGAAGCTGGACCTGGAGAAGAAGAGGCAGGTGGGGGCCCACGAGGGGATGGGATTGGGCACCGCCCCCGGGCACCCAGCCCCGACGGAGCCCTCCCTCCCCGCGCCCCTCGACCCGGACGCCAGGCCGGCGGCGCAGCCTGGGGCCGAGGAGGGCGACGCGGACTACCAGGCCCAGAGGGACAGCCTGGCCCTGGAGAACGAGACCGCCGTGCTCCACCTGCAGAGCGCCGAGGAGCAGGAGCGCCGCCGGGAGCAGGAGGAAGGCCAGGGGGCGCTGGTCACGGACCCCGACGGCGGGGCCCTGGGCCTGTGCCTGCTCCCCGAGCCCCTGATGCCGGCCCCGGCCGGGATGGGGGAGGTGGCCGACGGGACCGAGCCCGTGATCATCCAAGGGGAATTCCCCCCAGGCACCTCGGTTCTGTGCTTCACGGAGAACCTGGTGGATCCGCATCACCAGGCGTTCCTCAAGGACTCCCCCGTGGTGTACTACCAGATAGACCATGTGGAGCCGGAGTCTCTGGGCCTGCCCGCCGGGGAGGAAGAGGTGGAGACGACGACGGGTTACAAGGAGTGTCGCATCACCGACGGGGACGGAACTGGGGGGGACGCCGAGCTGGCGGCAGCCCGTGGGCAGGATTCGGACGAGACCGACGCGGTGATCCCGGGGCTGCCCGTCCCCGAAAACCGCCCTGCCACTGCCGGCGGGCACCTCGAAGGATCCCCGCGGAGCCCCGAGGGGTCCCCCTCGGAAGGTCCCCACCTTGCCTTTGAAGGAGAGAGCGCCCCGCTTGAGTCGGACGCTTAGTCTCTCACTTTTTGCGGATATTTTGCACAATAGCCTACAACAAAGCTTGTTGCCTATACTTAATGGAATAATAATAGTAATATAATGAATTTGAGTGGATTTTATCTGGAGATAGACGCATATTTAAAAAAAAAAATAAGAGGGAGAGGAGAAGTTCAACTTTGTGTTCCATTTCCATAGACCAAGCAAATTCCAGGTTTTTGTGGTTCTGCGTTTCATTCCAGCATTGGAGAATGGACGCTGGATGTGGCAATCTCTGCTCATTAGTGGAGTTATTGAAGTGGTCTGCATAAGGTGAATTTGAATGGGATTCATTCTCTCTCATTGTGGCAGTGGAACTACAGTAGGGGTTTGCGCGATAAAGCAATGAACTTTTTTTTCCCCGTTTCTTTTCCATTTCGCGTCTGCCTGGCTCCCAGGGAGGCCTGCGATGACCGTGCCCTAGCCGCTGAGTGTGGGATCCATCCCTTTTCTTTCCCAAAATATGACCGGTAAAAAGCGGTACCCCACCACCTGAAACACACACACTCGCTCACACACGCATCTCCTTCTTCCTGCATTGTCACCTTAAAATCGAGAAAGATGGAAATCAGAAAGGAGGTCGGGTGTTTCCCTGGGAGTCGTTTTTTTCTGTTCTGCTTTGCCGGTTGGGGCGTCTTTGGCCACGATTGGACGTGCTTGAGAAAGCAAACTAGATAGCGTAGGTGAGCCTTTTTCGAGTCTGCCGGCAAGCTGTCTGACTGGTCTTCCTGATTGCACTGTCTCCCTGGGGGCAGAGAGAGGGGGTGATGAAACTCCCTTTCGCTGCTGTTTTCGCTGGTTGACTGCCTGCCCCTTCCCCCCCAGGAAACCTGGAAATACAGAGACCTGCCCAGTATAAACAGGCAGAGAGAGAGCCAGTTCGTCAGAAGGCAGTGCCTTGTGCGGCCTCCGCGCCTGTCGTCGGCAGAGAGGCTGAGTGTGCGTTGCTAGGTTTCTGATACTCCATGCTGGCTCGGGAATCCACTCATTCCACTGGCCTGTTCTTATTTTAGCTTTTCTTCCTCCCAATACCTACTCACGATGAAGCCCCAAGCAAACTTTCATCCCTACTCCTCTCAAGAGCCATTGTTTTAGAATGGTTTTCAATGCGTTTTGTTTTTGCTCCAGAACTACATATCTTTCCTTTATTTAGTATTTTTTTCAAGAAGCACGAGGGCAGCAAGGTGGTCAGCATTGCTGTCTCCCAGCACTGGGGTCCTGGATTCAACTCCAAGGGTGCTCTCTGCGTGCAGTTTGTATGTTCTTCCCGTGTTTGCGTGGGTTTCCTCTGGGTACTCCCATTTCCTCCCAAAGTCCAAAGACATGCTGGTAGGCTCATTGGCTTCTTGAGTGTGTGTGTGTATGTCCGCCCTGTAATGGACTGGTGTCCTGTCCAGGGTGTACCCTGCCTTGCGCCCATTGCTTGCTGGGATAGGCTCCGGCTCCCCCAACAGCTTGACTTGGAAGAAGTGTAAGTAAATGGATGGATGAAGGACCTATGATCCTAGTACGTAAATAAATCAGGGGTCTTGTTCTTCTATTTTACATCACTAGATGGAGCCCTGGCTTCTTTGAAGTACACATTGGAGGAAGTACCAAACCTACCAGGCCATTTGCTTCAACGCAACGGCTTTTTGAACAAGCCGTTGAAATTAGCACGAAATAATTAAAACTGGCTTGCCAATAAACGTGATTAGAAGACCGTTCATTTCAACAGTATCAAGTACCACTTCGACAGTATAGTTCATTTCGACAGTAGAAGACAGTATCACTTCCAGAAAGCTTTTTTTGAGCACAGTGGCTTCGCGTTTGTGCGGCATGTGACCGGTTTAGAGCAGTTGTGTCTGACTTAGGGGGATGACTCATGCCCGTTCAGTTGTAATTTCAGAAGAAAAAAAACAGATTCTCAAACAAGCTTCTGTCTAGATCTTTCTTGCTCTAGATCAATGGATGGAGTTTCTGACGTTACAAAGACTGCAGGACTGACTTCTCCAGGAGGTCTTCTGTCAGCTAGTGGAGAATAGTAAAGATGTTACACACTAAGCTATAACATTCATAGGAAACCTCTGCTTGACACTGAAAACATTTCCCATTGAAAATTAGATGCATTACACGTTTCATCTTCAATACTTGTACTTCATTCTCTGATGGTATGGGTAGGTTAAACAAGTTATTTTTGGGATAATGAGTCTCTTTGGAGCAAACAGGAAGTTAATGTCACATGGTTAATGTCCCCAATTTGCAGCACAGCAAAATGGCTGTTACCATACTTGAACGAGCCATGACTTAAAAGCCCTAGTTTCCAGTTTAACTATGGTGGAGCACACTACTCTGGAATAATGATGCTACTTATGACATACGTTGATGGCCACTGGGAGGCATGCCCAGTTTTGAATTTCAAGACCAGCATTATATTCAGAATAATGTACCTATCAAAAGGTCTTGTGTAGCTTTGTTGTGTCGACAGCTTTTAAAAACTCTTACTGTGAAGCGCGTTATTCATTGTGAAGTCTGTAGGCGTAGAAGTTTGGAGAACTGTGGCATTGCCTGTGATGAACTACAGGTTCGGTAATTCAGCACTAATCTAAAATAGAGCCATAGGCAGGAGGGGATCATCTAAAATTTCCCCTCACTGCCTTTCAGACGGTTCCTCACTAAGAAAGCACTTTTAAACAGCAGAACGGGTTGTTTTACAACCTTTTATTTGTGACTATAGAGGTTACAAGTTTATACTCTTTTTTTTTCTTTGTGACTCAAATGTACCATATCGCGGGGTCTAGACTAACGGTTAAACGTTAATTCCATGAGACGAGAGAAACAACGTTTCGGCTAAGAAAACGCCTAAGAAGGCTCCCCAGCCGAAAGGTTGTCTCTTTTCTTTTCCTTTCAGCATGGAATAAACCTTTACTTGTTCCTCTGCAGCCTACGCATGCAGAAGCAGCTCCCTACTCTAGACTAACAGTTATTGCTTGTGTGATGTGAGGCAAAACTGCCTTTGTGAGGTTACAGCTAGGGGGAGCTGTTGTCCATTTCACACCTTGATTTTGCATGGCGCTAGACCAGTGCTGTGGGCACACTGTTTCAAACTATTCAGGGTAGCTCAGCATCCTTAAAGGAGCCACTCATTAGCTCAAGCCTTGACCTCTGGGTTCTGTTCTTAAACGTCAAAGCATTTTTTTGTCCTCTTGGGGTTTCTTTTGTGAAGAAAACCCGAATCCACAATTATTGCTGACATAGATCAGAATATCTCTGCACTTCTGTATTTTTCAAAACTTCTCATTCCCATTGCTTGTTCCTAATTTTGCAAAAGCCGGTTTTATCTCTTTGGGACAAGAAGGGGTTTTAGCAAACCAGAGTCTGCCTCTGTGATGGTGTTCAACACTTGGACTCTCTAAAGTCCTAAGCCAGCAAATTCAGCTTGTGCAGAGTATCCGTGCAATTTATTCCTTTTGGGTTTCCCGGAGATGGGGAAAAAAAAAAAAAAGTCTTAGAAAACAACACTTAGTGTTGATGCCGTACCAGACAAATGTGAAAAAAGAGGCTGCCTTAAGGGAGAGGAAAGGGTTAAACACAGCTGTCTCTCTGGGCGGCGAAGACAGGACAAACATGTGCAAGCCTGGTTCAAATTTCCATCTGCTTGTTCCCCCTAGTGTGCAGCTCTCGGACTCTGAGATACTCCTGCGCACTCCTGGGAAGTTGGTAGGCATTGATCACACAGCTGAAAATCCTGATAGAGCTAAAATATATATATATAAATCTATATGACAATGTTGACTATATTTGCTTTAAGTATTGTATGATTTTTAATACTGTATCAATAATTTATGGGAAAAAACATGAACTGCATTGTGTTCTCTAGTGTGTATGTTATGGCAGTGACACCTGTTGGGGCTGACAGACTTCATTGTTGTTCGAAAAGGTGCTGTGTCTGAGTTTACACCCCATGTTGTTTTGTTTTTTTTCAATCTTATTTATGAGCGAAGGAAAAACGCGGCTCACTTTATAGATCAGCGCATGCGGAGAGGAGAATCGAGGGAAACGTGTGCTGAAATGAAAAGGTCAGAAGCTGTTATAAATCCGGACTCCCAGTGGATTCATATGAAGGACACTGAGCTGCTGCGTGTGACCACATTGCAGCCCTGCTCTGCCTTGTGCCAGCCTTCAGGAAATGCGAAGGAGCCGGTTCTGCCTGGACTTCCTTCCGAAGTGTTAGCTGTTCCTCCTGCGCCACTGTCCACGTCGCAAACGTTCCGCCTCCTCGACTGCACTGTCCTCCCAACACATGAAAGAGAAGATTCAATTGGCAATGAAAGAGAAGATTGAATTGGCATCCGATTATGCAGACTACAACTGCATATCGGTTTGTCAAGGCGGGTTCTGAAGTGCCCCCAACCCTGTGAACCGGCTTCACAGCTGCCAAGCAAAAATCCCATTGCTCTGTTTGCTCCTTATTTTCAATTTGCACCCCTCCAGGGTGTCCCACTCAGCCTCGTAATGCCTGGAGGTTCGTGTACGAAACCTTGTGAATCCTAACTTGCAGGAAGAGGGCAGAGTGACGGGACTGGTGCAGGTATTGTAGTGACACCTGATGATGTGTGCCCTCTGGCACTGCAGGTGGCATCCTGCTGGACCCGCCTGGCTCTGCAGCAAGGGATCTCTCTTGTGAAAGGATGGTGAGTGGAGGCAGCCTGTTTGTTTGTTTTTGTAGATGCAATGAGATTGCCCATGCATTGACCATGAATGTCTTTTTTTTTGCATGAAATCCGCCAGGGCTGCTTGTGCAATGATTGGAACTGGGTTAAGGCGATACGTTTTTCATTTAATGAAGAACAAATGCTGCTTTGCTGCTTCACAGCCTCTCTTTTACATCCTTTTCTCCTTGCCAGATCCTGGGGGAGTATGGCCCAGCTCTGCTTTTCAATGCAGTACAATCACCTTATTTTTTTTGGATCTATTTTTATTTGTGCACCAAAACTGACTTGCTGTCTGAGCAAGTGCCCCGGGTTTGAATCTTCTCGGTTGCGGAGAGTGGTCTCCAGGGTGAGAGCTAGAGAGAGCAGGGGGTGGTTGTTTCAAGAGCAGCGACAGAACTCCTTGCTCCCCAGGGTTGTGCTGTAATCGGACCCATCCAGACCTGAGAATAAGGGGGGATTCGTGTATTGAAACTCCTGGGAGTTTTTCATTCAAAATCTGCATTGCACGCCTTCCTAAGCATCTGGCTGTGTGGAACATTTTGCCAGTTGTCTTAACGTTACACTGAGAAGTTTATACCCTTTTTTTTACCTTGGGTGCAGGACAGAGGAAATTGCTTATTGCTGCTTTGGGACCTGTAGTCTGAGCCTTCAGCTGGCTGATTGGTGACTGAACTGGGGGTCTCTGAGCTGATTTCTGGTGATGGCTTGGAATGAGATGAACGCCAGGGTCCGAGGAGCTGGGCTGCAGGCTCCATGATAGAGGTCTCAGGGCCCTTTATTGACTGTTTGTCTTAAAAAATGCCAAATTTCTGAACATGATTACCAAGAATGAGAATTAGTATAGTCTTACATAATCCTGATCCCTTCCCAGATACTGAGCAAGCACTGGGTCGGCAACCGTAGCATGTCGGCTTGTTCAGATATTGTTGGGGTCGGAGAGCTGTAGCCAAACCCAAGATGATTTGTAGTTGACTGCTCTCCAGTTGCTTTCTTCCATGAGTGTTTTCACCAGGCCAGCGCTGTTGACCCCAAATGCTCTGGGCCAGCGCAGTGCACAAGCCCAAAGCAGGTCAGCAGGTAGAATGGCTGGCCCGGTGCTTGGTGAGTCTGGTGGTTCCTCTCAGGTCTTCTGCATAGATCTGTTGGCTTCAGTGTTCTGCATCATCTGTCTGCTTGCAGGGTCCGATCACCAGACGAGATTCAGAACGCCTGTGCAGAGTTCTTGTGTTCGTATGCAGCATTCTTGATATTTCATGGGCAAACCTAATGCAGCACCACCCTACTGGTCACTTTTGGGTCTATATTTGCCACAAATAACGTCTCTGGGCCAAAGACTTGGTAACAATTGTTTGTCCCATCTTAAGAGCTGAATGCAGCTTAGTCCTCCTTTGCTATGGAAATCCACGTGCAGAGCAACACAGCAGAATGGAGCTCTGTGGAGTCCTGTTTTACATATTCCCAGATGTGATTGTCTTGGCATGGTTTATTTCCTAGAAGGCTGGCATTCCTGAACTGAAGCTCAGAGATCAGGGCTGTGATGAGGTCACCTGGGATGACAGCCCAGTTCTTATGTAAACTGTGAGAATGTCTTTTACTTCACTGGCACCTGTTGAGAAGAAATGAAAAACAGAAAAAAAACATTTTTTATATTAAAAAATGCAAAGCAAAAAAAAAAAGACATGATGATTACTTGTCTCATTATTTCACATTTTGTCTATTCATGCTTCGATACGGTACTACAAATGCCCTAGCTTGTAGATAAATGCCGGCTTCTGAAATTTATTGTACCATTTTGTGCAGAAGCAAAGCGTGCGTGTGTTTATTTCAGACTTCAAAAAGAGGCACACTATATGTAATATTAGTTAATGCATCAGAAAATCTTATCCACAACATACCAGGGAGACAAGTGTCTAACAAACTTTAGAAGATGTATAACTATCAGAAACCTGTGTGGTGGAGAACTTGTGACAGGGTTCGAGATGTACTAGTCCTGTAGGGAATAATGTCTTCTGGGTTTCGGTCCAACTTGAGTAGTCAATTAAACAGTTCACCAACTTATTTTCTTAAGGACACTTGCAGATGATTACTGAAAAAATGCACTTCAATAAGAGTGCCAATACCTATAAAACACCTTCATTACTGCATATAAGTATTAACTATTATGGTTTTAATTAAATAGTTAGACTAGTTAGATGACTAATTAGACAAGTAAAAGTCTGGAATATGATAAAGAACGGTAAATGATACTATAGATAAATAAGAACTAATGAATAAGGCTTGATTAGTTCTGGTAATAATTCTTACAGGTAATTAATACATCGCTTAGGAGATGGATCTAGATTATGTCAAACATCAGGTTAGGGCAATAAAGTAAATTTCAAAATCTATTTTCTGGTCAGATATGATGTGTGAAATTCACACATGTGGACACATTAGCCTCTGAAACCTTTTTGTTGGACTTACTGATGGTTAGTACATTATTTAGATGCAGGCAATAAAATACTTGGCAAAGTCTTGCAGTATGTTGCATTAACACTAGAGGGCACTCTAAACTTATTTAAAAAGAAGGTCTTTCCAGCTGTTTGACTGGAAGCAGGGGTGCCTCCTCCAGTCCTGTAGGGTCACTGTTTCTGCTGGGTTTTGTTCCAGCTCAGCTCTTAACAACACAATGGAGCTAATTACGGGCTTAATTGGAGCAGTTTAATTTATTTACAGTTTAATTTCCCCAAGATCCTAATGCTGATCCAAACTAAACCTGGTCTGCATTCCTTCCAGTACTGTTGCTCAGTGTCCCTGACTTACAAGGTAAGTAATACCTGTTTAGGGCACTATGTGAATACATGCTGCTTTCAGGAATGGGAAGTGTGATGAAAGTCAAGTAACTTGGAAGTAGTAAGAGTGGTTAAACACACTTACAACCCTTCATGCAGTGTGTCCAATCCTTTCATTCTTGACTCTGTCCTAAATAAAAACAGCAGTTTTCACAGATCCTGTTTTAATTTGATTGCACAACTGTGAAATATGGAAAAAAAGCCAGCAGAGTTTAAGGGAAGGAGGGAGCCTTATTTCGGCTTTGCTCTGCTGACCTGAAGCCAGCAGTTTCCATTAACCCTGGCACTCAAGGGACAAGAATCTGGGCTTTCAGCGCAGCTTTTAAAGGAGCTGTGAGTTATTGCTTGGAGGGGCGCTCTACCAAGACTAACCCTAACAGACAAGCGATATTTACACAGGAATTAAGGTGCTTACGACAGCAGGGGACAAGAGGAGACAGTACTGACAAGAGCAGTCTTCCTCCGGAACATTGGGTCTGATGTGGAAACCTGCAAGATATTTTAAGATTAAAGAGCAGAATTCCTTTGCCTTAGTGCACCGATCTTTTCAAATGTAGGCGCCACAATATCTGAAAACGGGCTGTCAGGAATGCTATCAAAGAGAGGGTCTGATTCTGAGCACCTCAGCAGACTGGAGCGTGGTTAAAGCATGTGTTTGCTTTTTATGGTACAGACATGAAACCTCTTTCCTTTGTTACTTTGGCAGCTAATCCTGAATCTGCAAATGCTACAAGGGCACCTGAACATGAGGGTGAGTATGGCAGAAGAAGGACGCAGCTCGCAAACAGTTGTCTTGTTCTCTGTGCAGCTGGTGGCTCACAGACAGGGCTGGGGAACAAGTATAAATATATATATATTTAACAAAATCTTATTGGCTCTGTAAAGAAGCACCATCTGTAGGCCTGGAGCTGTAGTGAAATACCAAAAACAAAATGCCATAAGCTAGTCCACAATTCTCATCTCAACACTGTCAACCCTGTCAAACGGCCTTGGCTTTGATTTTTAGTGGAGCACTTTCAGATCCAGCTGAAAATCCAGCAGGCTTCCTACTCTAACCAGTTGAGATAAATCTTGGAATGATGCTTGAAATGCCAGTAATGTTGGCAAAAGCAAATGAACGGAGGTACGTACAGATTCTTTGTAGCTGTCGCTGCCAGAGCTGGGTGTGCTCAGGTGTCCCCAGCCTGTGGTTGTAGTTGGCTCTCACACTCTCCTGCACTGGCAGTGAAGAGGCCCGACACCTCTGTCCTGCTGTCCTGGGGCCCCCCGCCCCTCCGCAGCCTCCACCGGCCCGGGGCACCCCACCGCCCTGCAGCCTCCACCGGCCCGGGGCACCCCGCCGCTCCCCAGCCTCCACCGGCCCGGGGCACCCTGCCGCTCCCCAGCCTCCACTGCCCTGGGCCGTGTCTCATCTCACACCTCTGATTTCCTCCCCGGCTGGGCCGGAGCCTGGTGGAATAGGACGGCGGCGTCAGGTTTAAAACTCCTACGTCTCCCTGTACTTCTAAGGTGAGAGATTTTAAAGCGCGCGGGTCGGCTCGCTCCAGATGCTAAAAATACGGAAAACTTTTTTGCTGTTTGCTCCATGATGGGTTTTGAACTGCTTTCGCAGAGCATCTCTAAATGTAAAGCTGCAGTCCTGTATCAGTATCTGAGCAATGAAATCCACTTGAATGCAGTAAAAGACTGAGCGCTGGCTCTCTTGGCTTCTCCTGTGTATACCAGGGAGCTCGTCCTAGGCGTGCAACAACCCTGCTGATCTTTAGGTCTGTGGGGTGTCCCCTGACTTCGGTAAAAACTGGGCTTAACCATCTGGTCTCGGGATCTAACACCCCTCCTGTAGAGTGCACGATTACACATTTGCTCTAATGTTATATATATCGTTCCTTCTTTTATTTTCTTTAAAAAAATGCTCCATGGCAGCTGTGTCTTTCCTTGCTATCTCCTGGCAACATAATATTTGCGCTGATGTTGAATAGCTGGAAGTAACAAAGGCACTTGCCAGTTCAAGTGACACACAGCTATTCTGCAGTTCCCTGCCAGTCGCTCTGTTGTTCAGAGTCAGCAGAAAGTCTCACAGCTGCATCGTTTCCTTTGTCTTTAGTCCTGTGGCGCATGCCCAGTGTGAACGCACTGTACACCGTGCTGACACATAAGAGAAACCTGAATGTGGAAGGAGGCCACTCAGGTGCTGTCATGATGGTCAATACCTAAGTGGCCATTGAGCCCCATCAACATGCTGTATCAATCGATCAATGAATCAAACAAACAAACTTTATTTATCAAATGCACAACAATTCAGTATGCAGCAGTAGTTGCTGGCAATGAAATGTTTTTTCTGTGAGCTTACCGGGGGGGTAAAAAATCACAAAATTAAAGTTACAAAATAAGGTTACATAATAATACATAATCGTGGAACAGAAATTGAATAAAATATACTCAGACAGAACTCAATATAAACAGAGCTGCGATACTTGATACTGTACTTAATTGCCCCCCCCCAGCCCTCAGTGACACAGCACCTGTGCTCATCCACAATGAGGGCCCCCTGTTCTAAGGCCAGACATCATTGGTTTGCTCTGATTTTTCATTGATCCCGCCATCCTGGCCTCTGTGAACAAAACTCAGTTAAGAGCTCCCTCTTCCTCATTAGCCTCAGCGCCTGGCGCTCTCCTTGGGAAAAACAGATGCAGGTCGGTGTGTGTGAGCGCATCCTTCTTGACTCGGTGGGATTTCAGTGATGCAGCAGCAGCTGTGTTCTCTTGTGTTTCCTGTTCCCTGAGCGGCTCCGCACTTCAGCAGACAGATCTGCAGCTCCTCTCAAACACAGACACACACAGTTTTTAACCGTTTGCTCTGTAATGTTTGTGCTCATCCTGTGCGGTGAAAACTCTGCTTGCTCACAACACTGGCTTCCCAAGAACACTGCAGTTATTCATTAAACAGGGCTTCTCACCCTGAGCTGCATTTTCATGAGGTTAGTTATGTTCTCACTCCTCTCCCTTGCAGGTTTACTGCCCACAGCATGGCTTACAGAATATGAGCCATTCTGGAGGTGGACAGCATTTCAGCAGAGTAACTGAACTACTGTATGGGTTAATTGCAGTTCTGTGTCCTTTAAATTTTTTAAGTAAAAAAAATATACGCAAACGGACATTCTTTTTCATTAATGCATATTCTGCTCTGTTTATTTGTTGCTCAGACACAGCTCAATCCAGCTGTTTGGTCGTGGAGCAGCTGTGGGGTTGAGTCGCTGCAGCTGTATGGTATGATCATACCATGATCTCTTCAGACTCCCGTCGCTGTGGAACTGAATCTGATTGCACCGCACAACAGTCATAACTCTCTTGGAGGCTGGCTGCAAGGACAAAATCAAAAAGTAGGACATTAAATCTCTAAGCAGAGCTCTGTAAGCTTCTATGACCTTCCAGATTGTGCCTAGAGAGAGTAACACCTTATTCATTAGGTGCATTGTGATTTCTCATTGATTCTGCAAGGTTGCTGTCTTTGGCAATGAATTACATGAGAATGCATTTATTTAGCAAGCGGTGTGGAGCCAGTGTGTCATCAGTAACAAAAGCTGTCTGGTGTCCCAGATCGAGGTACATACGGCGCAGGTCAGCCAAGCCACCTGCTTGAAATACAACAAGTCTGCAGTACTAGCTCCTTTTGTAGAATGGATACTGGCATGGGTACAGCTTTCTAACGCTCGCTCTCAGGCTGTGGCTCAGACCCTGTCAGCAGGCTGCCCTGCCCTCTCCCCTTTCCTTTCCTGTTTCTGTGTATTGTGCTGTGATTCCAATGCCCGGAACTCGTTAAGTGCTTGATAAGCCAGACAGACGAGGGAATGGAACTGAGGGAAACCACTGAATCATATCGCCCTGAAACAATCGCCCCTGCACATCGGAAAATTAGGAGCCACGGGAATGAGATTACATTCAGATCAAAGGAACACCCCCCACACACACACACTCAATCTCCTCTGCCCCTACCAACACCACCTCCCAGACTCCGCGCCCCCGCTTGTGAAAGTGCACTATTTTCAACACTGGCTGTAAACAGGGCTGGGAAGGCATAATCATCAGGGCCTGGAATGTCCGCATTCCAGCAGTCCTGCACAGTCCTCCTGCACAGGCATAGCAATTTGGTGATAGTGTACAACTGCTAGGTACAGGCAACAACTGGATACAGGAGCTAACGGCCTCGGGTTTGAATCCCAAGTTGGATAGCTGCTGTTGTACCCATGAATAAGGTAACACACAAACCTCTCTGCACAGATTTACTCCAGTTTGGATGGTATCTCAAGTGGTTATATAAAAACTTTAAGCAATACAGAACTTAAAAACTGACCCATTGCCCTGCCAGGAGTTTCCTAGATGGCTGGTGATGTCACGGGTTCTGAGGCTGTCCACCTAGGCTGATGGGTGCATACAAGTGGTGGAGGTCGGCAGGGTTCATCATCAGTTCCAAGGACTGGGGGACAAAGCAGATCACCGGTCAACCCCAATCCACATGTAACAGTGAAGTCAGACGCAACACATCCATACAGCACAAGCACAACATCTTTACTCACCTTATCTGGAATTTCCCCTGAACAGGTTGCTGGCACCCCAGACATTTGGAGCAAGCATTTTGGATGCCAACTGAACACATTTAATTGACGGACACACCCCCAATTTCATTAATGGCCAGCAGCCATATCACTCTGCAACTCACAACTGGCAGCCCACTGAAGCTCAGCAGGTGTGAGCCTGGTCAGTACCTGGATGGGAGACCTCCTGGTCTTAGTGGGGCCAGTAGGGGGCGCTCACCCTGCGGTCTATGTTGGTCTTAATGCCCCAGTATAGCGACGGGGACACTATACTGTACACAGGATCTGTCCTTCGGATAAGATGTAAAACCGAGGTCCTGACTCTCTGTGGTCATTAAAAATCCCAGGGCGTTTCTTGAAAAGAGTAGGAGTATAACCCTGGCATCCTGGCCAAATTTCCCATTGGGCCTTACCAGTCATGGCCTCCTAATAATCCCCATCTATGAATTGGCTTCATTACTCTGCTCTCCTCCCCATTGAGAGCTGGTGTGTGGTAAGCGTTCCGGCGCACTATGGCTGCCATCGCATCATCCAGGTGGGGCTGCACATTGGGGGTGGTGGAGGGGGTCCCCATTACCTGTAAAGCGCTTTGAGTGGAGTGTCCAGAAAAGCGCTATGTAAGTGTA
This sequence comes from Atractosteus spatula, assembly GCF_055471065.1. Lineage (NCBI taxonomy): Eukaryota > Metazoa > Chordata > Actinopteri > Semionotiformes > Lepisosteidae > Atractosteus > Atractosteus spatula. Next base: position 63,586,820 of record NC_142706.1, on the reverse strand, counting down.
AGTAATTATTATTACCCCTAGAAGAGCTGTACTAAACACTGTGTGATGGTTTGTTGTGTCCTGATGGCTGGTATAACAGTAAGATGTTGACTCTTAGTGTTCTGCGTTCTCTCTCACTCCAGTGTTTGTTTCCATGTTGTAACAGAGTCTCTGCCACTCAGGGTCTTAAAATTGTCCTGTCTGATGCCACTGGTCTGTGTGTAATTGAAGGGGTGTGAAGCTCTGGGTTTGAAAGGGTGGTTAGTTGTGTGGATTGTGGTTGTCTGGGTGTGGGAGCTGCGTGAGCAGGCAGGAGATGTGTGGCATGAGTGCTTTGTGTCAGATGTGTTGTGCATCTCGTGGAAGCAGAAGATTGTGTGCTTCTATCTGCACGTTTCCCCTCCTGCTCTGTGTGTCCCTGCTCCTCACTGCTGTGTCTTGTCTTGTCCTTGGTACCTGTCTGGTTTGTTTGTTTTTGCTTTTTTCTACATACATGGCAGGAGTGATCTTCTTCCCTGCTGCGATTTGTCTGAGCCTCAGAGCAGATTGTGAATCTTGGTTTCAAATAAAAATGACTGGAGGTCTGGGGGTTAAGGACTGGGAGAGTGTTGTTTTGTTCCAGACTGTGATGGGCTGGATCCCCAGTGGCCCACATTAATCTCCTCAGAGGATGACACGTGGGAGGCCCTTCACAAGCTTAGATCTGTTTAATGAAAGACGCATGACAGTTTCAGCGGCTCTGCGAGCCTAAAAACATTTAGGCACTGTTTTTTTTAACACATCTGTCGAATGATCGTTTCCCAGTCACTGATAACCGAATGGTTACTTGTTAGATCTTGAGTCGTTTTCCGCAGAGCCCGGTTGCTTGTTTTTGAGAGGAATGTGCGACTGTTTTCTTAATAAACTCGAGAAGCCCCCGAAGGGCGAAACACATTCAGCCCTGTTTAGATAAACGCCGAGCCTGGCTCTAATTTTGGAAAGCGCTCTCGTGCGCACGCCGCGCTCGCAGTGCCTCGGCCCTGACCTTCGTCGTCAGTTTTAAGAGGGAGCAGCTGGAGGTCTTCCCAAGCCCGGCTCTGGCTCTCCCGCTGCCGGCTGGCATCAATTCCCGCTGAGCTCCCGCCCGTGAAACCGATCGCTCGATTGAGCGCCTGTAAACTGCGCGCCCCTCTTTCGGCATTTGGCGTTTCCAAAGAGCAGGGCACGTTTGTGAAACTGGCGAAGATTTCACAGCTGGAAACAAGTAACTGCTCTCAACTGCTAACTTTGCTGCTGTTCTTTTAACTAAAGCGGTTAAAAAAGTCTAATGCTTTTGAATTTAGGGTAAATTCTGTAACTGAGAGCTCGGCTGTAGCCAACGCAGCAGAGCGTGGTGTGGCTGGGGCCAGGGTAAGGAAGGTCTTGGTTTTGAGCCTGACTGGTGTCTGTCATCCTGCAGTTCGATGTGTTGGTTATTAATAACGTAGAATTGTGCTGAAACACAATTGATTTACAGGCAGACTGAGTACTTGGGGGGAGGGGAAGCAATGACATTTGATATTATGTAGGTTCATGTTATGGAACATGGAAATCGATTGCAGGGTATTGGCTTCAACATCATGACTGGACAGCTTGTTTCAGACATCCACCACTCTTTGTGTAATGGACCTCCTCTCCTCCATTCTTAATGCACTCAAGTGACCTGCACGCAGTTCTGAGGTCGAAGTAATTGGATGCACTTTCCAGGGTTCTGAATATCTGTCGAGCACAGTGGGGTCGGGTGGGCACCTGTGCATTTGTGGTGTGATCAGAGAGGTGCCTCTGACTGCAGGTAGTGTTGAAAGAAGCAGAGGGCTTGGCCGTACTGTTCCAGAGTCTGGTGTCCTGGACACTTGGAAACAGGAGAGTTATAGTGGGGAGCCGAACTGATCTATAAACTTGTTTCTAAGTATCTGGTGAGGAAGGGGAAGAAAATGGGGAAATAACTGAAAAATGAAACCCCATGTTGCTGCATCAGAAGGACATTGGGTGAGTAATGCAATACCCCAATTTGGATTGGTCCTGGAGTTAAACGAAGCCATAGACTCCCTTTCAAGCAGTTTAAATACTGAGGCTTCTAAAGAGAGAAATCCCAGCCTATCGGAAGGAGGCTCCTACTGTATATGACGATCAATAGGAATTGCAACAGGCTGAGATGACAGGTCAGGTGGGCACCTCAGCACTCAGACCCCACGTCCTGGTTTCCCCCTGAGACTTCGAGCAGGAGCCCAGCGATGGCACGGTCTCTCTTCTGGCCCTCCCAGTGACGCTCTCTCATCTGCCTGCCAGCCTTCAGGAACTTTCGCTGCCAGCCACTTCTCCATCGCCAACGCCGCAGAGCCCTTTGGCATCTTCTTCTGCCGGGGGATGACTTCCTCAAGACGTGCGTGCCAGGCTGAGCAGTGCCAGATTCTCGCTGCGCGGGTCTGGAATGGGCCTCCCAGTGTGCCAGCCTGACGGCGGGAGACACTGCCCAGGTTCACCCTGGTTGGGTTGGCTTTGTGCCCACTGGGCCACTGGCTCAGAAATGGGTAAGTCGGTCCAAAACAAACACCTAGCCCGAGAGTCTTGCCTTTTCAGAGGACAGATGATAGGAAAGACCGCCTTGCAATCCGTGACATTCAATTAGTTCCCTGTTCTGTCAGCTTTTATGACTAATGCCGCTCTCCCAAGATTAATCAACAGCACTGTTTCTCCATCTCCTCTCAAGCAAGCTTTTTAGGTGAAAAATTATTCCAGCTGCTTAGGTAGAAACATAAGTCAATCTGTTTTTTAAAAAAAAATAAAATGAATATTTGTGTGCATGAACGTCGCATGCAGTTTACTGGGGAAAAAATAGCATTTGTGAATTATGCCATTTCTTCTAACAGAACTTCTCCATAGACTAGAACAGTGTTTAATTTAGGTACAGAGTCTGTCACACTACTGATTCATTCCCAAGTTCTTGTTTTCGCCTCGTCTAAAAGATGAGCAGATCTTCCCTTCTGCCCGAAAAGTGCTGTTACTGTTTTATGGTTTTGCTCTGTGGAAATCCCACACTTTTGACTTTTGTTTTAAGCATGTGGTTAACAAAAGATGAACCTCACATCCTCCCCACTGGGAGCCGGGACAAACAATAGAACACTCCAGACATTCGGAAAAACAGAGCGCTACAACCTCATTCTTCCATGACGCGTGAGGTGATGGCGACAGAATTCTCAAGTGGAAACCGTGAAACAAGATCTGTGTGCCCAGGCACCCAACTGACTAAATACATCAGCCTGTTGTGATTCTTACTGGTCATCACATAGGTGCCTCCTTCACGCTGTGTCCCTTCACCCAAAGCCCACTGTTGTCTGTATGCAATGTGAGATGCATGCTCAAAAGTGGCAGAAAAAGGATGGATACAGTAGGCTGTGTTGTTGGTAGTGTCTGCAGAATGCAATGCCTGGAAACTAGCATTGGACAAGTGCAAAACAAAACACTCCAGTATTCCACCATCACAATTATCATAAATCCTGGGCTACCCCGTGCAGTCTGGATCATCTTGTCTTGGGTAATTGCTTACCTGGTTAACTACTTGATCTTACCCCAATATGCATCAGTCATGGTCCCAGAGTGAGCCAGCTCAAAAACACCTCACCTTTTAGAACCTTCAACCCATCAGATGCAGGTAGTAGATATCAGAAAGGACTATCCCTTTAGACTGTACCCACAATGGGCTGAAATAATGAACTTGAAATCTCTCATCTGTATAAAAATGCTTTATGGCAGTGCTGCTCATTATTGATCCTGGTGAACTGTGGGATCTTCTCAGTTTCATTGTTTTTCGGGTTTTAATGATTTAACGGGTCTGAATGACCTGTTTTCCCAGATCTTTAACCTTGGAGGATTTTAAATTATCTGTAAAGCCTGCGGGACGCTGGGTCTCTACAGCCAGACACCCCAAGTCTAATTACAGCTTTATTAATGTAACTCTCCTGCTGTTAATTGGAGAACAGCTGTATAGCTTGCTGGAGGCTTGAGGAGCCCCAGTCTACAGGAACCAGACGTTGCTGTCGTGTGACAAATGTCTTTATCACCAAGCTGGGCAGGTTGACCAAGTGTTGGCCTGCTCTGGAAGCAGAGGGATGTCAGATTTTGATAATGTTAGTGTTTGTCCTGAGCTTTAATGGACCTGTTCCTTTTGTGGATCCCAGAATTATTGGTGAAGGGCCACCGGGTAATTTTTCATTCTTTACATGACTGCAGAAGTGGCTGTGGTTTGTCCTGAGGAAAAGAACTTCCATTCATATTTCTGGTTCTGACCGGCGGTGTGCTTGAAGCAGCAGCACCCCAGCTAGGTTTGACCTCCCGTGCAATATTGTATTTTATTCTGGTCACTGCAATGCAGGGCAGTGGTGATGCCTGATAGGAAGTTCAGAGGAGGTCATGCAGTCTTGCTGCGGGGCTTAGCGTAACAAGTTCTTGTTGGTGGATTTAAGGTTCGAGTGCAAGATTTGTTTCAAGTGGAGCACTGCCCCATCACTCATTAACCATTTCTACAAAACACACTCGGGAACTGTTTACGCCGCCAGGCTGCCTGGAGCAATAGGGAGGTACCAGCCTCAAAGGCGCGACAGCACAGCCAGCCTGTGGACGTGAACCTGCAGCTCTAGTCACCCATCCAGGTGCCCGGGTCATTACTGCAGGCTGCCCCCCTCGTGCCTGAATAAAAGCATTAGTCTGTGGAAAGCTCAGCAGAGACGTGATCGCAGCCTTCACAATCTTTTAGGGAACTACTGTAACTGGGGCCATGCCGGAATACAAATTTAAAAGAAAAATGTGGGTGGAAATTTTAGTTTAGGAGATGGAGGTTAACGTTTGCAGAAGTCTGCAACCTCATACCTGTTAATCTAATCCACTGAAAGAGGTGCTCTTCATAATAATAATCCTTACACTTATACAGCACTGTTCTGGACACTCCAATCAAAGTGCTTTACAGGTAATGGGATCCCCTCCACCATCACCAATGTGCAGCCCCACCTGGATGATACAACCGCAGCCAGAGAGCACCAGTACACTCACCAAACACCAGCTATCAGTGGGGAAGAGAACAGAGTGATGAAGCCAGTTCACAGATGGGCATAATTAGGAGGCTTGGTAAGGGCCAATGGGAAATTTGGCCAGGATGGCCGGGGTAACACCCCTGCTCTCTTTGAGTAAACACTCTAGGATTTGTAATATCCACTGAGAGTCAGGACCCTTGTTTAACGTCTCATCTGCTGGATGGTGCCTTCCCATCACTGTACAGGGGCATTAATACCCACACAGACTGCAGTGTGAGCCACCTACTGGTCCTATTGACACCTCTTCCAGCAGCAACCTTTGCTTTCTCAGGAGGACTTCCATCCAGGTACTGACCTGCTAAGCTTCACTGGGCTGCAGGGTGAAAGATCACATTGAGCTCTGTCTGGCTCCATGACACAGTTCTGATTAATGTCTTGACTACAGTTCTCCCTTTCTTATCGAGGAGTACTGAGCAATCTGTATTGCAGCCACTGGGGAAACTGTTGTTTTCCTCTGATCCCAGAAGCAGGGCCACAGTGTAAAAACAGCATGCCATCATCTCCACTTAGCTGAAATATCTCACAGCGGTGTCTTTTATGGTTTCAGTTTTTTACAGGAACTTTCTGGGCGGTCGGCCACTGTTGGTCCAGAATTGCAGTTTGTATGGTTGATTGTGGGGCAGCTGAGCACGCCTGCAGGTTTTATAATTAAGCCAGATTCAAGACCAAAGAGCTCACCTTTTTAACCTTGGAGAGCTGACAGTAGGTGGCGACGTCACTCCTGCTTCTTGAAGTTATCATTCTTGGCCTTGCTGAAGCTGGAGATGTCAGCAACCAGCATATAGAGAACACGGCCTTGCTTTGGAAAGCATAAGGGGGATTCTATTTCTCAAGGCATTGAGCCGTTTGTTTTTAATTTAGCTGCCATCACAACGTGCTAAGTCTCACCAGGACATGAGAAACTGTCTACCCTCCTATACCTTTCAAAATACCCAACAATTCAGCAGCCCACATCTGGCAAAGCAAATTAAAATAAAAAAACAACAAAGAACAGATAAGGTTTTGGCAAAACCGATTGCGCAGCATAGATTTTGACTGTCCTGGACCAGTAGGGGGCGCTTTTCCCTTTGGTCCCAAGTTTACAAACCAGTACTACAGTATGGTGACCCAGGAGAGTGCCCTGTAGGTGGTTCCATTGTTTGAGCTCTTGACTACTTGGTCATTAAATATGTTGCATGAGGACGATCGATCGTAAGAGTAGGGAGGGTTAAACCTGTTGTCCTGGAGAAATTTCACACTGGGCTTATGTAGCCAGGATCTCCCTAAGTTCCCGTTAATTCTGACTTCTTCTTTTGCCTGGTGCAGAATGTCTGCCTTGTGTCCCCCAGGTGGGGGCTGCCCTTCAGTGGAGAGAGAAGTAGGTCTCACTTATAACCTTCAAGGATTCAAGCACAGGAATCCAAAGCTATACAAGCATCAGGGCCTTCCTCCTTTACATGAAGCATCTTGGAACTTTTTTGGTACAAAAACACTATGCCAGTGCAAGAGTGTCAGGTGTATTTACACAGCTGTTCAGTCCTGCAGAGGGGTCCCCTCTGCTAGGAGTAGTGGCCACCAGTTGAGAACTTCAAGGATTGTCATTAACTACTTTGCACACACAAAGAAGACTGGTATGTTGTCAAGAGTAGTTACTCATTCACTTATTTTATGGTGGCTGACTTGCACCAATTAACACCAATTCACAACTACGAACACAGCCACTGTCTGGATGTGTCTTTGTACTAAAAAGGAATAGTATTCTATGAGAAAGCCTCTCTTGGCATCATTAGGAGAATACGTTTCTTGACGTGTTGCCTACGTAGGTTTATCAACATCACTGATGTAATCTGATTTTTCTTTAAAATGGAGAAGCCTTCAGTACTTTCCAAATGACCCATGCATTGTCCTGCAGCAGTATGCTTTTCATTTCTTGAGATTCTAAAGTGAGTGGAGCTCGTAAAAATAGCTTCTACCTTTCGAGGATGTGGTTTTATTTGGTTCTCCAAGGAAATCAAAGCGATACAAGCATCAGGGTGCTCAGATGGCGGTGTGGAATAGATGCTGACATTCTAGTTATTAGCTTACTCCCTACCGAGGCCTGTGAAACAGCCTGCTGGGCTCTCTTGTGCTCTGTCAGGGCGTCGTAAATATCAAACCCACTTCAGACGGCTGATCACCAGACAGAACCCCCACGCGTTCCATGAAAACCAGCTCCCTTCCTGCGTGCCAATTATTCCCTAACTGGGTAGCAGTTGGTAGCAAATCTCAAGACACTGCCTGCAAAGTCAGAGACAAAAAATCGGTAACAGGACCGCACGCTGTGAGGGCTCTGTATTTCAGTACCAGGGTCCAGTCAGGTAGACAAACCTTCTCGAAAACTCCCTGCTGTGTAGGAAGTAGTCCATAGCTTTAGTGTAGACTGAGTCCAAGGATTTGTAAGTCACCGTCTCGGAATGGGTGCCTATAATTGTTCTGTTCTGCAACACAGGAATTTCTCCTTTCCTGTTATTGTTGCTAATCTTTGATAAGATGGTCTGTCTCGCGCTCTTCAAAAAAAACAGTGGCAGGAGTCATTAACATGTTTAAGTCTTTTAGTGAAATTCACGTCAGTGCTCCTAAAAACAATGACAAAAACCAAAATAAATCAGTCCTTAATAGCAAATGCCTGCCACCACTTTGAAATATATGCCATGGGTCTTCAGTGTTTGTTTTCAAAATGGGCACCCATTAAATTCTCAGCCGGGCAGGGCTTGTTGCAGTCTTGAATACAGTCTGGACCCAGTCTTCAGTCTGTAATCTGGATTGTGTGATCAAGGGGTGGTGAATGAGTTTTGAGATTAAACAGTTCAGTGGGCAGTGAGCGCAGGACAAGTAAAAGGAGAGTCTGACTATGGGTGAGAAATTGACCCATTTAACGCCACATGAACTAGCAATAAGTCTTCAGTCTTAACGCTGTAAACAGAGTGTGACTTAATTTGGGTTTAGTCAAGAAGGGAGACCTCCAGAAATCTGGAAATCAGCCTTCATTCTTTCCTCAGGCTGGCCATGACGCTTTGTCTCATCAGCTCACACTTTGTGAAGGTGGCATCCCTGTCAGAGGGCGAGGGGTGAGCTGTTTTTTTTTAGTGCGATTTTTGCCAGGAGTCAGGCTGCAGTGTCTGTTTTCCTTGGCAACTCTCTTCTTCTCCTTTGTCCCCCCCCAGTCGGCAATCTTCCACGCCAGAGTGGGCTGCTGGGAGCTGGACCGCTCCTGTTTGGCATGCAGTAGCTTGCACATTTCCCAGAGTGCACCACTGTCTCCGTAGACCACGAGACACATGTGGGCATGGGTCAAATTGGGCCTGCAACCAGATAAGTCATTGACAAATGAGAACAAATTTCTCATTTCCATTGAGGACCTGACCCAGGGGCTTTACAGTACTGTAACAAATGGAATAGTGAAAGAAATGAAAGAACAATCGTAGACAACAAGATAAAATAACATACTTACCCGGTGTGGCACTTTTCATAAGCTCAGGTGTTGGGTAGAAACAACTTTTAACCACAAAACTGAAAACACCTTCAGGCATGATGACGACCAGTCCAGATTCACTCTGTGGGAGCTTTCAGCTTGAAATTATTGGAGCCTAAAGCCAGGAGGTCCATCTTGATAAAGGTACTGATCCGAAATTAGTAGGAAGGCCCAGAAAGTGCAATAAGCTTTTCTCCCCAAATAAGTCTGTAAATTAATAGAAATCAATGAAGCATTTGTCTAGTGTGCAGGGAAAACCAGTCCATCAAAGAATAAAGCTCACAGTTGTAATTTGTGAAGCTCTAACTCTGCTCTGTCGCTTGTGCTCGAATGTAGTTCTCATGCTAGCAATTTCCTGTTTTTTATTTCCATTTTTCGGGGGGAGGCCAATGCTATAAGAATGTTTCTGAGCTGGAAACAAGTGGAGGGAGGCCTCAGCAGCTGCTGCTGCTAAGGTGTGGGAGCAAAGTATTTTGTTTTAAATAAAAGGGAGAAATAAGACATTCATTGCATGATGGATTTTTTTTCAAAAATATTTTGTTCCTGGTGACTGAAGGCTTTCTGGAAAACCTGATGAGAGTAAAGAGGACAGAAGAGTGGGTCTGGGAGCAGGGAGTTTTGGCTTCCCTGCCTCTGGAATGCTCGGAGCCAGGAGCCAGACAGCTGCCCTGCTGAGATTCCGGGAATGTTCAAGTTCAATGTGAGCGCAAGAAACAATTGTGCAGGTATGGTGGGTAACGCAACCAAGACCCAGACCAGGAGAGCAACACTAGTGCTGCAAGAGAACACAAGAATGGTTACAAATTGGAGGCAGCCATTAGGCAGAGTTGGCCTGTTTGGTGGTTAATGAATCTCACCTGTCTGCTTCTTGAAAAGCCAAACTCTCAACTTCACCCACATGGCTGGGGAGCTTGTTCCACACCCCTACAACCCTAAGGGTAAAGTCCCTCCTGTTCTGGGTTTAAATGCACTCACTTGTAGTTTCCACTTGTGTCCTTTCGGTCTGCTGGGTTGCAAATGGTTTTGAGAATTTTGAATAAATGTATTTGAGTAACCTCACTTGCAGGTGTGTGGGGATGGGGAGCCAGTGGAGCAGACGAGAGTAGTGGAACTGCAGAACAGACCTGTTCTGTGTGAGAAGTGCAGATCCCACATGAGATGAGCCCGACCATGAGCATAGATCGCCGAGTGTGGTGATAGGCACAGCGAGGTTTATCCCCTTTTCTTCAAAAGATTGTAGAACGAAGGAAAGCAGTTTGACACCAAGGCTACCTTTTGAAAGTCTTCATTTCCCATGCCAGTGGAAACATGCAAACCTCAAGGCTATAAATAAGTTGTGCCTGCTTCCTCGCGGGCCTGTGTTCCTGTGTTTTGACAGGAGGACAGGAGAGGGTCAGGATACAGGCTGAGGAAGGTGGCATCCTTTGTGCCTGGCAGAGATGGAAATCAGCTGGACCTCTTCTCAGGAGGGATGGCAGCTTTGGTCTTGGGTGGCTCTGGGCTGGTTTTGCGACAGCACAGGCAGAGCAGCTGTTTGGGTCTTTTCAGAGAGGATAGGACAAGAGATCAAGAGGGCAACTGCCCTTGTTTCCTCTTTTGGGCCGTGGGACTTCCCTAGACTCCACAGAGCAGCTCTGCCACTACTTTCGGGGCAGAGCGGTAGCACTGTGGCTAAGGATCTACGCCTGTGGGTGGAAGGTTGCCGGTTCAAATCCCGCGGCTGGCAGAGGAATCCTACTCCGTTGGGCCCCTGAGCAAGGCCCTTAACTACAACTGCTCCAGGGGCGCTGTATAATGGCTGACCCTATGCTCTGACCCCAAGCTTCTCTCCCTGTCTGTGTGTCTCATGGAGAGCAAGCTGGGGTATGCGAAAAGATGAATTCCTAATGCAAGAAATTGTATATGGCCAATAAAGTGATCTTTAAGAATAGTTCTGCCACTGGACTTGAGGTATTGAGGGTTCTGCGGGTCCTTAATAATCCTGAAGTCAGATTTGTAGGCTTTCTTTATGTTTTGTGATATTTTAAGGCTAATTTGCTGGGTCATTCAGAATTTCTACCAAGGGTTCTGTTACATGGAATTGTTACACATGGTTTTCAACATGCTGTCCTGCAGGTGCTAACGAGCTTCCAGCTGGAGGGTGAAGGTTTAGCACAGTACTGTAAGCGCTGATAAAGGCTGTGCATTGCTGTGCTTCTGCAGTAAACCTAGCATGGCTAACCTAGCAGCCTTGCCAACCCAGCATTGTCTAGCATAGCGAGAGAGCCACAGCTTGGCAAACCCATAGACGAGCCAAGAGAAAATGAATTAAGATATGTAAAACAAATGGTAAATGAGCAAAAAGTCTTATGGGTAGCAACACAGTTCTTGCAAGGGGACTGAGGCCTGAGATCAGAAGCTGGTAATGTGGACTGAATCACTGGGGAAGCTGAACCCCATTAACATGGTGGTATTTGGATAACTCCGTTATTCAGTCCTCAGTTTCTGCCGATACCAAGGACAGTTGTTTTTCAGTTTGCTGCTGTTCCCTTTTTGCTCTGGTGATGGGAGGAAGGGCACGTGGCTGCCCTGCTGTCGCCTCGCCCAGGCGAAGCTCTCTTCCTGTTTGAGGAGGGCGAGGTCAGGGTGGGCACGGGGTCGGTGGGCAGGTTAGCGCAGTGGAAACATCAGGGCGTGCGGAGGGGCAGAAAGCAGGATATGGGCAGAACAACAAGGCCTCCCAGTGAGGACCGCTCGCCCACTGTCTCTGCCGATCCCGAGCCGTGACTCATACTATGGTAGAATTCCGTGTGGTCGGCTCGGCACCTTTCACCTGTGGCTTCCTTTCTTCCTTCTGAGGCACTTTTCCCAGACTTTCCTGTGATGGTAGTTTTTTTTCCTAGACCAGACTATGCTAACAATGATAGACTTAATATTTAACAGCACACAGTAGTCAATTACGCAAAAGACAGAGTCACTTACAGCATATCCCTGCACTGGTTTGGAATTTCTGGTCGGGGGGGAGCATGCCCCCCTAGTGGTCCACCAGCCCTACTGCTGACAGAAATCTGCTTTCCAACAGATAATAATTATAATAATAATTGTTTACACTTATATAGCGCATTTCTGGACACTCCACTCAAAGCGCTTTACAGGTAATGAGGACTCCCCTTCACCACCACCAGTGTGCAGCCCCACCTGGATGATGCTCCAGTCTGCTCAACACACACCAGCTCTCAGTGGGGAGGAGAACAGTTCATAGATGGGGATTATTAGGAGGCCATGATAGGTAAGTGCCAATGGGAAATTTGGCCAGGATGCTGAGTTTTTTTCAGAGAAACGCCCTGGGATTTTTAATGACCACAGAGAGTCAGGGCCTTGGTTTTACGTCTCATCCGAAGGACGGCGCCTTTTTACAGTATAGTGTCCCCGTCACTATACTGGGGCATTAGGACCCACACAGACTGCAGGGTGAGCGCCCCCTACTGGCCCCACTAACACCTCTTCAGCAGCAACCTTAGTTTTTTCCAGAAGGTCTCCCATCCAGGTACTGGCCAGGCTCAAACCTGCTTATGTCCACCTTCCCAGAGCTGACCAGGCCTAGCTTTGCTCTAGGTCCTGAAATCTTTGCACAGTATTCTCCCAAGGGGCAGGAGCTGCTAGCTACTGCAGGAAACCTCTGATGTAGGCCGTGGGTCTGATGAACGTCCCTCAGCTGAGAGACACTGAGATGGAAACTGTTGGACTCTTGCTCACACTTGGCAAACAGTTCTACAGTATGAGCCTGTGAAACCTGGAGTTCAGGTCCCGGGGGAGGGACAGGAGCTAATTTTGCTTCCCATAGACTTTGTTTCACAACATTCAAGGAACCCACTGGCAGGCCGAAATGTGATGGTGTGACGGGGGCTCGAGTTACCGCTGTGAAAATACTCTCCCAGAGAGAGAGACAGGTGACGGGAGGGAGGGCATGGAGCCTGAACTTCAGCGAACACACTTCAGAGTATTTATAGCAGGGCCGGGTGGACGAGTGGGTTTAAATTTGGACGGAAGTGCTTCCCAGCTGGGAGTCGGGACTGGGAAATTGGACCAGTCTTCCCTCACGTAAACACTCTGACTTGTTCCCCCACTTGCACCCCTTGGGCTACTGCTTCCGCTGTCGCAGGGAACGAGCCACACTGCAAGCGTGTTCAGTCACAGCTCTCTTTCTTCTGTCGGCCCAAGAAGGCTTAGCATGACTTGTCAGTATGGTTAAAAACGGGATTTTTATCAGCCTGCACTGTTAACCTGGGGGAGGACCATGATATTATGGTGATTCCTGGGATCTAAATAGCACCTTTCACCCCAAAGGATCCAAAGGGCTTTACCTACATGAAGGGGTGTATTTCATCCACCACTTCAGCCCCACCTGGGTACCACACAGCTGCCCTACTGCACAGGAGGTCAGGAGGAGAGAGAAACTGCAGAATTAGGGGGAACTTTAGGGAGACCAGACAGTATAAATCCAGAGTGGAATTTAACCACTACTCTTACAAAAAGTCTAATCATATTCTCGTGAGGTAAATAAAATGTGGAAATGCAGTGAATAGCAGGTAAATTGGTGTAAATTGTGAACGTCACTTTATATTTGCTGTGATTTCTTGTAAGATTTAAATACCTGTCTGCTTCAGTCTGCTGCTTGTCAAACTGTCCTCTGCTGCACTGAAGGGGTTTTAAAACATCTCTTTGCAATGAAATAACAGTTTTAGATTGAGCACCACACCTGTTCTAAATTAGGTTGTGTGATCTACATAACAATTGCACTGCAAATGATCATGAAATATTGTAGATTTTTATTACTTCACATTTTGGGACGGGGTTTACTGAGTGTTCTAGTAAGATAGTGACTATTTAGCTTTTCTTCATACTCATCGTACAGTGTGTGCAATCTAATCTGCAGCGTCTTTGCCAAGCGAGCTCTGGTGCAGGTCAGCTGTTTCAGGAGCAGGAATAGCGAATGGCAGATCTGTACAGTATCTCAACAAAGGTAAAATGCACAGCTTACACAACCATTTTTACAATGTAAGGGCAATTTTAAAATCCTATCTCAAAGTGCATGGGTGAACTGACTGGGTGAGTCATATGATCACTCTGGGTGCACAGTGAACCCCTTTTCCACATGGTAAGGGGGGGGGGAGGTTCATCTCTACCTATAGGATCATGGATCTATTCTTGTCCAATCATGGAATGCAGAAGTGTCTGATGGTGCCTCACTCCTCACTGGTGTCCCTGACTGTCTGAGCTGCTTGATTTCTCTGTCATTTATAAGAGGGGATTACCATGTCACTGCACTGACGGTCGGAGCAAACTCTCATCTCGTGTCTGACAGCCATTCCTCACTCCTGTCAGAGGGGAGCACTGCCCTGTAAATCCCAGCCCGCCTTGAGCAGCTCAAATTGCACAGGGAAGCATTTCCATCAGGCTCAGCTTCAGCCTTTGTCTGAGGAGGTTTGAGTCTCCAGATTGCAGTGAAATGTGGTGATGGGGCCACTGCTAGCCTCTATCACAGGGGCTACTGCTGCTTGCAGTGTTGATTAGTGATGCACAGTTGTTTTATTGTTGACCACACGAGTTATTTTATAAATATTTTATAAAAAGGACTTGCAACGCAGATAGGGCCCAAGCATGTGAATTTCTGGTTTGAGTAGGTGCCGAACTAGGGAGCAGGATGGGAGACTGAAGGAAAAGCCAGGTTGCTGCTGTAAGTGGTGTTGGTTGACCATAGCAATAAATTCATTGACATTAGAGGAACTTTTTACAAATTTTTAAATTCTGCACAAAATCATGAACCTTGTGAAAGTACTGTAAGTTGCCACAGGTGAGAGAGAGAGTTCCGACAAATTGCGACATGAAGTGGACCTTCCTGCTCACTAGTCTCCATAATGACTAATGTAATGCAACATACGAGCGAAAAAGTACAGGTTGTGCAGCAGATATTTCGCTGCAGAAATGTTCCAATGTGATCTGCATGCAGAGTTAACAAGTAGTATTTGTCGGCAAAGCTGTCTTGAAGTCAAGAGCCATATTTCTATTGGATTAAAAGAGATGTATTCATAAGGTTGGTGGGTTTATAATGTCACCAGAAGTTTGGTTGCCTTCATTCTGAAGCGCAGAATGTGGCGCTGCGCACACCTGGAACTTTTGTCTATTTTGTGATGTAAATTGGAGGTTTAGCTTACTGTGTTACTGTGAACATTTTACTTTTATTGTGGTTTGAAATGCACTCAGCAATGTTGATTCTTTCTAACCCCGAAATATAAAAATAGCACTGCAGCTCCCCTTTAAAATGAAGTCTTGACCGTTTGGCTTTTAAAGATTGGCACTTATCACTGGTCATAAGAGTTGGGGTGTTAACCTTGGTATCCTGGCTAAATTCCACTCTTGGATTCTATAGTCTGGACTGCTTGAAGTTGTGCCTTAATCTGCTGTGAAGTGGGACTGCACTTCAGTGCTGCATGAAGTGGGTCTCCTCCTCTAGGTTAAGTCTGTGAGTGTTTTTGGGGAATAATGTTAATTCCTATTAGCAGTGGGTATGTGAGGGGCTTCCAGCTTGTCCAGAGTTTCCTCGGCTCTCCTCAGCCTGCAACCTGCCCAGGAAGAAGGGCGTCAGTCCGCTGTCCTGTGTCCGAGCTCCACTGGCAGGCAGGAGATGTGAGGAAGAGCTGCTGCTTTGACACTCCCTGATATGGAAAAGTGTGTACGTGCGTGTCACGTACAAGAAACACCTGAGGTGTTTTCAAGTGTGTTTTTTTTACGAGCAGAAGTCGATACGAAAGCGACCAACCCAAAAGGAAGAGATTTCCCAGGGTTGGTGAGTTTATTGAGGAAGAGTGCTGACAAAGCAAGACGAATGTCCCCCATATGGATTCTGAAGCTGTTGACTCGCGGTGACTGTTAACAGTTCCGCAGACCGCAGGTATTTTTCCCGCCTGGAGTTGCGCTGTGTTTTACTGGGATCAAGTTGCACTTTCCTGCCTCTCTCCCAGTCCGTTCACTCACGTTGCAGTGTTGTTGGATTCCTGATTCTCCATGCACACCCCCCCAGTCCGCAATGAGAAAAAAGGATATTTCACGGATTAGCAGTGGGAAGAGCCCCCTGAGAACTCCCCTCCCCTCTCCCCAGCAGCTGAGTCAGCCAGGAGGCAGGGGGGTTCGTGTCAGTGTGGCGGGGGAGGAGTGGAGGGTGGAGGTCACGGCCGTTTCTCAATTCCTCAATTTTTTGTTTTTAGAATGCAACCCTGGTAGAAAAAAAAAGTTTCCTCTCCTGCCTTCCCCAGAAACCGAAACCAACGCGTGCCCCCCAAGATTGGAGTTTCCTTGGGACGGAGCTGGCTTGCGCTGGGTTTTTCTCCTCCTGCAGGCCAAAAAGACAAAAAAAAAATGTTGCCGCCCCCCCCCCCCCCCCTTCATCAAACGACAGCCGGCAGGGGTGTCCCCTTCGGTCTTGGGGAAGTGGGCCGGCTGCGCTGGTGACCCCTGTCCTCTCCCGTCCTCCCGGAGAGCAGGACATGAGTGAGCCACTGCAGCCAGAGGATGACCCCGGGCAGCGGCGTGCACGCGCACACCGAACGAGCCAGCATGCCGCGGAGATTGGGTTTCCTGCAGATTAAAGGGCTTGGAGGTGCTCATTAAAGAAACCATATGGGCCCAGAGGTGCTTTTCAGTTGCATTGATGACAGAGTGAGGTGCTGTATGTCAAGCATGAAAGCAGAGGAGGGGATGTCATTATCAAGCTGTGTTTTTTTTTGTAAATGAGAGATGACTATAGCATCTTGCCAAGTTCAGACAGGTAAATCCGAATTGGAAGTATGTTGCCTTTTCATTATTTTCAGAACAGTTTCAATATTCTTAACAAGCAGAGTTTTTGTGTCCTGTGCAGCTCTGGCACAAGGAGAGGCAGGTGTGGCATGGGTGGTTGCTTTTAATCTGTCCCTCGAAAGCTCACAACCTGAGCCCAGTGGAAATTATATCTGGCTGAGGGGAAAGTTGTGTTTTGAGCCCCGTCCTAATTTCTGCGCTCTGTATGAAGCAGTAATAAAGGCCTGCTGTGCTGATGCGCTGCATTAATTAAAAATGGTGCCCCCTGTAAACTTTCAACAAAGAGCAGGGGACACTTCTGCACAAAACAACATCTCTTCACCTGGGGGGTGGGTTAAAAAAAAGTGGATTTGTGTAATAGTGTTCAGTTTAACAAGAACCGAAGTGGGCTGCTCGATATTGTTAAGTAGTTGCTAATCAAGAAACTTGCAATTGAAAAGTCACCATTTAACTGGGGTGAAGATGAACCAGCTCCTGTCCAATATAACATTCCGATGACCGGAGCAGAAGCTGAAATCAAAGAGGGGAATTCTAGTAAGACTAAAGAGACATTGTGAAGCGTCCTGTTGTGTCAGGTGTTCCATGAAGTCAGAGCCTTCTCCTGCGTTAGAGGAGGAATGTGCCCTTTAGCTGGGCTCTGGTGTGATGTCACAGCGTGTTTCCGCACTGGAGAATAATGCTGCTTTTTATCATTCTGTCTTCTTGCCAACGCAAGTTTTTGGAAAATCTGCACGAGGACCGTCTCTCCGGCTGCAGGGGAAGCTCCGAGCTCTTGAACTGGTATAGGGGGGGAAAAGATGAGATAGTAATGGAAATCTCTTCTTCGAGGTGCCTGGGGGTAATAATACCCTTGTGCCAGAGGTTTTAATTAGTGGAAGAATGACAGAGGTCAGCCTGAAACCTCTAATCTGGTAGTTTTGAAAGGGAGGGTGGGAACGCGCACAGCTTAATCAGCTTTTGTGTAACTGTAGGACAGGATGTACAGTGCTTTAGTCCATGTGACCTTGCATGACAAAGACTTTCCGTGGACACTAGCTGCTGCTGCTCGTAAGTTTCTGTCTCCCAGAGGGGGAGAGATGGACAGACTTTCTCACACATCCTGCAGCATCCTGAAAGAAGAGCTTCAAAAAATAATGGGTATTTCAGTGCTCCGTGTTGCTGGTTTGGGTGTCAAACTATGCTCGTAAAAAATGAAAATTTAAGAAAGATTCCAAAGGAGAAGTCATTCAGCCCATTTTGCCCATAAGGTTGCTAATTGCTTACTGATCCAGGGATCCAATCGTCTCTTGCAAGATTGCCATGAATCAACTTTAACAGCATGGCAGCTTAGTTCGTTCCATGCCCCCACAACTCATTGTGTAAAGAAGTACTTCCTGTCTTCAGTAAAAAAGCCTCCTAATCTGTGAATGCAGAACAGGATCACATTATCGACAGTGTTTCTCAAACCCATTGTCCAAACATTCTTTTCTCCTTCGGCTGGAAGTACAGTACCTTGATTTTCTGGAAATCTGATGATAGAGCTGGAGTTGCCTCACTCAGTGTGCCTGATTGATTTTCTTCCTAGACTCGTCCTTCTACTTCAGGGCAGCACCTACACACTAAGCTGATCCTGGTACGCGTGACTCTGTACCAATATCATCCAAACCAAAACAGACTGGGTCCTGGAGATGTTATAGCCTAATCTTGACAGGAATAGTTACAGGAGCTATTTGGGAATCTCTTCAGGTCTCAACGCAAGGAAATTACAAAGGCAACAACATCAGGAAACATTTTTTTAGACAAAGGGATTCTGCACAGCTACAGGAGAAACTGGATAGAGGCTTCTTGCTTTCAGCCTCTCATGATTTGAGGCGTCTCACGACTTTGGCACCTCTGGGAACAGGGATCTGTGCGTTAGGCTTTGGCACGGAGCTCGAGGCTTGGCAGAGAGACGGAGGTCAGGTGAGAGCCCTGCTCTTGGGCGGGGCGCTCGCACATCACCGATGCAGGCGCCACAGCTGGCTCGATGTCTGGCGTGTCTCCAGTGGGAGCCTCGTGTTGCCTGAACACTGCGCTGTTGTTTACTCGTCGTGTGCATGTTGCTTGGATATGCGAGCTCTTGGGGGGATTGCGTCAGGCGTTTGGACCGCGGATCAGAGCGAGTCACTGAGTGGGCTCCTGTCGGATTCCTGTGTGCAAGCCAGGACACCCCCTTCGCTGTGCAAAAAGAGGAGAAAGAGACGAGCAATAATTGCGTTCCTTTACAGGGAAAAGGTCTGATCTCACAACCCTCCCACTTCCCATAGTTTTAATGTTGTTTTTCCTTTTTGACAGATTTCCTGTGGGGAATGTTGCGTGTGTGATCCTAGTGGACTGGCATCAGGATAAAATCAGTGTGCAAATGTTTCCAATATGCAGCCACCGAAAGGAGAGGTTTGGGCGTTCTGGATCTCTGACGGGGGCTATTTACTGACTGAAGTGGAGTAAGGATTGTGAAATTATCCCCAATCGGCAGAGACACTCAAGCTGGTGGTCAAGCTTTAACAGGTGCCTGCCAGACGAGTAGACTTGGCGCTGAATCGAAGATAGGGGGCGCTGGCGATTGTGTATGCGGCTCCCTACGGGGGAATCCGTCCGGATCTGTTGGCGGTGCAGCCAAAGGGAGCAGCGGGCCAGCGGACGGAAGTTTGAGGCGACAATCCGACACGCGGGACGGAGTCACAATCCGGCACCCAGGGTTTGACTTGGCGTTTTTTCTTGGCGATCTTCGTCTTAAGCTTTTGGAGAGGCAGGATGATGCTTCAAGCTTTCGAGGAAAAGCAGCATGAAGAAAGGATGTTTCAGAAACTGTGATGTCGAAGATGGGGGGGCGGGGTAGGGAGTTAAAAGTTAAAAGACTTTCTGTTAAATATTTCCCAATGGTAGTATTGGGATTGTGGAACAAAGGCCTAAACAGACTCGACAGGCCTGTGGACTGCTGGAAGAGTGCGGTGCACCAGGAAGACCTGAGCGGTGAGGTAGCGGTGGACTGGGTTGAATGAGAAAGAGAGCGCAGACTGACTGGAGGATGAAGACAGAAGAGTGAACTTGGTGTATTTTTGAGTTGGTGCTGCCCGTGAAAAGCACATTAGGATTCCAGCCACAGAGAGCAGCTCATGCTAACCGCCTTCTCTGCAGAATCCCACACACCTGTTGCGGCGTACATAGAGATAGGCCTCATCGCTGTGTGACAAACACACCCCCTGATGTAGAGGGGCCGGGCTTGTAACGTGTGCTTCAGCAAATTCACATGCGTTTGTAACAAAACGCATCCAGACGTGCACGAGAGGAGCATCCGTGCCCAGTCACAAGTCACAAGGGCTCTCACCCGTTCGCGCTGGTCTGCTCGTGCTCTGCTCTGCGGAGACACGCGCCAGCGTTCACCCCTGTCGTGACAGGCCGCCTCGCTCTCTCACACACGTGCTGACTCTGACACATCAGCGCTGACAGCGCTCCTGGCCCTGGCTGGCCGCGCAGACCACTTGTTCGACTAACGGGATTGTGCCACTCGTTCGTCGGACATCTGTTTCCGATACCGGCTATCCCAACACGCAGGCGGCTGCAGGGGGAGAGGGCTTGCTTCTTTTCACATGTCCAGGCCTCCACTGCTGCCTATCCTCCACTAAGAAAGAGGAGCCGAGTCTAGAGAAAGCACTGCTTATTGCGCATTCCTGAAAAGCCGTTGTTTCGCTGCAGGGCGTTTAGTGGAGTTAGCAGGACGAGGACCTCATAAAGATGAAAGCCGATCTGATCCCCTTGCCCCTATATTCTGTACCGAGACAGCGTGGTGCTGATTGACAGGGAGGCCAGAGCTTGTACAGGAAACTGTAATTCAGAAAAGAAGACTGAAGGGAGATGGGCCAAACGACACAGCCGCCATTCAGACCATCTTGAACAATCCCAGTGGATCATCTGAAATACTGCAAAACGCGGGGTGGGCATGCTGATGCCCGGTATTACACAGCAATACTGCTTTTAATTCTTTCAAGTCAGCCCCGTGTACTTTAGAGTGCCAGAGCCTCTAAATGTAAACCAATTATTCCAGCAGTGTATGAATACAAACTCAGAACTACATTTCGGAGAGAAACCGACAGCAATGTGATAGACCAGTGCTGTCAGATCAGTCCCGGCCTTTCCAAAAAACCACAATGTTACACCCATTCAACACAAACTGTCTTGGAGTTACACAGTTTGAATAGAAAATGGTGATAAGCTGGCAGCAGTTGGGGTCTGAGTGTAAAATAAACCCTCTGCTCACTCTGTGCGGCTACAGAAGATCCGATTTCGGAATGCAGGAAATCGGGGAATTGGGCACGTGTTCCGTATTACCTGCCTCATTACTGTTTTATGGGAATGACAATTTGGGTTTATGGAGTCGGCACTAGGAGCTGGGCTGTTAAGCTGTGCCAGATTGTCAGACCTCTCTGAGCGCTTAGCAGGCAAATGGCTTCGTTACCAGAAATCTCTGCAATATGTTTTAGATCTAATGTACCGGTCAGAGGTCTACCGGTCACAGAGAAGGGGCAGTCATGGGAGTTGCTTGCACTGGTAAACATTCCTGTTATCTCGCTGTTTATCCAGGGCAATCCCCCCTGCTTGTGTGATGCTCAGCTGCAGAATCTGCTTACATTGCACAGGGTGGTTTGAAAATCCTCCCGGGCTCTAGGGATAGAAACCCTATAGGCTTTTACTGGCGTACCTTCTTGTGGTCTCCACTAACCACCACCCGGATAGCAGCCAAGGTACCACCTTCACCCTTGGATTGCCTGTTCCAGGCCTGAAACGAGAGAACAAGGCTGATCCGAAGGACAGGAAGCAATGCAGTTTGAAAGTCTCCCCCGAGTCACACTTGCACAGTAAGTTAGAAGGTGGCAGCCTGGGACAGGGCCTAGGTCTCTGGGGCTTTCACCCAGTACCCCAGTACTTGCAATTGGTATAGCGCCACAGAATCCCAGGTAAGCAAAGCCCCTCTGAGCTCATTATGCTCGTAAAGCACTTTCACACACTCCTCAAGCACGAAATGGCTTTAAACGGAGGGTGAAATGGGAGTGGCGGGAATTGTAATAGCAGGGGAGGACGAGGACATGTGGTGAATTTCTATGAACAGGCATCGTGCCTGTGCTTCTCAGTTCCTCTCTTCTGCTTTGCATCAAGGCTTTTGATTCCAGCAATACCTCATTCACTTAAATGCCCATTTCCTGCCTCTCAGTGGCCCTAATTGCTGAGCGGATCAGTAAAAGCAGGGCCTTCTACTGGCACTCCGTCTTCTGCTTTAAGTGTGTATTGCCTTCGGATGGTGTTTGAAATGTTATAGACTGTTTTTTAAACATTTGGCTTTTGTAGGGACATGGGCATGCAGAAAACAGAGCAGCATTTAAAATAGGCAACCGGGTGTTTGTCAGAGTGGGTCAAAACCCACCGACTGGGTTGGCTTTCAATCATTAAGGATCAGCTGAAGCAGAAAAGGGATGCTGGTCTGTAGATTGCCAGTTTAACAACTCCCAACTGTGACAGTAAGAACGCTGAAAATCAGAACCCCCAACTTCATGTCCCCCCCCTCATACCCAGAAGCCCCTGCTGTGCCAAGGTAATCAGTTCCTGGAGTGCTACCAGTGAGGGGCTGTGTTGGGGGTGGGGGGGGGGTGGCAGAGCCCCATAGTGACTTGATCCCTGTTGCATAGAGAAAAAAGAGCCCAGCTCAGACCGCAGTCCCTGCCTGGGAATAGATGGAAACAATTACACTGCAAAGAACAGGGACATATTTTCTGTCTGTGCTCACCAGCAAGAAGGAGTTGCTTTAAAATATGCCAGCTCATGTTCCATACATGCTACAGCCCCTCATTAATATACATGCTATTCATGTGGCAGTTTTTCTTCATGCAGTCAGTAAGTAATGCATCTTCCACAGATGCCAGCTTTGATTCTCTATACTTAACTTGGACTGTCAGACTGTCAGTTTTTTGTGCATGTGGGTTAAGTGGTCAGAAAAATGGTTTATTAATATTCAGTTCGGAAATTGTATTTTAGTTCTAGTTATTGCCATCTGTGCATCAGCACAGCCCAGCTCTCATATAGTCTTAGTCTGCTAGGTGGCTCAGCTCGCAGACTGACATTGAATGGTTGTTAACAGGACGGTGTGCTGACAGAGGACAGGCAGCTCGTGACAGAGCCCTGAAAATGAATGGTTTGTGCTTGAAGGAGCCGTGTGGGACAGCCGTGTGCTCCACCCCTGCACCTGCTGTGCTGGAGGCAGTACTGGCTCCATGGGCGCTGAGGAGGTGATCGGTCAGACTAAGCTGCCCTGGCTTGGCCTGGAGACAGAGTTGGACCACCAGTGGAGCCTTTCTTTGCTGTGGAGGAAGGGTGTTGGAAAGGCTTGGGACTGGGCCTAAACCCATCGCCCCATCCCTGGTTTCTACCTGCTACACAGCAGCCATATCACCCTGCAACTCACAACTGGCAACCCACTGAAGCTAAGCTGGATGGGAGACCTCCTGGGAAAAACTAAGGTAGCTTCTGGAAGAGGTGTTAGTGGGGCCAGCAGGGGGTGCTCACCCTGCGGTCCATGTGGGTTCTAATACCCCAGTATAGCGACGGGGACACTATACTGTAAACAGGCGCCGTCCTTCGGATGAGAGGTCCTGACTCTCTGTGGTCATTAAAAATCCCAGGGCATTTCTCCGGTGTCCTGGCCAAATTTCCCATTGGTCTTTACCAATCATGGCCTCCTAATAATCCTCACCTCTGAACTGGCTTCATCACTCTGTTCTCCTCCCCACTGAGAGCTGGTGTGTGGTGAGTATCATCATCACCACATCATCCAGGTGAGGCTACAACCTGGTTGTGGTGGAGGAGAGTCCCCATTACCTGTAAAGCGCTTTGAGTGGAGTGTCCAGAAAAGCGCTATATAAGTGTAAGCAATTATTATTATAATTATAACACTTGAACCAGGCCTAACCTTAGAACTTACTAGGACCTTTTCACTGGAGTCACAGTATTTTCCCATTTTTCCTCAAGGACCGTTCTATAACTTGGATGAGTCTTCCTCTTTTTCAAGTGAACGGAAGGATAGAAAACGTATCCAATCTATTCATAATAGGTATATTGTTCTTTTCTTTAATTGAACATTGCTGCACTCCTGAAGCTGCAGGCCGCGGCCCTTTCTTGAGTTACTGTGTGGGCCTGATACGGGGGTCCGGGCTCTGCTCTCGTCTGGGAGCCAGAATGAGTCAGCGCGTGTTTGGATTGGCAGATGGAGAGGCGGCCAGAACCCCTCCACTCTCCCCTCTCTCGCAGGCTGGCGCTGGTTACTGTGTCAGAGACACAAACAAAGCCTCACTCAGGGGAAGAGAGGGAGGGAGGGTGTGAAGCGCTCTTCACTCATGCGTGCTGCTCTGGGGATGAGGCTGTTTGATCTGTGGGCTTGCTTCATTAATTAACATAGGAAAATAAACCTTTAATAAAAAATGGCAGAATGTCTTTGTCTCTGCCAGTCTTTTGCCTAGTCCAACCTGCTAGGCGGCCCCTTTCTTTACAGCAGGATGAGGGGAACTGAATGATGGCTCCAATTTGCTGTGATTAGTATCACACAGTTGAACATGGTTTGGGGCGTCTATGGAACAAAGCTTTAACCGAGTGCCTGCTGTGGTCCGACAGCTCCAGAATATTTCAGAACGCTTAAGATCTCCGGGAGCGGGTTAACGTACGTTTTCCCAAGTGTGCTGGAGTGACCTATCCCCCTGGCCCATCACAGCCCCGCCCCTGTAATCTTAGTTTGAGAACCATCTTTGCTGAATTACGCTTCCTGCCTTTAATGTGTTTTTAATTAGCCTCGAACTATCATGTCAGAGGCTGTAAAACAGGAGGGTCTGATAAAGAAACGCCAATTCTTTCCCAAAAAGGTTCTGCCCCGGTGCCAAAACATGACGTACTCCTGAACCGGCGGACTTGCCCCCCTCGGCGTTCTACCCACAATCCTTCAGTGTTGGTTGGTCTCCCTTGGTGACCGTGCATCGCTCAGACGTATCCACCCTCTCCCCGGGTGGGATGGGAGGGGCTGGTTAGGAGTGATGTTGCAATAGCAGGGGGGCAGGGTGTGGGGGCTGCACTTTGACGGCTGTAGTATCCAAGTAAAATATACAGGCACAGCCAAATTATTAACAGAAGACCAGTTCCCCTGAGGGGGGGAGCTTCACGCTCATTCCTGGAGAAAAGTGCTTTCTTCATGTCGACGGCTGTGCTGTAACTTATTATACTTATTCCAACGCACGGGTTCCAGTCGAGCCATGGTTTTGTCCAGGAGTGTGAGGTGTATTTGCAGATGATAAAAGGCCATCCATTTTAGTGTTCCTGATCATGTTTCTTTTTCTCTGTCTTTATAGTCTAACAATCTCATAATCTCGTTCTCGGCATCTTTATCAGAGACATCTTCACCCGTCCTTCGGATGAGACGTAAAACCGAGGTCCTGACTCTCTGTGGTCATTAAAAATCCCAGGGTGTTTCTCGAAAAGAGTAGGGGTGTAACCCCGGCGTCCTGACCGAATTTCCCATTGGCACTTACCAATCATGGCCTCCTAATAATCCCCATCTCTGAACTGGCTTCATTACTCTGCTCTCCTCCCCACTGAGAGCTGGTGTGTGGTGAGCGTTCTGGCGCACTATGGCTGCCGTCGCATCATCCAGGTGGGGCTGCACACTGGTGGTGGTGGAGGGGATCCCCCACTACATGTAAAGCGCTTTGAGTGGAGTGTCCAGAAAAGCGCTATATAAGTGTAAGCAATTATTATTAATTATTCACCATCATCAGCGGTTTTGCCATCATCTTAATCAAAAATTGGCCTCGGAGCCCCCTTCATCATTGTCGGCAGCAACTTGTCATCTTAACATCTTCATCAGGCGTCATCAAAATATCAGTCATCATCGGTATCGTTGTGATTATCACCATTCTCATCAGCAGCAGCGTGTTTATGTTCAACATTCATTTTTAGCAGCACTTTCCTCACGCGGCATCTTCAGATTCACCATTTGCCCGGAGCCATTTTCCAAAGGCCACCGACGAGTATTGCGTGTTTCACAACAGGAGCTGGTGCAGCCTTGAAAGAATTATTGAAACTAAGAATAAGAAGAACAACCTCAATCAGGCTAGAAACAAGAGGAGGCCAATACTGCTCGCTTGTACTTGCTTTTACCGTAATCATCCAAGAATCTCATTAAGTCACTTCTTGCAGCCTCTCGTGGAGATGTCTGTGGCTGTTCCAGCCTTCATTTCCCCTCGTGTTGCTAAGTCCTAGAGCGCCTGCTGGTTTTGCATAGCTGAATGAGAAAATAGCTAGTAACCAAAGGGAATTAAACATCTTCCTTTGATGTTCAGATTCTTACTGCAGGAAAGATATAAGTTTCTTGTCCATCCAATGCTGAAAATTATCTTGGGTTTGCTATATAGGCGTACAAGCAAAAATTTAAAGCAACATAAAATAAAAACAAATGAAAAACTAATAATGGTCTTAGACACCTGAAGAAGGCTTCACAGCCAAAACATGTTTTCTCCTTTCTCTTTTCAGCATGGAATAAATCCTTATGGTCTTAGACATACAACAATACATATAGACATCTCGCTCTGCCCATATTATACTGCCATTATACACACAAAGCGATAGCAACATACAGGAAACAGTCAGTATTTATAGTATTCAGAAAACTTAGTTTAATATATTGTCAGAATTTATGTTCTTCAAAATTAAGGCCATCTGGGACTTCTAACTTTATCATAGTTAAAACTGTAGAACCTCTAGGTTTCTATATTTTTAGACTATGGGCAGAAATATTCCATTCACAACAGTTCCAACAGGAACAGCCTTATTAGCTCACAGAAACCTCTTTTGAGAACCTCTCAATATTTTATGTCTCCTGCAATATATTTCTAAATCACCCACCCACGCCCCTGCACTCTTTCTCAGGAAACCCAGAATAGCTGAAAATATTTTCAGCTTTCTAGATGGCAGCAGTGAATTCCCCTCAGAGTGGCTGTAACCTGAATGTAGGGTTTCCTAAATGTAGTTTTTTCCTTGAGTCACTGCGCGAGAGTGTGGGGAGAACGATGCAGCCCCCCCCCCCTCTGCTGACCTCATGTTGGCAGTCAGGGAGTTTCTCCATATGTTCTCTGTCTGGGGGAACAGAGCTGCCTGTGCTCAGCCACAGGGCCTTGCAGACTGCAGAGGAAGGAGAGGTCGTGTTACAGAGAGATCGCAAGTCTCTGCTTGGGGGACATGAAGAATTGATGCATTAGACCTTTTTCAAGCAGGTAGGGCTGAGGCAATACTGGCTCATTCCTCCGAAATTTCACATTGAAGCCGAGACTCCAAGTGTGTCTGTAAAAAAAAATAAATCTTGATATTATTTTGGCCACTAATTTGGCGTTAGAAGATCCTGTTCTCAGTTTTACTAAGGTGTCTCAGGGTGGCTGGCAATCTGTGGATGTATTTACACCTCCAAAAGTTTTGCTGGCCGTAACAGAGCACTGTTACTCTTGGGATTCAGTTACAGTTGCAGAATCCTAGCAGATTGTGATATCTCAGCCTTTGTACCGAGCGAGTACTCAGTACCGCAGTAAACTTAAGAGGTTTTTTAGATTTGTTAAACATGGAGGACTGCAAAGCCTGGGCAGTGTCACAGGAGGGTATGTGATTGGAGATGTAATTGAGAGGAAAAGCTTGTGTAGATGCAAGTCAAAATAGTCACACATCTGAGTCCAGCAGGAAGTCTGAAGTCTGGCTGCTACTGACAACACATAGTTTAACAAGCAACGGTCATGGGACTGAATAAATTAGTCGGCCTGTTTCAAGTACAGGATACGGCTGCTTATGTCTGTAACTGCGTGAGGGGATGAAGGATAATCTAGAGATGCAGTGATGTCATGGGCGGTACTGGGTTAGAACTGAGGAGAAGATGCAGACATCGAGAGGGGGTGGAAATCGCTGAAGAAAAGCAGAACTGCAGGAATGGAGAGAATGAGATGGATAGGGAGCGACTGCATTCTGACTGGGGAGCTGCTGATTCACATCCGAGTTTCCTTAGCTCCCAGCGCGGTGACTCAGCATGTATGCACCATCTCGGGGCCCTTCAGACATAGACCCTCCGTAAGAAAAAAAATAGAGTCTTCCACACAGATCTGGAGTCCAGTCCTCAGCTGGAGCAGACCCTGGAGACTGCGCAAGGAGGCATACCGGATTCCTGCTGCTGGACAGTTAGGAACATTTCCTAAATCATACGGCTCCAGAGCAAATTGTCACCATCTTCAGCTGTTTATTTTTCGCTGGAGAAAATTCAGATGGCTTTTGTAACAGTGCTTCTGAAAGTTTACCGGAAAAAAAAAACGCGTGGCTGTGATGAAATGCCACTGGTCTTGCATGGCTGGGACCTCTCCGCCCAGTACATTCCAGGGCAGGGGGGGTTACTCCCATCAGGCCTCTTCAGCAACAGGCTGAATTAAGTCACCAAGTTCATTTAGCTAATTAACTGTCAATCAAGGAATCAAGGGCCATGTGAGGTAATGGACTGAAGTCCATGGTAGACTGTATAATTATTAGCTGTGTGCACTTCCCCTGGGTTAGGAAAAGGGCTTTGGCAGCGACCTTCAGCACCCACCAGCCCCAGTTCTGTACTGGAGAGGCTCCATCCTGCATTTCTGAGTTCTTGTGCAACACACTGGTATGTCTGGCATAAATATGATGTCCCCCCCCCCCCCAAACACTTCCTGTAAACACCATGGCTGCATTCCCCAGCTGCTCCGAGGCAGAAGTAAGCTCACACCTGCATCAAGCATCCTGCAAAGACTCGTCCCGGTGATGTCAGATGTCTGGCAGCGATGCAGAAAACCGCGGGGAGCCTCCAGACACCGAACAGCAGTCCTCTGCGGTCAGTTCTCAGGCTAATCACAGCACACACCTACCGAGCGCTGCGCGCTGCAGCTGGGACTGGGCATCTGGCGTGGTCGGGTGGGTGGGTTGGCAAAGGGGGCTCTCTCGAATTTGCAGTCGCTGCTGGGCCTTGGGCAAAGCAGGGGCGCTGCCCGTCTGAAGGGGAGTCTCTGGCCAGTGGTGGACATTGAAAGTGACAGGGGGTCAGTAGGGCCTCCCATTCCATGTGTTTACAGGCTGTGCAAAGCAGTGGAAATAGAAAAATCGTCTGGCACACCGGGAGGAATCCGAAACGCTGAAAATAACGCTCCCCCGCTGTATGCAGTGAAGTCCGTGCACTGCAGCACTTATCACAAACAGCGGCTGCACTTCCAGTTACCGAGATAATCCAGGCCTTGCCATGCGGCTGGTGAATGTGTGTGTGTGTGTGTGTGTGTGTGTGTGTGTCTGTCTGTCTGTCTGTCTCAGGTGCTTACACACGGCCTGTGTGGCCTGCGCCGAGTCCAGGAAGTCTCTGTTATTCTGGAGGAGTCAAATACGTTAACTTAGCTGAGAGTGACCCACAAACAACATTCCAGCACACAAAGGCAGGAAGGTGGGATTGTGAGCCTGGCTGTGTTCTGACATTAACACTGCAGCCCGCCAGGGTCTCCGGTGCAGGCATGCCTTCTCCATTGTGCTGTGTTCCTGCTGGAAAGCGCTGGCCTGCCACACGGGGAAACTCTTCTTTCCACTTCATCCATCTATTTTTTTTACAATAAATTTCCATTTTTGTATTATTCCCTGTGTAGATCTGTCCATCCCGAGTGAATTATGACAGAGCTAATCAATGTGGCCTCTCCAAAGTAATCCAACCAAGGACAGGATTACAAGGACCCTGTGAAAACTTCAGATCAACTCCAAGTGTTTGCTTTGCTAATCTGGCTCAAGAGAACCCCATTGGCCATTTTGTGAGGGTGGTCCTGTTGAGGAAGAATATTGAAGGCCACAGACAGTGGTCTACCCTCCTACCCCTTCCAATTTCCTGTCTCTGCTCACGTGATTGGTCCCTCCACGCCACATGGTTAGAAGCTGTGGACGGTGGATGGAGGCCTGCCTGCGCTGTGACTGAGCAGGTCAGTGTTAAATACAAGATGGAACGTTTTTATTATGGATGAAGGGGAAATAAGTGAAATCTGTAGTCCAGTGTTACAAAGTAGCTGAAAAACTCAAGTATGGATGTCAGCAGCTCTCTTAAAAGTCAACTCCTCAGAGCTGATTCCTTTGATGAAGGATTGTGGGGATTTTTTTAAATTCTGGTTAAGATGCAGATACCCAACTTTTAAACCCACGCTCGTAAAATTTTAAGTGAAAAGGAGTTTGGGCCAGAGCTTCTTTAAAACGCTTGGTAAGATTAACCTGATGTAGAAAATGTGTGTGCCATAGTTGGGTTTTGAAAGAGTGGGGGCAAGTATTTGGAAAATTCAGAAACTCAGCTTCGAGCTTCAGGAAAGCTTTCCTAAGAAGGCAAAGGAGGAAACTGTTGTTCATCCTGATCTTAGGAAACTGTGAGGGCCAGCTCATCTTTCATGACTGTTCGATGCTGCACAGAAGAAAGAAGAGGGGTGGGGGGGGTGCAGTGGAGTCATCCTGCCACACCCCCTTCCTCCCCACAAGACTGACATCAAAGCCCCCTCCTGGGGAACAAGGCCAGGATTCTGCATCTGGGGAAATAATCTCATCTGACCCGATCTCATGCTATCAGCAGCATGTAGGGACGGGAGCCAAAACGCACTTATAACATCCCATTTCCCCTCTCTGGAATGGGCGGGCGAGGGAGAAATTCTTTTGTCTGGGCATGCTGTAGCACCAGCAAGCCGGGCCGACAGCCTTATCTTTCTTGGACAAGCAGGCGGCCCGTGACGGAGTTGACCTCCCACTCTCTACTCCTTGTGCAGAGTCGGGGGACACCGACGAGACTCCCATCGCAGGGTGGCGCCACGCAACATCTCGTCTGCGGGGCCGCTTCTTGAACGGGATTGAGCAGTTGGTGGTCCCCCCAGGCCTTGATCCTGATGGCTAGATTTCTAGGAGCTGGAGCCTCACATGAGAACATCAGAAAGCTAGCAGACGAGAGCCCATACGACTCCTCTGGCCCATTCGATATTTAGTAGTTAATCGATGCCGTGATCTCATCCAGCTGTTTCTTGACTCTTCAGTGAGTGTGCAGAAAAAAAATGGTGCTCCCTTATGCAAACTCTCGTCCTGGTGCTTTCCTCCTTCACATTATGTGCGCTCTTCCTCTAGACTTGATTTTATATTGGCCTTCCGCTTCCAGTTCACTGTGTCTGTTTTAGTACTATTCACCACGGTGAGTTTTCCTGCTGGTGTAGAAACAGAGCACAGTGAGAGATAGTGACCAGTAGCTGGGAGGATGTCCCCAATTTGCAGGATGCAGACGAGACAGCTGTTTTGTCTCTGGGGCACCCGAAGTGACAATCTGATCATGCGCAACAGTAACAAAGTTGATTTGCTGTTTTGTTCTTCCATCCTTGCATCCAAAAAAACAAAAAGAATCAGACCCTTTTCAAAAGCATATCTGGTTTCTCTGAGGGTGCAGAGATATCATCCTGTAGAACTTATTCCTCCCATTCTTTCCCCTGTCTTGTAACATCTGCAACTAAAACTTGGAAAAGCTATAATTAAAGAAAATCACCAGATATAGGTAGGTAACAGCTGTCTGTGGTTTCTTGCCTGACTAAATGCACATGAACGGGAATTACTGTAAGTCTTTTTTTGTTGGTTCTGTTTCTAATGGCAGTTTTCGCAAATTCATTTGCGTGTTTCCCATAAAATCTACTGTGTATGGTGGATACCTGCAGTCTCAAAACCAGGTGCTTAGAGATTAAGCAACGATATTAAGGTGTTTGTCTTAGTGATGGGTCCTTAAAGGACATTTCAAGAAGCTGCAGACATCTGTTATCGGTCTTTTATTTTAAGATATTGCCTACTAAAGGCAGGACATATAAAAGAATGAATTTGCCAGAACTGAACTTGAGTCTTGAGGATTAGCCTCGATGAGTCCCCTTGTTTGAAAGAACTACTTGCAATTTCTCACCCAGCTGAGGTTTTTACACAGGGACCCACACTAGCTAGAGTCTGAGTCTAAGGCTGAGTCTGAGGCTGAAACAGAACCCTGACAGTAGTATAGTCTATGAAGCAATGTATTCTACATTTCACAGTCTGTATGCATGTAGTGTTTGAGGAGTGAGACACTATGGACCCCGTTAGAATGCACCAGTACTGTATGTGCTCTGTTAACTTTATCCAATTCCATTTTTTTTGTAAATCGTGTTGGAATTTATTTGACTTTTTTTTTCTTTTGTTTTTGGAAGTCCCTTCCTCTTTCTCCACTTCTATTTAAGTGAGAAGAAGTCTTGGTTCCTTTCAAAGGAGCCCTGTTTTAGGGGGGGTGTGCAGTATCCTAGGTCACTCTGCGATCTTCAGCCACTCCCTCCTGTAACAGCAAACATGAATCTGAGGCGCTCCAATTGGTTGAAGTGGAACAGGGAGTGAGGGAGAGTTGAATTGCACTCACCGAGTTATTAAAAGAAGAAAAAAAATCACTTCTTTTCTTTTCTTGCCACAGACTGCTTGAATTACCAGCACATCGTAACTCGTGTGACACACCAGGGGTTTTTCTGCAGTTGGCCCATGCAGAGATTTTGAAACAGTTTGGTTGGTGTCCCAAAGCCTTTTTCCACAGGCCTTTTCCAAAGACCCATTCCTGTGTTGAAATACTGTAAGAGCTTCCCTGTTTGATATGCACTCACATTTAGCGCCTTGCAGTGACAGATTCACAGGCGTGCTTTCTGTTCCACTCAGTGGCTGTAGTCAGTCCATGGGATGTCAGTTTTGGACTGCAATAACCTATAACATGTAGGCTTTCCTCTTCAAGGTCCCTAACATGGGTATGAAAGTGGTTTGTCAGAATGTAGGGTGAAATATCAAGAAAGACACAGATGAGATTATTCAGTTCCATTGCTGTCGTCGGGTTTGGTTACCCTGCAGCTTCAGTGTCAGTACTGGTGGTGACAGAAGAGACATGTCAAAGGACAAGGGGAGAACATGTGATCTCCACACAGATAGAGGCCACAAACGGGAATTGAACCCGGGACCCCGGAGCTGGGATGCTAACCACCAGCAGGGGCATAGTCACAGGGGTGGGACCCCTAAATACGGCTGAAAATTGCCACCCCATTTGAGATCTTACCAAAAATTCCATATTGTCTAAATTCACTAATGAAAAAACTGAAACATAGAAGACAATTACGATGCATTTTAGATGTGTTTTGTGCACACGTTGCCTACGTTGTAAATAAACAAGTATGGGTTTATTCCATGCTGAAAAGAGAAGGAAAAAAACACAACGTTTTCGGGTGAATGGCCCGTGTTGGCAAATACACTGCAGATCGCTGTGGAT
This sequence comes from Atractosteus spatula, assembly GCF_055471065.1. Classification (NCBI taxonomy): domain Eukaryota; kingdom Metazoa; phylum Chordata; class Actinopteri; order Semionotiformes; family Lepisosteidae; genus Atractosteus; species Atractosteus spatula. The sequence continues at coordinate 63,554,017 of NC_142706.1, read as the reverse complement.
CTGTACAGCTGGGTGGAAGGGGTGCGAGATTTTGCCTCGGTGCTGTGACAACACCGCAGCTCGAGCTCAGGCAGCAGAGGTCCGTTCAGCTGCTAAGAGACAGTGAGAAAGTAAAGTCTAACATCAGGAACGAACACATATCGATAACTGTACGTTAATATTAAGATGCTTCATTTTGATAGTTGTACTCATGATGTTTTAGTCTGGTTTACTATTTATAGTTGTTCTTACCCAGAATTAGCTAATATGGACACGAGCAGATGACAGAGAACCATAATATATCATAGGCTATAATAACAGGCTAAATGACAATCTTGTGATATGACAATGTGTTATTTTATTTTAAACTATACATAAATGACGTTGCAAGGAAGAGTTGCCATAAGATCTGAGCTGAACAGCTCCATGTCTGATTGTGACCTTCAGTGAGACCGATTGCAGATGTTTGTCGGTCATTGTGTATCAGCAAAGGTCAAACACAGGGAAACCGCTCAGGTCAGGCCGACAGCATGACCCTGAGCGCTGAGGGCAGGAGACCAGACACAGGCTTATCAAAGCATGGGAGGGGACTACACCTTGCAGTTGCTTTGTCTTACCTTAAATGGCTTCTGGTCTCTAGCATTAAAAGAGACTGAGCTGTGCCTGGAATCGATTCCATGATTGAGTATTCTCCCTTTTGTTCTGAGAATTAATAAATATTACCCGATCGCCAGTCCAAGGCCAAAGAAGGTATCGTGTCTTTTTTGTCATCTAAAGTAGATGTTGCTTTGAAACGGTCTTATAAGGAAGTCCCCCCGGTGCTGAATCCTGCATCAGAAATGTTTGTGCAAGTGACGTCTGTTACAGAGAACAAGGTGACTCAGCGGTTGTTCCAAAGGGAAAGGGCAGAGATCCCAGAATGGAAGAGTGGCCTGTGATTCAGCGGTGCGATTTCAAGCTCATCACCCTTACTCCCGCTGACTTGCCTAATAAGTACCTCGCTGCGGATCCTGAGAGCCGTCAAGCTGATGCGGCTCCAAACAGGATATCGCAGGGAATGTGCGCCGAGGCTGCCAGGAGCCCGTCCGTCCAGGGGGCCTGTTCTGTGTTGACCTCTGACCCCAGGCTGACACACGGCGAGAATGATCTCTCCCTGAATCACACGGCTGATTTCTCACTGCGACCACACACTTAGAGAAGCCGAGCGCTTTACTCCCGAACAGCCTCGGGACAAACTGAGGCAACAACACAGCAATTAAAGAGCTCCTTGAGGACACATCTACTCAGTTCCTTGCTGACCGTACTAGATAACAGCCACACACTCGTGACCAGTTTTCACTGAATGCCACCACAATCACATTTTACAGTTTTGCCCCAAGGGCAGACAGCAGAATTGAGGGGTAGGGGTGTCCTTTTTGTTTGCACAGCTTGGGCCATATCTGCTGCCTGAAAGTTGGGAATTTCAGAGATTGAGAGCTGGCTGGCTGGATACTAAGTTGAATTCTGCAGGGTGACTCTTGATTCATGAACAAACACAGTTACAAACCAACATCCTGAAACCAGCTTCCAGTAATGTACTCCACTTGGTCACTCCATCTAGCCTACAGGAAACGTTTGTGGATAAAGATAAATCTCCTACCTACCTCCAAACACCTACCCAAGACTTTGGGATGTGTCTTATAAGACATATAAGAAAGGTTTCTGAGGAGGCTGTTGAGATAATCTTGCTTATTTGGTTACTACTTGCTTATTGCCCCCAGTATCATGCCCAGCTTTCTCTTGATTTCCCTGAAGGTTCCTAGAGAATCTGCTTCACTGACATGATAGCATAATTTCTGAAGCGGTCTTCCTTGTTCAAGACTGAACAGATACAATTCCTCCTGTCTCCTGCATATGACATTCCTCAGGAGCAGGAATTAACTTTCCTTTGAGCTGATTCCAGAGTGATAATGTGTTTGTTGCACAAGGTAACCAAATTTTCCTAACAAGGACTTACCATTGTACAATTGTCACAGAGATTCTAATTCTAAAGATTCTGTCGAATTCTACAGCATCTACAGATTCTAATTCTTTTCACTACAGATCCTATCCTAGCATCCCAGCTTTCTTCCTGTTAAGGTTTTTCAAAGGATAAGATAGTGATGTAATTCCAGTTGTGAGGTTCACATTAATTGAAAGAACGCGGTGCAGTAATTGGAGTAATGCCGATTGCGCTGCCGGTCTGGATATGTTAGGTCTCCTACCGGTAAAAGCTTGGAATAAATTCTTGTTTTCCCAGCTATTCTTGGCAAAGAACTCCGCCATCCCTGGGGATTTAATTACAACCAAACTATATGATTAAAGCGATTGAAAAAATGACTAACATCAACCACTGGAAGATTACAAAGAATTAAGTGCTTGTATTATCAACATTGGTTTTTTTTATTTTGAGGGGGAGGAGGCGATACTGTGGAAAGGAGGAATTGCAAACGTGCAGTGTTAACCTGGAAAGAGCAGCTGGCAGCTCTCCCTTTGTTACATCTGACAATTATTTCAACCACCCTTTCAATGAAGCAAAACTGTTGCACTGTGTTTTTTAAGAATACTTACACCCTTTGCCTCTTTTTACTCCCGAAGAAGCAGCGGCAATGTGCCTGTGTCACAGCTCCACTGCTGAAGTCTCTAGGGCGAGAAGCAGTTTTAGTCACATTCTTTGAAAACTGATAGACCAATAGATCTATCTTTCCTGTTTGGTTCACTCTTCCTTTAAAACACGTGCTCATCTTATCTCTGCTGCTATGAAGGAGCAGAACTTGCTGGTGGTTTCTCATTAATGAAGAGCTGCTAACAAAAATAAGAAATGTGGATTAGCGATGCTGAAAACCACATTGTGAAGCTTTTTCTTTTAACCATTTGGCATGTTTCTACTTCTGTCTGCAGATTACATGCTGACACCTCATATGCAAGCCTGCCACACGCCGATAAGGTTCTGCACTGCTGCTTCAGGAATTTCATAGATTCACAGGATTCACAGGAAAACCAATGGATTCCTCATGGAGTCGTGCAGGACACAACATAAGACAATTTGGTATCAGAGGGGGCTCATCAAAATGAAAACTTTTTTTCTCACTTATTAAAATGGAAAATGAAAATTTGATATCACTCAGCCTGTCTTACAGATTGACTTGGTTTATTGACAGTTTCGAGGGGATCTGCTTCAAAGGCAGGAATGATGCAGGATTTTCGGAGTATAGGTTTAAACACCTGTAGTCGCCTGATACAAACGGATCTAACAAAAACAATTGCATGTGGAGCGCGCTCTAAGCTCTGCAGGGGTCCTTTGTTACAAAACAAAGAGCCTTGTGACCAAGATAAGAAAAAAAAAATAGTTCCATTGTCTCTGGAACTAAAAAAGAAGATCAAACAGACCCGTTTTGTAACGGAGGAGCTGAAGCCTGCTTCCAGTCCTCGCTGAGCAAGCACAGAGCTCCCCTCAGCTCGCGCCCCACGTCTGCGTTTGTGGAGTGAGCCCGTCTCACTTTTTTCAGACCTGGATGTGGAGTGAGGCAGCCCGCACCACCTTGCCGAGTTGATTAGCAGCGGATCTGAGTGGCGGGTGACTTAGCCCGATGAGTGATATCTGCGCGGGGGAGTTCACACACGTGTGCGATCTGGATTAAACACGCTGTCGCTGATAAGGCCAGGGGGAGAGAGTGTGGGAAAGTTGCAGTCGGATCTTGGGAGAGATGGAGCGAAACCCCCCTCCGGGCCTCCTCCAGTGATTGATTACAGCAAGTGCATCCTGTTCTCACTGTACCCTCGGCACATCATTTCTTTCTAAGGGATCTTCTTCTGCTGTTGTTTTTTTTTCTATAATGTTTGGTGGGCGGCACGGTGGCGCAGTGGTTAGCATTCCTACCTTGCAGCGCTGGAGCCCTGGACACAATTTCCTGGGCTGCTATCTGTGTGGAGTTTGTATGTTCTTCCAGAGCTTGCATGGGTTTCCTCCGGGTGCTCCAGTTTCCTCCATATTGATAGGTTCATTGGCTTCTGGGAAAACTGGCCCTAGTGTACGTGTATGTGTGCCTGCGTCTTGGTGTACCCTGAGATGAACTGGCGTCCAGTGCCTGGAAAGGCTCCAGCTATCACATGACCCTGTATTGGATAAAACGGTTAAAAATGGTACTGTTTTTTGGTACTAGGAAAAAGGTGGAAGAGAGAGATCAAATAAGGACTTTTGAAACTCTGCACCACAGGTCCATCCATGCACAGGAAAGGTACAGCTGACAGAACGAGTGTTCTGGGTAGATCATCCTAGCAAAGGGAATGCAAAGCCAATCTTACCCATCTACAGAGCAAATAGTGTAACACTAGAGGAGCTGGATCTGACCATAGATACCGACAGCTCAATAAAACGGAGTTCATATTGATTTTCAGAGAATGGGGAATGACAGGTATGTATCCAAGCTGAAGGGAGAGACCACCTGGGAAAAAGCCCACAGAGAAAAGCCAGAGCAAGTTAAAAGAAGGTGCAGAAAACACAATGCAGGTTTTTCCTATTCACATGTTTTTAAGTGAAATGCCAGGAAGGGATAAAGTGCCGTTGTGATCAGGTTTCCCTGCTGGCTCCCCTGTTAGTGTAGTGATCAAGTGACCTCTGGTCCCAGATAGGGATCAGTTGGTTTTCCAAAGGGATTTCCCCTCGAACTGAGATGAGACCAGATCTCCGCTGTCACTGGGGCAACTCTTCACTTCCACCCAGTAGATCCATCCTTCTGGCAGCATGGAACCACAGTGATGAGAAAAACTGCTACACACTCAACAGGGGAACTCTGACAGGGCGATGCAAGGTGCAAGTTTGTGAGGGACAAATTTAGCAATCTCTTCTTACTTGCCTCAAAATCCCCATGCAACCATCTCTGCTCATGATGAGCGTTACAATAGTACTGAAAGTCACAAAACCCCAGGCAACAGGGACTGTAACACTGCAAACCTTTTTGCAGTTCCAATGAGCAAATATTCTCCTCTCCAAACCTACATGCTTCCCTTTCAGATGATTGCCAAGAACAGCCTGCTACCATGTTTCATTGCGAGAGACGATCCTTCTGTTTAAACATGCATTTGCTGGTTGTGTGAATGAAATCATTTCCTTTTTTGTGCATGTTGCTTCCAGCCGACTGCTGGACCTTTCGTGAATGTATAAAATGTTTATGTATGAGTCATACTGCTAAGAAATATGATGCATATAAAGTTACCACGTACAATGTAACTGCATGGACTGCAAGACTCTTGCGCTACGTCCAAGTGAAAGACATTGGAATGGACGGAGGGGGGTCGAGCCCAAATAAAGTTTCCAAGGGAGATGCAGGGGGAACAGAGTCCAAATGAGAACTCAAGTCAATACAACACATCAAAGGACCCAGTAAATAGGATACTTAGAAACCCAATAGAAAAAGGAACGATCCAGTAGGAAATCTGATAAAAACCCTACAGTGCTTTGGAACCTTTTCAATAGGACTTCCTAGTGGATGCCAGTTGAATATCTGATCTTATTGGAACCCAGCATAAAATGCAATATGGACTTGATTTCTGCTTATGAATCCTAATGGAAAAATTCCCAAAGCCTGTGGAACTTGCTAGTGGTAGATCTGGGATGATTCATTTTATATCCCTCTAGGTCCTAAAAGCCACACTATGCCTGTAGAGTGTAGAGGGTCCAGTACTGTGACTCTCCTTATTGTGCAGCCCAGTCAGTCAGTACAGTGGTCTCCAACCCAGGAGAGCCCCAATCCATTAGGTTTGGCAGGTTACCATTAAATCACCAGTTTCCAAAGATTGGAACCAATTCTGCTGTTAGCAGTTCAACAAGTTATTTGTTAAATTAAGTAATTTAGAGGTGACTTAGGACTAAACTCTATGTACTCTTTAGCCCCCAAGAACCAGAGTTCAGATGACTTAATTGAACAGATGACTTTCTCAATTCATCAATATCTACAGGTATTGCCAAGTATTGCCAAGTTTGTAACAACAGATTACTAACCTACAAGACTAACTGTACTGGGGCTCTCAAGAACCAGGGCTGGAGACCCCTGATGTAGCCCATACTGTATTACGTCTCCAGCAGCCTAAACTACTATAGATGCTTTGTTGTTTTCCTGATAGTAAAAGTCCAGGGTGTCTCTAGCTATTTTAATGGGGTAATTGGAGGTCTGTTGTACATTATACCGGTGCTGTAGAATTGGAATAGCTTTTCCAAAGCTGCTATCCTGAGGGATTGTAAAACTCATAGCCAGAAAAAATGGAGCAGTCTGCAGAGTTGTCAGAACACGGAGGGGAAGAGGGAAAGACTTTTCTGGAATTTACTTTTACCTCTCCAAGGAGATTGTAGCTAGAAGTGAGTGTTTGTACTAACGGGTTTTTTTGCTGCTCAAGCACTTCAGCAGTAATTGCAGTTGCAGTTGTACTACTATTTATTAATCATGATTATCTACAGGGAAACAGGAACGGCTCCTATTGCAGAACGGTTTGACCCATTTCAGGTTTTATCACCAGATCTGTCCAGCATGATTTCTCTATTATATCTTTCTTTTGCCTGCAAAGATACAAACAAGCGTCACAGCCTTTGAACTTTCATGATGAGTCAGGAGAGCAGCAAGAGGAATTTTAATGTGGTTCTAAATACATAGTCTTTCTGCTTTGATCATTTCGAAAAATAATGCAACAGACATGAAAACACCTCTCACCTCACGCTGGATTACAAATCGCTGGTCTAAAGATGAGTCCAAGAGACTCATCTTTCACCGGACTTCTGTCACCTTCCCTGCCCAGCACAATCACTATGGCACACAAATGGGAACAATGGGGATTTTTTTGCACATTTCCCTAACAGGTTTTGTGTGAGAACAGCAGGTAAAATCTGATATTAATCAAAGTGCCGTGCATTGGGAATCTGAATGAGAATGTGTCTCCTGTAGTAGCTCTACAATGTTGTGCAGTCTGCTGGCTGTTAGATGCTGGAGAATGAGGTAGCTGCTTCTGAGCACCAGGACCTTCAGGAGCTTGTGTTTCGGATTGAAGGGTGAGCCTCACAATGCTGGGGCCACAGATGTGGGTTCCAGTGCTGGGATGCTGTCGGAGTGGGGCTCCCAGTCAGAATTCCCGCACTGTGGGGTACCTGCTGGCTCTGATGTCAGACAGACTGCTGTCGGGTTACAGAGTCGAGGGAGTGAGGGGCCGTCCCGAAAGAGGATGGGGAAGAGTGGGGAGAGACTGGGCATGCTGTTCTTCAGGGCAGAAGAGCAGACAGAATGAGAAAGACCACAGGGGACTGTTTCACAGGAAGGCATCAGGGCGCTGAGAACTCCACTGCAGTGTTTTAGTGGCAGGCCCATAAAGAAACCGGCTTCACAAGAACCGGAAGAGAGAGGCCCTGGTCTGACCCCTTGTGTTTATGGGGTCAAGAGCTGAGGGGGCATTGCCCCTGCCTCAAGGGTCATGACCCCGAAGCACACCCTGCCTCACCAGGTCTGTGGCAGTGTCCTGAAAGATTAACAGCACCCTAAAGTGAAAATAGGGTCCCAGCAGTCTCCCAGGATGCCCACGTCTGAGCTACCACGGCTCCTGGCAGGTGAGGGGAGGTACGTTTAACTTAGAATCGGAGGGGTAAAGACAAAAAGATCCCATGAAGGACAGCAAATTCATAAGAATATAGACGAGTTACAAACAAGAGGGGGCCATTCAGACCAGCTGAGCCATTTAGTAGTTAATACCTAATAACACAAAGGTTCTCGTCCAGCTGTTTCTTGAAGGAAGCAGGAGTATAGCTTCAACCACATGGCTAGGTAGCTCGTCCCACACTCCCACTACCCTTTGGGTAAAGGCCCTCCTATTCTCGTTTTTTTAACGCACTTTATAAATTCAACGTTTTTACTGTTCTTGTGCATTACCTTACTGATCCCAAAATCTCGTCCAGTTGTTTCTTGGAGGATTCCAGAGGCTCAGCCTCAGTGGCATGGCTGGGCAGCTTGTTCCACACACCCACAGCTTAAATGATTTAAAGCCCCATAACTAGAGGAAGGAACACTGCATGCTGTGAAGAAAGACAATATCTACCCACCCCTGTGAAATGCATGTGCCTTTTAACCTCGCTGTGGAGACATTTAGTTCACAGTGCTGGAAGGCAGCTTTTGAGAAATCCAGCAACACCTCTCCACCCTTCCTTTCTTGTTCAAGAAAAAAAAAAGTGTGGTAGTTAGTGGTGCAGGAAGTAGACTACAGCCTTTACATTGGAGGAATTTCCTGTCTACAGATGTAAATCGCAGCAGGAGAGACAGAGAGTGGCCTGCCTGCCCTGGAGGTGTGAGTTTGAGTTGGAGGCTGTGTGTGGAAGAGAGAGTGGGGTTACTGCTCACCTCGAGGCCCAGAACTGGCCCCTGGGGGGTAGGCCTGAGGCAGGAAGTGACTGTGCTAATGTTGGTGTACCGTGGAGGGGGTGGGTGTCTTCGAGCTGGCAGAAGCTATATCTGGGTCCTTTGGGATGTCACATTTTTTAGCTATTGCTGACCAAGATATCTGCAAGACCTCTGGAGAACAGCTTAAATTTCAAAGTTTTTGTCTTTTCACATCAAAGAGAGATGCTGAAGGCCTTATCACTGCCATCAAGTACATTTCAAAATATACATCTTTTTTAGATACCATTACTCATGTCTCAGTTTGCTTGTTTGTTGCCTTGGTTTCCTCTATGATCTTTTAATGGTCTTGTGTTCCAGGGTAATTTTTAACGCTATTTGAATTTCTTTTAGCAGAAAAATGTCATTTCTATTATTGAACCATAGGAAGGAGGCTAATTCTGCCATTTATCTCTCCAATCTCTTTTTGGAGATGTTCTCCGAATTAGAACTTTAGTGAAAAGGGGCAGAAAAAGTACAACATTTCCTGTGCAAGTTTAGTTCTCAAGGGAACCATGGAAAAAAAGGCTGTTTTTGAAAATACTGGGGATTATTTTAGAGATAATCCTGTTCCCTGCTCTTATGTGGTTTATGAAAGAAAGTAAAGCTGTACAGTATACAGAAACACGCAGTGGGAGATTTCTCAGTTGTCTTCTGTTTTGCCTTTACTAACATGATCATTTTAAAAATCAACAACTGAAAGCTTAAATCTGCTTGAAGCTTTTAAAGCTTAAAACAGCTTAAAGCCGTTGGCTTGCTTGGACTGCTTTATTGGCAAATAAATCAGCAGAGTGTGGAAGTCTTATTCCTATTGGCTGAGCAATCAGTCAAATAACTAGGAAGGTAATATCTTCCTGCTCGTGAAAAAGATGGTAAAGACAGCCTAGTTTCACCCTGGGTTGCTGCCAAAGCTGTCTTTTGATTAAGTTACACCAGCAAGCAGTTGCCCATGTCCTGTGCCAGAGGCTGTGGACATCTTGTAAGACACGATGTTGTATTTGCACTGGCTCTCACAAAAGAGGAGAGGAAAGCTCACATGTTGCCAGCTTGCAAAGCCCAAAACCTAAATTTAAACTTCCTTCACCGCATCTGCTAAAGGTTGGAGGCTGCCATCAGAGCAGCTTATTGACTGATTGCCCAGCCAAAGGAATGCCTCGATATTCTCATGCCAGCTCCCCAGTTAGCACAGTCGGCAACAGCCTTCAAATGGTCACCTCAACAAAACTCGTCTCTTTGTTTGGTTTAATTCTAAAAAACCCTTAGTTGTAAAATCTGCACAGCTTACAATTTGCCATTGCTGCCTTCAGCTGTGATGGTGTGCTCACACAATAACTGAAAGCACAATTACATCCTTGCAGCCATTACATCCCTGGAAATAGCAATATCAAGCCCATCAGAACCCTGACAAGCCTGGCGCTTTTGAAACGATTTCATTCCAGCACTTTCACTCTCCCATCATTCAAAATTGTGCCATTCCAGACAAAACATTAATACTTTTTAGCGGCACGTAAATTTCAGTGAAGACATAATATTGACTAAAAGTTTCAACAAGATTAACCTGTAATACTTCAGAGTTACAGATTGATGTTTTCTGGGTGCTGTAATTCTTACAGATTTTCATACACAAAATTGTCCTGCAAGGTTTACTACTCTACTACAGTTTCCTGTGTTTCTGTGTTGCCTTAGAGCTCTTTTGTATGTGATCTATATTTAGACAGGCACCCAGCTGTTTGAGTCCCGCTGAGGTGACCTCATAGCCCACTGTTTGGGAGATCACAACTGGTTTCCATGACAGCCCCAGTGATGTCATAATGAAAGCCTGGGGACTCCTTCCTTTGCATGACAGCTGATGAATTATTATTATTAAAGGGTGGAGAGCTCCAGGGATGCATGGCAGGGGGACTTAAATTCAGAACATACATAGGAGTGCTAGTCAAAAACAAACTAAAGTAAAGCTAACAGCGATCTGACCTTGGGATACCTCTGGAGCTCGATTCTCTAACTTCTCATTGATCCTACCTCTTGTGGAAACCAGTCCTATTTATATCTATTGTGAAGTTCTTGACGCAAGAGTGGACTCAGAACCATTATTTCTGCCCTTTCCTATTATTTCCCTTCACCTCATTCTGGGGATTTGTGAACTCTTCACGATGAGGGCTCCTTTTCAAGTCATTTCTTTTATTCAAGAACGCTCCTGCCCTGCACCCCAAGCAACACACTCACGGTCATACTTTAAACTGACAGAAGAGCAATGGAAATATGGGCTTTAACTGCTAATCTAAAGAAGAGAAGACACCACCACAAGCAAACGGATTCCTGTAAACATGAGCAGATGTGATTCTTGAGAGAGAGTCCCTGTCTCAGGCTAATGCTTAACTGGTTCCAAGTGTTTGGTGACAGTGGGCCACCAGAATTTTGGAAGCATCCCAGGCAATTTCATCATCTATGGATCTGCACTCCTTTTATCTTATTTTTGTAAACTAGCTGCACACGTGGCATGTCTAAGTCGTCCTTAAAGGTAAACAATTAATAACTGGCCTATATGTTAAGCTTTCTGGGATTGTCAGTCTTAGTGGTTTTGATTGCTAAATTATTTCAACAAGAAGGGTGCTGTAATAGTTGTGCACATTACCGCATTGCCTCTGTAAAGATTACCTTGCGTAGCAAGTAATCAACAATCACTGCACAGATCTCCTTAAGTACAGAACTCAGAAATAAGATTTTCTCCCTGAACCTAAAACAATGTGATGCAATCGCAGAAATAGGTGTCTAGGAGTCACAAGCTGAAATTAAGATGCATTGAAGGAAGTACAGTTGGAGGCAAGTCATGGTGAGACAGCAGTGAGCTCTACTGCCTTGCACCTGCAGGTTCCTGGGTTGGACTAAGACTCTGGGCATCTGTCTGTGTGGAGTATGCACATTCCCCCTGTGTTAGATTGGTGAGATTCATGTCAGGTAGTTCACTTTGATCCCACTTCTCAAAGACGTGCAGGTTAGGTTGGATGTGCTGCTCGACTGCTTGTCACTTTCTGGAAGAAGGTGCTTCTGGCATGATAGGCTCAACTGCCTCTTCTAACAAAGAGGAGTGTCCAGACATATCCCCAGACTAGCACTCTGGCAACTTTCAAAAAATTACTGGATGAGATTTAGATGCTTATTCAGGTTATCTACCAGCAACCATAAGAGAAAGATAGGCCAAACCATATCCTGTAGTTCATAAACTGTCTTGTGTTCTCATGTTGAACCTGGCTACATGTATGAAGCTGAACTGCACCAATGCTTGAGAGACGAATAGAAAGGTTTTGGTGTAGTACAGATGGAAAACATTCTCTCACACTTCATTGGAAAGTGAGGTAGCAAAATAAAAGTGAAGAGGATGAATAAGTCATTTGGACATGCTGCAATTAGGAAGCTGAGTCACTGACTGGCACATCTGCGATGTTACAGGTTTTGTTTGTCAAGTTATGCTTTAGGTGGTGTTGCCCAATGGCAAATGTAAAGAAGTGTGAAAGGGTGGGTCTGGAGGGGAAGGAAGTTTTGTGTACCTGAAGGGGGTAGGGGATTCGTGGAGATCCTGGAGTGATCCTGCTTAAAATGTCCACCTCAGGCTGGAGTGTTCCCTTAGTGTGAACAAAAATCTGAGCAGCTAGGATTTAAAAGTATTTTTTTTATGAACACTACCCTGAAACCAACAAAGCATCAGTTGAGAAAAGTTCAGGCCAGAGAAAACACCAAGCACAAAAAGGAGCAGACACACACACACAGCAGGGTCAGGCGGAGGGCCTCCGTGAAGAGAACAGACACTGTTTAACCACTGGCTTACTTTGAAAGAGGAAGAATAAGATGACTGTGTGGTGTTTGAGGATGCTCATTATAATAAATTAGGGTTTTGTATTTAATCTCTGTCTTTGTATTTATTGTACCTGGCTTACAGGCGGATTCTGGGTTTTATTGTTGCAGCTCTTGCCAGCTGACCGTGTTCGGAAAAGCTGCTGCCTTCTCACAACAAAGAACAGCAAGAATGTAAGCTCTTATGAAAATCCTGCCGCATTACCTAATTCTTTCCTGTTATTTTAGCTGAACATTTGTTTTACAAATGTTTGACTCCCCTTTTTTTGCCTGCTAAGGTCTTTTAAACATCTCTGAATGAGACAACCCAAGAAGTAGTGATTCACATGCACTGAACAACCAATAACCCTGTAGAAAAGCTGCAATGCATCCTGGTGAATACAGATATTCATATGAATTCATACATAAAGTATATCTAAGATGTGCTTTGGTGTTTCTCTCTGTTTCTCATCAGTATAAGGATAAAGACACAGTTATACAGACAATACAAACTCTCACACACTGAAACAAAGGAGCACTGCCCAGCTCTCTCACACAGATGCACTGCCAGGCTCACAGCCGCCACACTACACAGAGGCCTCAGGAAGCTGTCCTCTCTGCTGATCTGGCACTGCCGCCACGGGTTTGGCGCCAAGCGCACTCCAGTCGCCACCTTAGTGCCAGTATTGTCTCAAACCTGGCCTGTGTCCTCAGACAGAGCTCTGCGATACAGGCGATACAGGCTCCGCTTTAGCAATGCAACGTGATAGTCTTATCAGCACTTGACATAACTTTCTTCTGAGCAGAAATGTGCAGTAATAGCAAGACTGCCTCCATCATAAAGAGCAAATTGGTCTTCTGGATAATATAGCATGTGTTGATACAGCTGTTTAATTAACATGCCTGGAGCTTTTCATTTTTGCTGTTGACTTTTTGGCAGGTTTTTATTTTTTTAAGTTTAAAGCCAACTGCATCTGTTTTCAACTCATTGCTCATGGAGCTGTAATTCCATACAGGGGTATGTCCCTCTGGCATCTGGAGCCTCCGATTGAGAGAGGCCCTCTCATACCCAGCCTACAGGGTACACCTTTCTCCATGGTGGAGGTGAGTGGTTTCTGTCCTCCTAGTCCTTGCATCCTGAGGGAAATGAAAGCAGTGCCTTGAAGGAGTGCTTTTGCGTCCTTTAAGGTTAGTGGTAGAAAGGTAGGCAGAGCAGACAAGAAAGGATCAACAGATGACATCCGTCCATCCATTTTCTTACAGCTTCATGCAATTCAGGATCACGAGGGAGGTGCAGCCTATCTTGGCAAGCAACGGGTGCAAGGTGGGACAGACACAGACACCCGTTCATCGCAGGACACACACAGACACGAACACACACACGTTTTCCAGAAGTCAATTAACTTACCAGTGTGTCTTTGGACTGGAGGAAACTGGAGCTCCAGGAGGCAACCCATGGGAACACAGGGAGAACATGCAAACTCCACACAGACAGCACACCAGGTTCAGAATTGAACCCAAGGGCCCTACTGCTGCCAAGCAGCAATGCCAGCCTGTCCTTCCATTGGAATACAACTATGGTGCTCTACTGCTGTTTCCCACTCGACAGTTCCTCACACTAGTGCTCAGAATACTTAATACAGGATCCACTATGGGCTTGAATTCACCCCAGAAATTCTTCATTCTTCTTGCATTTGCAATGCTCTCCTGTACCACCAGTAATAAATAATGAATCTGTGCAACAGTGTCCTCATGTTTTAAGGTGAGGTAATAGTGATGAGGTTTTTACCTCCTTCACACTGGTCTTGGATGGATTCCAGACAAACCAGCACCAATTCCCTTTCCAGCACATCTCAGTCACTGACCGCCTCGGCAGCAGACGTCAGCTGTTAATTTTATCATCAGATGAGTAATCTAAGCCCTTTCGTCTCATAGCTCTGCCAGGCTCCCTTTTGATAAAAATGAATTGTCTTTTGAAGTCCCGGTCTGGGGAGGTGCTCAGACGAGACGTCTGTAGGCTTCAATGTTGGGAGAGGGGGAGAACCTACAGAGGTTTGGGCTTGGGAAGCAGATAGATCGATGTCTGAGAATTCTGGGCATTGTCTTTGGTGAAAATCTTCTCTCATTTTCAGGCCTGGCGGTTTCCGATAATGTTCAGCAAGATACACTTTGTGGCTTTTGGTTTGCAGACCGAGGTTTTGCAATGTTGTTGAACCACAGAATTTGATTTTCCTGGCAGGCAAGGCTCAAACCATTGAGCAACAAAGAAAAGGACCAGTAAAAAAAACAAAAGAAGCTGTTCAGGCCTAACCTGACTCTGAGGAATCAGGTTAGGCAATTAAGTCAACAAGACATACTGCAGCCCTGGCTCTGGACATTGAACCCTCTCCACGAGTGTGGCAGGTCGTCAGACACTGCCAAGCAGTTCCCCAGCAGCACCTAAACATATCTACAATCTCTCACAGTCTGGGAGGTCAGGGAATTCCAGAAATACTTGGTGTAAGTGAGGCAGTACAGATGAACTATATTCTGTACAGCAGATCGCACATGGATTCTCAGTCAGCCGGGCCATTTCTAGAACAGTCCATTTGACTTGTTTCCTATTGATGCAGGCCAAAGAGGCTGTGATTGACTATGAAATGTGCAAAAAGGGCGTTTCGTCTCTCTGGCCGTCGACAGCGATTGAAAAAAAAAAAACAGAATTAAAAAGGAGACTCACATGATAGGTACGCAGTTTAAAAGAGTGATTTCAAATGTGCTTCCAGAAACCGGCTGCATCCTAGCCTTGTGGATATGGGCCTCTTTCACAGCAAGGGGACTCTCTGTTACCACTGCACCAGAGCTGTCCTGATTTTGAAACGTTTTTTTTTCTCTGGTTCGAATACAGCCTGGCCCATCTGGGAGGTAACAGGGAAGGGGGCAGAAGCTGTCTACAAGGGCGTATTGTCCCCCCCTCCTCAGCTTCTTCACAGAGGGGAAAGGATGATTTGCAGGGAATCACAGTTCGTTAGGACTCCAGGAGGTTCATTAGTGGCAAAGGAGATTTTCTGGGCAGCCCACAAAGTTGCAGCTGACTGTCAAATCTAAACCATTTCACTGTGATACGGATGCCAACTCGGAGTGGGTCCTGAGCATTTAAAGGAGTCATTTTAAAATAGAACTGTAGCTCGAGTAACATTTTTCTAAAATAAATGACCATGTTGTCATGATCCCTCACTGTTCTAATCAGGCACAGGGGGTGGTTTAAATGTTTCTGATGCAGATACATGATTGGATTATGGTTCTGTGCAACTTCAGTGATGAGATAGTTCAGCCCAAATCTGCATACCACGCCTGGGGGAACAAAGTTTTCCAACATTGAAGACAGATGTAGAAATCTTGCTGACTATTCCAGCTGGGAAGACTTTTAAAGGGTTCTGCATCGCCGTCAGATCTCTAAGTGTATACTGGAGTTTTGAAATGCATTTGTTATTTCTGCAAAATTAAGGGAGTAAAACAAAAGTTAATCATAATCTTTTAGAGGCTCACTTACTCCTTGCTCTACCATATAACATCAGCAGCCCATGCATTGAGATAAGGCATATGACAGACAACACCTAGCACAAAAGGGAGCAGGCTGCAACTCCATAGGAGGAGATGTGGAAAAAAATAATTTCACAGTTTGTGCAGAACATATGGGGTAGCCAGCATGTAGCATGATTCCAGTATGGAATCCTTCTCAAGTGCTTTCAGAATTTCCAGCAATAAATTGACAACACTCTCAGGATTATTGATTCACACTCCCCTCCTCTAAGCAATTGAAGTTCAAGAGGGACTTTACCTTTAAGAGAGGTGGCTGCAAGGTAAGGGAGAGTAAAACAGTCCCGTGTCAGTCCGCTGGTCAGAGCTCCACAGCTGCTCCGCTCAATAATTAATCCCTGACAGAGCTCTGGAGCTCAAACTGGCAGGTGAGCTGAAGAGCAGGGGTGGAGGTATTCTAGTTCATTACTTGGGTAAAGGCTTGGGAACAGGAACAAAGAGTCCACACACTGGGACAAGGAAGAATTGCACAGACCCCAGCAGATCTATTACAAAATTGTAAGGTTTTGCAAAGCACTACTGCTGGTTTAATGTTTCTGTGGTTCTTCCAGAGTCCTGGCAGCATTTGTGATGAGTCTGTCATCAAAAACAAACTACTGACTCATTCGCCTAAAAATTCTCCCAGCGCTCCTGAATTCTTTGCAAGGGATCCTGGGGAGCCTGTGTGCAGCAGCTGAATTTGAGGGTGAGGGTTACTCTGAGGGCGAAGGTTGAGGTCGCACATAGAGAGACTAGCTGCTGGCAACCGAACAAGCCAGATGGCCCAGTCTCCCCTTGACTTATGCTCTTCTGTGTCCCATTGAAATTTGAAGAGTACGAGCCCAGAGCTCGCTCCTCTGTGCATGGAAAAAAACCTGGTTCCTAGATGCACAGAATACGCTTGGAGCATGACCCTTTGGGTAGGGAAAAGTATGCACATATCAAATGGAAAAAAAAGGGATTGAACCAGACTGCAGGTTGCAGAGGGCTCCATTCCCACTGCATTGAGGAAAGGTGTGGCTGCTAATTACCTTGTTAGCGTGGCCTTTTCCTGTTTTCATCACTCTCAATCATCTTTAACGCATGGAGCCCAGCCTGTCATTAACCTGTGCCCCAAAGGACATTAGAAGTGGAAAGGGATGGGGGATTGAGGTTTTGAGTCCAGATTGATTTCTTTTGTGTTTAATTAGAAACTCAGTTCCTGGAAGGCTGAGTAATAAATGCATTTTTTTTTTACTATAAAGTTTGATTTGCGAGATCACGATATCACAACATACTCCTTTCCGTTTTCAGCCTGTGTATCCAATTTCTCTGCTCAGTGATGCAAACAGTTAATGCCAAAGGCCTGAAGCAGCTCATCCGTGCTGGAGGAGTCAGACAGACCCACTGTTTAGAATGGAGGGAGCCCAGCAAACACTCACACTGCAAGTGGAGTCCAGCTCCCTTTATGACAAAAAGCCACAGTGATCAGAGCTGAGAGGCTGCACTGTGGTGTAATTTGAGTAACGGGCATTGAGCTGCAGCTTTAGAAATTTATTTCTTTGCTAAATAGAAGCTTAGTGTAGCTGTGTTAGATCCCACAATGTAAAGTGCTCTTTAGTGCTGTGAAGTCTGACTGCAAAAGTCCCTGCTTTCCTTTCAGACGTTTATGGCTCAGGTACAAGACAGTGGGGCCTTGTTCTCGTCTAGCACTAAGTCTGTGTGTAATAACTGGACTCTGTTATCTCTGCTTCCACAGCGCAGAGCACTTAGGTTTCACACTACCAGGTACATGGAAACAGTCTGACTGTCCCTTCCCCTTTCCAAGTCTGCAGGGTCATTTCCCCCCCAGTACCAGCTAACAGTAAAATGAAATCGAATGTCAGATGACCATGGAGCTGGCTTGTTTGTCATCAGATCTGTAGATCAAGTCCTTGGATGCTTCCCTGAAAAAGGTAAAAGTGGAATTTTTAGAATATAGCTTAAATAAGATATTTTTGTTGCTCTATTATGAACTGCAAAGATATTTAATCTTTTAAACAGTAAGGCCAACAACAACAAGAACAAAACTCATATAACAGAAGGTCTGGATCACACAGTGGCAGTGGAATGGTTTTCCAAATGGGTTTGACTTGGCCAGGGGTAAAGCTGAGCTTGTCCTCAACAGCGCCCCCCAGTGTCTTGCCAGACACATGAGGGTTACAGCAGCCCTCCACTCTACAGTACCTGTACTGTAGGTGATGTGGGGCTCGCAGGATGAAAAGAGGCAGATATTGCCACAGTGCACAGTCCTGAGTGGACTGACAATGTGGCTGTGCACACTCCTGAGTGGACTGTCGATATCACAGCACACAGTCCTGAGTGGTCTGACAATGTGACTGTAGACAGTCCTGAGAGGGCTGACAATGTGACTGTAGACAGTCCTGAGTGGACTGACAATATCACAGCTCACAGGCCTGAGTGGACTGTCAATATCACAGCGCACAGTCCTGAGAGGGCTGACAATGTGACTGTAGACAGTCGTGAGTGGACTGACAATATCACAGTGCACAGTCCTGAGTGGACTGACAATGTGACTGTAGACAGTCCTGTGCAGACAGACAATATCACAGCTCACAGTCCTGAGTGGACTGACAATATCACAGCGCACAGTCCTGAGTGGTCTGACAATGTGACTGTAGACAGTCCTGAGTGGTCTGACGATGTGACTGTAGACAGTCGTGAGTGGACTGACAATATCACAGCGCACAGTCCTGTGTAGACAGACAATATCACAGCACACAGTCCTAAGCGCAAACCCAAAAAAAGCCCTGTTAGGCCCAAGATATAAGGTTAGTTCTCTGCTCAGAGAAGAAACATTTACTAAACACACTTCCTGGTTGCTCTTTCTCACATCTCTGGAAAACCTAGAGAGGACAGCCTGCACGGTTCCTCAGCAGCTGCTAATGCAACCCCCCCTCAACAAAACAAACCCATTGCTGTCCTGAAGGGCTATCCCCAGCACAAGCCAACAGTTTCTAAATATATTTTAGCACACACAGCAGACTGAATGGCCCAGTAATCAAAGCCAAATTTGGCCTCAGAGGGAGCACTCAGCGCCCCCCCCCCCCAGTCCCCAGCTAAGAGTGAATCAGCTAAGTCAACACAGACTAATTCCAGCAGGGTGGCTTTTAAAAAGTCCTCACGGAGTTTCACTGCTGGGAATGTAGGTGAAACTGCATCCTGCCCGTCCGCCCTCCAGCATGGGGCTCGTTACTGTTCCACCGCACTGACACGGAATTCCAAGAACGCAACGCCGTCTCCTTCGAGGGAAAGCTGTGGCAGAGCCTCTCACAAGCTCCGGCGCTGGTAAGGAGAGCCGGCCCGGCTCGTGTCGTTGTGCCCCCTCTGAGCGAAGTTCTCCACGTTGTGCTCTGGGCAGAGGACAAAGCACTTCGGGTCAGCGGTGGAGGAGCACGACAGACTGGACCACAAAACGTGTAAAACATTGTAAACGCATGACAGGAGCACGGTGAATTCATGGGGAAATGGCTAAAACACCACTCAAATGCACAGTTATAAACTTTTTTTTTTCTAAAAGCTATGTTATCATCACCCAGGTCTCCATTACGTTTAAAGCACTTTGAGTGAAGTAGCCAGAAAAGCGCTATATAAGTGTGAGAAATTTTATTATTATTATATTTCTCAGATGACCACATCTTTTTTCTTCCCACCCAGCTGGGCTCCATACCACAATGAATCAATCATTCTGCATGATTTCCTGAGTGCACATAAGCTGACGGGAGGAGGCCATCCCATCCTAATCCGTCTGGGATTTAGAGTGATCCGGGGAGCTCATCCAGCTGTATCTTGAAATAACCCAGGGTATCTTCTTCAATAACCAAGAGCAAACCAAGAACATGAGGCACTTCTTTAACCCGAGGGGTGGGGGAGTAGGGAACGAGCTGCCCGGCCATGTGGTTGAAACTGATCATCTTGGCGCCCTTCAAGAGATGCATGAGATCCCAGGATTAATAATTCATACACTACCAGCTACCAAATGGGACAAATGGCCTCCCTCATTTGTAAGATGTCTTATCTGTGACATTCTTATTACAAGTGACTGATAAGGCACTGAATGGTCTGGCTCCATCCCTCCTTGAAGACTTTCCCTGGTCACATGCCTGTGACCTGGGCAGACAATACGCTCCCTGGTGTTTGTGTGTCCCTGGTTCTCAAGCCAGACAGTGCCGGGCTGTTTCGAGGTGACACATTTCCCATGCCCCTTAGAGAGAGTGTTTTAAATGACAGTTTCACACAACGGTACTTTTAATTTCCGAGAGAAAAAAAAAAACACATTTGTTTGCATGTGAATACATTTGGACCAAGCTTTTATTGTTGTGGTTTTTGTAGCTCTGAGTCTGATGTCCTTGTCCCCGGTTTTGAACAGTGCCTTTACATGCTTATTCAAGACGCTTTATAAACGTGTAGCAATTCGAACGAAGAGCTGCCTCCTAATAGGGCAAGCTTTAAAGCAGAAGCACACGGAAAAGTTGATAAAACAGGATCTAGGAGATGCGGATATTGCAGTCACTCCTGTCGCCTTTTTATTAATGAAGTCTTAGGTGACGGAAGTCAAACTATTCATCACATTTTTAAATACGGACGAGTGAGGAGTAGGCTTCTGAAAAGATTTCAAGGACGGGTTTCTGTATGGAGAATTCTATCTGTTGTGTGCTGAAATATATTGTTTTAAAACACTTGTGAAACAGTGCGTCGCTCATCTGCTCATGCATATCATTTAATTTATTCTAGATTTTGAATATGCCTTTCAAGGCGTGTGTAGGTTTGGCTTCTCCTTAGGGACACACTTGGAGTATTGCGTCCTCAGAGGCGCATGTACAAAAACGAGGTATAAATTATAGACGGGTCCGCAAGTTTGACGCTGTGTTCTTAAAACGCAGCTTGCGTGACGCCCGAAGAGCTGGGGGCGGGCTGTTCGATTTCCACTCTGATAGCGGTTCGGGGTTTGTCTTGAGTCTATTAATAATCGTTGCTTTAATAACGCCACTTCCTACAAGCGCCTTGCGGTCATGCCGTCTGTGAATTAAACATTAAGGGCATCGCTGTAAATGCCAAGGCCAGCGACCCGAGACAGGGCGCTCACGCACCCCATGACATCATTATCCCCGGAGGCAAAGTAAACCCGGGCCGTGTTTGCCCAAACTCTGGGGTCGTTAATATTTGTCAGTCTTATCTGAAACAACTGGAACACTTCAGTGCACCGGAGCCCCTCTACTAACCTCTTACCAGTCACCCTGCCGACTCGCACGACACAGGCGGTCTAGGGGTTTAGGTTTGTGGACATTCTGCAGACAGAAGAAAACAAACCTTCACCCTGGTAACTCGATGACTAAATCCGGTACATATCCTGATTTTATTCAGGCCGCATCTGTAAAAGACACATCTATTTTAGGGCAAGATTGTTGAAAATTTACGAAAAGGCTGAGTTTTCTACATGTGTCACCCTTAATGGCAGGTATAATAATAATAATAATAATAATAATAATAATAATAATAATAAAATTACAGCTGTGGCGCATTTCTGTTTCATCAGTACACGCCGAGACGCTGTGTAGTAATAATATAATGTATACAGGTTTAGGGATAAAGCACTATACAATTGTTTTACTGTCGAAAAGTGGGGGTAACTCTTGAAAGAAAAAACAATTATATGGCTTCAATTAAAAATCTCATCAGTGCGCCATCTAACAACGGAACACAGAAATTACATCTTTTTTTTTTTTAGAAAAAAAACGGGAAGAACCTGGTTTGATTTAATAGCCAGGGCGGGATTCACATTGTGATTAACTGCTCCAGAACCCCCCCACACGAATGATGACCGAGAGAGAAACGGTGTCGGCGGGCGTCTAGTCGTTTTTTAAAATCTTTTTTTGTGAATTAAAAGCCCCACCTCTATAGGAGTGAGTCATCTGAGGGGGGGGGGGGGGACACCCTCCCTTCAACTCCACTTTTGAGCGAGCGAGAGAGAGAAGTACGGGGCTTTGAGACTCAGGAGTTTTCATTCGTGCGAGGATGCGTGAAGGTTCGCAGAGGTCTTAGCGAGACCGGGAGAAGTGTTGCGCCTGGATCAGTGCGGCTTTTTGTACACGCTCGGCAACAACATCAACAACAACCCTGCACGCGTGTCCCTGGATTAACTGCAGACATGGGCTCGGCGAGACAGCGCTCAGGAAACTCTCCCGACTTTTTAACTCCGGCGAGCCTCCCGCGCCGAGCGCTGCTGTGCCTCTCGCTTGCGGCTTTGGCGAAGCTGTGCGCTGCCTTTAACTTGGACTCGGAGAACCCTAGCGTCTATAGTGGACCCAACGGGAGTTATTTTGGCTACTCTGTGGAATTTTACTTGACCAATTCTTCCAGGTGAGTGTCGTCGTCCCCCTTTTTTTTTGTAAAACAAGCACTTTGTGTTTAGCGTTTTTTTTATACCTGTGATAGTGTGACTTTATAGATAAGCTGGGGAACAAACGGAATCGGACCTCCTTTGCTTACCCCGGTTGTCAGTTGGACATGAGGTGATTGAAATGAGACAACCCTGCATTAAAAGGCACGTTAAACCGCTGAGAAATCTCTCTCCACAGTGAGCACATCAGTGCAACTACAACAGCCATCCTCTACTTAATGTCTCTGAATTTGTATTTATTTGACCTAAGACGCCAACATGTAGATTGAATCGCTGTTTTCACTTTTTGACGGTTAATTGGGTTTAATTTGTTACATTCACAACTAATTATATGAAAATAAGGTGCGTTCGGACAGTTTATTGTACGGTACTAAGGTTGTGAAGTTCCGATACTGCTATTCTTGTCGATTCGTTTTAGCGTAATGATTCATTCATTAGTTCGTCTGCGCAGTCCCGCTCGGTCACGGTGTGTTCCTGACTCCTTGTCCTGTTAAAACGCGTTTTAGTCCCCCCCCAAATGGGAGAATTTCCTTTCTTTGGAAAACGGCCCGGTTTCTAACTTCGACAAAAACTAAGCCCAGACGTCCTTTCCGGAGAAAATCACAGCGGACATGGTCCACCTAGGACTTTGCGCTGCTTCCCCGGCGTGCCTCTGTGGCGGCTGAGATGAACGATTTGCTGCCACCTCGTATTTTAATACGGATCTCTGTAGCGGTTCCGTGCTGCTTGTGGAGCTCCGGGAAAACCAGACCCGGATTTAAATCTAAGGTGTGGAAACTAATTCCATTGGGATTCTCCCCATCCTGCGGAACTTCTCAGCTGAGCTGACGGTTATCCTAGCAGGCTCAGGGATGATCGAAGTGACACTCCTGACGCCAGTAAAATGCCTCTCAGTGGAAGGACTTGTCTTGATTGATTGAGGAGCTTGTTAACGTGAGAGCGGCGAGACCTCGGGGGCTCGTGTCCACGGGGGAGATAGCGCATTTCCCACCCGAGGAGTGAAGCGAATGAGCAAAGGTTTTGCGTGAGAGGCTGGCGCGTCGCGTTCCATTGTTTGCCTGGATTTTTAGGTTTGAAATTCAGTGGTCCTTGGCTTCAGCAGGACGGGCACCAAACTGCTCAAGCCCCTGGGGAGAGGGGCTGATTGCTGAAGGGTAGGTGCGACGGCGCTCACACGTCTCAAAAGAGGGGCATTTTCAAGTGCGACAGGCAATCAATCTCAGTCCACTGGCTCCTGTGGCTGTTGACCTGCGGGATTTGGAAAACTGTGTACTCTTATTTCTTGATTTTTTTTTGTTTCTTCTTTCTCTTCGTGCTTGTGTGTCTCTTATTGGTCGGTGGGTTTGTGTTGTGGCAACACGGTTGTCTTTTATCCGCCTGCATAGCGACACGGTGAAGCGAGTAAGGCTTACCTGTAAAGACCAGGAGAGACTGACTCGGACAGTCGCTCGCTAGGAAATCGTCCTGCATTGCGAACGAGGGTTAGAGCTGCCTGCTGCCGTGTCTCACCGGCTGCTGTGTTGGAGAGAGTGGGGCGGGGAAGAGCTCCTTGGGGTTCTAGTCCTGCCCAGGACGTTACATGGGTCACCTTGCATCAGTCATCTCGAAGGGTTGGGAAAGCTTGTGAATTATTAAGCACTTCAGCAAGGGATCTCTTGTCCTTGAGGGCTGAGATCCCTTGTTCAATATGACAGGTAAAATTTTCCATTTTACACCCCAATTTTCCATTTTTTCCCCAAGCCTTTAGAAAGTGGTTGCCTTCGCAGCCACCCTGTCCAGCACGGGGGCTGAAGCCGCCTGCCGCCTTCACACTGCCCTGTCTCGTGCTGCCTCTGTCACAGCTATGGCGCTCATCGATGGAATTAAAGTAAAATCATGCTCTGGACAGCAGAGAGAGGACAGACTGGAACAGGGGTGTACACAATAGGCGTGCCTGATGACTACATTCGGAAAGAAGTGGGTGTTTTGTAGCACCCACTGTAAGAAATAAGAAAAAGACTTTTATGGGGCTTATGTCTCAGCTCCCGTTAATACTGACCTAATAGCTGCACGTAGGAAAGGCCTCTAGAAGCGGAATAAGTAGGGCTCTGCAGGACCTGACTAGGAGACCCCCAGGTCACGGGCTCGTTGTGCATGGCATAGAGTTCTAGGAAAGACTTCTGTATCACTCACTTTATACCTTCATGCCTTTCCTACTGGTCGGTGAGGATTAACACCACACAATAAGAAGGCGTGTTAAGGAATGTTTATAGAGGAGTTGGGCTTAACCCTCCTGGCTGAGGGCCCAGCCCCCTGGCCAGAGGACAAGGAAGTCAGGACCCCTGGAGAGCGGGGGGGGGGTCTCAACTAGCGCTTTCCATGAAGTGACATCGCAGAGGATCTGTAGATCTTGTAGGCCTCAGAAGATCTGCAGTTTAGAGTAGCAGAGGAGAAGCAGAATGTCCCCACCTCCTGAACGTTCGTCAAGACCTCCGCAAAACAAAAAATGGACGTTGCCCACCTGCGCTGTGTTTCCAGAGCTCCTGCGGCGCGATGTGCCCGGGATGTGTTTCGACGTCTGGGGGCCATGGGGCTAGCCCCTTGTCACCCCGCGGTCCCTCAGCGCGCCTCGCCCCTGTGGCCCACCCGCGCTGGGACCGAGCCATGTCCTCGCTGCCTGCGCAGCGCAGCCCCGGCAGGCGGCTCCTGAGGAGCTGTGCTCTTTGCTCCCGAGTGGGCTGGGTGTCTGGATTCCCACCTGCTCCTTCGAGGCGGGGAGTTTCTTTTTTCCTCTTGGTTGTCGTGTTCTTGGCGGGGAGCTCGGGAAGCGGCGTGATTTAGGATGTGGTCCTGGTGGGCTGTGATGTCATGATGATCATCTGTGCTGGTCGCAGACCTGTTATTGTAGACCCCCTCCCCCTCCCTTGCTCCTCCATGAGTGTGAAGTCACAGGAAACACTCGCCCCCCACTTGCCAGTCTCCGGTGCCATTCTAGGTAAGTTCTGGGTGGGGGGGTGGTTAAATATAGGCTTGTAGGGGCAGAGGTCACGGACAGTGCTACAGGCTTAGAAGGCAACTTAAAAACTTTGAGGAGTAAAGACCTTGAGGAGGAATAAAAAGAAGGTTCATACCAATTGTTTGTTCCCGCTGAGACGAAATGAAAGCCAGATGTTCTCCCAGGCCTGGAGCCGTGCCGTTTCTGAGCACGGGGCCTTGCGACTGGCGATACAGCACCTGGACTCCGGGGCGGAACAGAGGTTCATCGCACCTCTCCAGATCATCCGTGTCCTGTAGATGGTCAGATTCCCGGCCGGTGGGAGGACCGTGCCCTGTGAGTGGAGCCGCACAGAAGGGTTATGCGGCTTCTCAGATTCCTTCCTCCAGGACGCTCGGGGGGTGATCGAGTGGGGAGGGTTTCTGGCGTTACTTGAGCTCATTTAATCGGGGGAGATCAATACCGATTAAGGTGAGCATCAGAACTGAACCGATACTTCAATCTCTGAATGAGATGGTTGTGGGAAGAGTCCCCTCCCGCAATTTCTTCCCCTAGTGAAGCAGTTTCTTTACTTTCCTCTGATCGAGGGATGAATACTCGAAACCTGCTTTTGCTGTGGTTCGGATTTGCAGCCTTCAGATTTAAGATGGGCTCTGAGGGCTGTCGCGCTGTGGGGACCGAACGCCCAAAGCCAGAAGCCCCGATTGTGGTGCGGACTGCAGTGAAGGCCTTTGCGGTGTTCCTGGCTGCCTGGGGGGCTGCCAGACGGCTCCCCCGGGGGTCAGTCGTGAGGTTGCTCACCCTGCAGTCCGCAGCGCGGAGGAGATGGAGACTGGAATGACCTCTCTGTGTGGGTGCCAGGCCCGGGAGTTTGAGTAATGATCAGCCTGGGAGATGGACTGGGGAAAGTAAAATTCAGCATCTTTCAAGGGTGACAGATCTTGGAAGCTTGGAGACGCTCCTAACTACGTGTGGACCCTCCTCAAGAGCGATGCAATGCCTGTTAAAAGTCACAGGAGTGTGGGGTATGGGAGGGGCTGTGAAATGAATCTCGTTGTTGTTTCAGGCTAATGCATTCAGAATGCTGGCCACTGGGGACCAATGTGCTGTAATACTTTCCTCTCCAGTTGGACCTTCTTCATTCACATCAGTGCTGGGCTTTGTAAAACAGGACTGTTAATGGACTTCCGCCATGCATGTGCGTGAGGATCTCGCTGTGTTGCAGCTTCATCTGCTCTGGGTCTTCCAGGCTGGAGGCTTGTTCATTCCAGTGCGAATGCTGGGTTGTTTGCAGCCCAATCCTGTCGGGAACAGCCGTGCTGAATGAAGTCGCCCCTCAATCAGGGCAAAAACTGACTGATAGACGATGAGGAATGTTCTGAAAGCATTTTGGCGGAAAATTGTCAAAGAAATGATAAAAATGCATTTCGGAAAATAGCTTTTGGGGGGGGGGGGCATGCACTTTCATTATTCACCGGCTCATGTATTATGTATGGTATGTAAACTGCAAAAGCCATGTGTTACAGTGACACTGCCGAATTTACAGGGGACAATAAACCATTAGCGATTAACTAGTCATTGGCCTTTCAGCATTTGGGAACACACATGCTAATAAGGCAGTTAGGAAAAGCAAGACTGATGTCAGATACTGGGATTTCTTGCTCATTATTACCGCTTCTTTCTCACTGATTCAGTGATGACTTGAAACAGCAGGTCGGTCTCTGTCTGGAGCAGTTCCTGTGACACTATGCAGAATCCTGATCTGCTGATGGTACGTAAAGGCAGGACGTTGAAACATCTTGTCATTGTCTGTGCTAGATTTACAGCAGATGAAGTGAGAAGCTTGAAATGCAAAAGCCATGCAGCCCATTAAGTGGCTGGCTTGAACAGGAGTCTATTGTGTGAGTGCACTGGGCTGGGCACTTACCATACCACGTGTATTGGACACGGGGGAAATTGATGCCACGGGACAAACCGTAGTTTCCTTCATCCAGGAATTGCACAGCAATGAATGGAATGAGCGCGGCTCGTGGGGTGGTGCACCACACCACTGATATATCATCAAGTGAGAATCATGCAAGTACATTTCCTTTCTGAATGGATAGATGACCGTCTGCTAAAGAGAAGAGTTTGCTCTGGTTTGTGTGCATGGTGCTAACTGGCCCAGCGTTGTGCTCATGCTGACTCGGTGCAACCAGAGTAGAAAGTAGAATCTCATCAGCTCAGTGGCTAAAGCAATACAGGGCTCCAGTGCTTTTTTTCCCCCAGGGTGGTCTTTCCATTGCATTCGCATGTACTGTCATTATTAACCCTATCGGTTTCTGGTCCCGATTCCCCGGGGACCTGCATGAAAGTCTGGGATAGAGAAGCAAGGGAATAGCAAGGAAGGTTTTAATGGCCTCCTGTTGTTGCATCTCATTTTTTTTTCAAATAACCAACTGTTACGTCCCAGTGTGTGTTCTGTGTGTGTTTTTTCTGTTATGTCCACACTGCTGACCCTTGATTGTTCTCCCTTCCCCATTGGCCCACCATCACACCACACTTTCAATATGATGTCATCATCAATCAGCCCTCAGCCAATCAGAACTCATTTTATTCACTATATAACATGGAGGCTTTCAGGAAGGAAAGGCCAGTGAAAGTAGCTTCCGAACAGTCTTTTCAGAGCTCATCGGCAGGAACCTCACAGAGGACGCTGATCAGCGTTGCGCTGCCACACTTGATCGCTCATGGGTAAAGCATGACAGTGTCGCGCCCCTGTGCTTCCCTCTGCTGTTTCCTGCATTGTTTAAACAGCAAAGTATTGTACAAGACGTGTTTACAGGATCTAGTGGTCCAGGTGGCGAGCTGCGTCAGCATGCGTAGGCTGCAAAGGAACAAGTAATAGGTTTATTCCACGCTGAAAAAAAGAAGAAAGAGAATGCAACGTTTCTCCACGGCTGAAACATTCTTCGTTTTTTCAGCATGGAATAAACCTATTGTGTGTTTACAGGATTGCAGGTGGGAGTGCTCAAGCCTAAGTGTGCGTCTCTGGATGTGGCTGTGTGACCAAAGTGATTTTCACAACAACTGGTCCTATCTGCATTGTGCCATTCAGAGAGTTTGAAGCTCATGGTGTGATCAGGCAGACGGTTGAATGTATGTTAAAAATGCCTCTTGCATACACCAAGCTAAAAATACAGGAAACGGAAAGCCTGCAAAATAAGCTTAGTTTCGTTTCCTTTTCCTTTATAGGAAGGTGTTCTTCACATTTATAAACCACTCCTCGGGAGTTTGCTTGCCCAATAAAATGAAGGAAGTTTTGTGCCATGTCCTTTGTCTTGCTTATTAACACTGAGATTGCTCCATGATGCAGCATCACGTAACTCCCAGGCATGTGATCTGGTATGAGGACATGGAAGGACTTTAGCTCAGCCTGCGGTCAGAGTGATCATCACCGAGGGGGGCACCAGACAGTGGATTCGGATGTTTGTGTCTCCAGGGAATTCGCTGTGTGGGCTGTCGTAGGTGCACTCCTAATCCCTAGGGAATCCTCTCCTGCCTGCTGCGCTTGCCAGAGGTGGACTGCTGCCAGCGGCTCTGGGACTCCCCCGACATCGCTCTGGGCTCGTGGATGCAGCGCTGGCGCGGGTTCAAGGGCGCCTCTTCCCAGACGTCCTGGCAGGGAGTCTGGCGGAAGCTGCTCCTCAGTTCCCACGCCCCCCTCGGCGCATGTGTCTCCTCTCCCACAGGTGGGCTCGGCTGCCCCCTCCCCCAGGCGCTGTCTGCTGCGGCCCGTGAGGACTGCCAGGCGGTGTGCACGCTGTTCGCAAGGGGGCAGGGGGGCAGCGTGGGGTTATTTCCAGTTGAAAGCAAAAAGGAATATAGAAGAGAAAGCCATGCTTTGGCTTTAAGATAAGATAAGATCACTTTATTAGCCATACACAATTTCTTGCATTAGGACTTTTTGTATATCCCAGCTTGCTCTCCATGAGACACACAGACAGTGGGAGAAGCTTGGGGTCAGAGCACAGGGTCAGCCATTTATATGGTGCCCCTGGAGCAGTTGGGGTTAAGGGCCTTGCCCAGGGGCCCAACGGAGTAGGATTCCTCTGCTGGCCACAGTGCCACCACTCCGCCCACTTTGGGCTTTGGGGCGTCTTTAGACACATCAGGGCTTTGTTCTTTAGACACGTGGGCTCCAGAAAGCAACACGTTTCAGTTAAATCTCAGCCCTTGTCACTCAATGGGCATTTCTGTCCTCTGGTCTATATAGGCAAGTTAATGAATGAAGTAGGGAGCTACGTAGGCCTGTGTAGGCGGCAAAGGAACAAGTAAAGGGTTATTCCCTGCTGAAAGAGCAGCAAGGGAACACCCGAAGAAATCTCCACAGCCAAAACGTTGTTCCCTTTCTTCTCTTTTCGGCAAGTGAAGAGATGAATGTGTTCTCGCTGTGAAGAGAAGTGGCTCTAGGGTGATTCTTGTGTTTGGATGTGCTGTTCCGATCTGTACCGATCAGGATGCAGGATGAAATAATTGGATCGAAGTTTGCAGGATGGCACATTATTACCTGCTCTCTGGTAGAGTTTTATTGTTCAGTCACCTTGAGAGTTAAAACACGCGAGGACATCAGACAGATCACCAATGAGAGGTGGTTCAGACCATTCTGCTTGCTGCTGGTTGCGAATTATCCCGAGTCTCTGTACTGGATCACGGGGAAAAACTGTAAGGATTTTGACAACCTCATAGCATAGGGACGTTCCCGTGAGAACTCTTCTCCAGGCAGGATGTGGGGTAGGTAACTCTCCTTCAAGCCCTTTATTTTCAGCCATGTTGGTTTTGTAAACCATTGAGCAGAACTGAGCACAGTTCTCTAAACCTGGAGTTACGGGTCCCGGCTTGAGTTTTAAACATGATTACATTTGACACAGTGCTATATCTTTTTTTGGAGGAGAGTCAATTTTCCTGTTGATGTTGCAGCCATTTGCCATGAGATCATGGTCTTACTGGAAAATGAAGACCCGACAGCTCAGTGTGAGTGGCTTCATTTTGGCCACGCAGCACACGCCCCCCGATCTCTGGGAGGTCAGTTTCCTGCCATTACTCACTTTCTGAGTTCCTCCGAAAAGGCAATATTTTTTCTTCTTTCGTTCCCTAATGCTCTTACATTGTAAAGAAATATTTGTCCACGATTTCCTATACAAGCTCGCTCAAAACTGAACAGCGTGGCTTTTGTAGCCTTACTTTTTGCTAAAAAAAATACTCCTTTCTTTCCTCAGATGAACGGAGGAAATTAAATCATTGTCAATTAGTTTTTTTAAAAAAAAAACAGTGCGGGGCTGAATGCGAGTCGAGCTATTATTAAAACATTGACTTAGCTCCGCTTAGAGTTGCTGTTCTGACTCTGGGCGGCGATTAGTGGTTTGAACTGCCTCCCAGGACAACGGGGTTCATTGTGAAGTGGAAAAGGTTTTCTTTTGTGCAGAAATTTCCGTGTGACTATTTAGTCATGTCTTTTTTCAAGTGGCTCTGTTCCCTCCTGCCTTGGGGGCAAGTGATCCTGAGATTCCAGCCAGGAGGAGAAAGGAACTGAGTTGTTCCCCTTGGAACACAGGAGCACAGTTCAGTTAGACCTAATGAAGGGGTTCAGACAGTCATCTAGTCTTGTAGCACTTAGCTCATATGACAGGGTAACTCTGCTGCCGTCTCCATTATTTCATTTCTTGCTCGTTTCTTAACTCCGTGTGTAGAGAGTAGAGAGAGCCTTTATTATTCCCAAGAGGCAATTTGTTTTGCAGCAGCAGACAATATAAAGAAAAAAACATAAACAACATAGATAAATGCACAAGAGGGGATCTGTTGATCAGGGTTATGGCTTCCGGTATAAATAAGAATTTAAGCCTGTTTGTTTTTAGATGTGTGGAATTGCGTAGTGGTGTGTCCAATAAACATGGGAGTTTTATTGCAGCACAGCTCAATCCAGACCTCACACGCTGCACTGGAGAGTCAAGGACTAACTCGGTATTTCTCAGGCAAGGCCTGTGACCCCAGTTTCCAGCCGTGAGATGGGGGGGGGGGGGGGGACAAGGCTCTTATCCCGACTGATCCGTGCTGATATCGGAAAGAATCGCGTGGCCTGGCTCCTCTCCGCCATCCCCCTGCTGTGTGGAGGAGTGGCTCCCGTCTTCATTGGCAGGTGTCAGGGAGGTCTGGTGCTAACAGCTTTCGCGAGAGCCTGTGAACAGCTGGGGTGGCGATTTGATTCTCTTCACACCACGGTGGAAGAACTAGAACGTGTTCCCTCCTGGAAGGTCTGCTCTCGGTTGGAACCCTTCTTGTTGGATGAGATCAGAGAGGTTAACTCACAAAGGAGAGCAGGCCGGTCGACTTGTTTGTCATCTAGTCACTAAAGCATATATAAGGGAAAAAAAGAATACAGCCATTAATCATCAGCATTAGCGCACTGAGCTGTTAAATACCGATTGTTTTTTTCATGGATTGTAGTATTGACTTCAGCATATTCAGATGATTTTTGGTCACAGTGGAGAAACCAAAAGGCATTCATGATACTGTATTTCCCCAGATGACCTAGGTATTTGCACCAGCAACAGCAGGGTCTTTCGTGGAGAGTGGTGGGACGATACAAGACTAAAACATAAACACATGGGTTCCACAGGGGAGGGGGCCGTTTGACTCCTGTAGCCTGTCTGGTAGCTTGTTGCTTATTGATTCGAGGAGCTCATCCAGCTGTTTCTTGACTGCATTTAATCCTGGCCTTTCAGTGTGCCAGTCTGTCTGTTGTATCTCGAATAGTATGGAAGCTTGTTCCAGGAGTGGGAATAATAACTTGGAAAATGCACCGCTGTCAGAAGTTGTTAAGTATGATAGTCAAACCACGCTATGCTGCTGTTCGCGTCCCACGCGGGCCTCTCTGATCTGCGATTTTCGGTTTAATTTCTGCGCTTTCAAGCTCGCAGCCCGTCTAACCTGCCCCTCCTCTTCACGGTGCCAAGCTGGGGAACACGTTAAGGGCTTGCAGAGAGCTGTGTGCATCTCTAGATAAGCTATTCGGGGAGAGGAATGCCGCAGGGTTGCCAAGGAAAACACAGGGCCAGTGCTACATGGTGTCAGGTAAATTACTTCACTGCACAGATCGCATGTTTCTCTCTGGGTCCCTGCCTCCATTCGATGAGAGATCTCCTGCTCTCTCAGCTAATAATAATAATGATAATAATTGCTTACACTTATATAGCTCTTTTCTGGACACTCCACTCAAAGCGCTTTACAGGTAATGGGGACTCCCCTCCACCACCACCAGTGTGCAGCCCCACCTGGATGATGCGACGGCAGTCATAGTGCGCCAGAATGCTCACCGCACACCAGCTCTCAGTGGGGAGGGGAGCAGAGTGGAGTGATGAAGCCAATTCATAGATGGGGATTATTAGGGGGCCATGACTGGTAAGGGCCAATAGGAAATTTGGCCAGGACGCCGGGGTTAAACCCCTACTCTTTTCGAGAAACGCCCGGGGATTTTTAATGACCATAGAAAGTCAGGACCTCGGTTTTACATCTCATCCGAAGGACAGCGCCTTTTTACAGTATAGTGTCCCCGTCACTATACTGGGGCATTAGGACCCACACAGACCACAGGGTGAGCGCCCCCTACTGGCCCCACTAACACCTCTTCCAGCAGCAACCTTAGTTTTTCCCAGGAGGTCTCCCATCCAGGTACTGGCCAGGCTCACACCTGCTGAGCTTCAGTGGGCTGCTGGTTGCAGTCGCCAGTTTAAGGGTGTTACGGCTGCTGCCTTAACCTTTGTCCGGCTGAGTACCTTATTAGAGCAGGTCATTGAGGGCTATAGCTGAAGTGAAAGGGGCTGGAATTGAGTGAGCCGCGTGGGGCAGGCGCGATGACCTCCATTTGTCACTTTGGCTCCTGAAATAAGGGGGAGAGAGTCAGATTGCATCGGGCCAAGATCGTGATTGTGGCTGCCGATGGCACGACAACCAAACAGGTTTTGTTTTGTTACCATTCCTGAAAGTGGCGTCAATGAGGATTAACTGCAATCGGACTGCTGCATCATGCTTTACAGCCGTGCAGAGCCAGTGCCCAGTTGTGACCTCGCAAAGCGGTGTGTGGAATCAAAAACCTGAGTTATTTTGACAGTACATTTAAATACACAAGATTAATTTGAATTTTTCTTGTGAGCCGGATGTGTGACCTGTATCAAACTGTAGCCCAGAAAGATGCAGGAGAGTTGCCCCTCACTGCCTGCAACTTGGAAATTAGCGGGCTTCAATTCTAGGCAACGCCTTACAGTTTCGAGGTCTTCTCATGAAGACCAATTTTCCTGGCGTCCTTGCCTGCTCTTCCTCTAATTGATCTCAGCCTTGGCCTTACAGGTTACGTAAGGACATGATTTGCAGAAGAGCGCTCTTCATAAGCTCCTGACTGATTGTAGGGTTTGAAAGCCGGAGGGGTCTTTTGTAAAAGCTAACTCCGGGTGCCAGACTTTCCATGCTTGCTACCGGATTTTTTTTTTGAATGTGCATGGAGAGACTCGGACATCATGATAGGCTTGCTTCTGTTCCTTTGTAAGTGTCATTTGGGAAAGAGCTTTGCAGCTTGAGAGAGAAATTGTAAATGGGTCTCATGTACTGTGCAGTGGGAATCGTATTTTCGTACCAGACTTCAGTAAGTAAATAAGAGTTCTGGCTGCAGCTTTGTTTTTTTTTTAAACACTAAAGAAGAGCTGTCGGACTTTGCGTAGGAAACTATAAGAGCAGCTGAACAAATAAATACCTTTTGGCTGAGACTGTGCCGTAAGATAAAAATGAGATCGTTGAGGGTCTTTCTGTGGGTTGCTGTTCCACAGAAAGGCTGTACTGGATTGCTGCGTCAGTTCAGAAGGAAGAGCAGTGCATGCTGGGTCTAATGTCCCTGGAACTGCCAGGAAGACTCGGGGTGATGTTGTTCTTTTTTTTTTTCCTGGCTCCGTCAAGAAAGGGATGAGTAATGGCAGTGAGCAGAACCTGGCAGTGACTGCCAGAGGGAGCAGCTGGTGGCGTGCCTCCTGGTCCCAGAATCCCGCTGGCGACTGGGCGTGGAGCGTGTCTGTGCTGGCACCGTTCTCCCGAGCCATCAGGAGCTGTCGGTCTGGGAGACGAGCTGCAGGGAGGGCATGGCAGAGAGCCTGACCACCCGGGATAGGGATACTTCGGCTCCCTGGGCCAGACAGCGAGTCCTCCCATCACCTGCCCCTGAGAAAGTTTGCGCGTTTTCTGGCTCTGGGTTAGGGAATGGGGAGATGCAGCCTGTTTTGGAAGGAGGTGAGGGGGATTTGGCTTGGAGGTGATGCAAGTGTACAGGCTGGAAACTGTAACAGAGAACTAAAATGTTTTAATTTTGTACACTTTGGGCTTTTTCTTTTCGTATGTGTGTTAAACATTTTTCCCTTGCCTTAGCAGTTTGTGAGCAGTGAATTGAAATCTAATCATCTAAAAACATTTTGCTTGCTGTTCCTAAGATTGGGGAAGTTGTTGTTTTTTTTGGGGGAGGGGGGAGGCAGTTGAAAAGCTTTAAAGCCACTTGATTTGCCATGCTTCTTGATGAAAGCATTTTGCTTTTTTTGGGGTTCAGTTAGATTTCCCTCTGTGGTTGGGTCTGCTGTTGTTAATGTTATCCGGACTCTTTCCACAGCAGTAATAGTCATGTCTGGCTTGATCACCCGACCATGAAGCTGCGCCCTAAAACGGATCATGCCAGTCCCTTATACAATATTGGTATCACTGGCTTTAATGTGAGCTGGATCCCTTTTTTATTTAGTTAAAGGTCCATGTGCTATCACCTTGGCTGTCTGGGTAAGTTTATAGATTTGACTACAGGATAACCTGCCAGTGCATTTGGAAATGCCACTAGTGTCATGGAGGTCTATATATGCCAGAGCGGTTATCCCCAACCTCTCCTGAATAAAGTGTACTGATGACAGTCAGCTCCCCATTGCATTCTGCTCAAAGTGTACAGTACCAATACGGGTACAGACGTAGTGAACTCATGCCTGGCTGGTCTCTCCTCCTGACTGACCCGGGGCCTCTGCAGTTAACTGGCCAAGGGTTTCTTGCAAGATGGCAGCTCCTGCCGGCTGTGATGTCAATGAGAGGAGCCCCACTGCTCCAAGCCAGCACCAGCTCTCCTGCCAGGCACTCTGGAGCCCGGCTGTGTGTCGGGGAGGAGCTCCTGTGATTCTCTCTGGAGTTGGTGCAGGCTTGATTCTGGAGGGCCAGGTCTGAATAGAATCACTGATTCCAATTTGGGTGGCTGTGTAATAAGAAATCGTTTTAGCCGCCAGCTGCGGGCTCGTTGTGTGGCACATGGCACAGTCCCGGTCTCCTGTCATTGGTTAAAATGACTTGAGGGCATTTTTCTGTTTTTCTGTCCATAAACCATAGCTTGCCCTGGTTCCAGTCCTTCTGTAAAGGAAGAAAGGGAGTGCGTGAAATGTTCCGACTCCATGGATCCCATCATCGATCACCGGAAATTGAAGGAAGAATTCCATGGAAATTGATAAATATCCTACTTGAAGTTGAAAAAGAAAAAGTTGAGATGACCCTAGAATGCCGTTAAGTCTGGCAGTTTTTTTTTCATTTGTTTGCTCACTTGTCTTCCAGCGATGTTGCAGATCCTGGAAGTGAACTGCCCTCTGTCTGTGTGGAAAAGGCTCCTGTTCATTTTTTCTGGTACAGGGAAGGTACCCCCCTTCTCTTGTCTGCTGCCCAGTTGCTCAGAATCAGCCTGGATTAGTCAGCACTGTTCAAGTGAGCTCTTTTTGCTCTCTTTATGAGCGGAAAACCAAACCTGCCAAAGCAGGTTTGATCTCACAGTGGTTTTGGGTATAGAGACGGCCACGTGGAATTAGGAGTTATTTTAGGTCTGACTGGAGCCCTATCTGACTGAGACTGACACTGAGAACATAACTAACCGCAGAGGGAGGAGAGCGACACAATTAACCTGCCTTAGACAGACTGTCTCTACAAGTCTGTGGGGGTTGTAGCCAATTTAATTTGGGCTTAATTAAAGAAACTGACATCGGTCAGAAATGCAGGCGGTGACCGTTCTAGTGGGGTATCTTAGGGGATTGGAGGGAGTCCTCATAACTTAAGTGTTCACAAGCGTATCCTCTAGGACTGCAGTAATCTAAATCCCAAAGTCAGTAAGCACAGTCTAACTGTAGCAAGCTCAAGCACAGGTGAACACCTGCTCAGATCCGTCGCAGGTTGTGCTGGGACTGTTGCTTCCCACTTCCCCACAGTTTGTTTTTGTCCCACAACCTGCTTGCTTTTGAGCAGGATTTGCACGTTCTCGCACTTACGACAGTCTGTTAGTTGGCACGTCCGCTCTGCTGGGACTGTTACAGTCATTATCTGTTTCCCAAACTACAAATCAAGAAAAAAAAACTGTAAACTGGAATGAAATGCCAGTGCTGACTAGACAGCCAGCCAGGAAAGCATTTGCACTTGGCTCAGCTCCAGGGCAGAGCCACGGAAACGCTGCTTTCTTACTTAACGAGCCCCGTCTGCACGCCGCTAATTGCAACTTAATGGAGGAGATTCAGATAGCCCCCTAAAACAGCACCGCACACCTCCAGTCCTGGAGGCCCATGGTGTCTGTGGGTTTTCATCCAACCTCTTCTCTTAACGACATAATTGAGCTGATTATTAGCTTAACTGGGCAAAGGTAACAGTTTTCAAAGATCTTCAGCTATTAATGTTTTATGGGACCCTAGAACACCTGCTGGGTTTTGGCCTTTGTAGGCAGGAATGGTGCATTTATACCTTAATAGATATGTTCATTTTCAACTTCCTCCTTATTTTTCTGAAGTAACAAAGGAAGCTGATGTGTCACAACAGAAATGTTTGACCTGCTCTCCAAAAACCTGGCTCTTCAATTTTGTAAAAGATACACAGCTATCTGCTTTACTGACAAGCTGTAGAAGTGTTTTAACAGAGGTGCATCCAATATTCGTTTCTGCTTTTGCAGATGTGACCTTACAAAGTGTATTTGTCAATGTGCCACATCTGGGAGAGCTGTACAACAGCTGTATGGAGTTTGCATTGATAAGCCAGCTCTGAAATAAACCTGCTACATCTGGCAAGGGAACAAAACTAGAATCTCTGGCATCTACATCAGGGTTTCAAACCCAGTTCCTGCAATAACGTCTTGTTTTAGTTTCAACCCACCCAGTCAATTAAACAATTAAATAATTAACCTAATTATTTTCTTAGACACATAGGATTTATCTTACTATGGTTGTTTGCATAAAATGTTTACTTAAAGGGGCAGTTGCCTTTTTTATTTACAGTTTCCTTTGAAGCACCCAGGAGGCTGGTTGGACGTAATTATTGTTTAATTAAATAATTATAGACTGAGCTGTCTTTGTTACATTGAGCGGCACAAAAACCAGAAGATGCCAGGCCCTCCAGGAACAGTCTGAGACTCCTGATCTACACATTGAATCAGTTTTCAGCAAATCAGGAGACTAGATTAATCTTTCTGTGTTTAATTCTCAGATCATTCTTGGGGTCATGATGATTCTCAGTGACTAGAACTGCAGTGAGCCTCATGCACATTCTGCTGTCATCTTCAGCCTGTGTTGTAGCTGAAGTAAATCTTTTCTTAATGTAGATACCAGATTCTTTCACTCCCTGCTTTCCTCTTCCCCCCCTAAAGCTGTAATTTGCGTGACGGAGCCTCATCTTTTTCTTGAATCCGGCATATTTGATGATGGCCATTCAAGATCATTTGGATGGGAGGGGATAGAGTCGACAAATCACTCGTTCATAAACTCGGAGATATTGCACAAAACAGTATAAATGGTCCATTAGCAACCTGGGGGATTAAGTGTATTTTTGGGTGGTGCAGGAAAGAGGTCCTGCAGATCGTTCAGCCTGATGAGGCGTTGAAGTTTCGGTGTCCTGTCCAGAATAGAGAGTCAGTCTTACTATTGGACAGTTGGCATTGACCGGTAAATAGACCCTAATCATGATGTAGTGGTGCAGGGAGGATGGTGTTCTCCATCACCAACAGGCGGTTCTGTGTTGCTGGTTGTTGGACAGTCCTCCGGCATCAGCCGACTCCCAGCTGAGAGATGAGTTTCCGGCTGTTTGGCACTGGTTTGGAGGGAGAGCGATTTTCTCATTCCCTTTTTTTTGTGGGAAGTGAGAAGGAAGGCCAAGTGCTTGAATTAGTTCACTATGGGGCCGTGGTGCCATCTTATGACATTAGGAACAGACTGGAGGATAACAGGAGACGCATTATGAGCCCATGTGCCTCTAGATTTTAGAGAAAAGAAAAGAGTCGCTTGTGACCAGAGGGGGGAGAAGTATTGACGGCTGAGACATGAGTTCCAGGCAGCGTTAGGAAGACTAGGAAGAGCAGCAGGGAGGACTTATCTTGTGGAAACCCCCTACTGCACTCATTCTGTCCGGTTGGGAAATTAATGAGGAGGCAGATGTGTCGGCACGGACTCCTGGATTGCAGCTTCTTCCGAGGAAAAGATTTGCGTAATGCTCTGAGGCAGAGTTATGTCATCTCCGTTAATGAGCTCTGGCATCTGTCTGCGTTTGTGCTGTAGTTGCCCGTGTCGTGCTTGCAGTGCAAGTAGGCATAATTGTCGTGTTTTTCCCTATCAAAAATCTCTCGTGGTTTCTGTGGGCTTTAGCAATTATAATACCTTCGTAGTGAAATAATCCTTGCAGCTGGGTAAGAGGCGATTTAATGGAGGAATAAAACTTATTTTTGCGGGGGTGGGGGGAATTGCACAATTTACCTCTTCTGTCCTTGTTCGGGTCCTCCTCTGTTCTTTTTTGGACAGACTGCAAACCTTTTACTACTCCTTGCAGTGCTTTCCAGCATCAACACTTGGCAGCTGCTTTTGTTTTGTGTCAGGATTATTTTTAATTAGCTTTCACCTAAAAACGCGCTGGTTGATTTTTTTATTGGCTGGATTTTGCTGATGGGAACCCGCAGAGTAGACCTCTCCCTGCGCTAACAGGCCTCCTAACTGGAATTTCCTAAACCGCCGCTGTTAATGTGTCATAATCTTTAAAACCTGCAGCCCGAATCACTTAGCGCAGCTCCATTAATGCCAAAGTGGCCGGTGTGGTTGGGCTCGGTGGCTGGTGTGGGCTTGAGCAGTCTGTGTGAGGGGGCTGTAGTACTGCAGGGCTTGCGTCTTCCCTTTGAATCCCCCCAGGAATTACAAAGGCCCCCTCCCAAGCGCGTTGTGCAGGCAGGCAGACAGGGGGCTGCATCTACAGGAGAAAACGTGTGAGCGCTTCCTCTCTGTCGCTGGGCACGAGGCAGCCCAGTCAGGCGTTGTGCCCTCTCTCCTTCAAGGTGATGGCTGCTGTGAACGGGTGCTTTATAAACCTGCCCGTGCCTCCCAAAGGAGAAGCACAATTGCAGAGCTGGGTAGACAATCACTAGTGCCTGGTCTGTATCTGGTTACCTTGTCTTGTGTGCAGAGAGACGCCCTTACGTACGGGTGTAACCCTGGCATCTTGGCCAAATCTCCCTGTGGCCTTTACCAGTCATGGCCTCCTAATAATCCCCATCTCCGAACTGGCTTCATCACTCTGTTCTCCTCCCCACTGAGAGCTGCCATGTGGGGAGAGTACTGGCACTATGGCTGCAGTCACATCATCCAGGTGAGGCTGCACATTGGTGGTGTCCGAGTCCCTATTACTGTTTAAGTGCAAGATATTGTTATGATTATTATTATAGCCCAGCCAGTTTGCATGGCGCTGGTGCCGACACTGGGCCAGTGGTCTTGTAAAGAGTTGTTCCTGCTGCACTTCGACAGGTTCCCTGTGCCATTGGATTGTGTTTCTGCTGCGAGCACGTCCATCTCTTTCTCGACAGGGCAGTGCTCTGCAGAGACTGTGGCTCAGGAAAGCCTTATTACAGTTGGCTTGATTGAGATGTGCGTTTGGCTTAAGGAGCACACAGGCGGCCCCCCCCCCTCTTTGTTTAAAGCAGTCACGCCAAAAAACGCTCTTGCTGACGCTGAGACAATCCCGCTGTGCGCTGCTCTGCTTGAGTTCACACTGCTGGCCGAGGGGCAGGCCGGTGATTGTCTGAAGGCATTTCTAATCACGCACTGTTGCTCCGGCCTTTTGTTTCTTTGTGAAGCTTCTAATTGCAAATACCTTTCAGCTCCCCGGGGGGCGGGGGTAGCAGTGCCAGACAGACTCTCGGCCTGGATAAAGACCCATTAAATGCAAACTGTTGCTTATTGACAGTGCTCAGATCGCTATCGGGGCTGTGGAGTGTTTAATCGCATTAAGCACCTCGGCTTCTCGCTGATGAAAGGCGGCGGCCGGCCCCTGCTTGCTGACAGCCGGCGTGCTGGCCCAGGAAGACGGAGCCCAGCGCCGGCTGTCACGCCCTCATTCGCTCACGGCTCCAGCGCCGTGGAAGGGCGAGGAAGTGATCGCACTCGTTCGTTATGGGCTGAAACCCAGGGAAATGCAGAATTCCTTCACGAGTCAGGTCAGGTTGCCAGACTGGAATGACTATAATATTGTCCAAGCTTTGATTTTGACGAGAGTGGTCCGGTTCAGCTCAGTGCCGTATTTTGTCAGTGGGAAGGTAGCTGGGTAGAAAACCAGGCTGCAGAAAGGGGCATTTGGATTAGGTCAACATGTGTTAAATTTCTCCCTGGGCTTCCTGAGCCCGTTTAAATATTTCCCAGTCCGAAACGTACGTCGGGCAAGCCAAGGTTTCTGTCTTGTGATCTGGACACAGAAGACCTGCTGCAAGTTGGATGTGGGTGTCTGAAATTTCTAAATGGCATCAGACCCAGTGAGCCCAAGTCTCGTCTTCGAGCCCCGCAAGGGAAGACGGGAACGGAGGAGACACGAGGGGGGAGGAGGTTCGAGCCCGGGGCCCGAGCCGGAGGCCGTTTCTGGAGCGATGAGGGGCGTGAGCGTTTATCGTTGCGTCCTGAATCCCGCGGCCAAGCGGCTCTGCAGCGCTGCGCGGTAGGAGGGCGGGATGGTGAAAACGTGCCGCCAAAGGTGTCCCCAGGTTTTCAAGCTCGAGCCGAGCCCTTGTAGGACAGGTGTAGGGCTCCCTCCTGAGCCCTTGTCATGTCTACGGTTACGCCAACCCGATGCCTTTAGGTGGCGAGGTGGCAGGAGGGGCCACAGGCCTGGTTGTGTTAGAGAAGTGGCTCTAAACCATGAGCAGTGGCTCCTCAAGTCTCCTCCCTCTGAAGGACTGCGACTGTTCGGGAAGGCAAGGGAGGCTGAAATTCCTAGAATTTTGCCCCCATTGCTTTCAGATGTGCGGTACTGATAAACGTGGGAAGAAGGGGTGGTGTTCTGGGAATGGCGTTATAGGCTGTTTATCTGCAACAGGGAATTAACGTACTTATTTTTGGCATTTAAAGCAACAAGGATACTGCAGAAGCTCCCACGTTTTCGGGCGCAGAAGGACCCATGGTGTCTTTGTCCCGCATGCTGATGTCCCCAGACCTAGCTCAGCTGTCTGAAAAGGAAGCGTGATGTAGTAGCTCTGCCTTTCTCATTTCTTTTGTTGCCTTTTGTCATCGGAGACTCCGTTCTTCACAGCATCACTGCCAGGGAGCGCCAGTCTGGCCCGGATTCTCGTTTGGGGGGGGCACTGACGTGCGCGAGGCTGGCACCCCCCAGTACTGACACTATTCGGCGGGTACGTTCAGGGCAGGGGTTCACTTGAGGGGTGGCAATTGCTGCAGGGCGCCCCTTCATCTTACGCAGCCCTGCGTGAGGTGACCCCTCAATCTGAGATGTTGCCTCACTTTGCTCACCCAGGGGGGTTTTTGAGAAGAGATATTTACAATATGTCTAACTTGTTCTGCTTATTTCATTAGTGGCCCCCCAAGTTCTAGAGACATTGCGCCCTGGTGTTCCACTGAAAGAAATGTGGAAATGCAGACTCTGTAAACACTCAGATGTTTTTCTTAATGCCCTTTGAATAAATAAATTGATGGCTCAACGGAGGGGTGCAGCAGACTGGTTTTTGGACTGGGCGTGAGTTGACAGTGTCTGCTGCCCTCCTGATCTCCCCTGCGGCTCTCAGTGCCTAATGCCCAGTGTTCCAGCCCTTCCCATAGGGGCCCCTCGCCAGCTATCCCATCTCTGCTGCCTGCCTGGCTGTGCCCGCCCTTCCCAGCATGCCGCTCTGTTGCCACTCTCTGGGCTAGTAGCTGCAGGGGCCCGACTCCTGCACAGTTTGGCTTTAAATCCTTTCAGCATAGGAGCACAGGCCTAGTCTTCTTCGAGGGCCGGAATCCTGCTGTTATTTAGGTCTCTTTAAATCCTCAACAGCTGAAGACGTTTGAAAAGTGTTAATTCTAGTCCAATTAAGATAATGATCGGCTCAAACATGTCATGAAGAGCTAGGGAGGAAAGATAACGCACACAGGCTGCGTCCCTGCAGGACTGGAGTTGTTACTGTAAGTCAGTAGAGCATGTTTGCCAATGCTGAAGCTGCCTCAAACAGCAGCTGTCTATAATCTTACAAGAATAACGTTGATTTTGTAGTGCGCTTTCCTCTTCCAGAAGCCAGTAGTTTTACCGTTTCCTTCCTGTAACTGGTCGGACGCTGTGCACCTACAGTAGTTGACTGGCCTTCAGCCCAGCCGTTGTCCTGAGGTCCGCAGGTACTGGTCAGGCCCTGGCGGGGGGCGAGAGAGGAAGACGAGCAGCACTCCTTCTCTTCCCCTTCATCCGCTCATCCGCTCCTGCAAAGCACCGACTCTCTCTCCCCCCCCATCCAGCAGGAAAGAGCAATAGCGGCGACTGGATCTCTGTCTCCGAGCGCCCGTTCCGCTGACGCTCCTGAGGAGGACAGCGGATCGCGGAGCTCGCTCGCTCCTCCGAGCCGCGCCGTCCCAGCCTTGATCTGCACTTTTTGCACGTTTCCCGTGTTTTTGGTGGGCCCCACCCCCACCCCCCCCCCTGCCCAGACTGGTAATAAAAATAATAATATATAATTGTTTAATGACGGTGAGGTCATGGCTGCTCTGCCAGTCCCCTGCGGCAGACTCGCTTTCAGCCTGCGGTCTCTTTAAAGATGTGAAATTACAGGGCCTCTCGCTGGCTGGCTGGAACAGCGATCAAAGGGGGGGCCGGCGGAGGGGCCCGGCGGCCCTTTGAAAAGGGCCCCCTCGGGGGCCGGCCCGAGCTCCCCTTATCTCCGCCAGCCGTCCCGGAGGGGTCTGGGTGTGTTCGGAGCGTTGTTTACCCTGGCTCTTCAGCGCCTACGGTTGCTGTCCCCCCGAGAGCGTTTGTCATCACGACAAACACGTTTATCTCCTTCGTCCTCCATCTCAGGCCCTCTTCTTTCATCGGGCCCCTTTGAAAGCGTGGCGATTGAAAGAAGCTGACGCAGGGGAGAGGGCACGAGACCCCCGCTGCGCGGTGTGGTGCGTGGCAGGCACATGCGCAAACGGCCTAAGTGAAGCAAAAGTGCAGATCTGTTTTAGGCTCATTAGATCTCGTCTATAAAGAATTGCTCAAAGGAAGGTAACGCAAAAATATTTGGTACTTGTCCATCTGTCTGTACCGGCATCCTTTTTTTTTAAGTGCCTTGTCCAA
This sequence comes from Atractosteus spatula, assembly GCF_055471065.1. Taxonomy (NCBI): domain Eukaryota; kingdom Metazoa; phylum Chordata; class Actinopteri; order Semionotiformes; family Lepisosteidae; genus Atractosteus; species Atractosteus spatula. The sequence continues at coordinate 63,510,192 of NC_142706.1, read as the reverse complement.
TTCAGGATCTCAGGGGAGCTGGAGTCTCACCCGGGAACCGTGTGAGGGACACACACACACACACACTCACACCCACACCAGGGCCAATTTTCCCAGAGGCCAGTGAATGCAAGTGTATCTTTGCACTGTGGGAGGAAACCAGAGCATCCGGAGGAAACCCACGTAAACATGGGGGAGAACATGCAAACTCCACACAGATAGCACCCCAAGAACTGATGCCAGGGCTCCAGAGCTGTAAGGCTGCAAAGCTAACCACTGCACCAACGTGCTGTTCCCCTTTGGTACTTGTTGCTTTGTAATCTCTGTTCCTCTTGACTTCTGGCCTCTGCTCAGGGACTTCCTCCCTGCTGCTGTTAGTCAGGTGCTGTTGAGCAGTCCTCACAGGCTGAGGATCATGGGACGTGATGATCCGGTCTGAAATGGCGATAAAGGAAATGGTTTGTTTGGAAGCATAAAATGAGAGGCTCCAAACAAGGGGGCAGCTTCCACCGGCTGAACTGTAGAGGAATCTTTTCATCTTGAGGAGTTATTGGCCATAATTTCAGTGAGGCAGCATTCAAGAAATGAATACTGTACCAAACGGTCTCCTGTGATCTAACTTTCTTTGCCGACCAGCCAAGTTAATCGTAGTGATTGCTTTCCGTAAACAACCTGAGCACTTCAGTCTGATCAAGGCAAAAGGAAAACAAACACATTCCTGACTGGGCTATTAACTATTTCTCTTTTTTTTCCAAAGACTTAAAAACAATGTTGAATGTGCACATTTGAAGACCAGAGCTCATTGACCAGAGCCTGTAAATCCACTTCTGAGCATTGTTATCTTTCTTTCTGCAGTTTTTGGGAACATTTAGTTTTCAGTCTGCTTTAATAGAGCCTCCACACTGAAATGCTTATCTCTGATGTAGAACGTTGGTCGTAAGAAGCCTGAACTCTTTGGCATTGCTCAAAACTATTGTTTTTTTTTTTGCTTTCATTTCTTAATTTACCTGTAAGCTTCTTGGCACGCTTAGACTTGTATAAATTGACCATTAACATCTCCAGTAAGACTAGCTTCTGAAAAGGGTTTGCTGTAAATGAAATGAAGATCAGCTTATTTCAGCACTAATTCATACCCCTCTAGTATTCCAAGCTAAGGATCCCTTTAAGTAGTTCTTTTTAACTAGAATGCTTTTTAAAAAGATGTTTCAGTATGAGCTCACATAAAGGGATATAGACATGGAAAAGGAAATGAGGGGAGAATAATGTCCATATTAAGCCTTTTCACTTTAATATGCAATTTGTCATATAAGCCAGCACAGGAGGTTACTTCCTCATTTTATTTCTCTGTTGCAGTGTCAGCGTTCTGATTGGGGCTCCCAAAGCCAACACCAGCCAACCGAACATCACTGAGGGCGGGGCTGTTTACTACTGCCCGTGGAGCCTGAGCCAATCGGATTGTAGCAGCATTGGGTTTGACAATGAAGGTAAGTCACCTCGCTCCTGGATAGCTCTAACTGCTACTCTGGGCCTGTTAATAATAATAATTAATAATGATCCTTACACTTTTCTGGACACTTCACTCAAAGCGCCTGAAAGGTAATGGGGACTCCCCTCCACCACCACCAATGTGCAGCCTCACCTGGATAATGCGACGGCAGCCATAGTGCGCCAGAACGCTCACCACACATCAGCTATCAGTGGGGAGGAGAGCAGAGTAATGAAGCCAATTCATAGATGGGGATTATTAGGAGGCCATGACTGGTAAAGGCCACTGGAAAATTTGGCCATGATGCCAGGGTTACACCCGTACAGTAGGGCGTCTCTCTGCACACAAGACAAGGTAACCAGATACAGACCAGGCACTAGTGATTGTCTACCCAGCTCTGCAATTGTGCTTCTCCTTTGGGAGGCACAGACAGGTTTATAAAGAGTAGTGAAGTCAGTTCATAGAGGGGGTTTTTAGGAGGCCATGATTGGTGAGGGTCAATGGGGAATTTGATGCCGTGGTTATACCCCTACTCTTTTCGAGAAACACCCTGGGATTTTTAATGACCACAGAGTGTCGGGACCTCAGTTTTACATCTCATCCGAAGGACAGCGCCTTTTTACAGTATAGCGTCACTATACCGGATACATTAGGACCCACATGGACCACATGGACTGCAAGGTGAGCGCCCCCTACTGGCCCCACTAACACCTCTTCCAGGAGCAACCTTAGTTTTTCCCAGGAGGGCTCTCATCCAGGTACTGACCAGGCTCACACCTGCTGAGCTTCAGTGGGGCTGCCAGTTGTGAGTTGCAGAGTGATATGGCGGCTGGCTGTTAAGAGCTTCTCCAGTTGCAAAGTATTATGGCAATGGGAGGCCATTCAACATGTCACGTTCTTCTGTTACATTTCCAAAAATCAATAAGCCCCTGCAAAGCAGTTGGATAAGCAGGGTAGAGTTCTAGTTATTGCTGCTCAATCTGTCAATCAGGTTTTCCTTTTGCATTTTTGAGTTTTACATTATTTCTTGCTGAACATATTTGTAAGCTTTGAAAGAACTTGCATCTTCTAGCAGTTGTTGAATAAGACAGGGCACATGGCTCGCAGATTTTGAGTGCTAAACTAGGAAAGGTCTACTTGTTTTCTGATCCCTTTTCAGCTCTTAATTACAGAATTGATCTACTCATGTGCTCAGTGGGACATTGTTAACCTTCTTTGCCCAGCTTGTGGAGCTGACTATTTTTAAATAGTTGTTATAAACTATGTGAAACATATTAGGCCCAAGGTGAGGCTGAAGACAGGATTGTGTCCACTTTAGGGTTACAAGGGCACTGCACAGTGCAGTTCAGCAAAGGTTTGAAATTAGTTTTATGAAAAAGGCCAATTCTGGAGAACAAACAGGGAGAGGCAAAAGTGCATTTTTGTGTATTACTCTGCATCTTTACATTAACCAGCAGCTTTTCTACCTGTGTCTAATTTCTAAATTTCTAAATGTGTCTAGGAGGGATCCTTGCATACACTTTAAAACTTCTGTAAAGATTCCTGTACGTTTGAAACAGTTACCCCGAAAGAGCAAATCTAAAATGAACGCTTTCATACACAGATCGGATTCGACACCAGAAAGAGCTCGCCTCAAATAAATCTTAAGGAGCACCCTTTTCTGTTAAAAAAAAATACTTCAGAGAAACATCGCTCCCATTGCAACACCTTCCTTTTCAGAATTTATGAGCTGCCAGCTCTTGTACCGATTATACTGATGAAGCATAAAAGCATATTTTAACCCCATGTGTCTGTCTGTGCAAATGTAGTCAGGATTACACACTCATATGTTCCCAGCCCTGGGTTTCATCTGGTGTGAGAACCTGCAGCTGCTGCTGCCTGAAGTGGCTTCAGCTGTTATGTGTTACACATTTTATTTTAATTATTTTAGCCACAGTAGCTCAAGATGAGCAGCAGCCATTGACTTTCCCAGTTCTGAAGTACATCTGGCCTTCAGGACCCTGCTGTGACTTGTCCGCTGGGCTGGCCTGCTGTACTCGAGCAGGATGTGGCTTGTGTGCCAGCTTGTGGCTCTGTCATTTAGTCAAGCGAGGTGTTGCGTCTCTCAAGGAAGCCAGCCTAAAGCCCAGCAGTCGATACGGCTCCGTATGGGCAATGACCTGCCAGGCTGTGCCGCAGGCCCCCCACTGCCTCCCTCCTGCTCCCGCAACTTCCTGGAGAAACTTCTGCCTCTGGGAGGGGGGGAAAGGAAATGATTGTCGGGAGTGTGAAGTCGCCAGTGGCCCGGGCTGCGCTGGGGTGAGAGGAGGTGTTGGGCAGGCTGGGGGGCTGGATGCTGACAGTGGTGCATGCTCTGGAGCTCACAAACCAAGCTTGAGCTGGATTGCTCAGGAATGTCAGTGTGCAGGCCGGGAGAGCAGGATCACAGGGGGAGTTATGGTTATCCCTGGCTGTATACACTTGCCTGCGTGGTAATATGATGGAAAATATTCTGGTAATAAGCAGGAAGAGAAAGACAGTAGGTCAAAACCTGCAGTTGTGTGCCAGGAGACGATGTGTTTTGGTCAGGGTCAGATCTCTTGGGTGGGCTTGATTCGTTCTGCGCTGTCCTCAAGAGTGGTTGGGATGCTAAATTGAAGAGGTCAGCCGAGGTCAGAGGGCCCTGTGAGACACTGGCTGATAGGATGTGGGGGATGGTGGGCGTGGGTCTTTCACCAACCGCACTTCTAACAGACTTGAGGCCACCAGTGAACTTCGGGGTTATCAGTTGAGAAATTTATGGTTAACTGGTGGGTGCTGTGCCTCCTCACAGCATGCAGGCTTGTTTTATCTTTATAAATATACAAATATAGCTGCAGCATGAAACAGAAAACATAGCTCATTATTTCTCAAGACATGTACATTCTGGCTCATCCCATTGCAACTGGTGTTAGCGATCTGTTGCAATAAACTCACGAGGGGCTACAGGGTTTGTCTTCAAAGAGCATTAGAAGATTCACCCTGTTATGTTCGGTTTATGGTCGTAGAAAGTCCAGAGTCCAGTTTTTAAATGGTGCACGTGGAGTTGGTGCACGCGTGTTCTATAGTGACTTTTCTAAGCATGCATGATAAACGTGACAAGCTTACGGCTGATGTGAAAATCATCTTTTGTTAAGGACAGGCGGTCGAATGATGACCCGAAAGAAGTTAAGGACAGGCGCTTGCAGGTTTTGCTGCTTAGTTGCAAAGCAAAGGGGAAGCAGGGGCGTGTCCTTTTGAACCCTCAACACAGAGGAGTTTTGAAAAGGCCAAGAAGACGTTGCCTCTCTGCTGGACAGTGAAGAGAGCCAAACACCCACATGGTTTGAAACTTACTACATGCGTCCCATCCCAGCAGAGATCTGGAAAAGAAAAAGTTCCAAGATTTTAGGTGGGTAGCTGCGCCATGTAGGCTGCAAAGGAACAAGTTATAGGTTTATTCCATGCTGAAGAGAGAAAACGCCACAATCGCTTTACACTGGTTTGCAAAAAAGAAAAGTGGAGGCACATTCTTGCTTGGCAGCTACAACTGGGAAGAACAGACGATCACACATGGAAGAAACATGTTTTCAGGTGTGTAAAGCAGAGAGGCAGAGGATCTGAAAGAAAGGTGGGAACTGAAAAGGGAAAGAGGACAGGCAGCCGGGAATGTATGAGTGACAGATGTCAGCCCACACGCGGATACAGATCCTCACTCCAACCTCATGATCGGCTTTTAAACCAACGCGATTCTTTAATTTTTTTGTTTTTCCAACTTTGTCCTTATGGCCTGCAAGGTTTTGAACACCCCTGTCTTTCCAATCCCAGTTCCCGGCATGTGTGTGCGTTTGCAGCAAATGCTGAAAGAGGTGTTACTGTCCCCCAGACTCCCAGCTGTGCTTAAAGAAAAAGATTCGCTGATCAGTAACGCCTACGGCAGCCAGACAGCGGTTTCCTGGCCCGTTGCGTTGATTGCAATGCAGTTTTTTTTTTCTTTTTGTGTTGGAAAATGGCCTTTTGTTTTTCCTCCCCGGCTCCAAAGGGAGGCTATCCAGCATGCCCCTGCGGAGCTTGGCTCCATCATGCTACTTTAATTAACTCCTTAATTAAGGCCGCTCGTCAAGGGCGGCTTGCGGGATGAGATTCCCTGCTGCTCCCCTATCATCAGATTAAGCAGGAACAGATAATCCAAAGGCGACCAAAATAAAATGCCACTGGAAGAAAGGAGTTCCGTCTTTTTAAAACAAAACGCTGCCTTTCTGGCCTTTCCGATCCCGCCCCTTCTCACCCCAGGTCAGTCTCCCTAGGGCAGCCTTGTGATGAGTGCATTTAGCCATTTGTTACCCCCACCCCCGACCTAAACTAACAGACCTCTTTTCATGTAGTTCAAAGAACATTGTCTGCAGACACACTCCAGGCCTGCAGCACCAGGGAGGCAGGGTAGCAGTCGGCCACTGCCAGGCAAGAGTTTTCCTTCTTCATTAAGGGTCTCTGAAAAGCAAGTGAGAGGGAGATGACGCAAGTAACATCCAGAGCAAAAACAAGGCCTTTATCTCCCACCTTGGCCTTTTGTTTAAGTAGGAGCAGAAGGACAATATTAGGCCGCCATTCGGCCCATCTTGTTCATTTGGTTGCTCCTTACAGGCCCAAGGATCTCGTCCTGTTTTGTAAGGGTCACAGGGAATCAGCATGAAGAAACATAACTGGGCAGCTTGTTCCAGGCACCCACCACTCTTTGTGTACAGGGCACCAATGACCACAGGGGGCCCAGGTGGTTGCCTGAAATTTCAGGGGTCAAAAGTCAAGACTCAAGCCAAAAACCACTCTGCTGGTGTGGCCAAGGTAATCCGAACTTTGTCGGAGCAATTCTGCAAACTGTAGAAGGCTCCAGGCTCAGACGTGTTCTTGTCAGCCGCGAGTGACCTGAAGGCTGCTGTTGCTCAGGGTGTGGGTCCTTGCTCTAAACTGTAGTTCCCAGAACTGTCGCGCTGCATTCAGAAACACTTTCCGAAGTCTAACCAGCATGGCTCCGATTGAGCGCTTCTGAACAGCTCTGCGGATTGGCTTTGAGCAGCTCTCGCAGGAGCAATAAATTCAAGAGGTCTCTGGCAGGGATGATTGGGGCGATATTATAGATCTTCTGTAATGTAATTAAAGGACTTAATTCCCCTCCTCTCTTAGCAGGCTGCTCCGAATCAAAGGGCTAGATGGATTGGGAGCGTGCTGTGTTAAAGTGATTGATAGGTGCTGCGCAGGAGCTTTGCCAGGTCTTCGTGTTTTTCTTGGACAGTGTTTTGTTTTTTAAAAAAAAAAATTGGGAACGCGATTCTCTTCCTTGGGAAAGAACGGACCAGGCTGCACTCGTTATTCCTGCATCAGGAAAGGCTGATGTAATAGTCTGTCTACTCTACTGACATTTCTTCATCGCTGAGAAGGCATTTGGTGTGACACTTTACACACCAAAGAAAACTCTTGTTTCTTGTGCTCGTGTGGAATCGGTCTGTGATGATGGCGGCTTGCTCGTCTGTCACCGCCTCCACTCCCAAGGTGCAGCTGGATGTCACGCTATCCAGGTCCCTACAGGTCTATGTCACCCTGTAAAGGGCTCAGAATGAACCCTGTTACAGATACTTGGAATTATTCCCCTTGTTTTTGTTACACAAACCTGAAAGTGATACGTATCTTCTTATGTTGGGTTTTGTAGTGCTGGCATTTAATAAGCTTTTTTGTGTTTTGGCTAAGGCGGGTGCAGTTACTGTGCTACGCGTAAGGTCAGGATGTGACAGGAAGTTCTGTGGGGACATGTATAAGTGTTACACCACCTTTACTTTCCTTCACTGAAAGATTTTCCCGGCTTTTCTGTCACCTCTGTTTTGCTGCTCCTGGAGAAGTCCAGATCAAGCTTTGTACATCACGTAAAGCTTTTTTTTGTCAAAATTGGGTGTGAGAAATGAAAAGGAACAAAACGATCATCAACAGAGAATCATATTAGGCCAGAATAATAGGACATCAGCTGCTGAAGGACAGACTATGGAGCGAAGGCAAAGGAAAGGGAAACGCAGCCTTGCCAGATTGAAATGTGCAGTCTTAAATATATTATTGTGCGATACAATGCAGAGCATGCTCAAATATCAGCCTTCGTTCTGCATGAGAGACCAGTAACAATAGCAGGGAGATGGGAGCAGAGCAGTAGGTGGGGTATACAGCATTGGTAAGAGAAAGGATTTTAACTCTTTCTTTGGTGAGAGGGGGTGGAAGGGTGCTCATTTCAATACAATAGGGCTTTGAAGATATTGATAAGGAAAATTTGAAAGGTCAGTTCAGCCCCCTGTGTGACCTGCTGGGTTCCTATCCGGTTACCTGGAAACAGATGTGGGCTGGCTTCTCTGGGCCAGGTGGCGAAACAGATTCGGGGTCAGGAAGGGTCACGTTCTGGTGCGTTTCCACTCTCCCAGGTGGGACTAGGAGTGGAGGGGCTAAACGGGCACCTTTGGCGTTAAAACCCTGCCTTTCCGTCTGTCCGCAGGAGACCGCTACTACACCATTAACGACACCAGCGAGCGAGTGGAGTTCAAATCCCACCAGTGGTTTGGAGCGACAGTGCGTTCCCACGAGAACACCATCCTGGTAAGGTCACTGGATCACTGGACGTCACTCTGGGGTCGTGTGCTTGCTGGGAGAATATCGGAGTGGGGAGGAAGAGGGGGCCAGGGGCCGGATGCTGGAGGCTGGAGGACAGGGGTCTTGATGCAGGTGGACCTGAAGCATGTATTCCCAGCTTCAGTCCTTGGGGGGGGGGAGGGTAAATGAATCTGCGTGACCAGGCTGAGACCCTCTCTTCGTGTTGCAGGCCTGCGCGCCGCGGTACTATTGGAGGACCACAAACGAAGAGGCGGGCTCAGACGCCACGGGCACCTGCTACCTGTCAGTCAACAACTTCACCAAGTTTGTGGAGTACGCCCCCTGTCGCTCGGGTAGGTACTACGCCTGCGGGGGGAATGTGGCCAGTCCGTAGGATGTGTGGGGAAAAAAATTACCACATGGCTGAAGCTTTTATCCCAGGAGTCCTACAGAGGGCTACAGCTATCAAAGTGTCCTCTTGCGCAAACAAGAAAAAGTTGCGTTTCTGAAAATTGCAGAAATGCAATAAACTATATGGCATTTTTTTTAATGTCCCATATTGTAAGATGTAAGGAAGAACTACAGTAGATGGAGTCTAAAATGCGATACCATGTGATACTGATGTGATGTAGGAGAAAACAGTAGCTTCCACCAGAGCTAAAGAGCTGGGACTTGTAAGCGAACACATGCTGAAGAATAACATCTCTTTGTTCTTTCCCTGGTCAGAGAGGAACGGCCCTTCTGGACAAGGATACTGCCAGGGCGGGTTCAGTGCTGATTTTACCAAGGTATAGTAGATCAATAGGCAGGCGAGGTCATCGATTGGCCCCATCTCGTCACTGTGATTACTAGTAACTAGTGATGAAGGAGGATCTTCTGTTTGAAACCTGCATGGTTATACTGGCGCAGCACTAAAACACGAGTTATATTTAACCTCAGTAGGTTAAAAATATAATTAGCGTTCTTTAGTTTTTAAACCTTGGACAGATTATTTTGGCGATTGTTCTTTGTCGTGTTATAAAACTGCACTGGGTGCTCACTGTTTGGTTATTTGATTGGAATTAAAGTTGGCCAAGTGAGTTGATCAAGAATATGTTTACTCACAGGTTAATCTGGACTTTTAGCTATTGAAAATGTCAAGTAGTTATGAACTGTGATTGAGTTGCTGAAGAATTTTGTGGGCGTATTTTTCGCTGACAGCATGGCTTTGCAGCTGTACCACCTAATGTATTTGCCCATACAATAGCGACTGGGACCTCACAGCTGGATCGCTGTCAGACTGCATTGTCTGACATGCTGATGTGTCATCCGAACCAGTATAATGCAAATTAAAGGACTAAGCTGGCTGAAAGCAAAAGCCCAGGGAGTGCGTCTGTAAGTGACAGCTTGTTTGGATTCCTGTAGGTCTTTCTTCCAGAAGCTGTTGACACAGTCCGGGCATGGAGGCCAAGGCTGTGGTATACTAACGTCAGGTCTGTCTTGTGTTTCAGAATGGCAGAGTTGTTGTGGGGGGACCTGGCAGCTTCTTTTGGCAAGGTATGTGCATGCACAGTGGAAGACCAGCAGGGGGCGGAGTGGAGTGGGGAAGACTTGACTGAGTCGGCATTGCTCAATCTAGGATGCTGCCCAGATGTTTTTGGCATTGGATACAGATACAGGAAAACGGACATTAAGATTTTTTTTAAGTAAAAAACATCATTTTAAAATAGTTCAGGTGGGTAGCTGCGTCAGCATGCGTAGTCTGCAAAGGAACAAGTAATAGGTTTATTCCCTATTGAAAAGAGAAGAGGTTAAGGTTATTAAATGAGAATGCATTGAGTGTGAGAACCAATGCCGTAACATGCTCTAGAGTGTGGGTGGGTGATTTTAAAATGTTATTGTTCTTTAATGCCAGCAAGCAAGAGCCATTCATCAAACCCATATAGGCCCATACAGGAAGAGGGTCAGTTGAAGTAATGGGACTCATTAGGGAAGAGCTTCTGTCCCACTGCCATACGAACTTTGAACTCACCTCCTGCAGCTATGTAACCCCCCACGAGCATATCTCTTACAATTCTGATTGCCAAATGTAAGGTTAATGTTTACTTATACATGTGGTCATGTTTGCACTTTGCTTGTCTTTTCATTTCAGTTTGGATTTTTGTTTTAATTGTATGCGTCGTATTCCTGCTCCATCCTTCCTTTATGATGTAAAAATCCATAAAGAGGCAATAAAGATTTCTACGAACACTAGAGAGCAGTGGGGGTACTCGAGTGACCAGAGTTAAGGGAAAGATGGACCATTTTAGGTTGAAGGTTAAACTTAACAGTGTGTCCTCGGGGGCACAGTCCAGAATATCTTTGTAAACTGTGACAATGTCTCCCCCACAAAGGTCAGCTGGTCTCTGCCACCAAGGAGAACATCGTGAAGGACTACTACACCGGCTACTTCAAGCTGTCCGTGAGGGGGCAGGTCCAGACGGCCCAGGCGCAGCCCTCCTATGACGACAGTTACCTTGGTAACACTCTCTGCCGCTCTGGTGGCGATTGCCCGCTCGTGCCCAGCCGACACCGCGGAGCTGCGTGAAATCACCGTTTAATAAGCAGGATAGCGTGTTAGAGCGACACTGCCCTAGGAGTACAGTACTTGTGGAAGGAAACCGTTTTGACTGGTGTGAGATGTGCATGTGCTATATTAGAAACCATCTTTTCTCCCGGTCTCTGAACTGGAACACCTCCTCGCTGCTAGGCAGACACAGCCTCCCTCTTTTTCGATTTTTTTTTTCTAGAGCCTTCTTTTTTAGAGCCACTCCAGAAAGACTAATACCGGTTTCGTGCAGCTGTACGGAGTCTCCAGCCCCTGATCCTAATCACCATCGCAGTTATTTTTCAAAGCAGAATCGGCCCTCAAGTTTTCTGGAGTGCTGAAGTGGCTGTTCTTGTCCTATGCAATGCAAGGAGAAGCCCATTTCAGGAAGAAATTACCCTAAAGCAATTTTTTTCTCTGGTTTTTCTCTGTAAGGGACAGCAGGCATCTGTGGGTGGGGGCGGGGGTGAAGAGGTGGGGAATAGAGCAGTAGTCGGTGTTGACGCTGGGCTCCAGGTCTTTGTTTTAGCCTCCTGTGTAATTCGATGAGCTGAAGTAATGAGGTCTCTGCCACGTTGTGTGATGGGTGTTTCTTGTGTCCAGGTTATTCTCTGGCGGTGGGGGAGTTCAGCGGGGATCTGGATGAAGGTGAGCTGGATGGAAATTTTGCGATGGCTTTCTAATTTCAGCCGTTTTATTTCTAACGTCTGCCTCTGCTATGTCAGGAAGCGCAGCAGAGGTGTGAGTTTCAGTGGAAGCGGAGATCTTTTGTTGATTGGTGCTTGCGAAAAAGCGCACTTCCTCAAAATGATAAGCATCCTAGCTATATCTTCCCCCCTGTAGTTGTGCCATGCGTAGGTTTTAGGCAGCACAACTCTTCAATAGTTCAAGCAGGGAGCTGTGTCAGCACGTGTAGGCTGCAAAGGAACAAGTAAAGGTTTATTCCATGCTGAAAAGAGAAGAGACAACGTTTCGGCTGTGGTGTCTTCTTTGGGTGTCGGAAGGTGTCACAGAAGAAGGCTCCACAGCCAAAACATTTTCTTTCCAACTCTTTAATTCCATCTGAGTCACAAGAATTGCTCATCTCGGCACATTGTTTATATCCATGTACTCGGGGCAAAAACAGCACAGTCTTTATGTTAAAAAAAAAAATCCATATTCAACTCTCCAAATGGGCTGAAATGCATGAACATCTGACTTTGCTTTCTTAGCTATCGCCATTTTATCGAAAATGTTTAACTTTACACTTAGGCGTGAAAAACATTATCGGAGGCATGGATGGTGAGATTTACTGTAAAAACATCAAGGCTAGCCCTGCTAAAAATAATGTAGCGCATACACCAAGTGAATCATCTTTTTCTACGCCAAAGAATTTTTGTTGGATAGCATGTTGTAGAGAGTTACAGAACAGTCAAGCATAGTTTTCATTCTTTTTTATCTTAGTTTCTTCATGGCTTATTAGACCTCTGTTGCACATGTTGTTTTCATTGCATGTGCTGTTAAAACTCCCTCTGCGTGCCAATAATGGCATGCGTGCCGTCGGTTGCGATGAGGACCCGATCCGGATGGTCCTCAAAGCTGTAGCTCTTCGGTGATCACTGTCTTTCTGTGTGCTTGGATCCGCTGCCCCTTCCTTAAGGTTAAATCCTACAGTCGGCTGGACTCTGCCGAGCTTGTCTCTCGCCCCGGGGCTCCAGGCTGCAGTTACTCACGGCTCAGTTTCTAGCTTCTGTTTCTGTTGGTCGCTCTAGGAGGCGTTCAGCAGCACAGCTTTAAAAATGGTTCCCGATTGCTGGAATAAATGAAGCTGGCTCTGGCATGGCCCCAGCTCCAACAGTGTTTGTGTGTGTGTATTTCTGTTTCTAAGATGCTCTTTCTGCTGTTGTTTGTCTTGCAGATTTTGTGGCAGGGGTCCCGAAAGGAGCCTTGATCTGCGGCTACGTAAGAGATAGACGCTGCTGTGCGCGCTGTCTACCCATGTCTCATTTGTGGGGGGGTGGTTAGGGGGTCCGGTCACTACTTGTTGAATCTGACTTCAGGGTTATCCTCACGGGGCAATGATGAGGCTTCATGGGAATGGAGCAGGTTTTGTTTCACAGGCCGAGGTGCCTGGTGACTGGCAAGCAATCGTATTCACCCTACTTTCATTCTTTCTGTTCTGTTGCATTACAAGAAAGCGGTTTCCTCTTTTTATTTATACTCTTCAAGCTTTTCTTTGTCTTCTGCAAAGCCTTCCTACTGCTCTGTTCCCCCTTCCTCACTGTTGTTAAGGTGTCCCTCTTTCCCCCTGCAGGTCTCCATATTGAACGGGACAGACCTGAAATCCATGATGAACTTCACTGGCGAGCAGGTATCCGATTTCTCTTGTCGCAAATACATTGCGCGGAAAAGGGGAAGAGCTTTTATGCTCATGCATCCCTGTGGCTCTGCGATTCTGTAGTCCCCTAGCCAGTGTAAGGAGAATACTTTAGGAAGGCAAGGAAACCCAATGAAAACGTGAGGGGAACATGCACACTCCATTTAGATTGGTGCTCCAAGCAGGAATCAAAGCTGGGTCTCTGGAGCTGTGAGGCAGTAGGACAAACCAACCACCATGGCACCCTGGAGTTAGGCTTTCCCAGGGGTAGCTCATATTGCATTGTGTTCTGGATTCATTAAGCAAGCTGCCATGCCAGTTCTGTTTTTGAGATGCTTTTACACTAAAATAGCAAGCATACCGCCATGCTAAAAATGACCGACATGCAGTACTGGGTGACCGATATGCACCTTTCTGCTAGTAAAATAATGCCACATCTGTGATAGTAACATGTCCTGAAAGTGTGAATAGTGCGCATTCAAAAAGCCAAGACCCGTGAGCTACACCTGCAGTCGTTTTTTCTTCTTTTTTGGATTAATAAATTCAGCTCTTGTTGTCATGTAGGAGATGGAACATGTGTGCTTTCACTGCACAGAATACTTCAGCTGAATAAATAAAATAAAATGCTCCGTTTGCTTTTATTCTTTTATGCTTTTATAGGACGTGGAAGAGTGAACTCAGAAATGGGATCTTTAAAGCTCAATATCTTGAGCAGCAAAGAGAAACTACACTGAGGTTAATTTGTGAGGGACCAAATAAGGTCCAGTAACACAAGTAAGACATTGTAGTTTAGCTCCCTGCTGTGTGCTTGAAAACACTGTGGTCTATGTCTAGAGGTACTTCACCCATTATATTGCTTATGACATTAAAACTGAAACTTGCATTATTAGCGGAGTCAACTTTGCATTAGGCACAGTTCACAGATTTTTCCACTTAGGGTTGGGACTTAAGTGATCTTGCCGAAAAAAACATTTTCCTCTGTATGCCAGCTGGCGGAGCTGTGAGAGATGTCAGTTTGCCTACACAGACAAACTTGAAAACTTAATGCGGTGGAATTTCTGAAGTTTTTTCTGTAGCCATGAATGAAGTAGTACCTGCCTGTTTTATAAAATAAAACCATTCAGGTACATGAGGGTCACAGGTTACAGGCTTTTGCTCCTGAGCTGAGCCAGCCCTCCTTCATATGGAAGAGAGATCATCTTTTGCCTGCATGAGTAGACACTCCTGCTCTAATGTCTTCCAGATGGGCTCCTACTTTGGCTATGCAGTGGCCGCCACTGACATCAACAACGATGGGTGAGTGTGAAAGTGGAAAACCTGTCAGCTCCTGTCATTAGCAGAAATGGGCACAGCCTTGCAGTAAAAGGAGCAGCCAGCCGCTGTGCTGCTTCAGTCTGCACACCAGTGGCTCAGCCGACTGTAGGCTCAGACTGTTCAGACGGTAGTGTGTCTGTGCTTGACTGCAAATTCAGTCCCCTCTTGTGAGCAGTTGTGCTGGCTGGTAGGAAGCTTCTGCAGCTGAGGGTGCAAAAGGGAGCACTGTTTTGCTGTTAGATCTCTAGCAAGGTTAGATGTTAAGCTTTAGCTGTAGCTATAAGAATCTGTCTACTTATCTTTATTCACTGATACCGCTGTGTCCTCTGACAGGTACTATAGCATGCATACAGTGCTTAGCAAAGTGCTCATTTTCTTTTGTGTGAAAGCTTATCTCAGGGTATGCCTGCTGAAGACACAAAGTAGTGTTCTAATTAAGATTGGCTGCAACTCAATTTCATTGTTACCAAAAAGCATGTTGTCTTGCAAGTAATCAATAAGGCAAGAAAACGCACTTACCAATTAAAATGTTTTGAACAAGTTCCTTACTGTCCTTTACTATTCCTGGCAGGTTTAACATGTTTCTTACTGTGGGAAATTACTGTATTGTTAGAAATGTGTGAAGGGGGAGTGATTTTGTGCCAATACAGATAGCCCGTGACTTAGGGGCACTGTTCTGCAAGCTGAATTTTGTGTCACTGTTTCTCTAGAGACGGATGTGCAATTATTGTTTTTTACTTCACTGGTAGCAAGTTTCTCTCTTGTCCTTTTCGATGCACTGCATAGCTCACATGAATGCACTGTAATCTGCAATACCATAAAAAAACAATCATCCATAGATTAAATAATCTATCAAAATAACCATTCCTGGCTTCAACAGTGGAAGTTATAAAAGGAAAAACTGATCAGTTTTAAGCAGCACCCACTGAGTATATGAATCTTTAAAAAGTCTTAGAAATCTGAGTTTTTTAACTAGTTCCTGGTGGTTTTGCATGAAGTCAGGTTTGCTGTCATGTCCTGTGTGTTGACCACTCTGCTCGGCTGTGTCTCCATGTCCTGATGTGTGACCAGCATGGACGACCTGCTGGTGGGAGCTCCTATGTTTATGGTACGGGGGTCAGACGGACGGCTGGAGGAAGTGGGGCGCGTCTACGTCTACCTGCAGACGGGACCCCTGGACTTTGGCTCCAACCCCCAGCTGCTGACGGGGACCCAGGCATTCAGCCGGTTTGGGAGCTCCATCGCGCCCCTGGGGGACCTCAACCAGGATGGGTTTAATGGTGAGGAGGGGTGATCCTTTTCTGTGTGTTTCAACAAGGCAGCAGGCCATACAACCTGCCGGCCCATCCAGCCAACTCGCTAGTGAGTAGCTAATTGATCCAAGCTCTCATCCAGCTTCAATAACATGGCTGGGCAGCTTGTTCCATACTCCCACCGCCTTTAGCGTAAAGAAGCTTGGATCATACCAGACAGGTGGTTCGTATGCTGGTTTTATTTGCAGTAGTTGAAGATCTGGTCTCTCTTCGCTCATTGTCTGATAAAGCTGCACACTTGTTTTTATTAAGATTGGAAACGCGGTGATATTGACTCATTTCCCGTTTTGCAGACGCCTTTTGTGAAGCCGCAGAAGAAAACCCCGTCCCTGGAACTAGATGCGTTGATCTATCCATAAATTATCATAGCTCTTCTAAGTTTATTGGAGTTATTCCTCTAAGCAAGTGGCAGGTGGTTTCTAGAGAGATTGCTCACTTGGGTGCTAGCGCTACCTTCTGCTCTGCTGCTGCAGGTGAAGGTGCCCCTTTGGACTATTTTGGTTTCTTAGTGAATTTCCCTGTGCACCTGGACTGTTCCTGTGCTGTTTGGCTTTGTGTAAGTCTGCTGTTCCTCCTTCCCAGATGTCGCAATCGGCTGTCCTTTCGGAGGGGAAGACCAGCGGGGACTGGTCCTCATCTACAACGGACAGGCCGGTGGCCTCAGGGACACTCCTTCTCAGGTCCTGGTAGGCCAGTGGGCTTCCAGCAGTCTGCCGGCCAGCTTTGGATACGCCATCCGTGGGAACAAAGACCTGGACAAGAACGGCTATCCAGGTACGCAGGGATGACCACAGAGCAGTACCCTTCGAAAAGCCTGCAATGTCACACCGTGCTGTCATCATGCTATAGTGCAGAGTCCCACTAGTTTTCTTTCCAGCCCACCTTGATGACCTAATTCAAGCCTTAATTGAACTGGCAAATTGTTTAAGTGCGAGTTTTTTTGTGCACCAGCATTTGAGCTTTTTTCCCCACTTTTTATCAAGAGTTCAAAGGCATCCTGATGAAGAGCTGAAATCCATCCATTTTCTAATTTGTCCATCAAGGAGATGGTTGTGGGGGAGCCGGAGGCTATCCTGGCAAGCAGTGGGCGCAAGGCAGGGTACACCCTGGACGGGACACCAGTCCATTGCCAGGCACATACACACGGATACAAAGACATGCTCGCCCTCACACCAGGGCCAATTTTCCGAGAATCCAATTAACCTACCAGTATGTGTTTTTGACTGTGGGAGGAAACTGGAGCACCTGGGTAAAACCCACATGCACACGAGGAGAACGGCCATACGGGAGTACAGACTCCCCACAGAGATCACCCCAGTTCTGGAACTGAACCCAGGGCCCCAGTGCTGCATGTCCACAATGCAAACCACTACGCCACTGTGGCACCAACAATGAAAACAGTTCAAATCTATTAATGTAGAGTACTTAAGTCAATAAAGAGTCAGATTTTGGAACAGGGCTGGGCTGGACCAAAACCCAGCAGGTTTATGGGTTGGGAACCCCTCTTCACAATAAGAAAATAACTTAACAGTCACTGAAATATGTGTCACTTTGAGAGCTTAGTACGAGTTTTACATAGTAACTTTTTAGAAGAAAGTAAAGAAAAGCCAGTAAAGTCTCTTGAATGCCATACTGATTTGTTTTAGGTGAGTGGCAGCTTTATAACCCAGCGCCGCTGGCTAAGGCAAGATGGTTATTTGATGAAGATTGTTCACATCAGCTCATTAATCACCCCCCGTTTAATCAAAAAGGGCTGAACTCTCTCCTCCTGCACTATGTCAAACTGTCGGTTTCCCTCTGTGTTTTCCCAGATCTCATCGTCGGAGCATTTGGAATGGACAAAGCAGTGCTGTACAGGTAACGGAATTGCAAGTTGATTTCTGATACCACACACATCTGCGTACATGGACACCATTCAGCTGTGAGATGACAAGAAGCTTTTAACTCAAAGATAACATTGCTCACCTCTGCGACGTATATCCTTCATCTGTACCCCCTCCCCAACCTGAGAGAGTGAACTTATTGGCACAGGTAAACGTTCACCTGTTTTCCTGCTCGGCAGGGCTCGTCCGATCGTCAATGCCAGTGCTTCCCTGACCATCTCTCCCACTATGATCAACCCAGAGGAGAAGTCCTGCGTGGTCAACAAAGATGGAACATCCACTCATGTCTCTTGGTACGTGCCAGCTAATTATACCCCTCTCTTCCTGAGCAGAACCTGGTACGTGCAAGCTAGTTATGCCCCCCCTCTTCCTGAGCAGAACCTGGTACATGCCAGCTAGTTATGCCCCCCCCCCCTTCCTGAGCAGAACCTGGTACATGCCAGCTAGTTATACCCCTCCTCTTCCTGAGCAGAACCAGTACTGGCAAAGCTAGCACAGTGATATCATAATCCCATTTGTCAGCATATGAAAATTATTCTGCTTTTGGACTATAGAACGGGAGGGGTACCAAGATTATTAGTAACTATTAATTGTGTTCAAAGTGCATTTTCTTTTCTTTTTTTTAATGGAAGCAGATGTGTTCCAGTTGTAGTTCCACATGTGATCCCCAATCAAATATGTTGCATCTTACACTTGGCGCGATTATGTTCTAACAGGCATTAGTTGTGCTTTAGAAAAGGCAATGTTCTGTGAAAGAACAGTTATCCGTGACAAGATGTCAGATATAAAACTAAGTTGTGCCAGCAGCAGTGTGATGCAGTGGTTGTATTTAGATTTGCCAGTCATTTTTTCGTCTTTATTCCTGATTGGGGAATCGGCAATATGCAATCTGCTCATACAGTTAACATCATGTATAGAAAAGATTCAATCTCATTTTGGGATTACCATGCAGAGTAAGTGGACATACCACAAAACACTAGTTGTTATCATTTAAAGTGGATTGAAATTAGTGTGTTGAATAATAGATACAGACCTCTATAAAGCAGCAATACAGTACATACGCAAGTTTCTTAGGTGTCACAGTGTAAATCTGCAGAAGCTGTAACTACGTAAATAATAGTAATATTTTGTAAGCTGCTCATATCTCAGGAGGGTTGTGCTGTTGTGGATTGCGTTATCACTTGCAAATGCGGGCTTAATTAAAAACATGTTTTATGTGCGAAGGCTTGTTTTTAGAGAAGAGACCTGGATAATTTCCTCGCAATGAGTAGCGATTTTAGATTTTTTTTTTGGTTTCTTGTGAATCGGTCTTCTGAAACCTCACTCTGATTTCTCTGGTAAAACATCCTGGAATGATCCTGGGGGAAAAAAATCCTCTCTTCCCAAACTTGGTTGTTTGTGTGCTGTTCCCCCCAAAAAAGATTCTCTTTTCCTCATGTGAATAAATTTCGCTGGGTTGAGAAATCTGTTTTGAAACAAACACCAGCTGGTGATAGTTGCAGAGCAACGCCAGTGTAGAAATCCTTGGGTGTGACTTGCTGTTGTGACCGAGCCAACAAGCTGCAGCCTTGATCTAATTTGTATTGAGCTTGTGTTTGGAATCGCCCAGGTTAGGAACTTGCTTGGCGATGGGTTAATATCCGACTAGAGATGGGGTGTTCAGGACTTGCTGTGTCACCCCCACTTTCGTTTCCTGCAATACATTTGTGCATTGAAACATTGCTGTGTACTGCCTTGATTGGGCAAAGCAGTTGCCTGGTGACAGAAGGGGTGGGAACGAGGGGGGCGCAGGGAGTTGTGGCTGTTGCAGTGAATGAGATATTGTTTGGCCATGAACCACAGCTGGGAAACATCAGGCCACCCCCCCCCCCCCCCCCACCATCAGTGAAGCGTGGGATTGTGGTATAAGAGGATAGGGGGGGCTGGGGCCGAGCACTGTGGTATGGATGATGTCACAGGATACAGAATAATACAGACTGTCTGCATGTTGAAATCCGAAGCATTTCTCTCCCTCTCGAGCTGGAGAACTCTTTCCTCCCCTTGTTCAATTAATCTGTCATCAGAACTGTGATATACAGAAGTGGACTCCACACTGAAATCAAAGAAAGCTACATTTTAGTAGCTACAGTTTTAGTCCAAGTTAGTACTGACAAAACAATATTGATATTAAAACTTTTTTTTAACTGGCTAAACATAAATAACATCCATGTGCCTTCATTACTGAAGTTTGTTCTTAAACTTTTCGTATGTTCATATTGTGTGCCCCACAGTTACACCCACACCCCTATCCATGCAGCAGCTGTGAACAATAGTTCCCCTTTGTAAACTCTACTCTTAAATGGTTCTGTGGGCTCATGAGTGGCTCATCCAGTAAAGCCATTTTCTCAGAGCACAGGTTGTGCTCTGTGGTCCATATGTCACTCTCATGAGACTAATTGACTACATCTGGCTCTTTAAGTGGCAGCGTGCATTTGAAGCAGCACTGGTGAGATAGTGTTAGAATTAATCAGCCAGGGCTTCTGTGTCTGGGGGCTTTAGTGATGTCAGCATGAGATGCGCTGCTCCTCCAATTGGCACTGACTCTCCTGTCAGGCGCTGTGGAGCTGCACAGTGCATCACATGGCGATTGGCTCTGTTGGCTGGCATGTTTTAGGAGTATGTCCGCACGCCTCATTCTTTCACTAGGCAGGTACACATGTCACACCTGGAGGGCTAAGGCTTAGAGCACAGTCTGGGTATGTAGAGAACCCAGGCAGCTCTCCCACCTCCTCCACCTTCCCCCAGCTGGGAGTGAAATATGTGTGTTTGTTACAAAACTGCCTCATCTCTTCTCTTTCAGCGTCAACCTCAGTTTCTGCCTGTCTGCCAATGGGAAACATTTGCCTGATGAAATAGGTAAGAAGGCTCTCAAGTTACTGCTCATTCCTCAGTAAAGACCTTAAAGCCTGCAGGTCACTGATAAAGGAACTCTTTGGCTCAAAACCTCAGGCTACAATAATTTGCCAGATTAATTCAGTTATACAGGGCCCATGTGAAATGAAAAACAGAAGCCATATGGCTCTTCAGACCCAGGAGGGCGTATCTGTATCTGGGTTAAGCAGTGGCCCATTGGACCTTCCTTGGTTCTGCAGTGTACCAGCTCACTCTGCCAAAGAACATTATCTCCTTCTGAATCCGGCTGATCATACATCCTTGCACAAGGCTTTGAGAAGATTCAACAAAGATTAGATCACCACTGCAATGCGCTGAGTTCTTGAATAGTTCCAATATATACGGTTTAAGAAATTATAATGGAGATGAGTGAGATCAGCTTCCTTTGGTTAGCACCTTATTAACCTCTGGTGTGTGTTGGACATCCCGGGCTCTGAACTAGCCCATGGGTTTACTGAAGGCCTGTGCTTGAGTTCATTTAGATCAGGAATCGTCAAAGCCCATAATCCCAGGATGAACACAGTATCGCTTGTTCAATGAAGGTTGACTTAGACAAGTTTATTAAATGTCCATTTAATGCAATGTAGAAAACATGCTGGACTCTAGAGGAGGTTAGAAACACCCGATTGAAGTACCTCAGGGAACAGTTCGGGAGGTGAACCTGGGAATGCTACAGAAGTGCTGATATGGCCACAGCCCCTTTGCTGATGGGATCGCTCTCCCTGCAGAGTTCCTGGCGGAGGTGCAGCTGGACCGGATGAAGCAGAAGGGGGCGGTGAAGCGGGCTCTGTTCATGAGCACCCAGCAGCCCGTCATGCAGGAGACCGTGCGCGTGCGGAACGGCGCCCGCAGCTGCAGAGACGTCAAGATCTACTTACGGGTGAGTCGGCTTGCCCACCTGAGGGCCGAACCCACGGCGCCCCCGTCAGGAGCCCGGAGCCCAGCCGCACTGCCATGCCCACACCAGCTTCACTGGGGAAAGAGCCCGGATGTGATCCCTCCCCGTCCTGTGTGTCTGCTCCGCAGGAGGAACACGAGTTCCGGGACAAGCTGTCTGCCATCCACGTGGCCCTCAACTTCAGCCTGGACCCCCGCGCGGCTGCCGACCGGCACGGCCTGAGGCCCATCCTCAACTACCAGACCACGGAGCTCATTGAGCAGAAGGTAATCCAGGGCGTGGTTCTGGCTGCTTGTTTGCCTGTGTCCCATGTGGGCGTATCCCGGGAGGGCCAAGGGGGAGACTCGTGGGATCAGTCTGCAGAGTTGGGCTTTTGGCTTTTCTTCATAAAACGCGAAGAGCCGCATAGTCCGTCAGGTGGCTTCATTGGTGACAAAGCTGTGTCTTGGTTTTTATATCTTGAGACAGGAATGATCATACATACTTCTCTGGAACGTAGAGCTGTGTTTTGTTGCTAATAATTGTCTTTTGAATTGCAACCTGTTGGCAAAATTATTACCACCCTTCATATGAAATGGCATTGTTCATCAATGCATGTAGTGAAATATGGCTTTTTTTTTTACTTGCCAATGTCATATTTTAAAGAACCTACCTTGTGTGCAGTGAGAAAGAGCCCCAGTAGATTAACAGTTCAATAATGTCTGCAGAGCTGCTGGGTCTGGGTTTTAATTTTGGAACAGCGGAAAGGTTACAAAGCAGAGGAGGCGATTTTTGCCCATCCAGCACGTTTGGTATTTATTCAGTACTGGATCAATTTAGTAACTAATTGATCCAAGGATCTCATCCAGCTGTGCGTTGAAAGAAGCCAAGGTATCCCCAGGAACACTTTTCTCCTGTGTTTTTGGGAGAAAGGCTTCACTTCCTTCCCTGGCTCTTCCGGCTCCGCTGGCTGGTAGTGCATGCTGGGACTGGAATCTGGGGGAGCCTCACAGGCCCACAGAAAGACCGGGCTGGGAGAGAGAGACCTGCGTGGCAGCGATCCAGTCGCTCGTGATGCGGGACTTCCGCGTCGGGGCGCCTGTGCGATGGCGTCGCGCGCGGCCTGTGCGTTCTCTCGCGGCGTAATTCGCACCAGATGCGCGGTGACAGCTTAACATAACAATGGCGATAACAGGCGCTCAGACCGTGTTGGCAGAAACTCCTGGAATAAAACTCTCTCCGCGGATCAGCCAGCTTGGTTTTTTTTCCCCTCATGTGGGGAATTCTCAGCTTCGCAAAACAGCTTGTTGTTCTTGTCGGAGAAGGAGGAATTCCTAGCGGCGAGAAGCCCTTGGAAGCCACCTGCAGTTAAGGGAGAGTTCCAGATGGGGTGGGGGGGGACGGAGCCAGTCGGTCGTGTGAGCGCTGCGACATCCTGCTCCCACAGTAGAGCTGAGGGGTTGAGCGCAGGTGTGTCTTCAGAGGGTTAGGAGGGCACAATCTCGGAGTCGCTGGCAAGAGCAGTGCAGTTGAAGGACTGGCCCCTGAACACCCCCGCCTTATGCGTAGTGCAGATTTCTGAGAGTTTACGAGCAGTTGATGCAGTGTAATTTACAACAGCAGTCCTTGCTGTACAAAATAAGCCTTCTTAGGTTCTGCCTGTGTTTTCCCATGACTGGCCACAAGCAGGTGATCTGCCCAGCCCACTTTACAGTACTAAGAAAAATTCCTCCTGCCCACCTCAGCTGAGTATTAACCACCCCCCCCCCCCCCCCCCCCGGGTGAAAGCAGAATAATTCTACTGCTGTCCATTTCAACCTCCTGGTCAGTGTTACACAGCTTGTAGATGGAGAGGACCAGAGGAGACTCGGGGCAGAAAATGCATTAGATAGCCAAGCCTGTGTCGTAGTGTGTTAGGAGAAGCCCCAGACAGACCTGTTGGGATTTGTTCAGCTGGTGAACAACATCGATCTTACCCACTCGCTGATGACTTGGTCTGAAATTCAGTCGGAAAATTGTGCTCTATATGACGCACAACCACCCAGCAACAGAAAAGATGACGAATGCAGGGCTTCTCCCCCAGCCTGCCATGGCCAGATGTCTAAATGACTGGCTGTCAAAGCAGTTCTGCCTGCATTGCAAAGCAGGAAACGAAGTGCCCTTCCACTCCACACCTGCTCGTCACCTGTGTTCCACTGTTCTGATTCAGAAATGAGCTCGAATTCCCTGGTTTTTCCCCCCCCCCAGCCCATTTCTAAAACCTGATCCTGGGCCAGGACAGTTCCAGTGGCTGCAGCAGATCTTAATGAGAATTGGCCCGCTCTCTAATTACAAGGGTGGCTGTGCTTTGATATGGGTGTACCAGGAGCTCTGCACACACAGGGAAGCAATTAGGAAGGCGAGGCTTGTAGCCCTTCATGATATAAGAGGCTCCACTCTCTCTCTCTCTCTCTCTCTCTGGTTTCTCTGTGGCATATTGGGTGTTGCCACGTGTGGCAAGCCTGCGGGCTGCCACGCTCTCCTCTGATGTGGCCCCCATCAAGCGTGCCAGCGGTTTCGTGAGTGATGCCATGGCTAAGAAGTTACGGGTTCAATTGGCAACTGAAAACCCTACGAACACAAGGAGAGGTTTCAAGGTGGAGGAGGCCATTTGGCCTGTGTTTTTGCTGGATGGGTTACGCATGAGAGTGTGCTGGTCCAGGGAGTTCCCCCACACGGCTTTTTGCAATAACCCAGTGAATCAGGTTTTGCAATTTGGCTAAATATTTAATCCCAGGCACCCACAACTCTTTGTGTAAAGCTTCCCTTTCTCCATATTCATGCAGTTTAATTCTTCAGTTTTAATTTGTCTCAGGTCTTGAGGCGAGTGGGTTCCCCCTGTCAGGCCTGGTAAAGATGGTGAACAGGAATGAATTCTTTGCAGTTGTCTCTGCTCCGGGTTCGAGAAATAGAGCTTTTCACACCTTTAGTCACACAGCACTGCAGGACCTGATTCTGTTTTACTTTACTTGAAATTGCGGTGAGAGCTGGGGGCTGCGTCTAGAAGTGAAAAAATAACACTGCTTTCCCACTTCAGAGGATGTGCAGTTGTGTGACTTGGCTGGATTGTTTCAGGAGGAGCTCGGAAGATTCATGGAGCGCCGATGGGATTTTGTATCCCTTATTCCCTGGTGGAATGTGGCGGTCACAGAACTGTATCCAGTTGGCTGTGACAGAAAAGGTTTTTAAAATAAAGTTTTGAGAAGTCAAATTGTTTTCAGTTAATCACTGTTTTGTTTGCCAGGAGAATATCCTCAGAAAACTTGCACCGATTTTTTTCCTGCCTGGACGGTTGTTACCGATTGAAGGGGATATTATATACAAGCAATAAAACATAACATGATAAAACTCCTGCAGTCAAATTGTAAATGGTTTGTGCAGCTTAGACTCTCAAAGGCAGTTTGTTTTACATCTGTTTACGTGGATTTTTATTCAGGACCACAGAGATCAGGGCATTTAAATATCAGCACGGCTTTTTTTTCACACTGCAGGCTTGTCATTTCAAAGCACCTTGGTTGCTGCTGTTTTCAGGGGTCCCCTTCAATATGGTCTTTTATTCCTTGTGGGAAGAGCTGCAGCTGCAACAGCAGTGTGGTAAAACCCAATCCTGTCCATCTTTTGTCTGCCAGAAACCAGCAAATGCCCATGAAATCCATTGCGTTTCTGGATGGCTGGCTGCTGGTGTATCAGTCTCTCTCACAGTCTCCCTCTGTTCAGACCTGCTTCACAGGTGTCTGTTTGTTGTGTGTGTTTGTGTTTAGGCCCAGATTCTGCTGGACTGCGGAGAGGACAACATCTGTGTACCAGACTTGAAACTGGCTGTGCATGGGTGAGTCAGGCCTGCTGGGGCTGTGTGGGTCACTCCTGTCCGTACCTCGCCGCTCTCCCTCCCTCTGTGTGTGTCACTCCTGTCCGTACCTCGCCGCTCTCCCTCCCTCTCTCTCTGGGTCACTCCTGTCCGTACCTCGCCGCTCTCCCTCCCTCTCTCTCTGGGTCACTCCTGTCCGTACCTCGCCGCTCTCACTCCCTCTCTCTCTGGGTCACTCCTGTCCGTACCTCGCCGCTCTCCCTCCCTCTGTGTGTGTCACTCCTGTCTGTACCTCGCCGCTCTCCCTCCCTCTCTCTCTGGGTCACTCCTGTCCGTACCTCGCCGCTCTCCCTCCCTCTCTCTCCGGGTCACTCCTGTCCGTACCTCACTGCTCTCTCTCCTCTGTGTGGGTCAGTCCTGCCTCCCCTCTCTCCCTCCTCTGTCTGGGTCACTCCTGTCCGTACCTCACTCCTCTCACTCCTCTGTGTGGGTCAGTCCTGCCTCCCCTCTCTCACTCCTCTGTCTGGGTCACTCCTGTCCGTACCTCACCGCTCTCCCTCCCTCTGTGTGTGTCACTCCTGTCCGTACCTCGCCGCTCTCCCTCCCTCTGTGTGGGTCACTCCTGTCCGTACCTCGCCGCTCTCCCTCCCTCTCTCTCTGGGTCACTCCTGTCCGTACCTCACTGCTCTCCCTCCCTCTCTCTCTGGGACACTCCTGTCTGTACCTCGCCGCTCTCCCTCCCTCTCTCTCTGGGTCACTCCTGTCCGTACCTCACTGTTCTCCCTCCCTCTCTCTCTGGGACACTCCTGTCTGTACCTCGCCGCTCTCCCTCCCTCTCTCTCTGGGTCACTCCTGTCCGTACCTCGCCGCTCTCCCTCCCTCTCTCTCCGGGTCACTCCTGTCCGTACCTCGCCGCTCTCACTCCCTCTCTCTCTGGGTCACTCCTGTCCGTACCTCGCCACTCTCCCTCCCTCTGTGTGTGTCACTCCTGTCCGTACCTCACTGCTCTCCCTCCCTCTCTCTCTGGGTCACTCCTGTCCGTACCTCGGCGCTCTCCCTCCCTCTCTCTCTGGGTCACTCCTGTCTGTACCTCGCCGCTCTCCCTCCCTCTCTCTCTGGGTCACTCCTGTCCGTACCTCGCCGCTCTCCCTCCCTCTGTGTGGGTCACTCCTGCCTCCCCTCTCTCCCTCCCTCTGTGTGGGTCACTCCTGTCGGTACCTCGCTGCTCTCACTCCTCTGTCTGGATCACTCCTTCCTCCCCTCTCTCCCGCCCTCTGTGTGGGTCACTCCTGTCAGTACCTCGCTGCTCTCACTCTGTCTGGGTCACTCCTGTCAGTACCTCACAAGTGGTTGGTGTAGGAGTGTAGGAGATGCTGGATATGTGGGATGAACAGGACTATAGCCTAGGTGGACAGATATTATGCTGTAAGTCATTTTCGGGTCAGCAGAAACCTTTTGGGGCTCCAGGACAGGCTTGGAAACTTTTAATCAAGGGTTCATGGGAAGGTGAAAATCAACAATGAGGTTTTAGTGTTTGAGGATTTTACGATGGCCCAGTTGCGCTCGTACAAGCGGACAGGGTCACTTTGTCAGTAGTGCAGGTAAACGGGGGAGAACAGATCAGAAGAGTTTCGGAAATATAGCTACTAGAGAGCTCCTGATTGAGACTGTGGCACTACTGAAGGGGTGTCCCCAAAGCATAACTCGCGCAGGAGGTCTGAGCCAGGCAGGGTGCGATGCTGGGAAACCCTGGTTCCTCTCTCACCCAGTGGAGCTGGTTTGTAGCCCCAGGGCCCCGGTGGGGTCGCTGGTGTATCAGGTCACGATCAGTGCTCCCCAACAGGGTGCAGGGTGGGACAGAAGCGCTAACAGGTGCAGCCAGTTTGGAGAAGGGGAGGAGGAGGACAGGGTGGGAAGTGGCTGGAACCGAAAGATGAAAGAAATTGATTTCAGCAAAAGAAAAAAAAGATGCTGAGGTCGGAGAGCTTTCAGCTCCTTTTGAAGCTGTTGCATACGTCTGCTGCACTTTGATTAAAGAAACCTGCCTGTACACTTCAAAACTGAACAGCTCAGCTGTTCCATTTATTTTGGATTGTTTTTTAATTTGTTTTTAACTGCTCTTTCACACCTGCAGATGTTCTTGATCATTGATCCCAGTCCCTTCCATACTCCCGAGCACACTTCAGAAAAACCCGTACAAATCTTTGGTTTACTTCTGTTCACCCGCTGAGAGGGCAGCAGACTTGGGTATTATTAATCTGGGTCTAGATATCAGCTAGCACGGCGAGGAGAGACCCAGCAGAAATGGCAGGAGAAATCAAACAGACCGCATTTGAGGGAGGTTCTGAGGAGAAAGCACAGAGAAGTTATGATATTCTAGGGTACTGTGTTCCAGGCGCTCCATAAAAAGATATGGAAAATCAAGGAATTAAAAACATGTGGTGTCACCTCGTCTTTTAGGCTGGAGAATTCTGTACTGTGCACATGTGGTGTAGTTCTCAGGAACTTTATGCTGGCATAGCACATGATTTCTTTTTAGTTTTAGAGTCCCTTGTTGTGCACGTGTTGAAGGCATGGCACAAATAAAGATCAAGGCAACCCTGAATATGATAACCCCTGAAGAGCACTTTGCATTATGGAAATTTATACAGATTATTTGCACATGCATTTAATTGTAGTGTTATTAAGCATGTTTGCAATGGAACTATGCACAGAACACTGTAATGATGCAAATGTACATATAATTAAGTCATTGCCAACAATGTGCACTATGTAAATGTATACAAGGCAAAATTGTGCTGGGATATTTTCGTGCTTTCAATTAGTTTGGCTGGAAAGTGAAAGCAGTCTGAGGTGCTGTCACCTTTATTCCGAGTGGCTTAGAAGCTTTGATTCAATGCAGAGACGGACCTTGCTGAGAGGACCTATGAGAATCCATACACTTAGAGGTTCAGATGCACTAGTTGAGAGAAACGTATTTTTTCCAGGCTCTTGACGCCAGTGCCTCAGCTAAGAGTGCGATTGCTTCTGACACCCTTGCAGCTTGCTTGGCACATTTAACTCAAACAAAGTTTCCCTTTTTTTCGTCATGAACGAAGCTGTTTCCCCACCCGCCAGAGAAACTCCAGCATTTGAAATATTGATTGTCCTGCTTCCTCTGCAGAACTTTATGAGGGCTGGGACATAATTGGAATCAGCTGTGCTTCCCTCATATGGAAACTCTTATTGTATTCAGGGCCGTGGGGAGGGAGGAGACTGTACAGTCCTGTTCTCTGCACTATCACATGTCCTACATTATTGCTACATTGAATACATGGAAGGGAATTTGAAGGGGAGGGGGGTTAGGTTTTCCTGAGACAAATCTTCCTGATGTGATTTTTGGTAATATCCCAGCTCTCCCTATAAGGTGTATTGACAATCCCAGAAGAAAGGAGCCTAAAACCAGTTGCTGGCCAGGCCTAAGCCTGGTTTCTGCATTCATGTGAAAGACAGCAGGGAGATTGTGACTGGCATTGATTGCACTGTCCTCCACCCTAGCGAGAAGGTCCAAGTGCCTGCCGGATGCACTGCTTTTTAAATGATTTGTTAAAAACATGTAAAATATGATAGCAGCCACTTCATCCCCTCCAGGGTGCTGCGTCACCAGTGAATCTGGCGTGACAGGTTCTGGTTCTGGTCGCGTCCTCGTTGGTAATTGGCTGCGGACAGGAGGAACGGACGTGAGGTGACGGGGACCCCCACGGGCCTCAGTGCGCTGAGCGTGGTAAAGGCGATGAGTGTGGGTTCAGCTCAGGCAGGCCGGCTCGCTCCTGCGCCGCTAGCTGGCTGGGGCTCCCCCAGGCTGTGGCGCGCAGCTGCCTGTGGTCTGCCGGGGTTGCCCGGGTTCGCCCTGTGGAGACTTGGGCGAGACGAGCAGCCGCCCCCTCCTGTCCTGTCCGGTGGCAGGTGGGCGTGTCCACATGTTCTCGCAGGAAAGCCTCACCTGAGCACGTGATCTTCGGGAAGGACAATGTGAGCTGGGAGCAGTGGGAAGAGAGAGCATATTCCACATTGAAAAATACTAAACTAGTGATGTCAGACTCCCTGTGGAAGATTTCCTTCCCCACTGGGGGAGGGTTGCAAGTAAGAAGAGCCCCCATCAGTGCTTTGGCAGCTCATAGCATCACGATCTCGCTGTCCTGTTCAAAAACTCTCAGATGGCTCTTAAACGCTGGCTTGTATGCTTTTGAGGGGCGTGGGATTGGAGGCCTGACGTCTTGTGGCCTTCTCGATTGCAGCGACAAGAAAGAGGTCTACCTGGGCGACGACAACTCCCTGACCCTCACCTTCAACGCGCGGAACGAGGGAGAGGGAGGGGCGTACGAGGCGGAGCTGTATGTCATCCCTCCCCCCGAAGCTGATTACAGCGGGATTGTACGCAATAACGAGGTTGGTCCTCCTGGCCTGTTACTTCTTTCTCGGACGTCAATACAGCTCCACCTAATTGTTAACTATATATACATAGTTATGTTACTCACAAGTCATGAAACTGTATTCTGTACTCACACCAAACTGTCGCTGTTCTGATGATGCAGTCCTGGGTCAGGGCTCGGCTCAGGCGATGCATTGTGCTAATCCTGTGCGTTGCCCCATGTCTTTCAGAGCCTCTCTCAGCTGACCTGCAGCTATGAAATGCTAAACCAGACGCGAGTTGTCATCTGTGATCTGGGCAACCCTATGAAGTCTGGCACCAGCGTAAGAATCCTGCTTTTAAACTTTGTCTTTATTTCAGTGTCTGTTCTTGAGCAATTCCCCAGGGCCTTTACAGAAATGTTCCTGTAGGTTCTTGCTCTTCAATAAAGGGCCTTTAAAAATAATTCTCCTCCCAACCACTTGAGGCAATGGATCAGTTAACAATACAATGCCTTCTTTTTGTTCTTAACTGGAGTTTTCAGTTAGAACATATTTTTCCATTATCCCTAAACAAGGGGGAAGGCAATCTTATCATGTAGACACATCCTCTTGTCACAACAACTGATGCAGTCCTGAGTTTTTCAAAACTACTCTATTACGTTTCCATCAACACCTCAGGCCCCTCTTCGGATTTGCCTGTTAGATCAGTCCACATGTGTGTATTACATGTCGCTGTGGTGAAATAAAGATTTTATACACAGAAGGTGCATCGTTAAAGATGCCCTTTCTTGCTCAGTGCCTGGCTGGAGCTCGAACAGTGGGGCTTTTGTGTCTGCTGGGGGACAGAGCCAGCGAAAGGAAGTTAACTCTGATCCCATGTGGTTACTGGCCTCAGAGAAACAGGAAGAGCCCAGCAGGGAGCGCAGGGCAGGAGCGTACCATGTGGTTTTAAAGCCATCACCACAAGGGCTTCCTGTCATGACCTTTGTTTAGGAGTGCAAAATGTTTAGTGCTTTTAAAGGCGCTATATAACTGTTTTATTATTATTAATAAGGGAGTTTCATTATGTCTCTAGAAACACATTAATGACAAAACCTGGTTGTCTATAGATCACTCTTTAGGGCATTGTGCAATCATGCATTTCTGTACAGCCAGGGATATTGTATAGCTCAGGGCACTTTAATAGTGCTGTCAGTCAGTGACAACTTCTATTTAAAAGGCAGAAGGACACCTTGGAACACTCATCAAAACGCAGTTTGTGTGTCCCCGTGTGTTTAAGCCTGACCTTCCACCATGCCCGTCCACCTACCCCTTCTGCAGCAGCTCTTTGCCTCAGTCCACCTTGGGGGAGGGGAGGGGGCCGAGTCGGTCGTTCCCTCAGCCAATCGGGAGGTAGCAAAATCTGTGTCAAATCGCCAACGCCCTGACCTGCTCCATGTCTGCGTTCATTGGCGGCTACTGAAATGAGCTTGTTATTGACACCAGTGTTCTGCATTCTGGCGCATAGTGTTTAATGATTTCAGAAATGCACGAAGAAGCTGGTCTCACTGTCCAGATGGCACAGGAGCAGTGCAGGACATTGGACTGTAGTTTCACCTGGATAGCAATTTGTATTCTCAGCTTAGTTTAAGTGTCACTCTGAGACTTCAGCTTGAGCATTCTTGTAGGGGGTCCTCTCCCTGCGGCCTATAGGAGAGACCGGACTGACAATTAATCCCTTCCCCCCACCCCCCTCCTGCCTCCAGAGTGCCATTAGACACTCTAATTAGCCCCGAGTCTTCGTTAGTTATTTCTACACCTCAAAAAGATAAGAGCCTGGAATACGGCTTTCCAGCCTTTGAATCCCCACCCCCCCCCCCAAAACATGCGCTGATCACGCGCCCCGCGCTGGGGGGCAGATCTGTTCAGCCCGGGCTCGTGCAGGTGTGGAGCAGCTGTGCAAGGCTGGCAGGAGTCGGCAGCCGCCCAGCGGGGAGGGGGTCCTGTGTGACTCCGACAGCCCTCGCGCCCCCGCCCTGACGCCCTGCCCCTCTCCTTTCAGCTCTGGGGTGGCCTGCGCTTCACCGTCCCCAACCTCGACGACTCCCGGCGCGCCGTGCACTTCGACTTCCAGATCCGCAGGTATGTCAGCGTCCCCCAGCAACATCCCGGGCCTGCGGGAAAGGGGAAGAGCCGCTTGCTAGTGGAATCTGGCAGCAGTGAATGTACCGGGGGGGAGAATCCACTCTGATGAGCTTTTGTGAGGAGATCTGTACCCCTGAAGTTTGGGCACGGGCTCTCACGAGGAAGTGTGTCAGCTCTATGGTCTATATTGTGTGTGGTGGTGTGTGTGGGGGTGTGTGTGGGGGTGTGTGTGGGGGTGTGTGTGGGGGTGTGTGTGGTGGTGTGTGTGGTGGTGTGTGTGGTGGTGTGTGTGGTGGTGTGTGTGGTGGTGTGTGGTGGTGTGGGGTGTGTGTGGGGTGTGTGTGGGGTGTGTGTGGGGTGTGTGTGTGGGGTGTGTGTGGGGTGTGTGTGTGGGGTTTGCAGAGTCCTGCGATCAGCTGTACAAAATATCTCAGGTTCAGGACAGTAAGGGTATTGCACACAGGAGCTGAGCACATGTATTAAATACTGAAGTCACGGGCAAAGATATTCATGTATTTAAGGTAAGTTTTCATCGGACAAACATCACAATAGTCTTGGCTTTTTTCCCTCTCTGTGTTCCATCTTTTTCTGCTAAACCATCAAAAATAGAAAAAGGGAGAGCCTGTTCTGCATGTTCAAAACCCTAAAGCACAGTTAAAGCATGTGACTGTGGATATCCTCTGTCAAAGATTTGGAGACTGCAATAAGTTTCACGCAGTACTTGAATCTTAAAATCGCCCTTCCCACCAGTCCTGGGGATTGTCACACATGCAAATCCAAAGTTTGATATGTACCGCTGTGTTTTACACTCTGCTGTTTTAATGACTAGTCAGAAATGTAAGACAGCTGGCCAAAGAGAGGATATTATTTGGCCCATCTGGTCTGTTTAGTTGATGGTAGATAATCAGTCACAGAATCCCATCTTACTGTTGCTTAAGGGAGCTGGCCTCAATAACACATCAGGGTGATTTGTTCCAGACATCCACAACCCTTTGTGTGAAGAGGTGATTCCTCTTTTCAGTCCTATTCATAACTTATACTTATGGCTCCCGGTCCCTTATTTCACTGCTCTGTTTTAAAAGCTGTAAGAGATGAGTGATCCTCTGTTTTATTTCTTCCCAGTAAAAATGAAAATAATTCCCGCAGCGATGTGGTATCCTACAAGCTGGATGTGGCAGTGCTGGCGGACGTCATCTTGCAGGGGTGAGGAAATGGAAGCATTAATAGCATCAGATGCCCAGATGGGTGGGAATGTTGGGTATTATGTGACCGAAAGGAGTATAACAAGTATGGCTGTATACAATGACAACAGTCCTGCAGGCCGTGTGACATCTCACAGTGTCATTGGTGTACAGTGCATTACCATTTGGGTCACAGTGCAGTTGCCTTTCATCTAACAACACACTTGATCATGTCACCTCATGCCTGACGATAATCCACGCCAGGCTTCAGACCATCTGTGTGAGCAGGGTCTGGGAACGACCCTGTACTTTTTAAAATGTTGCACTTTTTTTTCCCTTGGTTATTTTAAAGGTGCCCGTCAAGCCAGATTTATTTGGCCGATGCAGTTATCTGCTGGGCCTTTAACTGGAAGAATTTAGGTAAAGCAGCCTGCTCAAGGGTACAACAGCTGGCATTAGAATCCCCAGCTTTCCGGCCACGAGTCCCGAATTGTTCCTGCTGCTCCACGGTGCTCTCCTGCTGCCCTCCGGAGCGGATATGTTTATACGCCAGTCTGTCAGGGTGCGTGTGAGTGAGAGCGCTGACCGGATTCTGTCTTGGCGCCGGCAGGGTGTCTCGTCCGGACAAGGTCATCTTTCCGCCGGCCAACTGGAAGGCCACTAAGCGACCGGTGACAGAGCAGGATGTCGGCCCCCTGGTTCACCACGTGTACGAGGTGAGCAACCGCAGATCAGCCTGACTGACCAACCTCTCCCAAGGGCAGATTCTTGTTCAAAAGTTAAAAACTCTTTGAACGGAAAGAGATTTTCACTGTTCTCACCTTTTTTCCCCCAAACGTGATCACATAAGGCCTCTTGACTGGACTAATTAAGATTAACATAACCTTAAGGCGCTGGTGAAAGCCACCCATAGTAATAAACACAGTGCTCCTGTAATGACGCTACCATCTGAGCTGCTGCCTCTACTGCTGGTGTGTTGATGCTTGGTCTTCTCACTGGTGTCTCTCTTTTCTTCCCAGCTGGTGAACCATGGTCCTAGTCTGATCAGCCACACCCTCCTGGAGCTGCATTGTCCAATGAAAATCCAGAACCACCAGCTGATGTACCCTGTGGAGGTCATAACCCAGGGCCCCCTGAACTGCACCACTAACAAAACCATCAACCCACAGCAGCTCAAGGTAGGAAGGAACAGCTCTACCCTGTATCATCTAATAATAATAATTGCTTACACTTATATAGCGCTTTTCTGGACACCACTCAAAGCGCTTTACAGGTAATGGGGTCTCCCCTCCACCACCACCAATGTGCAGCATCCACCTGGTTCATATACCGGACATGCTAATAATTGTTAGTTGGCACTACAGTTGCACATTGACATATCCTCCACTGCAATTGTAAAACCACTTAACATCTGATTATCAATTTAACCATTTAATAATGGAACAGTTAATTGACAATGAATAGTTAATTGCCAATTCCATGAGCTGAAGTGTCTTAATGGGATGGATCATGGGCCAGTCTCTGTAGCATGCACGGCTCCCCCTTGAAGGGTCCAGCTTAGGTTTACCAAATACTGAACGGCTCAGCACAGTCACATCTGATGGAGCAGGACCTTGAACTTTTGTTCATGCAAATGCTTAATTGTCCCTCCCCCATATTTGTAAGGTGCGCAATGTTCAGAACAGTTTTTTTTTTTAAATTGGTTATTTTGACAAATTCATTCAGGCTCTGGGCTATAAATCAGAGCTCTGAAGGGCAAAGAACAGCACAGAAGCACAGCCTGATCTGGAAGGAAGTGTTTGTACTAATGGCTGTAATGATATGTATGCACACCCATTAAAGCTCTGTCTCCTCTCGATGTTATTGTAACGCTTACGGCCGACAGGCACTGTGTAAGAGCCGGCGTACCAGAGCAGGTGACGTCACCGCCCTTCCCTGTGATAGCAGGACCACAGCTACTGGGCTGTAGAGAGATCTCTCTTTAGCTCACGGGGCTAGGTCGCTGCAGAGAGATGCGGAAGTCCCGGGTTCGAGCCCCGGACAGTGTGGGGCCGACCTAATGCGGCAAGGGCGCCCGCCTGAGCCCCCGTTGCGTTACATTATTATTGGTCACGTGGATCTTGATGACTCCCGTTCCGACTTTGTGGGTCATCTTTAAAGATGCTTCGTCCAAAAAATACCCTTGGGTCTGCTGTGCACTTGAAACAAATGTGCGTCCTAGATGCAACTGTAGGAGCCCTCCCCTTTCCCCAGAAAGCATGCACGCTCTGATCTGATCAGCGCCGAGCCCTGCGCGTGGGAAGGGTGCTGGGGCTATCCGTCCGCAGAGACGGTAGATCGCGTCTCACGCACTTGAAGAGGGAAGGAGGCTTCTAGTGCACGGGCGAGCGTCTCCTCTCTTGCAGGCTTTCCCTGGCCCATAGCCCAACATTTACGTTTTAATTAATCATCCCAGGCTTGGCATAGCACAGCACAACAATTTTCTTCCTCTCCCCCCCGCCCTCCTCCAACATGACACTGAAGTTCAGTCTCGGGCTGTTTATTTCCAGCTCGGCGTGGGGCTGTGCGTGTGTGACGACGGGAGTTATTGGTTCTAAGCAGCACCAGATGTGAACAGATGTGCTTGCCCTTTCCAGAGGTTTCACTTTTCCTTTAGGGGCTGGACTGGGCGATCGGGGGCGGGGTGGGGGGTGGGTGAGCCAGCCTGGCTTTGTGGTGCTCTCTGGGTTTTTACAAACCGGACTGAAATCTGTAGCCTGCTCATTTTCCATTTTTTTTTAAACTCTTGGAAAAATATACAGCTGTGATGCACTACAGCGTAGCAGAACTTTTAAATTGCTGTTGTATCTTTATGGTTCTGAGATTTTCCATTCCTTGCGATCAGTCTCACTCCCCTCAAACATCTGTTGAGTAGTCTCGCTCCCTTAATAAACCTCGAGAGACAGATACCCACAGTTGCAAGGAGCAGAGCTGTTTCTGTTTGGTGACTTTAGTAATATTTTTACTGATGGGCAGCAAGTTTCTGTATCCTGAAAACATTGCCTATCGGCAATAAACCTTTTACATATCTGCCTACTTTACCCTCTTTCACAAATTCTGATTGATCACATCGGTCAACCCGAATCTCTAAAAGCAAGAGTTATGTAACAAGAAGACATGCATGGTTGTTCCCTTATTGTGCTGTACAATTTATTGCCGTTTTTTTAAAAGAATCTTGTGTAGAATAAATTGAATTTAAGCGAAGAACAATAATAAGTTTACAGTTCTAATAATTTCACAGTGATACTGATTGTATTTAACAAGCACGAGGCGATGAGCATTTGTAAATTAATTTTACCCAGAACTGTTGCCTACAGCCTTGGTTTACACCGAGCAGCAGCTGGGCCATTTCCATTATTCAGCTACATTGTCAGGGCGCTGCTCAACCCCAGCATCACTTGGTCTCTCAGTGTAACCAGCCCTCCGCAATCTCCATTACATGGGTGTGGAAAAGAAAATTGTTCCCAGATGTTCCAGGTGTTTTCTTGTTGACACCCCTCATTCCCTAATCCCCTGTCCTCTGTCCCCTTTTGGCCTTCCCAACCCTTAACTGCAGGAATATTGGGAATGATGGATCATTGTGTAGCTTCCAAGCCCTTGTGATGGGCAAGTCATGCATGTCTCAGTTTATTTCCAGATCCTTTAGAAATGACTTAGTTCTTTTGCGTTGTTTTCCATAGTGAACGCTTTTAATAAAATGGAACAGGCACAGACTGGACCCTGACCAGCAGCTGGGAAGCACTGTTTTTGCTTGGCACACCATGATGTTGTGAGAGCAGAGGGGAGCTTAAATCCTGAGGGGTTAGAGGGTTGGGTATTGTGTTCTTGGAAGCTCTGTGTGCAATAAACTTGTAGAACAGAGATGAATGTTCTTGATTGTTGGCACGTTTCTGGATCATTTCCACTCTGCGGTTGTGTCACGCATGTCTACATTTCATTGATACCTGCCTAGCCTTCTCCAGATCATATCCTAGATTCAATTGAAATTGGGTTTTCAAATGGAAAGGCTGGAGTGAAATCGAAAGTTGCAAAGTCTGACTCAGGACAGCCCGAGCTGAATCGAGCGCCTCTTATTTCTTCTCTGGGTTCTGATTCCACAGCTCCAGCAGTCGCCCACTGAGCAGCCTTTGGTTCTGACCCCCAGCCCGGATCAGCACCGCGTTCAGAAGAGAGAGGCTTCTCGAGACCCCCTCTCCGAGCTCGGCACGTTGGTGAGTGACCGCTCTGCGCAAGTTGGGGTACCACTGGGGTGATTTGTTAGTTATCGAGCCCGTCGAAACGCCCTCTAGTGGATGGAAGGTGTAACTGAATGCACCGTGTTCTGGGGGACGATGACAGACCATTTCCTGTCAAGGGACTTACCCAGAGTGTCTGGGAGTGTATGTACAGGCACCTTGAATTTGTGTCTCAGATGAAAGGTGGAGTTCAGTTTGATTCAGTACCGAGATCAGGAACACGCAGTGAGTCAGTGGCAGAACCAGGCGCCCTGTGGCTTATTTCAAACACTGCGAGCGCTAGCTTGAAGTTCTGTCATCCACTGCTGTACGAGGATTCAGACCATTGCTGGTGTAACGTCAGTCGCCATAGAACTCCCATGCTGATCAGGTGTCCGGATTTGCCAAAACATCTGCCTCTTCCTCGTAGGCAGCCTCCACTCCTCCATGTGTCCAGCTCCTGCTTTGTTTAAATTCAGACGTCAGTTTTTAAAAGCTCAGGAGCTGCGCTTCTGTGTGCTTTTCAGCACCCAGCGTTAAACTCGAGTAGAGAAATGAAGGGCAAGCGAGGCTCTCTGCACGCAGGCTTATTAAAAGTGTCAGTTCCAGAGGTCACCGGGCCGCTAAATGCCGTGACTTGTGGCGATTCAGGAGGTCTGGGGTTGCAGTGGGGAAGGAGGGGGTGCTGGCAGAAGTACAGGTGTGTTTGTGAATGTGTTGGTGGGGCACAGTTCAGGGTAGCTCTCTCCGTGTCATCAATCACCTGGATCTAACACTGCAGTTGATGGCTTTATTACACATGGCCTTGATGTCATTCACTTAATGGCCCATTGGTTCACTCCGTGGCTGGAAGTCTGTGATCCAGCTGTAATTAATGGGAGCTCCCCTGGTGCTCAGACAGAAGCCCCATTGATGATGTCGCACCTGGTACCTGACTCTGTGAAAGAGTCTTTGTCTTCCTGGGCTGCTGCATTAAACCCTCATGTGTCCATTTTGCACACTGCAGGGCTAGTAAAAAAAAAAAGGGTCTCGTTTGACATTGAGGCAAACATGGCAGCTCTGTGCCTTCCGTCTGTATTACTGAAAGTCAGTACAGTGCCATCCACAGCATTCGTACCACTCTCTAGACCGCTTTCGCCAGATCTCAGAAGCTCAGCAAGCTTGGCCTGGCTCGGGACTTGGGTTAGAGATCTCTAAGGAACGCCAGCTTGCTGCAGTGGGTGGTGTTGGTGGCACGCTTCCCACTGGATCAGAATTTCAAATTTCAAAACCAGTGACCCCCTGCCGCTGCAACAGTGCGTCCTGGGTCACTGTCAAAAGAAGTGATTTCCTTCAAATGAGATATAAATCCGAGGTCCTGACTGCTCTGTCTGGCCATTAAAAGATTCCATGGCGCTGTGTGTAAGAGTAAGGGTAAGCACAGTGTCCTGGCTAAATTCCACTCTGGGCTTAAGTATTTGGGCTTTCCTGAAGTCCTCTCTCAGTTTAGCTGGCGGAGTGATACCTCTTTCCTCCCCTGGGTCTGCTGTGCACTGGGGGCTGTGTTTCTGCGGTAGGGGAAGTGGGTCCCCTCCTACATGTGAAACACAATGGGGTGAAAACCACTATATAAATGGATACAAATAGTACTACTGTTATCATTCTCATCACACTCCTTTTGAAAGTGAGGCTGGGGCAGGAGTTGCTCCGTTATAAAAC
Organism: Atractosteus spatula; assembly: GCF_055471065.1. Lineage (NCBI taxonomy): Eukaryota > Metazoa > Chordata > Actinopteri > Semionotiformes > Lepisosteidae > Atractosteus > Atractosteus spatula. The sequence continues at coordinate 63,471,374 of NC_142706.1, read as the reverse complement.
GAGGAAATTCAGCAGTAGGTGCTTGCGGTGTGTCGAGTAACCTCCAGAGTTCTGAACCCCGGCCTGTGTTGAGAACAGAGCTCCCTCTCCCTGCCTGTGCAGGATCTCCTCTCCAGCCTAGTGAGCTCCCAATTTCAGGGCTGTGTTCTTGAGCCGTTCTCAAACTTGTGTTATGAGATCAGAGAGCTGGGTGCTGATCTCAAAGGGAAGTTGGTATCAGTGATCTCTCCACGCACCATTTACCCCAGAAATCTAAATGGCAATTAGGAACTTTTGAAATTCAGAGGAAGGCCTTGGAATGTCCTGGATGGCGTGGCAAACCGTTTTTAATGTTTTTTGCTGCCTGACCTTATAAGACCAAAATTTTAAGCAGGTCCCACCTCCCTGCCAACTCGCTGTCAGTGACCAGTCTTGGAGGGAGGCTTCCAGGGTCACCCAGGTCTGGGGCATGGTTGGCACTGGACCATAACAAACCCAGACCCCAGGCTGCAGACCCACAGCAGGCCTCCCTGTCTCCAGGCATTGCCATGGCGACAGCTTGGGCCGTCGTTGGTAGCGAGCTGGAATGTCGGCCTTGCTCTTACCTTATATAGTATCGCCTGTCACTGCCTGTAAATCCGTTGTCTGACTTCAGAAAGCTTTCTTGTACTTCCCACTGAACTGCGGTGATGGCTTCTCTTCCGTTTGAAGGATACATTTTCTGGTGGTTCACTAACCACGCTCGCACACAAGCCATATCCAAACTGAAGGACAGGGCTGTGATGCCCAAACCTGGTCCCGGCTGTGAAATAGTGCCCCCCAGTGCCTAAGTGCCTATGTGCATGACTTGTGAAAAGGAAAGAGCTGGGTGAATTCTTTGTACACTGACCTTTGACCTCTCCCAAAATTGAGGAGCCAAAGGCCTGATGGGTCGCTTTTTGAAAGGTGGTTGTTTGTATCTACAAGCAGTCAGCTTCTTCGTCAAAAATCCTGTGGGTTTTTTCCTCGTATCAGAGCCTTTCATTATCCAGACCTTTTGGTAAATTTCCACTAGCTTCCATATGTCTTCCACACGAGCGCACTGCTGGGTATCGTGTTCTGCACCTCCTGTGTGCTGGACGGATTAAAAACTGCTGGAATTCCAGAGCCTGGTGGTGGGTGTGTTACTGGTAAGAAGTCAAAGCAGTTGGGAGTTCTGTGTTTTATTGTGCTTAAATTGTGCAAGTTCAAGTTCCCAGCAGGCCCGTTTCCGTTTTCCTTTTCCCCGGAACCGGCTCTGACCCTACTCTCCTGTCGTCTGGCCTGTCTTCTCCAGAGCTGCTCGCAGGTGGAGTGCTGGAGGCTGCACTGCGAGGTGGGCCGGCTGGAGAGGGGCACCAGCGCCATCTTGAAAGTCCGCTCCCGCGTCTGGGCAGAGACCTTCACGCAGGTAAGGCACAGGGCTGGCGAGGGTTGGGCTGGGGTGCTGTGGGCGTGGCTTAGAATGGTGATGGGTGTGGTCATATCTTTGTGAGGGGGCGTGGCTGGCTTTTTGCGAGGGGCATGGCCAAAGCAGTGGTGTGTGGTTAAAGCTTTATTATGGGGGCGTGGTTGGATTTTTTTGCGAGGGCCTTGCGAGGGGCAGGGCCAGGGGGTGTGGTTGAAGCTTTTTTTGGGGGGTGTGGCTAAGACTGACAAACCGTGTGTCCGGGACTGGTGGGCAGGCGGGTGCCTGTTGGAGGATGCCTTTGGTTATCTGGTGCAACAATGTTTCCTTGAGTCCCTTTGCTCTTATTTGGGAGTTTCGCCACAGTGTCCTTTTAGATGTTGGTGTTTTACTGGCAAAACGTGGAGATGACTAGACAGGGTAATAACTCGCACAGTGCAAGAAAAACGGACCCCAAGCCAAGCACCGGTATCAAACCAAGTCAGTTCTGCGTTTCTGCAGAATTTCCATCCATTGGCATCGTGTATTTCTTCGAAAGATAAGTTAATGCAGTACAGTATTCTGAATAATGCATCGTGAAGGTGACATGGTATTAGAGTTGCGGGTAAAAGGAGGTGTGCTGCACTAGCAGGGAGATGGAGGGCATTGGAAGCTGTTAGATACAGGACTGGAGGTCTCCCAGCTGTAAAACCACAGCAGGTAATGCCAATGTAGACTCAGTGGTAACAGTCCACTGTGATGAGAACTACAGCAGACTCCTGTGCTGTAACCTAACCTTGTCTGTCTGCTAGCACAAAGCAGGACCTGGCTCTGTGTTTAACTCCAGAAAGAGCAGCTCTCCAAGGATGAGGTCCCATCAGTTACTGTAAAGTAAAACGGTGCTGTTGGGTCTTTGCGGGGCCAGCCAACTTGTTTCAGTCTGTACACACGCTACACAGGAGCGCTCGGAGAATGAGCAGCGCGCACGCATCTACGGCCGGGAGTCTGTGTGTGTGCATTGAAAATCCATTAGCTTGTGGGCTGGGGTTCTCATAGGATTGGAATGTCTAAGCCTTCGTTCTGGAGAGCAGACCAGCAGCGCAGTTGTTTGCTGTACTCCGGCGCCCCCTGGTGGCTGTTGGCCTCCAGGCTGGAATTTGGGTTTTGCCTTTTCAATGGCTTGAAATTCCGTTTGGAGACGGAATGAAAACGACAGATGCTTAGGAGATTGGGCCATTGTAACATTTACAGGCTGTCTGTTCTTTTATGACTTACATGGATAAAGCAGAATTTAATACCATTTTCAGTTGCAGCTGTCTGTCCATTCCAAATAATTCCAAATAAAGCAACACGTAAATATGCAGCACCTGGTGCTACTTTATATGGAAACACCAGACGGTTGTAAAAACTCGTAGCTCAAATTGCTATGCAGTGAGTGTCCATCCATTATCAGAAAGGTGCTTATTCTTGGTACGGGTCATAGCAGTCCACACCCAATCCTGCAAGCATAGGTCAGAAGGTTACTACACCCTCAATTTACTAAACCCCTATTTAAGCAGCACTTACTGATACTGAACCACAGCACTAATTCCTTACACTTATCCAGCACTCTACTGGATACTTCTCTCAAAGCATTTTAATTGGGACTCCTCTCCACCACCACTACGCATCAGCAATCAGTGGGGAGGGGAACAGAGTGATGAAGCCAGTTCAGAGATGGGGATTATTAGGAGGCCGTGATTGGTAAAGGCCAATGGGAAATTAGGCCAGGATGCCGGGCTAAAACGCCTACTGTCTTGGAGAAACGCCCTGGGATTTTTAATGACCACAGAGAGTCAGGACCTCCGTTTTAGTTCCCAAATGGAACTCGGACAGTACAACCGCGCCCTCTGCTGGAGTAATGGAGTAATTCTGTTACGCGAACAAAAGGAGTGACTTGGGCCCTGTCCCACATGCTGCCCTGAGCACTCCCCGCAGGTCCACACTTCTGTGATGTAGCGCAGGTGTGGACTGAAAGTGTGCAAGCATGCGAGGGAGCACCGTTATAAAAACTATAATGGGACACTTTCACGTGACGTCACTCGCTGGGTACACGGCCCAGGGTTAGAATGCTTTCTGTCGTTGATGCTTCTTTTCCAGTTTTCATGTGCAAGTCTTAGGGATTTTTTTAAAAGACTTTTTTCATTCTCGGCTTGCGGTTGGATGAAATTGAATTTCATCTCGTCTGTCCCCGCACAAGTAGTGACACACTGTGTTCACTCATGTTGAGCAGGCTCGACTCAAAACGGGCAAAGTAAAGGAAAACCTGGCAGTACTGCTCTGTTTATTCAAAGCTTTGTACTATTAAATACATTTCATTTAGTCTGCACCAGTACAAAAATGACAGTACGAGGATCATAACACGTTTCTTGATTTTTAAACAGGATTGATTCAGGGTGGACACACTGAACTAAACAAGGTCAACTTGACGATACCTCAGAGTTTTGTACTATTAAACAGTCTCTCTGTGTACAAAATACACTGTAGGAAATCAAGTATTCATCAGTCGAAATGTGGTGACGACATAATAGCTTTATGTCAACACACCTAGAATACATATGAATCTAAAGTAGCCTCTTGAAATTGTTTTTACGTAAGATATGAGATTTAAAACTGTTAAAAAAATAATTTTTACTAACACTTTTATTCTCCAAAGCAATTTCTCTCCACTTTGATAAGTTATAATAAAATGAAACGTCACCATTGTGCAAGGAGTTGGGAGGAATTTTCCTCAGCTGAGTCCACTCCGATAAAGGGCACTGCTGGAACGCAGACTGCCCCCTCACTGACCGGAGCAGCAGGGTAGATATGAGTAAGACTGCAAGTGTGTGTACTGAGACGTGTAGTTCAGGTGGGCGGCTGCGTCAGCATGCGTAGGCTGCAAAGGAACAAGTAATAGGTTTATTCCATGCTGAAAAGAGAAGAAAAGAAACACAACGTTTCGGCTGTGGAGCCTTCTTTGGGTGTCAACTGAGACACTGTGTCGATACTGAGACACGGCCTGCCTTAAACGCCTATAATGAGGTTGTTTTTACATGTAAGGGGTGGATGCTGGGAGGCTGTAAAAATGTCAGTCAGTGGCCAGTAGCAGTGTTTTTTTATTGCCTGACTGTCACAGTTTTGTGGATTTGGGGGCTTTTCATAAGCGTTTTCCTGGGGATTGGAAAAGGTCAGCGGACTTTGTGCGGAGTTCTGTGACTTATGCAGATCTGGAAATCTGTGCTTTGCAGAGGACGTACCCCTATGTCCTGGAGTGCACCGCAGCCTACAACGTCCTCAAAATGCCCTACAAGATCCTGCCCAGGGAGCCGCCTACTGGATCTAAACAGGTATGCTCAGCTTTTGAGAGGGCTCCACCTCAGTGCGATATGTGCGCCTCGCGTGCTCACTCTCCACGGTGCCCTGTGAACCCCATATCTTTGTCTTCCCATCCACTGACCAGCAGTTAAAATCCGTGGAGCTAATCAGCTGTTTATTCTGAACCCCAGGGGTCTCCAGCCCTGGACTAGGAAAGCTTTCAACTGTATAGGTAACGGCTAAAGCAAGCTTTCAAGAGACCTGTTAAACTCAATCTCAATCAAGCTTTATTGGCATGACTGGTAAATTACATTGTAATTGACTGCATATACATCCAATACAATATCTTCAGATATTTGTAATACAAATCTATCCAAGGATATTAACATACAACATACAACACGTAGAACATGATGGAGAGATAGGTTCACTGTTCCTCAGGCTGTGACAGGAGATCACGTACTTTGCTGCCAGCTCCACTGAGATCTCTCCCCCCTCTCCCAGTAGGATTGCAAGCTGTTCTGATTCTGACAGGTGTGGGAACTGTGGGATCGGATTTGTTCTTCTGGGGAAGAATGTTTGTCTAATCACAGAATATTTCTCGCAGTGCAGTGGAAAGCGTCTGTTTCTCCCCGCTGGCAGGGGGAGGGCAGCCAGGTCTGCCTGAGTCGCCCAGTTTCTATGGCCAGATTGTTGTCACTGAGCCTGTACTTTGTAAGGGTCGGTTTCACTTTGCTGTTTCCTACCTTGGTCAGCTGTTCAGATAGTGTGCATTGTCTGTTTAGGATTCTGTAGCACAACCAGTTTGCGTTGTGCTTGTATGTGTGTGTCCCAGTGGGTATGGTAGTGTTGTTTGGCTTCTTGTAATTTGGTTAATTTTTGATTTGTGTTGTTTTAGCCCTGCTGTCCTGAGACTATTTGGTGTAGTAATTAATTGTCAGCAATCCAACAAGCACTTTGCTTTTAAGCTATTTAGAGATAATTTAAAAAAACAATCAAAATGCACTTCAGCCCTGAAGGCAGATGACAGTTCTCTTAATAGAACAAACTGGCTTTTTAATTGGCCAGTAATTTCAAAGTGATTTTGCTGTGTGACCTACTAGACGGTCTAGGCTGGAGCTTACCAAGACCAGGGCTAGAGAACCGCTGTTCTACATGCTGATCAGTGCCTTCCAAAGTTTAGAGGATCAGGGCAAGAAATCATCTCTCGTTGGGTGGATTAAACAAGGGGAATATTCTCGTTTTCTCTCCTTTGCAGCGTAACAACAATAGATGTCTGTAGGTGTTTTGCATGGGTTCACTTCCATCCCTCTGTGCAAGACGACATGCTGTTTTGAATGCAGTACGTCTTCCTTGTTAAAACTGTATTCCATTCCCCCCCCCAGGTCAGCACGCAGGTGATTTGGAACAAGCCGGACAGCCAGTACGCTGTTCCCCTCTGGATCATCATCCTGGCCATTTTAGCTGGTCTCCTGCTCCTAGCTCTGCTCATCTATGTGTTATATAAAGTAAGCATCCCGGACACAGTCCACATTCATTCCAGCTCTGTACCGTATTCCAGCGGTACCTCTGTACCGCTCTGTACCCCATAAGGTGGCAGTGAGTCTGTTTTTTAACCTTTCAGATTCTTATATTTTATTGGCTCATTGATGGCCAGTAATCAGGAGAGATTGTTTCTAAAGGCTTGTACTTCTCTTTTGGTAACTCTGGGGCTTCTCAAATGTTAGTGGATGAATGAAGTTACATCTGATCGCTGCCCTTACATTTTTCTGTACTCAGAACCGCCTGAAAGGTTCTGCTTTGTCCATATTGTGAAACTGAAACCCCAGTGTAGTTAGTGTACACCTTACAGTAACAGCCAAATAATAACTTCTTTATACATTGCAGCCACATTCTGTTCAAGAATGACAACGTGAAGTTTGTTCTAATGGTTTTATTTGTGTATAAGTGTGAAGGAAGCTTATAGATTAAACATCCGTCTTCTGTTTATCTCTACTCTAACAGCTTGGCTTCTTCAAACGATCTCTTCCCTACGGCACTGCAATGGAGAAAGCCCAACTGAAACCCCAGGCTGCATCCGAGGCCTAGAAAAAAGAAGCAGGCGCCAAAACCGAAAGACCCCTGAAAACGAACAGCAACCCACAAGATTGTCATGGAAACCAAAGACGGAAAACAAAGTCTCTAGTTTAGACACAGGAGGATGTCCACTGGAACTCCACCGTGTTGCACTAAAGAGAGAGAAAACAACACAAATGAATGTTTACTTTAATTTAATCAAACACGAGGCTTAGCAGGATTAGGAGGAGTTATTTTTAGGAAGAAATAAAGGAAAAACAGGCTAACTTCCTGTCTTCCATCCTGCACAATGGAGGCAGTGGCCAGGTGTAACTCCAGCACTGTGCCTCGTACCCACATCTTGTCTCTAATCCTTCGGCCTCGTCTGGGGGACAGCTGTCCGCAGTCTCTGCTCACGACCAGCTAGGCCCTGTTGTCTGGGTGTGAGGGACTGGGGGGGTCCGGTTTGATTTCTCTTGGTGCTAGAATCAATCACACAGAGAGCCTCTCGGCAACACGTTTCAGCAGCGGGAACAACGTGTTATTTTTCAAAAAGCTAACTTTCGATGCAAAATTACACATGTAAAACTGCCCTAAAAACAATACCTGGGGTTGGTTTTTAATGCAAGAGAAAAACTAAATGAAATCCAGGGCTGGGATTTCTAGAATTGTTTCTGCCAAAGACCACCATCCTTTTCTGTTTCCTGACCGACTTCAGTATTTCCTGCTATTTCCCCTGTTCCACGTTGGGATGGAGCTCTCCAGATGCTGTACCTAGTCCAAAACCTGGATCAATCCAATAAGTGCCTTTAGCTTTTTAATGTGTTTTTCTCAATATTTTATTGGAGAAGCCCTCTTAAGTTTTTAAAGAAAGTGGGCTTACAGACACTGGGGTTGTATTTTTCGAGAACTGCAATCAAGACGCGAGTATATGAACACGAAGTAACAGGAGATTGAACCTGGAACATCTTATCACAAAACCAGGAAAAATAAACATCTGTATACTGGTGTCACGTAGAGCCTAGACCCAAATCCTGCACAGACTACGTTTCAAGTGATGAAGGGCAGAGGCTGTTTTTTTGTGTGCTCAATTTACGTTTTTTAGTCGTGAGATTATATGTGCACCACTTATTAAAGAGTTGGAACCATGGGGATCGATTTTGCACTCGAGCCACTGGAATCTGCTGGTGCTGAACAGGAGGTGTTGGAAGCTGCTCTGCAGGTGTTCGGCACTCTGCGGTTTCCTCCTTTCGTTTGTTTTTTTAACCCAAGCCATCCGTCCACCACCTCCATCTGGCTCCGTTTGTCAGCAGAATGCGTGAAACCAAGCCATCTGGGCCGTGCTGGAGCGACGACGGAAGATCCTCACGCCCTCCTCCGACAGGGCGCCTTGACGCTGCAGGAATGGGAAACATTATGAGGCGTGCTGATTGGTTTGTTTTTTTTTTCCCCCATTGCGGAGAGTTTAGGGGATCAGGCAGGGTGCCCAGCTGCCGTACAGGGTGGGCAAGAAGTCATAGATCTTGAAAGGCAAGGAAATCTTGCCTTTCATGAAACCAAAAAACTCCACTGGGGCCATCTGACGCCTCTCTCCACTGCAGCTGGGATACCAAGCTCCAGTCACGCTTTCAGGCAATCATTTCTTTGCAGGGACTCAGAAAGGTCAAGTTTGTTTTCAAACTGTTTGGAACTACAAAGACTCTTTGGTGTAGTGCACTGGCCAAGTCTCTTTTGCAATTGGTCTTGGTGCTTATTGTGTTCATGTGCATTTCCCTATGACAGTGCATAACAACCACGCAATCGTTTTGCATGTTCCATGGTCTCAAAGTGATTTTTACCCCCAAATGTCCTGTTTTTATTGATCTTTAATCCGCCCTGTACTTAATTCAGGTTAGGTCTGATTAATATTTATCTCAAATAACGTTGCCCACTTTGGAAGGTTCGCAAGATCTGTGCTGTTGTAGCATCACTGTTTGTGTTCATTAGAAAAATAATGGTAAAATAATAGCAATCTTCTGAAAATCATTCTGTTTGTGCCAAATCTTTTACATAAGAATGCTGAAATGTTATGTCACCCCCTTTTCTGAAACTTTTCAAACCAGTGATTCGATCCTGTTTGCCTTGGTTATTTCACTGTGGAAAATTGCAATCTTTACTGTAGTAAGACTCAGTGTGAACACTGCGAGAATGGAGATGTTTGGCTCCTGGAAGGTTGAAGGCGCTACTCGGGAAAGGCTTAAGGTTGATTAGAGGGGGTGGGGTATGTCTGGGTGTGGGCGGGGCTGGGGGTGGAGCCGGGCATGGTTATGGGTGGAGGGTGGGGCATGCTCCTTGAATCCACACTGACTGCCACAGAAACCAAGACAATCTGAATAGGCCACTCAGAGGTGCAGCTTCATCCAGGAACTGAAGACGCATGGTTTGGGCCTCATTTATAAATATTAATTAAAAACTGGAGGGTTTACCAATCACTGCCGTGTCTCTTTGACGAGTGTTTTCAGTGTGTTGCCAAGGGCGGATGGGGGGCGATATTAGGCGAAGTGCATTTTCTCCAACTCTTCTGTTATGCCCACATGGCCTTCAAATATTCCTCGCAAGCCCCTTGGCCTTTACCACCACTGAAGTAGCCGGTGCTGAGCTCTGGCCTTTATTGTTCAAAGGTGGAGTAGCAGGGTAATGAAAACAGCAATACCTGCACTCTGAAGCTGCTAAACCTTTCAAGGCACATGTGTGTAATTTTCCATCCGTTAACATGCTGGCAGCTTCATCACAGCGGAAGTTTCGGCGCTTTTCGCAGATTTTCTGAGAGCGCAGGCGCCCGTAGCCTCCAGCACGTGTTGCACTGCTGCTTCTCAAAGCGCACCTGTCCCACAGCAGGAGTCAGCCCTTAGCTCTCCCACTGTCCCGCTAGCTCTGAGGCAGAGGGGGTGGGTGTCCCCTCCTCCTGGAGGAGATCGGACAGTGTCCTGGCCTCCTGGGAGCCTCCTGGGAGAGCTCCTGGGAGCTCTCCTGAGGGGAAGTGACAGGGTCCTCAGAAGCTCTCGTTTTTAGCACAGCCCTCAGCTCCTCAAGGAGTTAGGATAAGTCACAGTGAGACAGAGGGGCTAAACGTCCAGTTATTGGGAAACCCCCCACGTCAGTGGTGTAAGTGCAATATGTTTATAGCTTCTGTTTCTCCCACGCTTGATATTTTAGAGTGAGGGGGCTGACCCAGATGTGCCAGTCTTTTTTTTCCTCCTTGCTCCGAGTGTTTCTACAAGACCTTGAGTGATTCACCTCAATCCACACACATCCACATACATTTTCAGTTCATTTCCAAAAAAGGTTTTTGCCTACATTTTATTTAACTGCAATACTTGAGCTTGATTAAAGATGGAATAAGAACTCTCAGGGTGTCTGTCCTGCCAATGCAGAGGCCTCTCAGGGGCTGTGACCTGTGACCTGAGGCCTTGTGAGAATAGGGCCGTCTCAGTCACTGGATCAACATGGAGGCCTAGCCTAGTTACTAAGGCTGTGATTGTAGCCCTTAGTCTGCCTTGGGCACCAGAGTTTATAGTTTGTAATGCATGGTTGCAAACACATGTCTGTTTTAACAGTTTTGTATATATGCATGTGTTATCTACACAAGAACTGACATCCTGTACCTTAAATTAGTAAGTTCCTGAAAATCACTGACTAGAGTCAGATTGTTCAGTAATCTTTAAAAAGATGTTGCTGAGAAAACAGTCTAGTGTAACAGTATATCCAGCATAACGGGCAAAAGGATAATCTTGCGACAGATGCAGGGTATTTGAGTTTTCAGCTGCCTTTGTTCGTTACACAACGAACCAGCATAAGACCTGTCAAAACCAAAGAAACCACAACACTAAACCATGCAATGCTTGAAAGTTATTCAGTTTGAATCGTCTTTTCCTCTTGGTGGTGAGAACCTTGGAGCAATAGGAGAAAAGACAGTTGTATTAGTTTTCCAGGTCATTATGTTGCATTGCCTTTCACTTCAGGACTGTGTAGGTTTGTCACACAGTTGCACTGGGTCAGTCCTTCTATTATTTTAAACTATTTTTTCCACAGACATTTTTAAGTTGTAAATATGAATCTGCAAACACGAATATTTGAAGCGTTTGATGAAATTACTCTGGATTGTGGTGGAATTTCTCTCTCCCCATATTGGGGGAAATGTAATTTTTTATTGATGTATTTTACTGTTGGCAATTAAATAAAATCTGTTTTTACAAAAGTGGTTGAAAGCGGATTGTTTTGTTTTTTTTAAACACATGATTTACATGGTATTGGCCAACTTTCAGTTCATGGGATGAACATTGGATTAATAAAGACACTATTGTGGGTGCTTAAATGCCATTTAGGGTAAATTCTACATGAGTTATTATCCACTTAGTTTGGAAATGTGCTTTGTTTAAGACTCCCCAGCACTGACTCCTGTACTGTCATGAAGAGAAAGTGGTCCTCGCTGTCAAAGTTGTCTGTTCTTGCACCTGCTAAAGTTCTGCAGTGCCAGACAGGAGAGTTTGTGCTGCCTGCAGGCAATGCCAAATGGGATCTGCAGTCCGGGAGATAATCTTCTTCTCTTTAACGTCTCGGCTGTTGAAGGCTCGGATAAGAAAACGGCCAATTCATCCATTGAATCTTGAGGCATGATGTTGGCTGTTACTGACAGGTCAGGTGGCGATTCCTGATTGAAGAAGCCTACTGGCAATAGTGTGTTGCCTTTAGACAGTGCTCTGTATTGCGGTCTTGAAGAGGGTGATCGTATTGAGCCTGTGGCACACAACAAAGCATGTCTGGACAGATCCCTGACCAGTGTCCGATTCCTTGGCATTGGATCATGGAGGTACTTGGAGGTAATCATTGAGATGGCTGTTCATACAATTTGTTTGGAAGGTTTTTGGGAAGCAGATCTTGTTGTTTTTCATTTTTTTTTTGTTTTATAGGTGTCCTGCAATGCATGGTATCCCAAAATCTCCCAACTGCTTATCACTACACGCTGCAAATTGTTAGAAGATGGTGCTGGTGTGCTTTAGCTGGCCTTGTGCCCCCCCAGTGGCATTTAGCTGAGTTGCTGTTTCGTCATCCAATTAGCATCTTGCTAATCTTTACCACGATGCAAGAAAAACGTGTGCTGACAACTTCAAGGAGTTAGAAACATTGCAAAGCGTCATGTTGCCATTAAGAAGACAATGGGGAAATAAAGAAGAAAATGAACCCGTTCTGGGTTGGTTAATATAGAAAAGGTGTAGCACTTTTCAGATGATCCAAACTGTTTTTTCTAATTGTTTAAAACCCCACTACAATGAACACATGAGGACAGGGCCCCCAGTCAGTCCTGCGGGGTCAATGGTGTGTCCGTATTTAAAGCATGTCGGTAATAAAGACAGATGGAGATTTGGCTCGGTTTTTGATTTTGGCTTACTTCCATGTGGGAGCATGAATTTATAACAAAATAAAAGCAGGTTCCATGCACTGGATGATTCGTTGTGTAAGCACTGATTATTGACCAATTCTGCAGCATTCAAATGAATTTTCACTTTGCGGTACTACCACTGCTGGAAAGGTATGAACGTGGGGAGCCCTGGCTCTGCAGTGTCATGGCCCAGGTCATCCTGTGGCATGATTTTCAGCAGCGCTGGATTTAAATGCAGGACAGCAAATGGCTTAAAGGGGACTGCAATGCTAGTTTTAGATTTCGGGGTAAGAGAGTATCTGCAATGATGAGTGCATTTCAAACCATAATAAAAGTAAAATGTGCACAGTAAAGTGTAAAAACTTTAATTTACATCACAAGATAGATGAAATTTCCATGTTTGCACAGAGCCATGTTCTGCAATTCAGGAGACAACCAAGTTTCCAGTGAGGGGAAGCGGCCCTACAACATTATAATGACACATGCATGTGAACACATCTATTTTAATCCAATAGATATATTTTTCTTGACTTCCAGACGGTTTTGCCGACAAATACTAATTTGTTAACTCCACACGCAGATCACATTGGAATATTTCTGCGGTGAAATGTCTGCTGCACAATCTGTACTTATTTGCTTGTACATCACATGTCATCAGTCATTACAGTGACTAGTGAGCAGGAAGGGCCACTTCACTTCCCAATTCGTGAGAACTCGAATGCGAGTTTGAGACAACTTGGCGATTTAGGGTACTTTCACAAAGTTCATGTTTTGTGCTTATTTGGGAATTTGTACATTTTTTCCATACCGTCAATGAATTTATTTGGCTACTGAAATTTAATAACCGGTCTGAGAAAGTGGGACTGCAGTTCCCCTTTAAGAGTCCTTCGTTGATGGGGTGTGCTGGGACCTATGTGAGACAGGAAGGGTGCGATGCAGAGCTTCAGGGAGCTAATCTCTGCTGGCTTGTTTGTTCTGCACTCTATTCCAGGAACAAGGTGGGCAAGGGATGGGCACAGCTGCCTGACTCCCACAGAGGGCAGGGGCCTGTGACAGGCTGAGCTTGACCCAGGCAAGTCGCTGGCTGCAGCTGCTGGCTTTCAGCTTCACGAAGTCCAGGGGTGTTTTATGAGCTGGAGGAGTCATGGACATGGGTGCCTGTACCTGTGTGACTCACTAAAAAGTCCAGTTCTGGCCCGGTGTCCACTTTCTGCACCAGTGGAATAATGTCCTTTGCACAGCAGATTAAAAGCTACGCTACACCCACTGCCCAAGTAGACTGCCTGAATGACTTGGATGGCTTGAGGAGAAACCAGACAGTGTGCCATCACCAGCCCTGGCCTGAACGCAGTCCTGTTGAAAACTGGTAGAGGTAGAGGAGTGTGCAGCTCAGTCTCACATGCAGTACCTTCAAGCCTCACCTGAAGGCCAGGCTGCTAGAGTGCAGCCGATGGGCTTGGACTGCAGAGAATTCCATGTTTTCTGGAAGGATGATCATGTCCTGTTCAAGATGATCTTACTGCTCCCAGAGGCCCAGTGGGCTCTTCAGTGGGATCTTGGAGAACCGCAGGTCCGGATTCGGGTATGTAGTGGTACCTTCCTTACTGTATCATTTCCATGATGCCTTCAGTCTTGCCTCTGGCAATGCAGCCCAGGAGTGAGCCTGACCCTTCTTTTGCATTAACAAAGGGGTAAAATCAATAATGGACAAGGATATGGAAAACAAGATGCCTCTGGAAGGGTCGGCCTTGATCTCCTGAGATAATCCTGGGACTGGGCACACACTTTACCGACTCAGCTGGACCTTTCCCACTGGCTGGGAAAGGAAGGAACATTACTTTGGCTGTGACCTTGGGACACGTGACAGAGCATTGCACTGTATAAGAAGACAGCAGTGCATTCAGTTGGGTACAGTGAACACTGACACCTGGCGCCACCATGCTGAGACTTCTGCTCCTGACAACCCTCGCCGTGTTCGGTAAGAACTCCTCTCCCCATTCAGCCGCAGGGTGCTCTGCACAATTAAGAAATGCATTTAAATTAAATTGATCATTCGTGTTCATTTGTTTTTGAAGTTGAAAGTTTGAAGTTATTTGGAAATATTAATTTAAAATCGAGAAGTAGGCGAGCTTTTGACAAATTTTCCTACCCATTTTGTTCCATGTGAGTGAAGTTAAGAATATAATGCAAAGCAAACTCTCGTGGCCTGGATCTGGATTGGATCTGTTACCCTAATACGCTAGACAAGCAATGTTCCTGTTATTTTGACGTCACAAGCCTGTCTGGCTATCCAGTAAAGTTGCCACGAGAACTTGCAGAAGGTAAAACCTGGAATGGGTTGGACTGCTATGTAATAGGATTCTTAGCTGCTGGCATGTAGAACAGCAGGTCATGGCGGTTAGCATGGAAGAAGGCCTGACCTGTGCAGTTGTCCATCAGCTGTACAGTATACTAACTGCTCTCCCCTGTGTCTGCCTGTGTGTGGCGGTGTGCGACCCGCAGCGTGGGCAGAGGAGGTGCAGTACCTGGAGGATGTTGTTGGCCTCGAGCGTGTGGTGAACGGAGAAAACGCCAGGCCCCACTCCTGGCCCTGGCAGGTGAGTGGCACCAAAGTCCCCCCAGGGGCATCGGACACTCCCCCCTCACCCCCACACACCCTACCTCCTTAGAACTGAGTATCAGGATTAGAGAGGCTTACAGAGGCACTAGACCGATGCCTCTCTGTCTGTGTTACAGGCTTTACATCCATCAGAGATGTGAATTAAAAAATAAACCTGAAAATAGAAAGCTGACTGTGCAAAACTGTATTTTGCTAGAAGACAACGAGCCCCCATGTAGTTCTGTTTTGTTTCAGATTAATATCTGCTGGGGCGAGTGTGAAGAAACTAGCAGCTCATTTCACACTTTTTTTTCTTTGTGTGCGAAGCTCAGTGAGGGCAGCTCTCTGAAATGTCTGCGCATGTTCTTGTAAATCTAGAGGAAAGTCTGACAGCAACACATTTTTCTAAAGCCTGCTGACCCAGTGCTTCATACTGAGTCCAACATGGAGGCTAGTGCCACTGGCATACAGCCACTGGGGCTGTTCTTCCATGTGGAGTTTTCACAGGACGTTTTCCCAGGAGCCCTGGGTTTCCTTCTGCTTAACACAGATGATCGCTGGGCTAATTAACCACTAAGGAGTGTCCATTCCTTAAGGAAGGGACTGGGCACCCCCCTAGATAATGACAAGAGTGGCTCTGATGCCAGGGGACTTTCAGGGATAAAATATGTGGATCAGTACTGTCTTAATAATTCCTGAAATTTATATGGAGCTTTTCGATCCCAAGGATCCCAACACTCTTTAGATATAGGAGCAGACTCCATGCATTCACCATTGAAGTGTAGCAAACACCTGGGTGACACACAGCAGACCTGGGGGAGGAGGGAGAAGCATCTTCATCAATTGAATGAAGGGGAAAGTTACAGAGACCAATTTGTAGCATCCCTGAATGGAATTTAGCCAGGTCAATGGAGTTAAGAGCCCTACTCCTAAGAACAGTGTCCTGTGATCTTTAAAGGACTAGTCATCAGAACCGCAGTTTCATGTTTTAGCAGAAGAATGGCACGTTCCACAGCACAACCTCCAGTCCCTATTCTGGGACGTTGGCAGGGACATTCCGGGAAAGAGGAAAGAGCGCCCCCCCCCCCTACATGAACTGTGTACCTGCAGTCGTTCACTGCCCAGTGCTCACTTCCTCTCCTTTTGGCAGATCTCCCTGCAGTATCTCTCTGGGGGGAGCTACTATCACACCTGCGGAGGGACTCTGATCAGGAGGCGCTGGGTGATGACCGCCGCCCACTGTGTGGACAGGTAACGCCAGTCTCATCAGCACCATGCCTGGCGGTTTCTTTATTCAGTCTCATCTTTGTCTGGTGTGGGCTGAGTGTTCAGGTCCCTCAGTTTGGCAGAACACCTGAAACAACAGAAACCTCAACTAAAACAGAAAGCGCTGAACGTGCCATAAGTTGATATTATTGCACGATCATAAATAACCAAACTATACCCAGTGATCCTGGAGGGCAAAAGCCAGGTTGGTTGCTGAGCTGTGGTTGGCAGAAATTGGACCACAAATCATGACAATTTGGCAAATTCTTCCAAACCCAGATCACATGATTCTGCCAAACGAGCTACCCAGGTTTCCATGTTCACTTTGATAGCAGTAGCTGTTACTCAAAGCCGGGTATGATCAATCTGTGTTCATAGAACACAACAATATGTCAAGATAACATTTGAAAACTGCCATCGTCAGTTTGTGAATGTTAAGTTTTTCAGCAATTTAAGCCATAGTTCTAATGTGTTTAGTTAGGAGTGGCCAGCCCCTACATACGCTGGGGAGTAGAGGGTGTTTCACAGTTTCTACAGTACATCACCTTCAGAACAGGTCAGTATACAGTTGATGTCACTGAGATATAAAACCAATGTCGTGACTCTCTATGGTCATTAAAATCCCTGGGCTTTTCTCGAAAAGAGTAGGGGTGTAACCCTGGTGTCCTGGCCAAATTTCCCATTGGCCTTTACCAATCACGGCTTCCTAATAATCCCCATCTACTGTATGAATTGGCTTCATCACTCTGTTCTCCTCTCCACTGATAGCTGGTGTGTGGGGAGAGTACTGGTGCACTCTGGCTGCTGTTGCATCATCCAGGTGGGGCTGCACACTGGTGGTGGTGGAGGGGAGTCCCCATTACCTGTAAAGCTCTTTGAGTGGAGTGTCCAGAAAAGTGCTATATAAGTGCTATATAGGTCTAAGGAATTATTATTATTTATATTTATTTTGTCTATATATATATAAAACATATAATACCTACATGACTGTGGTTTACTAAACAGTTATATAAGTATTAAATATTAAGACCAATATTCTGTGCAAACTGATTCAGACCCCAGTTCCAGACCCAACAGTGCAAGATAGTTTCTGTGAATTGCCTGTGTGAATCTGGGATTCACTGGGATAAAAAGATCCCCTATCCTGTGTGCTGCAGGCCCATGACTTTCCGCGTAGTGCTGGGTGACCACAGCCTCTACTCGAGCGACGGCACGGAGCAGTACATCAGTGTCCAGCGCATCTTCGTGCACCCCAACTGGAACTCCAACAGTGTCGCCAGCGGGTGAGCCTCGCCTCAGACTGGCCTGCGTGCAGTGCTGGCCTCAGGCCTTAGGGGGGCACCAAAGATCAAGAGCTACCAAATAAGTACGCCACACAGCGCAATTGACAGCAGACTCCAAACGCAGCCTCGGATTCGCCTAAACTGAAGAGGAGACGTAGATTTTTTAAATTGTTATCCTAAAGGTGGTGCTCCCCAGCTATTCTTGAATAATTTCTTTGAATAACTTCAAAAAATAACAAGTATTTCAGTAACTTAAGACCCTAAGTATATATCCAAGTGACAGAGGGTGGATTTTCCTCTTGGTTCCTGGTAGCTTAGTGTGCACAGTATTCAAAATGTTTTGCCATATTTTGGGCCTGTTTTATTCAGAACCGGTCTAGCAACAGCAGAGCTTTATTGGTGATGAGGACTGGGGCTTCTTTGTCCAAACCCGACAAGTTCTCCCTGGGTTGCAGGTACGACATCGCCCTGCTCAAGCTATCTCAGGACGCCACCCTGAACTCCTATGTGCAGCTGGGCACCCTGCCCCCCTCTGGCCAGGTCCTGCCCAACAACAACCCCTGCTACATCTCCGGCTGGGGGCGGACCCAGAGTGAGTGTCCCGCACAGAACTAGAGCTGACGGGAGGGGGGGGGCAAATGGGATTTAGAGCCAATTAAACACTTAACAGTGTGGACCCAGTCTTACCAGAATCTACTTTATTGTCCACATACAGCGGAAATCTCCCTCTGGCTTCACTGAGACAACAAGCAAAACAGTGTGATGCAGAGTGTGGAGTACGCAAAACATCCAGTGGATTTTCCAAGATGTGTACAATCAGTGCGATATAAATACCAATGCAGTGCAGTATGTTACAGTACACAAGACTCAAGAGTGACATACACATATATGCTGCCATTATATTAATGATCTTTTCACACTTTATGTACCTTCACACCACCTACATTCTATTCAAACCAGGGCCTTAGCTGCCCCTATAGTGTATTTAAATAGCAGACATCCTGGGCATCCTAGGGAACTTACTTCCTTAGAAAGAATACAGCCCAGATACAAGTGCAGGAATAACACAATAGCATAATTCTGCTTTTTAATGCGATTGTACTTGTTCCAACTCATTTTGTGACTGTTTTGAAACGTAGTTCTAAGGCCATCGTGCTGCATGTCAGAATGGCAGGGGGCTGCCCTGTTGTCCTAATCAAGAGACAAGCAAGTCTTCAAAGAGCAGAGCAGAGCGGAGGACATGGCTCTGTGGACATGGTTCTTGTCTCTCCAGCAGCTGCGGCTGACTGCAGACAGGGCATCTCCCTGCTGCTCTGAGTGACAGGGAATGGGTTCCATGCCCATTGCTTAAACAGCTGTGGGAACATGGAGTGATGCATGATGCCTGATTGTCCAGTACATGCTCTCTGAGGCATACGCTCCTGTGCAAATAAGACTGTAAAATTATTCCACCATGAACGTGCACTATAGGAAGTTTTCTGTTTCACCATTCTTTCTCCGTGCTTTTGGCCATGCCTTTGAAGAGCCGCGAGTCATGGCGGATCTCGGTGTAAAGCACTGTTGTCTTTGTGTCCAGCCGGGGGTCAGCTGGCCAGCGTGCTCCAGCAGGCCTACCTGCCTGTGGTGGACTACCGCACCTGCTCCAGCAGCTCCTGGTGGGGCTCCACTGTCAAGAACACCATGGTCTGTGCCGGCGGCTACGACAAATCCGGCTGCCAGGTACAGACGCTGAAAGCCCTACCGCTTTGCTCCTCTCTTGCTCTTCTTTGTTGCCTTCCCTGGTCAGCTGCTGGAAAACTGCTGGCTCCCTGGGGCCCTCCATTGGGGGAGATCAGTGGTGTGCGCTGGCAAGGTGACTCACTGGGTTTCTGGGGTACGCTGGCCACCCAATTCCTTCCCTCTCGGGAATGAGCCAGTCTGTGAAAGCCAGCTCTTCGTCACCTCAGACCCCACTGGCCTCTATTGCCACGCGAGGGCAGGGCCGCTCCTGCTCCGCTCTGATCCGCCCCCTCTCGCCCCCCCTCCCCCCCCCCCCCCCGCAGGGTGATTCCGGTGGCCCCCTGAACTGCCAGGTCAACGGGAATTACGCTGTGCACGGCGTGACCAGCTTCGTGTCGTCCTACGGCTGCAACTACTACCAGAAGCCCACTGTCTTCACCAGGGTGTCCGCTTACATCGGCTGGCTGGAGGACGTAAGGATATCAGACCGCTGGGATCATGCCTGCTTGTTGGCCAGATCACTCATGGGGGCTGGGGGTTAAAAAGTGTAGCTCAGGCACTCCATCCCCTCACTTATATCCTCAACATACTATAACTGTGCCAAGGCTGCCTATTTCTGATCTAGTGCTTCCTGTGTAGTTACCGCAGCTTGTGTGTGATCATACTGCGGGTCTGGCAGCGCACTGAGTCATTTGGTTAGGTCTGGAGTGGACTTCAGCATCAATGATCAAACATTTTATGGCAGAACAGTACAGGTTGTTGCTGCGGGAACAAAGTCTGGTGTCTCTTAGACATGGACACCAGCACAAACACGGTGCTGCCACAGGGTCTTTGAACTCGGCTTCCTGGCAGGAAGACTGATCTGTCCATCTGTCTGGACTCCTCCTCTTCTTCCCTTTAACAGATCATTGCCAAGAACTGAATGCCACTGTACTTCGGGAGCCAGGGGACGCCAGAATGACGGGCACACAGGTCCCCACGATCCTCCGATACCTTCCGACCCCGAGCAGGGTGGGCACTGCTCCTCACAGACTGAAATAAATTGGATTGATCAAAACCACATGTTTCTGTGCCTTCAGCTTCACTTATCAGAATGTGTTTGGGAACAGACCCTGTTTCTTACACTGATCTCACTATTACGTTCAGTGTTCGCAGTTTGTACAACAAGGTATACTGGCCTTTAAGTTTCATCAATAGAATTTGCAAATCATTGTTTATAAAGCCTGAAATAGATTACAGTGCTATGCAACTATGATCTATTTCCTGGGATAGTGTTACGCAATACGAGACAGATCTCAAAGGGTTTAAGAGAAGTGCTATTTCATATAAGAGGAGGAAATTTGGAGCATCTAGCCCCTTTGTTTTATGATTGATCCGCTCATACAGCTATTTCTCGAAAGAAGTCAGGTCTCCATCAAGAAGAACATGGCTGGGTAGTTTCATACCCCCACAACTCTTTGCGTAAACAAGTGCCTCCTGTTTTTCAGTCCTCTAGTTTGTGTTTCACTGTCCCTTCTGAAGACATCTGCTGTGTTGAGTCTTTGAGGGCTTTGGATACTTGTATCAGGTCCCCTCGAAGTCTTCTCTGGTCAAGACTAAAAGGTTCAGTTATTTCAGCCCATCAGTGTAGGAAATTCCCTGCAGCCCCAGAATGTATCTGGTTGTTTTTGTCTGGCCTGATTCCAGAGCAGCAGTATCTTTTCTACAATGTTGCGACAGGAATTGTACACAATACTCTACATGACACTTACAAGTGCATTGTACAAGTTCAGTACTCTATTGCCATAACAACCAGCTGCTTGGAATTTGGTTTGTTGAGCTCATACAAATAAAGATACAATACAAATGTACAACATAAAGACGATAGTAGACAGCATCCCATAAACACACAATCCATCCTGAACACGCACCAGTGATAAACCACAGTGGGGCCTGATAGAATACAGAGCAAAAAGGTCAGAACTGAAGTGCAGAGTTTATGCAAATCACAGCCTCTGGGTGGCACTGTTCAGGAACCTGGTAGTCCCAGTCCTGATAGAGCTGAGCCTCTTACCAGAGGGGAGGCAAGTGAGCAAAGGCTGGGCAGGCTGGGAAGGGTCTGGGAGGACCTTGAGGGCTTTGTGTGTCAGTCTGGAGAGGTGGGGTGAGTCCTCCAGCTTTGGAGGTGATATACCCTGCTCTCTCTAGCGGCTTCTTGTCCGGGCAGAAGTGTTGCCAAACCGCACAGCAATGGAGAAAGTAAAAACAGTCGCAATGACTGACCTGTAAAAGAGGGTTGCTTCCCGTGACACTCCAAACCTCTTTTATCGCCTCAGAAATATCAGCCTCTGGTGAGCTTTCTTTACCATGCTGGATGTGTTGACCTCCCATGTTAGAGTGATGGAGATGGAGGTGTCCAAGAACTTATAATTCTTCACCACCTCTACAGCCTGACCATTCATATATACTGGTGAAAACACTCCCTTGCTTTGCCTAAAGTCCATCGCAAGTTCTTGTGTTTTGTAACAAAATACAAAATCTTGTTGTGTACAAGAATAGCATAACATCCCCTGATGTCAATTACAAGATATTTACCTATAAACTAGGGTGACCAGAAGTCCTCTTTTTCCAGGACATGTCCTCTTTTTGAGACCTAAAATATCGGTCCGACAGGGATTGATAAATTTCCAAAAATCGTCCTGGATTTTGTTTTGCTCGTTACTCAGACTGTGTAAACAAACACAGGCCTACATATTTTCGTTCGTTCCATGTACTGTATTACCGCTAGATGTTTTGAACTTACACGCAGTGTAGCTTGAAAAGGGTTTTTGTGTGTGGGGCTGTTTTGATGGCCATGACAAATAACAATGTTTAACTTGTTTCATTATACTTCAGAATGTTTAGATAAAATTTATCATTTTTGCAACCAGTGTTGACATCTCCTAAGTTATGATGTCTTTATTTTTTCATCAGATGTTAAGACTTCTGTTGTGTTAAAATGAAAAAAAAAACTAAGTTTAAAATAGGGCTATATTTTTGTTTTTTCCTTGTTTGCCATTATGGAAGAGAAATAGCAACCCTGCAACTGTTTAAAAGTTTACCAAGAAGTTTAATAAAAACTAGAGAGTTTAAATTTATTTTTTTATTAGAAAATGTAATAAAGATTCATTACTTTGGAGGCATGTGATGAGTGTCAATTATCCCCAGTCCTCTTTTTTGAAAACCAAAATATGGTCACCCTATATAAACATCTAAACATTTTGTTTTTTATTTCTACAGTAAAACTAGCTTCAATTAGCTCAGTGTTTCCAATTTTTTTGTGTTTATAGTTTTGCTACTCGCATACCTTAAACACAAGTCTGAAGCCATCCTCTCTCAAAAGAGGTGTTGTAAGAGAATAGATTCTGCTGTATTTAACGGTCAACCGTTTTTTAAAAAGTCACCTGTTATTATATACACAAAGTGAAATGTTCTGGAAAGAGGCCTATGTTTGAACAGTTCAAAATAGATGTAAAGGCGTATTTGCAGACTATTTCGAGATGTAAAAACATGAAAGCTGTGTGGACCTTATGTTTATTTACTCTGTTTAAACATTTTTCATAAAGTGTATTTGTATAGTAATATGTACCCCTGACGATGTTATTGATATGTTTTATGTACTCTTGTTTGTATTGTATTTCCTTGTTGGTTGATTAAATAAAACATTTAAAAACTCACCCATAACACGTGATAACAATTATGGCGGCACTATGTTAGGCTTCGTGTCCAGGTCTGGTCAGGTGACGGAGGTATTAGCTGGCGCTGTCCCTGAAATCAAAGATGGCTGCGCCCACAAGCATGCTGTACTGTGGACGTGCTGGACTCAGGGTGCTTGCGGCCGGGCTGATCCGACACCCCCGGTGGCTGGGGCTATCTCCATTTCGGCCCTATGTGACAAACACTCCGAGGAACAGTAAGTATCCTGACTGTCTAAATAGAATAATTTTCTTGCACGGCGGTATGGTTGCCGCTGTAATACTGAACTGGGTCGTGGACTGGACAAGTGTGTGGTGTGCTATCTGGGCTAAAACGTTCGTAGAGGTAGAGATACAGTGAATTCTGTCATTTTATTTTGGGAAACGGTTGATAATGGCTGCAGCGTTTACTGTGGCGGAGCCAAAACCGCAAAAACACAATGCAGCACACAGCAAGTCTTCGTTGCGGTTGTTGCTGCACAGTCCGGATTTGCACAATAAATAGGATATTAATAAAGGGAGAGGCGCTGTGTGTGTGTGCGCGTTGTATTTGAATGGCGTCTTTCATTCCAAACGAGCACAGAGCGCCCACAGCCTCGCTCCGCAGCGCTCCAGGTAAAGAGTTGAGAACTATTTTTGCTAATTAGATCGAGACTGGTGAAGATAGATAGATACTTTATTGATCCCGTGAGGGAAATTGCAGTTCAACAGCAGCTTTACACAGACAACGCAGCCACAGTGTGACGAATGATACAATAATAATAATACAATACATACAATACAATCAGTACAGTGAGGGGTGCACTAAAAGAGTTACTCACAGTCCAGGACACACAAAGAACAAACTAGAACAGAACAGTATGCAGAAAAATCGTATCACACATATGAATATAAATATAGATGTAATATAGATATAAATAGATATAAATATAAATGTATTGCACGGGTCCCTGGCATATATTGCACAAAAAACGTTTGTGAACGTGAAAAGAAAGAGAACAGATGTAGCAGTAGATGTGTAGATGTGTTTAGTCCAGAAACGGGTCACTGTCAATGTTGCCTCTGCCCAGACGCAAGGTGGATGCGTTGTACAGTCTTATGGCAGAAGGCAAGAATGACCTCCTGTAGCGCTCCCTGTCGCACCGTGGATGAATCAGTCTATTGCTGAACGTGCTCTTCCTTTCTACAAGCCTGTCATAGAGGGGATGGGAGATGTTGTCCATGATGGCCTCTAGTTTGGACACCATTCTCCTCTCAGCCACTACCTCCAAGGGGTCCAGGTCAGACCCAATGACAGAGCTTGCTCTCCTGATGAGCTTGTTCAGCCTTTTGGAATCCACTGCTCTAATCCCAGGGCCCCAGCATACCACTGCGTAGAAAAAGGCGCTCGCTACCACCGACTGATAGAACATGTGTAGCATCTTACTACACACATTGAAGGACCTGAGCCTCCTCAAGAAGTAAAGTCAGCTCTGACCCTTCTTGTAGATGGCCTCAGTGTTCTTGGACCATTCCAGTCTATCGTCGATGTGCACTCCCAGGTACTTGTACGAGTCCACCATCTCCACGCCACTCCCATGGATGTAGACAGGAGTAGGTTTGACCTTTTTCCTCCTGAAATCTACCAGCAGTTCCCTGAAGGAAGTTTTAAAAGTAGTACCATGTCATTTTGAGG
Organism: Atractosteus spatula; assembly: GCF_055471065.1. Taxonomy (NCBI): domain Eukaryota; kingdom Metazoa; phylum Chordata; class Actinopteri; order Semionotiformes; family Lepisosteidae; genus Atractosteus; species Atractosteus spatula. The sequence goes on along the minus strand of NC_142706.1, from coordinate 63,446,925 downwards.
GTTAGCTCTCATAACCTTGTTATGGAACAAGTAATAGGTTTATTCCATGCTGAAAAAAAGAAGAAAGAAAACACAACGTTTCGGCCGTGGAGGCTTCTTCAGATGAAGGCTCCACGGCCGAAACATTATTTTCATTCTTCTTTTTTTCAGCATGGAATAAACCTATTACTTGTTCCTTTGCAGCCTACGCATGCTGATGCAGCTACCCACCTGAACTACTATAACCTTGTTATGGTGATAAACACTTACAAATCTTTGTTAAGAAGTTAATTGATTAATTTTATTTTTACTTTAATCTTACAAGCAGTTTTATCATCTCGGACGTGCCGGTGAAATCTTTATAGCCTCCATCTATAAATATTTCATCTCTGCAGCTACATTTAACAATCCCTTTATCTCCTCCTTGCCCGCAGACATCAAGTTCAAGCTGGACGAGCGGACAGCCCACAGCAGCCTGGATCTCTTCAAGAAGGACACGGGGGTGATCTACCGGGTCCTGGGCTTGGATCCCACCTTGGTGCTGGACAACCCCGAGCGTTTCCGAGACTGGGCGGTGGTGCTGGGGGCCTGTTCTGTCACTGGGGGGCGCCATTACTGGGAGGTGACCGTCCGCAAATCCCAGGAGTTCCGGATCGGGGTGGCTGACCTGGGGATGTCCCGGGATGAGTGCATCGGCACCAACAGCAGCTCCTGGGTCTTCGGCTATGTCCAGCGGAAGTGGTACGCCATGACCACCAACGAGATGGTGCCCGTGGGCCTGGTGGGCAAGCCGGACCGGGTGGGCCTGCTTCTGGACTACGAGGGGGGCCGGCTGGAGCTGGTGGACACGGAGAAGCCCCGGATCGTGCACTCCATCAGGGCCGTGTTCAAGACCCCCCTGTGCCCAGCCTTCGCCCTGTGGGACGGGGAGCTGCTGACGCACTCTGAGCTGGAGGTGCCCGGCGAGCTACCCATAGCGATGAGTTAGAGCCGGGGCCTGACACCGAGGCTGGGGGCGGCTGAGGGGGAGATTTGAATGAGAGACCGACACACGGGTCTCACTGTGACCCGCGACAACATCGGCGTTGGTCATGGCGCTCTGATACTACATACAGCATTAATGTGTGGAAAGACAATTAGACTCATATTTAAAGGGCATTTAAGTGATAGTGTGAGGCTGGCCTTGTTTTCCAGATCATTTCAATCATAATATGTTATGCAAGGAGATCTCTTAAATGACTGCATGGCTGTCATTCCTCTCTGCGTTGAACATGACTGCCGGGCTCCTCACTGAGCATGTCAGTGCTTGTATTTAGTGACTCCGTGTTACCATAATGGGCTCATGACTGCACACACGGGGTTCAGTTTCTTCGGTTAGTGGAGGAGAAGACGCAGGCCTGCAGCTGCTGCAGCTGCTTACTGCCCAGGTGCAGTCTGGCTTGCTTTCGCACCTCTTATAGGCAGACTACAGAGCCCCTCTTCAAGCCTGAAATAAAAGCTGTGATCGCAGGGTGTTTTTTTTCCCCATCTTTAAAAATGTGACTTGGAATAATCTGACTTGGACTGTGTGAGAAACATCGGTGTTCTAGGGTGTGTTTGTACACTAGGGCCCTCATCAATGGTTGTGCTTTGCCCTGATTCTTATCTTTGGTAGAAATAGTTGGGCTTCTAGTTTATTGCTTTTCTCTATATTAGTGCAGTGCTAACATCACCTGATTTGATTGCAGAAGCTGGTAGGATAGGAAAGAATTATGAAGTGCATAGAATTCATGCAAATCATGCGCATAGTTTGACATACTACAAAGCAATGGAAAAAGGCAAATGTAGAGCTCGTTATTATTTAAATGACAGCTTTCATTGAAGGTCCAGCTTATTCAATCAGCATCATGCTAAAACCAGACAGTTCGATACATTGTGAAGTCTCTCATCAGGACTGACCATGCTAATCTGAGATCATGGCTGTGACTACCCCCACTCTCACATGGCAATAACAAACCTATGGTTTATTATACTAGATGTATGTGCTTTTCAGATGAGCAAGATGAAATGAAAATGTCTGTAGATTAAATTGTTACACTGGTTATCACACTACGATGAATTACAACAGAATGGCTATGTAGCTGGATGGTATTTGAGATTTTTTGTACTCCTGTTTTGAAATTGATATTAAACCCACTTTCAACTGTGTAAAGTCCTGCTTGAATACTGAATCATTCATCCTCAGTTGTCTTTTATTGTTGAGCTCTGATATGTATCGGCAGTGTAGGAATAATTTTTCACAAAAATGTAATATTACAAGCAGGAGGAGGCCATCGGGGTACTCTGCATGTTTGATGGCCTGTTTATTGTTCCAAAGATCTCATCCAGATGGGTCTTGTAGTGTCCCAGTTTCAACAACTTAAATTGACACCTAGATCCAGACTCCTACCCCCGTTTGTGTAAAAAATGCTTCCTACTCTCAGTCTTAAATTACTTCCTCATTGAAGAAGAAGAACACCACTTCTGAGTATTAATGGTTTTCATTAATTGCAGGATTTTGACAATTTCAGGCTTGTAGAGTGTAATTGGAAGAAAAATCATTTTAATTGTGCCATTTTGTTCAATGATTTTTTTTTCCAGTTTTTTAGTTTGAGTGGACACTGTGGATTATAGTTTAACATCACTGGATCCTCAGACCACAGAATAGTGTTTCATTTCCACTGTCCAGTTTCTTCATTTGCTTATTGTATGACTTAAATTCAAGACACACAGCAGTTTGTAGGACAGGGTATTACTGTCTTAAAGTAAACCTGCATCTTAAGACTAAGGGCAGTGTTCCTTTATTTAAAACACCTTAAATACTCTGCAAACCAGTGCAGTTATTCCAGCTCTGTAAAATTGCAGATGCTATGCTTATTATTTAACCACTGTAAACTCCCCTTTACTTATCTGTGATGGAAGAAGAATGCATGCAAAACGCTTTCATATTGCTCATATTTATTTATATTAGAACAGTATGTACAATACACTCACCATTGAATTTGAAATCCATAGAGAAATATTCCTATTTGTGCATGTAATGTTTAAAAACCAGTGCTGATACTGATAAAGCAGTTGGTGTGAGGTGACACAATTGATCACTATGTTGCTGTTATTTTGCATTTTCTGCAGTTTTTTTTGAAGCAATATTCAGCTCCATTTTGGTGAAACATTTTGGTGAAAATTGCGAATTTTGAACATGATAGATTTCTACACCTGTGCCCCCCACACCTGAACCTACACCTTGTCTTCCTATTGTCCTATTGTCTTGGATTGAAGAGTTGTAGAAGTAAATTAGGGACCAGCTGCGATACACACATCTCTGCCTGCTCTTTATTTGAAGGAGATTGTGCAGACTACCGAGAGAAATACAGCAACAACCAGTCACACTCCTATCCCTTCTGAAAAAGGGGCAGTTGGTGAAGGAAGAATCTCCTGTCTGCTAGACTCACTGCTGCCCTGAGCTGCTTACATTTTACATGAACACTTTTCTGTGTTGCCTCAACCCTTTAGCTAGAGTGGTATTGGGCATCTAGCCCCAATCTAAGTGCAAATCAAAGGAACGATATATTTACACTCAAACAGCTGGGTGCACTAGAATGGGCTTGTGCTAATTGGAATAGAATATTAAGCTGAATTTACAAGGCACTTTCATATCTCAACATCTTTTATATATGAATATAAATATACACGAGGAATATATCACACCTATAGTATAGCGTTCTGTTTAGAAAAATAAATAGAAAAATCAGGCTTCATAACTGTACAAGTGTGCCAGCGGTTTATATTCTCTTAGCGATTGTAGTTCTCTATGTGCTTCCGAAAGGAGCGGGGGGGTTGGGTCATTCCTGGTCCGGCTGGCTCTGCCTCTCGGGTCTTGGCCCGGTGCTGCCAGCGTACCCCGCTCCAGCTGCAGCCGCCTGACTTGGGCCTGTGCAATTGGACCTGCTGTGCACGATCGGAACCAGCAGCTAGAAAACGAAGAGAGGTTGGGGTGGGGGGGGGTGGACGACTGGCACAGCCCTGCCCGGGCCCGTGCCCGCTCACACCATGCCCTCCAGCGTCTCCAGCTTGCCCCGGTCCTCGGCTTCGGAGTTGGGCTCTCGCGGGGAGTAGTGCTGCTGGTACTCTTTCAGCACCTTCACCACGGCCTCGTGCCCAAACTGCACTGCGTCGTCCAGTGGGATGTTGCCCCATCTGAGAAGGGGGGGTGGGGGGAGAGAGAGGGGGTCATTATTAAGCTTTTCAAAAGGAAAAGGGACCTTTAAAAAGCCTTGAGCTCTGCTTTAAGTGAGTGAAACTCAGCAGATGTGAGCCTGGTCAAGATCAGGATGGGAGACCTCCTGGGAAAAACTAACATTGCTGCTGGAAGAGGTGTTCATGGGGCCAGTAGGGGGCGCTCACCCTGCGGTCTGTGCGGGTCCCTAATGGCCCAGTATAGTGACGGGGACACTATAGTCTAAAAAGGTTTCATCCTTCAGATGAAATGTAAAACAGAGGTCCTGGTCATCTCTCTGTGGTCATTAAAAATCTCAGGGTGTTTCTCTAAAAGAGGCGTTAGTTACCCTGATGTCCTGGACAAATTTCTCTTTGATCTTTAACAATTATGGCCTCCTTGTAATCCCCATCTATGAACCGGCTTCATGTGTCTCTGTTCTCCTCCCCACTGATAGCTGGTGTGTGGTAGGGGTACTGGCGCACTCTGGCTGCCTCATCCAGGTGGGGACTATATACTGGTGGTGGTGGTGGAGGGGAGTCCCCATTAACTGTAAAGCACTTTGAGTAGAATCTCCAGAAAAGGGTAAGGAATTATTATTTTTTCTTATTATTTTAAAGGACCTCAGAACTCAGCTCAAAGGGAGCATGTTAACTGCAAGACTGCCTGTGACAGCCTGCGTTTCCTCGCGTCTCACAGCGGGGTGGAGGAGTCAGGGGAGGTCCTTGTGGTTACCTGTCCTTGACGAAGGGGTTGACCTTGCAGGTGTCGGTGAGGAACAGCACCACCTCCACATGACCTGCGGAGAGAGACAGGCTGGGTAGTAACTGAGGGGGGACGCGGGACATGCCAGCTGATTGCTGTTCAGTCATGTACGAGCAAGGTTTTTAACATGTGTTCTTGGTCTGTGTTATTCTCTTCCTCTGTGAGGTCCTGCCCTGGCCTCGGTGGGTCGGCAGCTGGCCTGCGTCTGGGCGGAGGTGGAGCAGGGAAAGAGGTTGGCCAGCCCCCCTGATCCCCCCCCCCAGACCCCAGCTGTCTGTGGGACGGGCAGCCGGTGTAGAAGGAAATGTCTGTCCAGGTAGACTCACCCTCAGCGGCAGCCACGTGCAGGGCTGTGCGGGAGTCGTAGTCCTTCTGCTCCATGTTCGTGGCGGAGAGGGCAAACCTGCCGGGGAGAAGGGAGAGAGTGCTTCTCTCTAGACCTGAATCGCTCCAGTAAAATATCCGACTGTATAAATGGGTACAAATTTAAATGTCTTTCTATAAAAGCATTGGCCAAATAAATAAAATGATTAATAATTGCCTACCTTCTTAGAGCAGAGACATCTCCACTGTAGGCAGCAAAGAGTAGGTTGACCACTGATTTGTTCTGAAGAGAAGGAGAAATAAAAACTCAGCTTGAGAGACGATTAAAATCCTAGTCCTTCTCTTGCTGGGCCGTCTGTCAGGCACTATGCTAGACCTGCCTTAATGGCTAATCAGGTTGTGCTTGGCTGCATGGTACCAGGCCTGAAGCTGAATCTGGCACTGGCCGACCACTACCTGCGAGAGAGGGGGGTACAGGGTGCCTTGTGAGTGGGCGTCTGTGGAATTCAGCATCTTGGATTTGGGGACACTTCTGTTTTAAGATGATCTTTTTTGTTGTCTAAAGTTGGAGGTCAAATGGGGCTGACAAATGTAAAGCTAATCACTACAGGTGGGGTTAGTGACCTTTCAAGGCAGTAAAACCAGAATCTAGTATTGTGCCAAAGGACAGCTGCTCATTTCTATTGGTTAATCCTTACAAAGCTGGGTTTCTCCCTACAACACTCTCAAGTTCACGTTATGTTTTGCACACTACTGGCTCTTGCACACAGGCCAACACCAGAGCCCTAGATCCCTCTTTCAGAATTGTGACCTTGAATGTGTACAGACGGGCACGGGGAGTTAATATTAACTTCATCTCTGTCCTGCGTCATGAGTTCGCCTTGCTCAACAGCCACCAACTCACAAAGCCCGAAAAGGATCGACCTGCTGTGGTGGGGGAGGGGGGGGTGCAAGAGGTCACAGCGCAGTTCAGCGAAGGTGTGAAATTAGTTTGAATTTGTTATAAAAAAGGCCATCTTCCAGAGTGCATCTTCCTCAATGCTCTGCCTTCAGGGTGCTTTTAGAATCTAAGTGCAGCCCTGCTCCCTCTCCAGTCTGCTATGAAGGTACTGTATGTGTATCAGATCCTCTACACAGGCCAGAAGGGCTCTTTTTGCCGAGGCTGTCCCTGTCAGTCAGTTATTCCAGAGATGTCCCACACAACAGATGTCTGTAAATTTGAAATGAGCTCCAGGTTCGGTAGCTTTGTTGGGGTGCGCGTGTGATCTCCCTCACCACGGCGTCTGACACCCCTTCCCTAGCAGCCCCTTCTTGCCCTCGTACCCGCACGTCTCCCGGCTCCCTCCGGGGGTCCAGCTTCTTGGCGAAGTGTCTCAGGTTGTCGTAGTTGTGGAAGTTGAATAAGGACACCAGCTCCTAAGGGAGACAGCGAATCGCAGTGATACCTGCAACGCTGTGACTGTGGAAGAGCGTCAGGTGTTCTCTCACAGCACCGTGGCCGACTCCTAGCGGAACAGCTTTGCCAACACTCATTCTCCTTTTCAGAGACCTCCGGGACATGGCAGAGATCATGCGACCTTTAGCAAGCGTCACAGCGCCCTGCAAGGGTCACGTGACCTTAAGAACAGAGCAGTGATCACATGACCCTTAGTACACCCTGCAGCAAAGGTCACATGACCTTTAACGCGTGAGAGCAAAGATCACATGACCGCTGTCTGGTTGTCTGGTGCATATTACACATACTAAAGCTCATGTGACCATTAGTTTGCATTGCAGCAAAAGTCACACAACCTTAAGTACAGTACATGAAATATGTACTAGACAGCCTTTAGTACGTGTTGCAGCATAAGTGAGGCAACCTTTAGTATGCATTGTGGCAGAGATCACTCAGAACTTTGACTTTTACTAGGAGTGTTTCTGAAAGGTCCTGAGTAGTGTGTGGACAGCTGAGCTGGAGGGATGTGTGTAGGCTCTACAGATGTTGCCAGATGTTGCACCCATTTTATGAAGGCATCCAAAGAAATACCATCACACACCAGTTTCTGTCTTGGCAGAGGTACAGTTCAGAAAGTCATTCTCTGGACAAGCGGGTGTGCATAATTTTAATTTTGAAAAAAATACCACTGCAGAAGTCAAATAGGGAAACTAAGATGCAAAAAGAGATGGCTAGTATTTTGTTTCTAGATAGGTGCCGAATCTTCTACCTCAGTAGACGGGAGCGCTCAGGTGGTTGTATTCCCTGTGCTCATAGCAGGGATGTTCTTACCTGGCAGAAGTGGATTCCCCGGACACTGTTGCCCACCTTGTCCAGTGGTGGTGACCAGCACATCAGGCCCATAACGTTGGGCACCACCAGCAGAACAGCCCCGGAGACCCCCGACTTCGCAGGAAGGCCCACCTGAGAGACGACAGGACCACGTCACTGGGTTTTTTTTTGGTACAGGAACCACTACTATGTACCCAAAGTCAAATACATGCAAGTGTGCTTACAGTGCCTAATGGGGCAATGTCTGATGGGTGTTAAGGTCAGGCGGTTAGTTTTGGGGGTCCGGTGGGGGTTAGGGTCAGGGGGTTAGTTTAGAGGATATGATGAGGGCTAAGGTCAGGGAGCTGGTTATTGGGATGATGGGGGTTAAGGTCGGGGGGTAGTTATGGGGGTCACTCACGTGAAAGGCAAACTGCCCTGAGAAGTCGTACATGCCACAGGAATGCATGAGGCTCAGAGTGTTGCGCACCGCCTCTGCGCTGAGGACCCGCTCGCCTGTGATTGGACAGATGCCTCCGTTGGCCAGTGTGGCTGCCATCACGCTGCCAGACTCACACGTCACCTCGATGGAGCAGAGCTGGGGAAAGAGCTGCATGTTTCACTAGACTGCACAGTCTGGTACAGCACAGTCCAGCACAGCACTGTACAGTCTAGTACAGCACAGTCCAGCACAGAGCTACACAGTATGGTACAGCACTGTACAGTCTAGTACAGCACAGAGCTACACAGTCTAGCCCAGCACACTACAGTCTAGTACAGCACAGCACAGCACAGTATAGTACAGCACAGAGCTACACAGTCCAACACCACACTGTACAGTCTGGTACAGTGCAGTCCAGCACAGCACTGCACAGTCTGGTACAGCACAGTCCAGCTACACAGTGCTACAAAGTCCAGCACAGCACTGCACAGTCTAGTACAGCACAGTCCAGCACAGCACTGTACAGTCTGGTACAGCACAGTCCAGCACAGAGCTACACGGTCCAAAACAGCACTGTACAGTCTAGTACAGCACAATCCAGCACAGCACAGTCCAATACAGTTACACATACAGTTAGCACTGCACAGTCTAGTAATGCACACTCCAGCACAACACTACCAGCCCAAGTGTGCAGCAATTTAAAGATGAGTTAATCCCAGGGCTTCCCTATTGATGTTTGAAGTAAACCAACATCCCCATAGAATTTAAATATTTAATTGTAGACAGGAACAGGACAAACACTGTCTGTTTGAGAGATCCCAGACTCCTACAGTTGCTTTTGTCTTACTAGTTTGAGAAGTAGAAGCCTTGCAAACTGCAGGCTTGTAGGCAGGAGGCAACATGTTAGATCTTGTTATATTTCACTGCCAGGCTGGAAGGGAGACATAATGAATTAGACTCAAAGATGAATCATTCAGCACAATGGCACTCGGGTGACAACTAGAGGAGTGGATTCATCCATGAGTTCTGTGTAAGGTGCAAACAGTTTAACTTGAGCAATGCAACAGGGAAACTTGATTGCATGGTGGATAAAACTAATTGCAAATACAGAGACTAAGCTATCGCAGAACAGGGTAAAGTTTGAAAAGAGCATGATAATTCACTGACAGCAAAGTCTTTTAAAAGCATGTTTCACATGCACTGATCAGGGGGCCATAAGTGTGGTATGTGAAGGGACAGGAGTGTAGGGACAAGCAGCAGGAAACTGACCTGGAAGTAGAAGTCCAGCGCAGCAATCATTTCCACTCCACTCGGGAAGCACTACACAAAGAGTGGGGGGAGATAGGAGTTAGAGTGCGGCATAGGGAGGCTGGCGATTTTTTTGTGAAATATTTTGGACTAAAATCTGTGGCAGCACGGGTATTAATGGATGTTTGTTGGTCCGAGGGGAATTTCATCAGAAAAAATGGGATTAGGTTAGCCCGAGAGCCTGGCAGCCACTGTTTCAAAATCCCATGCTAAGGCAATAAGATCGAGCCAGCGTGTGCCTGGGGTTGCTCATTAACGGTCAGAACACATTTTGCCTTTCTTTCTCCTAAGCCCGAACAGCAGATGGCAGCAGTGAGTCAGGAAGGCTGTGAAGCCTCAGTCCTTTCCCAGAACACTTACTTTTTTTTCCTTGAGGTAATATCCTATCGCAAAATTCCTGTCGCCTGTCTCCTTTTCCGACTGGAACCTGCAAACCACATTCATTGATACTGGATTAGTTCCAGTGGATGCCAAATGCATTGGTGGCTTTTCAGTCAATAAAATCCTTGAAATAAGATTATTCACTGTTTTAAACCGTCTGAACTGAGTGCTACTCCCACGGAGGATTTAGGTTAAGAAAAACTAGAAGGTAAAGTCATCAATGAATCCTTTGCTGAGAAAACACACTGTTTAATACTAATAGTACAAAGGGGAATTTTTTTTAACTTTACCTCAGGTCTTTACTGTATCTTGTCATTCCAGATCTAAATGCAAAACTCCCTTTCAAATAGTGCGCTCTCGATCTGTATCTTTACAGCTTAGACAAGGTAGAGCTAATTGAACACCCCGGCTAATTACAATAAACCATTTTAGTTCATTTATATAAGTCAGTAATCCTAGTTATCATTGACCATCCATCCCTTTTCTACCTGCAATACAGTGTTGCATGGGAGCTGGAGCTTGTCCCAGCAAGCACCACGTGCAAGACGGGGTACACCCTGGACAGGACACCCTGGACAGGATGCCAGTCCACGGCAAGGCAGATGCATGCATTTGTACCCAGGCCAATTTTCCCAGAAGCCAGTAAACCTACCAGTATGTCTTTTGACTGTGGAGGGGAAAGCAGAGCACATGGAGCAAACCCTCGTGAACACTGGGAGAACATGCAAACTCCCCACAGATAGTTCTCCAGGAACTGAACCCAGGGCCATACCGCTGCGCTACCCTGCGATCATTGTGCTCAGTTCTACTGGGACTGCGCACTGGGATCTCCATAGCGGACTGTCTCTGGCCTCACAAGGCATTGCTGGAGGCTGTATTTTAAAGCCATTCCCCTAGATCAGCCAGGAAGTGGCACTTACGTGGCATTGCTGAAGCCCACAAACTCTCTGCCCGCCATCTTCATGAGGAACTCCATCACCTGGGAGAGGACAACAGTCAGGCCTTTAGTTGCAAGAGCAAGCTAGCCTGAGCTGCTGCGATACTAATGCTGAAACGAGCATGGGAATTACTCACGCAATCAAACTTCTCAGCCTTGTTCGAGCCAGGCTGCGGGGAAAAGTAGAACAGAGACAGAATCACTCATTTGTATCTTACTATTCACATTTATAACTATTTAAAGGGAAACCGCAATCCCAGTTTCTCAAACTGATTATTAAATCTCGGTAACAAAATAAATTCACTGACAGTATAGAAAAAAGTTTACAAATGTCTAATTAAGCACAACATCGTGAACTTTGTGAAAGTACTGCAGGTCACCATGTTGTCACATACACTTGTAGTCTCATCACGGGCAAGAGCGAGAATTCCCACCAATTGTGACGTGGCCCTTCCTGCTCACTAGTCACTAGTGTCCAGAAAAGCACTATATAAGTGTAAGCAATTATTATTATTATAATTGAGCTAGAGAAAGCATTTCATTTTTATACAACTGTTCAAAATAGTGCAATGTGAAGGGGGCCCACAAGGGGGCATTATGGCCCCCATTACAGAGTCACCAGCAGGGTAATCGGTGAGTTAACTGCTAAAGCATTAGAACCCAGTTCTTAAATTCTGGATGGAAGCTGAAGGAGTAACCGGAATAAACTAGGGACACTGAGCTCAGTGCACGGAGATTCCATGGATAAGGTATCAGTCTTGCTTAAGTTCTCTGCCAGCTATGAAGTCTTTCTAAAGGACAAGCCCCTGCCCATGGTGTAGCTGAAGTTAGGAAATGCGAGTCAGCTTTAAACCAAAAGATTTAAGAGGGTTATTACATTTCAGATTTTGACGCTGCCGTTTTGGGGTTTTCCCTTTCTGGTGATCATGTGTAATGTCAGAAGAACACAGCAGCCACATGACTGAAGCAGGCTTTGCAGCCAGCACACTGCGATTTCGCTCTTTCGGTTCTGCGCAGAAGGAACCCTTCTGCTGTTCGCCCTCTTATCCCCTGAGCTGGTCAAGGTGCTGACTGAAACGGTGTGGAAAGATGAAGCCCATCAGCAAACAGCAAGCCTGGGCACAGACTGCCATCGTGTCAGGCACTGCCCACCAGTCCTTCCGCTCATCCAACTGGCACTCCTGCCCCCCTTGGAGAGCATGGCCGAGTGTCTCGGCAGTCTGGCGGCAGCAGCACAGGCCTGTGTCCTGGGGGTGTAGGGGTATTTATGCGATGTGACAGCTTTTTGTCATGGGTGCTTCTTGCTGGGATTTGGGAGGAGGATTCGCTTTCCTGCATCTAGTGGCTCCGGACAAGCGTGGGCTTTGTAACCGCTAAGACTCATGGGACAGGTCTGAGGAAAAGATGTGTGTGCCAGCTCTGTCCTCTCCTCTCTTTCCCCCTCTTCCTGCCTTCTCCCTCCTCCTTTTCTGAGCTGCTTCTTCTCTCTCTCCCTGCATTTCTGCACCACTCCTGCTCTCTTTCTCTCATCCTTGTGTTTTACCCCTCCCATGCCCTCTCTCACTCTTTCTTCATCCCTGCCTCTGCCCCTCTCTCCAGCACCCCCCCCCCATGCCTGCCCCTTGCTGAGGCCAAGGTCAGTGCGCAACAAATAAAAAAGTCGATGGGAAAAACAGAAAGAGAAGTGTGGCAGAGGTTACTGTAACAGAAAAACAGCTCATTGGGAGGCCCTGTCCAAGGGCTGGGCGATCAGGTCCTGATCAGCCAGTGGGACACCAGCATGTGCAGCTCCTGCCACAACACCATCCTGCTCATGGCGGACATAGTTGTTGCAAATTGTAGACCTTTGAAGATGCAAGTTGTGCCTGCACGTATCAATAAACCCCTGCAGTCATTCAGAATAGAAGTCCTGCAGTGTTCTGAACACAGTACATATTGCAGCCCTACCCCTTAACCCTGTAACTAAAACCCACCAAGAAATACCTCCAGGAGCTGTGCCACTGACAGCTACAGTATGTTACAGCACTCCACGGTAATGTGCTGCTCATTTATTCCCTTCAGTGTGCAGATGGGCACCATGAATGCTGAATGCCCACACAACAAGCAGTGTCAGTGTTGGCTTACATGAAAGGGGGCGGCTTTGACGCAGGATTCCCAGGTGGCACAGTCCCCAGCTAGAGCCGAGGCCTATGGGCTGTAGGCCTTGCCCTCCCTCTGACACGGGGGTGAGACTCCCCAGGACCCCAGAGAATGTCCAAGTCTCCTGCAGCAGGAGGCTGCTCTTTTGCTGCAGAGGGCTTGTGCATTGTCAATTACATATTGACAATGGGGAAGAGTGCAGACCTCTAGCACTTTTGTGCAAAAGAGAAATATTCCTCTGTGTGCTTGCACTGGCTGATCGAAGAGTTCTTGCTGCTGATCGGAGAGGCTGAGGTGCTGAACACTGCTGCTCTGGGCAGCGTCATGCTTGTGACGCAGCACTTATCTCCACAGGGTTGTGGACCTGGCTGGATCTGTCACTCCCACACAGCAGCGTGGGACGGCTGTTTGCTCAGTGCCAGCTGACATGCGACGGAGGTGTCATGCGTAAGCACACAATTCTACAGTTCAAGCTGTCTCGCTCACTGGGTCATCTTTACCTTGATAAGAGAGCTGATGACAATGGCGCCTGCGTTCACCATTGGGTTGTGGGGCTTATCTGAAAGAAAAAAATGGAGAGCATGGCCAAATGACAGTTAGATACAGCTGCCTTAACACTGTGTGGAAAAGCCTGACCCTGATATATTCACTCAGTGACATTATCACCTATGAACCTCCACAGCCTTGGTTTGCTTGTGGAGTTAGCAACTGTGCGGAGGGGACGGTGTACGACCCATTGTTGGGAGATGCCTCTTAGACCGCAATCCCAGAAGAGGACAAGTTTTGTTCATCACAGGTTGTGAGACCTTGTCACCTTGTTGAACCAGTTCTTCTGACTTGAGTGCACCAACACATCCCAGTTACAGCACTCTGCGGTGATGTGCTGCTTGTTCATTCCCTTCAGTGTGCAGATAGGCACCAGGGATGCTGAATGCCCACACACCAAGCTGTGCCAGTGATGGGGCACAGAAGCAGTTCCTGGAATGAGGGGTGCAAGGTGCATGAGCTGGATTTTTTCATGGGTGTCTGACTCTACGAAATTAATGACTGCTGTTTGATGTTTGTACTTTTTTCAGTAATGACGCAATGTCAGAGAAACTGGGTGGACTGTTGAAGAAGTTGTGAGGAACCCTGCTCATCTGCGTTGCTCATACTGTGGATGACCACATGCCAGGCCTTCTCTGCTTCAGGGTCTCGTTTGAGAAGGTCTAGGTGACCCCTCTGTGATGTTTCTAGTATTTGCAATTATTAATTTTTTTTTAAATTTACTTAAATGAAGTCTCTGCTTTAATGATGAAGCAAACAAGTCAGGGTATGAAGGAAATAAGGGAGTGGTAATGAATAAGCCTGTTTGACTGGGTAAGCCTTGTAAAACCATATGAGGCATGAAAAATATTAATTTACGCAATCATCATATTTGTATTATTGCAAATAGTGCTTCTGTTTTAAGAGCTCTTGAAGATATCCTGAGGGATGGATAGGATGTCCAGGTGGTGGCCATTCACCTTTCAGTGGGAACATGTGTCCATGTGACCATCTTTGTAGGCAGCTTCATATTCACAGTACGACAGCCCACCAATCCAGTGCAGACAAAGAGCACATGACTCTTCCCTGGATGGGACACATCCATCGCAGAGCCCACCCCAAGCAAACGCTGGGCCCCATCCAGACAGACTGGGTCTGGAACAACTGGGGTGAAGTTTCTCACTCAGGGTACAACAGCAGTGTCTGCTACAAGGGCTCAAGCCCTCAGCCTATCAATTATGGGTCCAGAGACTTACCCAGCATGCTACACTGTTCTGTTCCCCTGACTGCCACTCTAGGACCACAGATTTTAGAAACATCCACAGCAAAAAGGCTGAGAAGACTGACCTTCCTCATTGAGGAACAGCTTGTTGAACTTTAGCCCGCTAGGCTCCTTGCCCACGTATCTGTGCACGCGCTCCGTGCCTGCCTCGTGCAGCGCAATGGCGTACTCCAGGGGCTTCACGCAGGACTGCAGGCAGAACGGCACCTTGGTGTCGCCCACAGAGTGCCTGCGAGAGACCACAAGAGAGAGGAACACTCAGAAGGGGGAGATCAAATTCAGGAAGTGGCAAGAGCAGAAAACGGTACAATAAGAGCAAGATGCATCCATCCTCCAAAGATCGTAAAGAAACAATTTCCAAATGAACAAAAGCTCAGAAGCGCAAGAAACATCCTACACTTTTGTTCTCCCATCCAGCATTTTCTTGAGGGATTCCAGGAAGCTGGTTTCAGTGAAAGATGCAGTCCTGCAATGCAGTAAAAACGCTCTGACCTGGGCTGTGCTCTAGGGGACAGAGCAGCACGGACAGTGCACCCAGAATCAGGGCAGCCAGGGAAGAGGTGGCGCTTTGAAACCGCAGCAGGCAAACGCAACACACAGCCGGTTCTCACCTCTGTCCGTCCACTGTGCACAGAGAGACCCCCCACAGGTCAGGGCTGAACTTGGCCAGCTGTGGAATGTAGTCGGCAACCTGCAGGGACAGACGTACAGGGGGCCGGAAGTGAGGCTGCGGCAGGACACAGGCCGGCAGTGCAGCTAGGGGCCGTGGGCTGGACAGCGGGCATGTGTGATGGACATTGTTTGGCTGGCGTGCGTGCACGTGTGTGAGCGTGTGGCCAGTGTGTGCGTACACATGGGCTGGCTTGTGTGTACGTGAGCTTGTGCGGCTGTTGTGTGTTCATGTGTGTGGCAGGCATGTGAGTGCGTGTGGCTGGCATATGTGCACGTGTGAGAGTGCGACTGTTGTGTGTGCATGTGTGTGGCAGGCGTGTGAGTGTGTGTGCTGGCCTATGTGTACGTGAGTGGCAGGCGTGTGTGCGCTGGTGTGAGAGCATGTGTGTGGCAGACTTCCCCATCTGCCTGATTATGGCCAGGAGCCAGAGGTCAGAGGAAGGGACAGGGCTCTGTGTGGAGGTGTGAGAAGATGCCATGTATAAGTTGTGGATGATGACTGGCAGGTCTGGATGGACTTTGGTCCTGTGGGGGTCTGTAAGGCATGACAGTCTGTGCCTGCCTGAGGGGGTTTTGTGTTTGGCAGTCTGGGAAGCAGAGTGAGGTGGAAACACACAGGAATCACACCTTCCCCGTGGTCTGTGCCTGGGCGTTGCGGTAGAGCTGGTTGATGTGGGCGGTGAAGGATTCGAAGTCAGGAATGACAAACTTATTCCTGAAGGCCTGGGTCAGCAGAACGATGTTACTGCCCACACACCTGTAAGACAGAGCCATGATGTGTGTTGAGTTTCACTGTGGGGATGGATATACCCGCCTGAAGTTTTAAATCTCTAAAAAACAAAATGCAACAGAATATACAGTGACTGAAAACACTTTCTAAACTGTGCAAATGCAGTGAAAGGGATGTAGGGTGTCTTCCACAACAGCATTCTTCCAATGGCTCATCTTAAGAACATTAGGACATTAGAAACGTTTGAAATGGGAGAAGGTTATTCAGTTAATCCAAGGGTCTCATCCAGCCATTTCTTGAAGGAAACCAAGATGCTGGCTTCCACAACATGGCTGTGCAGCTTGTTCCACACTCCCACAACCCTTTGTGTAAAGAAGTGTTTCCTAATATTGGTATTAAATACACTTCTACATAGCTTCCACACACGTTTGTGCTACACTCTTAATTTGAAAAAGTCTTGGAAAAAAGCCTCTGGGTATTTTACACTGATACACCAGAAATCTGTTGAGACTGTTTTATGATGAAGTAGTTTTTTTTGATCATTTATAATACATGTTGAGCTACTACTTGCGAAATCCGGTCCCTTGCATTCAGACTTAAGATTTTTGACATCAGACACACAAGCACACAGCTGGCACTCACTGGCACACACACACACACACTCCTGATATAATGCTACACACGCTCAGAAACACATGGAAAATGTTCACTCAGTGAGTGCAGGAGATGTATGCTGGTATAATTAGTGGGTGGACAGGCAGGAGGAATGCACATTCTCTCACTACTGGGCAAATGTTCCAAAACACACTCCCAGATGCCATGATAACCCACGTGGGATAATAACTCGCACTGCTCTCCCAGAGCAGAGCTCCTTATTTAGCCTTCAGTGTGTGGGCACTGTTAAGAGCTACTGCCACGCAGATGCCCAGGATCAAGCCTGGAGAGCATGTTCCCTTCCCTTCTACTTGTGTTGTGAACAGATATGACAACAAGTCGCCCTCCTAAGATTAAGACTCACCGCAGAAGCAAGGACACATCTTGAAATCAAGACACAACAGCCTCGAGTCACGAGTGGATAAACAGAAAAGAAGCCGCCTCTTTCTGGAAGCTGCAGCTGTTATCTGTCAAACTGCTCTCTCCGAAACTGTCACCCAACATGCCCTCCTCCTCCCACCACGCGCCCCTCCCTCACTACAAGAAACTAAATATAGTTCTTCCATTGAGGAATCTCACATATCATCACTGTCTAAAGTTGCATAACCCACAACACATTTCCCCTCCTGGACGGATCGCGTCATTCCAGCTCGGATTTCTGGTGTCTTCCATGGACCGAAACGCTCCGGTCCGGCATCTAAATTATAAAATGAAGCCGAATTAGAAAGACTTGCAAAGAGAGTTCTGTTTTCAGCCGTCTCGTAATGATCAGAGCCGGGGAGAAGCTGTACATGTCCAGTGTTGTTGAAGTCATGCAGAGAGGAGTGGAGAACATCGCTCTCTGTGTCTTTACTGGACGTGGGGAAAGCAGGGAGGAAGAGAGAGAATGAATGGTGTCGGTCAGGACTGTGAGAGAGAGGAAGAGGGAGGATGAGAAGATGGAGAATAAGGTAACCAGAGGAAAGTGGCCAGAGCTGGGGAGGGGGGAATGAGAGAAACACAGGAACTCGGCAAAGGTTGGAGAGCGTGGGAGATGGAGACAAGCGGGGATGAAAGGAAAGAGGGAGAGGGCTGGGCTGACAGACAGTGGAGTTGTGGATCCCGGACTCACTTGCGGAAGAGCTCCCTGTCCATCATGACCCCCCCCACTGTGTCCTGGACAGACTGCCGCAGGAGATCCATGCAGTCCCGCAGCCGGGGGTCAGAGGTCCACAGACCCCTGCTCTTCAGCGCCTGTCCAAACATCAAACACAGCTGGAGCTCAAACTGCAAAGTGCCCAAGGTTTCATAAACTCAGAACAGGCAGACACTGGCACAGCTGCCTTGTAGAATTTCACATCAAAGTGACCTTTAGTCAGCTTTTCCATTCAGTCTGCTGTTTCAGAGCTGGCCTGCTCAGAATGTCATTCTCCACTAAGATATGTTAGAGTGATCATGAATCATTTCTAAATCTGAAATTTACAGACATGAGATATGACAAAACCCATTGCAACTAATGATATTAAGGATTTTAATATGAGAGGGTTTTAAAACCTTGACCTGGCATTATTTAAACTAACAGGAACCGATTTGCTTGGATTCCAAAAAACTATGATGGAATTGTACATTATCCAATAATTCTAGTCCTGTGACAGTGTCAACCCAGAAGGTGGGTGGCTGTAGACTGTCAGACATTAAGCATGGTCCACCTGTCCTCCTTCATGCCTGGGCATTGCCATAAGGTTGGCAGCTCGTGTCAAGGACTGCCCTGATAGCCAAACAATTCCCAGAAAACTCAAGTCCTTCTTTGGAATTTGTCATGAGCCTCTGTGAACTTTGTCTGCCTATAAAAACTCAATACTGCTGAGAAGGGCAGAAGCAATCTACTCGTTCTACACGGTTCTAGACACAAGTGAGACGGCTGACTGCCCAGCAAATGTCAGATCTTGCTTTTAATAGAGTGCAGGGTATGTGTGTGTGTGTTTCATGTGGCTTGCTTAGTCATCGGCTCAGCCAGCCAATCAGAGAGGCTCCCTTCCCCTGACTGGCTGTGACACCCCTAGGAGGAAGTTCTTGTCTTGCTGTGGGGGGGGGGGGGGGGGCAGTCTGTTTGTTGTTAATGTCGTTCTTACATCATCATCAATGAAATCTAAGTGATGCAACTTGTCACACAGCCTGTGTCATGGATGAACTCCATGGATCCGCATGGATTAACCCCTTCTCTGTCCGAGAGAACTTAAGTCTAGGGCCTGGTCTGGGACACTGAGCTGTTGTATACTACCAGTATTTGTACAACCTCCTGACAGTCCAGTGATATGACCTGGGGTGTCTTTCACTCATATGACAGAGTACTGGCACTTTCAGGTACTCAGCCTGCCCCGCTGCGTGGAGACCTGACTGAGATGCTGGCACGTGGTAACCACATCTCTTTTCATTTGAAAGATGGGGGACCAGTGGGGAACATCAAAATGATAAGTCTGCAAGCGCGTGACAGTCTTTCTATCATGGTGGGCCTGCACCAGTGCTTCCTGCATTAGTGTGTTTGTGCACCAGTATCGGCCTGTGTACAAATGAGATGCTGGCTGGACATCTGTCCACCTACAAAGTTGCTGGGGGGACTAACGTTCACAAAATGGGGTCTCTAACCCTGGCCCCAGGAGGGCTGAGATGGGGGAGAGGGCAATTTTTTCTCATTCTCATTTCCTTTCTTTCTCAGCTGCACCACTTCCTGTTGGCAGAGGCTTCACACGTAGTTAAACAGGCAGGCATCTCAGAACAACCTGTTGATTGCTTTTTTGTTTTCAGTCCAGCACACCTAGGGAGTTTAAAAAAAAACGTTCACGTTTCCTATTTTCTGCTCTGCTGCTGCCTTGCTGATTTTTATGGACGGACGCCAGCTGATCAACCCCCCCACCCCTTTGCGGAAGTGTTTTTCCAAGCCGACTGCTGAACCTGGGAATGTGCAAGTGCGCGCGGCAGAGAGAATCAGATCTGGGCCCGTGCGTGAGAACTCACGGCGATGAAGCGTGCCACCGGGATCTGCTCCTCCCCCTCCGTGATGGTGTAGAACAGCAGATCCTCCAGCCCCAGGAACTGGCCCTTCTTTGAAGCACCCCTGTAGGGCACAACAATGTGAAAAACGAGTTACTATCTAGGAAAATCACAGGAAAGTAAACCAACTGGAACTTCCCGTGACACGACTCCTGCACACGTGGCTGAGTCAGCCTCGATTTTACATACCGGCAGTTTACGGTTTCTTTATTATTTTAAGCACACGGACACATTGGGAGTGAAACAAAAATGCAAACTCGTGAGTTCAAGTCATGCATCTACCATACCGAGGGATCGTAAGTGCCTTTTTTAAAGAACAGACATCCGGGTTTGAACAATAAGGTGTTATTAGAAACCTTAAACAATTCTGCCTCCTCCTTTACAAACCCATGTTGTTTTCTGGTCACGGTTTCACTATGTCCTAAAAGACCTCAGAGCCTTGCTGATGTGTCCTGCTGTCGAAAAGTATTACATGTGTTTGTGAGTGCCAGTCTTAACATTGTGCATATATTGCACAGAATGGCTGTACTCTGTTCTATAGAATAGAAGGATCTAATAGTGCTCACAGGTGCAGAGCATCCTGGCTCAGGTACCAGCACTGGAAGGGATGACGGACCTGGTGCCTTTTGTAAGGTATCACAATTTCAGTACGGGACCTCAGTAGACAAACATGAGACAGACAAAACTCTGGGAAAACAGCCATGAAAGGACCACTGATACAACTTCAAGAATGACTCTTTCCTCCCGATCACCTATCCGGAACAAAGAGCCACTGTGTATCCTGCTGATGTGGATTTGTGCAGCACTTGGTATCATATAAGCCAGGATGAATGGTTTGGGAACAGGGCTCAGAGCAGCGAGCAGGCAGAGACTCTGCCTTTCAGCAGGGTTATAAGAAAACGAAGAATGATTATTGAAGGAGATGCCATGGTGGTGCCGTGGTTAGCATTGCTGCCTTTCAGCACTGCAGGTCTGGGTTCGGTTCCAGACCTGGAGTACTGTCTGTGTGGAGTTTGTATGCTCTCCCCATGTTTGTGTGGGTTTCCTCCTGTAGTCCAAAGACATACTGTTAGGTTAATTGGCTTCTGGGAAAACTGCCCGTTGCTTGATGGGATAGGCTCCAGCTCTCTTGTGACCCTGAAGTGGAAGAAGCAGTTACAAAGAGGAGGGATGGATTATTAATGGAAGGAGGGGGTTATGTCAGTGTAAGAGCCAATTACTAAGCCAATTTTGGATTAACCAGATAACTGGCATTCTTGGCCCCTTATCAGCATCAATGACCACAGACAATGAGATACTGGAATGCATTTGGTTTATATCAAAGCCACCTGGCTGGTGTCTTTCCACTTCACTTGTGTATCTAACAATAGAAACCACTCCTGTGCCCCAGATATTGCATGCTCTGCCTGCCCTACAGCCCAGCCAAAGCCTTCCCTTTGAGAGTTGGAGGGTTCAAACAGACACAGATCATTCTGGCTGGTGGTTGGATTTCATGTGTACAGCTCTGCAGATATCACAGAGCTGGTGCTCCTCTACGGTCTTTGTATAAACTCCCCGTGCCACTCGGGGAATGATACTCACAGTATCATGATGTCACTTCAGCGTTCTTCCCTAGTGCTCTTGGTGTCACATGACTGCAGCTGTACAGGGCAGCAAGTGTGGAGCAGTGGTCAAGGTTCTGGGCTTGAAACTGGAAGGCTGTGAGTTCAGATCCCCAGATACTGCCATGGCTGTACATTTGATGTGAAATGCCTTCATGCCAATTGTCAAGTAAAAAATCCAGCTGTACGCAGATGGAAATCTATTTGGTTAAAGACATCAATCATTCATTCTCTGTGCCTTTCAGGTGGAGATATGATCTGCTGAGACCGGTATCTGTTTGCAACCTCTCTTAGGTTCTTCTGTCTGTTGAGTTACGAGAATGCTGCTTGTTTCCCTGAACAGGCCGTGAACAGGCAGAATCTGCCACTCTCCTGTTTGTTCTCCAGATAAGGCAATTGTTGTCTTAGCTGCAGCCAGTTCAGCAGTCCTGCAATCCTGCAATCCTGCGTCAAGACAAATACCGGAGGTGTTTGTCTTTTACCAGTAGGGCATCTGCTCATTTACACGTTGAAAATTAATGCTTTGACCTGTTGCTGTCTGTATATTTGCTATTTACTGAATACATGGTATTTCTGTGATGGACTGGTGTATACCACTGAGCCTGTAGCTGGCTGGTTAGGAAATGGGTGGAGGGATAGTCAGTATTGCTGAAGACAGCAACAGCAAACAACCCACAGACCCACTGTGAAAAGAAACCAGGTCACTTTACTTTACAGCATGAAGCAGACACATCTTAATGTTGACCCTGAACTGCTAGAATTCTTCTTCTTATTATTATTATTTATGTAGATGGCACTGCAGTTCCAAACCCTGGGACTCGGGACCCCACACCTGCTGGTGGACATGCTGGCTGAGGTCTTTACTTAATTGAATCCATAACTGAACTAGGAGTTGAAATAACAGCTAGATTGGAGCCTCTGTGTGTTTTTTTTTCGACTCGTAATTTGGAGATGTTAAGTTACTTATGTGGGCAGCCAGGTAGCGCAGTGCTGGGCCCTGGGTTCATGTTCTGGGGTGCTGTCTGTGTGGAGTTTGTATGTGCTTCCAGTGTTTGGACGGGTTTCCTCAGGGTGCTCCGGCTTCCTCCCGCAGTCCAGAGACACGCCGGTAGTTTAATTGGCTCCTGCGAAAACTGACCCTGGTGTGAGTGTGTGCGTGTCAGTGTTCCTGCCCTGTGATGGACAGGCAGACAAGGGAGACTAACCCTTTCACAGAATCAATACAATGAAAGGATAAAATAGTTATCAAAATAATGCAGACTCTGGTACAATGGTAAAGTACTCGCCTATCACCAAATAATCACACTTTTGATATGTTGGTAGGATTATATCACCAGGCAGCAATGCAGGTATTTGAATACAAGTGCAAAGAAGATATAATTCGTCGTCGCAAATTCAAATTCAAAAGCTGATTCAAGACGGAGATCGTCAGTGGAGAGTTCACTGACTTTATTAACGCAGCTTATTTAGAAGGGAAGAGAGAAATCTTATTAGATCTTATTAGAGACCTACAGAGAGACAGGGAAACCTACTTCATAACCTTTTAGAAATAAAATACTTTCTGAGCACCGACGAGGTCCCGAGGCCTTTGCGATTTTCAAAGCTTGCATTGTGAAAATTGCGTTCATCTATCCCCACGTTAAACAGATCGGAGACGCTGGACAGCCGTGTTACAGCACCCGTGCCCTGCCGGTGTCGAGTCTGATATAAACTATTCCGCTATCTATTTCGGGATCTTCACTAACACACCCGACGTTACCTTTAATTAAATACTGAATATTTGTATATATTAGAGTCATATATAATGTAACATCGTGGTACGAAATAAAGAACATCGAGATCTCGGAAGTTTTATTCGGTATAAAAATCAACGCACGTCATGTTCTGCTTGGTTCAGGGCAAAAATATTTTCCATCTAAAAAGTTAAACTGAAAAACTGACATATATATATGTCAGTTTTATGACATATATATATGTCATAAAACATATATATATGTACATACAGTATAGGCGTTTAATATAGGTACAGGGATAGTGAACGAATCCCCTGTCCCCGCGCGCCTCCGGCTGAGCAGACAGAACTTTCTGGCACAGCCGCGCGCACACATTCTGCCTGCTGGCCCGAACTCGAACAGGTACCGGTAACGTGAACAGACGTCTACATGTTACTATGTATCTACAGTTAATACGTCACGTATTCGCCTATTTTTTGGGAATGGAAATATACAAAATCCCACGCGACGAGGCACCGAGCCGGGTACTTACCGTATAGCACACCTGCATTATTGTGAGACGTAATCATCCACATTTCCTATTACTCAATATGAACTGCGTCATATAACAGTATGTGTGTACAGGATATACACGAGCGATGTGTTGTACTGAACACGAAATGTAAGAGATGAAAAAATCCTAAGCCTTGTCGGAACAGCGCTCAGTCGCCTCTCCCCGTCGTGCTGTCCGGAGCCCCACGCCTGAACTTACCGCTGCCAGAGCGCGTGGTCCCGGTCCACGGCGTTCTGCTGCAGGTGTGACGCCGAGCCCGTGCAGAACTGCCTCCCCGGTCTGCGCCGCCGGGGCGAGGGGCCGCGGCAGATCCCCGGCGCCCCGGCCCCTTTTGGAAAAACATCCCTGACCAGCACGTCCCTGACTCCGGCGTGGGTCGCCCTGAGGAGCCTGAAACAGTGCATCTCCAGACTCGCCGCTCTCGCTCTCGCTCGGCAGAGCCCAGGGGTTACACACACACACAAAAATAAAAACAACTGCGGCGGAGTGCCCGTGTCCGAGCGCTTATCTAGCCCAGCAGAGCGCGCAGCTGCTGCGAGCGCACGACAGGTGGCTGCCCGGCGCCTCTCGAGAACTGTCGCTCAGAAACGCCCAGCCGAGCCCAGGAGCGAGGTGGGCTAACGCAACCACTGTCCCTGAGGCGCGGCCACCAACAACAGGTTAAAAACCTTAGAAGGGAGGCGGTGGCTTTATTAATTACAGGTTAGCCAATGGTCTTGCGTGTTGTGCACTTCCTAGCGCACATAGACTAGCGATCATTTACGATAATAATTCGTATTTTGCCTTTTATTTTTTTTTTTACCCCACCAGAGAAGGAGTGATAGTGATCACGAGAGCGGAGCAAAGTCTCAGGCTCGCGAAAAACAGCGACTGTAGCTACGTCACAGCACAAAATCTCTAAAACGGAGAGAAAAGAAAGGTTCTAATACACTCTAACTCATATGTACCACCTACTCCGTCAGGTTCATCTTCCAATTCAGCGCACTGGTAATAGTTTCGGATGACGTTTTTCCGAGAGGAATGTTCTGTGAGCTTCAGCAAGCGCCCTTCCCGACGCAGTGGTAATTCGATGTGTGTGGTCAGCAAGAACAACAACGATCAGCAGCAATACTGTTAATTATTGTTAATTATTTTAGGGTAAGCTATAAGAAAAACATATTATCTATCCCCAGACATAACAACACCGCGGAGGCGCAAACTGAGATCAGGAGACGAACCTCAGATGACCTCGACCCTACTCTTCGCTGTGTACTAATGCCCTGTGTTTAAAACTAAAAACGCACATCTTATTGGCACCTGCGGCTTACGCTTGAAAGAGTGCTGGAAGGTGCCACAGCACCCACTGACTCATCCACCGAGCCAAGAGGGTTAGAAAAAAGCACGGTTTGTCCTGTTTCTCGGATCCTTGATCTAACCTGGTACCTCATGTGATAACCAGTACCTTTTGCCCCTCGTCTAAGGGTACAACAGGGATTTCGACGCGCGACAGCCTGTTTTTCAATTTTTCAACACTTATGTCAAAGTTGTCTTTATTTATAAAGTATGAATTTGTACACTCTTAACCCTTAACATGCGCTGTACGTAGCTGCTCCGAGATACTGGAATACAATAGGTCTGAAGAGCAATTCTAAAAAAAGTTGGCAGTGGGTGTTATTACTTAACGTAAATTTAGAACTACCTAAAGCGTAAACCAATTATTCTTGGTTTCCTGGACCGAAGGAGGGTGTCAGCTGACGTCTTACAGGCTACGGGGGAGTTAAAGTCGGCTGTTAGACGAGTCTCGTCGAAAACGGCTGTTGAGACCCGTCGGGTGTAGATAATTCAGCTCTGCCTTCTCCTTGAACAGGCTACAGATGTCCTTGTTGAACTGCGCGACTTCCTAACGGGAGTTAATGGCTTGTCGAGGGCCCTACTGACGCCCAGTAAAAGCACTTATAAAGCGCAGCCAGCGAAAACGGAAAGAGCCCAGGCGAGGCTTAAATGTAGCCGGTTAAAAGCTTGGTAATGTATTCGCAAACAATGAAGGTTGTTGCTTAAGATTTTAAGACCCGTGACATGCAGGCGTTTTAAACTCCTAGCAACAGATTCGATTTAGCGTCTAGATGTAGAGCTCTTGCTCATTCGGGTCTGAAATGTTAAAATAAATATACCGTGTACAACACCGATGTTCTGACAAAAATGTGTCCGGTGACAGACAGCACAGCGCATCGCAGTTCTGGAACCGGTTTTGCTTGGCGATGGGCGTGCTCATTTCGGGTGCACGCAGTCAATGAATCAGGTTTGCAGTAGCACGGTGCCAGTCCCTTGCAATTGAAGACTGACACTGGAGCTGTTTAATATGATCAGTATTAACGACCAGATGAGAAAGCCCTATAATAAATATGGTGGATATGCTCAGGCATCTTGAGATAGTGGAGCTACATACTGTAAAATGAAGGACGTGGTAGTTGTTGTAAAAACTGCAATGAATCATGGGGAAAATGTTAAATATAGCTTGCAACATAAAAATACCAAAATATTGAGCTTTACTGTAAGGTACGCAATGACACTGCTGTGGGTAGATCTAGTATGGTGAAACGTGGTATTTCCTAGTTCTAAAATAAAATTACCATGGTACAGACTTCAATGATTTAATGTCTGTGTGTGCTTTTGTCAAGGCAATAGTTAAATCATGCAATTCATTCATCTGAGCTGACCAGCCTGTTGACTGTTTAGCGATGCCCACCCATCCGTGATCAGAAACCGTTTTTTTCCTTATGAGACTCAGCAGCCTGGAGCCCATCGCCAGACTAATTAGAACGCCTGTCTTGTTAAACGATTTGTTTAAAAAGCAAACAAAAACACTTTTTCCCAACCACAATTTCGCCTAAAATAGTTTCGCAGATTATCTTTGGACATTTCGATTGGTCGTGACTCGGCCGGTTCGCTCAGCCTCCGGCTGGACTTGATGAAACGGCAGTATTCCGTCTGGTTTTCCGGCACTGCATCATGTATTTTGAGTCATGATCATGTATGATGAGTGGCTGGCGCCCTCTTGTGGTGGAATCATGGAAGCCGAGTCGGGCGACAGACGCCCTCGTTGCGTTTTCTCTACCAACGGTGAAAAGCTACATTTAAACTTATTCGCAGCTGTGCCACAAATGTTACCTTAGGGTGGCATAGGCTAGTTAAGCGGTTAAAACCCCCCTAAATTCTATTTGGGGCCTGTTTAAAATTCACAAACAGGACTGAGAACTAGAATAATTTAATTTCTAATGATAATTGTTCAGCAGTTGGGTGACATGCTGGCCTAGTGGTTAGCATAAGTACCTCACAGTGCTGGGACCCTGGGTCCAGTTCTGGACCTGGGGTACTGCTTGTGTGGTCCATTTTGGTAAGTTAACTGGCTCCTGTGAAAATTGGCCCCAGTGTGTCTGTCTGTCCTGTGAGGGACTGGTGTCCTGTCCAGGGTGTACTGTGCCCTGTGACTGTGAGCTTGAATTGGAAGAATTGGTTACAAAATGGATGGCTATTCAGCGGCATTTGTTTTAGATGTTGTAATCAAGAATTACTTGTGCTCCTTAGTCACAGTGGACTGGTCAGATGACATTACTATTGCCCTACTGATATGAAGCCCGAGGATCTTTGTTTCAGCCGAGTTATAAAATTGAGCCCTTGGCTGACCTGATAATTGAGTTAATCCAAACTCTTTGCCCGTTCTACTTTTGAGTAGGAAAGAAGCTTGCAAATGTTCTAATAAAGCAACGTGTTAGCTCAGTTAAGGCTTCAATCAGATCATTAAGCTGCGCTAAAATGAAACCCGACAGGTGTGTGGGCCTCCAGGACCAGGATGGGAACCCCTGGTCTGTTAAAATCGGGGTGGCCAACTGGGTCCCCTCAGGCAGGGCAGGAGTTTCACCTTGCCTCTAACTGAAAGCACATAAGTTGAACAGTAATTGTCGGCCGAATGGAAGATGCTGCTTAATTATTGCTGGGTAAATTAGATAGTAGTGAGATTTAGGAACAACTAACAGCCTCCTGCTCACTTCTGCAGCATGTTTATATATTACTATTTCTTAATTTAATTTTTCTTATTCTGCAATTACCCAGATTGCAAATTTGCTAGTTGCCCTCTTAATTCACACATCTTCCTAGTTTATATGGACTCTTTGCAAGAAGTCAATAATGAGGATGAACTCATTATGAGGCAGAGGCAGCAATGCTGACCACTGTGCTACCATGCAGCCCAGCACTGTATAACCTGTTATTCAGTTTCTGGACCCTCTGAGCCACTTCATTATGGACTGTTGCTACAATCAGCTCCTCAATGACAGTATTTAAATGTTCAGCAGTGGAATCTTTTGTTTACAATAAGGAAATTAAACAACAATGTGATTCTGCTTATTTTACATGTTTATTTGTTTCAGTTTAGAGCTTATGTTAGTCTTGTCCTTTCTTCAAGTGTCTGGTAGATTTAAGGCCAGATTGCAGCAGTAATTGGAATATGATTCCTATTGTTTTTGTTTATACCGCATTTTGCTTTCTTTACAATGCACACAGCTCTTATGAAACGCTCATTAAAGTAGACCAACCAATTTTCTAAACACTGTATTGTCTAAACCATTTTTTAACTGCTTCATCCAGTTCAGGGTCACAAAGGTGAGGCAACCTATCCTACCAAGCAACGGGCACAAGGCAAGGTACACCCTGGACAGGACGACAACAAGGGGAACACACACACAGACATGCACACACTCACACCGGGGCCAATTTTCCCAGAAGTCAGCATGGCTCATGGCTATCAGCATAGCTTCGGATGTTTGGGAGGAAACTGTGCAAACTCCACACAGATAGCAGCCCAGGGCCAGCACTGAACCCAAGGGACCTGTCAGACCTCGGTTCCGCCAACAGGTGAATTTGTCCAACCAAGTCACCAAACGTTACGCAGCATTTTTGTTTTCAACTCCTCAAATGTTTTAACTGTGCAGCACGTTGTCGTCCTGCCAGTTGCCATAGCAACACTCACCGGTTCTGCTGTAAAGACAACAGTTTTCCATTCCTAATTAAAAAAAAAACAATTTTCCATTCCTTGTTGTATTTCGCACCTAAAAAGCTGGTGAGGTGGCATACGTGGTCTGTTGGAAGCATAAAATAAATTCGCGTATTTCAAGTCTTATTCGGACAAAAAAACACCACTCCAGATCAGCAAAATTGTTCGTAACGCTAAAGGGAAAAGAGCAGGTAAACGTCATCCAAAATTTGGGCACAGGTTTTCGGGTCGAGTACGAGTGCCGTTATGTGAAAAACAGCAGCTATTACTACAGGTACGTAAAAACTTTTTTTAAATTGTTATCTTTTACTTGGAGGTGATTTTGATATTAAAATTCTAATAAAGGAGACTTTTTAATGGCTGTAAAAGTTAAAAAATGTAAAAACTCAGTGTCCTACTAAACGCGAATTCACGTTGCATATTCGCATACAGCATGTATATAAATTTACTGATCTTAAATGCCTTTCTTGTTAATGAATCAAGGAGATCAAGCATCCCAGTCTGTGTATTTGTTAAATCATTAATATTTCAGAACGGTTCTATTTTCTTTATTTGCGTATTCATTGAGCCATAATTAAATGTTTGATTTTATGTTGCAAGAATGACTTTGTGGTTTGATAAGAATTCTGTAAAGTACCGATGAACAGAAACAGTTCTGTATATGCGTATAAATAGTGATACAGGTCTAAGATTGTAAAATTTTAAAACTGTTGTTATCATAAGGATGTCTTATAATTAGTTATTTATATTTTATTTTTCATTTTGTTGCAGGAAAATGCTGCCAAATTATTTGATACTTGCAAATCGCTTTGAATAACGGCATGACAATTCTAGTTGTTCTCCAACAGTACAATGCTCTTTTTGGTGATCGTCTGGAACTAGTTTCTCCGGTCTTTAATGCTCTTATGTACTGTATCGCGGTGGCTCTGTGTGCTTTGTTATTATTTGCATTGATTAAATTATTAATGTACAATATTAACTGGCTGGAGCTTTTATGCAAAGAGAGTACTTATTTATACACATATACAGAATTGATTTATTACTGTTTTCAGCACAGATGTCATGGCATAAACTGGCAAGTTTGTTGCTACACCTTTGAGTACATTTTGAACAATTATTTCAGAAGAAAATACAATGAAAGTGCTTTGACTTTGAATGTTGTGGGACTTGCACGTTTTCAGCATAGTTATGTTTTGAAAACGTAGGAATGGGAATTGAATGAAACAAGACTTTGTGAATTACATTCACTTTATTATACATTTCCTCAATACTAATGAACCTACATGAGAAACATTGAACATGAAGACGCAATGTGTTTGGTTGAGTAACAGGTCACAGTGGGTTTCAGCAGGCCCTCAAAATAGCATTTCTGAGCTCATTCCTGAACCTCAGACGAAATGCATAAAATTGTCAGTTCAAACATGTGCTGCTGCTGTCAGTGTATGAGGCAGGTAGTTTAATAACCTGCACTGGTTTCATGAATTGTGGCCAGCTAGCTTCCAGGGGAGACACGTGCTGCCTGAACTATGTCCTGATCTCCTTACTTCCTTATGTAAGGCACATTTTATTCAAGTTACAGAGCTGGGGCATCATTTCACCATGTGTGGTCACCCGGTGAACTTCAATATATAAGGTCCTCTTGACTCCTAACTCTCTGTTCCTGTTTTTTAATTGGGGATGCTAGTAGGGTCTTGGGGGGGGGGATGGAGTCCATAGTTCAACCCCCCCTTTCCCAAATGTAAAAATTTTGGTCTAGCTAAAGGTCTAATTAGTTTGACAAGGAAACTGACGATACAAGTAGACTTGAAAAACTCCAGAATCCAATATCCTGAAAGGCACTCACAAAATCAGCACACTGGACCTCTTCAGAATGAACAGGGAAACAAGAGCCAGAGGACACAAGTGGAAACTACAGGGAAGTGCATTTACTGAAATCAAGAGGCTCTTATTTATGGAAAAGTTTGTGGGAGTCTGGAACAAGTTACCCAGCCATGATGTTGAAAGCCAATTCCCTGGCTTCTTTCAAGACATGGGTGGATGAGATCCACAGATCAATTACTGTGGCCACTAGCTCACACATGGACTAGATGGGCCGAATCCTCTGGCCTGTAACCTCTCTTATGCTCTTCTCTCTGCATTAGGGTGATGTTTACCCTAAAGAGCACCACCTAACCCTGAAAAACATCCTCAGAAAGGCCTCTGGTTCTGCCATGATAGGACTCAAAGAACGTGGCCCTGAAACAGAATTTCAAACTGACACAAAAAAAGGATTCTTCCATCCACTTGATGATTTTTGCATAATGACATTGCCAGCCCAAGATTCATCTCCATCATAACACACCTAACTACTTTGGCATCTACAGTAATATTAGTGTTTTAAATAATGAGCCTTGCAGGTGACAGTCTTGCATCACACTGGAATGTCAGATGCATTCTTTGTATCTGTCATGGCCATTGTGCGTCAATATAAAGTCATGCAATCGTCCCACTCTGCCCAGCCAAGAGGGACATTCCCATGCTGGTCATTTTTTCAATATAAGGCTTAGAGTCTGGAGAGCAAGTTTGTTAGTAGAAGGGGAAAATCAGCTATTCACCACATACTACAATCAATTAAAATAGCACCCGACCCTGAATGGATTGTTAGTTAATAAAACAAAATCAGGAAAAATGTGCTATATGAAGCAAAGAAGATGGTTGCTTCTTCTTTGGTACACCAGAAGGACCTGACCTTTGTGTAGCATGGCACTGAGTGTGTGGGCAGAGAGAACGATATCCTTAAATGATTGGGGCTTGCCTGTGTCCCGTCAAGGCAGAATCAATTTTCAGGGCTTATTTCTTGAACAGTCTTTTGCAAGAAGGCTCCACTTGCGTGGGTGGAGTGTCGTTAGTCCAGTGAGTCCCTAGGAGACGCTGTGCATGGGACGGGGCAGCACCATGTTGAGCATGCTGTCAATGACGCAGGCGGGGGCATAGGAGAAGGGGATCCAGGCCACCTTGGCATCCCAGCCGGCACTGTAGCGGGTGCGGGGGTACCGGGCAGTCAGCGCATGCTCCATGCACTTGGTTACTTTGCTGAGGTCCGGATCGCAGAACGTGTTCATGATGAAACGCTGGATCTTGATATCTGACAGGTGAGAAGAGATCATCATGGCGACGACTGTGTTAAAGCACTTAATAAGGGCAAGTTGTGGTGGGACAGTACAGAGTAAAATGCTGTAAACATTATTTGAACCTAAGGCGCTTAAAGCAGTTTTGTCAGATCAGTTACATGAACTTGCAGGGATCTTGTCTGCTTTGGCAAACTCACAATTCCATAGCAGATACAAACTCACCAACTGCCTGCACCACTCGATCAGTCTTGAGCAGTGTCTGGGAGCATTCCTAGTTACAGTAGCTAATGATGGAGCCCATGGTCATGTCAGCAGACTAGTTGTGCTCTGAATGTGAACAGTTTGTGGCTGAGGAACTCTGCTAAGTTTCTCTTAAGCCATCTCAGACAGTAGATAACAGTATGTGCATTAATGCTTTGCAGGTCTACGATGCAACACACCCCTTTGAATCATTTGAGATTTTGGCTTTAGGTCGAATTGATTAAGGGGTGGGAATTGTGGCCGCGTCTTGGGGAGGTCTGAGACTCACACTTCTCGAAGTACTTCTCTCCGTAGCTGTCGCGCACCTCCGGGCTGAGCTGGTTCCACAGCCTGTGCAGTTCCCTCTCAATCGGCTCCAAACTGGTCACCTGCGTCTTGAAGAAGCCTGGCTCGATGATGCTCACCTTGATCCCGAAGTAATGGATATCCCTCCTGACACAGACACACAAACACACCGCCATCACCCTTTCAGCTGGGAAGGCCCCACGACCAGGAGGGAAAAAGCCAGCCTAGCTGGATGCAAATGCTTGGAGCGGCAGCTAGAGGGCATTGTGGGAATGTGTTTTTAACCGTGACCAAATTGCCATGAGAGTTTGACTGGGTAAAAGGTATTTTCATCAGTGTGGCAAAGCTGTGGAAGGGGACTGGATGACTCCCGTTAAAACAGCTGATCATCTACAGCAAGGAGCATTTGGTAGTGTGGGTGTGAAACTCACTATCTTTTTAGAATACGGCAGCAGCACCATTATAGGAATGTGGAAACTTATGTAGAGAAATTTGTCTGGAGTTCAAACATTTCAAAACAGGACTTCTGTGTTTCCTGTGGGGGTGAAATCTGTTCCTCCTTTCCCTAAAGCGGAGGTATAGAATTGTGTCCCCTCTTTGTTTAAGAAGCCATCAGCACTCTACAGGGTGCAAACCTACAATTACCAGAACTATTCTGGTAAACCAGCACTATTGAGGTGCAGGCCTAAGGGGAAGTTGTATTCCTGTTGGTCTTTCATGTACCAAGTTTTCACACCATGCTATCTGCAGCTTGCACCACAGTTAACAATATTTTCCATGTATCTAGGGTCTGGTGATCGGCTTAAGTTTTGAGCAAGTGAGAAATGCCCAGCCCTAGAAGCATCAATGAACATCTGCAGCCCCATGCGGTCATTGAACCGAATGAGTGTGATTCAAATAAGAACGTTTTCAGCATTCGTCTTCATCAGTCAGGGGTATTGTGAGTTGAGGGATACAGCTGTGTCAGCCTTTTCTCTCTTTGCAAGGTAAGCTGGCATTGACCTGTTCAGAACATGGGTCATGCTGCAGAAAAGTGAAGAGAATTATATTTTCTTTTCTTCTTGGAAACCTTTTGGTGTTACCACTCCTGGGTAAATACCTTGGTGTCACAGCTGAATCGTCATTGAGAGTTTTCTCAGTTGGCAACATCTGATCTGAGCTCTGGTTATAAGCTGTAATTAGGCAGAACACCATGTCTACTTTTCCTACAGGGCCTCGGTGTTAGCCTTGAGGTTTCTGTGCCCTGGCAGCATGTCTTGTGAAAGCACAGCACCTGCTGCAGGTGCAGCTGGATGGCAGCGTCCTGGAGGACACCAGTACCTGAGGCAGTCAGAGAAGGATTCCACGCCGAATTTGGAGATGCAGTAGCCGCCCCCGTTGGCGGCCACTCTCCCCAGCACCGAAGCCACATTGACCACCCGCCCGCGGCCACGCTTCAGCAGGGTCAGGAAGGCCAGCGTGGTCTCGATGACGCCCATCATGTTGACTCGCAGGGTGCTGTGGAAGTCCTCCATCTTCATCCACTCTGTAGGTCCCATGGGCACTGAGCGTCCTGCATTGTTGACCAGACCCCATAATCCTGTCAGAGACAGATGGACACAGGCTTGTTAGCCCTTGTGTCTGTGTGTGCATTAATAGTCTATGATCTACTCTGTCATTGGTAACACCAGAAGTGAAATGACACTAAATCAGCTATCTAGCCAACGCTCCTGGACAGTGAGTCATACAATTCACCATGAGTAGCCACAGTGACTGAAAACAGTTCTGTAACTAAGACAAAGAGCTAAGGTAAAACAGCGAACAAAGCTAGTGGGAAAGAGGGCCCCACAGCCACAGCACTCCATTATCTTCCTTGTTTCCAGGCCTCTCTCCCTGTTCTGTCCTTCTACCTGAAGAGAAACAGCACTCCTGCCGGATTCCCTCTGACTCTTCTCCCTCTCCAGCCCTGTGGTTCTCTTGCTGCACCTCTCTTTTCAGCTCCTTTCCTGTTTCTTTTCTATCTTTTCCTTTTGGCTTAGGTCCTTCTCCATTCTTTCTGTCCTTCTCTTCCCCATGCAGTCTTTGAACTAACCTAGTGTGTGGTTCATCCATCCATCGATTTTCTAACTGCTTCTTCCAATTCAGGATGGCGGAGGAGCTGGAGCCCATCCCAGCAAGCAATGCGGTCAAGCCAGGGTACTTGGGTGCTGTACACCCTGGACAGGACACCAGTCCACTGCAGGGCACACACTCACAGCAGGGCTCATTTTTACAGAAGTCAATTAAACTGCCAGCATGTCTATGGGCAGTGGGAGGAAACCCACGGGAACATGGGCAGAACATGCAAACTCCATGTGGATGACACCCCAGGAATTTAACCCAGGGCCCCCCGCGGGGCAGCAGTGTGAACCAATAAGAAAGCACTCCTGGACAAAGAAAGTTCTTCTTCGCCCAAGGCACCTCACCTCTGTCCCCGACCTCTCCCTTCACCCACTCCACGGCCCTCTGTACGCTGGCGCTGTCGGTGACATCCAGGAGGATGGTTTTGAGTTTGGGCCCTGTGCAGCGCTGCAGGTCATCCGCCCCCTTCTGCGTCAGGCAGCCCGCCAGCACATGGAAGCCCCGCCGGTCCAGCCTCTTGCACAGCAGGTTCCCGAAGCCCGAGTCACAGCCAGTCACGAAGACGTACTTCTCTGGTATCCCGCTGATGACCAGGCTGTCCCGCCACAGCCACACCAGCACCCACAGCGCTATCACCGCAGCTAGCCCGTACAGCCATATCATGGCTCCAGCACAGCCTGAAACGAGCACAGGTGGTCGAACTGAGCAGAAGTTGCAGACTGCACTACCACTTGTGTCCATAGGAGGGAGACAGAGCCTTTACTGCAGTGATGCTTAATCCGTTTAATATCAGATTTGTCACCTAACCTCAAATGTCCTGGAGCCCAGAATTGTGTAGCAGGAGTCATGAATGTCTGGCGTTTTATTCAAAGTTATGCTTGGTGTCCAAGGAAATTAAGTTATGGCATTTTTATGGTATTTTGTTAATATAAGGTTGTTCTTTTTGTGTTTTTTTTAGCTGTGAAAACGTTTAATTTTCAAACTGTGTGCCCGCTGTCTTGGGGAAAAGTGAGGGTGAATCTACAATGACGGCTGGGTACTGTATAGGCAAAAGAGACTTTACTTGTGCTTTTGCAGATATATCTTTGATCCAACAGTACTCCTCTCAAAGGATCCTAAAGCACTTCACATCTAGAAAAGTGGCCCACTTCATCAACTCCGAAGTAGATCAGGTGGAGAACTAACGAGTGAGCTTCAGATCTCTATGTAGAATAAAAACAGGAGATCTGTGTTTTATTAAAGCATGAATCACCGGATTGCTTAAACCCAGAACTTGGGACTGGGCAGTTTTGTAAGCAACGTAAAGTGTATAAATTGAGCCGATTTTCCTAATTCCTGCAAACAAAAGCTTTTTGTCTCTGCTGCCTGCACCAGTCTTCGGGGATATCGGGAGGTGAGTTAAGGCTTTACGAAGCAGGCTTAGGTTCCGCTGTGAGATCAGGAGAGAATCCCTGGGTTAATACTCTTACAGCACAAAGACGTGTTCTCAGATAACGTGGTGGTGGGGGGCTGTGCAAGTGAAAGTCACACGCTGCTGTTCAGGTGCCGTAATTTCCTCATGTCTGAAAGTTGGTCACTGCTGTGTAGATTAGATCACACTCTGCCCGGACTACAACTCGAGAAACAGGTGCACGCACGCGCACTCCCAAACGCGCATGGACAGGCATGAATTTACAGAAGGACCCACACAAACACAAAAGTTGTGCCAAGGCAGCGCTAGAGCCTTGTTTCTGTGTTCCGTTTAAATTATTGTGCCATTTGGGTGCATTAATGGATGCTCTGACTTTTGAGACTAGATTGCACATAACTAAAGGAAATCTACTAACTTTCTAAATTTTTTATGTTGTTCAGCACTGCAAATTAAGGGGCAAAAGATAAAATGGCAAGGATGAGAACATGGAAAACAGCAGCGGTCACACAGCTGGACTCCTGGTGTTCAAAAGCTCTTGGGCAGTGTATCCCCCAGGTATAACATTTGTGAATAAGATCGGTGTCCTGTGGTTGCTGTCCAAAAGAATGTGTCTGGCGCATAGATGCCACTTGTTTGAAAAAGCCAGTTTTAAAATACACCTCTATACACAACAAGAGTCAAAATTGATAAAAAAAATACTCGTTCCTTTAAAATTTAGTTTCCCATCTACCAGGCTTATGGCTGGTTCAAACAATTGGTTTGAATTAGGTGAGGAAATATAGGAATAATAACACATGAAGAAGGCTCCACTGCTGAACGTTGTGTTTTTTTCTTTCTTCTCTTTTCAGCATGGAATAAACCTGTTACTTGTTCCTAGGAATAATAACGTTAACTGTGTTTTTATGTTGGCCTCAGGAGTGGTCTAACCGGTAAAGGTGCTCGCCTGAGTGAGGTGTCACAGGTTCGAACCTCTGCCATGCCACTGGCTGACTGTAACTCTGATTCTTCAGGTGCTAGAGCATGATTGACTGAGGACTGTAGAGGTTAAGATGGACATAAGTCATCTAGGGCTCTCTCGACAACAGTGTGACAACTGTGACCTCCCTGACATATGTGCAGTCTGCAAGGGGAGTGCCTCCTCTCTCTTTGATCAGTGGGAACTTGTTTTAAAAATCCTCAGTCTCCTCTCCGATAAACTTTGTCATAAAGCATGATGCTTAGTGCCCTACAGGTTAAGAAACCAGAATATCACAACCTGTGATGAATACAACATTGCTCAGCCAATTATCTGGAATGTATGTAATTAAATTTGCCTATGATGCAGGTCTCCTGAGTTTTCTGCTACTCATGTTATTTTGTATAAGGGCAGTTGGTACTTTTCTGTGACCTGCATTAGAGATGTAGATCTGAGACAGGTGCTGAGTCACAGGAGCTACACAAGACAGTGGTAAAAACTCTCCACGAGTGGCTGTCCTGTTTTTGTCTTCCCTTCTCATATCACACCGGTACTGACGCTCCTACCCGTGGGTTTTGTGTCCTGTCCTCACAATCTGCCTTCTCATCCATCCTAATGAGCCTGTCTCCTTCAGCTGTTCTGCCTACACGCTCTGTTTCCCTGTTGTTAATTTGTTTAACTGATGCCATCATTTGAGTTCAAGAAGAGAAACCGGAGAATCAAAACAGCGTTGTTGCATATTTTGCCAGACGCAGAGCGTAGGTAGGTATAAACAGAATTCGACAACGCGAGGTGCAGCGATTAAGGCAGGAAATCGTGGTGCAACCTGAACAGACAGGTCCCGAGGAGGTGCTGGGTGATGGTCAGACTGTGCAGTTCAGTGAAGGGAGTGTAGTTCTTCCACAGGGGCTGGAGGGAGGAGAACAAGCAGACAAGCGACAGGAGAGGGAAGAGCAGGAACAGCTAGACAGTCAGCAGAAGACAAGTGGGATAACGAGGGACAGGGGCTGAGAGCACACATAGGTGGGCATCAAACCAGGTAATCAACGTCATTTCACCTGTTCAAGTACACAGGGCTTCAACATACAAAAACACCTGCAGCGGCACTGCTGTGGTACGCAATTTGCATGCATGACTTTTTCTGTATCGGTGTTTCTCCCTGTCCACACGTAGCACCACACTGCCAAAGCGCTTTGGACCATAGCTTTTCAGACAGAAAGGTAAAAAGGTTTTCTTTTCAAGGTTAAAGTTCTTTCATGTGCTGTGTTATCCTGAAAGAATTAAGTGTCAATTTAAAGCACTTTTCCTTTTGCATACACAAACAAGTTTAATGTGTCATGTCTGCTGAGACAATACTGCAATATTAAAGTTTCCACATTGTCAGTCCAGCCCTTGGACCTGAAGTAAACAAAGCTAGTAGCAGATAATAGGAATGGTGTGTAATTTTTCATTTATTTTGAAAGAGGTGTTTACCACAGCCGAGTCACACTTTAAATGGCATATTTAGGATTACTTAAATTATTACTGTTTTTGCTTTTAATATTCAGAGAATAGAAGTTTGATGTATTTAATTAGATTACTGCGAAGGTGTCATTTTAATTGCACATAGTAACAAAGCAACACAGCAGGCAGCTCCATAATTACTCCATTTTCCAAAGGAAAGAATACAGTGACCAGGAACGTTTTTCAGATGTGTTATTTGGTTAGTGTTATGAAAGCGAGCATGCATGGCTGGGAATGAGCAAGTAAGTGAGAAAAGAGAGGGATCCTACCTGTTCTTTTCCTGGAGGTGTACAAGAGAAGTCCTGGTGGCACAACTCGTTTTGCCCTCCTGTCCCCGTCTTACTGTTTCCGTCTCTCAGTCTCTGTCACTCCACAGTGTGCAGTGTGAGTCTTGGGGAAAAGTGCTTTATCCTTTAAGACAGTTCCTGTGGAGGGGGGTGGGGTGGGGAGAAGAATAAACAATCCTTTCTGCTCGCTGGAAAATAACTGCAAGTGTATCTGCAGATCTGGGGGAATTCTTATATTCACTGTCAATTGAGGGATATCATCATCAAGAGATCAGAGCAGATCAGGTGTTTTGCAGGCATGGTCTCCTGCTCTTTCTATGCAAAATGCTTTACTTTCCACGGATAACATATTTTTGCCAAAACGTGGTGGGAAAAGAACTATTGATGGAAAAAATAAACTTTCAGAACCCATACTTCAGTTTTTCAGCTGGTTTGAGAGCGGTCATGTGAACTTTTGACACTGTGAAGAGTGATGTGAATTGCATGAAATATTTTTGCTACTTTCTACATTTTCTATTTTCAGGATATTAGGTTTTCCTTTCTAATTCACGCTTAATGTTATAACATTCAATTCAAATATTTACTCATCAGCTCTTAGCTCATAAACATGTACTGTATGTTCCCAAATCTTGGGAACTGAGCAAAAGCCCTACTCCTCTATTAAGTGGTAACCGTACGATTGTAAAAAAAGGTTTTGAGTATTTGGGGTGTACAAATGTTCATCTACATCTGTTTAAATGCCTTTTAATGGAGGAAGTAAGTGATCACCAGTCTCTCTAGACTCACTGTTGCTAATCCAGGAGTCTGTTCACTTGCATTTACTGACACCCTTTGACCTGGAGGTAGTACCGGGGGCTGGTGAGGCAGGTGACTCCAAGTCTTCCACTGCTCTAAACCGTGTGGCTTGGTTAAAGTTATTCCTGAATTATTAAATTGATTTCCAGCAGTCAGGTAACTTATTGAAGGATTGGATCAAAGTCATATAAAATAATTATTGGCCTAGTCTGATGAAATCTAAATGATAGCTAAGAGCTTTTGACCTTTGTTTAATATTTACTTAACGCTATGCTGCATTGCTTCTGTGAGTGCATATAAAGGCAGAAGACAGTTAGGGTACATGTAAGAGGGGGTAATTTAGCCCATTTTTGTCTTTAGGTGTCTAGTATCTTATTGATCCAAGAATCTCATCCATCTGCTCCTTGTCTGCTTTAAGAAATTGGCTCAGTAGCTCATTCCACACTCCCACAGCCCTTTGTGTAAAGAAGTGTGTCCTCATCTTTCAGCACACCTCCCAGTAGTTTCCACTTGAGCCCTCTGGGTTACATCTATTTCTTCCCACCTTAGGACAGTGTTAAACCTCCTCTGTCACCTAATCTTTAGGATCTTTAGAAAGATGTGACTCAGATTTGCATTTTCTGGCTCTGCTCTATTTGTCCCAGGTTTGCCTCTGGGGACTTAAATCACTCTTGGTGGACGGCGTAAGTGCAACACCACCTGTCCTTGAACGAGTGCAACATCAGTCCCTGGAAGAGTGCCTGTGAACATCTGTTCTGTGAATTGATGTTCAGGCTTGAGATGGACGGGCTGCTGTGATGTGTAGGGTACAATTCGCATGGAAACCCACTGTTGTAAATCCAGTGCTTGTTTAGCATGTGCTTTATGGATCAGTGCCTCGGTCAGGGTTTCCCATTCTTGCCCCTATGGGAGCAGTGTCGGATACTTCTGAGTTTAACAGAAGACAATTAACAGTTTGTTCGGTTAAGCCTTTTGTAAAATGGAGGATTTTACAAGTGAATTCTTAATCAGTTAAGGTCAGTTAAGGCCTTGATTCCATCGAGTTGTAACAAAAACCAGAAGATGCTGGGGTGAGGACTGGGTTAAGTCCCTGAAAACCCAGTCTATCTCTGCCTCGTAAGGCCAGTGTTTGTCTGCCTGTCATTGCTTAATTGAATGATAAAAACCCAATTCTATTGCAGTCCTGGAAATAATAGCATCCATGCCTGTTGCAGTTATACTTGGGCCCAGGTGATTAGAGAATGCTGATGGAAGTGCTACTTTAAATGTTATGTTTCCAAGCCTATGGAAAGAGAAGAAAGCTGCAAATAGGAATGCTGTGCCAGGGCCCACTTTACTATTGTAATGTAATGAGCTCTGTAGATGGTCACATGCTACAGTGCAATACAAATCCATTCAGTATTGGTGTTTGTTTTCTTTTGTACAACTTGATCTAATCCATCTCTATGGCAAATCTATAGCTAGCCCTTTGAAGGTTAGGCACAGAATTAGTAGATGACTCAAGATCTGGAATTTACAGAGCTGGAAAATCCAACCTCACAAACACAAAACCATTTAACATGTTTTAGATGTGACAGTCTGGTGGAGGGGAGGAAGGAGTACAGCTAACCAAATGTCACATCACAACAATCCCCCAGAGGCCTGTTCTGCTGCGTATAATCCATTAGCACTGCCAGAAGTGTAACATTTTCAGTGTGAAATGGTCTGTATCATCCTCACTGCAACACACAGTGACATTACATAAATCAAAAATTGTTTCACAAGGCAACATCTGTATTTAAAAAAAAAATGTCCCATGATGATTTGCATTTTATTTTCTCATGGCAATCTCCTCTGTGCCCTCCTTTTTAGTTATCCTGTGATTAGATCAATAAAATGGACAATCTTTTGCTGTTTGTCTCATTAGTTAGTTATTTTTCTCTGATATTATGTTTTAAATTAAATGATTCTGAACTGTAAGCCTCTTTTCAGAGGTACTGTATTAATACTCATGTCTGAACCGACTGAACTTGTAGTGTAGTGGATTTCGGGCTCTGAAGGGCCTCTTCAGAATTTAAGCACGGTGCTAAAAGTCCCGAATTCATACTTGTGTCAGAGTTGCTTCCTTGTTCAAATCAGTACCACTGAATGTCTTCAGGGAGTATTGTTTTGCCACTGATTTCTATGTGCAAACTGGCCAGAGGAAGGAAGAGTGTAGGGGTGCTAAAACATTCTGCAACTGTGATACCTTATGCAATGATCTTAAATCCACTGAATCCTGTTACTCTGAGAGATTCGACGGCAACCACCAACTACAGTCTAGAGTAGAGAATACTCCAAAACTATATAGCTTTGCTGCACTGGAGGTCCAAACATAAGTACCAATGTGTCACTCACGGAGGTATATGTAATATATAGTACAGTATGTATGATAAGTGCGTGCTTTGAAATCTGTATTTGTCAGTCAATTTTACAAATTCAAATTTCAGACAGCTGGTCACAAACAAAACTGTCCTCTACTTTTGAGATGAATTACATCAAATCATTCAAAATGCAGAGATGGGACGGTGAGTGTTTCTAAAGCATGTGAAGTTTTTGTTCCTTGCTTCTGCATCTCATGTTTTTTCAGGTTTGACTAAAATAGAGTTGGAGGCAACTAAGTGGTTCCAGATCCTTATCCTGTGTAGGAAAGGGGCTAATCCAGGTGTTTATGGACTTGTGCCAGGGAAGGGTCTTAAAATCCTCCATCTAAGAAAGCTGCCCAGCACGCCAAATGCAAATTCTTCATGCATGTTTTAAAGATGAAAGTATAGTTTGATTTTTGCAAAAAGAAAGCAAAAACTTGCACACTAAATGATAACCAGGTATGCTGTATAATTAAATAGCCACCTTTAATCAGTTATGTAACAGACCACTGCACATGCACCACATTTAGAAAACACCACTCTTAAACCCTGAAAAACCTTATCTGTACCTCAGAAACAAGAGTAATACAATCGGAATCTGTACCTGATATCTGCTGAGCCCAAATGCCATTTATGATTTCTAATTTCTGAAATAAAGAAAAAAGATTGAACAAAAACTTAAAGCTAGGCTATAGAACAAAACAGAACCATCAGGCTGTTTTGTGCTATATTCTGTTTACATGAAACATGACTATTGCAGAAAGTTTTTTTTTGTAGCACAGCATCGTACCTCATTGTATTTTTGTCCCTTTGACCAAAAACTAGTCATTGACAACAAAAACATCATATATTAGGAAGAGCTGCATTTTTCCTGTTGATGGTGCGAGCTTCAGTAATCCTCAGAAAATGGATTATCCTAAACCTGAAGCATCAGGAAAAGGGAACTGGCTGGTTTTGTTAGGGGAGTAGGGAGTCAGGCTAACAAGAAACCGATAACTAGCCAAGAAATCCTCTTTCTCTGCAGTGGCAGATTCCTCAAAGCCTCTTCTGTTCCCGGGGCAGGGGCTAACAGTGAAGCTGTACAGGGAGCAGTGCTAATCCCAATTTAAAAATCTTTTTTTATCCTCAGAAGAATTTCGTCCCTACAGTTTCATTCTGATTTTTGTTTTTATGCCTGGGAAAGAGAGGATTTTTGTATTACAAACATCATCACATGGCTGGAGCTTTGGGCAATTCCCACCAGCTATACCCCTCACCTCTTGGAAAGGGCAGGCACATTAGCCTTGAACGGTGTTAACGAGCGAGTCCTGAAGGAGCCGTTGTAAATCATTTCAGTGGTGGAAGACAGGAACAGAAAAAATGTCAGCATTTGTGTTGAGTAATCCATAAGCAAAAATGGTTTTATCCAAACAAATCCAAAAATATTTTGTTGCCACTAAGTTAGGTTAACACCTAATTCCTGAACTACAACGATGCAGATCCTAACTTAGAGGTATGATGCTAAGACTTGGATGCTATAGGTGGAACAGATTAAGAAACACATGTGACCACGATCTGAATCAGCAGTTTGATTACATGTAATACACTAGCACAGCGACCCAGGATAAGAGATGTGTCCTACATGTGTTACTTGTGCTGTCTCAAAAGTTTTTTTAATGTGCATAATTTGGACTTGTTCATTTCTCAGGCACTGTATGAAGTAAATCTCTTGTAACAAGATTTAGATGGCAAAACCAGCCTTAAGTGAACTTGAGCGTTTTTGTTATGTAACTAAATACAAGATCACTTCTTATGCAACCTCATCTGGCACAATGTCCAAAGGATGTAGTTTGCAAGTGGGCAGCCTCACTGTAACTTAGTCTGTCAGCCTTATTGCCACGGCCCTTTGTCATGCCTTTGGCCTGATCTCCTTGCCACCAGTTGAGTGTACAGCTGGAGTACAGCTCGAGTGGAGACAGCTCAGTGATGCGATGTAAAATACGCTGCATCTGTTGTCTTTCCCTTTCTGGAGTGCCGTAATTTTTAAGTCAGGATGAGCGGTTGGATTGACGTTTTAAGACAATTTTTCCCTTCCAGTGATTTGAGTTTTTTTTTTTGTGTGGTCGCCTCCCAGGTTACAGTGAACTTGTCTCAAGAAATAGTTTCACCAAATAGAAGTGTACTAAACATTACAACCATCTTTTAAAGATTAAATAACATTGAAATAATAATGGTCTAGTACAGAATCAATCCTCAATTCAAGACAGAGTACAGTGAGTACTTTGCATAACAACTGAAGTAAAACTCAGACTTCATCAGAGTCTTAAGGCTTCTGTGCCCCCAGGCTGCGACAGCTGGAGTCTGGTATTTACCAACTTTGTAGACTCTTATGGAACAGGCTGTTTTTTATGGCAGTTCAGTAGATCAGCCTGTCCACTCATGGCTGAGTCACTGCTGTCCTCAGTGCTGGTGGCAGCTGGGCAGACCAGGCCTGATGCTCTGGACTGGCTCTGTCCTTAAAGCCAGGTGGACGCGTGTCTTTAAGAGGTAGGCTGCAGGTGGCCTTTGTGCACGTACTCCAGCGCCGTGGCGATTGTCCGCATGTCCATCTCGATACTGCGGGCCCAGTTCTCCACATCCCCAATCTCCTGCAGAAGATGACACGTGTGAATCACACATGCTGGAGACCCAGAAAATCAACAAGACAAAACAAATGCCCTGCAATTTCTCCTACCAGTAGAGCTTACACTTGCTCCTTTGCATTGAGAACTGCAGGAATATTTGGAGTTCTACATGCTAAAATAATTGATAGTAGACCTTCCTGAACTTCCTCACCATGTTTGTAAAATACAACTGGATACTCTTTATCAGTTTAGCTGTACTGATACACACAGTATTAGGTAACTGTCACACAGAAGCAGATTTCAGGTATTGGGTAACTTTGATGTACTCCATCCTGCTGTTGTGTCAGTTTTGATATTTTAAATTAATACAGGGGGGTTACCGA
This sequence comes from Atractosteus spatula, assembly GCF_055471065.1. Lineage (NCBI taxonomy): Eukaryota > Metazoa > Chordata > Actinopteri > Semionotiformes > Lepisosteidae > Atractosteus > Atractosteus spatula. The sequence continues at coordinate 63,402,285 of NC_142706.1, read as the reverse complement.
CATGAAAAGCATTATTTGTTAAGGGAGCATCACTACTAACACTGTGGAAAGAGCTCATTATGAATGTTTCACTGCAGTTACCTTGCTTGCACAGTAGAAGGCAGCATTGTCATGGATTTCTAATGCAGACCAATGAACTCCAGGGGTCTGGTTCAATTCAAAGTTGAACAGCTTGCTAGGACCTCTTTAAAAAGCTACATACTGGTCCTTGTGAATTAGATTTATTGCCTTTCAATATAAATGTTCTAAAAAGAAAAAAACAATGAAAATGCTAAACCACTTCATTATTATAATGTGAAAAGGTCAAAATTTTAATTTTTACACTTACTTGCCTCTTTGCCAACAATTCAGTTTTGGTTTTGAAAATTGTCAAAGCGCAGATTAATGTGCTTAAATAAAGCAGTATGAAGCATGAGAGCCTTTAATTTTGTAATTTGCAAGTGATAGGTCTTAAATATTTTGAGAGGAATGACAGCTCCACATGTGATTTCAGTTCCTTTTATAAGATCACTTTATTGGCCATATACAATTTCTTGCATTAGGAATGTGTCTTTTCGCAGACCCTAGCTTGCTCTCCATGAGACACACAGACACACAGACGGGGAGAGAGAAGCATGGGGTCAGAGCGCAGGGTCAGCCATTTATACAGCGCCCCTGGAGCAGCTGGGGTTAAGAGCCTTGCTCAGGGGCCTAATGGAGTAGGATTCCCCTGCCGGCCGCGGGATTTGAATCAGCAACCATCCAGACACAGGCGCAGATCCTTAGCCACAGTGCCACCGCTCTGCCCTTTTCATACTTGCAGACAGCTTGACAATAGCAACTTTGCTATTTCCCAGTGGCAACAAAACAAAATGTTTTCATATGGTGCTATCGTGAAAAGGCATCAAAATATAAAAACAGCTTCTTTTTGGGTCTGGCCACCCCAGAAGAGTGGCTGACACTTTGCGGAAGCAGCCCTCATCTTGCTTGTAAGGCATTCTGCTTACTGGTATCCAGAAACATGCCACTGGGATTTGCCATTCAGAAAAGAGTGGCTACAAAGTAAAGAGGGTGGCATTTGAAGTGTCCGGGACAGGTGATCTAATTTCGTAGCTGCATGGCTCAGCGTGGAGCGTGACAATAGTGCATTGAGAGATTGGGTTACAAAGCAAGATCCTTCAAGATGCATTTGGGTAGCACATAACCCACAGGCATGCATTGCAATACAGCTTCAAAGAAGCCTAATTTCTTTGTGCATTATCAGCCTATACAATGGAATCATCTAACATTCCTTCTAATAAGAGTGTTAACAACGGGCCTTGTCAGCTCTGCTATAATTGGGTTCCTACAACACACTGCGGTCATGTGTTTATAAGGCTGCATTAAATAAGACTGTTCCATATTTACAATGACGTACAATAAGTCGTACAAATGTTTGGAATTCATCTTAATCTGTAGACTCAACTTTCAATCTTAATTTTAAAATGTTCTCAAATTAGTTCCACGCCTACTAATGTACAGTAATGCAGTTTAATTATCTGAAACAATTTCTGCTCAGTTGTTCTCCCTACATTAGTCTAGGACTGCTAGCATATACTTGTATTTTATTGTATTAAATTGTGCATTTCCTTCAGATTTTTGCTTTTTTTTTTAGATAATGTGCCATCAAAGGAACTATAATATAAAATGTTATGTCACTGTATACACAAGTCTAATATGACTTAATATAAAGCATTCTGACCCAAAGTCAACAAATCAAACCTGAATTTTCCCAGAATAATATGGAAAGTAAATGTGGAAGTTTCTTTTAGCTTTCTAAGAAAAAGTTAACCAACACCTCAAAATGTAAACCACGGACACAAGGGAAATAAAAAAAAACACATTCATTTCAACTTGGAAATCTAGAATTAGCCTCAGATATAGTGTAACATTTCTCCCCAGTACTCAGTTTGCCAGGGGCTTTTTAAAAAAGAAGCAATTTGTTCTCAGGCTTCTGGGAATGAAAATTCCTAAGATGCACATAATTTTCATTGAGGCCAAACTGAAAGTATACTGTCAAAACAAAAACACTTTGTATATGCATATTATCTGGAACTGCAAATTTCTAGTACATCTGGATAGTAAGCTGTGTTTCACCATCTAAAGTTTAGAGGAGTATAATTCTCAGTCACTGTGCTATACACAAATCAACAGAAAAGAACAGAAAGTCCAGCAGGCTGTGTTAGCCTGGAAAGGTGGTTTGCAGCTAATATAGGTGAACTAATAGGTGTGTTTATCCCATCGGACTAGCCCATCGTGCCTAGCCCATCAGAACTCACCTACTGTTATAAATTGTGACTTTTATTTAGTCTAACATGGGTAAGATATACAATATATCTTGAGGATTGTTCTAATTGTCATCTCAATTCATCAATGAGATTCTGTTTCTCTCAGTCCCTTGTCTTCTGCCCACTCCAGGTCCACAAAGCTCTCACCTTCAGGGCCTGGTTGAAGCCCTCCACCATACTAATCCACTGGGCTGTCTGCTTGGCAAACTGACTGGCCTGGATTTGAAGCGTCTTCACCTCATGGTCCAGTTTGCGCTGGTTGACATACGCCTGGGCCACCCTGCAAGCATACAAAGAAAATGAGCAATCAGAGAAGATGCTCTTACTCTTCTAACTATGCATCGAGTTAACTCAGGGTGTCCCTTTAACCTATACTTTTAGTGGACCATCCCATATGAACACACTAAATAAAACAGCAGCAGATTGGAGTAGTAGTCCTGAACTTGGAATTGGAAGGTTGCATGGTTGAGTCTTGGGTGGAGCACCCAAGGGGTATACCCTTGAGCAAGGTACTGTACTTCAGTCAGATTGCTGGATAAAATACCCAGCTATATAAACAGTTATAAACGTAAGCTCTTTGGATAACAATGTCAGACAAATTAATAATAAAGTTACTGATTCATAGTTATATTTTAGATAGCTCAAGAACACTGCAGTGGATCTGGGATGGACTTATGCTCTTTTCAGCTGCAGTTCTAGGACGTTTTAAAATACATAATCATATTTCTAAGTACATATTCCTTCCTAAAAAATCTATTACATCAGTGCAGGAGGTATATAAACCACACATCATTAAAGTAAACAATTTTACAGCAATTGGTATCAGTACTGTAGATAAGGTTCTCTCTCTTATCACTAGTAAATTCCAGCTGTGTGATTAGTGTGACAGAAACATAGATTGGTCCAGCAGTACAGGGAAGGAGGTGCCTGATGATCACTCACACAAGATGAGTACTAATCACAGCACTTTGCAGCGTGAAGTCAGCCTCCCTCCAGAGACGGCAATCAATTAGACAATCAATACAGTCTAAGGCTGTACAGTAAACTAATGATTTAATCACTGTGCTAAACAGAGGGCCGGGAAGATTTCCAGTAATACAGGCATAAGCTTGGTTTATTGGAATCCATAATGATCAAGCTGTACAGCATCACATTCCTCTTCTTTTCTATCAGACATAAAATATCTACTATAAAAACAAGTGTCCAAGATTCAAAGATTTCCAGACACAAAGTTTCTATTTAGTTTCCCAAGAACTGATGGCAATGTTAAGGACGGCCTAATTAATTCAATCCCGTATCTGCTCCTCTGCATACACACACCACCCCCACATTTGTATTTCTGTGATAAGTGGCAAATGGGAAAGATAAAAACAAAGGGGCAGGAATAGAGTGCTCCCTTCAGGTTCTGCATTTCCCTGCATCTTAGATGTAATAAATATTGTCGTAAGGTTTTTTTGTATTTAGAATGGAACCATAAGGAACAACAAAACATGACAATTTAATTTCAAATAACAAGCAATTAGTGTGATTTTCAAAACTACTAACAATAGATGAGTGTCAGATTGTGAATATATTATGGGAGGCAGGGAGAAAATGCTATTCGTCACTGATGAGTTATTGAGGAACAATACCCCCCCCCCACCCTGAACAAATACTATTAGTCTAGAAGAAATACTAGACACTTTTTTCTACTGATGTATTGAGATTAGTGCTCTCAACATAAAGTCCTTCTGGGCTATGATATATCACAATTCGTGGGTCCAGGGTATACAGTTACATTCCTATTAAGTCTCCCATATTAGCAAAATGAGTCCCAGAGGACTTGTCAGTGTGACCCCTGTTCATATTTTGACATAAGCTATTTTATGATCAGCTTCATAATCATTCTTAAAAGCGCATTTTATCCACCATTTTCACCCCCCTAAAGAAGTCCCAGAATCCCTCAGGTACACAAGCAACAACTGAACAAGTAATAGGTTTATTCCACGCTGAAGAAAAGAAGAAAGAGAGGCTCCACGGCCGAAACGTTGTGTTTTCTGTCTTTTTCAGCATGGAATAAACCTATCACTTGTTCCTTTGCAGCCTACGCATGCTGACGCAGCTCCCCACCTGAACTACTACAACCAACAACTGGTGAGACCTCTACCCAACTGACAGTGCTGGTAGCTGAATGTATCCATTAAAATATCAGTTCTAAATTTAGCATGCTTGTTTGTGCTCTACGTGACATTTAGAACAATTTGATACTGATTCAAAACAATTGTTTTTGCAAATTCTGCCCAGTGACACTCGAAGTTGACAGCTTTCTGCATGGAGAAGTGCACATCTTGAAAAACTGGATGCTGGTTGTGCATGAGGAATTCTGGGACTTGTGAAGGGGGGGGGGGGCATTATGTTTTGAGGCCTCTTTCCAGATGCAGCTGGATAAAAGGCTTGTATATAAATCAACTACCTAATCTATACTATATGGAAAATTACCAGAATAAAGAAGAGTGTCATTTCACAATATATGCAATCAGAACGAGATCATTGGATTATGTGGATGTCCTGTAGTCATTCACTAGTAAAAATAACACCGGCAGAGGTGTCTTTACCAGATCCCTGTCATCTGTTTCCCATTGTACTGCATTTGTATTATGTATTATGCAGTACATCAGCTTCTCCCCCTGCCTTTGAATGATCTCTTAGCATGAGACATGCTGGCTGTGTGGGAAACGCATTTCCTCCCAGGGACCACTGCAAGTGCCGCATCCAACAATAATAAAGAAAAACTCTTGCTTCTAGCTGCAGCCATGAATGTATCCTCATTAAGGAATACAGTCCATATATCAAGATCTTTTGATTCTGTTAAAATAAAAAATACATCCTATTTATTTTAACTTTAGCTTGTTTTGGACATCTACTGTTATGTATTACAGAAGATGTAGCAAATAACTACATGAAGGCTTAAAAGCTTTAAAAAGCTCACTGCTGTCTGGGCTCTGAAACTTAGCAGTGCTACCGGCTAAACAGATGTTAAAAATAAGAAATTAATGTTGTCCAAAACTCTTGCAAGTCTGCAAAGATTAATTAAAGGGTAAAGGGGAGCAAGATATGCAGCCAAGCTGTCAAACCCTGGCTTTTTCAAGAAACAGCTAACTGGGCCAGGTCTCGTTTGTTCAACTTGCTATGTTCTCATGACTGATCCGAAATGAGTTCAAGCCTTGTTCATGCTGCTCCGCGCCATGTGAGCTTCCTTCATCTCTCGCTTTGTTGACAGAAGAGCTCAGCTGCTGCTAATTCGGGCATGTTGCTAAATTTGTTGTGGAGCTCTGAGGTGGGAGGGGTCTGGGGGGGAGGGGTTAGTGGGTGTGGGGGGGCATCAAGCAAGGACAACAGCTGAGGAAATGTTCTACCTTCACAGCTGGACAGCCCACCCCTGTTTCTCATGCCTCCAGCCCGCAGGGACCTGTACTGGACAGGCAGAGCTGGGCAGGGCCCTCTGGAGGCTAGGGGGTTAGTGGGTTGCTAGTGTTGCCTGAGGAAGGGGAGGGCCTCTCACTGGATTTCCACTTTTCTGGTCTAGATGTACATCCAAGCTGAAAAGCAGTTCCTATTTTCCTTACTGTCCCTAATGTCCTCCACATTGCAATGCCCTGCCTTAGTAAAGAGATGCTTCAGGGACAGGCAGCAGACAAACCACTTGTCCCCGAGTACTTTCTTCACTATTTATATTCTGCACAGTGTAAAGATCTTCCCTAAGAAGTGCCTTTGTGATGTAACAATTTCGAAACGTTCCAAGAAAAAAAATTAGATGTTGTAGATAAGCAAAATACATGAACCGTGCGTATTCAGCTGTGAATGAGAAGATATGTTGCATTTCGGTGGCATCATCAATGATGCCAGGCAATACCTATTCGCTGAACATTTGTACAGAACAGTTCTCCCCAGGAAACCGTATCAAGTGCTGGCCAGGAGTCGCTAGGACTCAATCCCAGCGACAGGTTCCCCGTGGAGCTCACACACAGCCACAGCTTACCCCACATTGAGGTGGTCTACCAGGGCTTCGGTCAAACAGGTGGCTGCTGCGATCGCTTCACGCCTGCGCCTCTCTGCAACGGAAAGCACTCTCAGCTCGGACACTGCACTCTGACATGACAATCCAGTTACACTCCACTCTATATAAAAAGCCCCCCCCAATATGATCTGAACTAAGGCACGTTACTTTGACCCTATAGTGTCTGTATGTTGGACTTGCAGGGACCAAGACATAAAGACCCCAGCCCAGGATTACACACGGTTTCTTCAAAATACGTATTGTTCCAAACTCCATTTTGGCGATTTTCTTCTCCCTAAACATTAACTTTCACTATAGTTGTCTATATATATATATATTTTGCTATTCACAGGTAGTTCTACACACCTATAATACATTGTGGCTCTGTCACTGAATAATCAAACGGGTGCCCACGACGACGAACGATTCCAAACATTTTACACTCCACATACAGATAGCCACAATTAGTAATGAATAGCTCTGATGCATCCTTTACCCACTAATTTGTCTTGAAATCGTATCAGTGTTTACAGCAGTAAATAGTAAATGAGAATTTGTTCTCAGTTGACGTAACAGGTAAAAATAAAATATATACAAACGAAATTAAAACTATCGTGGCAGAATATATCGGTAACGTAAATCAGTTTATTTGATGGAAACCGGGACGGTCAAAAATGCAAAGATCTGCTACACTTAAAACGTCTGACGTGGCAGGAACTGCCCAATATTTAAAAAGCGATTCTGTTTGCCATAAAATACTTCCTGCAACAATGTTAAAACAAGATAGACTACCAATCTTCCAGTTGCATTTCGAGTTAGATAATCAGAAACCAATCGCGACTGAGGTAGGCGGGAGGAAGATTAGGAAGTCCCTGTGGTGCAATACGCGGCACCTTCTCGATGTGAGCCTCGGCGGTCCGAGACCCTTTCCTCAGCGGCCTCAACTACTTGAGCGGCCGGTTCTTCCGTGAACTGCAGGCCTCTGGGTCGAAAATAAATTTTAAAAATCGGTTTTTATTTCATAAAAAAAATTACCTTGTAGCTCCTTCCTCTCATTCTGCTTTGCTTGATGTTCTTTTAGGAGTCGAGAAAGCATGTCTAAGGTTTTTTCAAAATATCTTCTTTGACGGTTTCACGTTTGTATATTTTTCCCGTGCGCTGAAACCGCATCAGATGTTGGCAGTCGGCTTCCTGCGCGTCACAGCGGCTGGAGCGATTCTCCAGCCAAACAGCGCTAAGGCTGCAACTGAGACGCGATTAGTCGGGATTGTATGTATCGGTGTGAATGTCGGTTTTCTGATTTTTACTGTGTATTTTTATTATGTGTTATGCAAGTAAGGAATCGCGTTTTAACAGCGCAGACGATGAAAGCCCGAATTCTATTTTGCATGTATTTTAAAAATCCGATTTAAATATTGACGTAAAAGATAAAGCTATCAGCCAAAGAATGGACTTCCACGGATTCAAGAAGGCATGTCAAATATTCACCATGATTCAATTCAAGTGTCAAGTTCAAGACTCATTTATTTATTTATGTTTTTGTTTCCTAGATATACAACATGTGGTGTTTGTTTAATTCCTTCAGTTCACGGATCTGGGACAGTTAGAGGAGGTACAGTATGCTGTGTTAAAAAGTTTTTTTCTGTTTATTTTCCCACAGTCCTCTTTTTTTTATCATCATTATTATTCAGCTGGTGCGTTTACATCCCTGCTGTTTCCAGATTGGCCACAGTGCAAAACACCCTGAAGGAGTTCTTGAGAATAGAACCATGGCGTCTATTTTTCTCTGCACCTCCCAGAACCCCTCTTTGGGGAGTTGTAAATGGTCTATGTCTTGTTCTCATGTCTAATTGGAGTACTGATTCAATAGCATTCTGTTTTATTTTTGTGTGAATGTGTGTTTCTTTTTGGCACATCTTTTCCACCCTCTTCCAGACCTAGGCTTTTTCTGCAGCTAGGAAGTTAGACTGCTGTTAACATACAAGTTCCCCCAATGGTGTTGATTTTTAAGGCACTGGCTCAGATCATCTGTGCTTCCCCGTCCTCTACTGTGTGTCATTTGCCGTATAATCATTTTGGGAGCGCTCCACGTGATTCTCCGGCGGCGTTTCCCACGCAGCCCACTGAAGACACAGCTGCTGCAGACCGGCCTTCCCAGGGCTGTGTGAAAGAAACGGAGCCTGTAGCTGTGCAACTACAGCAAGACACCCAGCACAGAACAGAGCAGACACAGACACATCTGTGTGCGGTGGTGTACCTTGAAAAGCCCGATATATGTAACTGGGATGTGGAAGTCCATCCATCCATTCGTCCATGTTTTAAGTGCATCTTTTAATTCGGCCTGGCAGAGCCGACGGACACAGACACTCACACCAGGGCCAGTTTCCCCAGAAGCCAATTCAGCTGCCAGCATGTCTTTGGATGTTAATAAAACCAGAGTAGTCTGCGGTGGGGTTTTCATCAGTGTCTTCAGGGGCTTTAGTTGCACCATGTTTGTAAGGAAATGTGCTATAGAAAAGACTAGGCAAGGCAGTCCTGTTTCAGGAATAGGCTACTTTTGTTCTTCTCTGCAAATGTCAGAGATCATGCTAAATTTTAATAACTGATTGTAGGCAGGTGGGTCCATTAAACCAGTAGTTTTATCACCCTGCAACTCACAACTGGCAGCCCACTGAAGCTCAGCAGGTGTGAGCCTGGTCAGTATTAGGATGGGAGACCATCTGGGAAAAACTAAGGTTGCTGCTGGAAGAGGTGTTAGTGGGGCCAGTAGGGGGCGCTCACCCTGCGGTCTGTGTGGGTCCTAATGCCCCAGTATAGTGATTTGGACACTATGCTGTAAAAAAAAAAAAGGGGGTGCTGTCGTTTGGTTGAGATGTAAAACCTGACTCTGTGGTCATTAAAAATCCCAGGGTGGTTTTCGAAAAGAGTAGGGGTGTTATCCCAGTGTCCTGGCCAAATTTCCCCCTGGCCTTTTCCAATCATGGCCTCCTAATAATCCCTATGTATGAACTGGCTTCATCACTCTGCTCTCCTCCCCACTGAGAGCTGGTGTGTGGGGAGCGTACTGGTGCATCAACTACACAAACCATGATTGCACGCCCTGCCTTAACAAGAATGCGGTTCACTTTTTTTAAAGCAGAACAACATCAGCCTTCTTCAGTGTGTCTTGTGTAGTTTTCCCACCTGTTTCCTTTTCTTGTGTTTTGCCTTCATACTGTAGATGCGCAGAAAACGTCTGACCCAGCACAGGTTCAGCCAGGCGAGCGGCAAGCCAGCTGAGCTTCCTTTCTCACAAGATTAATATTGAAACGCGCCGATGAAGGATGCGCAGGAGCCTCAGCACTCAAGCTGGATTCCATGGGCAATATAATCCAAGTGGTGTTGCTCTCTAAATTGTTTATTGAAGTCTCGGCCACGTGTTTGCAAGGAAAAGTCCTCCGCTTGTCTTTCAAAAAGGCAGCAGGCTTGAATCCTCTCTGCAATAGACTCTTCAACATAAACCAAAGCTGCGCATCCATCTTATTTTTATATACACACATGAAGTATATATAAAAAGAATGTTAGCCATTAAATGCTAAACTTGGAGCACTGTGCGAGCCTGGCAGTGATTCAGATCCTCTCAGAATAAGGCCCTGGGGGGAGGGGTTATCAAATAAGTCCACTTTTCTGCCTTGGTGCCTGAGACATTATCACTGCCTGTGGCTCACAGCCAGATACTAACTAGCTTGATAATGTGTCACAGGAGAAATAGTAGAAACAGGGATCAATTGCCCTGGTCCTGCCACTGAAGGTATTGGTGTGCACAGGCGGATATTATATGAATATATATATTAAAAACCAACAAAGTAAAGCTCCGATGCCATTTAAACCCTTTAGCAATTGAGATGTGCGGTCTTGAACTCTGAGTTGGAAGGTGACTTCTTCTTTTCCACTGTTGCATGAAAATAGGCTCTTTGTAGGGCTGCAGAGAAGCCTAGCTATTCGCGATCTATAAAGTGTTTCAGCTTTTTTTCATATGAACATTGGTGGGGAACTATTCTGGCATATGGAGGGTTCTGAGAAATGATGTGTCAGAGGAGCAATCACAGGGTGGAGGTAGAGGCATGAAAGGAGGCATGAAAGCAATACTTCAATCAACACTATGAGTTGTGCCAAAGGGCTGCAATTTTAGCATACAGGCCTGGTGCATGGAGGGTCCCCAGTCCTGTTCGGTGGGGTTTAGTTGCCTTGTGGAGGGGTCCCCAATCCTGGTCCTGTAGACCCCCACACATGCTCCTCCACTTGAACACTTAGGTGCTTGATAGACCTAATAAGATAAGATCACTTTATTGGCCATATACAATTTCTTGTATTAGGAATTTGTCTTTTTGCATACCCCAGCTTGCTCTCCATGAGACACAGACAGGGAGAGAAGCTTGGGGTCAGAGCACAGGGTCAGCCATTTATACAGCACCCCTGGAGCGGCTGGGATTAAGGGCCTCGCTCAGGGGCCCAATGGAGTAGGATTCCTCTGCCAGCTGCTGGATATGAACCAGCAACCTTCCAGCCATAGATCCTTATCCACAGAGCCACTGCACCTCCCGTAAGAAAACCCCATATTGCCCAACATGGGGCTTGAACCCACAACCCTGAGATTAAGAATCTCACACTCTACCGACTGAGCTAGTCAGGCACTGAGTGAGTTTAGGATTAACTTGAACTTGCACTTTGTTTTCAGTCCCTAAACATGGTGGAGGGTGCTTTTTATCTATCATTTTTCATAAGTAACTGAAGATTTCTGACTTTTGAGCAGAAAATACAAGCAAAGGCTCCAACCAAACAAAGTGTTCTTTCAGTTAAGGACTGACTTAGGTAAAGAGCTCAGCTGTGGTCTAAACCAGCAGTGTTGGGGTTCCCAAGACCAGGACTGGGAACCTCTAGCATCGTGTTTTCTCTATTTCTAGCATGACAGCAACTCCAGTGCCATGTCCAGCACCTGCGATTTGTGGTGACATCAGTGGGAGGTGCTGACTCTCCTGTCAAGCGCCGCGGAGATGGTAGCATTTCAAAAGAGCACAGAAGGGTGAGCTGGAGGGCACTTCCGCTGGTTGTCATTTTACCCTGTGCAATGGAAAGGCGAAATAGAGCACACTGTGTTTAGAAAATTTCCACTTCATATCTGAAGTATTTATGAAGAGAAATAAAAAAATGTGGAGGGAGTCTTGTTATGTTACGAGTTATGTCATCTGAGTGTGACTCCCTTAAACCAGCTAGCTCTTGACCTTAGCTTTTTGGAGCCCAGGAATGTGGGAAAAGAAGAGAACAAACGTGACCCAGTTCGTTTCTGCTCTGATTTTGATCAATGATCAATCTCCACATGTATCAGAAATATCAGTCGCCTGCCTTGAGTGCATTGATATCTAGTGTCAAAACCTTCCTTTTCGGAAAGGTTTTCACTTAATTAGCATCTGTGTCTGCTCAAATTTCTTCTGCTGCACTTCTAACCACTTGTCTTTCTTCTGCAGTATGTACTTATTTTTTAATTTGCTATCCTTCTGCTCTGTTTAAAGGCGATATATAAGATTAATAATGTTATTATTGTCAGTATAACGCTATCATTAAGCTTTCTTGCATTTTTATAAGGAGACAGACCATGCAACATGTTCTAAATTGAGTAATAGAGTTTCATTTTATCCTTGCATGCTTCTGGTCAGATTATAAATCCTCTGGCATCTCTATCTTGAGTTCTATCCCAGCGGTGGTGGGAGCACACTAGGAAAGACCTTGATTTACCTCACAGGTCAGCGTTGCTGTCCAGTATTACATCGTGGTGCGACGTGTGACCTATCTGCGAAAGGAAATTTAGATTGCTGAGTGTTGGGGCCTTTGTGTTTCTAGCAGTAACCACTGCGGCCGTGTTTTACTGCGGCTGTCACGGTAACAGACACTTGCTCCCTTCACACAGTGTGGGGCGGACGCCTTGGTGAGTCGCACCCTTCAGCTTGGCTACAGCCACATTTATTTTCCCCTCAGGAATGAGCCTGTCTGTAAATAATAAACCCCTGAACCGACTCTGGACTCTGGAGTTATTTAACGGTTGGAAAGTACATTTTAAATAAAAAATGACTCACTGTTTAACCATTTCCAACACTGTGTAATGGTGTTTGACCTTGGACATGATGTGATGTTTGTGGACTGATTTCTAACAATTGATTTTTATGCCTGTACGTTTTACATGGTTGTACATATTATGACTTCTTTTTTTTTAGTTTTTGGATCTTTACCAAGTTGTACGTTCTGCATTTTGTTTGCTGCGTGTGAAAGGAACAACAATGTGGACAATAGTTGTACATTGGTTTGCAGTTCTTGTGTGAAACTGTCTTTGTCTACCAGAGCTACTAGCAAAACAAATAAAAATGACTAAAATATGCAATTGAAACCCTCTGTATTTCCACCCTTGCACCCTTGCCAAATAGTGGCCGAGCAGCCTCACTCTGTAGAAAATGAATTAAATTAGATGGGCACTTTGCCTGCAGTGGAAAATGTTGCCCTGAGGTCAGATTCACTAAGTTTCTACTCTGGTGAAAAACGTTTTTTTCTTTTCTTTTTCCTAGAGGGAATTAAAGGCTACTGAGCATTCGGAACTGCACACACACTTTCCTGAACCCGTCTTTGTATTTCATGTCTTTCCTATCGTTGTATGTGTGGTGTTGACCCAGACCGGCTGATCACCTCCGATTTCCCAGGGCGGCCCCCAGGTGTTCACAAGTTTACCGAAATCCTAGACTTGTCCAGCTTTGATTCGCACTCCCATTTTTGCACTTTTTCTTTCAAGCATACGATATATATTAAGAGAGATGACTAAGCATGCTGTTTGTGATGAAGGAGTGTTACAGGATTAATATGTGAGGGGGTTAAAAATACATTATTGCACTCCACCACAGAACCTCGTGAAACCCATGTCCCTAGCCCAGCGGCTAGTGAGCCCTGTACCCTGCTGTCCCAGGATACCTGTGCAGCTAGCCCTCACCCAGTGATTGGTTTATGGCTTTACAAGCGTAGTATCATTATATTTATCTGGTATTGAAACATACACCAATTTGAAATTTCCTCTGAACAGAACTGAGGAGCAACCATGACTACGTTCCTTATACAATGGGGAGCTTTGTGCATCTGTGACGACTAACCTGCCTTTTAATTGAATTCTTTTGATTCTGGCCCATTGTTTTTTAGGCTCTTGGAATTTCACAGAATGGTCAGATTTTTCCGTAACGGATTCTTTTTGCTGGGAATGACTTGGAGTCAACATATATTTCCTGGGATTCTTGTTCACTGTCAACCAAACTCGGTATTGAACTGGTGTGTCATCGCTTCAGCCCCTGGAAGAAGTGCAGGGTAATGAGTAGGTCCATAGGCCCCGGCTTGCCAGGTTGATGAGAATAGGAAGGCTTGTTTCACTGTACATAATCATTTTAATCTTTAAAAAAAAAAAACTACTGTTCAAATTTTGCGAGCGATTTTAAATGGGACATTTGTTTAGAAGCTCTGTGCTCCGCCTGCACCCAGCCGGTGCTAGCCTGGATTGTGTTGCAGGAGGGATGGGAACAGGTGTGAGCTGTGCACACAGAGGCAGCTGGAATGTTGGGACAAGAGGAATGTGTTGTACCAGGAGCGCTGATCCCCCCCCCCCCCTCAACCCCCCATTTTTGTGATTCACCCCTTCCCAACCCCATGATTCACTGTGCAGCGCAGTTTTGCTCTGATCCCCTCTTACTCACAGCCAATGACATCACTCTCCCTGGAGCGCTCTCGTCCTCTCCTCTTGGGTCTGGAGATTAACATTCTAGTGCCTTTCTGTCACCCCCACCTCGCTGGGCTGTACTGGACCATGGCTAGCTGTACCCTGTCTCCTGTCTGATTTATCACATGGGGCGGCATTGTGGCGTTGTGAGACATTTACATTTACCATTCCACCCTCATGAACAATTTTCCTGTTCTAAACTAAAGTGAAATTGTAGCACTTTTGTGTTGATTTAATAACCCCCTTTCCCCACGGTTGTACATCAGTTTCTCTGTTCTGTGAAACTGCTGTTTGTCTGGTCAGTGCTTCTCTTCATATATCCTTCACAAGTATAGCCCAGATGACAATATTTTGTTAAAGCAGTCTTGCCTGGTTGTACAAGCCAATGTGGAAGAAGATGTAAATAATGTCATTTTAATATTATTGGCTAGGGGAAGAGGGGGGGTACACACTAATATGACCATTATGAAGCTATCAGTATCCATCCATCGGTTTTGATTTTAAGAAGCACAAAGGAAACTGGCAATTACCAGGACCTGATCCTAAGACTATTAAAAGTGGATGCTGGCATGCTCATTAATCAGGCTTGCTGTATGATGCATTCTGGAGAGGGCACAGTGCCTGGAAATAACTGCATTAAACAAAATGGGTGAGCTGAATTTAAATGTGTTTGTGACCTTTTTGACTCCTCGCCTTTTAGGAGACCTGTGCAGTGTAGAAGTGGCCAAGTCTACAGTTTTCAGTTACACAAAAAGAAAGTGGCTTTCTGTGGCACATTATGTGAGAGACTTTATTAAACAGTTGCTTTTTAGCTTTTTTTAATAGAAATGTCCTGTTGCTCTATTGACAGAAATCATCCTAGATGACAAACGCCCTGTTGAATTTTAAATGAGCACTCTCTTCCTCATTTTCCTGGCAGAAATGAAAATTACACATTGGTGTGCAGCGTGAAACAAGCACTTCAAAATCTGCTTTCTCAAGAAAAGGAACATTGTTTCCAGTGGGGAACTACGGATCCTAAACAATGTGTAGAAGTTGTACAGCACATTGAGAGGTTGTTGAAGTGTCTGCTTTTAGAGAATAAATTCATATCTTTCTTTGCTTTTGATCTGTATTGGCCATTTACACCTGGAGACCCCTTTAGTCCGTTGCGTGCAGGCTTCTTAACCATGAATGGAAAATTGAGCAAGAGGAGTCTGGACTCTTGAAAAGCAATTGTTATTTGTTGCTCTGGTTTGGATCCGAAAATGTTACCCCAGTGTTGTAATTGTAACAGCAGAGCCCTGTGGAAACACTTGTCTGCTGTCTGCCCAGTCCCATTTTGAGCAACTAAATGCAAATCCCCGATTCTTTTTCCCAATTAACGATGCAAAGCTTGCACCAAGATAAACCTGTTCCGAGGACAGGTTCCCTTTCATGGAGTATGGACGGGCACAGCTCTGTGCTTTGCAGAGCCATGGCAAAGTATGCCAATCGGTGCCACTTCCCGTCCCGCACCGCACCAGAGAACTTTAACAGCGCGGTGCCTGAGGTGTTAGAGGAATGCCAAACCCTACAGCGTAGTCTCCCCTCCCTCTCAGGCAAAGCGACAAAAACATGCTCCCCTCGGCAGCTGACGTTGTGCAGATTGACCGTTGTTCAGACAGGCTCACGCTCATCAGATCAACTAATCAATATTCGAGCGGACAGAAAAGGGGGAGCAGGAGATAACCTTGTCTTAAAAGCCAGCGTCCTAAAAATACGCTTCCTCCTTGAAGACCCTTCCTGCCTGCTAATGAGCTGTGTGTTTTGGCGCAAGTGGTGTCCCCACCACTTTGCAGAACATGATGAAGCTTCGGCTGTTCCTTTGTCTGTTTCCTCCCGTTTGGCTTTGTTTCAGGATTCTGGGCAGGGTGCCCAGGCTGCCATTAAGATATTTCAGGGCCATCACTTTCCTTGTTTTTTCTTTACTTTAGTGCCTGGGAGGATCAGATTCCATTCTTGGGGAAGGATGGGCTTTGTTATTTTCTTATTGTGCCTCTGCGCTGCACGCAGCGTTGGAGCGCTGGAAACCCGCGACGAGATTCATGAAATGAGGAAGTCGTGAAAGATTTTTTAAGATTTGGTTTTCAGCTCACACTGAGTGCCAGCTGCAAAATATTGTGGGGTAGTTCTGTGTGTGTTCCTTTTCATCGGAAAGCAATTTTTATTGTCATGTTAACCCGCAACATTTAGCGCAGTGGTGTGAAATGGAGCTGCTGTTTTTAAAGAAGAAGCACCACTTTGGTTGTTCTTCAGGTTAACGGCAGCTCATAGTTCAAATATATACAGAGATCTCATCCTGGTATCCTGCCAGTGTCTTACTCTTGCCCTGGTCCATCTGTTGAGCGCGTTGATGTCTCGAAACAGGATGGGTACAGTGTAGTTCCACGCCATGCTAAGCTCTGTGGCATGTCCCAGAGTTCTGACATCTCCCTTGTGTGTTAATTTGTGAAGGAACAAGCAGTTAAGCACCTGACTATAGAGGAACTGGACTCTGTCTGCGCGTTCAGAAGTCGTGCTCATGAAGACATGGCACTGGGATTGTTCTTCTCCTGCGATAAGGGCTGTACTAACTAACTCCAAACGTCTAACCTTCTGGGCACTGTGATCACTGTGATTGCTGATTAGGAGCAATCAGCAATCAGCTGTGCTTAAGCTGCTATATTACACTGCTGGGGAAAAAATAACAACAGGGAGGGATCTTTCTAGTCACTCTGTACAACTTTTTTTGAACTGGGTCATCACGGAGCCTGGACCCTTGTGCCTGGAAAGCACCATGTTGTCACAAGTCCTTTACATGATGAACTAAGCTGTGAAACCATGTCAGAAGTTCAAGCATTGTCCCCTAGTGATAAGCACAAAACTGCTCTCCAGCTAGCGGTTCTTCTCAAAGTCAAGACGCTGAAGAAGAAAGAGCCGACTCAGAACTGAAACAGCAGAGATTGCCGGCTGTGGGGCGGGGATCGGAAGGCATTTGCAGTCTTGGCAGGCTCAGCGAGGAGTGGGAAGCCGGGGAGCTGGGAAACACTTGTGTTATCAGAGTCACAGAGTCTTTCCTTCCCCTGTCTGTGTGATGAGAGATGGGTGGGGAAAGGTTTGTAAAGCAAGGAAGGAGGGAGAAAATCTAAAGACCAGAACCAGAGATAAAATATAAGGACTTAAATGATTGTATGTTTTTTCATAGTAGTAAATATCTTCTACTCCCTGCACAAAGAATCACACCGTGTGAGAATCACAAGACCTTCATTTCTTCTTTTTTTAGGTTGGAGTCAAATTGTTTATCCTTTTTCTGCCACTATGCAAAATCACAAATTTGTTGTTCTTTGGCCAGTGTGAAGCTGCTGTAAAAACCGCATCTTCTCGCTGGCCGTAAAGACCTGAAGCCACACACAAAGGCAACCTGTCTGCGTAGCAAGGGCCAATAACTTTTAGCTCTCGGGCAGAATGAACAGAGCTGGAATATCTATAGAGGGAGAGGCACCGCCCTGGCTCAGTGCAGGGGTGACTGACCTACTATAAAGCTAATGTCAGTGGTGTGTGCGGTACAATAACGCCAAACGATTTCATAGTTCATAATCCAGTCGCACTGAGGCTGTGAATACAGGCCAGAGATTTCATTTTGATCCCTGCTGAAACACGGAAAAATAGGCCTAATAAGTATGGCACTCTGTGTGACATTCTGCGAATGTGGGGAAGTGCTTCTGCCTGCATGAATGAGATGCACAGGAGGAGGAAAGGGGCTCGTAAGTTTTTCCAATGATTTTCGTGCACAATGACGATCCCCGTTTGGAATCGCCGGGTTTGTATTGTCAAGTCTGGGCTGGCAGCTGCAAGTCTCGTAACCAAGTGCCGACAGCAGGGAAACTGGGCTGCTGCTTGAAGTGATTGTGGCGGACCAGCAGGTGGCCTTCTTCCCTCTAGCCCTGCTTTAAAACAGGTGCAGCTATTTTTACATCTCAAGAGCAGTGCATGTTAACTGGTGTGCCACAGAAAGTTCCTGAGCGAGGTATAAAAATCTGATCTGCCCCAGGCTTGGTTCCTACATCCCAAAATTAGTGTATGGTCAGGGCTTTATTTTTGTTTAGGACTTCATTTTGGATACATAGTTGTGGATTTTTTAGTTGTAAAATTTTGCTCTAGTTTTAGTTACCTGGACTTCCTAATGTCAATAGTAAAAAAAGGGGGTTTCTGCATCATGTGAGACCAGTGCAGTTTATTAGTTTGGATTTGGACAGAGAAATGCAGTGCTAATTTTAGTCAGTACTGCAGAGTTAATGAGTTACAGACTCAGAAACACAGGAGTGTCTGACACGCCTTGTCTGGGACGTTTGCGTGATTTTGGACAGCGGGCTGTGTGGGGTCCACCTCCTCAGAGATGCCTGAGCTGAAAGTCAAGGACCAGGTGTGGCATCCTTAAGACAACATCCTAGTATCGCACGCCCAGATTGGGAGAGCCTGAGTGGGCTTGTTTTTAAACACTTTACCATATATTCAGCACTCTGCCAACTCTAAAGAATAAACATGCCTCTGTTTCATTGAGCTTTCTTTTAAAAAATCTGTTGGTTAATGTTCGTTGAGGTGTAATTAAGAAACTGTAACAGCTTGATGAAATACAGAACTATTGAACCTGAAGCCCTGAATGCTTATCCTGGTGTCCTGTCACCATGAACAGTAATGCTAATATAGAACTGTGCGGTTTGTATTCAGGAGAAGAGGTGGGATTTGATGTAGCTATAGAAATAACTTGATGGTCTGCTGTTGGAATATTCAAGTATCTTGTGATAACAATACCCTCCTTTACAGCAGTGTGACCGACAGACTTCTGTGACCTCACAGAGAGCTGTGCCCATGGCTCAGATCAGGAACAACAGCTGAAGGTGACACCAGGGCAGTCTGTGCTTGGCCGGAGGTTGGTCATGTTTATTGAGCACAGCGGTGGGGCGAAGCTGTTGTGACTATTTTTGAAATCTAGAGCTCTTTAGATCGTCACCCGATTTCAAACCTAGAACATCTGTTCTATTTGTTCATTTAGGCAAATAATCCATTCAGTTTGGTCATCAAGAGCTCAGCTGGAAACCAGAAAGCTGTGAGGACATTGGACGTCCGTCAGTACAGCAGGGGAGAAAGGGGCTGGAGGAACAGCAGTGGGCAGGCTATGGGCTCAGCTGCACCTTTCTGCTTGTACTCGTACAGACCTGAGGGACTGGAAATGTGTTGATGCGTTAGTAAAGTGGTGTGAGATTGCTTTTATAAAATCATATATACTGTTGCAGAAGTAAACATGGATTGTTTCTGCAGACGTTTGTCTTCATGTCTTTGTATGTAGGCTAAATTAAGATTAGGCATCAGACAGTTTCTCTTGTTGGCCCATCTATAAGTGAGTTTGAGAGGAAGTGCTTTTTGAAAACAAGGAAAATCATTTGTCAAAGAGAACTGCAGCCACACACAAAGGCATCATCTCTGGTTTGTAGTGGCCAATTGTTTTTAGCTCTTGGGCAGAATGAAGAGATCCAGAATGTCTATAAATGGAGAGGCACAGCTCTTGAGATCGCATTGGACCTCTTTGAGAGCACATTGGAGTGGTAGCTTAGTAAGTGACAAGGCGATTTAAAATTGGGTATAGATGTGTGCCATATAAGGGATTTTTGCTTTTCATTGTAAATTGTATGATGTCATCTCTTTACAGTATATAAAACACTTTGAAAACTGCCTGTTTTTCAGAGAGGCCTTCTCATTTCTCCTGTGTTCTGAGAGAACACTTCTTTAGACATGTATTGTGATCAGTATGTTGTGTGACTCACAATATTATTTTCCACAATTAAAACACTTTTGGTCACCAGCTTTTGGTCACCAGCATACAATACATCTACACAAACATTCATATGTATATCATTTATATATATTTAATATGTTTGTTGTATTCAGCACACCCCTAAACTTGATTCACTGTTGTACAGGGTATGGCTGTTTTGTGCTGAACTGAAGTTTTATTAAACTGTTGCCAGAAATTAAAAATGGGATCATGCACACTGTCATTTCCTCTCCCAAATGTCCCTTGCTCCCCATCTTTCTTTTTTCCCCTCCACACTAATTCTTTGC
The DNA here is from genome assembly GCF_055471065.1 of Atractosteus spatula. Lineage (NCBI taxonomy): Eukaryota > Metazoa > Chordata > Actinopteri > Semionotiformes > Lepisosteidae > Atractosteus > Atractosteus spatula. Next base: position 63,382,043 of record NC_142706.1, on the reverse strand, counting down.
TGGTGTACCTTGGGGATCTAAAGCACCAGTCCAAACCATTTCTCTCTGTCCAGAAAAGCTGGAGCTATGATTGTTACGAAGGTTAATTGCAGGACACCAATGTCTTTTCAGTGGAATTCCGGCTCAGTTCTTTCCAGAGCTAAAAAACTTTGCAGGGTCTACCAAATCAAAGCCCTACCCTCTGTCCTCTTAGCACTCACATCCTTGTTGTTTCCAAGAGGGGCAAGACAATTACTGTGTCTTTAGCAGATAATGTAGCCTGCCTCCTCCTCCTTTGCTTCTTTCCTTTCAGATGATTCCAAATATCTTGACAGCGTTGCCTGGTATTTTGGCAGAGGTCCCCTGAGTGTTGATGTCAGCTGAGAGAGAGGAGCGGGGAGGGGAGGGGGGAGGAGGGAGTGAGTGGGCTATTCGAGGCACTTGTCCTATGCCTTTCAGTCACACAGTGAGAAAGAGAGCGAGAGACAGGAGCCGGCTCTGCGAGCAGCGAGCTTTTCTCAGGCTGCTCAGACAGGCGGCAGCAGACGGAGAGAGGGGGGAGAGGGCGGACAAGAGAGCGGGAGAGGGCCGAAGTGTGAAAAAAAGAATTATTGTGAGAGCAGGCTGGAACACACACAGGCCCCTGGAGACTGGATCACAGCGGCGAAAACAGGAGGGAATACAAATCCAAGTGTACTGCGGTCTGCTCCAGTTCAAGCCTTCTGGAGGGGTATCTTGGACTTGCCATGACACATTACAGGACCCTCGGGGGTGCCGCCGTGCCCTTGCCCCATGCCAGTCTGCTTCTCTTCTTTGGGGTGCTACTGACATGCCCGCGCCAGGGCTCCGTTTTCAACCTGGACACCACGGAGACCTTGACAAAGGAGGGCGAAGCAGGCAGCTTTTTTGGGCTCTCTGTGGCACTCCATCAGCAGCTCAGACCTGAACCACGGAGCTGGTGAGTCACCTAGGCACTGCCAGGGTGGGTGTGAGGGCACTGTTTCACAGACTAGGAGTGTACTGCACTCTGTTTACGTTTGGGTTAGGACAGAATGACCTAATCTCCTAGCAATACAAGCCTTATGCTTTATCCTCCATCATTTATTTTACTTTCCAGGGTGCTCAAAAGTTATCTTTTTGGAATGCAAATTGTTTTGGTTGAGTAAGATTTGTTGTATGAGAGAATCGGACTGAGTGCTGTTGGTACTGTCAATACTTGCACCACGAGACTTTGCTAAGCCTTGCTATGTGCACAGGAATGCAGTCATATCTTCACATATGCTGTTTCGAACTTTCAAAGCCATGCATATGAACGATGATCATAGGGGCTTTACTTGATCATTTTTTTATTTTGTAATTTATTATTTCTTGTTCTGTTCTGTCATCTGTGAAGCTGTATATTGTCCAGGGAGTACAGTGTGCATACAGCACGTGCAATGTTTTTTTTCTTATTCAGAGTAACCAATTAACTGTGAAGATATGTCCAGGAGATAGGAAACTAGCCCTGTAAACAGTGTTTTAAAGCAGCAGGTTTTGAGGTTTCTTTTTTAAATGATCTGTGACTCTGCAGTTACAGTAGGTGAGTCCAAGATGCACGTTCTTGTCTCGCTTATCTTGTGCTGTGAAATTAACCATAATCATTAATAACTGCACTTGGTTAATGTGTGCGAAGTATACACAATTTTAGACTGTTGTGAAAACATCTTTCAGTGGTCACAGGGCTTGTGGCCCTAATGCCGTGGAAAGCAAGTCTATTCCAGTATAGCATTGCTCTGCACATTGCTTTATAAAGGCTGATGATTTACTGTACGTCCTGTTAAAGAGTTCCATATTTATCAGTCCGTTGCCTTTGTCCAAGCTCGTCTTACAGCTCTGCAGCCTGCTCGTCTCTTCGCTGCAGTGTGAGTGAGCCGCACAGTAACTGTCCAAATTAAACCTGCCTTGGCTGAGCCGTTCTTGCTGTGTGGCTGGGAGAGCTACTGAATCAGCCCGTGGTTTGGAGTTGCTTGAAGTGGACCCTCAGACCCTCCTCCAGCAGACCCCTGGCTTGACTGTTTCTTCTCCCCATAATCTGTGTCACCTCAACCTTGCACCTCAGGGAGTGGCCTCTCACACAGCAGGGGACCAGATGGGTGTTCCTATTACAAGTGATTGTTTCTGGTTTATAATCCATCCATTTTCTAACCATTGCTTCAGATAGAAGGTGGCAGGGGAGCTGGAGCCTATCCCAGCAAGCAACGGGGGCAAACCAGGGTACATCCAGGATGGGATGCCAGTCCATTCCAGGGCACACACAGACACACACACACTCATGCCAGGGCCAAATGTTCCTGGAAGCCAATTAACCTACCAGTATGTCTTTGTACTATGGGAGAAAACTGGTGCACCTGGAGGAAACCCACATGAACATGGGGAGAACATACAAACTCCTCACAGACAGCACCCCAGGTCTGGAACTGAACCCGGGGCCCCAGTGCTGCGAGGCAGCAGTGCAAACCACTGCGCCTTCAAACTGCCTTAAACATTCTAAACTAAATATCTGCATATATACATTTATAACTCACTTTTATTATCCCCATTCATGGAAACACCTGATAGTTTTGAAGCTAATCAGTAGACCAGACACCACCAACAAAAGTCTCAGTATAAAATTGCACCTCAAAAGAAAATCAAGTGAAGAAAGCAGGGTGAGCAAACTAAAGAGCAGGTGTGGCTACATTGTATACAGTGTGGTTTTGATCTTGAAAGAGGTTTATCACAGAACTGCTGCCAAGACGCCTCCGCACTTTAGCCCAGAAGAGCCCTTGAGCAACCTGAAACCATTACACCCTAATGATGTGAAAACAGCAGGTGCTTTTCATATTTAAATACAGGGTTTGGGTTACTAGCTAGTAGGATGTTCATTGGAATGTCATTAATGTAGCATCAACGTAATGCTTCAAAAACCATGATTGGAACATTTCATAACATGCAGAAAATACATACAATATGTTTACATGCTAATATGAGCAAAAAGAATATAGTAGCTTTATGTTCTGAGTTTTAAACAACAGACTCTGCCATATTACATTGAGCAACTTATATTTGGAGGGAACGCATCTGTTCTGTGCTATGTGTAAAACACTTAGCACAAAGTGGAGTAACCACAAACAGCAGATCTCTGATGGTGGCATCTGGCTCAGCTTGACGTATTTTGTCTATAGGAGTGTTTACTCAGCTAGCACAGTTTCCTAGATTTTGCTAAACCATGCTATATTTATTTTGCTAAAGCTTTTATCCAATGCAACTTTGTGCAACTCGCACTGCATATACTGTATGGGAGAGAATGTTTCACCTTGTGGGATGAGAAAATATTTTAATAACGCCACTGGTGTCTTAGTGTAGGTACATGCTAGTAGCAGGTTACCTTAAAATGCCTTGTTTCAGGTCTCTGTGTGATGCAACCGTAGGATGATTACAATGCCTTAAATTTATCTTTAGCTCACAGCCTGTAGGGTTTTCTCGGTGGTATAGGTTATAAACCTGGTGCGATCACTTTCCAAATGTCAGCTTCCATTCAGGTCAGCAGGGGTTGCCGCCTCTGTTGAATAACGCCAGCTCTAGTGCCTCTGATCCCAAAGCATCTCCTGCTGGGATAAAGACACTTTGGCGAGAGCATCGCTGATGAGCACGATATTTACTGGTTTTGAATCCATCTCCATTGGCAGGTCTTCAGCTGCCAATGGAGAGATAATTGGATTAATTAAACCTCAGAAATTGTTCTATACAAAAGTAATTTTAGGAGCAGATTGAATTAAACCTATTACTACCCCAGAATTGAAAGCAATTCAAAAAGGCCTGATTTAAAAATATCTATTAAATTTAAGGTTCAAATAAATAGACTTTTAAACTTGACTCTCAGTCAGATGGGGAAGACCTGATTAAGCAAGTACTGATATATCTGATGGCGCCTCACACTGGTTACAACTATTCCTTCTATAATAGAGTTTAATGTGAACCCTGCCCAGTGTCTCATGTGGCATATTGCTCTCCTCTGACTAATAGGCAGTAAAATGATCCTTTCAGGTACATTGACTATTGAACTGAATATAATCCTTGCTTCACTCCCAGAGACTGCATTATCACAAGGCCTCCGAGACACATTGGGGACTGGCTTGTATTGATTATGTTGTTGGAAAAAAGCAGTGACCCAGTGCGATGTTTCTGAGTGCTGTGAAGTGGGATTGTTCTGGTTTGGTGGAAGGTTATGCATTTTTCTGCTTGCACAGGAATGAATCTCAACAGCTCCTAATAGCTTGTTGCCAATACGGTTCGTGACCCAGAAGAACTTGGTGAAATGGAAAAACAGGTATTCCTGACTTCCGTATTCCTGTAAGCAGACTGCATTCCTCTAAGTGTGAAGGACTTTTGTAAGACTTCCAGTGAGCTGTTAGGTTTGTCCCCATCTTGCTATTTCAATACATGATTTGATCCAGGGTATGTGATGAGAATCCCATTAGTTCTCTGAGACCAAGTAAAAAAGTTACACTATGGGCCTGTAGGGAATCAGACCCATATGAATTCCTTCTGAAGGATCAGACACAGCTCTTCATGAAGATCTCAGGGGCATGAATCACCTGCTCAGGCATAAGATGAGACATTTATTTTAGTGGGAATTGGGTCCACCTTGGTTACTATATCAGTCTGATTCACTACCACACGTCTATGGATTACACACATTTCTATGGGTTTTCTTGTATAAAGAACACAATGGATGTAGCTTGTTGTAATCTGTAGCGTACTTGTCTTTTGTAAATCAGTCTTGCGTTCTAATCCCTGTGTCTTGTCTTCTAAAATCACAGGGTGTCCCTGTCAGAGACTTCTTAAATTCAGCTGTCTTGACTTGTGGAGAGGAGGTTAAGAGTGAAAATGACTTCATGCTGTCTTTTGTGCTTCTGTTTTGGGGAACTAAGTCAAAAGGAACACCAACAATAAATTCTGTGACAGATTGTGTGCAGACTAGCAACACAACCAAATAGAGTAGTGAAGTAGTGAAGAAGTAATAAATAAAGTAGTGAAGAGCTGCCAGTGTTTAATGTACGTTTAAGACAAATGACCAGTAAAATAAAGAATGACAAAGCACTGACCTTATTCAAACTCTGTTGACTAATACATTTTCTAAATGTTTTTCATGGACCTTGCTCATTAATAAGCTTAGGTTTTCCAATCATTTTATGGTATTCTGGGCTTCTGTAAAAGCAGCCCAGATGAATATCATACTTCCCGTGGTAATAATAATGACAGGCTATGAAGCAAGTGTCTTAATGCAGCTCATGATTGCATACTTTGTAAGTGAAGCCCATAGTCTTTAATGGGAAATCCATGCTGTGTGATTACCTAATGAGTCAGTGAGGTGAGACTCAGGAGGACCAGTGCCTTAATGCTATTCTCACAGCACCTCGGCATGACGCTGTACACGGTGCAGGTCCTGCACAAGCTTGGAGCAGAGTCCCAAATTGCCTGAAGTCCCTTTGAACTCCAGCAAAGGACATAATCATGATCCTCATGCCTAATAAAACACTCTTTGGGAAGGTTCTGTTATTTTTTCACAAGAATAGCCTTGTCTCAAGTGTGTATTATTCAAAAATCAATTACATGGTAACCATGTCTTTATAGCACCCTTTTTATCAACATACCCTGGCCTGGCTTCCCGCAGTCGGGCAGCTGTCTTGGGCGGTACTCTCCATCGATTTCTGTAGCCCGGAAAGGATCCCCTCCCCCTTCCAAGGACACAGGGGTGCAGATAGGGTTGCCTGAGGTTCAGTTTTAGACCCCGAGCTCGTTTTCCTTTCTTAAACTGGCCTGGCTATTTCAGTCTGTCTCCTCGCTTGGTGTCTGGAAGTTCAGCTACAAGAAGATAACTGTCCCTGTGGTCCTCTGAGCAAAACATGATTTATTTATCGCATTCGTGTGTGCTCCAGCTCACAGCAACAGGAGATGTTTCTCTGAGAGGGATCTAGGATCTGGTTCAGACATGCAGATGCAATTCAAAACTTCAAAATCCACAGCACCCTAATATTTAGGACAAACAACTGAAGGCGCTCACAGGCCCATGTTGTTTCTCCCAAATATACTGTTTGCATTTTTATCTGCTCAAGAGCACAAGAGCTGTGTCATCTTGATGGCTACATTTCAAGAGCGATGCGGATGGATAAAGCCTGATATTGGTTGGATGAGGTCCTCTGGACTTCAATCAAAAGCTAAATTGAATTTCAGGAAGAAGCTGAGCTGGAAGTGGCTTCTTAGCCCGCGATGGAAGTGAGCATCCAGAGGAGGTCCCTGACGGTCTCTGGTGGAGGGTCTGCTCCTTTGCTGTCTAATTTGTCCAGCAAAACTTCCTCAAGCGCCGCTGGCATGTCCCACAGAGAGCTAGGATGTTAATAAAGGCATCTGATTAAGTGATTGTGGTAGAGAGGTCTGGGGGAGGGGTGTGGGGGCTGCTGTGTCTGTATCATGACGGTTATTGACTGACAGTAAATTGAGTTAAAAGTGTAAGTGCAGCATCAACGTTTTGATAGCAGAATGCCTTTATTGGTTTAATGTATTGCTGGCGAAAAAGGACACACTGAGCTTACAGGGGCTTTGAACTGTAAGACAAGGGGTCCTGGAAAATTAAGCGTTGTAAATCAGGGCCCAATGCTCTTTCTTCACAATATTTTACTCATTCCAGTTTATGTACTGCAAAGTGTACATTCTGGATTGCTTTGCAACAGTAACAATCAAGAGATCAGAATTTCCCTTTTGTTACACATTTTTCTATTTTTGTTCATCCACCCAGTGTCAAGGAGCTGCTCATTCCAGTGAGGCTCATGGCAAACTGGAGCCCCTCCTGAGAGCATGGGGTGCAAGGCAGGACAACATACTTGGACTCTGTGCAGAACATGCAGACTTCACACCAAAGGTGTTCCTGTCCAGAATTGAATCCCAGGAAGCAGCAGCACTAACTGCCCTGTCACATGCCACTCTTCCCAGTTTTATTTTCACTTTAAATGTATGTTTTCGTTAACATTACGTACCAAGAACGGGTAGCTTTTGTGATTACAAGCTCACCTGAAAGGCCCTTTACTCACTTCCTTAGTGACAAAATCACAACCAGAAGGGAAAATGTGAGGACAAGTGGACGCAATCAAGAGGGAAAGAGAAGTGCTGGGGGGGATTAGCTTTTCCTGTCCTCTGGAGGCTTAGAATGAGGACACGCAGTTTTCCTTGCAGTCTGTGTTAGCTTCTGCAGAATTATATTGCTGACTTCATCTTGCTCTGAATTAAGCCCATATTTGACCATTCTCCTGATGCTGGTGTGATTTGTCCTCTTATTTTTCTTATAAACAGTGCCTGTCACGCAGGCTGCTTGCCTGCAGCTCATCAGGCTGTGATTCTTCAGCTCCTTGGAAACCGAGCTTAGCCTGTTTGCATGTACACTCATTTGCCTGTTGCTTTTACTCCCTCTCTGCGGTGAAAGTGAATTTCAAAGGCACCGTACCCATCATATATATAAATGGGCTTTGCATGGGCATTTGCTGTAGATACCTGTACCAGACAGGTATAAGATATTCTCAGGTTTGGTCATTCTCACTGCATATCCATGCATGTTTGGGATTTGCCCTGAAGAAGAATAACAAGCCCTTTTCTTGTTTCAGTTGCGTTAAGCAATTCTTTTGGCTTATTTGCATTTAAATGGCAGAGTCTCCACTGAAGCCTGCTCGACATTCACCATGAAAGACGTGAAACTGGCTGTTTCTCTCATTTCTGCTGTTTTTAACTTCGCCATTAATCACACGGGTGGAGAGAATGTGTGTGGCGGGGGGGAAGCTGCACCTTTCAACCTCATTCTCTGTACATGTCCGCCACTTAGCGTTTTAATGGCTGCGTTTCGGAAGGGAATTGCACACAGCGCAGACTGTCACACTGCAGCTGCCTTTTTTTAATTCTCCAGTTTCTCTGATAAAAGCCCTGCAGGAACCCCGGAGACTCATTAATATTGCACCACAATGCAGAGACAATATGCCAAGTCAGGAAAACGCTGAAGAACTGCATCTTAATACAGCATTGACTCCACTATGGGCTAAAAGACACACAATGAATGCAGGATCTGATCTTGATTGTGACACTTAACCATTAGATGACCAAAAGTGCATCTTTGATGTGTCACATATTTGTTTTCTCTCTTCCAAATATCAGCATTAGACAAGAGCCTTTGGAATGAGAGTCCAACCCTTTGGTGAAGATGTTTATTACAGAGCCCCCTCGACACAGACAAATATCTGCATACAAAATATGCAATATCAGGCACAACGTGGAGTCAACACTAACACCACAGTGTCTGACAGATTGGCTATGTGCCTTATACAGATGCTAAAGCAGAAAACCAACATTGTATTGTACTGGACATGTGAAAGTGTCGAGGGGAAAACTGATTCTTTTATTTTAATATGGCAAGGCTCTGTGAAGGTCACAGACAAGCCACAGTGGAACCTTCATGGTGTGTGGTGAAGGTCAGTCCTGTGTCCAAAGATGCGTCGCGGAGTAGAAAGAAAGCTCAAAGAGGGGCATTCCATTTTGGAAGAAGAAAACAAGCAGATCTCTCGGAAAGCTTCTTTGGTGGCAGGGCCAAGCCAGTGTAACTATGCTGAAACTGTCTGCTTACTGTTATTTATGGAGGTGTGCACAGGGTATTAGTCACTAGGAAATATTATCTGGGCCTTTGCCATGTAGAGGAAGGAAAACATGTGACATAGCTGGAAGCCGCGGCCGAGAGTGGAGGGTGGCGGCCCTCTGACTGGAACATGAGTAGTGTCTTGTTGAGAGAGCTGGCAGGCATTGATTAGCACTGAACTGATGTTTCAATGATGTCACCCTCTTTATAGATCATGTGTGTCATACAGAATACAGTATGTGCATTTAGCCAATAGCCTACACACAGAAGGCATATGCACACATGATTGTGAGAGAGCTGCACACAAGATCACGGACACTGATGCCGGCATGTGCACCCCACAACTGCAGGACACGTTGAACCGCGGAGAAAGCTGCGCAACATCACGCATGGACACACCCGTAGACACACAAACATGGGTTTGTGTGTCAGTCTGCTCAGGCTCTTCTGTGATTGTGGCTTTCCCTTAGTTGCCCGATGTCACGTCTGCTTTGGCTCTTTTGCTAAGCCTGCCCATTCTGACCATTTACACGGAAATCAAAATGAGATCTGGCGCGCTGTCTTTCACCAGTCAAAGTCTCAGGTACGACGTAATGTGAGAAATGAGTCCAGATCTATTTGCACTGACTTTTAACACCCCGCTGTGCAAATCACTGCATATCTCACCCAGCCTCCTGTTAAATAAATAAAACATAGCAGGGCCCCCTGCCTTGATGAAGAGACAATTTAATCACTCTCTCTCGGAATGAGCGAAAACCTGCCAGAGCAGGCAATTATTTGGGGATTATTGGGCTGTTTGCCACAGGCAGGTTCTTTGCGCACGCATCTTATAAATTATAAAAAACGTGGACTTGCTCCTTGCACCCTCAAGTATTCAGTATGCTGATTGTCGAAATGCAGCTCAGTCGCCTGCTGAGATTGCTGCAGTGTCCTTTAATGGTGCTCTGAAATTCTGCATTAGTCACCTGTGCCACTGTGCAACATGCCCTGTCTCTGCAGAACTGCTCCATCTCAGCTTCTTTTAATGCATACTGGTTTTCAGGGTGTTCAGATCAACAAAGCTTCATATCAGTGTGGTTGATTACCACTTTTCTAACTACTTACATTACTCTTCTAAATTTCTCTTAACTCTGACTAAGCTCTAAACAGTGGCGTCTTTCTGTCCTGTGTTAAATAGGGTGAGCAGTGTTTCCATGGCCCAAACATGCACTGAAATGTGTGTATTCTAATGTCATGTGTGTAATGTCATGTGTGAAATTACTTTCCTTGTCCTTCTTGACACAATCTACAGTATGTGATTGTGTGCTCTTGATCTTGGCTTTTGATTTCACAATGTCATCGAAGTGTAGGACTCTTTTTGTCTAAGCTGAATTTAAAATGGAGAAAGCAAAGCAAAAATGACGTGAACACCTAGTGTTCTTTGTATCAGATTTTTAAACTGATTTTAAAAAGAGAGGCGAGTTTTGCTGTAATTGGGATGAAAGGTGAACTGCTCTGTGTGTGTGCTGGCTACAGATAAAGCAATTATTTCAGGAAGCCATGTGCTGCTCCTCAGAGACCTCTGCACGTGTGTGAGTGTGGGATAGTCTGGAAGCTGTGTGAGGTGAGCCTCTTGTGCAGAGTGTGATCAGTAAACGCAACTCAGAGAGTGTGTCCGTCATGGGGCCGTACAGTGTCAGGCACATAATATGAACGAAGACGCGGAAAATATATTTTTCGGTTGCTCAGCAGGCTGATAGGTTTGAAAACCTGTTTATCTCTAAAGGGTTTTGGTCAATGTGTGTGTGTGTAAGTTTGGGCATATGTGTTTAATTGGAGGGGGGTGGGGGGGGGTAACAACACCATCTGTTCCCATGTGTCCCTTTCCTTTTGTTTTAAAAAAGGGAGGTGAGAAGACGACACCGGCACCCAGTTCGGCTTTTGTGTGCAGCTATTATTATTTTACTGCTACTGAGACAATGAGTGGTTTCAGACACTGCATGGCTTAAGGAAGGCCTGAAAACACAGCAAATAGAAATGTGGATATGTGCATCAGTATGTTTAAAAATACACAAAAATACACGAAATACAGTTCGTGAGTATGAATAGACTAGAGTTAAGGTCAGACATATAAACTGGGGCTCCTCTTCTGTGCCTTGAGTAACCTTTAAGTTGTCACGCAGTTTAAGGGAACCTGTGGAATGCCTTGGACATAACAGCACTTTAACAGCTGGGCGATGAAGTCACTGCAGATCGTACATAAGCAGCTGAATACACCTCAGTGTCTACATTATGAAAATGCCTTTCCAGTGTTCTCAGATCTGTGTTAAATCCGATCAAGATCTAGACTTTTATTATCCATCAAGTCACTTTTGGTCTTTTCATTCTTTTGCTGCAGTTATATTCTGATTCATGGCATGATTGAAATTGCTTAAGTGCAGACTTTTTCTGTGACTGATGAGGAGTAGGTTTTGAAATGCTGACCGTATACAGTAAATGGTCTAAAGATCAGAGCCTGAATGACCAATCTTCCATTTTGTACATTCTGTTGAGTTGGTTGCTTGCCATCTGTGCCTAGGCTCTTTGTTCTAATGTGGGCAGACTCTGCGTTTATGATGTTTCCATAATGCAGTAGTGCCTGTGCTTTTCCCTATCTTGATTACTTTGGGCCGGACTAAAATCTGTTCCTTAACTTTCCTGTCCTTTATTTGGAGGTCGGGTATAGGAATTTGTGGCTCCTGTGTTTTGTTCTTTAAAGGCACCGAGTTTCTGTGCACTGAGAATATCTGATATAGAAATGCGGACGTGGAGATCATTATGTCACTAATGGGTGATCAAAGTGGGGATATAGACACTATGGCTTATTGAAGAAGACTAAACAATGAAGCTTGCATATGAATAATTTGTACTAAAAGGCCTTTCTGATGTATCCCCCATTTCCATTATTTATTCTGTTAATTCTCTGTGTATAAATTGATATAATCCTTGGTACCAAATTGTACCATTATGTATATTATATATATACATCAACTGTAAGGAATTAATTATACAGGCAAATAAATATTTTATCTTTCCTTAATAGGCAATGTCTATTAAAAACACTAGGGTCTGCTCTTTTAATATCCTGGTCCCAAGAGCCTGCAAGTATTGATCTTGGGAAAATGCTGTCTTGGTGTCTAAAATTGACCATGATTGAGGAACGCTGCCATTTTAAACAAACATAAATGTCCTTAAGCCGGCTAACCACGAAAGGAGACTCAGTGATCTTATTCCTATTGGAAAGGAAGGACAGTCTTTCCCCCAGCTGACTATTAAAAGCATAGTGCTGGTCATCAGAACCTGCTCAACACTGTCCTTTTCCCCTGCGTTGCTGTAACAAGCCAGTTAAGGAAGAAAACTGGCCACAGATGGATTCATCTTGTACATCAATGTATTCAGCAATGACCCAAATGTGAAAGCACAATCATATAGCCTCCAGTGTGTGCTGACGCCTAATTAGAGAGGATCCAATTTTACTGAGCAAACTAGAGCTGTTATAATACCAGCCGTGCTGCTTTTTCAATTCATCGGGGAGAGATTGAGCAGACAAAGCCCAGAGCTTCTCCAGACTCATTTGAGGTTTGCTGGTGTTCCTGTCTGGGCTCTGTGTCATGGTCGGGGCGGGGCAGGAGAGCTGTAAGCGGTGCTGACACACCTGATCTGTGCCGATCCACAGGCCAATTCTACAACTCAAGCATTTGGAAATCCAGAGGATGAGTACAGCATGGGCAGCACGGCTGTCAGCACAGGCTATCGGATGTATTTGCCTGTCTTTTATTCAGAGGTCAGAGTAGGAATTAGTAGATCCCATGCCTTTTTATTTAAAGGCGTCGAGAATTATATTTTTCTGTACACTGAGAATTAAATGCAAAGACATGAGGAGAAATAAAAAAAACTGCAGGACTTCTCTGCTCTGCATCAGAGGACGTCTATACTCCTAGGGACTAGGCACCACCAGGGAGATACACAGGGTCATTCTTACCAGTAAGAAGGGTCTTGCACAATGGATAGTGCACTGCTTGGACAAAGCAAATATTTTCTGTACTGCACATTCATGTGATAGCAGCTCCAATTATGAACTTAAGCCCTGTTACGGAGCTTTTACATGGAAATTGGAAGCAGCTGTCTCTTCATCCATGGCCATGCCTGTCCAGATCAGGACAGAGTTGCTGCTGAAACAGATGGAGCAGCGAAGCCTGAGGATTTTTCTTTCCTTTGGAGGAGTTTCATCCACTGTCCTTCTCACAGCCACCAGAAAACGGGAAGAGACAGGCAGAGAATAACTGGCAGAGGATCAAAACGTGTTTGTGCTGTCTTGCTCTTTTGTGTTTAATTGAAGAACACATAACAAAAATGGCATGTCAAAGAAACCCGCACAACCTTTACCAAGAGTATACTAAAGGGCCTCAAACTCAGATACTGGAGCACTGTGTGTCCTTTATCTCATTAGCCAGTTAACCTAATTATATTCTTAGTGAGACACATATAGGATTTTTCTTAAATAATTACACCAACTTTGTAACAGAGAGCCCAGAACAAAAGCTCGAATGAACCGGGCCCTCTGGGATTCAGACCTCTGGTGTACAAGATCTGCACAGTACTTTACAGAGGATAATTCTGGAAACAACATGTAGAAGGCTTTCTCTTATGATGCAAAAGAGCAGCTTAAGCAGACTTATTTTTGGTAATCAGATGAGCCGAAATGCCTCCTCTTGTTTCTTTCAGATTGTCTTGCGTATCTTTGCCTTGTCTGTACTGTTAAACATTTGGCCTCAGTTATCTGGTCATTTCTGGTGGGAACAGTGTGTGCTGTGCCTACTCTTAATAAACCCTTCACCTGCTTCAAAAACTCCAGTAACACCATGCTTAGAGAGTCTGTGGTTGTCTCTACCAATGTGTCTACAACTTCAAATGGGCTGTGAGGTGAGACTAATTCCTTTCCTTATTATTGACGGTATTTTGAAGTTCACTCTCTTCTGTCTTTGTTTTTTAAATGACTACTTTGCCTGGGGAGAACGATGAAGATCTGCAGTACACAGCCCTGTGTTGTAACTCTCAGTGGGTCACATTCCCATATTGTAGTTCTAATTGAAAAAAAGAGACTGAAAATGCCTGTGTGCTTGGGGGGTTCTGTCGGAGCTAATTTGAGCAGCTGTGGGAGTGCTAGTTATTAGCTGGTGCGAATGTATTTATCAGTGGCCTGTGACACAGCGCAGAGAGTGTCAGGGGGAGTAGGCAAGATGCACGTCAGCTGGAGAACTGATTCCATTATCACTCCTCAGCGTGGACAGAGGCAGGAAGCCTGGGGAGGTCGCTTGCCTGCAGACCTGTTCCAAGTGGCCACAGTACCGAAAAAGGCTGCTTTGAGTGTCTCTCGCCCAAGAGGACGGAGGTGCCTTTGGAAAGGCTACGGAATTGCTTGGACAAGTTTCAGACCTGCACATTTCCTCTGTGTGTGCTGGAAAGAAGGGAAGTGAGCCTTTGGAAAGGGACATCATCTAAAAGGAAAGCTGGCTGTGAGACCTGGCTGTTGACCTCGAGTGCTTTTCTGTGACACTCGAATTTCAGGCAAGGCTTGGAGATGAGGTGCCAAGTGAGGCTGCTGGTGCTGGCCAGCCCAGGCTTTAATGTGCTCCAGCTGACTAACAGGACTGTGCGAAGCGTCTTTCTGCATCAGATGACAAGTCATAAAGTAGCAAGGAACAGAATGCATTTTCCGCTCTCTGAACTTTCATGTTATTTATAAATAAATCTAAATCAAATCAAAGAAGTTTAAATGTTGACAGATTACTTTTACAAAGCTAGACCTCCTAACATAGGTTGAAAGTTCTCATTCGTTCTCAATGGCCACCTTTAAAATTCCCATTTTTATATATTACCTTTTCTGCAGAAATATGTCAATGCCTTTGGCTGCACTTTCACTCTGTGATGCCAATGTTGCGTGCTCTTTCTTCAGAAGGCTACAGTACAGACCCAGGGTGCTGTGATGAGTGTTTTCCTCCAGACTGCAATATTCAGGACTCCTTCACATCTCCCATAAGAGCCAGTCTGCCCACAGCAAACCCTCCTGGGATCATGGAGGAGCAACACCAACAAGTTAACCCTGTGAGAGAGAAGAGAAGAGATTCATTACTCCAGGGCAGACAAGGGAGGAAAGAGATAAGGGAGGGGGCGAGATGCTAGACAGAGAAAGAGCTGGGAGTCAGGGGGGCAGATAGAATTGATCTCCAACAGCTGCCGGCTCATGAATTTAGATTAGATTGGAAGCAACTGCTAATGTTTTTTTGGTCTGATGCTACTGATTTTCTCCACCTTCCGGCTCTGCCCCTCGGTCAAAATAAAAATTCGTTAACCCCAAAGCAGAGCTGTGATGGGATCTTTAACAGTGTCTGCTGGAGACATGCTGTTTAGGTGTCACCATGCACCTACTCTGCGCACATTACGAAAACGGGCTGTGTCGACACATAGCTCTTAGCATGACTGCAACACAACATGAAAACGAATTGACTTCCACAAGCTTGGAAATTCAACCACCTCTTCACCAAACTGTACATTTTTTTAAAATAAAAAGCAAAGATCCAACAATGAATAATTTATGGCCAGGCGCCCAGTTCATCCCACATGTTGTCAGATAGTTGCCAAACTGTTGTGAGGATTTTCATGCCAGATGCTGCCACAGCAGCATTTCCGATCAAGGTCTCACTGTGTTCCCTGTTTAGCACACAAAATAGGACTGTCTGTTTTGTTATAATCTAGTACTTTTTAAAACACTGCGGTGGTTTAACACGGCTGTTCATTCTTGCACTCTTACGTGCTGATGTCCACCTAGATATGCTTAATTACAGGGACCATTTTATTAGGAAATATGCAGCTCCAATTTCATGTTAAAGTAAAATCAGGCTTTTTGTTGAGGCCTGATGCTTCCTGACTATAGAACTTGATGATGCCCAATTAATTTTGAGGTCATTTTCAGACTTGAATATCCCCCATTAAAACAGGGGATCATTCCTGGGATTGTACTGCCACAGATATCCCCTATTATTAAAAACAGGGGATTACAAAAACAGAGAAATATCAGGCAATGACCAAGCAGATTAATAAACATGTAAATTAGATAATCATAACCCCAAGATTTAATGTAGAATATGACAGTGTGGTAGGTATGGTTTGTGAGTTCTTTGCTCTTTGGCACAGTTTTGTTGAAAAGAGTAATAATTCAGGCACACTGGGTTAAACAAGTAAAGGTTTATTCCATGCTGAAAAGAGAAGAAAGGAAGTTTTTTTCCCTAAAAACCACAGGTGTACAGTCGTATTGGCACTGGTATACCTACTATTACATTGAACAATAGGATAGGCTATAGTTACTGTAGGTCAGGTTTATAACTTATAAGTTTCTGCCATGGAACTTGTAGTCAGTGATTACTTGGGTTTAGCTTGGGAACAGCAGTTCCTTTCATATCAAGTTCAGTAGGTTTCCACAGGACATTTTAGAATGTTTTTATGATACTTTGTACCTACAGTAATTTAAAAGAGAAGCAGTATTCCTATAATATGCTGTTGTAGACGTTTTCTACAAGACATTCTGTAGTATTCCTTTACTTGTTGTAGAACACCTGTGATTATTTTCCTTGTATGTAATAGTTACTACAGGAGTATCTCAAAACCACCACAACCTTTTCACTGTTTTTCCTAGGGTCCTCTATCCCCCAAAAGACAAGAGGAGTAGATAATTTCCACCTTGTATGCCTGGCTGGTTAGTCTGTGAAGAAGGTCCTGTATGGCTACATAAATAGAAAGTGATGTTCTTTGTGATTAATGTGAATCAGAGAGGGTTTGACATCTCATGATGTATGTCTTCTTAGAGGTTGAGATAGAAACGCTTCACCGCATTTTTATTTGAAGCGTTGTGACAAATCTGGTAGCAGCTGCTTTCAGGAATCCGTACGGACAGTTACAAACCTTTGTGACCCTTGACCCAGACATCTTCGGCCTGTTCTCCTCAAACAGTCCCGCCTAATCTACCTTAGGCATCTTGATATTAATAATCCATCTGACGAATGCTTGCTGATCAGAAAAAGGCCAACAGCAGTGATAATAAAGCACTGACATTTTGCCTTTGTGCCTTAGCTGTGCTTTACATGCACAGCCTCCTGGGTAGAGTTTGAAGGTCCCATTTTCCGGATCAATTTATTTGTCTGATTTTCTGTAGCTAGAATGATATCTTTTGGGGGTGGTGGGTTGTTTTAAAATGGAATATAAATTTTGAATGGGGATGCTCTAATTGCCAATGACATTGGACTGTACAACATGGGCTTTGTTTGCTTGTCTTCATGGTAAAGCCACAGACTGATTAATCTTGATGAAACACAAAGTGAGTCCAGGCCATTCGCTTAATGGACTCAATTGCTTAATTGAGATAAGAGAAAGCATTTTTATCATCATCTATTAGCATTCCACTGCAGAACTTTGTAAAATGAGATTACTGAGATAGAAATATTGCTTCAGGAGTAGATGCCCTATCCATGACTGATTAAAAAATACATTCCTTACTTGATGTAACTGGTTTCTGTTTTTTGGAAGCAAAACTAGGGTTGTGGAACATTGAAGGTGAAATATAATGTGATATACTGTATCACCTATTCAGGCTTGCTCCCCATTTAGGTAGAGTTAGTGAACTGCAAATTAACTGCACATTAACTAGAACTGCAGTGTAAAAATACTTTTAATATTCTCAAATATCTACTTTCCTTCTCCCATTGTCACCACTTAAAATTAAAAATCCCACCCCTGGAGGTGGGCAGTGTAGGGTTTCAGCAGCAATCGCAGCATGACTTTCTATTGAAAACAAAAAGAAAAAAACAACTGTCACTATGGGCTTTACTGGAGTTTCTGTTTCGGGGAGCTACAGATAGCATGAAGGGGAAAGCTATTAGTGCAAACATCCGATTTCATTGGTCCAACGGTAGCCATAACAGAAGTAACTTAAGCCAGAAGCATGTCTTCTGTAAGACACGAATGGCGTCGGGTTGAGAGGCGAGATAAGGGCAGGATCTCCTGAGACAGATGCTGAGACAGCAACAAACTCTCCAGCTGGCACTTGAAGAGAATGATGAGAAGGAGAATTTGGGTTGATGGAAATAATGGTGGAAGCCTCTCAATGGACCCCTGCCAGATGTCACCCTGCAGCTCGCAGCTGGAAGCCCACTGAGCTCAGCAGGGGTGAGCCTGGTCAGTATCTGGCTGGAAGTCCTCCTGGAAAAGCTAAGGTTTTTGCTGGAAGAAATTAGTGGGACCAGTAGCGGGCACTCACCCTGCAGTCTGTGTGGGTCTTAATGCCCCAGTATAGTGATGGGGACAGAAAAAATACTGTAAAAGAAAAGGTGCTGTTCTACAGATGAGATGTACAACTGAAGTCCTGACTCTCCACTGTCATTAAAAATCCCAGAATTCTCCAAAAGATAGGGGTGTTAGCCTGGTGTCCTGGCCAAATTTCCCCCTGACCTTTACCAATCATGACCTCCCATCATGAATCCCCATCTCTGAACTGGCTTCATCACTTTGTTCACCTCCCCACTGAGAGCTGGTGTGTGGTGAGAGTACTGGAGCACTCTGGCTGCTGTCACGTCATCCAGGTGGGGCTGCACATAGGTGGTGGTGGAGGGGAGTCCCCATTACCTGTAAAGCGCTTACTTTATACTACCCCTCTCACTTGGAGGGGGGGGGGATGGGTACAGCACTGTCCTTTGAAGAGACATGCTAAATGGTAGTAAATGAGACTGTAAAAGTAAATGTGCCTGGATGGCACTAGGGGAGAGACACATGTCACTTTGACGGAGGCAGGGCGGGTGACCTTTGGTGATCAGCGTGCAAGTCCAGTTGAGCCAGACCTTGCCCGAAGAGGCCCAAGGCCCTTGTCTCCATGTGATGTGGGTCTTACCAGGTGAGCGAAAGTGTGACAGAAGGACCTAACTCTCCCCAGGTGACAGATTGCTACCATTCCACTGAGCCGGGTTGTTCAGGGTTGTTATCTGGTGACCTGAAGCCGGAGTATTGTTAAGAATCCAGCATGTATCTCAAAGCAGGAGGGAGTGACTGAATAACTAAACATTCTATTTTCCTTTACTATTGATTTCTATTCCTCCATTTTCTAACCTCTTCATACAATAAAGGGTTGCTGAGTACTGTCATTTTCATTCTGAAAAAATTAAAGAAATGCTCAGTCTTATTTGTATGCTTACATACAGCCTTGTTGAATCTGGTTGTAAGAATTAAAAAAGGTTACTGGCGAGAGGAGCCCCTTTAACACCTTGTTTTGGCAGTCAGTAGCTAATTGATCCATCTGTCTCATCCAGCCCTTTCTTGAAAGCAGCTGCTGTTATATGCACCCTTTGCATCTTGGTCAGGTTTTGTAAGTCACTTTCATGGGTAAATGGGTAAAGTCGTCTGCCAAATGAATAAATGTACAGTACATGTAAGCCAGGGTATTGGCTTGGATATCACAACTGCATAGCTTGTTCCATACTCCCACAAACCTTTGGGTAAAGTGTCTCCTTTTCTTAGTTTTAAATGCACATCCACATAGATTGGACTTGTGTCCCCTGATTCCCCAATTAGTGGAATACGTGGACTCTGTGCAAAGTAAATGAGACAGAAGGCCAGTTTATTTTCTGTAGCCCCAGTTTATTTTTTAAGTTTTTGGGGACACTGGATGGATATAGAACATATAATGTATACACCAGGAATGGCAATCTGTTGAGCTATTGCCATGATTGCATTCTCATGAATAAAAGACAATGTGCTTCTTATATTAGATTCTTAGAATAGCATCTTTCATTTACTTCTTTTTTTTTATCTGAGAAATGAAAATGAATATATTTTAGGTTCTCCCAAAGGTTATTCCACCTTTTACAATCCTGCTTGTGTTAGCTTGGTCCAAGTGTCATTTAGATACCCATGGCTTGTGTGAGAGTCCATTCCAGGTGATAAAACCCTCTTGGCATGCAGGAGAGTGGGCAACAAATAATTTCCGCAGTCGTTTTAGGTCCCGCGTGTTTCAGAGGTAGTGTAGAGCAGCGGAGAGTTGAAAATAAATTATTAGCTGGGTGGCCAGGACGCGAGTTGTGAAAAACTTGAGAGCAAACCAAAGAGGAAACCTTAGCAGCCTTAACTTCCTGTGGAGGGGAGTGATCTCCGCTGATGACATGCAAGCCGGTCCTCTGGCTGTGTTCGCTGTCCTGCAGTGTGAACTCCTTCGCACTGCCCTGAGCTGGCAGGAGTGCCACCAGTTGGCATGGGCTGGGCATTCCTCTGGGGCCTGTCACCCTCACACTCAGCGCACGGCTGTCTCACTATTCCGGCCTCTCACATAGTGGGTGGTGGTGGTGGAAGTAGGGGGGGCTTTTCTGACCAGTCTGGAACTGTGGGGGAAGCTTGGCTGGAGTTCTTACTTAGACACAGTTCTGAAAAATTCACCATTAAAGGAGAGTGCATGTGCTTTGAGACGCTAAATAGGTTCAGTTTCCCCATAGTTTTCATATTTTAATGGATATTAAGTTTAAAACTGCACTGGGATCAGTAGCCAAGATAAGGGGAAATGGTCCTTATTTAATACTTCAGGTACTGTTTTATGTATTATTCCTTGAAATAAGTATGATTCAGTAGTCAATTTCTCTCACTGTGCTCTTTGCAATCAGAACTAATAAATAACTAATCGAGGCTTTTACTGGCTGGGATTAGGAAGAAACCACTGCATTTGAATGCTTTACTGCACTTTAAAACAGAAAATTAGAATCAGTGATGTCAACATCAAAGCACAGAAAATTCCAAGCTCAAAAATGGTCAGCAAGCAAGTAGTACTAATCGTGTCTTTTTATTCAGGTCTTCCTATAGTATCAGTAAAGTTTAGCTATACTTAAGTTCCCTGGTTCCCTGGGGCTGTAGGGCCAGGTGATTGCTTGGGAATGTGGGCAGACTGTTTAATTGTTTTGAGGCACGCCTGGATGAGTGTTTTGAATAACTCATTTGGGTTAGTGGGCCTGCTACCAGCATGCCCACATAGTCCTGATACATACCAGCTCAGCAGCCCAGCGCATGCTGCACACCACCTGCCCTCTAGTGTGTGTGGGGAGGAGGGGGGTATCAAGCAGAGAACAGGGTGAGTTAATGTCACACTTGGAGCCCACCCAGACCCCCCCCTCAAGCTGTCAGTAAACCCTGTACTGGATTACTCAAGATCCTTCGAGCTTTCATTTTTCTCCACCAATACTGCACACCTAAAAGCCTGTGTACACCATCTTCTCGAAACCCACAGTGATTGATTCTCCTGGCTAACATGTCAGGATAGGTAAACGGGAGCTTCTACTTCAGTCCCTAGAAGTCTTTTGATGTTAAATGCGTGCACTTGTCATCTCCTGTGATGTCCATCCAGCTGAACAGCTCTTTTGCAAAGCTTTCTCTATCATCACCACTCATGATGCACAAACACATTAGAGACATTTTTAATTGGAAAAGGTTGCAGGACCGTTCAGGTCAAGATGGATCGCGGTCAGTTGTAGTTCTGTAAAGTACAGTGAGCAGCAAGTCTGAGGTATTGTACAGGGCTTCGGTAGCTAGTTCCCATGTGAATAATACATTGGTTATGCATGACGCCACTGAGAGAGGAGGTGGGAAAGGACAGCGATCGAGAGGGAAAGAGAGGCTCTTAAAGGAACAGCTGTTAAGATCTGGCGTTCATCTTTGATGGGGCGAGGGGAAAGGGGGGCAAGTCGACAGCTGTCTCTCCCCCACCACAGCCCCACACCAGTTCCCCACTTCACTGACTCATAACCTGGCAAACCGCACAGCTACAACAATAGGAGCCGGCAGCTGCGGGCAGGTTGTCCGAACGGGGCGTCGGGGTGAAGACCACCGATTACCTACCGGACACGCCGTCTGGCACGGCCCTTCTCGAGCGCCTGGGAACCCCTTCCATCTTCCAGCTGGGCTTTGGCCTGCTCTCCCCTCCACGCTCTCCGTCCCTTTTCCCTGCACGACATCTCCGAATGTCCCTTAAGGCCTTCAAGCCTTCGGCAGAGAGAGGCCGCAGAAATGGGGTTAGGAAATGCAAAGGCTCACAGAAAAACGCTCGTGGTTTGCAGTTGTCGTTCGTTTTTTCTCTTCAAACTTAGCGACGGGCTGTGTCAAATGCAGTGTTAACGTTTAATGCCAATGCTGTGTTTTAAAGCAATAAATGAATTATGAATTCAACAAAAAAATGAAGATTTAAGGCTTTTAATGTAGCAACCATCCCTGCACAATAAAGTTCCAACTTGATAAGGCTATATTTTAATTTTGGTGACACATCACAAAAATAGTCTGATACTGAGCCCATAGTTCCAAGTTATTCATTCTCTGTCAGTACATTAGAACTTGTGTTTTACATTCTTGCTTCTCCTCTATTTATATTCTTAACAAACAGATCACCCTCTTTGCAGCTTGTTAGTGAGACTTAAATAGAGGGTGATGTTCAGTTCAGTATTGTGGACCTCTGTATTAATACACTGTTCACTGATTTAGGGTCATAACCTCAGTGAAGCCTGAAAGGTCCTTCAGACTTTGAAATGACTCGTCTCTTCCTCTTGTCCTCTTGTGTACCAAAACCCACTGTGAGAACAAAGACAAATCCCACAACTTGTCTATAAGAATTTTGTTCGCTTTTTATGCTGTCAAAACTGCTGATCATATTCAGGAAAGGAAACAGGCAGGGATATTGTTTTGCTTCTTGCTGGGCTGCTGGTTTGCTCATCAGTGCACATGAAGCTGCACTACTTCTGCTGTACCGTCAAGACACTAAGAAATAATGATGATGCAGTCAGAACTCAGACGTGGTGGACATAACGCAGTGTTACACAGGGTGACCGACATCCAGGGAGAGGATTCATAGGGTCACACAGTAAGGAAAATCTAGCTTTTCTTAATAAATATTTCAAGTTACTGCTTTACAAAAAAAAGCTTTATAAAGGAAGACATCAGTGATAAATATACATTCTCTTGGCAAGTCGGCTGATGATCACAAGAATTGTTAAAGAGGGAACCATTTGACCCATCTAGCCTCCTACAGTTGGTCCTTTTATTAGTTAACAGCCAGCTGCCAAATGGGCTGGTTAGGTCAAAAGGCCTCAAGTGTTTAAGTTGTTCAAATGATTGTGTGTTAACAGTTATTGACAATACCTACAATACAAGTGTCATTACAAGGAGTAAAAATAATGACAGCACACTTCCAGTTCTATTGAAATCCACCCTTTATCAATTCCAACAAAAGCAAACAGTTCAGCATCTCCAGGTACAGTATGGGTGGGGCAGGAAAGTGGCTGACGGTGATAAAGCTGGTAGCTCTGGATTCCTCTTTAAGATGCAGCCCTCCCTCCTCACTCTTTTTTTTTCCTGGGCTCTGTCATGGCTGAGAAGGCTGGCTGGAATGTGGCTCTCCTTGCTGTTTTAAATAGCCCCCATGAAGAGCCAGCCAGTCCAAATAAGGCAGATCGCAGGGCTGCTAGCTGAAATACCAGCTCTGGGTGACAATAGACTGCTGTGTGTGTGTCAGAGTGGAATCCACTCTAACCCCCAGCACCTCTGCTCTTAACCCCTGCAGGGCTCTGCAAAACACTGCCCCAAAAAGGTCTCAGCGATGGAAAGCTGTTTATCAGCAGTACCGGGAGTACCATTTATCCCACTTTGTCTCAAGCCTATGTAATCTCAGTTCCGTTCACTTGCAGCTGACTGATGGAGTATCTGATGGGTACTAAATGAATTACTGACATACATAGACTGACTCTGCAGTTTTGTACAGACGTTTCTTGTCAAACGGAAATGGGGATGCAAGTATCCAATAACCATTTCGAGCAACCCTTTTCCTCCGATTATAAGTTTCAAAAACATAAGAACACTCACAAACAAGTGGAGGCCCTTTTGGACTGTCCAAGCTCGTTTTATTTTTATTCACGAATTGATTGACAAGGATCTCATCCAGCCACTTCTCGACAGAAGCCAGAACGTGCCCTACTGCGCTGGCGAATCTGGCAGAATCGGAGGAAATGGGAAGAAGTGTTTCAGCATGGCACTGACTGAGAAGTCCAGGCCAAAAGGCTGTTTGTCGGAATAGCATGTCGAGCAGGAAATTGAGTAGAGGATGATTTATAAAGGCTCACAGGCAACATAAGAAGAAATGTTAACAATACACAAGCAGTTAATCAGAGCCTGGGTTTATGTGTGCAGAGAGGAAGTTAACCTCCCCCCCCCCTAGAGTCTGACCTTTAACCCCAGTGTGGATGCTGTTTCTCCAGGATCCTGGTGGGGGCACCACAGGCCCGTGGGTTCCAGCCCCAGCATGATGTTCGAACAGGGGCACTTTACCAGTGCCCGATCACAGCCGAGGAGTGGGACTGCGTGCGAGTGGACATCGATAAAGGAGGTGAGGCCGAGTTAGAATGAAACGAGTCGGGCGGCTCGTCTGGCTTTTTTACTGTATCTCTTTTTGAACAGTTAGAATCGAGAGGAGCGAGTGTTAACAACTTTAATCTACACAACTATCCTCACGTTTTGTCGGCCTGTTTAGTTGGCGAGATGAATACTTGTTTTTGTTAATCGGAGCCGTGTGTACCCGCTCCTGTCGCCCCCAGTGAGTCCAGATCACGAGAGCAAGGCGAACCAGTGGCTGGGCGTCACCGTGAAGAGCCAGGGGATAGGCGGGAAAGTGGTGGTGAGCTCAATCAGTCCTTCCGTACATTCCCATCTATCGCAAAGTAAAACCTGGATTGCAAATGGGAAGAGGCCGTTCGGCTCACCTTGTCCCTATGATTGTTTGTGGCTTCTCCATCCTAGGATCTTGTCCAGCCAATTTGTGAAGGATCCCAGGGAATTTAAAAAATTTGGCAAGCTTGCTTGCTCCCAACATCCGCCTCCCTTTGTGTAAAGACATGTTTCCTGATGCCCGTGTTCAATGTTCTTCTGCTTAGCTTCCACCTTTGCCATTGGGGTCCTATTCTGCAGTTGGTCCTAAAGTAGCCCTGGGTTGCCTTTATAAACGCCAGGATTTTGAACAGTCACCTTCGTTGCCTCCTTTATTGAAAGGAACCAGATCTCTGCAGCACTGCGGAGATCCACTTCCTTTACCCTGTTTGTGTGAGGCCTTCCTGCAGCTCCAGAGATGAACCCTTTTGCCCCAGGGCAGCCAGGACCCTGTTGCCACACGACACCGTATTCTCGGGATTTAAAAGGGTGTCTCCTCCCGGCCAGACCTGCGCCCACCTGTACGAGCTGCGGCAGTGGGTGCGGCGGCAGCAGGAGACGCGGGACCCCATCGGCCGCTGCTACATGCTGAGCGAGGACCTCACGGAGCAGGACGACCTGGACGGCGGGGAGTGGAAGTTCTGCGAGGGGCGGCCCCAGGGCCACGAGCAGTTCGGCTTCTGCCAGCAGGGCATGTCCGCCAGCTTCACCCCCGATACGAACTACATCCTGTTCGGGGCGCCGGGCACCTACAACTGGAAAGGTAAAGCCCGCGAGCAGGGCGCACGACTGCCGTTCTGCGACCTGGGAAGTGCAGAGCTCTTGCATAAACGTGCTTAGGCTTGCTTGCACAATTCCACAACCATCAGACTAGCTGGTGTCCTACTTGCTTCTCTTCTGAATTCTTCATGCTCGGGTGAGACGTCTATTTACTGATCCTTGTAAGGAGAAATCGCAGAGAAACACTTTTAAACTCGCACAGGTTTGTAAGGTCACGTTAAGTCATGAAAGGCCCCGATATGCGAGGTGTTGTTCCCCACTTTGTAGTGTTTTTCATTCACCTGCCACTGTAGAGAAATATGGATTTTTTTTGTCTTAATGAGGTTTTCAGGTGAGGTTCCAGAATCCTAAACTAAGGCACCAAACCTGAGCAGCAGCATCCTGAGGTTGTGTGCAGCTGCAGCCGTTCCATCTGCTGTTTTCCAGATGGATCTTCTGGGGTTACAGGGACACCTGCTGGACAGTGGCAGGCTAGAGGGCTTGACAAGCCTAGCCATCCAGTCACATCTCCGCATGCTTTCGTGACTGAGGCAAAAGCATTATAGTAAAAGCATTTATGGTCTCATAATTCACTGTATCATCAGCCTCACAGTTTAATTTCACATCAGGCACTGCCAAGCACGAATGCTCTGTTGTCTTGAGGCAGTAATATTGTCCAAATTAAGAGCTTAACTAGAACAACCAAAAGGCTTTTTTTTACCATTTCCTTTCAGTGGGTTAGTGTGTTTGCATATAGGACATTGGAAGTGCAGTTGAGAGAGACTGAAGGGGCTGCAAAACAAAGACGTTAATCACTGGATAGTGTGGAAATACCCATAATGAAAAATACTAGCCACTCCAGCCTCTCCCATCTGCAGTGATTTCAACTGCTTGATGGCTGAGTCACGTGTAACACTGTGCCATGTGTGTAGTTGAATGAGTGTGTGTTCCTGCTCTGTGTAGAGGACTGTGTGTGTTCCTGCTGTGTGTGGAGGACTGTGTGTGTTAGCGTGCTGTGTGTAGAGAATGTGTGTGTTAGTGTGCTGTGTGTAGAGGACTGTGTATGTTAGCGTGCTGGTTGTAGAGGACTGTGTGTGTTGGCGTGCTGTGTAGAGAATGTGTGTGCGTGCTGTGTGTAGAGAATGTGTGTTCCTGCTGTGTGTAGAGGACTGTGTGTTACCGTGCTGTGTGTAGAGGACTGTGTGTGTTGGCGTGCTGTGTGTAGAGAACGTGTGTGCGTGCTGTGTGTAGAGTGTGGGTATCTGTGTGCTGTGTGTAGAGGATAGTGTGTGTTAGCGTGCTGTGTGTAGAGAATGTGTGTGCGTGCTGTGTGTAGAGTGTGGGTGTCTGTGTGCTGTGTGTAGAGGATAGTGTGTGTTAGCGTGTTGTGTGTAGAGAATGTGTGTGCGTGCTGTGTGTAGAGTGTGGGTGTCTGTGTGCTGTGTGTAGAGGATAGTGTGTTAGCGTGCTGTGTGTAGAGAATGTGTGTGCGTGCTGTGTGTAGAGTGTGGGTGTCTGTGTGCTGTGTGTAGAGGATAGTGTGTGTTAGCGTGCTGTGTGTAGAGAATGTGTGTGTGTGCAGGATAGTGTGTGTTAGCGTGCTGTGTGTAGAGAATGTGTGTGTGTGCTGTGTGTAGAGTGTGGGTGTCTGTGTGCTGTGTGTAGAGGACTGTGTGTTCGCGTGCTGTGTGTAGAAAATGTGTGTGTTAGTGTGCTGTGTGTTAGCATGCTGTGTGTAGAGAATGTGAGTGTTAGCGTGCTGTGTGTAGAGAATGTGTGTGTTAGTGTGCTGTGTGTTAGCATGCTGTGTGTAGAGAATGTGTGTGTTAGTGTGCTGTGTGTAGAGGACTGTGTGTTAACATGCTGTATGTAGAGGACTGTGTGTTAGAGTGCTGTGTGTTAGCGTGCTGTGTATATAGAATGTGTGTGCGTGCTGTGTGTAGAGGATAGTGTGTGTTAGCGTGCTGTGTGTAGAGAATGTGTGTGCGTGCTGTGTGTAGAGTGTGGGTGTCTGTGTGCTGTGTGTAGAGGATAGTGTGTGTTAGCGTGTTGTGTGTAGAGAACGTGTGTGCGTGCTGTGTGTAGAGTGTGGGTGTCTGTGTGCTGTGTGTAGAGGATAGTGTGTGTTAGCGTGCTGTGTGTAGAGAACGTGTGTGCGTGCTGTGTGTAGAGTGTGGGTGTCTGTGTGCTGTGTGTAGAGGATAGTGTGTGTTAGCGTGCTGTGTGTAGAGAACGTGTGTGCGTGCTGTGTGTAGAGTGTGGGTGTCTGTGTGCTGTGTGTAGAGGATAGTGTGTGTTAGCGTGCTGTGTGTAGAGAATGTGTGTGCGTGCTGTGTGTAGAGTGTGGGTGTCTGTGTGCTGTTTTCTCATTCCTCTGTGTTTCAGGTGAGCTGCGGGTTCAGCTCCTCAACCAGTCCATGCTCTATCTGGATTTCTTTGACGATGGGCCTTACGAGGTGGCAGATGAGAAAAAACAAGACGAAAGTCTGATCCCAGTGCCCTATAACAGCTACTTGGGTACGGGCTTGCCTGCCATTGGCACCGGGCACCAGACGGTTGAGAGGCCAGCCAGGGGACTGAGAGCTGTTCTGGGACTCACACCTGTGACCGGGACTCCCTAATATTCTCCAGGATGGGATCCCTTCTTAGTTCCAGAAAACATGGCTATCCATCAGAAACAAAAACCTAAAAGAGTCAGGAGACTCAAACGCCATCAAGGGCCTGTCTCCTTATATAGTCAGAAGGTTGTATTGTAGTTATATGTTGTGGCCTTGGGTTCAAGTAGCTTATCAGGACCCCGGGTGACAGCTCTCAGCCCCCTTGGATGCCCCAGAGGTTGGCGTAAGTACCCACCCTGATGCCCGCTTGAAGTCACAATCCTAGAGGAGTTTTTCTCACATGCACCCCCTCTCCCTCTCCCTTTCTCTCTCTGTCTTTCTCTCTCTCTGTTGCTGTCTCTCGCCGGGGCCCAGGGCTCCTGTTTATGACCAGCCCAGTCGAGGAAACGCTGGTTTACAAAACCCTGGAGCCGTCAGGGCGCGCCACCACCTTTGAGGACGTAGCTCAGAATAGCTACTTAGGTCTGTAGGAGGAGGAGGCCTTGTCAGAACAGGTCCCCTATACTAGACTATTCCCCTACCCTACCCATCCACCCTCCCTCCCCTGTGCTCTACCAGTGTCTGTTTAGAACAGAAGCTCTTTCTAACTCATTCTCAGGAGCCCACCACCATTGCAGCACATGTCTCCTTAGGGAACTAAAAGAATCCACTCACTGTCAGTGGGAGTTTCTACAACCATCAGAATAGTTCCTGATCTTAGAGCTGTTGCCCACTGTGGCAAAAACGAATATGTAATTCTGGATTGTATTTATTGGGAGAACAGTGTGTTTTGCTGGACAGCATCTTTGCCAAAAACTAACCAAACAAGATGAGACAGTGTTTGTCAACACCCACAATAAGAGTTCTATTGCATGACACATGGATTTGTCACAGTATACCGAAATTTTAATCTTTTGTTAAAACTTGAGACAGGTTATCTTTGATGAAATGCATGTTGCCTAACAACAGTTGAAGATTATTTCACTCTTAATTCCATTATAGTTCTCAGCAGGGGAAGGACATTTGAAACAACCAGTGAAAGTCTTCCAACATGAATAAAACTGTAGAATCTTAAAATAAAGCTAAACACAATTCAAGAAGGTGGGAAAAGGGATCTAGGACGATACAACAGATTCTAGAAAGACTATAAATAGATTTATTATCAGATAACTTATGTATCCCAGCAACACCATCCTTTCTGGTGAGTTGCCATGCCTTCCAAGTGGAACGTCAAGGTTTCTAACACCTTCGCAGGCAACAGTACTGTGATTGTTGTGCTGCCCTGGAGCAGCACAAGGCATTAAGGCGGTGCCGGCAGGGAGATGCAATGGTGGTGAGATCTCTGCCAGAGAGTTAGAGCTGGGCATCCGTGCTGTAGTCGGCGGTAGAGTGGCGGTCTGTCTGGGTCTCCGTCTTGTCGGTCGGTGGCTTGCATGTGTGTGTCGGGGTGTCCGCGTCGCCAGGAGGTTCCTCGGTGGCAGGATCAAGACTGAGAACGGCTTTGCTACCGGGACAAGTCTAACTGCCCTCAAAGGCAGGAAAGGGACAGACTCCATCCTCTTAAACTTCCCCCGTCGTCTGTGCCAGGATGTGCCAGGATGCGACTCCGCTTGTCCGTCGGCAGCGGAAGCTACTCTTTCCGTTTCGATTTGCGAAAGATGAAAAGATGAAAAGAAAAAACGTGCGTCTTGCATTACGTGGGTGGCTGCGGCTTCCTCTGTTTGAGACGGTGTATTCAGATGTGACCCTATCTTCCTGATTTTCCCAGAGTCACACTAGGCTTGCTGCCGCTGCTCATAGTGATATATACCATGTCACACTTAGAAAGCTGGCTTGAAATTGTCTTAGGTTCTTTGCATCAGTGAAGTTACCCAGTTGTGTGTAGACTCCCCTGTGCTGTAACAGGCTTGTTAATAAGATAACCGAGTCCTCATCATTCACTGCAGTAGCTTAACAGCCCTGAAGATGTTGCATTTGGATGTGCTCTCGGAATGCTCTTCCTAGCCCAAATTCGGCCACTCGGCCTTCACCTCCAGTGCTCTTTAACTCGCATGTTTCCATTGATGGTGACACCAATGCACAGTTTATATGGTATGCGTTCACGTGATGGCATCGATCCATTTCCATTGAATTCACTGTCCGCCCCTGTCCTGGGTGTTTAATACCGAAGACGCTTTATTCTTCTGATTTAAAAGTCAGTGGTTGTTCACCCCGTCCTATTGTCACCAAATAGAGGGTGCAGTGCTGAACTGTTGTAGAAAACTAAGTAGCTCACAAAACACACCAAGATCACACTTGAACAGCGAATACATGTTCTGCACAATAAAAGCTTGCCCTTTGACGAATAGGTTAGTGTGTACACATGAAAATTCAAAATGTGGAAAAGGTGGGTGTAAGCTTGTGCAGAACAGTTAGAACAAATATTTAGGACCAGGGGTGGAAAATGTTTCTTTAGTCAAGGTTGGGGCACTTCAGTATTAAAGATGAAACATCCTGAGGAGTGCTTTACAATGGCTGTGTTACGGAAGGCTGTGAGATTAATTGACTGTGTAGTGTGACATGACCGGAAACTCAGCAAGGCGTGTATAATTAATGTTTAAATACGCTAAACCAATTCAAAATCAGTTAAGTTCAGAAAGGGAGTTATTGTTATACATTCTACTGTATTACAGGGCTTTTCCAAATTCAAAGGAAGAGGTTTGACATCATGTCAGTATAAAACTGAGCACAAATCAGAGTACACCCTAACATATCCATGGCTGTTAGCTTGATCTAGCTTGATTCCAGTATGGACTGACACAGAAGGTCAAGCCGAAGGCTGACATTTCTACTGTTCTATAGGTCTGCTGCGGACAGCTGTTATCCAGCCTTGAGTCCCACACCTGCCACCCTGGATCAGCCCAATATGCATTCTTCCATGTGTCCATCTGTTCCTGTGTCGCTTATGCATGACAGCTCAAGCTGCTGTAGCCTGCCCTCCCTCTCCCGTTGCCCTGGCATCTACCTGCATGCTGGTTGTTCTTTGGTGGATATTTAATTTGCATGATTGGTTTGCTCATTATGAACAAATAAACTAATAAATCATTGTTTTCACAGCTGCCTGAATCCAGTCACCAGACTCGAACTTTACAGCAGCTATTTGCCTGACCTCAACCACATACAGTACTTTTCAGAGGATCACACATATGGACACATGCAGCCGGAGTCCCCTGGTGGCTAAAACAGGGAAATAATCATGTATCCCTCAGATTGTTAGCTCTGATTGTTGAGCCTTAGCCTTTTGCTTAAGAGAGCAAGCATTTTCACACAGAGGTCTAAGCATAGAAGTAGTCTTTTATCTCAGATAAAACAGAAATGCAAACAATAGGGCTTCTGTGTTTACAATAACACTCTGTCCAAAGAGCAGGATGAATCTTACAAATGCTTACAAATGCTTACAAATGCTGATAAGAAGTGGCCTGAATTCCCTTTTCGTGGTGATACAGTACCATTAGCACATGGCCGACGGGTATTAATGGGACTAAAATTCCTTCGGTGGAAGTGACTGCAGTCTGCCATGTGTGAACTTTATATTTGGCTGTAACAAAGAGGTTAAGACCCTCCCCTTTCTCTGCAGTTCTGTGGGATCTTTCATTCCTCAGTCTCACTAGGACCTCGGTTTAATCTTTCCTCTGATAAATGGAAACATCCTCAGCAAGGTGCCCTAACCCATGCCCTGTCACTAGTGCCACCGAATTCAAACACACACCCGGCTTTCCTTTGCTGAGACCCAGCTTTGTTCAAGCCTCCGAGATTTGACGAGGTCAGGCTTCAAGGCGGTATAGCTGCAAGTGTATGTGCATGTACCAAAACACACTGAAATTCGCACACAGCATTGAAAGACTGCCTTTCCACGCTTCGTTCACACACTGGCTAACTCCCTGGCAACCAATACCGAAAATCCTCCTCAGTTTCTAAATTCTATAACGTATTCCAAAGTGAAGAATCAATTGAAACCTGGATATGGTCTGAAGGTAATTTTGCACTCAAAGTCCACCTACACTAGCTCAGATTTTCAGATTTGATTTTGAGCATCTGATTCCCACCCTGAGGTCACCAATGCTGTGCTCTAGGTTGATGGCCCTAAGCTTTCTGTGGGTGGCACAAGTCATTCAGATGATTTGCTCAGAGAGAACATTGTATGGTGCTGGCTGCTGGTTGAGATACGAATAAGTGCAACACATTCTCTATTTCTGCGTCTGTATACTTATATAATAAACTCATACAAACGTGCATGAGCAACACAAGACAGCTGGCACCGTGGAACAAGGTAGGTGTGAAGAGCAAGCGGTAGGAATAGCCTGTCAGTGCCAGGTTACCTGGTGTGAAGCACACATGCCTCTCCTGGTCCTGACGATGTCACCTCACCCCTTCACCCCACAGGGTTCTCAGTAGACTCCTCCAAGGGCATCACCAGCAAGTCAGAGCTGACCTTTGTGGCAGGGGCACCCCGTGCCAACCACACAGGCGCCGTGGTGCTGCTGCTCAAGGACAATGTCTACCGGCTCGTGCCCATGCACATCCTGTGGGGCGAGGAGCTGGCGTCCTCCTTCGGGTACTCTGTTGCCGTGGCCGACCTGAACAGTGACGGGTGAGGCTCTCTACCCCTCAGGGCTGCCAAGAGTTTCAATTTGTACAAAAACTATCATTACCAGTGCCTCTGCATTGCACTAGGATCACAGTCCAGGCTTGGGGAGGTTTGTTCAGTCATGAGAACGTCATGTAAGTGCATTGTGAAAGCAAAGACAGTTTGTAGAGGATGTACAGGGAACAAAATATGATTTTGTATGATCGGCCATGTAAAAAGAGCTGAGTGTCCTTTACATATGTTTTATCCCTCTCGGTTGAGACACAAACAATTCCTGAAGATGTTATAGTGCAGGAAAAATCGGTAACTGGAAATGAGCTTTGGTGATTTAACTGCAATTGTGAGCTCATTTTGAGAGACTGATCTTCATCCGTATTGGCATATCTGGAATTTGGAGCACAGCTGTTCAAGATCCTGCACACACAGCACTGTCAGCCTCGAGTTCAGTCACTGGTAGTCTGCAAGGACAATCTTCAGTTCATAATGGAGGCTTGTGTAAGGGTCATAAGAGTAGTGATTGTGCTCAGTAAGAGAGAAGCCTCCTGGGCTTCATCAGTCTTTTCCGTGGTGTTTTCCCATTTCTTGTAATAAAACTAAGGAGGGTTTGTGTATCCAAAGCTGGGATCAGAAACAACCGTAATGACAATTTCAGGAAAGAGGACTGTAGCGCTGAGATGTCAACCATGAACAAAAAGCCTTATTCTGTCATAGGCATCTGCAGCTTGATCATGGAGGATGTCCACCTAAGATGGCGCCTCGAATAACTGAAAAACTTTGATCGGTGTGACAGTTTGATGTTCCCCTATGTACAGGGGTAACAGCTGGCCACACTTAGCCACCTTCCCTTTCCCCTCTCCCTCTCTCCTCCCCAGATGGGTGGACCTGATAGTGGGGGCCCCCAACTACTTTGACCGGAAGGCAGAAATCGGGGGTGCAGTGTACGTGTACCTCAACCCTGCTGGGCGCTGGGAATGGGCCAGGCCAACGCGGCTCAACGGGACCTACAACTCCATGTTCGGTCTGACCGTCAGCAGCGTGGGCGATCTGGACCAAGATGGCTATGGAGGTCAGACCGCCATGGGAGTCTTACTATTCCTTGTGTCTGCAGTGGAGACAGAGGCCCTCTGCTATAAAAGAGCTGTCAGTTTATGCTTGACAGTGGGTTACACTGATCCTTCTTTTGGGGATGTAAGCAGCGTCAGAAACACTACCGTAGGAATAACTAGTTTGTGGCGGCCAAGCGTTCATAGTGCCGCCGCTTTCCGATCTTTTGATGTCGGATCTTCCTCTCACTGCGCAGCCGAATCTACGAAGTGTTGGATGGTTCACCGGTGCTTCATAGGGAACGTGAGCTGGGTTTAGACAGCCACGAGACAGGTTAGTTTTACCCTATAGTAGTGATCCTGCTCAGTAAGAGAGGAGCCACAGCTTCAGACATGTGGTATCTGTGAGCGACTCTGCCATCTGTGGGATCATGACTGAACATCTCTAAGTAAGAATCCCCCTAAAAGGTGCAATATGGTACGCTGTATGTGGCTGGTAGGGATCACTGTTGGCACAACTCATTTAAAGAAAGTTTTATCTCTATCCAGATATTGCAGTTGGAGCCCCATTTGATGGCGATGGCAAAGTGTTCATCTACCGTGGGAGCTCCTCTGGCATCATCACCTCACCTGCCCAGGTCAGTGGGAGCTGAAACTGTGTGACCTCATGATCTACTTAGAACGGTTGCGGCGCCTTTCAGAACCTTGATCAGCAATAGCAACTTTCAGCCTGCAGCATTCACAACCAGAAAAGGAGAGCTGTTTCTTTAGATATAAGAATATCTTTTTTCCCGCAGGAAAATATTGCTTAATTGCTTTAAATGATGCAGTTGTCAGTTCTACCACAAAAGATGGATGTTTTTGCTAATTAGGTTGTTGTGTGTCCTCATTCGCGGTCTCTCTCACACACCTCTCTCTCTGTCTGGGCCCAGGTGCTGGACGGTGTGGGCGTAGGGGTCAGGCGTTTCGGATACTCAATTTCGGGGGGTCTGGACATTGATGGGAACTCTTACCCTGACCTAGCAGTGGGCTCCCTTGGGGATCAGGTTGTCCTCTACAGGTGAGACCCCTTCAGTGGTCTGTCTCATTGGGAGCTCATCCCCCGCCCCCCACTCACTCCCTAAGAAGCCACCAAGTTTCCATTTCCATTCTTTAAGCCTTTAACCCATCCCTACCACCCCCAGGTCTCGCCCCGTGATCCATGTGGCCCGGCAGGTTACCATCAAGCCCCAGAACATCGACCTGGAGCAGAGCAACTGCAAGGGCAGAGATGGGGTGTGGTGAGTGAGTGCAGGCCCTTGCCACACAGACCAGTTGATGGCAAAGTGGTTGTCTTGCAGCCTGTTTCAGAAGAGAGACTCCCATACTGTAGCAATTCAAACAAGCTTCCGGTTTGTTTGCATGTCTTAAAACCATCTGGTCGTTTTTGCTCTAGCAAGAGAAGGTGCAATGCTAGTTCAGTGCTGACAGTCTCATAGGTGTGTATTTGCAGGAATGCTTGGTTTCTTCAAGCCCTGTTCTGCTCTTAGTGTCATAAATAACTTCCCAGTGTCTTATTGTAGTGGTGCATGGTTTTCAAGCAGTATTGAGGACTAAGAACAAAGGAAGGATGTTCCTCTATGACAAGTAACAGCAGTAATCCCCTTACACAGAAGGAATTGCCATATTCTAAATGAATGTTTTGTGGCTGGGAACACCTCTGTAACACGTTTGTCTGTTAACAGAACTTCAGCGCTTTGAGTAACTGGTATCATTGCTGAATTTGTATTGAGCTGTTTTTCGGTTGTGCTTGTGTTTCCACAGCGTGGAGGTAGAGGCTTGCTTTGAGTATATGGCACATCCTCAAACATACAGTCCACACATCAGTGAGTACCCTCCTCATCCTCTCCAGTTTGTCCCCTGGGTATTATCAAGTATCTGTGGATTGTGGGCTTTCTGCAACATCTTTAGTGTGATGGAAAGAAAGCTGTTCTGTGCTGTTCTTATTGGAGTAAGGTGTCAATTCTGCTCTGTTAAATTCCTCTGTCACGCTATCTCTTGGTTTCTGTCCTTCTTCCTTTTCTCTCCTCCTCTCCCTTTTGCTTCATCATCATCTCTCTCTTCTCCCCTGTCCGGACTCTCAGAAACTCTCTCTCTCTTCCCTGTCCTGATTGTTAGATGCTCTCTCTCCCCTGTCTTGATTGTCAGATGCTCTCTCTCATTTCCTGTCCTGTCTCTCGGATTTTCTTTCCCCTTCCCTGTCCTGACTCTCGGATGCTCTCTCTGTCCCTCTCCTGTCCTGGCTCTCGGATGCTCTCTCTCCTTCCCTGTCCTGACTCTTGGATGCTCTCTCTCTACCTCTCCTGTCCTGACTCTCGGATGCTCCCTCTCTCTCTCTTCCTGCTCAGCTCTGGGAGTGCTGTTTGAGGCAGACACGGAACGCAGGAAGCTGGGACTCCCTCACCGCGTCAACTTCCTGGGGCGCACGGGGGCAGAACCCGAGTACCAGCACTCGGTGGAGGTGGATCTCCGGGGGCAGCTTCGCACCTCCTGCCAGATGGCCACCTTCCAGCTGCAGGTAGGAGGGCACACCTGTGCCACCTGCCACTCACCGGTGTCACTCGCTCAGCATTCCAGTAAGATCTGAAATCAACTCCTGCGCCACAGGGTCCACTGTTCTGGATATCATTTAGACAAATAATAATGATCCTTACACTTATATAGTGCTTTTCTGGACACTCCACTCAAAGCGCTTTACAGGTAATGGGGATCCCCTCCACCACCACCAGTGTGCAGCCCCACCTGGATTATGTGACGGCAGCCATAGTGCACCAGTACGCTCACCACACACCAGCTATCAGTGGGAAGGAGAACAGAGTGATGAAGCCAATTCATTAAAGGGGGTATATTAGGGGGCCATGATTGGTAAAGGCCAGGGGGAAATTTTCGAAAAATGCCCTGGGATTTTTAATGACCACAGAGAGTCAGTTCCTTGGTTTAATGTCTCATCCGAAGGACGGCGCCTTTTTACAGTATAGGGCCTCCCCTTAACTATACTGGGGCATTAAGACCCACACAGACTGCAGGGTGAGCGCCCCCTGCTGGCCCCACTGACACCTCTTCCAGCAGCAACCTTAGTTTTTCCCAGGAGGTCTCTAATCCAGGTACTAACCAGGCTCACACCCGTTGTGAGTTGCAGGTGATATGGCTGCTAGCTAAAATACACTGTAATGTTCTTTTCCTGAGCTCCTTAAAGAAATGACATCTCTCAATCTCCATCACTGGCCATCGCTGCCCCCCTCCACCCCTTCTTACCCTGTGTCTTTTCCCATCCGGCAGGACACCTTGCGAGACAAGCTGCGGCCCATCTCCATTTCCGTCACTCACTCCATCAAGCGGGCGAGGCTCTCCAACGTGCCCTCTGGCCAGCTGGGGCCACTGCTGCCAGTGCTGAGTACCGCCACGTCCAACACTCTGCAGACAGAGGTCAGTGCTCTCTCCATGCCTCACCAGGAGGGCTTCCCTTTTCCCTCTGTCATCAGTGCCAGACTTATCTCACTGTAGCGTACCCAAATACTGACCCCATTTCCTTTTCTCACATTGAACAATGAACAGCATGCACTAAGGTGCTTTTTTAGTCACTATTAAATAAAACGGGGGATCACAGCCTTAGCCGAAGACCGTACAAATGGAAAATCATAAAGAGCACACTGCAAGATATGAAGCAAGAAAAGATGACAATCTCATCCTTGGATGGGTAGATGTTTCTGCCCAGTTTTTGTTGTGTTTTCATTTGGGTTTCATTAAAAATCCTTGTTTGCCCGACCCTAACCCTAATCCTTGTTACAGGATTTGTAGCAAAACAAGCACCAAAGGGAATTTCTGTCCTTTAGATTCCGGAGATTTCCCCCTCGTCTGTAACACAGCCTTTCTGCCCACGCGTCTCTTTCCTTCCGGCTGCAGGTGAATTTCCTGCGAGAGGGCTGTGGGGAGGACAAGATCTGCCAAAGCAACCTGCAGCTCTCGTATCGGTTCGGGACTCGGCCGGCACCAGCGGACGCCTTCGCCCCTCTGCCTCGGTGAGTGCCGTATCGCTGCAGTCAAGACACGCCCCCGGATTGCAGGACCACACTGGCGCGCTTAAGCCTGGGTCTGTCAGGAAACCAACCGGTAGAACAGGAGGATCCTAATGCGTAACCGTGAATCCCACAGAATGCGGAGTAGCACAGGGACAATCCAAAAGACGAAATCCAGGGGCTAGGTCGATTAGGGAGGCAACGAGAGAAATCCAAAAGACAATCCAAAAATGAAATCCAAAAGGCGTGGTCAAAAGGCAGGAGCAAAGATTAGGTACCAGGAGATCAGTCAAAAGGCTTAGAAACGCGCGCAAGAGAATACTACTGGAGGCTTCTCAATAGTGAGCATGGGTAGGTGTGTGAGTGAAGTTTAAATACTGAAAGGAGAATTTGTGGAATCTAGTGCATGTGGGAATGTGATGGGTTCAATTAGGAATGAGATTGTGAAACTGTGGTTTTGGGAATGCAACGCCCTTTGTGAGGGAGAGTGTGGGGCGTGATAGGGTCGTGTCTTAGACAGGGGTTCCCCATAGGGCTGGGACGAAATAAGTTAGCCAAAGCCCCTGCTGAAATCCTGGTCAGCTGCAGGCTTGCAGCTTGCTCATTCACGTGCAGGATAGACATCGCCAGCTGGGCTCCGTCATTCCAGGATGCCACACCTGGCTTAAAACACCAGGGCTGGGTGAAC
Organism: Atractosteus spatula; assembly: GCF_055471065.1. Classification (NCBI taxonomy): domain Eukaryota; kingdom Metazoa; phylum Chordata; class Actinopteri; order Semionotiformes; family Lepisosteidae; genus Atractosteus; species Atractosteus spatula. The sequence continues at coordinate 63,343,820 of NC_142706.1, read as the reverse complement.
CTGGGGCAGCTGGAATAACCTCTGTTTGCCATGCATCTGATACATGTGGGGCAGTGTGCACAGCTTTCAGGCAGTGTGCACAGGCCTGATCCCTAAAAGAATTTCAGAGGGAAGCAGAATTGATTAATAATTGGTAATTAAGTGCGGGGAATTGAATGGGGGGGGGGGGTTGAAATTGTAAATTTCAAGTTCAATAAAAATTATTTTTCATTTTCAAGGCATTTCGGTGCCGTTTGTGGGCGGGTGCTCACCTTTGCTTCTCCTTCTATATGAGCAGGGATGACGACGACATGCAAGTCTTCTCACTGTCAAACCAGAAGGCCGTGGCTTTGGAAGTCAAAGTCACCAACCTGCCCTCTGACCCCCGCCGCCCCCAGGACGACGGAGATGACGCCCACGCAGCCCAGCTGCTGGTGGCGCTGCCTGACACCCTGTCCTATTCTGGGTTCCGCGGCCCCCAGGTGCCCGCTGTCACACGCATGCGTTCCCCGGCTGCCGACAACAGCGTCAGTTAGACACAAATCCGGTTCACAGTAGTTTTGATCGGCTGTGTTTTCCCTCTGTGTAGGACAAGCAGCTGGTGTGCCAAGCCAATCAGAACGGCTCCCGGGCAGAGTGCGAGCTGGGGAACCCACTGAAGAGAGGGGCGGAGGTAACCCAGTCACCCTAACAGCGCCACCCGCGGTGTGAAAGACACAGCACTGCCAAACCATCTCACCAGAGGAGCTTTCTGGAACAGAGCTGCATCATGTCCAGGCTTTATGAGTCTGTTTATTAATAGGGAGGATTATCAGAAAAGTGGTTGAAAGAATTTCAATCAACATATGCAGCAAGAGGAGATGTTGTGGGTGTACAGAAGGTTTTTTCCCCCACCGAAACACAGTTGTGGGATTTTAGCCATTATTTTCCAGGTGCTCTCCCAAGATGCCTTAGCAGTCTACATATAATAATAATAATTAATAATTGCTTACACTTATGTAGCTCTTTTCTGGCCACTCCACTCAAAGCGCTTTACAGGTAACTCCCCTCCACCATCACCCCCAGTGTGCAGCCCCACCTGGATGATGTGACGGCAGCCATAGTGCGCCAGAACGCTCACCACACACCAGCTATCAGTGGGGAGGAGAGCAGAGTAATGAAGCCAGCTCAGAGATGGGGATTATTAGGAGGCCGTGATTGGTAAGGGCCAATGGGAAATTTGGCCAGGACGCCGGGGTTACACCCCTACTCTTTTCGAGAAACGCCCAGGGAGTTTTAATGACCACAGAGAGTCAGGACCTCAGTTTTATGTCTCATCCGAAGGACGGCGCCTGTTTATAGTATAGTGTCCCCGTCGCTATACTGGGGCATTAGGACCACACAGACCACAGGGTGAGCGGCCCCTGCTGGCCCCACTAACACCTTTTCCAGCAGCAACCTTAGTTTTTCCCAGGAGGTCTCCCATCCAGGTACTGACCAGGCTCACACCTGCTGAGCTTCAGTGTGGCTGCCAGTTGTGAGTTGCGGGGTGATATGGCTGCTGGCATATACACCTATTCCTCTAGTGCAGACAAGCTCCGACTGACAATACACATTGTGTGTTAATTGTAGTGCAACATGAAGACAACAAGAATGATTACGTGGGAGGTTTGGTCTTGGGTGTGTGACTAGAGAGAAATAGAAAAAACGAGCTCCTGTCCACCGTGACTCTTCTGATGTTTTTTTCCTCTCCCTTTTCGTAAGCCTGTATCTCTTCCCACACCCTAACACAGAATTGATATATCTCTCTCTGCGCCTCCCAGCTGACCTTCTACCTAATCCTGAGCACGTCAGGCATCACCATAGAAACCACCGACCTGTCCGTCACGCTACAGCTGGCCACGTGAGTGCTGCTGCCCGTGTCACTGCAGTCCTGGGTCAAAGTGCGTCCGCTGCACTGGTGCACAGTGAAGAGAGCTGGGTTCAGGGTTGGCCATTATGTGTGTGTTTATCATTGCCATCTGCTAACAGCTGTTTAATACAGCCGAAGAAGCAGCGCCTACGTCACAGGGTGGACCAGTGTAGCTGCTTTTCAGCTGCATGACACAAGAGGCAAAAGCTCTCTTTTAAACCCTCCTGTGTTTGGAGTTTTGGGAGCCGCTGAAAAGAAATTAGGCTCTTTCAGCGTGTAGTCCTCTCTGTGTGGGTCAACGTGTTGCTTTTAAATTCCACTGGGATTTGATTTTGCTGGAAGTGGACTCATCACTTCTGCCCACAGATATTGCTGTAATGGTCTGGTTGTTACTTGGTGTATTGTAATTCTAGTTGTAGTTGTAGCTCAGTGTGTGATTTCCACTTTGCACCAATAGAGGTTTGCTCAGTGGCAATTACTATGTCAAAAGGACTTGTGGATATTACCGTGTGCATTGTAGTACAATTGTCATTATATTACTGTCTTCTTCAGTCTGTGTTTTTTGGGGATGTGCTGACTGTGCCCTCCTGTGTAGTGTGTCACTCTGTGTTTCCTCCTCCAGTATAAGCGAGCAGCCTGACTTGAAACCCATTAAGGCCCGAGCAAAAGTAGTGATAGAGCTCCCCCTGTCAGTCACTGGGTAAGTGAGTTGTTTCTACAAGCCCCTGGCTAATGTACAGTAGACGTCACAGCAGTTCTTCAGGTTGTCAAGGCATAAACCCTCTGCCCCAGCAACACAGGGCTCGCTTGCTAATCCACTGCACTGTGGCCTTAGAAATAGAGCGCGCAGTTCTCACGTAGAGCATGATTCAGCTGTGACCATAGACTCCTGGGTTTTACTTATCATGGGTGTTTTAAATGAAGGGCAGAGCATTGCCTTCGTATTTACATTGACAAAATAAATGTCTTTTTGTCAAAAGTAGTTTAATTATTCTGCTGCAAAGTGAACAGAATTGTTCCTTAGGTTTATGCCCTCCAGGCATGAAAAAACTTAGTGTTATGTTACTAGTTTAAGCAGAGTTTCACATTAATGTTGCCCGTCAGTCCCACCAGAAATGGTGTACTTGTGTCTCCCTTAATATGAATTATTCTTGGTGACAGACGAAGGAAAATCAGTTTTTGTGAGTCACGTCAGCACCACAGATTAAAGCCCAAATGCCGTTGCTGTGTGGCGCTGACAGTGGGGGGGTGTTTCTGCAGAGTGGCCCGACCCCACCAGCTCTTCTTCAGCGGGGCGGTGAGGGGTGAGAGCGCGATGACGTCACTCGAGGACGTGGGCAGTCCGGTGGAGTACGAGTTCACAGTGAGTAAGGGATGCACATCCAGCAAGCCACACCTCTGTCTTTATCTCTCGGTCTTTCCCTTCTCGGCACTCCTTCAGCGCGTACTGTCACACAAAACATCGCAAAGGCTAGTCAAGAGTCTCTTAGACAGTTACAGACACGCTGGCTCCTGAATTCCGAACTCTCCCGCGCCTAGATCCTTATAGGAAGAAGCATGGATTTGATTACCTGAGTGTTTTGAATATATGATTCCTTTTAGTTAATATTTGGATTCCTGTATCTTTTTTGAGATAAAATAATGTAAATTACAGCTCTGACTAGTAGTAAGATTATTGAAAAGTAATCATTACTTTTCTGTATAATACTGTATATACAGTAAATAAATCAGTACTGTAGGAATGTTTTTAGACACAGGATTGTTGTCAGAGTAACATTTATGAGTAAGTACGAACATCCTCCATCTCTGATTTCCAATTTTTCTCATCTCTAATTTCCATCTCTAATTTCTGAGACTCTCTTCTATGTCTCAGTCATGAATCCAGATACTTAATGAATTTAAATGTCTGAATGTTTACTCTTTATGTCCCACCAATGGAATATTGATTCCTGTCTTCAGTGTTTTGATTTGCCTATTGAACCTTCATTTGCAGGTGAAAAGTTGGGTTTTTCCTGATGGTGTTATCTGAACCTTGTGTCTGTGACCCGTGTCTGTATCTCAGGTGACCAACCCAGGGCAGTCCTTACAGACACTCGGCTCTGCTTTCCTGAATGTCATGTGGCCTCACGAGCTGGCCAATGGGAAGTGGCTGCTCTATCCCACTAGCATGCAGTTCAAGGGACACCCCAACACTCGCTGCACTGCCTCTGAACCCCTTGACGTCCTGGGGCTGAACCGTAACTCCCACTCCCAGGCTGCACAACACTCGGTGAGGGCCTGCACTCAGGGAACAGACTGGAGCAGGGGTGGACGAGGGTATCTGTGTAGTACAGTTATTGGCCACATTTTTGTAGCTCTGTTACTGCACACAGGACACCAATGCTGTATTAAATTACTTTTAGCACAGTTAAATCACCCAGTTTCCTTCGTTCCTTAAATCAGTAACATGGAATAAGAGGTGAGAGCAAACCGTTCTTTCTCATTCAGCCAGTTGCTGTTTTGGATGCTGTGTGGTTTTGGAAGAATGTTTTTGTGTAGTTACAGTATGTGCATTTCGATGAGACTTTCATTTCATGCTCAATTTGTTTATTGGCTTTCATTTCAGCCAGTGTTTGCCTACATTGCAGCTCAATTGTTACAAACTATAATTCAAATGCTTGAATGTGTATAACCATTGATTACAGGCTTAAACATTTGGATGCTAATACGCAGGTCTCTGTTGAACACACCTTTGTATTCTGTGCTGTGTAGCTCTTAAATGGAAGATGTCTCCCACCCAACAGAGCTCTCACAGCAGGAAGGGGAGGTCCCATCCAGAGGAGCAAGACAGGATACTCACTCAGAGCATCTTGGGTAGGACAACGCCAGCCGTAGCTGCTTCAGAGAGGAAGAAGTCACTGACGCTGGTGAGCGATTCACATCAGTAGGGCCTACGTCTTAGTGGCTGTGTTGACCTGCATTGATCATACCCACAATGCCAAAGTTAATTATGCTCAAATAGAGAGTACATACAGTATGTATAGTGTGTTTGAATAATATAGCTGATTGTTAAATGATGTCATTGATGCTCCAGAACTAAACCATGCAGGTGCACGTAATAACGAAACTAAAATACAAAAGGGTAGGAGCGCCCTCTAGAGGAGGGATGACGATCGTGAAAGTTACACCCTGCATGGGTTGCTAGTCATCCAAAAATAACATTTTTTATTTCAGAATTGCCAGATATCTTTTTTAAACTTTTCCAGTTTAAATTGAGCAATGGACTTGGCTCCCCATTCCAATCCTCTCAATCTCTCTGACTTTGCCCATCAGAGCTGTGTGACACAGAGCTCTGTTGTGTCTTACCCTGGAATTAACACCGACTGGAGAATGGATGCACTTCCCACTGATGGCACTACGAATCCATGGGCCACTCTTGGCCTCCAAACCACTAGTTCTCTGCCACTTGAGGAGCCCAAGATGCTAATAGCACAGCCCGCAACCAGCCTGGTGATCACTGGTTGATCATTGTCTTTAGACAACACACAACACTTGTGGTAAAATATCAAGGCCAATGCAGTGACTTGCACATAAGGGTCAAGGAGCAGTATTTGCCAATGCGGTCAATGTTAATGCTCTGACATTCTGGCAATGTCTTCTACTCTGACATTAGGACTGCCTGCTAGGCTCAGCCCGCTGCATGCTCATCCAGTGTCCCCTGCACAGCTTTGCTGGCTCAGCCACATTGAAGGTCCAGGCCCGTCTTTGGAACAGCACCTTCCTAGAGGTACCGGGTTTTACACTGTCCCTCCTATCCTGATTGAGTGCCCATCCTGTCTATTAACCAGGCCATAGACTGACAGAGATCTCATCTGAGTACAAATCAAACACTGACAGTAGTTATCGATTTGGAGATTTACCATTTCCTTGGAGTGAATTTCTTACTGTGCATTCAAAATTATTTGATACATTTAGGTGTGTCAGAAACACAGGTGTTTCTCTAGTAACTGCAAGTGGTATCTCCAACCATTGAACAAACAGAATCAATAAGCTTTTGTATCGCAAACTTTGCTACAGCCATGCAACTCTGTACACTGTGTTCATGGTAGGCCTCATGAAGAAGGCGTAGGATGTTATTTGCAAACTGAGCAATTAACTGACAGGAATTGCTATGTCTGTTCAATTCTGGAAGACTAATTTAAGCAGAAATGTTTTCTGAGGGTCATGTGGCTGTATTGTGTATGTGTTCCAAATCAAACAGCATTTTAATGAAACAGCAGTGAGAAAACTGAAAGTATCTTTTTCAATCCTCTCTTCTCTTCCCTCTTTCAAGCTCCTGTCGTCACAATTCCCATATTCCCTGTTTAATGTCTCTATGCCCGATTTTGACTTGCCACCTGTGTCACCCAGCTAGTTCTCTGTCCTTCTCCTCTGTTTGTCAGGAGTTCCCTTCAGTCAGTGATCTGGAGTTGCTGGTCAGAGCGAATATCACGGTCAAGTCCACCATCAAGCATCTGATGCTGAGGGACGCTGCCTCCGAGGTAGGCCTCACCCCTCTGTGTCACTCCTTCTCCCTGCCGGGCCTGGCAAAGGACAGTGCTGCTGCTGGACAGGCCTGTGGTGCCCCTCTCAGAGCCTGATGTGCTGTTTTTCTCACAGAAAAATGTGCAAATAATTTATTAATTCAGTTAAAGTTTTCTCTTGGGTGGCGCAGTGGTGCAGTGATTAGCATTGCTGCCTCATACAGCTGGGACCCTGGGGTGCTGTCCCCATGACATTTGTATGTTCTTCCCATGTTCAAGTGGGGTTTCTTCCAGGTGCTCCAGTTTCCTCCCACAGATTAAAGGCATGCTGGTAGGTTAATTGGCTTCTTGGGAAACTGGCCCTGATGTGTGTGTGTGTGTGTGCCCTGCAATGGACTGACACCCCATCCAGATCGTACCCTGCCTTATTTCCATTTCCTGCTGGGATAGGCTCCAGCTCCCCGCGACCCTGAATTAGATGAAGTGATTAGAAAATGCATGGATGGAATTTTACTCTCTGACTAGGTTTTGGGAACTTGTTAAACTGTTAACCAATCCTGAGTGATCAGAAGGGTGGTCTTTTGACTAATTTGGGGCACTTTGAGATTAGACAGGATAATCAAACTGACCTTAAATTGAAAGATGGAGATGTGTAAATTTAGCATTACACCTTCTCTGAGATATTTTATAGTGAATTATTACATGTATACTGAATAACAAAGTCATTTGGTCACTCCACAGGTTGTTTATTGCCTTGGTTTGCAGAACATTATCACTTCGTTTTATTCTGCATTTTCACTTTGAAAACCTTTGTGAACAGATTCCATTGAGGATCTACCCAGAGCACGGGATTTCGGATCAGTACGGGATCCCTTGGTGGATCATTCTGATAGCGGTTCTGGCCGGGATCCTGGTCTTGGCTCTGCTGGTGTGTCTGCTGTGGAAGGTAGGCATGCTAAAGCAGAACGAGTTGGAAAAATTTGGCATACGTGAATAATGCAGAACAACAAAGCTGAGAGAGGCGGATTTCTCTTGGCGATCTCTGGAGCACACATGTGATCTTATCAAGAATACCCCAGTGTTAAGGCACAGCTCAGGTGTGCGTGTCTGCTTGAACATAATCTTCTGTAGAGCGCATTCAGGTATGGTGAAGACATCCATTCCATCATTAGCCAATTAAGTCTCTTTCACTTTCAGATAACCATATCAAGATGCATCTTCTACCTGAGGAAGTTTTTTTTTAAATAACTTTGATTCTGCATCAAAATACCCAGCACACCCTGCATCTGATGGCTTGGGCCTTGTGAATCTTTGCAGGACCTACAGTAACACAAATGGAGAAGGATGCTTTTTAGCTATGTATTGTATAAATGGGAAACCAAAATGTTTCCATTGTTTTTTTTTAGGGAGGAGAGTTTCAGGTTGTAATCATTATAAAGTATTTTGGGTGAGCTGTAAGAATGGTTACGAACAAGAGGGTGCCTTTCAGTTCATCCTGCACCTCTGGTTGTTTAGAAAGCCTAAAACTGAACCCAGAACTTGGGCAACCCTGACAACCTGGTTGGGAAGACCTCTACTCTTTCTGTAAGGAAGCACTTTCTATCCTTCATCCTAAATCCTGTTGCAACCCTGGCTCCCAGTTGACCCTGTCTGTACCCTTAGGAATTTCATATAGTCGGATCCTCTCGATCTCTTTTATTCAAGACTGAAGATATTGACTGTAGTTCCTTCAACTTCTCAGTGTATGTCTGTGCACAGCAGGAAAAAAAGTAAGGACTGAAATCAGAGGAAAGAGAAGACAAGATCCTTTCCCCCTCCAGTAGGAGACAGACCTGTGCCATTCTGGGGTGGCTGTGTTGCTGTTCCTCCTGTTGCTGATGAATCTCTGATGCTGAACCTCCCCTCCTTAACCCCCCCCCCCCCCCATCCCCCCTCTCCACAGTGTGGGTTCTTCCAGCGCTCAGAGCGGCGCCCTCAGTATGAGACAGAGTATTACCGCGCCCACCTGCAGGTGCAGCCCTCCGAGGCAGAGAAACAGGCGGCAGACCTGCACTAGACCCCCCCCAAGCTCTTCCCCGTTGCGGTAATCCAGCCTATGCCCTGGGGCAGCTTGTTGTGCTGTGATCTGCTGGGCTACGTGCTCTGTTAGAACAGTTCACCCTGGTACAGTGCAGTTACCGCAGACCTGCAGCACAATCATCCACTTTTCATGTAGAACAAGAGCTGTAATTGATTAGACACAGTCCAGGCTGTTCACTGACAGCTGGAACCCCAAAACCCATTAGAAATCACTATGGTGGTGCACTGACCTTCATAAAATTTTCAGCAGGCAATCATATACAGTATTACAGGCCTTCAGAAATTCTTGTGAGAAGTACTTCAGCAATTCAAACATTTTTTTTGCCTCAAAAATGATTTTATCAATTTTATCAAAAATGAATTATCAATGCTGTAAAGTCCTTTCAATGTCCAGTATAACTTTCTTAAGGCCTGGACACAAGTGCACCAAGGTGTCCTTATACAGAACATCTCCCAATGCCATGCTGGTCCTCTCTACACTGCTGAAAGTTAAAGAAGGTTTCAGTGCAATTCTCTTAAGTTAGTCAAACCACTTCATTGGGGACATTGAGTTCCAAGGAGTAGCGACATTTGGTAAAGATACAAATGGAACCATGGGGGACATATTCCCACGGATCTAATGCACCATTAAAAACATTAGCATCTATCAGTTCACAGTGCCTGTTGTAATCCTGTGTTGCAGTACCATTGTGTACTGTATTTCATTGCACCACGTACTGTACAGTATTTGTTTGAATAAATCAACTAAGGTTCAGTGTTTGGACTTTAGGAAGGCTTCCTGAAAGAGGTTACTGGTAGTCAGATACTGAGTGCAGGGTCACATCGGCAGCCAAAGAGGTAAACAGTTACTGTAAGTGGAAGTCCAGAGAGGCGGCCCGATCTTCAGTTTCCATTTGCACAAGTGAGTGGACGGAGAGAAGAGTTGCACTCTGAGTCTCTGAGCACATGCACCAAACAGGAACAGAGTAGCAACGTCAGGCTAGGTTTGACCAACTTCAGAACATACCGGGTGAAATGCTGCACAAAGCCTGGCCAGAGTGAACTTTTCTAGAAGACATTGTGTGTGTTTCATGAAATCACTGCTGGGCTTGTGTGTGTGTGTCACTTTTTTAAAACTGTGCCATTGAACAAAACTCGTTCATTCCCCATAAGAAACATGCTGGTCCAAGTACATCCCAAGACAGTCCAACGGCACATTTTATCAGACATGCTGTCATGGCCTAGTTAGCTTTTGGTCCTGTTGTGTGAGACACAGGCAGATACCAAGCAATAGGAGGATGTATTTATACTGTCAAACTCTACTGAATGAAAAAGAAAGGACTTTAAGTCTTTTGTCTTTATTTTAGCTGTCTTTTATCAGTGTAAAAGGTTTTTTACTGCCGTATCATGTCGCTGCATCAGTAGCTTAGTCCTTCATACAGTATATGACACTGGAGCACAAACACTAAAGCATGACCATGAGATCGCAGACTCGCAGATTGAGTCCTGACCCACGTCATATGAATATGCTGGCTGCTCCCTGTAGTTCTGGGTTTGATACCCTCAGTACGTGAGGCTAAAACACATGGGCCAGAGTGGTTCAGAAGATCAGACTGGCATCCACTCATTCTCAGTCTTTCAGGGTCAGCTCAAAGGAGTTTTTGTATATGAGACATTCCCAGCCTGCATGTTGTGTATGATGTGGGAGGTGGTTTTTGCTTGATTAGCGATGTCTTGCTTTGGTTAGCTGCTGTTTATAAAGCTTTTGTGTTTGTTTGCAGTGCTGCACCACATCTAGAGAGACTGTAGTTATATACTGTCAGCAGATGGTGGAAACTGCATGATTCTCAGTTGTTTTTAACATGGTTGTTTTCCTTTTTCTTCCATGAAATCTGTCTACGGTGCAAAAATGAGAAGAGGCAGAGTGAGAAGCTTCTTGTCCAGAGTCCTTCAAACACATTTGCTTTTTGTGTAAAAAAAGAAGGATATGCTGTGAGATGAAGGTGTGAAAATGACAACTGTGTCAATGATTCTGGTCACCCTTCAGCGGTTTCAAATTAAGCAGCAGATGAGTGCAAATGTTATTGAGAGGTGTTTCGGTAGTCCAGTTTCATCTGTTTCAAACAATAAGGGAGTTTCCCTGTGTCCTGGCCATATTCCCCTCTGGCCTTTACCAATCACGGCTTCCTAATAATCCCCATCATTATACTGGCTTCATCCCTCTGTTCTCCTCCCTGCTGATAGCTGGTGTGTGGGGAGCGCACTGATGCACTGTGGCTGCTGTCGCATCATCCAGGTGGGGCTGCACACTGGTGGTGGTGGAGGGGAGTCCCCATTACCTGTAAAGCGCTTTGAGTGGAGTGTCCAGAAAAGCGCTATAGAAGTGTAAGCAATTATTATTATCTCACCGCTCCCGGTCTCCCAGTGTCCCTGATCCAGTACCGTCTGTCTCGGTGCTTCTGGTCTCTGTCTGGGCCTTGGATGTGTCTGTGGATGTGTGTGTGACCCCTGTGCTCTGCTCTGTTCCGCAGTGTGGGTTCTTCAGGCGGGCTCAGTACAAAGACACGGTGCCACAGTACCACGCAGTGAAGATCCCGAGAGAGGACCGGCCGCAGTTCAAAGACGAGAAGACCGGCACCTTGCAAAAGAAAGAGTGGACCACACACTGGAGCGACGGGACCTCCTGAACCCCCCCCCGACTGCAACACTACCCCCCGCCCCATCCCCCGTGCACCCCCTGCAAACACGCACCCTCCACTATACACTCAGACGGACTGGCCACACGGGGTTTATCGCAGTGCGGAGAGTGGGAGAGAAGACGACAGAGAGCTCTGCCACCTCTACAACGCGCCACGCTCACGCGCTCCGATTCGCCCTTGCCCACCCAGACTGCAAACGCTGGCGCCCGCAGAGCCGATGACAGAGAAAACAGACTGAAATGCAAACTCTTCTAAAATCCCTCTGCAACCCCTGCGATAAGGATGCTTACACACACAAGCAGCTCCGATGCGCTGCAGAGGCCGAGTCTCGAACAGCCAAACCCTGCCAGGGTGCCTGGGTCCGATCAGAGTGCCCATACAAGCAGCGCTCTGGGGTGATCGGCAAAACCATGACAATCTCGGACCTACACACACCTTACACGCTGGAGTTAGAGGTGCAAAGCTGCTTGAACTGTACATGAAGAAATTCCTTTTTAACCTCACTGCACTGGCAACATAGCTGATTTTCAGAATGACACAGGTCTACAGTCAGCCCTGCTGGAACTGAAGGGGCAGAGCCCTTAGTTTGCGATAGACTGATCAGTTGTATTGGTGTTGAATGTGTCTATCCATATCACAGGACCGGCACGCAGGCATAGCAGGACAAGTTAAGTCAGCCTCCTAGACCTATACCTATACAAGTAAAGACCTTCCTTGTCACAGATCACTGCTGTAAGGCAGTGGCTAAGACGTAGAATCCTGCAGAACATGAATGCCAGCAGAATCCCTGTGCATGTTAGCAAACTCTGCACAACAGAGCAAGTCAAATCAGCTCGTGCAAAACTTAATTCAGCCTGTTATTATAACACTCCTGGTCACCTTCGATCTGAACAACGTGTGCTCTGAAAATATTAACCTTCAGCATGATGTGCAAATTCTCCGGTGAACCAGAGCAACTCTGCCAGATTTCAATGAGGGACATGGATAGTTATTTCTGAGACATGTAGAGCAGGATAAACACCTGTCCAGTGTTTAAACTTGGATGTGTATCTTATTTGACCTCCTAAAAGCAGATTGCTATTATTAAGCTTAGAGACAGGTTCTGAAAGACAGCTTTAAGGGAACCATCAACAATTCATTTTTATGTGATAGCTTGTGTACTGTATATCTTAAAGCTCTCAGCTCCAGTCCCGAAGGGCTGCATTCCTGCAGGTTTTCTAGATCTTCTTTAATTGCCCCTGTGGAAAAACTGTTGCATTGTTCCAGTTGAGTCAAAAATTCGTTTGGTTAGATTGTTAAACATTATACTTCATTGAAAAGACAGGACTGGGTTTGGGAATCCATCTCTTAAAACTACCTTTTTCAACTTGTACAATATAGTTACTCAGTTTGTTGAGCTCTTTACCTGTCAAAATGAAATTGTTCACTACCTTTAGAACTTAGTCATTATTAGGGCCTTGCTGTGGCAACCTCTGTCTGTCCTCTGAGAGCTGTCAAGAGTATAAGACTATACAGTAATGTACAACACTGTGCATGGGTTACACTGGACTCTTGGGAGCTCAGAAACATCTGTGTCTGAGTGCATCTTTAGATGTTTTGCAGTGGGTGATGCTGGTGTACAGACTGGTTACTTTGAAAGAAAAACTAAGGCTCTGTTGTATTATAGCAGATAATTAAAATAGCATCAGCAAGTTCCTCACATAGCTTTTAGGTAAGGCGGAAGGAAACACTGTGACGGTTTTGTAAATACTTGATCATTTAGAAAGTAATTTCACAGTACAGAAGAGGTCAGGATTGTGGGAACATAGTTTAAAAGACATCATTCTTTTTTTCCTTTTTACTTATAAGTGCCTTATTGTTGGACTGGCCAATTTAACACCTGAAAATTGCTTCCTTTCAAGTTCCTTACTTGTCTTAAATCTGAAAGATGTTCATAGGGTTTGCATTTCCTTTTGATATTCTGCCTTGCTCATTGTGCATTCTCTTACATCTTCTTTTTCATGTTTTTGTTTGTATTGTGATGAACCGGACTTATGTATACAAGCTCGAGGACACTGATTCACTCTTAGTCGCATTTAAAAACCTTTTTAAGAGCTATAGCTGACAAAATAAGTCCATTCAGGCAATTTTAATAGTGCCAGTATTTGCAACTGTAAGTGTCCCAATAAACAACTTGTAGGTTCTGAAATGAGGACAGAGAGAAGTTAAAAGCTTTGAAAAATGACCACATTCTTGAGGGTTACTTATTTTATAGCCACTTTAAAAATGCTGAACAGGTCCCACTCTGCTTCCCAATATCAGGGAGTTCTATAGATTAGACTCATCATCACATCACTAAACTGTGTAAAATTACAGGGGGCGCTTGACCTCCAGTCACAGCTCTGTTCTTCTGGGTTTGGTCATTTACACTAGAAGATGTTTTAGGCAGGGAAAAGGCCACAACACGTGAACAATCAGAAGTGAAGTTGGCTTCAAAGGAACGGAAGTGTCTACCCTACTTTCTAACAGTCAGATTGTGAGCTCTTGTTGAGAACCTGTTTTTTTTTTTGGGGGGGGGAGGTTCATTTGTTTTTGCAAGAATAATTAACAAAGTGCACAACCTGAGCTGTAACACAGAATAACAGTTAATGCCCGGACTCGTCACGGATGTCGGAAAGGACGAACCGTGGAATGGCAGGAGAGCAAAAATAGACCCTATGCGTAGCGGTGAGACTGGCGTTAGCCCGGGCTCAGCTGTTCAGGAAATGCCGTATAGAAACCTGCGCCCTCAGGCCATGGACAGGAGTGACCTGGTGCTGGGCGGGTCTCAGGACATCCGAACCTCAATATTGAGCCAGGAGCAGAGCAGACACAGGAAGTAAATAGGCTACACAACAAGACACACCAGAAAGACATGAATAATCACAGGGAACTAGGAACAGGAGAGAAGCAGAGCGCCCTCTAGGTGAACTGGGCGTGACAGGACTAGGATCCACAGGAAGCAAAAACAGATGCTTTAAAAGCACTTGTGCATCATCCGTAGTGAGCGAGTGACCTGAGGTGTAAAGGAACTTGTAAGGACCTTGCAGGGTTGAACCTGGCCAGTCCAGAGTTGCGGGGAGGGGTATGTGTTCTTTTATGTGTGAATAAACCAGGGAGAAGGTGGGTGGACACACACACACTCACATGCATGTTCACAGTCTAATCCTCATTGGTATTGCTGGACAATCTTTGTTGCATGAAGGTTTTATACACCTGCTTGTAATGTTGAAACCATTTTATTTATTCTGACTGTCCCCTTGTAAAAACACAATGAGAAAAATAAAGTCTTCAGGCAACAAGTGCAAGGGCCTGAGAGTGAGTGTGTTGGTGCACCCTGACTGTTGTGCATGTTCTTGTGCCAGATCAGTGCTCAACCACAGACAGCACCGTACGGCAGAAAGTACAGGGCTCAACTTTTCAGTAATGGCAGGGAAGGGGCCTACTACTAATGGAAAAGGTCAGATATTACGGTAGGCACTAATTACATCCATTAAAAATGCAATCAGTGTGTTTTAGATGCTGTTATCCTTATAATTAGATTTATTGTATCCACTGCCCATGTTACTCTGTGCCCCTTGAAGGAGGTGAGTCAAAAAAGCACTTAATAGACTATTGAGAGCTTATGCTAGTCCAGGAGATTTGTAATCCTCCAGTTTTTAAGTGGTTCTTGAAATCTTCAATGGGCTAAAGACCTATACATCTGAAATTGTGATCAATACAGTAACTAACTCAATTGATTGGGTGATTAAATGATCATGAGGGTTGAAACCTAGTTGACAGCCAAACAGTGCAAATTAACTCAGGTGGGTAGCTGCGTCAGCATGCGTAGTCTGCAGAGGAACAAGTAATAGGTTTATTCCATGCTGAAAAGAGAAGAGAGAAAACACAACGTTTCGGCTGTGAAGCCTTCTTCAGGTGTGAGGCAAATTAACTGCAGTCAATACTGTAGCTTGTTTCAGACTTCAAAAGTCTCGATCCCCCAGTATCACATTTCCTCCTACCTGGCCTCTTCTTCATTTAATCGGGCAAGTTGGCCCAACAGAGTTTTCACTCATGCTGTTGACCTTCATAATCAACTCCAGCTCGCCCAGCAACTTGGAACAGGACTAGCCTGATGCACATGAGGTGTGTGTCCAGATCCATTCATGTTCTTCAAATTAAATTCTCAATTGTTTTTTTTTGTTATTTTATTGTTTGTTTTTAAACTGGTCATGCTGGTACTGTTAAAACTGTACATCATTTTGTGCTTTATATTTATAAATGTATTTAATTATACCGAATTAATGATTAAAAACAATCTAGAAATCCCATATTTCTGTTAATATATCTAATTTATTTTTTGACCTGCATCAAATGGGGGGTAGGGGTCTGGTGTGTGGGTTTGCCTGTGCTGTGTAACGTTTGTGTTTGTCTGCTGAATCAGGATGCGAATGTCTGTCTGCACATCTGGGCATGCACAGCTGTTTTTGTGTGAAGGGGGTTGCGTGGCTTGGTGTCGGCCTGTGTGAATGTAAGAACAATCATGAGTATCTGTGTAGATCTTATCCATTGACAGTGCCTTTTAACGCCAAGAATGTGCAAATCTTTAGGTACAGAAAAGACTCCGTCTAGGTTTCTTACTGTATCCACCCCATCCATTCAAAAATGACAAAAGAACAGGTAAAAGAAGCCATTCTATCATATTGCAACTCATGACTGGCAGCCCACTGAAGCTTACCAGGTGTGAGCCTGGTCAGTACCTGGATGGGAGACCACCTGGGAAAAACTAAGGTTGCTGCTGGAAGAGGTGTTAGTGGGGCCAGCAGGGGGCGCTCACCCTGCGGTCTGTGTGGGTCCTAATGCCCCAGGATAGTGACGGGGACACTTTCGTGTAAAAAGGCGCCGTCCTTCGGATGAGACATAAAACCGAGGTCTTGACACTCTGTGGTCATTAAAAACCCCCAAGGCTTTTCCCGAAAAGAGTAGGGGTGTAACCCCGGCGTCCTAGCCAAATATCCCTCCCTGGCCTTTACTAATCACGGCCTCCTAATAACCGTGTGGCTTTATCATTCTGTTCTCCTTTTGCATTTGAGAACAGGTTTAGTACGGAGCTATGGATTAATTTCAGCGTAAAAGTGCGTTGCAATTTCTCTGAAGTTAGCGCACAAGTTTAGCACGGAGCTGCGTGCTAACCGCGGGTTATTACGCTGTTTTTAGGTCACTGCAATTGATCCAGAATGAGCAAAAAAAAAACTATTAAAGACGAAATATAAAAGTCGGCGCGCTTTGCTTCTCTGGTGACGGCGCTGACCGCTTTCGCACAGACTCACACCGTATCGTTGAAGTTTGGCTGCATTTTCACAAGTCGCCACAAGGCGGCACAATGATGCCACGTTTAACGCGTCCCGCACTATCCCGCTTTGAAAGCGCCGTTACACCCCGTTTGACTTGGATACCTCTTGAGTTCGGACCTGCATATTAATCGTGTTGAAGCCTGAGGGCAGTTCATTATAAACTATAACGTGAGCACTAGTCGTCCATTATGCGTGGTGAGCATCAGGCCCTCCGAGAGCTCAGATGAGGCCCGGGCCATTTCACATTTTGTGGCCAACACATTGTTTGGGAAGAGGGGTAAAAGATATTTTAACGTTAAGAATGGCCTGATGGGAAGAATAAGGCGGGCATTTTGAAACTCCTAAAGAATGGTAGATTCAGTTTTTTCACAGCTGTGGGCTTTAGACGAGAATCACACAGTATATGGTAAGTGAAGGACCATGCACCCTGGGCTGAGGTGAGGCCCGGGCCTGCTGCCTCCCCCTCCTCTCGTAGGGCCTGGTGAGCATATTGGTGCACTTTGGCTGCTGTCTTCATTACCTGTAAGCGCTTTGAGAAGCGACAGGGAAGCGCTATGTAAGTGTTTGGATTGTTTGTTTATTTTGTGGTGTTATTACCGTGTGCGCCCCGGTAAGCGGTGGTTGGCGAGACTTCAGCTGTCGGAGAATAATGCGTCCGTGTCTTATCCTACTGTTCCTCCACCGCTAGGTGGAGCCGTAACGCTGCGCAGAGCTGGTCTCCGCACGAGAAATCGATGGAGATGAGCTGACGGAAACACGTCTGGGTGTTCAAGTGTCGTCGTTTTTTTATTGTACGATGCTTTCGATTAAAAAAAAAAACAACGTTTGGATTATAGTAAGATAAACCTTAAGAATACAATTTAACAGTAAACTTCCACGTGTTATCGGAAAAACGGCCGGGCTTAAGTCTTGCGTACCTCTTGAAGAGGTATCGGCTTGTCTTCAACGGTCTGGCTCTGAGGAGGGGCGCGGGCGGAAATATTAGCTGCAGCATTCAATTTGAAAGTTGAAATTATTGTTATTTTTCCATCTGGGAGTGCGGTGGGGGCAGTTGCGTTAAATTATCCCCCCTGGGGATGAATAACGTATTATGAAATGAGTTGAATAGCACATTCCCACACAATACTCGACACCAGTTTTACATTCTCAACTGTTCTCCTGTTTAGTTACAGTTGAGAGGTGAATTTTGAGGAGTGTGGAACAACATGCCACCCTGTCTTGCCGTTGAAGCCGACACCCTGGCTTCCGTCAGGAAACGGCGGGATGAGATTCAGGATCAATTAACTGCTAACTAGCACACAGGTCATACGGACCGACCGGCCTCCTCTCGTTCGTAACTTTTCTTCTGTTCTTGAACACTTCTAACTTTCCACCGTTACTCAGCTGCCAGAAAGACTAGTAAGCCAGCGGCACTGCTGAATGGCGTGACAGCCCTAGAGGGACACAGCTCGTAATCAAGCTCACCTGAATGTGGTGTGTGTGTGTGAAATTCACCCCGACCTTATTTTAAAAGAAATCACCGCAGAAAAAAAAACGGACTCCGAAGCCGCAGCCTTTATAAAGAAGTGAGAAGGATCGCATTCAAAGCGACGCTTCCGCAATACACCTGTGGCCAATTCCGCGCCGCGCCGCGCCACGCTGGCTTGTACCAGTCCGGAAGCTGTTCCTGAACCCGTCGCGCTGCCGTGTTCAGGACGCTCGGCTGCGGCGGGCTGTGCGGTCCAGATTGCGTGCCTGCTAGGTAGCTCAGGTGCATCGCCATCGCTACAGAACCAAATGCACCAGCAAGTGGAGTAAAGTATACTGGTGCCTCCTGCTGGGGCTGGCACCAACCGGATTGGACAAGGGGACACTTGCTTCGGCTACTGGTGTCCCTCACAAACCAAGGACTGTGGAAGACGAGGGACACTCTCATCCGGCACAGCACAGAGTGGGGAGCGAGGGAGCTGGAGGAGAGGATCCTTATGGACCTCAGAGGGAGGATGAAGTGCGACGTCGCCAGTTGGGGCTTCTCAACGGTGAGGGAGTGCTGGAAGGGACTGTGGGCCCTGTACAGGGACTAAAGTGGAAATTCCCTGTTCCCTGAGCTCCTGCTCCACAGCTTCAGAGCCGGGCCATGGAAATGGCCAAAAGCAAGCGGTAGGGCTTGGATGATGATTCTTTCATTGTGCAAATCCGGCTCCATCATCCACTTGCACTGATTGATAAAAGACAGTCACCTGATTGAGAAAGCTCTTACTTGATGCGAGTTTGATCATTTGTTAAAGTGTGGACTTATGGTGAAATGTTTTTTTTTGTGTGAAATAAAGTTTATTTTGATAGGAAAAAAAAGGCTACTGGACTGTCAATGGGGGTGGGAGCAAAGCAGAGCATCTTCCTCTGTCTCTTCTGTCTCCCTCCCCTGTCACAGGGCACTGTGTGGAGTTGCCATGGCAAGTAATGGACTGAGCGAGGAGAGCCACTAAGACGACTGGAGCACATTAGCAGCCTTGACTGGAGTCGAAGCACTTTACAGCCGCCTGGGAGAAACCCCGGCAGGGCTGGCGCTTGACTCTACCCGATGCGCACCACTTGTCACCTGGCAGAGCCTGCTGGCCATGCCCGTGACCACGACAGGGAGAGCTTGAAGGAATCCGGGTGCCATCTTTAAAGGGACAGGTGTAGCTGTCCTTATGGAATTGTTGTTTTTTTGTCGATGAAAGCACTGGATCCACTGGACTCGAGTCTGATACTACATGAGCACAAGGGCTCCCTTTGGGCCAGTACCCCTGCAGAGCCCTGGGCCGAACCTGTCTGTGATGGAGAGGCTAATGGGTTAATGGCTCTCAGCAGCTCAGACTCCCCAGTTTCAGATGTGGCTGTGCGGCAGCTGGAGTCTCTTCCAGGGGGCTCACCCAGGTCAAGGGCTTGAGCTCATTTGTACAGGCTGGCGTGGCAAAGTGCCTCAATATTGAATTGGGCGTAGGCACCCCACCCGCATCCTCGCTCTGTTGGAAATCCCGCCCACATGCCTGGTGGGTGACGGTGGACAGGGGTTTGGCACATCCCAGCCAACCGTATCCCACAACAGGTCCTGCCATGTGAGCCACTGTGCCCCGTGTTGGGGGGGTCTCCTGTCATGCTGGGGTACAGGGGGTCCAGTCTGCTCAGTCTTCCGTCTGTCGGGGCCACCTGGGCACCCACATCCTGCGCCCGATGAGCAGGGCCGGGCCTCGTCCTCCACGCAGACACGGAGGAGGACCGTTTCTAAGTGTCCAGCTCAGCACGGGGCCTGTCGGCACTCTGGCACCCCGAGGCGCCAAGGTGCCGCGACTCCTACAAAGCTCCCCCGAAAGAGAAGGGGGGTTAGTCTGGAGTTTCTCAGCCAGGGGGAAAGGTCCAGAAGAAGCGCTGGCTCCCACCTGCCAGAGCCGGAGCGCGATGAAGCTTCGGCTGAGAGGAGGCTGATCTCCGCGGAGTGAGGGATGGTGGCTGGGGGGGGGTGAGAGGGTGACGAATGTGAGCGTGCCCGCGCTGGGAGGGGGGGCCGTCCTGTGTCGGAAGTGAGTGACGAACAGCACTTAATTACCGGGACGGGCTTTCTGCCTGCGTGCTGGAAGATTTTCAGTCCATTTCGCAGGATTTATCTGTTTAATAATCCTAAAAGTGCCGCTTCCCGGGAGCTCTGGGGACTCCCAGTCAGGGCTGATGGACGCTGCCCCCCGGCCACGCCGGCCCCCCGGGCCCCAGCAAATGGCCACTGAAAGGGCTTAAGCTGAGGTGTGCGATGGGGGAAGGAGTGGGGGGGGAGAGGAGCTCACAATGTATTTTTTGTTCGGCGAACATCACTCTAATCCTGCGCGGGGGTCCCACGAGAGAGGCGTGTGTATATAAGGAGCGCGTGGGCTCGGCCGGAGCACTGGAGCAGCCCAGCCGGCACGAGGCAAGAGCGTCGCACTCGCGCAGCACCGATCCGCAGGGCTCGTTCTTCCGGGATGGACACGGCAGCCTGGGTGACTCTTCTGGGGCTGGTGCTGGCCGCGGCCGGCGTGGGCGGCGCGCTGAAGGAGGAAGGCCTGGAGTCGGCGGAAAACCTGCAGCGCGAGGAGGGGCAGAGCCTGACCGCGAGGCTGGCAGGGCTCTTGGTAAGGATCGGCGCTGGCGGGGCGGGGGGTGGGTGCTGGGGCTGGGTGACTGGGTTGCGATCAGGCTCCTGGAGAGCCAGGGCTGGCTCTTGCTCTGCCTTTCCAGAGGAGCTTGGAGCGACTTACCTGAAGCCGTGATTTGCTTGCGTACTGTATGAGTCATGCCTGTTTTCCAAGTCTCTGATTATTGCAATGAACAATTTCCTCAAAGCCCTGCTGGACAGTGGCTCTCTAGGATCAGGGCTGCAGGTTCCTGTCTTACAGTGTGACTCCAAAGCGACACAAGGGTCATCTGCTTTAAACAGATTTCTTAGTCCTCAGTTACTTGACTGACCGACTTGACTGATCAGTGACAACTTTACTTCGACAGCTACTTACTCCGACTGCTGAGGTTGTGCACATGCAGGTATTCCACCCTGAATCCTAAGCAAGACTGTTGACAAGTTTAAGAAGTGTGATAAAGTTTGCCTTATAAAATGCACCATGCCTAAGCATTTAGCCTGCTCACTTGTCCGATCACAAGTGGTAGACATGCTGTAGTGAATACATTGCAAGGTTCCATTGCTACAGATGTCTGGACCTCCCAGAGACGCTGTTCGTTATGAAATCACACGTGAACTACGAAGTTCGAGCGGCTGATGTAAGTGTTGACATACTGTGAACTTGGCAAATCAGCAGGTGTGCAGTTACTATTGCACGAGAGTCAATATGCTTTGAATGACGTAAACTTATGGTTTAATAAAGAATTTCTTTCGACACACTAGAAAGGCAGGTTTAGGAGAAACGCCGTCCTTCACTGCCTGGTCCTTAAGCAGACCAATATCCATGTGCTTTTTCTGTGTTGAATTTTTTCTTGGCTCATCTCAGCCGTCCGGCACATTAAAAGGCAAAACGTGCACTTAGCTTGCACAGGTTTTAAACAGTTTCATAAGGCTGTTCTTCTCTGAAAGTGACAGGAATACATTTTAGAACAACCACTGTACTTTTTGTAGCTCAAAGCCCAGTGTGTAATGAATCAATCATATGAGTTTTACACTAAACTGGCTGTTCTCCTCTGTGTGATTCTCACCCTTCAGTGCAGCTTGTCTGAAGGATCCCTGTCTGGGACACCAGTTCTCCTCCTGTCTTTGAGAACGTTAGCATCTCTCCCTTTTCCTTCTGGGTCCCATCTGTGACGTGGTCTTGAAGCCAGGAGGTGGCAGGAAAAGAGAACAGACTTTAAAGGGAGCTTGAGAACTACATTCATGAGAAAGTCTTTTATTTGAGTCTCAAGTAAATTACAGTGAGAGCAATCAAGGACAAGAGGATATTGAGTGAAGTACAGGATGCTCTTGATCCATTCATTCACTCTTGAGAGTGTCTGAAAATCGCTTTCAAATCTAGCTGAGCTTTTCTCAGCTCTGGTCCTGCGTAGCCGGTAAATACTATATATATATTACTTAACCCAGTGCTCATGAGGACATAAGAATGGTTACAAATGTTGGCAGGCTCTGTGGCTCATCTGGCCCTTTTGCTAATTGGTAATTTATGTGAGGATCTCATCCAGCGTCCTCTTGGCCCTAAGTCTTTGATTGCGCAATTTGATTAGTAGCAATGATAGTAACAGCTGGAGTTCAGGTTCAAGCCCAGCATCTCACACACCTCTCAGTAGCCAGCAAGAGATCCAGCGCTGTTGAGCTGTTGAGTTAATAAATAGAGTTGCTCTGTGATTGAAATCATGATTCTATCTGGAAGAGTGTTTCAGGCTCTCTTCCACCCACATCAAAATGGAAGGGGAGCCGATAAATGCCCCCCCCCCCCAGCCCTGCGCTGTACTCAGCAGGCAGCATGTGTGACTCCCCCAGGTGCAGCTCGGGGTTCTGCAAGCAGGGGGCACCTGCTGCCGGGGCTTCGTGTGAGAAGGGAGGATGCAGACTGGACCGGGGCAGGAGTGTCCCGAACGGCTGCTGGCTGCGTGGTCCGACCCCGGTCCAGAGGGTTTGCGGGACGCTCCGAGCCAGACGCTTGGAGCGGCTGGGAAACCTCTACAGCTGAGCCAATATTGAGCTGGTTCGGAATGAAAGCCTGCAGGGTCGCCGTCCCGTCCTGGGCTAAGCAGTGAACACAAGCCCCTCACTCGCTTACCGAACACATCTCGTGATTTAACGTTTGAGAGCGGTTTTCGTCTCCGGGAGCCTGCATCGTGTGTGTGTTTGACGCCATCCGCTGTAAGACAGCAGGCTGCCGTAGTGAAGGAGGGAAAGAGAACCAGTAAGCTGGTCGGTTGCGAGGATTTGGAAGGAGAAGAAGACGCTCCTCCCCAGGGAGCTACGGCCTCGTGCTCTCTGACGCTGTGCTCTGCTCTCGCGCCCCAGGACGGCGAGGACGCGGGGGGCCGGACAGACGAGCGCCTGCTCAGCGCCCTGCTGCGCCCCCTCCTTCACGCCTCCCAGAGGTACGGCCGGAGCCCCTCCTTCCTCTTCCAGCCCCAGAGGTGAGTCCCCGCCCCCCTTCCCCCCACGGGTCTCCACTGCATAAA
Organism: Atractosteus spatula; assembly: GCF_055471065.1. Taxonomy (NCBI): domain Eukaryota; kingdom Metazoa; phylum Chordata; class Actinopteri; order Semionotiformes; family Lepisosteidae; genus Atractosteus; species Atractosteus spatula. The sequence goes on along the minus strand of NC_142706.1, from coordinate 63,320,695 downwards.
GGAGGAATTCTGGCAGGGTTGTGTTGGTAGGGACATGTTTCCGGGGAAATTTAAATTCTGTTATCCTATTCTGAAGCTGGGTTTTTGTTCTTCACTCCTCATTTTCATGGACGGCAGCCATGCACAGTGAACCCCAACATCAAGGGAGTCCCCTAGGGTTGCCAGTAGTGGTCCTGGACGCCCACACTCCTGCTTGCTTCTCCTTTCCAGCTGAGCCTCTCTACTTCATTGAAGCCTTAACTGAATGAATACGCTGCTTGATCAGAACATTTGCAAGTACGTCTCAGACTCAAGAGCGTGGGATTTGCTTTTCATTCGGAAACGCACTGCTCAAGAGGCCGCCTCCGATAGGTTTAAAGTTTTAAAACGGTCACACAGTTCAGGTTGATCCTGTTATTTCGTTGATTAGAAATTCCGTGGTGTGACTGACAACTTGGCTGGAACAAAGGCCGTCAGGTGTGTGGGGTCACCAGGGCCAGGAGTAGGAACCCCTGCCCTTGAGACCTCCAGTATCAGCTGGTCTCAGGTTCTCGGTCTGTGCAGAGTGCAGGGGGGTTGCGAGTTCAAATCCCGGGGCAGACACTGCTGTTTTGTCCCTGAGCAAGGAACCTCACCTGGATTTTTCCAGGAACAAAAAATGGAACTGTAAAGTTGTGTGGAACTAAAAAAAATTTAGTCAACCAAATTAGTTCTTAATTGTATAATTAGAAATCAAATGCTATTGCTCCACAAGGCACAGTTCCTGGCTACAGACGTTTTAATGTGCCACGTCACCTAAATATCTATAGGAACAAGTAATAGGTTTATTCCATCCTGAAAAAAAGAAGAAAGAGAACACAACGTTTCGGCCGTGGAGCCTTCTTCAGGTGTGAGCTCACACCTGAAGAAGGCTCACACCTGAAGAAGGCTCCACGGCCGAAACGTTGTGTTCTCTTTCTTCTTTTTTTCAGCATGGAATAAACCTATTACTTGTTCCTTTGCAGCCTACGCATGCTGACGCAGCTACCCACCTGAACTAAATATCTATAGGTTCTGTACAGCCTTGGCTCTGTGGAGAAAAGCAGGTTCTGATTGCGCCCCTCTCTCTGGGTCCAGGTTTGGCCGGGAGACCAGAGGAGGCCTCGGCTTCGAGGGCAGGATACAGTCCAGGGACTGGGAGACCATGCCGCCGCAGTTCTGGAGCATGGCGGTGCCGCAGAGATTCGGCAAGAAGAAGTGACGGTACAGCAGTCAGTCAGCAGGACCCCGGGAAGAGACCCCGCCCCCACTCCCGCCTATCTTCTCCTGGCCCCACCCCCCTACTCCTCCTCCAACACTCGCTGTAACCAATTAGCCTCCTTTGACTGCACCTGATAGCCCCTCCCCCTGTTACCTGATTGGACTGCCACGGGAGGAGGGAGGCATCCAGAGAGACTGTAAGGGGTAACATAATGTGCAATGGACTTCTCACATTTCAGTCCCCACTCTCACCTCCACCCCAGGATTCTCCAATAAAAAGCTTTAAAAACAGAATTGTGTTGCCCACATCTCTGCAATGTAAATACACTCTAGTAAATGTGTGGTTTTCCAATTTAGCACTCATACCCATCTCACTATGGCACATTCACAGTCTCACATTTTTAAAGAGACGTGTTTAGTAGGTGTACATTAGTGTGCATTTACACAGTTCATCTCATCCTTAAGGATCCTACTGTACTCTTCCCTGTCCAAAGCCCCCTTTATTCATAATTGATGGATTTGCAGGTTGTGCATTTACACAGTACATCGCATCCTTAAGGATCCAAAAGCACTTATAAAAGAGAGAACCCACTTAATTAACTACGGACATTTAGCCTGGCCTGTCTAGGCACAGCAGATCAGAGGGAGGAGAGAGGAACAGCTGCTCCAGGCGGATTAATTGGGAAGTCATTGAAGGCCAGACGGCACAATTTCAGAGTGTGTAGTGAGGACAATGTGGTTCGTTTCCCTAGTCTTGAAAACAGTGCCAGGGGATCTTTAATGACCAATTAGTGAAAACGTTATTCAGTAAGATCCTTCCAAAACCAAATCTAAAACACACAAACCACATTTAGGGCTACTGTACATATTGGAGTTTTTAAAATATACTGTTTCACCAAGTCTCCATTTTGCCCTTAAAAGGGAATTCGTAATCCCCGAATTTCACGTGTGGTTTTGGTTTTGCCTAATTAACAGCTACAGTATTGATTTGTTGTTGTTTTTTATTTAAAAACGATTTAGATAATGAAGCCAATCGTCTTGTGAATGAGACTCGCAGTTAAAAAAAACTCTTTCCACAACTGGCTAATGGATTAAGCTGTCATGATTTCACTTGTCCGCTGCTCCCGGTGGGAAGCGAAGTAGTTATTGTAGGAGTAATTGTAGCTCTCGCAGCGTTATGGGTTAGTGATGCGGAGTGGGAGGAGGTGAACGCAGGGATAAAGAGGGCACAATTAATAGAGACTCCGGGCTCCTGGGAGTCCGCGGAGAAACTGAGCCGCGCACACAATATCTCTGGCCCTCTTCTAGAGGCAATAAACCTACCGTATGTCATTTCAATTTATTTCAATTGATAGAGTCATTTAATGAGCTCGCCTCTTCAACACGTTCTACAATATTAAAAAAAAAGCGGACAGACACCATCGCAGTGCCTGGGACTCTTGGTGATTCCGGGTGCTGGCCGACCCGCGACTTTCCCGGGGTGGGCACGCCTGGATTGGCAGGCGTCGGTGCGAGAAATAAATTGATGAATTATCGCAGTGAGTACAAAAGGGAACTGACCCGCCTGTTACAACCAGAAAACAGGAAGAGTAGCACAAAAGGGTTGGACATTACCATCATCAGGCTTGTTTGGTTGCTAGGAGCTAACTGATCCGAGGACTTCATCCATCCGCTTCTTGAAAGAAGCCAGGATATCGGCTTTGACAACATGGCGGGGTAGATTTTTCCAGTCTTCTGTAACCCTTCTCCTGTGACCTTTCTTACAGCTCGATGCTTAGCTTGCATTGACGGTGTCCTTTTCTCTCTCTATCGAACGCATTCCCAGCTAATGATAAGACCTCTTGCTAGAACACTAAAACATACAAAGAATCTAAATGGAGGTATTAACTTATTTTAAAGAAAAATAAAAGCCACTTTTGCCTGTACGTGCAGATTTCTTCCAGTTACAGGCAATATTATTGTATGCTGGTGGGGGGGGGGGAAACACCTGCATTGTCTCACTTTCTTTCTAAAACGAAATATTGGAAAAACTCAAAAACAACCTGCCGATCAGGCGGGCGGGGGTTCTCTCTGCTGCAAGTCCAGCGCCGACACCTGGCAGTGCTCAGCGAGTGGGAGACCTGACGGGAAGAGGGATAGATCCGTATGGGGAGTGTCTGCAGCCGTGCGGTAGGGTGACGACCTGTTGGCTGCGTGATTTGTAAAAGACCAAGACGAATACAGTACAGCGACATCATCCAGGTAGGGTTTACACATTGGTGGTGGAGGGGAGTCCCCTCTACCTGCGAAGAGTGGAGTGTAACTCTGAATTAAAGAGGCATTAAAACTGATCCAAAACTGCTTCTAGTCCACATTAGTTGAATGGAAAACATCGCTAATGTTTAACACAAGGTGAAAATAACACACAGAACTGGACCCCTTGCAGGGTGGTGCAGTTCTCTGGACCCAAGCAGACTGTTTCATGTTACAGGTTTGAGGGTCGGAAATCCTTCAGCCACCCTCTGTCCTTCGTTTGTCAAAATACAAAGCTTCTGGTTGCTCTGTAACCTTCTAGTTTCTTCCAGGTGTGCTGCTGCTAAAATCCACATCATCAGGCTTCTGCTGGAGGCCATGGGAGGGGAGGAGTGTGGGAATGTTTTCCCTTTTCCATGCGAGTGCTTTGCTCCTGCCTTCAGTCCCCCTTTTCCTCTTCAGAGAGGCTTACTGTGAGCCAGACGAATCATCAGGAAGCCCTCTGAGGAGTCCCAGGCCTGTGATAAATGCACGTGGGACAATTTAAAATCAGCAAGAAGTGTTGGGTTATCCCTATGGGGATAGGTCTGTGTCTCACCAGGCCTCACTTGACATGCAAAGGCCAGGCTCGCAGACGCAGGTGTGTTTGCCCTGATTCTACTGGTTCCTGGAACACCAGAACAGTTCCAAATGAGAGGAGGCTAGTTTGGTCAGTAGTAGTTAATTGATCCCAGGATCTCATCCAGCTGCTTCTGGGAAGAAGCCAGGGTATCATTTTTAACAACATTGGTTAGCAGCTCGTTGCACACCCCCACCACCCTTAGTGTAAAGGGCTTCCAGTTCTCGGTTTTAAATGCTCTTCCCTTTAGTTTCCATTTGTGCCCCCTGGGTCGTGGTGTGCTGTTGAGTCTGAAGAAGTCAGCTGGGCTGACTTTGATTTCGTGTTGTATATCGCAGCCTCCTGTGACCTGCTCTCTCTCAACCCAGGCTCCTCGTGACCGTTTCCCAGCCTTCATTTTTTTCCCCACCAGCCATAAACGAAGCCATGGTATGAGTTTTTATCTTCTATACAGGACCTTGTAAAGCATGGGTATCTACAGGAACACAGAAGCTTGAGAGTTCTTCTCAGAGGACTTGTTTTTTTTGGAGATCAGGTGTCCTGCCCTCTCCTTCCTGGGGCTGTCCAGTTTACTGACCTCTGAGGATACTGTGCAGTAGCTCTTTCACTGGGGGACCAGGGGTTTGAGGGGACTGATCTGATGCTGTTTGTGTTCTGGCCAAGTCTGGAGTGTACTACATTTAGTCCCCTTTTGACCAAACAAACAGAAAGACGAAGGCAGGTTTCTGTGGAAAGGTGACCCCACCTGGCTGGATATTCACAGGTAGTGTCAGTGAAAGCTGCGGAAGAGGGCCGTGTTTCTAAATTAAAAAAATAAGCCCTGCTTTACTGTGAAGAGAGTTTACAGCACCATTCTCTTGCTTAAGACGCAACACGCTGAAAGCCTGTGATTGTTGTCTTTAAAGCGTAACGGTTCATTCTAGACTTCCCTGGGAGCGTACGAAAGGCGACAGAGGAGAGAAGGTGGCCTGACAGCCGGTAGCTCGGTGACCCCGGCGGTCTGTGATGTTCTGTGCTCAGAGCTGTGGATGACGAGACACCAGCAGCAGTGTGACAGCACACGGTGGGGTCTCACCCTCCATCTGGAAGTTGCCAAATTGTAAAATGAACTGTAGTTAAACTGCCCTTGACATCCAGGAGAAAGCGGGGAGCTGGTCAGAGAAGAAAATGGGAGAGCTCTGGAGTGGGTTTGGTGGGGGAGCTTTTCCTCCTGCTATTGGTTGCCATGGAGACAGCTGATGCAGCGCTCCTCGCCCGGGTAGAGAAGGTGGGGGGTGGGGGGGGGGCAGCGAGGGGTGACTCAGACAGGAGCAAGAGGAAATGTAGTCGCTCGTTTTATTTATTGCTGCTGTCAATCTAGAGGCTGAGGCCCACTCAGACTGTAATTACCCCTGCTATCGATCACCTGGGTCCACCTGGGCTGCTCCCAGGGGGCACCTGATACAATCTAACTCTCGTTCTAAGGAGGGGTTTAATTGGATTTTGGAGAACGTCTGTCGTGGAAAAGGGTGCTGTTACCCCCTCCATCCCCCTCTCAAGTGAGGGATCTTGACACAAGACTCCCTCTCCTCTCAGGCTCTGAGGTCTGATTGGAATTTGAAGGTTTTCCCAAACTTAGCCTGCTGTGTGGGATTGTCATCATGACCCTGTATTTTAATATATATACCAATAACGAAGCTGACTCATCCCAGAAGCCTGGGGGGGTTGAGGTGATTGTGGGGAGAGATGAATGTGGGAAGGGGAGGTCCCACTGTGTAGAAGAAGACCAGGTTTCAAAACATGTCTTTACAAGACAGTACAGAGAAAAAGTGTGTACACCCAAGTGTGTTTTTCCGTCTTCTCTCTAGTTACTACTGGGGTCTTCTTTTTACCCCTGGCCCAAAACGAGCCAGCCATACTCCACAGGGCAGGACTTAAAAAGGCTCTTGGCTCCTGAACACCTCATTGAGCAGTGCAACATCAGGGGGAGATGTGCTGTCCCATGAGGAGCTGAGGTACTGGCAGTGTCACAGGTAAAGTGGCCTGTGGGGTGTGGGGAGTGGCCTATGGAGTTTGGGGAGTGGCTTATGGGGCAGGGGAGTGGCCTATGGAGTTTGGGAGTGGCTTATGGGGTGTGGGAGTGCCTTGTGGGACAGGGAGTGACCAATGGGGTGGGTGGGAGTGGCTTATGGGGCAGGGGAGTGGCATGTGGGGTGGGTTGAGAGAAAGCATTTCGGTCCTAATTGCACTTCTCCACATGTAGTTAGAGGTGACTGGACGGGGGAAGCAGGTGTGTGATGAACCTATTAGGAATCGTTATCCCTATTCCCTGATTGGCCATAGTATTGCTAGTAATCATCTTTTTTGGATCTCTGCTGTGTGTTTGATGCACAGCATGTTCTGACTTTTTTTTTTCCCTTGAAAAGTAAAGTTCATCCCTACTCAATGTGTAGTGACTCATGTAGTGATCGTGAGTTGTCATTTCCTTTTGTACTTTGTTGGTTTTGAAAAATAGTCTCATGGTGTTGTTTTCAGTGACTTTTAGGCACAAAAAGGTTTCTGTTGGGCGAACCTAAATACAAGCCTTGGCTGATTCCCGTACCCTGGTTTCTTTCAGGAAACAGCGGGATGAGATCCTGGGATCTGTTATCTGCTGGCTACCGAATGGCAGTCTGAATTTCAGTGAGCTAAGTGACCTCCTCTCTTTTGCTCTTAAATTTCTCGGCTTGCTCGGAAGGTCAGGCTGGAGCCGTGCTCTTGTTCAGGAGCCTGACTCCACTGTGCGCTTCGGTGCGTGTCTTGTTGAAGCCGGATGGCTTGTAAGTGCCCTGTTGCTTGTGTGTGAGTGGGAGTGGACGCTTTTAGTGGGCTAATATTCTGTGGGGTTTCGGTGGCTCAGAAAGAGCAGGGCGATCTGTGAAAGAATCACAGAACGGTTCGTATCGTTTCACCTCTGCAGAATTGCGCAGAGCTCATTTGTTTCCTGACAGCCCGTCTTGAAAATGTCCTTTAAGGAACCAAAATTGATAACAAGCAGTGTTCTTGACACTGAAGTCAATTAAATAAGAGAATTGGCAGAATTTCAGCATTCAGAAGCTTTTAGGCTTTCTGTTACATGTGTATGGGCGCCTTTTCTGTCTTTGTGTTTACATGTTTATTAGGCATTCTGTCTGGGGTTTAATTTGAGCTTGTATGCAGAAATACATGTAGAAAAGACAGTTTTTAACAATTTCTCATAAGTTTATGAAAGTAAAACAAAACACATAGGTAATGTTGGCGTTCTGCGTGTGTTTTTACAGGAGTGTGAACTGTAAGTGCAAGCTGCAGCTGAAAGAGTGATCGCCTAGCTCCTCTGCACACGGGCTGGCAGGAATCCCCCCCCTTCTCCCCCCCCCGATCAGCACAGCTGGAGTTGAAGTGCTGTGCAGCTCATGTGAATTTCATGAGCTGCTGGAAATGGGAGGGAGAGGGATGTCTGCATTTTAACTGTAGCCACTGCAGAGACTGGAGCGGCCCGGCGTGAATTCGAAAGCAGTTTTTCTCTCGCTGGCTTCAGCTTGCAATTCTCCGTCTTGCAACACGAGCGATTGGCAAGGCCGGGCACTTGTCCTGAACCTCCTCTGGTAGGAGGTATGTGTCGGTGCACTGTGACAACAGCAGATGTACCCTGTTTTCATATGGTCACGCTGAGCTACAGATGTAATCACCCCCGGGAGGAAAGTTTGATGATGAATTGGAGCAGTGGGGTGAAAAATAATCATCTGACAGCAAGGGTCCTGCTCAGCTCTGATCAGAACAGATCATCCCATCCTTCTCCTCTTCTGGAGCTCGTCTTTCATAGGGGCCCAAGACACAACATAGCAGCCCCCTGGGAGTGGGAATGATCATGAGTCACATATGAGGCTTTGGGATTTTTACATTTTTAATGCCAATTCTTGCAACAGAATATCAGTGTTTTCTGTTGCACCAAAGCAGGTGATGACATAACAGGACTCGGAACACAGCACTTTATTAAACGTTATAGTTCTTCTCATGATTGGCTGCTGTCTTAGTTTGGAAACCTCGTGCAACAGGAGCCCGCCCAGAAACATTGGTCAAGTCAAGCCCTTAGAATGTCTAAATAAAATGTATTACAATAAAATAAGAGAAGAAGAGAACGCTCTTCATCATTCATCAGACCACGTAGAACGAGAACAGCTTTTGAACAGAGAGAGATAGGATTGTGCCATTTGTTGTTTTTTTTTATGTCTCTGTCATTTTCAATAATGAGCCAGAGCAGACGATGGGTACGAGGCAGGATACACCTGTACTGGATGCCAGCCCTTCACAGGGCCTTTCTTGTGTAGTGTGGTAAAATGCGCAGTCATCATTATGCCTAAAAGTAAGCAAGAAAAAAAAAGCTGTTTCGATTGTTTGTGTAACTTGGAGGAGGTTGTGCTACAATCAAAAAGATGTGCTTATTATGCAATTATACAGCGCCCCAGTGTACTGTGTAAGAAGCAGGGGAAATGAGTGTAATTAGGAGAAATTAATTACTGCAATTACTGAGCAGGTTGTTCAACTTGCAGTGATCACCCTGGCAAATTCAGAAAAGTGCATAGACATACTTTCTGCAATATTTTTGGAAAAAAAACACAAAAATAGCTGCAATTATGCAGTCAATGTACTGTAGATCTTGGAAATGCTCACTTGAAACCCCAGGTAGGGTTAGGGTTAGCATTCACACACTACTTAGACTTTTTTGTAAGCTCAGCGCTGGATTTTGGGGTCCAAGTCATGTTTAGAATGGGTGGAATTGTAGTCCTATCTGAAATTGTTTTTTTCAGAAATTCTCTGGGTCCTGAGTCTGGCGGTGCACCGCGCGGTAGTTATATCCCGAAACTGAGTCGGTTGATTCAAATACTGTCACCAAGCATTATTGAATCTCATTTAATTGCAAGACCTATGATCAAGGGTCTTGATTGTTTCCCACTCATACCTTTAGGTTTTTTTATACATGTCAAAATCCGATGCCCAGAGAGGCTCAGCTATAGATCACGGAGATGCTCACTTGACACCCCAGGTAGGGTTAGGGTTAGCATTCACACGCTATTTAGACGATTTTTTAAGCTCAGCAATAGAGGTTGGGGCCCAAGACAGGTTTAGGATGGGTGGTTTTGTAGTCCTATCTGAATTTTTTTTTTCAGAAACTCTGGATCCTGCGTGGTGCGGTGCACCGGGCGGTAGTTACAGTATATCCCAAAACTGAGTCGGTTGGGTCAAAAGTTGTCACCAAGCATTATTGAATCTTATTTAATTTCAAGAGCTTTGATCAACAGTCTTGATTGTTTCCCACTCATACCTTTATGTTTGGGGAACATTTCAAAATCCGATTCCCAGAGGCTCAGATATACAGCAGATACAGAATTTATTTTTAAATAAATCAGCGATTTCTGTTACTTATTGGAGGGATGGAGGGTGTATCTCTCGCTGTACTCTGTACCCCTGTGTTCTGTATTCTCGCTGTACTGTACAGGAGCGGTCATAGGCATAAGTGCAGTCATAGACATTTAGCGATTCCTAACGGGATGGTATTTAATAATAAATTAATCTCTGGACGTCTCTGGACTGCAGCAGGGAGAGATGACCGTTGATCCAATTCAGGGTCACGGCGGCCCAGAGCCTATCCTGGGAACACACTGGATGAGACACCAATCCATCATAGGGAACACATAGACACGCACACGCACACAACACACCAGGGCCAATTTTCCAGATGCCAGTTGACCTACCTGTAAACTGGAGCACCCGAAGGAAACCAATGTGAACATGGGGCGAATGTGCAAGCTCCACACAGACAGCAGCCCAGGAATTGAGGCCAGGGCACCAGTGCTGCAAGGCACCCATTCTAAATATGGCGCTACCATGTCACTGCAGTGTACAGTATAGTGTACACCGGCACTATTCTCTCCCTGCTTCTGTCCTGCAGGCACCCAAATCTCCTGGGAATTCTTGTCAATGTGGGTTCTAAACATGTGTTAGGACACCTGTTTGTTGACATTCATTCTGGTCTCTGTTTACTCTTGATATGTAATACTGTTTTAAAAACATCAATGCCCACCGCGTTCAAAACCTGCACTGGATTTGCTGTGCGATATTAGATTTCCGGGATGTCCTTAACACATGTTCCTGGCGATGGGGTATGTCATGGAGTGAGTCGTCCTTAGAGATAAGCTTCTTGCAGCTGTAGCCCCTGATTGCTGTCGGCCCCTCAGCTGTGCCAAGGCAGAGCAGATAAAGCCTGTGATTAAGTCTGCTTCTGTTCTTTTCCCCCTGAGCAGGGCGGGGTATTTTCTCAATAAAAGGGAGAAAAGGGATGGGTGGGGGCTCTGGGGGGGACATCACGATTTTACTTTCACGAGCCCCTCTGTTAGAGTCCGACTCTGTTCCAATGAGGAGGCAAAAAGAAACTGTTAAAAATGAATGCCTTTCTCAGGGCAGAGAAGCTGATCTTATCTGTGCCAAATAAAGCTCACACTTTCACTGGTGAAGAAGAGGGAAAAATAACTCTACCGTGTGAGCTGCAGCCACTTGGCAAGCAGTCGACAGAAGATGAAATCAAAGCCGCCCTGTATACTGTAGGTAGGTGATTCAGTCATCTTGAGGACGTTCTTTGCAGCTGGTGGCACAAAACTCAAGCTACTGTTGGCTCCAGGGAGCTTGAGTTCATGTTGGCTTCATGCTCAACCTTGATCCTGGCTGCAGCCAAGAAAAACGTCTCAATTTTAGTCAGTTTGGCTCCCCCATCAACCAACTCTCTTTTGATTTTTTTATTTCTGAAATGACCACTCTTAGGCCTTTGTGGCAGAGGTGACATAGCCTGACTGTCACTATGGCGATGACCTGCGGATAATTTTAAAAATGATCACAAACTTCCTAATTCATTTCCCCCTTTTCCCATAAATCGTTCTGTAGTTTGCATATTAATGTACCACAAGAAATGTATTTCCCACACTCGTTTGCACTGCCTCGCATTTAAGTCTCATTAATGAAATCAGTTGGGTAAATGCGTTTTAATTACATTTTATATGTGTACGCCCCACCTCAGGGATACCCCTGGCCTGGGCTGGATGGACTCTGTTTCATGAAGAACTGCATCAACAAGCTAAAGAGGAGAGAATATTTAGAAAGTCTGGTGAGGGAGACAGACTACCAATGTTAGTGGTGTAAGTACAACTGAATTACAGCAAGTGTATTAGAATAACTGTCTGTTAGACAGTTTAACTTGTTTAGCATCATATTTCAGTTTAAAAGTAGGGCCTCACCAGGACTTGTGTTTTATCACCAGGAAAGCAAAGTGCATCAAGATGTCAAGGAGCTTTGTAGCAGAAGATTTCAAAGGTTCGTAGTGCAGTAGTGCTACCCTTCCCAAAATTGGGAACCCACCACCACTTTTTAAATAATTAGAATTTGTCGGCAGGCTTTTTCTAATGGTAGTAAATCAGTGATGATGGTTATCAAGTGTCTATAATGAGCTAAAAGCTGCCTGGATCCAGCAGGCTAATTTGGCGTCGAGCTGTGGAGCCGGTGGCCTGTTTTAAGTGCTGCGTTCAGGGGAGCTCTCTGCCGTCTCCCACACTGCCAGCCAGGTTCCTGAGACACTGTCTTCAGCTTGAGCTGAACGTGTTTGTCAGAGTGTTCCTGTGAGCGCCGATCGTGGGCTCCGCTGTGGAGGGAGCAGTGATTGTGCGCGCATCTCTGCTTTCAAAAGGAGCGCCTTTGCCTTTAAGACACGGCTTCTGTTGTCCCCTTTCCAGCGTGTTTCCTGCCAGGCTTGTTCCTCAGACATGCAGCTGCAGAGGGATGTGAAGCGGGATCAATAATTGATGATTTCATCTTTGCGGCAGGGAGAGGGGGAGGAGGAGGAGGGCTCGTGTGTCAGGGGGCTGTTCTCTGCCCTTTTTCTCCTCCTCCCTCTCTCTTCTCAGATCTCTTCTCAGGCCTGTAACAGACCGGCTTGTTCCCATCAGCCTCGCGGCGGTGTTCCTCACGGGATTACCACTACTCTTTCTGCGTTGTCGGGAAGGCCTCCTGTGTCTCTCTCTCAGACTTGTCACACCGTTTTGTGTTTCATGCGGTTAAACTCCTGGCCCTCTCTCTTATCGTAAAGGAATGGGTGAGCTGGGGTACTGCTAGACCCTCTGGCTCGACTCAAACGATCTCCTCCTCGCGTCGTCCTGTCATGCTCTGGGCCAGTCCGGTCAGGACACCCACTCCCTTGGGGTGAGGAGGCTGGAGAAGTGTGTTACATTGTAAAGGTCCCATTCTGGCAGAAATTTGAGACAGATATAGATGGGACTTGTTTCCCAAACCTGAAAAGAACACCATGAACTCTAAATATCCATCCATCCATCCATCCATTCTCTAACCTCTCCATCCTAGTCAGGGTCTCGGGGGAGCTGGAGCCTATCCTAGTAAGCAATGGATGGAAGGCAGGCTACACCCTGGACAGGACATCAGTCCTGCACACATGCACACACACACCAGCGCCCATTTTCCCAGACGCCAAGTAATCCACCAGTATGTAATGGGATTATTGGTTTATTGGAGGAAACTGGAGCACCTGGAGGAAACCCATTCAAGCACAAGGAGAACATACAAACTCCACACAGACAGCACCCCAGGTCTGTAATTGAACCCAGGCCCCCAGCTCTGCGAGGCAGCAATGCTAACCACCTCACATGGCATTGCCCTCAGTCTGCCCTGTCAAATCGGTGATTCATGCTCAGGGTGCAGGGCTGGCAGCCCACAGCAGTGTGCCAGCGTGCAGCAGGCAGACCTGCAGGCCGAGCTGGAGAGCAGGCTTTGGACTGCGAGCAGCTGTGGGCTCAGGTAAGCCTGCTTCCGGGATCGGAAGAGTCGGCAAATATGAAAACTAAACTGGACGAAACAGCAGGCAGGTATGATCCATTCCTGGGAGAATCGATCATGGAAAGGGCCACGAACAGGGACATGCGTAAAAGTCCAGAAGAACTGTACAAAAACTCGTGTGTTAAATAAATTTGAACACTCTCTCTGTAGGTGAACAGAAAGCAGGAGGAATAACTGAATCACAGTCAAAGTGTTTTATTCCTTCTGCAGGTTACATTATGCTGGTAATTTCTGCAGACACACCTGAATGAAGGCAGTCCTTAAACCTGATACAGGGAGATGCCAGTTACATATCCCATTCATTATTTTAGGAGTCTAAACCAGGCCCATGGGCAGAGAGGCTCATTGATTTAGGTTTTGACACAGAGCTCAGCGGGAGCAGCAGACACAGGGGTCCCCCTAGCACTGGGGGTGGGGCAGCCCTGCTCTTGTAGTTTGCCCACGGTCAGCTCAAGTCTGGGCTCGTGAGCACGACAAGCGGGGCAAATGTGGTTGAGCTCCACTGGGGTAGCTGAGCTCGTGCATGGCCAGGCTGCCCTCGCTCTCTCCACAGCAGTGACTCCTGTGACCCGTGGGACACCTGTGAAGTTGTGGTACAGCTGGCAGGAGCCACATGACTTCTAATCAGTGCCACCTCCCCTGTGGGTACAGGGGGTCTTACAGCCTGCAGTGCCAGATGATGGTGTTGTCTTTATACTGTCCACACCTGTGCTGGTCAGCACAGCTCTATCCAATGACTAACAGTCGCAGGTTAAACACTGGGGGATATTGGCAGATCAGATACTGTAAATTAAGAGAGTCCCCCTTAATACTGAGAGCCGGTACCAAGTTGCTGTGACATGATTCAGAGATTTTGCTTGTTACTGCACAAGCATTTTTGGAGAGGCTGTACAGAATCACATCTCTCCTACCGTCGCGCGCACTGCCCTGCTCGACAGTCAGTCTAGTGCCAGAGTCAGCAGAGTGGGCCGAATTGCGTCTGTAGTAAGGCAGGGCAGGGGGTTTACAACAGGCCATATGATTGCTTTCATTTACACATCTGTCTACAGTGATATGACTGCATCAGTTTCTAATCAAAGCTTTTATCAGCACGGTTGAGAAATAAATCTCATGTGGTTGTATCTGTGGCTGCTGAGATGTATTGATGATGGTGAGAAATGTATTGATGATGGTGAGAAATGTATTGATGAGAAATTATGTAGAAATTTCATTTTGTTTCATTAGAGCACCACCCAGCAATGGCAAAAAAAAAAAAATTATCTCATTCTACATTCAGAGGGGAAAAAAGACTGATGCTGGTTACAGTTTTTGTAAAGAATTGTCGAAAAATAATTATGAACATTTCAAATCTTGTCCTAAAAAGAGAGTTTTGCGTTAGTAAAAAAACAGGCTTTTTTTCGTATAGATTTGTATAGATAGCCTCGTTTTATTGGAATGGAACACGATGCAGTTCTCAGATTAGCTGCGTATCAATGGATTAAATCAGAACCTGGAAGATGTGTTTTTCTAAGCATCTATCAATGACAACTTTTTAAAGACAAACAGAACCATATTAATTTCCTCTGCATTCCAGTGCTACACAGCGCTGTTTTAATGATAAAAGCCCGTGCCAACCTGCGTAAAATAATGCCCTGCCAAGGAAGCGTTAATGTGTTTTTGTGCTGGGTTTGCACTAATAGATATTCCTGGACTCTGGCAACCAATGGGGAGAGAGGGAGGGAGAGGGAGAGGGAGAGGGAGAGGGAGGGGGAGGAGGGCAGACAGTGAGCAGTGCGAGAGAGACAGAGGTGTTCAGTGGAATAGTGTCATAGACTCTGCATTAACTGAAGAGAGCAGTGTGGATGTCTGGCAATGAAGTGACTCCAGCTGACTGAAGAGGCTCAGGCATCAGAACAAAGGAGAGGCAGACCGAGACGGAGAGACAGCCCAGGACAGCGCCAGCCAGCCCCCTCTGCCCCTTTTCTGCCTCCTGGGCTCGACCACAATGGAGACTGGCAGCCCGCGCAAGATCCAGTTCACTATGCCCCTGCTGGACTCCCATCTGGACCCAGAGGCTGCTGAGCAGGTGAGGGCGGGGGAGTCTGGCGTACTATATCGAAAGACAGTGTGGAGCTGCTGATGTATTATAGGCATGTTAATTAGCTGTTTCACTCTCATTCATGGAAGTGTAATAGAATGGTAGCTGCAAATACTGACAGATTCCATTCTTGCGTTGGATCTACTTCTTGCAACTAGTTTGTTTTAGCTACAATTCTCCCACATTTTGATGTTGATGAGACTGGGACATCGCTTCCCATTTTATTACAGTAAACAGACACTAATTGCACATGCACAGCCTGCGTTAAGATTCAGGAAGGATCCTCTGATTCTGTGTTCAGCAGCAGTGAAAAGGGGGTTTGTTTAGGGAGAAAGAAAAGATCTTGAAGTCTCCTGGTTACTGCAGGGCACAGTACGAGTAGCCCTGCCAGGTTACACCACCCAGAAATGTCGAGGGAGATTGATATGTCTTCAGTCTGTTGTCTCTCTGTTATTGGGTACGTAGATATTATTTCAGGACGCACATCATATTTTTAAAAAATTGTACAAAGGCTATGTGCAACCATGGTGAGATCCTTACTCACAAGCACACAGCAGCTACCTACAGTATACTGTTCCCTGTTTAGGATTAAGACTTGCAGCTTTGATGCTTGAAAATTCAGTGTCTGCAGAGGGTCCAGCAGGAAGCTGTTATGATACTTGTTGTAGCCACTGTGCCATGGGAAGAAGGATGACCAGGATACAGCTCATCAGAATGTCTGAAGGCTTGAAGTGGACGGCTAGTAATTGCTCTGCAGTGTTTGAAAGGAGTTGGATGGAGCAGGCATTCAAATAAGCCCAGGGTCAAATAAATCAAACCTCAGTCTCGGTTCTTTCCTCCGCGGGTCCCGTCTCTGTCCCTCTGTGGGGCGGTGGAGATCAGAGTGGAAGTGTGTCTAGAGATTCTGTGTCTTGTGTCCTAGAGATCCCACTCATTCAGCAGCACAATGCGAATACGTCGTGAGCTATCGCTCACACAGCTATTAACCCTTCAAACCTGCAGCCAGTTTGCAGCAACAGAGAAAAACAGAGACGTGCCAGCTGTGTTTTTACAGGGGGTAGCAAAACCTAATCTTTTGAACCAGGAGAGGAAAGCATTTTATCAGCAGACACTTAGAATACCACTGCCACAGCTCAGCTGGCCAAATTTATATCTGCTGCACACTTTGGAAGAGGGAGGGTAGTTCATGCTCTCAGTAGTACCGAGTTAAAGGACTGGGTATAGGTAGGCTTGGCAGGATGTGTGCTTTTCACATAATACCGTAAGAAAATACAGACCTCTTAGTCTAAGGCGGTTGTGCTTAATTGAACCGGTAGAACAGGTCGAAGAATTAAAGCAATTCAAAAAGTGTGTTCTGCCCTTAAAAAACTAGTATCACCGCTGTCTAGAAGACTTGCAAATCAAGTACATTTCGGAAACATACTAGTGTACCCCCCTGCCGGTGTTGGGTAACCTCCTGTCTCTCCATGTGCTGAACAGACACGACTCTGCCAGTGTGCCGAAACTCAGGGATACGAAGCAGGTTTCATGCTGCTACTAATCCACAGTCACACACTCACAAAATAAACAGCTAATTAATCGCAATTATCGCTTTGAACAGAGAGGCTCCCTGAACAATTAGCAGGTAGCAAAGTCGACTTGCGTGAAGCCATTACCTTTACAATGGGAGTGCATTTTACTGTATGTACAGCACTTCAAAATAGTTTTTTATTCATTCAATTTTTATAAAATCTATCAAGACATATAACGTTGTAAACAAAAATATTCTGACGCAGTCATGACGCCCAAAATCGGTGAACATCCACGGTTTCATTTTTTTTCCATTATTTCCTATTCATCTCTTTTAGCATGTCTGTTTCTAAAGTGACTCAGTGTATTTTTATCAGCAATTTGCTGTTCTCTCACAAATGACAGGGAACAGAGAGCTTTGCCTTTGAAAGCAGGGCGGTGAGTACATCACCGAGCGCTGTTGTTTACTCACTTATGCATTCGTGATGGCCCATGAACTGATTGTTTGAAGCAGAGACGCTGTGCCCTGTACTCGGTGTCCTGTTGCCAGCATTGATTTCCTGGAACACTATCATCTCTCTGAAGGAGCGGATTCTGTTCAAACACAGCACTGGAGTTGATTTCAACACTGTGTGGGGTGAGGTCACTGTGCCCTGGGTTGAGAGTGCTGGCCCACGCAGATCCCTGTGATTTGCTATATGCTATGTGCTCTGGCCATAGCCATTATCACCTTTGCTTCAGAAACCTTACCTGGTACTGCTCAGGTGCGATTTGCTTGTCTGCCTTTAAAATATTTTGAACAGTGCTTCAGTTAATAGATCAGAAAGGGCTCAGCTCAAGCCGCCCTTCTGTGCTGACAACTCATAAATCCCGAAATGGATCAAGCTGCTCTGCAGCTGGAGTCTTGTTTGCTGTTTTTTCCTTCTTTTGCCTGTTTAAGAATAGATGTGTTTTGGGGTCGAAAAGAAATAGTCAAATCTCTTGTGGTTGATCAGACAGGTGACTTGATTTTTATGGGGGATCAGACAGGTAACTAGAGGTAACAGCTCGGCCATGGTGACACATTGGGAGTCACTTACAGTTTCCAAGCAATTTTCACCTGGTCTGGGCTTCCTGTTTGTCAACCCTGTCTTCTGCTCCAAGGAAAGGTGCCTTCAG
The DNA here is from genome assembly GCF_055471065.1 of Atractosteus spatula. Taxonomy (NCBI): domain Eukaryota; kingdom Metazoa; phylum Chordata; class Actinopteri; order Semionotiformes; family Lepisosteidae; genus Atractosteus; species Atractosteus spatula. Next base: position 63,302,993 of record NC_142706.1, on the reverse strand, counting down.
TTATGAATTTTGGCCCGTGTGATTTGGCTGCTGAATCAATGTTTTTTACCTGGTCAAGGCATTTGACTGAAGCAGTCCTGTGTTTCTGATGTCACATTTCCCTGTAGGCCTGTAGTTCTGTACTAAAGAGACCTGGCTTATTAAGCAGGACTTCAGGGTCCCAGCATGTTTAGGGTTCCTCCTCTCAGAGCAGTGGGGTCCTTAGGGCAGTGTGGAGGGTAGCGGTAGGTTTTGTTTTAAAAAGGGATGTGTGCTCAAGAGTGAGTATGTTTCTCCACCTGAGAAAAGAAAAGCCTATTCCCAAAGCCACGTAGTGTTCGAACCGGACACATTTCATCCCTGCAGGTCTAACGGGTGGTAGTTTCCAGCGAGTCGTGTGTGGATCTGTCAGGCTGGAGCAGCGAATGGTGAAGGAGCACTACAAGCCCAAATTGCCTTCTGCTCCATCTTTAAAAATTGAAGAGCCGTGCGATGGAGCATGTGTGGGTTGACAGATGAGTGCAGGCGGAGCACTGCACTGGTGCAGAATAATATCAAGACTTAAGGGGATCAAATCGGCCCGGAAAAGCTTTTTTTAATAATTAATTACAAAACTGAGAATTAAGAGCGAGTAGCAAGAAGCAGATTTTTTTTCTGTGTGCTACCTCTTTTTTTTTCAGGAAAATGCTGCAGTCTGTCACTCTGACTTACACATGCTGGTGTTCCTGCTGTGGGTCGTTACTGTGGTACCTGTTCGGGCAGGCACACCTGTGGGATTTCAGGATGCCCCCCATCCTGAAATGATACTGTAGTCCACAAGGAAAATTCCGGGAGTTGAGGGACATAGGCTTCTGCCTTCTATTGTTCCGAAGTCGGATCGTCCGCTGCAGAAAAGGAGAATTTACACGTGCGCTCCTGAAACAGCTGCAGTCATAAACTGGAGAATTGCATCATCCGTGTTTTTCTGGGAATTTCCCTTCTCGCTCTTTAAGGGATGGTGCAGGACTGGTGCTCTCGCCAATCGGCACCACGTTTCAGCGGATCCCCGCTGTGGCTGGTAAGGAAATCTGCTGTGAGCGAGCTTGATGTGTCCCTAGTTGGACAAGCAGATTTTGTTCAGTTTGCAAAGCCTGCTGTGCTCACCTGCTTCTTGTGTTTCATTTCAAAATTTTATTGTGGAAATGAAGGACACGATCTGTGCAGAGCCGCTTGATTAATGCATTCCTGCTCTTCATAGAGCTCTGACTTTTTAGGGTTTGCACACATCTTGACGAAAGCATTTTCTGCACAAAGGTTTCTATATGGAGTTATGCTGTGGGCTCCATTGTAGCCTTTCCTTCTGTCTGTTTGTTGAATTGTTCTACTTTAGGGCCGCTGAATCTACACTTTCATGAAATAACCGTGATTGCGTGGCACCAAATAGACTGGTCCTTTTAGGTTTGATCCCAAACTTTTTGATTAGTGAAATAAGTGAAATATTGCTTTAATCTCAGAAAAAAAAGAAAAGGCATCGTAGCTCTTTAGGAGCTCAAACTTCAAATTGGCAATGTAATCTTGAAAGGCAGATATTCCTAAAGCAATTACGAATGGAGGTTAAAGTAGTTTTAGGTGCTCTGTTCAGCCATTCCCAACAGTGGCTGATTAAAATGACATTAGCTTTGGCCTTCTCGCACTCAGAGGCTTATTAATAAACAGGAAACTGTTGAAACTGTCATCCTGTAGAATAAAAACACAGTGAAGCAGAAAGGTGCTGTGTAAATCTCTAGGTCTGCTAAGAGTCACTTCACAATGAAAGTGGACATGTTATTCAGAATTGTGTGAATTTAGGAAGGTTTTTGAGGGTTCAGACGAGGGATAAGATTTTGCTCCACCTCCTTGACAGAGTGCTTGCCCCCTTGCCAGAGGTCGCGGAGGTCAGGACCCCAGCATGAGGAGTGAACGAAGGGGCAGCTGCACAGGTGGAGGAGGGAGGAAGAGGAGGAACCAGGAAGAGAGGGGGACTGTCCGTGGTTTTAATAGCTTTTGGGAAATTGACATCTGGGCAGAGAAAGGGCAGCTGAAGTGGAAGAGAACTGGTTGCTGTTATCCTCTCTGAACTGTCATTGGAAACTCCATTATAACATTTTAAATGTTGACCCCCTCCAATCCACTCTGTTGCACTGTTTTGCTGCAACCAGCTCCTTAATTATTTAATTGATAGTTAGGAGGATCAATATACCTACAAAGGAGCTGGTTATGTCAATAAATATAAATTGAGCAGATGGTAGGGCCACAGGTTGAATAGCCTAAGGTTAATAGACTATTAAATGCATAACATTTAGAGGTTTGCTTTTTACACCAACAAAAATACATGAAGCCGCCTAATATACATCTTAATGTTACATAACATGTAAATTGTTGGTACAATGTTTCAGCAGCGAGCAATTTGCAAACAGGAAAAATGCACTCTATTTTTCATGACCTTTCCAAATCGTCTCTCACAAAAAAAGAGCAAAACTAAAGGAAAGGGAGACAGACACAAGATACTTAGGAGACAGACACAAGACACTAGATAGCAAAATACAGACTATGGTAAACAGTCTCTGAGAAGCAAGAAAAAGTTGGAGGCCCAGTCCTATCAGGTTTCATCTGAATAGCCAGTGGATGACAGATTGAGGTCTGCCATAGGGTGCAGAAGCAGGATCAAAGGCTCAGTGTACAGTAGTTCAGAAAGGGTTGCCGAGCTTACTGGTGGCAACTAAGTGTGTATCTAATTTCTCATTAAAGAAATCTTGTCATTTCTCTGACCCATTGAACATGTGGGTGGGACAGTTAAACAGGATAAGGTGCAAAAGCCGGGCTGTCAGATTGTATTTCTGATAAAAGGAGATGATCAGGTGGCACACCAAAAACAGCAATAAAAAGGAATGGTTCCAATTTCAAAGCAGAGTAGCATGTGAGCAGTATTTCTTTTTTTAACAAAAACAGCGTGAACGTGTTATTCTGTACAAGGCTTATGTCTGTGTGTGTGTGTTCAAAACCATGACAGACATAGTCAAGGTCAGGAACAGAAGCGTGAGGAGGCAGCCTGCATCTCTTCAGGCTCATTTTGCATGTGTCCTGTGATCCTCCAGAGTTCTTGCTGAGATTATTTTCCGAGCTAAACACAGTTGATAAAATGAATCAAAGCTGACAGTACACTGTATGTGGGGGAAGCAAATAAAGGTTGCGCAGTGTGCTGAAGCCCATTGTAGGTCCACTTTTTCCTTCACCTTTTGCCATGAACCATGAAAATATGAGAGCCGAATTATCTGTTTTCCCTAAGGGTTCTTCCATGTCCATGTACTAAGTGTACATGTATATAAGTTTTTTGCTGTTGGCATGAGACCCTGCACATGTTTTTGAGTGTAGTTCTTGAAGGATGGTGACAGTTGTGTGTCTTATGTCAAGACTGCTCATTTTGAAATGGCAGGGCTTTTTGCAGTGCACACAGGCTGGAGTGAAACATCAGCAGACACACATGGAACTTGTCATTTTCTATCTCTTTGAAGCTGATGTGACACACTCTGCCTTTTTTCCAGCCTGCTTTCCATATGAAAGCACTGTTCTCTGTGGGAAACTGTGCCCTTGTGTTGCAGGTTTGCTGCAAGGCAGTCTTAGCGTGGGACTGTAGTAGAAACCTGACTTGATGAAACTGCCTCTGACTCCCCCTTTTTTAATTAGCTCTTATTTTTCTACTGTTACCGCAGGGTGCAGGAGAAAGGGATTAGTGGAGCTATGCACTGCAAAGTAAAGCAGAAAAGCGTGGGACTCGTGTGCTGATTGGCCAGATCTACTGATGTTCTTTGCATGTTGCAGCAGTGACATGGAACTGCTGCAGCGTTATCAGAAATGGTTTCTGTCTTGCACTGAAGAGCTACAGAGCCGGAGCGGAATTATGGACCCATAAAAGATTTGTCAGGTTTAGTTAAACCCCAACCACCTATTGTACATCTCCAGTTGTACTCTGCAGTGTTTAAAGTGGGGTTTTCAAAGGTAGTATTGTGCTGAAAATTGGGTACTGGAGCTCAAATCAGCCAGCTTCAGTGCTCCTGCAAGGCTGCGGTGTAAAAACTGCGATGCAGTGCTTTTGAAACTGCTGCTTTGGCCCTGTGCAGACTCCTTCTGTGTGTCCGGCGCAGCTCTGCCAAACGATTTTTCTCAGCCTATGGAATTGTAACTGGGTGGTGGGGGCTCCTCTGAGACAGGGAAGAAAAAGAGTGACTCACTGTTTCGAACAATGAAGTCCTATTTAATACCTGCAATGTTCTGCATTATAAGAAAGCAACTGGTAATGGGCCATGGTTTTGAGGAGCCCTGGGTAATTCATGATTTCCGGTGGTTATAATAATTACATGTCAGTGAAGATTACGTGTCAGAGCAAAGAGGGAAACGTATTATTGATAGTGTAATAATACAGGACTTAATGTATTCCTGACTCATGTTGTTTTCTAATGCCTCTCTGGTCTTCTGTGTTCCCTTCTCTCGGGAAAATGTAATTTAGTAACAGGAAAGTCGGGTAATTGTACCCTTATTCTTCTTTTAATCATCCTCTTTGTTTGCGTCAAACTGCAAGAATGAAAACCTAAACCAATTAATTTAGCTGTCTTCGGTAATTAACACAGCATACAAGTTTGATCAACACTGTTTGGAAAATCAGTGTTTGTTTTAGAGCGGAGTTTTAGAATCTGAAGCTAAAAAACAAGAGCGTCTTTTAGAAATCCTGCCAAGGCCAGGAGGCTTGTCTCTCTCACTTGGGCCTTGCATCCTAATTGATTAGTAAAGCCCAGAGATGATGCTCCGGCAACAGAGCTGGCCAGTTTGTTTCAAGCTCTTTTTCTACACTCAGGCACTTTGTTCAGACTTTTCCAGACAAGAGCACAGCGTCAGCTTCGTCATCTTGAGCCCTCTGCACAGCTGACCGAGCATGGGCGTGTAGTCAGGGTTCTGTGGCAGCAATAGAGGGGCTTCATCCCTCTATTCTCCTCCCCACTGATATAACTGGTGTGTGGTGAGCCTCTAGGCCTTCCTCTGTGCAGTTAAAGTCAAAGTCGTTTTAACACAGGTAAGGAAATGAGACTCCCATTGGATAGCAGTTTGATCCACATTGGGTTTTGCATCTGCCTGTGCAGACTAAACATTCATGAAGCATCCAGCTTTTGTCCCACGATGGGCCTTCCACATATTGGGGCAGTGTGGTGGCTCTCTGGCTAAGGATGTGCTCCTGTGGCTGGAAGTTTTCCGGTTCGTATCGCGTGGCCGGCAGAGGAATCCTTCTCCCTTGGGCCCCTGAGCGAGGCCCTTAACCCCAACTGCTCCAGGGGTGCTGTATGAATGGCTGACCCTGTGCTCTGACCCCAAGCTTCTCTCTCCCCATCTATCTGTCTGTCTGTCTGTGTGTCTCCTGGAGAGCAAGCTGGGGTATGCGAAAAGACAAATTCCTAATACAAGAAATTGTATACAGCCAATGAAGTGATCTTATCCTATCTTTTGGTTTAAGACCTACAGTATATGTAGGATCCCGCTGTGTGTGACACCTGGAATTGCTCTGGTTGCTATGCACTGAAGTGCAGCATGGTGGCACAGTGGTTAGAATTGCCTACCAGGGGCCCTGGGCTCAACCTTCTGAACCTGGGATGCTGTCTGTGTGGAGTTTGCATGTTCTACCTACTGTATATTCGCATAGGTTTCCTCTAGGTGCTCCTGTTTCCTCCCACTCCAAAAACATACTGGTAGGTTAATAGGCTTCTGAGAACATTGGCCCAGGTGTGAGTGTGTGTGTACCGGTGTCCTGTCCAGGGTGTACTGTGCTTTGCGGCAGTTGCTTGCCAGGATAGGCTTCCTCTCCCCTGCAACTCTGTACTGGATAAAGCGGTTAGATAATAGATGGATGGAAGGATGAATTGATGAACGGATGAATGCTATGCAGTGAGGAGAATTCTGGGGTGCTCATAGGATCTTGTTGCAGTGTGGGGGGTGTAAGGTGTAAACTGGTGGAGGGGGGCAGCAGCAGCTGTGCCTGTTCCCTTTCTTGCGATCTGGTGAGTCGTACCTGGTCAGGTGTTGGCTGTCTTCCTGCAGACATGCAGTGATGCCGCAGACATCTGGGAGGAAACAGGTTCGGGGAAGCAGGGATGAATGGAGCGTACGGGGTGGCCCAGAATGAAAATGAGGTGTAGCTGCCCTGTGTTGCTGACGTAGGAAGAGCCCTAATAGTGTTTATTTGTGAGCGCTCCGTGCTGTATCTCTGATGATAACCCTGTGCTATTTCTGTCTGCTACTGTGCTTCATTCTCTCTCTCATGTTTAAATTTAGCACAGCAGAGCAATAAAGAAAATCCTTCCTGTCTATTTTCTTCCCTAAAACTCCCTTGGTACTGCACAGCCCTTTTCCTTTGTTAAATAAATAAATCCAAATTACATTTGAGGCAGTTCAAAAGAAGCCCGTATTTTCTTTGTGCATGAAGCTCTCCATGGGGGACGCACAGTAGGAGAGCATGTGTTTGCGCGACTATAATGAGCTTTTTACTGCTGATCCCATTGTATTCTACAGCTGATGGCTTCTGGTGCTGGTAGGGTTAAGGTTACCATGCTTGGTTGCACTGGACAATATTAATGCTGGACAGGTTTAATAGGCTGGAAAAGGGTGTTTTTGTCAGAAATCAATAGAAAAGCCTGGTTTAGTCTTAGTTTTGTTGTTTTCTCTGGGCTGTCTGGTAGAGCTGCCAGCCCATAATAATAATAATAATAATAATAATAATAATAATAATAATAATTGCTTACACTTATATAGCGCTTTTCTGGACACTCCACTCAAAGCGCTTTACAGGTAATGGGGACTCCCCTCCACCACCACCAGTGTGCAGCATCCACCTGGATGATGCGACGGCAGCCATAGTGCGCCAGAACGCTCCCCACACACCAGCTCTCAGTGGGGAGGAGAGCAGAGTAATGAAGCCAATTCATAGATTCACAATACAACAGCCCATGTGTCCTGTTGTATTGTGATTGAACAAGATTTGACTAATGAAACTGAATTTAAACTCAGGCCTGCAAAGAGGTGTCCACATTCCAGAGCGCTTTGAGCTTTGGGCTGCTAGTACCTTGTGTATAAAACCCAACCAGGCTGTTTCATGTCTCTTAGCTTATTAAATGCAAAAACACATAGAATGGTGGAATCACGTTTGTTACATCTGGGTTTGACTTTCTGCTTCATCATGGCCTTATACTGTATATTGTGAAACATGGCAGGGATACATGTGCTGTGAAATGGGAATCTTTGTGCATCTTTTAAATGGATTTTCCATTAGAGTTCCTCATACCTCCTTATAGTCTTCGGTTTGGTCTACTCTATAAAGAACACAGAGATTTGGTGATTTTAGCCTGTGAGGGAAAGGCATTCCTTTACTCCTGACAGTTCATCTGGCTGCTCCACACAGCAGCAGGTATTTTGTTAAAGCGGTGGCCATGTCTTTAAAGTGCTGGAGTTTTGATGGCATGTCAGATGTGCTTGCATTGTCAGGTGTGCTGCTCTGTGTTATTGACTGCATTTCCTTGAAACAGAGACCAGCCTCAGTTAGCAAATCCCTTTTCTCATGACCCACTTACAACTTTTGTTAACTAGACTTTTTCTTTTTGTTGTGCCTCACTAGGGGCAACAATGAAACGGTTTTCATTCTTATTCTTTCTATTCTTTCATTGTGTGTAGTTGGGAGATTAGCCAGCCTGGACTCGGGAGGCTCCAGTAATCTTATCGGAGAGCCAACTGAATATCAGTCTGTTCCATGAGCACTGTAACTCTGAGAGGCAGACAGAGCTAGGTGCCTCTCACAGGAGCCCAGACCCAAGCACTGTGTCTGCGACCTGGTTTTTCGGAAGGAGAGGCTCTGGATGTGTGTACGAGTGTGCAGGCATGTGCATGTGTGCACCGGTGTGTGGAGGCATGACAATGTATGCACGAGTGCATGTGTGTACAAGTGTGTGAACACGAATGTGCAGGCATGTACATTTTTCTACCAGTGTGTGGAGGCATGAGAGTGTGCACAAGTGCATGTGTGTACACATGTGTGAGTGCATATGTACACGAGTGTGCAGGTGTGTGCATGTGTGTACCAGTGTGTGGAGGCATGAGAGTGTGCACGAGTGCATGTGTGTGCATGTGTGTACGAGTGTGCACAGTTGTGTGTGCATGAATTTGCACGGGTGTGTGTGTGTGAGAGTGTGTGTGTACACGTGTGCTTGGACCATGTCCACACTCTCATGAATCCTTGTGTAAAATAAGTCCCTCCTGTTTTCAGCTTTCAGTATAGTTTGCCGTAGTTTCCCCTTGTTCAGAAACAGAACACTTGCCAGAGTAGTCTTTTGTGATCTAGATATACCACTGAATGTGTTTTTATTAAAACTCCTTTGTAATGCATTATCTCATGCAGAGTATATTTTCAGATCTGTATGTACTTAATGAAAGAATGTACAGGTCTGCCTCCCAGCATTAGTGAAAGCTAATTTATATGCATTCCCATAATTCAAAACAGCGGTGTGCTCTTAAAAAGACGGCATAACCCTGACAGGTGTTCCTTACATGACGTTAATAATGTACCATATGTCTTTCATGTGGGTCCAACCTGAGCTTTCTTTTGTGAAATGTGGATGCCTGCTCCTGAAGGTTTTTGTCAAGTTCATGTGTTACTACATTTTTTTGGGGCAGTTTTAGCAGAAACATAGCCTTGTTGTTGTCACTCAGGCTGGTGCATTATGCAGACCAAGCTTGTTGAAGTGACAGAAGTTGCTTACTCCCAGTGGCACTGACCCAGACAGCAGTCTCTGCCTGTCATTCCACTGGTGCACTGTAGGTGGTGCACATCTGGCATTCAAGGTCCTTACTTGGCCTGGATCAAGACCAAGGAACACACTGTGGGTGGGCTATGGGAAAACCTGGGAAATCTGCAATGCTTTTGAGATCCAAAGGATCCAACAGCACACTTTGTGGAATACTTTACCTAAAATAACACTGAAAGTGCACTGTTGGTTCCACCGTTCCCTCCCACTTCCCAAAGACATGCTGGTAAAGTTAATTAGCATTTCTAAATTGCCCCTTTGATAGATTATGTGTAGTCCTACTATGTCCTGGAAATTTGTTTCCTATGCTTCTGATAGGCTCAGAGTCCCGAGGCCCTTATCAGAAATAAGAAGCCTTCTGTTAAAGGATGCATAGATTGTTTATTCTGTTCTCTAGTTAATGAATGAGTCACATCTGCTTTCCTGGTTGCAGTTAAATCCTTGCTGCAGGGTGCTCTGCTGTTAGAACAAAGAGAGTACAGCTTGCAGGAGCTCACTGCACTTGGTGAGGTTTCTTGCATCTGCAGAAGGACTCTTAGACACTCTTCCACTCTATCTTTTATTATCTCACCCCCTCTTTTCTCTGTCTTGCTCTCCTGTCCATCTGGTCAGTAGCTCTCTATCATCTATCTGCTGTTTTTTACTGATGCTCTGTCCCTCTCTCTCCAGATCAGAAGGAGAAGACCCACACCCGCCACTCTGGTGGTTTCCAGTGATCAGTCCTCTCCAGGTACGTCTCTCTCATGTGAACATGCTTCAGCAAGAACGCGTGCACCTCTGTCTGTTCCCAGGCTCATGGTAATTGAAGATCTCTTCTCTCATGATCAAAGATAATGTACACATGAGTGGTGATACGCAGTAGATTTATACTTGTGCAACGCATACCAAGAAACTGCTGCTTTGCTTAGTTTCACTTCAGAGCACAAGTTAAATCAATCTCTGGTCCACTTGCCAATAGCAAATTACTAACACAGCACTCCATGGCAGGCAAGGATCTTGTACCCTGCAAAACGCCAAGTCAGGGGATTTTAGTTTCATAAAATGTCAGGTGCTCCGCTTCCATTCCCAAGACAAGAGCACAGTGCCCCCAATTTTGGAAATTCTGATCCAGCTGGCAGAACGCCACTTACTGGTCCACCATCGCTACTTGCAGCAGCCTCCTGGTTTATCTTGGAGGTCTCCTGTCCCAGTGCTAACCAGGCCCAGCCTTGCTCAGCTTCTGTGAGATCATTCCAGCACCTGTATGGAAGAGGTGGCTCTTACCCAACACTGGGGTGTCACTCCTGCGCAGCAAGACCCAGTGTTGGGGGGGGGGGCAGCCTTTCTCTTCTCTCTTCCTCCATCCCCCATGCATGGCCTGTGAGCATCTGTGTGCTGCCGTCTCTGTCCATAGAGCAAACAATTCAGTACAAGGTGACATTTGCAGTGTTTCCCCTGGAGTAAGTAGCTGTTGAGCACCACTGAGTTGAGCGAAGAAATTACACTTTTTGAAATGCGTAAAAAAAATATTTAACTCATCAGGTAGGGTGTGTCTACTAATTCCATCCACTAGGATGAATTTGTGGTCCTCATTGATATTGACTAAGGCCATAGTTTTAATGCGCAGCCAGGCACTGCAGAGATTGCCTTGCTTAAATTTCTCCTCAGCTTTGTTTTTCTAGATCATTTTTGCTTGCTGTTTTGCATGTTTAACTTCTTTATTTACTCGTTTTCTCTCCTCAAGTGATCTGCAGTAGACATTAAGTCAAATTCAGTCACTGAAACTGAGACCGTAGAACAAGCAATGAGCTTTTCTCTCTGCATTTAGAGCCAAACCCACAAATGTTTCTAACAATCAGTGGTCAATGCCACTGATTGTTAGAAACAATCAGTTCATGGGCGATATCCAAAAATATATGTTTGGCTCTTCCAGTACCATTGTTTAATCCAGTGGTTAAACAGAATTTATCAAGAAGGGCTGCCAGGTGCCTACTGCTGTAATTGTTGCCAATTCACCCTGTAATCTATGGTATGTGTGAGAATTCTAATTGTTAAAGACTTGATTTTTTTGCTAGTTATTGGTATATTAAATGTGTCGTGTTTTGATTGTGTGTTTTGTGACTTGTTCAGTAAAAATTGTTCGTGAGAAAAACGCATCACAAACGACCGGTTTCAGAACCTTAGAAACAACCTTACTTGGTGAAAAAATGCCAATGAGCCTGGACATGACCGCATCAGAGAGAAGATGAATTTTACTCGTTGTTTGAGCGAGGTCTCTTCCTATACCTGTGCCCAGAAGCTCTTCTGACCTGGGGGGTCAGGGACTCGTGAGTGCTCGGCCTGGGTTGCCAGTCGTTGTGGAGGTCTCACCAGGGTGACCCAGAGAGGCTCTGTCACTGCTGTAGTCTTTGCACACGCCTCAGAGCTCCAGCAGTCTGCAGTACGCCCAGCACACGACACACAAAACACCTAAGGAAGAAGAAGGAGAAATATGCTCTGAGCTTGGCAGACAGGATGTCTCCCATGTAAATTGTGCTAACCACATTATACAGATATTTTCCTTTTGTTTTCTGCAGTCATGTATTTCTGTACCTCTTAAGTTCAAGTTTCAAGTTCAAATATATATAGCGAAACATACAGGTACTTGGATTCAGCAGCAATAACCACGATTCTCAGAACTGAAGAGCATTTTTTTGCAACTCAGAAACAGACTAGATGGTCAAACCATGTACTAAAGCAGTATTTGACACATTTCCATAATGTCTTATTCACCTGAGGATAGACAGAGCTGGAAGTGATGAAACGCCTCCCCCTGTTGTTAACGGGCAGTAATGGCAGCAGTTAACGCTTTGTCAAGGTCACTGTAGTGGATCACAGCTGGAGGTGTTTAGTTACCTTGAAAGGGAGCTCTGCATTACTGTTCAGTTCCTGGGCTTCTGAACTTGCTTTAAAGAAAGCCAGGCAGGTTTTCTGATTGTCACTCTCCCCAGTCAGATTAAAATTATTCTATAAATAATATATGAATTATGTACTACTACTACTACTAATAATAATGTCTTTCATTTATGTAGCAGCCTGCATCCTGAAGGATCCTCATATCCATATACAGTACATATTTCAGTATATAAGAATAAACCCCCCTGGTCTTATTGACCTGGAACCCCATCCCAGGCTGGTGTGTGTTAAGAGTTATAGATTTGTTATATTAAAGTTATACTGTTATATCCATCTCATTGTGTCTTTTTTATTTTGTATCTCCTGTAGTGTTGTGATTGGACAAGAGCTAATTGATAGAGTATTATGACACCTGTTGTCCCCGAATCAGGCACTTCAGGGGTTAATGCTCCTTGTTTACTCCTTCATCTTGCTTATAATCTCTGCAAAGGAGCTGCAGCCATCATTTGCGTTCTTACTTCTTTTTCAGATACAAGTTACGTATGATTTCTAAAAATAATTTCCTTTCATCAGAAATCCGAACCAAAGAAAGAAACAGCAGAATGATAAATCTGGCCCCATTTTGACTGTTGCCATGCCAGGCTGTCATAATTGAATCAGATGCGCTTGCTACCAAATCCAGGGCAGTTCCATTATGTGTGTGACAGCAGTGCCTTTCTCCGCCTCTCAGTGTTAGTGCTGGACTGCCTGTAGGTCACCTTACAGTTCACACTGGCGCAACTGTGTAATTGCAGTGTATTAACGATCAGCCCGTGTGCCCTTCAGTTCTCCGTCTGCCGTCTCTTGGTGCACAGGCAGGGGTTAATCGTGCAGCAGACGCGCTCACACACGGAGACGCACGTACCCACACAGCACTTGGGTATCAGGGGATGTTTAGGTTGCTTGGCAACAAGGTGGTGTCCTAGAAAAGTTTAAAGGCCCACAACTGGAGGAGCTTGCACACGAGCGAGCGCAAACAGGGACCTGATCTCACTGCCACGTCAGGCTTTAAGGAGATAAACTGCTCCGGGCGTCAGGAACCTTTCTTGTCGCTGTCTGGTTTTACGCTCCCCCCCCCTCCTCACTCCCACTCCCCCCACCCTGTGACGAAAGCAGCTCGTTGGATACTGTCACCATCTGGGCTGCTGCAAGGTCACCTTTCCACCCCAGATACGTTCCCTGTTCGCACCTATCTGAACGGCTTTTGCTCGCGCAAGATGTGCTCATCTGTCTGTAGCACCAGGAGAGCCTGCGGAGAGGCCCAGCTTTTCTGCCAAGCGCTACGAGCCTGCGTGGGTCAGCCCTCTGCTCACCGTGCAGAGTTCCTGCTGGCCTGCGTTCTCGCGATGACCTTCCACTGTGCTCTCTTGCAGAAATCGATGAAGACAGAATCCCCAACCAGCTCTACAAGGTAAGCTGTGTCCTTGCTGCCTTTCAGGAAGTCAACCCCCCCCTCAGCCCTCGCCTGCTGTTTTGAAATCTCTTCGGGGTCTGAATCCTAGTTGTGCTGCAGCAGGTGTTGCAGAGGAGAACCACGTGTGTCTCCCACAACGGACAGTTCAAGGTCCGAATAAGCATTTTGCTGTTTTGAACAGAAAGAGAAATATAACTGGTAATTCTGGACATGACAAAAAAGTAAAAACGTGCTCAAAGATCTATTGTGGGCTTACATCCACAGTTTTCCAAACTTGTTACCTTATATTAAATATTAATTTATTAAATTAAACAGCTATGCATTCATTCCATATTCAGTAGCCTGTCAGCCCAGTGCAGGGTCACAGTGATCTGGAGCCCAACCCTGCAGACTGTGAGCACAAGGCAGGACACACCCTGGGTGAGGTGCCACTTTATCTCAGGGTACAAGTACACACTGATATGGGGGCGGTGTTAAAGCCACTTAGCCAAGACGACATGTCTTTGGATGGGGGAAGGAAACCTAAGCAACTGGCGCATCCTCATCTGGCCACACGGGGGAACATGCATGCTCCACACAGAAGGTACTCCAAGTCAGAATCAAACCCAGGGTCCCAGGAGCTGAGAGTCAGCAGCGCTACCCATCACGCCACTAAGATGCTCACTGACCCGCGTGTGAAATGAAATCTTCGGCTTTGTCAGGGCGATGTGTACATGGAAAGACCGCTGTGCAGAGGAGGTCTCGCGAGTCTCACCCACTTCCTGTCTTTCAGGCAGCCTTGATGAACTCTCCCCGGCAGCGGCGGAAGGGAGCTCGCGGCACCCCCACCATGAAAGGTACGACATCGCCATGGAAACTTCAGGAGATCCCCCCTCTGGAGTCCCTGTGACACATGACACATGACACATGACACATGACATGACACATGCTTTTCTTAACTCTGGTCCATTCACAGCCAGCAGGAATGCATAGGCTACAGCTGTTCCGCAGGGTCTAGAAATTACTCCTGTTTCGAGGAAGAAAGAAAAAAAAGCACTTTTCTTCTGAGCGGCTCTCGGTGTATATGACACAGCCTGCCTGCATACTGTACGTACAGGCAAGGTGTCAGTGCTCTGAGCACAGGCCAAGTCAACTGTGAATGGGATTCCCAAATGTTGAGGATGGACTGGGGATGGCACGGTGTCGCAGTACAACCCTGGAGCCCTGGGTTCAATTCCACCCTTGAGGTGCTATTTGCATGGAGTTTGTATGTTCTTCTCATGTTTGCATGGGTTACCACAATCCAAAGACATACTGGAAGGTTTTGGGAAACTCTGACCTGTTGTGTGTTTGTGTGTGCTCTGTGATGGTCTGGCATCCTGTCGGGTCTGTACCCATTGCTCCCGGGATCCCCCACAATCCCGAATTGGGAAAGGCGGATAGAAAATGGATGGATTTATGGACAGCAGTGGTTTGGCCTAAGTTGGCTCGCAATGGCGACCCCAGTGGGCTGACAGTGTTGCCTGTGAGAGTCTAACTCTTGCAGTGGGGAGCTTGGCTGGTGGCTCCGACTTGCTTTTCTTTTGGAGAAAATTCACTGTCTTGTTCCCCCACCCTGGGCACTGCCGATCAGCGCAGTTGTTTGGGATGGTACTGTATATCGATGGTATAACGGGCAATTCCAGATTACAAATAAAACTGCAAAGGTAACGTCTGAAGGATTACAGAGATTGTGATCCCTTTCACAATGATGGTGACTTAAAATCTAGCTTTATTTTATCCTTTTATCTATATTCCGTAACTCTGTGGAGTCTGAAAATTCCAACACAAGACAGACAAAAAGTTCTTTCTTCCATCAAATTCTGCGTCTTGATCACTGAACTGTAGCAAAAGCCAAAAACAGCTGCTTATTTTCAAAGCTTTTAGTGCAAGAAATCTAACATTTCCTTCTGGCTTCCAGCAAATAAAGCTGTTAATGTTTAAAGGTGCAAATCTTACAAAAGTGACAATACAGAAGTGGAAAAGTGAAATGAAATGACCGGCCGTTGCACACAAACATAGTTTGGAAAAACTAGCTGGTGTTTCTTCGGAGGCAGAAAAAGAGGAGAACCATTTGTCCATGACTTAAGTGGCATGAAAATGTTTGCAGCACACAGGAGCTCATTGGATGTTGTCAGTGACTAATAAAAAAACAGCATGCCTGCAGCATGAGAAGCCTAGGCTATTCAATTACAAGTAATGGATTTAGATGTTACACTATCGGTTCAGCACCGGACAGCTCCTTTGAGAGTGGGGAGCTATTGCTCAGCCTGCCTTAGCCTTCCTCTCCGCCTCTCATCTCTCTCTCTCTCTCTGGCCAGAGCTGCAGTTCCTGGTGGAGCATCATCTGTACCGCCAGCAGCAGCAGCAGCAGGGGGGCGGAGGGGACGAGTGCTCCTCCGAGAGCTGCCTGTCGGACCGCCCCAGCCCAGACTGCGGCCAGGGCAGCGTGGAGCTCCCCGAGGACGAGGCGGGCTGGGACGCAGAGGACAAGATCAGCCCGGAGGGCTTCGAAAAACTGCGCAGGCAGATGGAAGGTGAGAGGAGCCCGTGGCTGTGTCTTTGCAAAAAAAAAAAAGGAAAAGTGATTAGATGAGATTCAGAAAAAGCGCCAAAGTCGCACAATGTGAAAAGCCAGACTGAAAATGTGAACAGGAAGTCATTTAGACCATTAAGCCATTTTGTAGTCAGTAGCTAACTGACCGCTTCTCAAAACAAGCCTATGATATTGGGTTCAACAGTGTGGCTTGGGGCAGCTTATTCCATACATCCACAAGCCTTTAGGTGAAGAAGTGCCATCTTTTCTCCTGGGCACATAAGGACCTGTGCACGATCACGGGTTCTGAAAGTGACAGCTGATGCAGTTTTCCACTCAGCTGCTGTGTTGTTTAAAGTTCAGGTTCTGGTTTCCAACAGCCTGTTTCTTCACAGAAATCCCTTGCAAACTAATAGCCCCCAGATAAATGCCAAGATGTATTGACTGACTGTAGCCATTCCATCAGGGAGACAGACCAGCTTTCTGGGTCAGAGTGCTGCTGGGGAGAGAACAGCTATTAACTAAAATTCATCACATTAATTCTGAAGACGTAGTGGCTCTGTTGAATATCCTTTTAACAGTTTTGCTTTAATTAAATGTGTTTAAAGTGTTCTGAGATTAGTAAGGCTTGGCATTTCTCATGATGGCAGTGGTCTGTTTTAATTTCTTTGCATCCATTCCTACTAATGGGTTTAGAGCATTGTGCCTATACTGTGCTTCAATTCACTTTATTTATGCAAATTAAACTATTAAAAACCTATGTACTTGATGGTCATGAAGGATCAGAAAGCTCCTAAAACATTGCCATCAAGAACTGATTGAGCACTAGGTCAATTAACAGATAGTGGCTGTATAGAAATTTTGACTTAGTACAGGCCTACAACAACAATAATAATAACAACTTGCAGATGTGAAGAGAGAGATTGTGCAAGCACAGAGACGAATTCCGCCTTGACATAGGAGTGCTAAAATTCTTGTGCGAAGGGAAGAGACCACCTCCTGGTCCATCAACACCAGTTTCAAAAGCAACCTGATTTTCCACGGAGGTCTGCCAGCCCAGCACTGTACAAGCCCAGCCTTTGCGTAGCTTCTGAGATCGAATGAGATCAGGCTAAAGGTTGGCGATGGTGCTGCTGAATGCTGAAGTGCTTTCTGTCTTAAGTCTGCATGGTCTTTTCTAGGCTCCACTTCAATTAAAGGATTAATTTGACATTCAGAACTAGTAGATGTGAGAGAAATGTGGCCAACAGGAACAGAGTTTAGCTAAATTGTACAATTGTGCAATGTCAATGGAGTCCAGCATTATCAAAAAGAATCTAAGGACAGGAAGGACTCATTTCCAGCTATACTGAATGGAGTTTTGTTGAAAGCATTTATTGCATGGCAGCAGCAAACTCCAGTCTCGACAAGCGTGATATTTGAAAACAGGGATCAACGTTTATTGATGTATTTCAACGGTAGAAGTGAGGGAGTTGGATCGTTAACATGGTGAAGATTCACCGAGACAGCACTCAATCATGCATGTTTAGAAAGTAGTTTCATAATGCTGACCTTTTCTCTGGGCATCCTGGGAGCACAGGGCCAGCTGGACAGCTCGGGCATGTTTCTGACTGCCTGATTTCACACTGGAATGCAAACTGCGCATTTAGTGAGAAGACGCCAAGAAGAATCTCTCCAGTTCTTTGTTTGAAATCTTTGCTCTTGGCTTCGTATGGCAACAGATTTTGAATTTGGAAGCAGAGGGCAGAGAGAACAGATGTTTGAAAAGCCAGCTAGAACAAGGCAAGCTTGTGTTTCTGGGATCATCAGCTCTAAACCAGGAAGAAAAGGGCTTGCTTTCTGAGGGGGGAGAAAGGTTGGAAACGTCCTGTTGAAGAGCAGGATGAAATCCACACTCACGCCTTGTTAACCTTTCCCATTGCTTTCATACAGCGATACACAGCCAATCAGAGGCCAGCGGGGGGGAGGAGCTCCCATCATGCAAGTCTCCAGAGGAGGAAGGAAGTACTACTAGCGTCGCCATGGGATCACAACAGACAGAAGCAGGTAAACTCTCTCTGTTTCCCAGAACTCTCTCTCCAGACGATGCCTGCCTCATTACAACATCTCACTTACTAACATTGCCGATGTTTCTGAGGCCGTCTAAGGATTGATCTGCCCCACTGCACCTAATGTTCTATGAAGGTGTTGATTTCTTTATGTAGTCAGGGACTGATCAATAGGGGAATCGTTTTCATCTAAAGCCTGAGATCTTACTGGCAATGTGAAAAGACTGGAGTCTGAAAGGAAAGAAAATCCTTCAATATCTATTAATTAGTTCTTACTAACCTTAATAAACTTGTCCGACGTGTTGATGGATCCTGGACAAATTCCTCAAAACCCTTTGCAAAAAAATGAAAAAAAAAATGTTTGTAGCAAAGAATACTATTCACCATCCATAATAAACCACAACATTTCAATAATAAACCACAAATAAAAAAATCAGTAAAGCCACAAAACACAATCCTGTGCTCTTCAAGAAAACTGAAATTTTGCTCTCCTGTTACTTAAAGGTAACGGCTGATGCAGAGCACTGTAGCGCTTTCTCTAACCTTAATGAAGAACGTCTGAAGAACGTCTGAACGTCTGGTCAGCTGCCATTAACAGAGCTGTGCAGCCTGTCCTGACACAGTGTGCACATGGCACCAGGGATGTCAATATAAAACATGCCTCTGAGGGTGTTATTAATGGCATACTGTATGTGCACAGAGTGCAAAGAGCTCTGCAGCACATGGACTGCCTGCCTTGGTTTTTCATGGCTCCGTTAGGATGTGACAAGTCCCATCTTGGCTGTAATACCACAGTGAGAATAACAAATCAGTAACGCTCTTAACACCATATTAAAACACTGAATTAAAGAAGCAGCCAGGGATTTCTGACCCTCTGCTATTAAATTAAAACAATGAAAAGCCAAAGCTGTTATTTCTATAGCCCCTGTGGTGACAAATGTTGAATTAAGATGTGTTGTTTTGAGACAAAAAAAACATAAACTCGCTGCATTTTCAAGACGTTGTTTGCAAAATGGTAAACATCAAGCCAGGCATTCAGTTTCTTTCATCACGGTGTGTTAAATATGGACAACAGGACAATCAGCGTCTTAACTTGTTTCTGCTTGGCTTCCTCCGAGTTGAACCTTGCGATCTAGGTGCTGTTATTGTGCCAGAGCAGATGTTTACAGCTCAGGAGTCACTGGTGCATTCCTGCGAGAGGCTGTCAGTTCATTAGGGGCACTGCAGTGACGTGGTTTGGGATCTTTAATTGGGATGAAAAGCACTTACTAACTCAGTTAGAATGCACCTTACTAACTCATTTGTCATCTCTCATAGATTTCAGACCTATTGGATTAAACTGTGTTGTATTTGGAAGGATAAATATGGGTCTCTTTTATACTACAAGTGTTATGCTGGTCTGGCACATGTATCAGAAGATATTATCATACAAAAGTGTCTCTCTACAACTGCAGTTTTTCAGTACAGCCAACTGTGACGTGTTTCTTCTTACTTTTTCTGACATTAGTCTTTTCCATCATGATGCACTGGATAAAAGTCCTACATCACCCAAGTCTGGTATTTTGTCTCGTAGTGATTGTTGCAGCTGAGAACCACAGGTGTGTAGAAGATTTTTGTGCACGTTCATCATCTGCACTTCCTGTCAGTCCTGTCACAGAGAGTGCAATCACTGGTCCTCAAAACCACAGGACGGCTTATTCAAGCTGCTTTTGACCACAGTTACTACCAATGAATAAAACGTTTGTGCACTTGCTTCTACAGGAGGAGCTGAAACGGACTCCACAGTGTCCCCAGGGGACGAGAGAAAGAACGGCACGCATGACAAAGAGAAATAAACTGCCTCCTTGCTCCAGACTGCCCTACAGCAAACGGAAGGAAAAGGAAACGGATGTTCTACAGACTCGCATTCCACAAATGTCTCTAGTGTCTCGCCTCTTCCCCCACCCTCCCTGACCTGTGGCTGGAGTGAAGCAACCAGGTGATTTAGAGGCACCTAGCGAACTGTAGCCAACAAGGTGTTTTTTTCAGAGTTTTGAAATGTTTTCATGAGTACCTATGGCATTAATGTTAAGCAAACAAAACCAAGCCTACGGGAAGTTCTTTAAATACTCCACGAGTTCATGCTTTTTTGAATGGCCGCTAGATCTGATTGCCGTTGCAAAGCAATGAGGAAAATGGCCAATCTAGACCTATGTAGGGTCTTCAGTCATAGAGGTGTTTCCATGTTTGCCTTCACAGTGGGAGGGAAATGTGGGGCTGGTTGGGGGCGTTGTGCCCACTCTAAACATCACGTGTTGACGAGATAAGGGAAATAACAGAAAGCAACCCACAAAGACCCATGGGATCAGGAAGCACAAGGTGTTAGAAATGAACACCAGCAGATGGTATTGGATATACTGTACAAAGCCACTAGCAAAGGCAAACCTGGGAAGCCACATTGAACCTGCTTAGTTCATTTTACCTTGCATAACCGAGTCTGTATTGAGAAAATTCCTGGGAGGTGAACTATTTGTGAATATTGTGTTGTCTTTTCTACCTTCTATTTATGTCCAGCCCCTGTGGTCCCGTTTAGAGCAATAATCCTCATATATATTTGTATAAAAACATCTATATGCAGATTAACTGCTGTGTAACAGCAGGAAAAGTGCATTAAATGGAGACAGATGATTGCAAAGCAGAAATGCACGGTCAATAATGTGCATTTTGACTGCGCAGTCTTGTGAATATATTGAATCCCACTTTCAAATGAATACAGGATGATGGTGGAAAATAGCTGATTGCTGAGCCACAGATCTTATGTGGTTTAGGTAATCTATTTGAAGTCAGGCTGGGACAATGTCTTGGAGCCTGAGACCCAATTGGCCTCAGATCCCTCTGACTCTGATCATGCGAAACCAGCTGGGGATTCCCATTTGCCTATCAATCTTTATATGCTGAGGGGCGGGATCTCCCATTCCATGTTGGCAGGGGCCAGTGTGTTGAAATGGCTTTGTAATGTGCCATCTCTTGCCTTAACGTATCCAGGGCCTATCATCATTCTGCTGGAAGAGGTCAAAGGGCACACAGTCGGCACACATAAAAAAAACCGTCGTAATGAAATACAGTGCGAGAGAGGATATAAAAGTGAAATGGATTTAAACCTTTTTGGATAAAAGCTTAATTGTTGGAATGTCAAATATATAAAGAATAATTTCAGGAGAATTAAAAAAAGTAAATAGTAGTGACATGCAAGAATAAAATGCAGTAATTAAAAAAAAAACGTTACTTGTTTTCTAAGGGCAGACTTGCAACATACTGAACACTGCCATCGTGTTGTCTGCTTAAATCAGAAGCCAGTCTTCCTTTGAAAGTGGGCATCTATTTTCTCAACGAGAAACCATGTAGATTTAGTAGGTAATTCTTCTCACTTTGGCATTACTGATTGCCGGCAGGAGTCTGAAACCTGCAGCTCTGCTGTAGGTCCCCTCCGACACTGGCAAGATGTAATTGGGAACAGGGTGTTTTTGTTCCATTTATAATAACTGACTTTCTACTGTAATACCTGTCCTTATTTGTAAGTTCCTCTGCCAGTAGAATCTAAAAGATTGAATTTGTTAAAGAAAGGAGGAAGAAAATACCCCCCCACCTATTACACCACTGTGTTAAAAACTTTTGCTTGGCTGCATGAATTTTACACCCACCTAAAATTGCATTTAATTAAACATGAACAACAGCATCAAACGTCTATTCCCTTGAACTATTTAAAGAGGTTCATCACATTTTCTTTTCTGAAAAAGTTTCAGAGCTTAAAGCTGGATTCCACCAAATCTCAAAACCCAAACCATTTTTCTCTAAATATTGGGACCGACTCACAGATGTTAAGGAATGTTTTCCAGTGTTCGCCTGTGTTTCCTGGCTCACAATTCGCTATGGTCTACAGTACGCTCTGAAGGTAGTGCAGAAATGTGTGATGATAATGTTTGTCCTTTAGCTGACTTTATTTTTTAATCAGAGCAAACGATAGGACACTGGTTTTATATCTCACTGGAAGAGCAGAGCAGGTCACAGGGAAGTGAGGCTGAGTAGTTCGCTGAAGGGTTCTGCAGTCTAAGGCTGTTTCAGAGCCGGGGCTTGAATCATGAACCTTCTGGTGAAGAGCCACTCTTCTGAAACCACAGGGATCGCCTTGCTTGCATGCAGGCCATCATTCATTAAGAGAGGCCCTCGGGACCTGCTGTTCTCTGATGAAATCTATACAGTGATGAAACTGCCATGGCACACAGACTTCACCTAGAAAAAAAATGCCTTAAACGTGTCAGTGACTTGTGTGCTCTGTCAGTTCCTCGTTGTGTATGTACAATCTGAAAGGAAAAAAGGCGTTTACTTCACAGCACATGTTTCTGGGTTCCTTATATGCTGCATATTAAAACCAGCCCAATGTGTATAAAAGGTACATTACACAAAGGGTTGTAGAGGTCTTGAACAAAGCTCCCAGCCATGTTGCTGAAGCAGGTCCCCTGGGGTCCTTCAAGAAAAGCATGGATGGAATTCTTGGATCAGTAAATTGCTAGTGTTAAAATGCGAAAACAATCTTCTTTTGGTCGTAGCTGGTTTTATGTTTAAATTGCATTGATGTCATGTATTTGGGAACAAATTAAATCCAGATCCATATCTATTAGCCAAATGCAAAATTACAAGCTCAATATTTAAAGTATTTAAACGCTTTTGGGGTAATGCAAAGTTAAAAATCTTTAACTCTGCCTGGTGAGTTAAAGATTTGATTAAATCTGGTTTGGACACTGGTCAGTTTGTGAATTGCCCTCGGTTCACCCTTCAGACACATCTGACTGTCACAATGACATATCATGTAATAAAATCAAGATTAAAAATCCTGCATGAGGAGTGGCGGGATCAATTAAATCCATAAATTGATGTGGTCCAGGAAGTAGAATCCAGTATCATTAGAACTTTCAGAAAAAAAGGCATTTTTTGTGGTTTTCCTAACTTTATCAGCATTTACCGGAAAAACATTATCTAGTGGGGGTGTGTGAGAACTTAAAAGTGTGTTTTGACTAAGGGGCACGGTCTGTTGAGCTTCCCCGATTGACAGCTTGGAGTATTCTCCAGGTCTGATCGACAGCACCCAGGGACTAAGATTGCCAGTCACGAACCAGAGGACACAGGTGGAAACTACTGAAGTGCACCTAGAACAGGAGAGACAACTTTAGGCAAAGCATTTTTGGAGTCTGGATAAAGCAGCCCCAGCCATATTGTTCAAGCAGATATTATGCCTTCATTAATACAACAACTGAATAATGAGCTCCTTTGAGCAACAAGCTACTAATTGTTAAACAGGCTAGAAACGAAAGGTCTCCTTTTGTTTGTAAGCTTTCTTGTGAGTGGTCTCTGGTCTCATTTTTACTTAGGCTTCTTGCCATAGCAAATTGATTGTGTTTTGCAGTGTCCAGGCTGCCTAGTCACCTATTATAGTTATTGTGGTTTGTGTCAAGTCCTAACTGACCCATTGAATATAGCCTGTGATTATAAATACTGTATATCTGTGCACAGCAGGGAAATGGAATCAAATGCTTACAGTAGGTTGAAATCAGGATAGCAGGCTGCCTTAATGAGACACCTTTAATCTCATTAGACTAAATCTGCCATCTTCACATACTGCCTTCTTTGAGAGCCGTTTTGCTACGAATACAGTACATGCGGGACGATTTCAGACTTGCTTCACTGCTTCTTCCAGACAACATGTTGAGGTTAAAAAAAAATCATAGACAGTCTTTTAGAGGAAAGTAGGGTAATCCAAACCAGAGTTGAAAAGCCAGGGTTGTGGCAAATGAAAAAAGGCAACGCACATGCCTGGGAGATGAATCAGGACAAGGATCTGATTTTACATGCTGATGGGACACATTCCTGCTGCTCCTCAAATCGGGGAGATTGTTCATCCTATGAGTGGCAACCAGCACTTGTGTCTTGTCAGCTCTTTTGAGATCAGGAGTTTAGAGCATTCATTTCAGAACTGGGATTTTCTTTTGTTCTATTGCTTTCAGCATGGGAGATATGCATGCACGATATCACACATTTGAGGTTTTATGTTTTGTTTTTGTTATGGGGCAGGGGGGACCCCTGTTTGTTGTGGCAGGCCTCACCTTTTGGGTGTCGCTTTGCTCTGAGTGAAAAGAAAATAGTTGATACCACTTCAGAAGAACAAGGGGGACCCTCTACTAGAAAATAGTGAAGTATACATTTGTATACATTTCTGTTTATGTATTGCTATAGATACTGTACGATTGTAAACCTACACAGCTGTATAAAAAAAGTGTTCTTTTATGATAAAGATTAATAGAAAAATATACAAACATTAATATCTGTCATTTGAGTTCTTCCTTGTTTTTTTTTTCCCTCGCTGTTGTGGTATCTTGACCAGCTACCACTGTGTTGTCTTAACACAGGGGCGGCACCATGTTCAACTCACGCTTAATGTGTAAAGAGGGGTGGAGGGTGCCCAGTAACAGTGGTTGCACAGCATCCCCACCCGGCTCATTTCCTACAATAATGAGCCATTTATCATTCTGGTGCTTTCATACTGTAGGTTAAGGTGGATGGTTTTGCAAATTTCAGAAATGCCAGGGAGCATTACAAACTGGATTTACACTTTACACTCCAGGGCGGCAGTCAGGCATCTGGATTTCTAAACTTGAAGGTTGTGGGCTCAAATCCCAGGTGAGCAAGGGGCTTTCGCCTGAATTGCTCCAGTGAAATACCCAGCTGCATAAAGTGGTGCCGATGTAAGTTGCTTGGATAAAACATATCAGCCAAATAATTTAGTATATAAAGTGCTTGCAGGCTATACTGCATATTCTTTTAGTGCCGTATCTTTGATGTGCTGCTCAAAAGAAAATTCACAGGCCCATTGAAGATATTCATGCTACTCTTTGCTTTTACATGCCTCTGTTGTGGGCAACACAAGAGGCATGTAAGAGATAAAGCAAAACAGAACATCACTATTTCACTTTCCCTCAAGCAGACGTGGTGTACTCTGTGTACCATGTGCAAGCTCAGCAGCTCAAATGTAGCACTAGGGCCACATTATTTAGAGTTGCTTTTCAGGGTTGATTGAAGAGACCATATAAAATAATTTTTTTTAATCATTAAATGGGCAAAGGGGGTAAAAAACACATTGCATTTGAGTTTCAAAGGTCCTGTGTGGATAACCACATTTTTTGGTAACAGCAAAATAAAATTATAGATTTTTATATTATAATTATATTACCACTTTTTAGATTAATAAGGAATGTATATTTAAGTGGTGATGGTTGTGAATTAAAATCTTTCGGTGCCCAGTGGTGCACTGTTATTTGAAAATTGTGTTATTGTGTCCAATACGTATTTGTGTATTTCAGTTTTCCCCTTGTCCATTAATACAGCGATTGCAATTACTGACCTCTATCAGACTCTGAGACACCCTGCAGAGATGTTTTCTGGCTCTCTGGTTCAACTCCTGCTGCTTTGAACACAGAGGGAGTAGGGCACTTTGTTCACAACACTTCCAGACGGAGAACCCAGGACACACAGGAGAATGGTAAAATGAAAGTTTATTTACAGTATGCAAAATTGAAAAACTTGTTCACTTTTAATAATGCATTACGTTCCCTGCTGAGGCTGAAAGGCGTCCCCGCTCCGGTAGAGAGGAGATCTGCGATTCGAGCGTTTGTGCTGGAAAAAACACTGTCCTGCAGTGACCCTTTGCTAAGTTCTAAACATCTTCTTTAAAACAAAACTAATGCAACTTACTGTGTGAAAGGCCAGGATGTGCAGCGGGCACTTATTTCTCAGTGGGAGCCGAGAATCAATCACAGCACTCGTGCAGAACAGTGAGGAGGTTTATTTGCCTGTACCCATTGCTTAAAGTGTTTTTTCTACGTGTCTTGTGCCCTGTCCTGACCTTTCACATACAGGAATAAAGTGTGATTTAATCAAGAAACATAACTTTTTTTGTATTCCAAACTACCTTTTCCCAATTCACATTCCAGTACGGACAGCCAGGAAAAGTGAGGAAGCCTTACATCCCAGCTGGAGAATAGGCACAGTCCTGCAGCGCCTGAGCAGTCACAGGTAGTCCATAAGTTAGTGCCCGTGGTAACATGAGCACCGAAAAAGTCATGCATCCTGCAAACTAGCACCCCGGCCATCTGTGCCATTCAACAAATCAACCCCTTTTCTCATTCCCACCTGCTCAGGTAAACACGCTGACAAGCAGGATGTCCCAGGATGCATGCAGATCTACTGGGGGTCTTCAAGAGACCCCCTTGTTCATCCTGGCCTTGTGAAGCAGTTCTTCCAAAATGCAACATTATGGTGTGAAAGCCTATGGCGGTGCTACAGCTGTGAACTCTTAATGTTTAACAGACAATCAAAGGAATACACTTACGTCCAATAACACGTACAGTAACTGGAAAGGTATTTGATATGCAGGGGGAGTGCTTTCAGTTTTCAGTTTTCTATTAAAATGCAAATAATTAAATAAATAAGACTCATATTGTAATCTGCCTGCGCCTCAAAGCTTTCTAATATGACTGAATAAATACCACATATCTATTAATTTTTGATTAATTACTTTACAGAGTTGTCAAACTCCCAGTTCCCAGAGGGCCACAGTCTTTTAGCAATAGTTCCAGTCAAGCCCCCCTCTTACTTAATCTGTCTTAATTGGTTGAGTAACGAATGATTGAACATCCCAGGGCTGTTAAACACTTCTACAGCTGTTTCTCCACCTATCAAGTGAATCTTTAAAACTATCACCTTTAACAATAAAACCTTGAGAAATACAAAATACTGTGTTGAGCCTAAATTAAATGCCAGCTTGAAGAAAGTAAACAGCCTCCTGAGAAGTCTGCAGGATACCAGTTTTACCAAACATCCACAGTGCTGAAGCACTACCTACAGTAAATCATGTCTGTACCCTCTGGTTACATACAGTAACTACTGTATACAGTACCTACAATCTAAAGGTGCACACAAAACCCAACCCCTTTCCGATTCCATGAAGATTAAAAAAGAGCAAAAATGGGCAAAGACATTTTTAGTTTAGTTGTGTCAGTGCGCAACTAAACTCGACAGGTGAATGATCTGTATGGTGTCCTGGGCGAGGCTCACAGTGGAGTGGTTATAATGGGGAAGCCAGATGCTTTCTAGTGCGGGCCGGGTATCAGTCATGTACCCACTTCATTGGCCACGCTCCCACTCTTAGCAAATGACAGGAACTCGTCACACATACAGAATCAATTGGGAAGAGCTGTGCATCGTGGTAAGTCCCAGCCTCTCTCATTGTAGTGCAACTGTTA
Source organism: Atractosteus spatula (assembly GCF_055471065.1). Classification (NCBI taxonomy): domain Eukaryota; kingdom Metazoa; phylum Chordata; class Actinopteri; order Semionotiformes; family Lepisosteidae; genus Atractosteus; species Atractosteus spatula. The sequence continues at coordinate 63,275,901 of NC_142706.1, read as the reverse complement.
CAGAGGTGATGAGAGCATCTCTGTTGCATGGTCTGGGGAGAGGGTGCATTTGGATTTCTTTTCTCGTGGTTCTTATTCAGATTTTCTGCCAATTGTTAAAAAAACAACAGCCCTTGAAATGTTGTTCCGGGAAGCACAAGGACGATGTCTCTGTTGATTACTGTAAGATGCTCTGCTGTAGGCACTTCAAATGGATAGTACAAATAACTGGTTAAAGGCCACCGGGGATTCTGCCACATTTTTCTTCTGAACACACAGTCCTTTTGTCTGATGATGTGACACCAGAAGCACGTCATGAGTGAGTGTTAAGAGTGTAACCTCCTGTACACCTCTTAACACGACCTGCATTCTTGCGTTGTCATTCCGTAGCTACCCTGTGTCACAACATTTTGTGTTATCGACTTGTTTTAATGACACCAAAGCAATGTCCTAAAGGACGATGGGGCGCCCGCTTCATGGACGCCCTCTCGACAGGACACTCAAGAGGGTTCGAGCCGGGATGGTTTGCACACCACTTGAGCTATGTAAAAGAAAGTGATGGGCTGTTTTCATGTCAGGCTGGCTGGCTTGGAGTGCATGGGTTCTCTGCCCGTCTTCCAAGCTGGCTAGTCTTCAGTGAAGATCTCTGTAGTGTCTTCCTCTGAAAGGCCTTCCTCATTGGGTGACAGCTCCTCAATGGAGCTCTGATCTGCTGAGCCTGTGGGGACATTGAGGACTCAGATTTAGAAGATGGTTCTCGCTCAGATGTTAGTCAGGACACTGGGACTAGAAACAATATTCATTACCTCAGGCCCCAAAAGGACAAAGTCTCCTCTAGGCTTCCATTATTTAGTTTGGTCCCAGTTGATAAGCTGAAAACTAATGTGATGAGTGCAGCTCTCCCTGTCCGTGGCCAGGATCTGATCCCGGTCGCTCACAGGCTCCGGACACACACAGCACCTCTCTAGACTGCAGATACTGTACTGTAACTCCCCCACACTGAAAGGCCAGGTCTTCTGCTGCTGGAGAGTCTACCCTCTCAGAGGGAGGTGACGTCACTTCTGTAACTCGGTGCTTGAGCCCTGTGACACCTACACTTTCCAGACAAACTCAGAACTAACTAAAAAAACCTCAGCTGTCCAGTAATGAGCTGCCTCTGTTCTGTTACACCCTAAGAAAGGCAGTCCTTTAATTTGCATGTCTGATGGAAATGGGGTTCCTCAGCGATCAAGAAGCAGGAACAGGTGAGCTCGAATTCTAAGTAACTAAGTCATCAGCTCTGACCCTAGACAAAAATCTGACTTTTGAAACTTTGTTTCTTAAGGTGTAAGTCCATTCCTGAACCAAGCAAATATGTAAGTTGTACACATTTAATACTTTCAGTAGGAATACTTTGCACATACGGCCACTAACCACATAGTAACATTTATTGTTCACAACTCACTCAATAGTCATCTCATCAAGCAAGAAACAAGCGTTTTATGGACAAATGAAACTGCCATGCTAAATTGAATCAGGTCGTGAGGAGGTGCGCGTTGAATTCACTTCCTCTCATAGTAACAGGGGAAGGGTTAGGGAACTCATTCTGGAAAACATTTACTATTTAGTAGTATTTTCCCTCATAATATGTTTTGTACGCATTAGTATATTATACTATTATTTTTTCTCATATAGTAAGATCTTGAGACAGCGTGGGAGAGGTACTGACTCCCTTACTGTACAGGTATGTCCACTACTAGGCTAATGCCAGTGTTTTTTTACGTGTGGCCAGATGGTATTGGTGAAGCTGTAGGCGGATCTAAAAAGATACAGTATAAATATAGGAACCGAACTTCAAAGCGGTTGCGTTATTAGTATTGGAATTCGTTGTATTAGAGTTAGTATTCGTTGAAGTGGACTGAACGTAAACGCACACGGTGACCCCTCGTGGTTTTGAGGCGGAGGAAGAAAAGCCAGCATCCCCAAGGCCTTACCGTTGGATGCCCTGTCTTTCCACTTGAACTTGTTGTCCTCCGTGTGTCGCGTCCACGTCGAGCGGAAGCTGACGAGCTCGGCGTTGATGTGAGCCAGGCTCCACTGGAGACCCCAAGAGCTCTCTTTCCACAGCGAGCTGGGGGCAACGAAAACAGGTAAATTGTACTTTTTAAAATGGCACATGGTGCTTCCGTGTGCAAAATATCACTCCCTACAGTTAAACCGGACTGCGCTGAGAGAGAGGGTTCTCGAAATGAGGGCCGCGGCCTCTGACGCAGTAATTGTCTCGCAAAAAGCGCTCGAAATAGCAGACGTAATAAAAACTTTTTACCCCTTCTGTAACGTACTGTACACAATTGAACATAACCGTTCTATGCATTTAAAACAGTGTTAAACTACCAGTTACACCCGAGAAACGTGAGGTTTTATTAACAAAAAATAGCATTTGTATTTTTTCTTAACGCACTGTACTATTGCCCTGATAGTGCGCGAATTGTATACTTCTCACTTGAATACCTGTTGGCCATGATAACGGCGACTACGTACAGTACATATAAAATTACAATGCAACCGAAATGGAATAAATAAGCATCATTAAAAACATATGAACAAGTAAAGGTTTATTTCATGCTGAAAACTCCACAGCCGAAACGTTGTTTCTTCTCTTTTCAGCTTGGAGTAAACCTTCGCTTGTTCCTTTGCAGCCTACGCATGCTGACGCAGCTACAGTACCTACTGTACATGAACTTCATTAACAACATATAGCAATTTTAATTAAAGTAACTGAATAGTGTCTGCCTTCCACCAAAACCATTGATATGCAGATACTGTATTCTAGTCTTAAACCCATGTTTATTGTAGCACTCAAGTGGATATAAGTGGATTGCAGATCATTACCACCTGGTGACACCAAGTATTACATTAATAGTAGGCTTAATTAAAATTTGGGGAAGAGCTCCTAAGGTTATCACAATTACAAGAACTGTTTCCTGCTGATATAGTTTTGCGTTTTGTTTGTAATTAGAGTTTTGACTTTCTGTGCTTTTTCCCATTAGAACAGTTAGAAGTGCATACTGGGTAAAGGGCATACAGAAAGGGTGACATACAGTACCTGTGTCGTTTGCAGGGATCTGGTGGGCTGGGGTTCTCCTGAACCAAGGGGATAACAATCTTCTCTGCCATGTCGGTCAGCAGGGAGAAGGTAGGGTCCACGATGAAGTCGATGAAACCTGCACAGTTATTATTTGTTTAGCTGATGCAGGGCAGCATACAGCAGACGTGTGAGATTTACACTAGGTCAGTAACAATCATGTGCGGATGACACATCAACAAATTGAAACATAAGGCCAGCACAAACTGGAAGAGCTGCGCAAGCAATAGGCAAAATAAAATGATTTAAGATTTAATAATGATTCCTTACACTTATATAGCGCTTTTCTGGACACTCCACTTGAAGCGCTTTATAGGTAATGGGGACTCCCCTCCATCACCACCAATGTGCAGCCCCACCTGGATGATGTGACAGCATCCATAGTGTGCAAGAATGTTCACCACACACCAGCTATCAGTGGGGAGGAGAACAAAGTGATGAAGCCAATTTATAGATGGGGATTATTAGGAGGCCATGATTGTTAAGGGCCAATGGGAAATTTGGCCAGGATGGCAGGGTTACCCTGGGATTTTTAATGACCACAGAGAGTCAGAACCTCGGGTTTACGTCTCATCTCAAGGACGGCATCTTTTTACAGTATGGTGTCCCCGTCACTATACTGGGGCATTAGGACCCACACAGACCGCAGGGTGAGCACCTCCTGCTGGCCCCACTAATACCTCTTCCAGCAACAACCTTAGTTTTTCCCAGGAGGTCTCCCATCCAGGTACTGGCCAGGCTCACACCTGCTGAGCTTCGGTGAGCTGCCAGTTGTGAGTTGTGGGGTGACATAGCTGCTGCCTTTAACACTGTATACACCGTGGACAGCGAGTGTTTTTCCATATGTCACGAGGTCCGCTGCCTTTGTTTAGTGCCACGCTCGTGGCGTGGGTGGATCGAGATATTTTGTAATAGCACGCTGCCAGTTAACCATCATGGTGCTGGAAGGGTGCCTTTGCTTGTTAAAGATCTGGGCCTGTCTGTGAAATGCAAAGCAGCAGCAGGGCTGATCTTGTGCTTGCAGATTGTGACTCTAGATGCTCTATGCTCTCACACAGCTTGCCTGCCTGGAGCTTTTCTACGCGTTGAGTTAAATGTTCATGTGGGGCAAAGATAATGTGAGTTGGTACAGGTACTTTACCGATCTGGGATTCTGCTACTAGGGTGGTCTTCCGGTCGCACAGAGGAGAGAAGGGAAGACCCAGTTCTGCTTCCATGTCCCCCTGGGAGAAACAAGATCTAGGAGTTAGTTGCCAGTGCTATGACTTTTTATTTGTGCAATAACAGAAAGCTAACTCTAGGACTTCTCCCAGTCTTTTAGATCACTACATTTCAGTACATTTCAGTGCGACTAGCACCTCAGTTTTCATATTGATCCAGCCAATTATCACTGAAAGAACCACGGAGCTGCGTGAGACTGAAGTACTGCAGTGGACTGAGTCCGAGAAGACCTACCCTGTCTGGTTAACATTAAAGATGGGAATGTCAAGTGTATGTTTATCTGCTTCTTTCACTGTGCCGTGGAAATGCCAAACAAAAAAATTGCTTTTCAGTTTTCAGTTCTTTTTTAAAGTCGTTTCCTCTTTTTCGGTTTGGATCAATCATTTCAATCTGCAGTGTATTTTATGGCAGAGGCAGTGTTGGTATTTGAAGTGATTAAAAAGTATTGTGTATTAAAATTAAGAATTGATTTTGACAAAGGATTGGAAGTAGAACTATAGTAAAAAAAACAGAGAAATGTCCTTGCACTCTGATGGAGATTGAACTGGCAGTTGATCTGACTTGATTGCCTTGTCTTGTCCTTTTGTTTTCTAGTAAATTTTAAATAAACCAAACCAATAGGTTCTGGCTCCCCCGCGACCCAATATTAGATAAAATGGATGAATAGATGGATAAACCAAGCCAGAGTACTGGAGGGTGGCTCTGGTGACATAAGGAGAGCTAACAACTGCTAGTTTTCCGTCTCTTCAAAACCTCGTAGACAATGCTTGCACCTGTAGTAGGCTCCACAGCCAAAACGTTGTGTTTTCTTTCTTCTCTTTTCAGGATGGAATAAACCTATTACTTGTTCCCTCATAGACAATAGTGTGTACCAGTTTGCTGCTGTAGGTCCCTGGGCAGGATCATGAGTTTAGTGCAAATTCAGCAACTAGTCATAGATGGAGTTTCATAATTGGTATTAGATATTGGCATAATTTGAAATTAATTGGAACGAGATCATTTTCTAGCCCCAGCTGTGGTCCTTACTTTGTGCATCAGAATCGTCACCCTGACTTGGCAGACATTACCTGTCTGAAGAACTCCTCCATTAGGGCTTTGGTCCAGCGAACATGTAGTGGCCAAGGCTTGGTGGGGTGGCTGATGTCAGCAGCATGAAGCAGCAAAGACAGAGCCTTGGGCTTGTCTATTCTGAAGATGCAAAATAAAAAAACATTATCTTTTATCTTAAACACCAATTACCGTAAACCATTTTAATAACTTTTTTTTAAATGCTGACAGTTGCCATAGTTGATCACAGAAGGTAAAACCTTGAATTTGCCATTGAATTGGTGCATCATGTTTGTAACCTTGTAATACAAGCCCACCCCAGTGCATTCGTTGAAGGCAGTAGTCTAACAGGCTTAAATTATCAGTGATACAGAGTCTTAGAATGCAGGTTAAATTAGCTCAATTAACAGTTAACCGCGCTAGGTCTGACCAACAAAATTTCCAATTGCCATCAAGGACAAGGAAGCCCTGTCATAATATAATTATAAAAATATATTCATTGGTAACAGTTTGGCAAGAGGAAATATTTTCGGATTTCTGGCTAGTTAAATAGCCAAATCCTTCCAATTGACTTTTCCACTTTGCTCATTTTGGAGTCCTGGAGATACAAGACAGCCAGGTCTTGTGATGCCTCCCCCCTGCCACCAGAGGGCAATCAAGTGCTGGAAGCACAGTACCTCTCCTGCTGCTGTAGACACGTCTTCATGGCTTTCACCTGCAGTAGATGGGAGGACATGTCTGTTGCCAGCACCATCTCTATGACCAGCGATCGCAGCTCCCTGTTCACAGCAGAGACCGAGAGAGACAGAGACAGAGATCTGTCATGCACAGGTGTCCATTACACTAGGAGATCCCAACTCTGGGTCATCATGGTTTGGAATCTAGTAGGTTTTCTATATCTCCTTTAGTATTGCAGAGCTCTTCACCTTGGAGAGGTGTTAATGTGATTCAAGTAGGTATGGTGGGAAATAGAAGTAGGTTAGTTATAATTGAACCTACTTATTCCTGCTCTAAAGCCACAGGATAGTGACTATTAAAAAGACAGAGAAGACCTGCTGAGTTTCAGACCCCAAGCACAGAAATTGAGAACACTTCCATTGCGTCGTTAAACTTTGTGGTCCTTAAATAGGACTGTGCTGCTTACGTTAACTTGCATTTCTGCACATCCAAAAGGGGTTTCGAACGCAATTCGGTATGCACAGAATAGCTGAGATTCACGATGGAATATTGACATGGTTGTCTTTGAGTCATCAGTGCATTTTATAGATTTTACAGAAACATGGTTGACTCTTCTGTAGAGCATTTGTCACATGAATGAAGGTATGTTGTCAGATGGTAGGTTGAGGTGTTGAGGTGTTTTGCATAGAGCTACCCGATAGGAGTGTCAGTTCCCTCACATTTCATTTTCATGGCCGAGGATCATTTCCAGTATACTGATACAGCGTATACACACCTGGGCTGGTGTGATGCACAGAACCCGGCTTTCGATTTAAGGAAGTGTTTGTGTCTGCACTTTTGTTGTAGTGTTTCTCAGCCTCTGGGTGGAGGCTGCTCGTTTTTTAAGGCAGAACGGGCAGGTGGATGTTAGGAATGCGGAGGAGAAGGGAGTGAGTACCCCGCTGGCTCTTACACCCATTCTTCCCGGGAGAGGTTGAGAAAGATGTTCATCTGCTGGTCCTGCATCAGCCTGAAGGCGGCGCTCACGTGGTGGCTCTCCATGACCGAGCGGTCATTGTAGATCATGGCATAGTTGGATCTGTCGAGGAAGAGGGGGAGACCACATGTAAATACAGTACATATGGAGCGGTGACACTGTGGCTGATCTGCGCCTGTGGCTGTGAGGTTGCCGTTTCAGATCCTGCAGCCGGCAGAGGGATCCTGCTCCGATGGGCCCCTGAGCAAGGCCCGTAACCCCAGCTGCTCCAGGGGCACTGTACAATGGCAGACCCTGCGCTCTGACCCCAGGCTTCTCTCCCTGTCTGTGTGTCTCATGGAGAGCAAGCTAGGTTTTGCGAAAAGATTAATTCCTAATGCAAGAAATTGTATATGGCTAATAAAGTGATCTTATCTCTCTATACAACTCCAAACACGAGGAGGCCATTTGGTCTATCTTCCTTATGTGGTTGCTAGTAATTTATGGATCCAAGTGTTAACCAGTTAACACACACTCAAGCCAACGAACCTGCCAGCATGTCTATGGACTGTGAGAGGAAACCCATGCGAATGAGGGGAGAACATACAGACCCCTGTTTTAAATCCCTTGATCTAAATTTTAACCTTAATTATGTATTCTAATATGTGTTTTGCTCTTTTTATTGATTCCGGTTGGTGTGGTTAACCGGGTTCATTCAGAAGTGCTTCCCACTGTTGTCTTGTAAGAAGGTTTTCAAAAAGTCAGGCCACCAACGTCTTTCATCCCTGCTCTGAACAGCAGTGTTCTGCAGTGAACTTTATTATTTGACAATTAGCGGGATCAGTTTTACACTTAAGAGGCTAGTTGTATTGAAGCACTGCAGTCTGAAGTGTTGTTACAGGCACATGAGTGAGAATGTAATATAAGAGGCTTTTATTTGTGGAAAAACCTATCTTTTGGTTTGTAGTAAAATCTCAACTTGAAGGGAGCAGAGTAATTTTAAACAACCTGTATCCATATGTCTGTCTAGTATATAATATACCTCTGGTTAGGCTTTTAAGAGGCAGCACACTTGCAACTGGGCGAATGTTAGAGGCCACACTGCAAACTGGTTCTTTTTATGCAAAATTTTAAAATCGGAGACTCAAATTAGTTTTGTAATTAGAGGGAAATTGCTCAGAAAATGTCCCTTGGAGCTGCTGTTTTACAAAGCCAAGAGGAAGACATTCCTGGTAAACTACAGGTGCTCAAGGGACCGATTTCATTAAGCAGAAGATAAAATTATGAAAGGCCCTTTTAACAGAATCGAAATGGCAGTAGTGCACTCTTATTGGTCACGTCTGTACAAGATTTGGATGGGCTGAAGTGTTCTTGCCAAATAATTGTGTTTATATAGTGCTTTTCATCCCAAAGAATTCTGAAGCACTTCTACTACATATAGAAGGGGATCCAATTCATCCATCACTAGAGTGTAGCATACATCTGGATGATGTGCTGTAGCTATTATACATCTACATGTACATGCAGCTTCACTACAGTAAACCACATATCGGGTGGTGAGATGAGAAATTGCTTAACTGGTTGATTCAAGAGGGAGGGTCAAACTGTACAGGAACAATGTGGAGTTTAGTCAGGACACTAGGTAACATCTCTGTATTTTACAGACAGTGCTCTGGGATATTAAAAAACCTACTACTATTTAAATAGTAGTAGGGAACTTAGTTTCAGTGTCTCATCCACATATTCACAAACACTTTTCAGTTTCAGTGTTTGACCTGCATATATATTTATGATGTTTGACACATATATATGCAGTATTTATGAAAAATATTGCAAAAACATAATCTACCTCAGAAATATTGTCAGACCAAGTTTTATGTTGTAACTGATTGAAGCTGAAAAGCTGGTCAAACACTTTTGTCTTCTCTTCACTCTACACGCTGGGGTATCTAAATCCACACTAAACAAGCTTCAGTATGTCCAGAATTTGGCAGCCACAATCCTGACCAGGTCTTGTGCAAGGTATCACATTACTCCTATCCTGGAGTCCTTGCATTGGTATCCTGTCAGGTTTTGCTCAACTTCAAAATCCTCATGCTCATCTATAAATGTCTACATGGCTTTGCACCGCAGTACCTGTCTGACTAAGTGCCATCCTGTTCTCCATCTTGCAACCTTCATCTAATTCTATCCCTAAGGATATTAGGGAGTCTCCTCCCCTGAGTACTTTCAAATCAAGACTCAAAATCTTCTTCTTTAGAAGGACGTCTGTCTCTGTTCAGTGCATCACAGGGTACACATAGACACAGACATGCACATTCTTAAATCAGGGCCAATTTTCCTTGAAGGCAATTAACCTACTAGTACAGTATGTTTTTGCACTGTGGGAGGAAACGAACACACATGGAGGTAAGCCATGTGAACATGGGGAGAACATACAGTACAGACTCCACGTAGATAGGACCCCAGGTGTGGAATTAAACCCAGGGCCCCAGTGCTGCAAGGCAGCAATGCTAACCTCTGCACCACTGTGCCACTCTCACTGTAAAACTCAAAATAAAAATGAGTTTTTGGGGTGATGAAACAAATCCAGATCTCTTCGTAATGGTGATATATTTTTCTTTTCTAAAGCTTATAGGACAGGAATAGAGTAAGACCTTTCTATGAGACTATAGTGACTCATTGCAAAGTCCTGGAAATTACATTTTCTTGTTGGTCTGGTTTTAAAATGTGCAAAGTAAATAAAGCAAGAACTTTTGATTCCCAGAAATGAATCCCAGTGGTGAAGAGGTTAGCGGTGTCTTGTGTTTCCTGTAAATATCCAATTTTGGAATGCGAATATGGTCTTTAAAGTATTCCATAAAAAATGATAAGACTTCTGCTTATCACTCCTTGCTTTCCAAATTTAAAATATTTTTTTTTATTTTTCTAATACACGGATGGGACAGCTTTATTGTTTCAATGTATTATTTGCTTGCATGTGTTATTTTATAAAACAACACAGCAGCTCACGTACAGTAATAGTAAATTGAAGTGCACTGAAAGCTAGAGGGAAGCTTTTTTGTAGACTTTCAAGATTCAGTGACTGAAGAAATAAAACTGTTACAGAACAGGCAGAGTGTAATTTGAGCCCCCCTTTTACTTTCAGGTTCTCTGAGAATGGGCCTCGTACTTTCTTTCCAAAAATAAAATGAATAAAACGTGCCAGAACCCAGTCAACTTTGGTACTGAGACTTTGAAAAAAAAACATAACAGGAATTCCAATAGCCTGCTAAAAATATACCCTGGAAAAAAAACTTGTTTGCTTAAGCTGCACTGGTTTTCGTTGATGAACAAGTGTTACAGCCACTGGTACTGCTAAATCTTCAAATTATTAGTGTATTAGGAATTTATATGAACCTTGTCACCCATTTACCTGACCCTTGTCATGCATATTATTGCTGTTAACAGATATCTCGATAGTGTTTGTCTCTAACACCTTAAAACGTTTCCATGCAATATCCTGGCTCTTGTATTCTCTGCTATAAACCAAGACCTGGTAGTTTCACGTCATTCCTTGCCTTAAAGAGCCGTGCAGTGTCTCAGACCTGGCGTTCAAATGCTCTGGGTGATTCTTGCTTTCCTTCTTTGTCAGCAGGCTTTGATCAAGTGCCCCCAACTGTACTGTACATGCAGAAGCCCAGTGCACCAGGCTGCCTCCTACAGTGTGTCAGTCGCTGCTCAGCCCTTCCTCTGTGGTGGTCAAGGAAGAGGCAGCACACTACTCTTGCCCTCTGCTCAGGCGCGTGGCTGTGTCTTACCGTGTGCGGATATGGAAGTTGTTGGTTGTTCCGGTGTGCTCGAAATCGTGGATGGCGGCAGCGAACAGCACAGCGAGGACCTCCAGCTCACTGAGCCAGTGCTGAGGGGAAGACGAGAGAGAACACCGTCAGGGTGCCATTGTAAGGGACATCGCCGGATCAACCATCATAAACATGAAAAATGTGGGCTGTGGGCTTTTCTTTTAAATGGCAGATTGACTTAGAAGTGTTCAGTCACCTAGCGCCAAAACCCTTAATCCCAAAGGGAAAAGCTAAATGGAGAATTTAACGGGAACGTTCTTTCACAGCTTACAAGATTTGTTTTAAGAAGTTCAAAGGTATAATAGTGAGGAAGAGCAACATAGTGTGTCACCTGAAAACTGAAGTGTAAAACCAGACTGTTGAGATCACCATCACTGAAAAAACATGAATGCCTACTGTAAATACATTTGAAAAAAGAATGATTCTAATGTAGTAAATTATCAATCTTGCAATCTTGGGAAAGAAGCCCCTAGAAACATTTGAGGTCGCTTTGGGCAGTCTGAGTCCTCCGTCTCTGGCTTACCAGAAGAGAACTGCAGCTAAAAAAATACAGCTTTTCATCTCTTGTCTTTCTTGGTGTGCATAAGGCTCCTGCTGTATCTCTTCTTTCCTCTCTTGTACTGTAAATATTTCATTCCTGCTCTTGACAGGAGCTCCCCCTGGTTCACAACGCACAGACATGTGGAAGGAGTCCAATGTGGCAGGTTTGTTTCAGGCCTTTGATATCAGATTTGGCAAAGTGTGACAGAAGAAGGTGCTGGCATCGTGTACTGCTTCTCAAAAATTGGCTTTCAGTGAAAAAGGTACTTTTGGCCTGTCCAGTAAGTTACGATCTTTTCCTGCTCTGAAAGGTGGAGCTTTACTTCCTGAAAATGAGTGGCAGTCCAGCTAGAGACTTCTGACAGCCATTCACTAAGCAATGAGTGTTAATTAGCGAATCTGTGCTAATGAGCGTGCAGGGGTTAAGGAGAGAGCAGTAGTCATTTGTCTGTTTCCATTAGGATTTCCGCATAAAACCAGCCTGGGAATACGTAATAGTAAAACAGATCTTCAAGCCTCCCACTGCTCAAGAGAGATCTAGACGGGGTTCTTGTTTCAAAAATGACTCTAAGTATTTCCTTATAAGGGCAGGGATATCTTCAGGAGAATGGAAGTGAGCGGGTCTGGAAACGATTACACATCTTACTGTTTATACAGTATAGACAAGAATTATTTTGCTAATTATTGTTTGTGGAGCTTCTGCCTCCCGTAGTGGCCCTAGATATATTCAGCAGAAAAAAAACAGACTCTGTATTTGGCTGAGAGTTCTTTTGTGAATGCACTAGTAAAAATGAATCAGTGTATGATCTCCTACTTGATGTCATACAGTGTTTTCGTGAGAGTCGATTAGACAACCAGGTATGAGGTATAGACCAACTGTCAAATTTCAACATTGACATGTATTTCAGTAGGTACCATATGTAAGAGAGTGTGAGCTGTAAATATTTTCATGGGAAACAAGGGTTTAAGGTTTTAATGGAGAGCCTCCTTTTGCAGATGTAAAATGCATTGTGAATATCATGTACTAATGGGATTGGTTATTATTAATTAGATTGATTTGTTACCATTGTACCACATACCTGGGCAATTTATTGAAACAATCTGAGTGAAGTACCTTACTTAACAGTACAACAGTAGCGCCACTCTTGTGATTTAAACCCATATGGCTCCAGAGCCCAGCCAATATTCCACACTTAAGGCCTGACAGTCTCTATCCATCACCTTTCAGAATGGCTGAGTTACTGATCTTAATGCCACTTTGACTATTCAGAACGAGAGGTGATCTTGTACTGCTCTGGAGCAGAGATGGCCTGGGCAGAATTGGAGCCCAAAACAGCACTGGCCGGACACGGAGAGCTAAGATGGAAAAGACCCCCCACTGTCAAACAACAATGTGACATTGTACCAATGACACTGCAGGCATGCATATATTTTCTTAAAATTGGAATTGCCAGTTACTTTTTAGCTATACAATTTACTCATCTTGGAATCATCAAGACCGGCGACACCTGTCTGAGCCATTCATTATCTTTAAGTCCCAGTGAGCCTCACAGTTCACAGTTGAGATTGGCCGCCAGTAGGAGGAGCAATTTAGTGGCTGATGTAACCTCAGGCTTGCACTGTCTCACCACTTCTCTGACCAGAGCACCGTTCACATTTGGCTAGTGGCGTAACCCAGACTCTTAACTGGCGATGTTTGGGAGTTATGGCTCAACATGAACTACATGAGGTACTTTATTTTGTGTTTTACTGCCTGGTGTTGACTTATAGAAGAGCCCGCCACTTTCAGTGCCTGAAAACTCAATGCTGTGTGCAGTGGGAATTGCATTGTTGTCTGCAGTCAGGGTGGAGCAGGGATTAAGATCGACAGATTACCACCAGGCCAGTGCGCAGCAGAAGGCAGTGTATGGTCTGCGTGACGTCAGCAGCATGGATCTGGCTGTGATAGGGGTTGTGGTGTTTATTGTAGCCTTTCTCCAGGGCTCCCAGGAAGGTCATCAGGAATGTGATTGGAATCTGCAATGTAAACAGCACAAGACAATTTCTTATTACCTTAGTCAGTGCCTAGAATTACCATCATTCCCCTGCCTGTGTACAAACCAGGAGAGAGAGAGATTTCGTGACGCAAATGGCGGCATTTGGATAAGCAGGGTACCCTGAAATCTAAAATTAGTTGTCACAGTGTAATATTGCTAATAGTCCAGAGACACTGGGGGCTCCTAATGAGGCTCTTGAATCATTGAGCTCTTTTTTATACATTTTGTCACCTTAGGCTGTGAAGCTCAGTGTCCAGTTATAGTTAAGGCTGTATTGTAAATTTCCTTTCTTTTCCTCTTGGTGGTTGCCTGAAGTTAGAAATCCTGAACAAAGCAGTTGAATGCTTTTAAGTCAATACCCTAAAGAATATATTTTTATCTTCAAACTTATGCAATGTATTTAATGCGCCCGTCTCACTGATCTTTTCTGTACAAGGGGCAGGAGAAGTGAATTTTATGCACCTTAAAGCGACTGATGAGCTCGTATCTGGTCAGCAGTTCAATGACCACAGTTTGCAACGCGTGCCCTCTGCTGGCACTGTTCAATGCCAGCACGTCGAAGTTCCATCTGTCGATGTTCTGAAACAAATCGTAAACAGGTCATGGTGTGAGTTGGCTCACTTTAACAAAGGATAGGGTTTGAGTCATCTCCAGCTCAAACATGGATCAGACATCTGCACGTCCGCACCAGTGTGTTAGGACTAGTTTGGGGGTGGGGTTACTTTTGGGAAAACTCTAAACTATTTAGCAGTTTAAATTGAAATTTACTTGTTACTTAAATTGAAATTTATGCCCATGGAACGTGGCCTGCAGGCAAACATTGACCACTGTGGGAAACACAAAAAACTGTACATACCTTTTTTTTTAAACTGTATCAATACTAATTAGTCAAACATTATTAGTTACCTAAAACCTTTTTTAAGCGACTAATACTATGGGATCCCTGAATGCGGCAGATAAAGAAAACATTGAGGAATTTGATCAAACGAAGCTCAAGTAGCTCTTTTGCTGACCTGCTCATAGGAGCTTTACCTTGCCTGAGCCTGGCCCATAAAACGCCTGTTCTGATCCAGGCAGTTGAAACCATCCCACAGGCTATGGACAGAGCTAGAGCTGTCTGCAAGCATGACTTCTCAGTCCCTGCCTGTGTAGAGCACGAGATGATAAAGTGTTTCCTTACCCGGAGATTGTGAATGACAGCCGATGGCTGGTTAGGAATGGCAGCGGTGTAGGCTTTCCTAAACATCCTGAAATACAGCAGCATGAAAAGTTCCTTATTGTATTGATTTACAAGGTATACACCTTGGAACAATAGATCCTAACTGATATGCATTGTTGTTTCATGAAAAAAAAAATCAGTAAGGTACAGGAGTACAGATAGAAAGTACTACAGGACTCCCATTCCACAGCAGTTTGATCCTTTTGAGGTTTTATATGTTGCAGATTCTCTTTCGGTTAATTATTGATGATGCAGAAAAGCAAATACTTTTCAGAATGCTGTAGTAGACTGTTCAGAACTGTTTAAGAGACAAGGACAAATGTAAAATACTCAGCATCAGGTGTTGGTTTTCACACAAGAGCGTGCAGTTAGATGGTAAAACCTTGAAAAGGCAGTGGGAATCGCTGTGCTCACCTCTCGACAAAGATGCCAGCCTGCACCGCGTGAACGATGCTGCGAAATTTTGGTTTCTCATCTGACCGCCGGCCTGGAGGGCGAGCCTTCTGGGTAAAGGTCGAGGCCAGCCAATCCCGGACTTCGGTCGGGACCGCCTCCGAGCGGATCTGCGGGAGGTCATCTTCCGTGTCCAGCATCTGCCTGAGGGGAACAGCGCGGAAAAAGGAGAAAAATTGGCTTACAGAGGCCTAATCCTTGATCTCGCCAAGCCAGGTGTTCACGAGGGGAAGTATTTTCCCATTTATAGTAGTGATCTGGAGACCTGTTTACACAACAGTGGAGTTTTGCAAGAGTAGTCTGTGCAAAGTACTTTGCACAAGAACTGCAGTGTCTCACCTGGGGTTTCACCTCATGCCCACCTGGTCCAGAGACCTAATCACTTCTCCATTATTCTGTCTGTAAGTGAGCTATAGTGCATTGACAGGAAGTGCTTTGAATTACTCAAGACTGCTCAGGGCTGTCATGTTTCCAGAAAGCGGCTGGCTTTCTCACAACTATTGTCAAGGCTATTGTTTTTGTAAAGGTTCTGCATAATTTAGCCTGCCCCCATTCATATGGCGCCTTTAAAGGTTATACAGTACGTCTGGATGCAGCAGTATGTGTACAGACGAACATGCTGCAATGAAATCCGAGCCCCTTCTCGTTTTTGGTGAAGGGAATTTTTACGATCATTTTGGACAGGCCAGGGTGCGTGGTGTTTTGCAAAGAAACAGGGATATGCAGGCTTAGCTTTCCTGCTTGTTTGGTTTTTATGATTGCTTGTTTTGATAACAAGGCCGTGTGTGACAGGTGGCTTGTGGCGGTTGTTGGGTAAGCCGTTATCATGAAACCCTGTGGTATTATAGACACTTGTGGTGATAATGTGCTGGATTTTAAACAAGCATGTGAAACCAATGGGGTATGGCTTAGGCATTCAGCCATTTGTTACCATTCACTGTTTCCATCAGTGGTTTTCTGCATTAACTTTACTATTTTTTTAAATTCTTTAACTTCCATAGAGTTGGGAGTGAGATGTGGGAGTGGTTGTTGATAGCAGAGACTCGGTCTGTCCTCTTGTCAAAACGGTGGAGCACGAAGAGGCAGAGTGCACTCCACCGTGTAGGGAGTCCATTGAAACAGCTGGTTACGTATCTGGGTGCAGCAGTATGTTGCGCAGACAGACCTGCTTCACTTCGATCTAAGCCTGTTTTTGTTTTTGGTTAGGGGAAGTTTTGCGATTGTTTTTGACAAGGCAGAGGTTGTGTGGTGTTTAGCAAAGAGACAGGGGTATGCAGGCTTACATTTGGTTGTATTGTATTTGGGAACCAGCCCTTTAATACCTCAGCCTCGTAGTGAACAGACATAGACGTAAGTAGCATCAGCATGTAAAAATAGTGGGAGATATGTGGAAAAAAGATCAGTACCTTGTCTCATCGATGTACACTGCCTCCAAGAGGGATGCAGTGTAATCTAGGTTCTTCTTCAGAGCTTCAAAGTCCACATCCTTTTCGTCCAGCTGTTTCACCATGGAGCGTAACCTGTGTGCGCACACACAAACACCTGTTTAGCTTTTATCTGTGCTTTAGAATGGTTGCTGATGAACAGTCAGCTTCATTGCATAAAACATTAGCCTGTTCGTAGATACGATATGTGATAATATAAGGCCTTTCGTACCAGAACCAACACAAAAACACTTGGGGAAACAAATAGAAAAAAGGATCTGATTGTTGTCTTTGAAAATGAACAGGTGTATTGATCAAGAATCTGTTGAATGCTTTCTACCAAAGTTTACTAGGGTGCTCCACGTGGTTTTCGGCAAGACTTTGCAGTGGCTGATCCAAGTATTCTGTCTTGGGGAATGTTTGCAAGCCCACTGCAGGTTTTGTTAGGCAGGTCTATCATTCAGCTCATGTGAACCACCACATGATATGGGTGGTGTGCGATAATGACTGTTGATGCTGAATGTTTTTTCTGTGATGTGACTGCTTTCCGGGAAATGGGAAATTTTGTTTTGGAAATGGGCTTGAAGCAATTTGCTGCTCTGTGAACATCAAGAATGGGGTTTTTGCAGTCTGGTCCTTGGTAATTGGCGAAGCGATGATTTGGAAGTGATTTAATACTAAATACCATGCTCTGTGGGGAAGGTGGTGGCAGCAACAATTCATTAGGATTCAATTTTCCATGACAGAAGAAAGCTTACTGTCCTCAGGCTGCACACAGAGTCACTCCAATGGGATTTTGTGTTCAAGACCTTCGGACCAGATCAGAGAAATGTAACAATTTGAGAGCAAGCTAACTGTTCTACAGAAAGAAATAATCCATAAGACAAGAATTGATTCTTTGAATGATCTGATTTAGGACACAATTGTAGCATCCCTTTTCTACTGTTTGGAAACAAATACTGAATTGAATAATTTATAAGGGGTGTTATTAGCACAGTTCCTTATAGCAATTAGCTCCCTTGGTCACAACTCTTCGTCTTACATAATTAAAATGAAATTTCATAATATAATACATTTAAATTGCTTAGAAAATAATTATGTCAAAGCTTGTTGTACTCCCCCCCCCCATTTCACAGGAAATGTAATTTTTAGTAGCTCTCTGGTTGACCTGCGGCTTTTGTTGAAGGCTGACATGAGCGCTCAGGAAACCATCTTACAGCCACAGATGTACAGCTGACTGGTGCACAAGACTGTCACAGACAGGATCCGGGGTGCTACATGATGTGATAGCAGAATTTAAATTGGGGAATGTTATGTTAAAATTGTTCAGAATGCTGTTAACTTTTGGTCACCTCATTGCACAAGGAATATTGCTCCTCGGGAACCAGTTCTAAGGTGACCAGATTGTTTCCCGAGCTCAAAAGAATGTCCCATCATGTACGAGAAGACCTGACCGAAGTATTCCAAATCCTCAAAGGAGGCCTTGACAGAGTCCATTCCACGGTTTTCTGCAGAATCACCAGTGAAACACGGACTAGCGGATTCAAATAGAGACTAAGCACATTTGTACTGTAACTAGCTTTATAAAAGGAGGATAGTGGGTGTCTGGAATAAGACATTCAGCTAAGCTCTCCAAGCCGACAACCTGGCTTCTTTAAGAGATTCAGCTGTCCGGGCATGTTTTCACACGTGCTTGGGAGAGAATGAGACAAAACACATCGATTGATTTGTCCTTGGACGTGTTGCAGCCTCCATAACGTTCCATAGCTCCTGGCAGGAAAGCTGGTGACGTTCCATCACACTGATGGGCTCCCAGCAAATCACAGGTGAGCAGACTAAAAATCACCCGCTGACTCACTAGTCCTGACTATCCCCAGGCACTGGCTATCATGTACTGCCAGTTAGCGAATCCTGGTCACATGACCCAGCCTCAACCGTGGTCATAGAGCTCAGGCTGTGCCCCCTCTGCAAGTGCCTTTACTTTTTGAACCACTTGTCCCCTGCAGATTTTGAGAAAAAAAGAAATGGAGCCTAAAGGAAAGTTTTACTACCTAAAAGTAATCACAGCAGATGGCGAACGGAAACTTTTTTTTTTTTAATGAATGAGCATTATTTCCTAAACACTGAGCGCATCTGGAGGCAAGGGAAGAAGAAAAAACAGAGAGTGCCAAACAAGAGAACCATATCAAAGGCAAAGTCACTGCTGCCTGTGGGTGCGTAGGGCTGAGTGGTTAGTTTGTAGGTATGAAACTGCTTTGTCTGTCTTAAATTCTAATGTTCCACTGACTTAGAAAGGAACTGAAAAGAAAGAAAAGCAACGCAGCCTTGTGGGTCGTCGGATATCCACTGCTGCTTGTGGCTGTGAGGGCAAAGGCATGCCCTCCAGTTTGCGCTCTGTAACAGGCGTGAACTTACGGCTGCATTTTCTCGTTCAGTATTTCATTTGGCAAGTGGCACCAAATGCCCAAGGCGTCTGGTCTGAAACTGGAGACAGCTGTTGGATCCAAGATTTCACACGAGCACCAACAATGTCACTTGAAAGCGTATTGCATATACTGACGCGCTGCATTACATGAACAGCAAAAACTGTTGCTGAAAAGTCTGGCAATGGCTTTTAAAGATGGATAGCCTGGGAGAAGTGATACATCTTTACAAGACATACTGTATGTCTTTAAACAACTAGCAGACAGTGTGACACTTAGTAGCAAAGATGTGGCCAGCCTGCTGGGAGATTCAATATATAGTGTGGTGAGAGATGGTAGATCGCAACTTATGATGTGACCTGCTACCTTCAAAGCTTTCTGAAGACAAAGTGACATTCATCACTTTTTTGACACACTTTCAACCACACTGTTACAGAAAACCTTGACCTTGACACACTTTCTTTGTCACAATTGTCACGATAGTGGTCAAAATAAAAAAAGAACGTGGAACCCATAACATGCAGAAAATGTACATAAAGCTTAAAACTGCTACAGATACTAATTATTTTTAATCTTTGTTATCCATTTTTTAATGATATTTTTCCTAGGCCAGCTAGACCCAGAAACACAGACATCACCTTGTAGCTAAAAGCTGGTGTAAGGCAGGCTTTTGTCCCCCATTCACATTCTTAAGTGGATTACTCTTAATGCTTGGCTTTGTTGTTTTCACAGGCGAGAAATACATTTATAGCCTAAGTTAGGTTAATATATTTTTTTCTTCTTTGACCTTGATATGGTTTTCTATTACAGATGTATCATATTTTGATATATACAGGTCATCAGTGTTCCATTGCATGTATTCCAGGAAATTACTAGTTGGTTGCCTCAAACAATAAACTGTTCTTGGAAAGCTGAAGAGGTGTTTCCTTTAGATAAGGCTAAAGATGTTAACATGCTGATCCACAGTACCATCCTAAACAAACTGACAAACTCTTAGCTGTTATGCAGGTGTTTACTTTTTGTATGAATAAATAATTTTATCATATGTTTTCTCCTATGCAATTAGTTATTTTAATTTTTGGCATATAGTAAATGGAAAATTCAGTATATTTTAGTCTCCTGTCTGTGACTACTTTGAAACTGTTGCAGACCCCTTTAAGAGGAAACAACAGAACCCCGCCGGTAAATCCTTTTAGGTTATAGACACTGAGTTACAAACTCCTGCAAGAAGGTGGCCTGTAAGTAAATTGTTGTAGGAGTTTGGAACAAGTTAACTAGTTGCTCTGGATTCTTTCAAGAAATGGCTGGATGAGATCAATAGCAACTAAAAACAAGTTAGATGGGTCAAATGGCTCATTTTGTTAAGGGACGTCCATGTTCTTGTAAAAGCCCCCAGAATGAGGAACTGGAGGCGGCTTCAATCTAAGAGCGTGCCCTAGAATATAAACCCTTCCTCTCTCTAACGCTGTCACTGCTCTATTTTTCTTTTGTGCCTATAGAAGATGCTTCTTGGTAAGTTGTAAGTTTTTATTTTTTTGGAAACAGATTAATATACAACAGCACAATGGAAGGCAATTCAGTATTGGGATGATCTAAAATACAAGAGATGGTGTCACAGGTAAATGTGTCACTCAAAGACCCATAGCTAGCACACTATTTTATACAGTATGTGTATAATCAGATGCGCTGACCACTGTCCAAATGTTGGTTCCCTAGCATTAAAGTACCTGTGTATTACAGCAGCCTGTATAAAGCACCTTGCACACCTGCTATAAAGAAGAGACACATTGTGGAATTGTTGTCCCCGGTGAAATTTATATCAAAAAGGGACACCCTGCAACTTTCACAAAACAACTGAAAACACTGTGAGGGAAGCTGACCTTCAAATCATACAGTGCACATTTTCAGGAAACTAGCTACATAGAAGTCCTCTTTCACTTAAAACTCATTTAACTGCCATGCGAGCACTGAAGTTCAGACAGATGGCAGACAACCTCAGTAGGAAGTTAGCTAAGTTTGGAGTTTTGATGCTTGGAGATCGCAAAAGAACTTGGAAAGCTAAGCTGGTGAACCACTCCTCCAAGGTTTTGGTTACTACAAGAGCTTCAGCAAGAGAAGAGAACAGGCATGACATTCTGCCTATAAAGCAAAACCCTCTACCTCAAGGCAGAGAGAGCGCGCCCCGCTCCTCGGCTTACCTGCAGATCGGAGCCTGAAGGTGTTTCTTGCGAACTTTCACAAGCTCAGCCATCAGGGCTGGGACTGGAGGAAGAGCTGCTGTGCCTGTGGTGCCCCCGAGTGTGAGAGCCAGTAAGGCAGAGGCGCGCGAGAGTGGGAGAAAAGTGCTGTCAGGATATGACAAAAGTTGCACAGTCCTGAGACACCGCAGAGCGAACGCAGAGTGGTCGCCCCCCCCCTCAGGGCCCCTGCCCTGCCCTGCCCTGCTGTGATTGGCCGGATGCATGTTTGTTGTGCTGATGCGAGCGTGGGAGGTGGAGGTTGGGCAGGGGGCCAGTCATGCTGTTGGGACTTTTTTTTTTGTTAGTATGGGTTTTATTTATTTTTTTTTTGCAAGTAATCTCAAAAGCGGAGATGCACCAGGTTTTCCATTGCACAAGTGAGCAAGCGGGAGGGAGCGGGTTTTTTCACCGCAATAAAAACCCACATCATCCTCACCGCTCTGAAGTAACCTTGTCCCGCTGGGTTAATGTCATGAAAGTGCTGAGGGAAGTTAAAAGGAATTAAAATGATTCAGTATACAGAGTAGGTGACTCAGTTATGTCTTTAAAATCCTACACATTGTAAGTAAAGCAGTGCATGTGTGTACTATATACAGTACTGTATATATACACAAAGTTCAGGATTAAGTCAGAAAGATACTGAAATAATGTGCATCCTGTGAAGTTTTGACATTCTAGAAGTTTGCATTTTAATTCTGAGACAATGTTCTAAGTTCTTATTTGACTATTATTGAATGCTATTTAATATAATACAACTCTTGGGAGATTTAGTAGAAATGGACAAGTGGTCAAAGCAACCCAACACAGGAAGCTGCCTAATTCTTCTGAAAAGCATAATGGGCAGCACTGCTGCTTTTAATTTGTTGACGGAGAATTTGTTTTTACTAAATGACTAGATATTTTTCACCCACCTAGTCCTAGTCTGTACTGACCCTGCAACGTGGAAAGACATTGTACTAAACATGTAAACATTGTAAATACTTAAGTCTTAATCCTGTATCTGAAGGATGTTGACCTTTTTCTTTGCAATTCAAGCGATCTGATATTTCTTTCTGTGGTTGTCAATTGCTTGAACACGTGGTAGTTCCCAGTGTGACAATCCATCATGCTCTTAGAAAGCACCATGTCTCGCTTGGTGTTGGGATGCTGTATTCAATGCATTAAATTTTTTTTTCAATTACAGTATATTTTACAGTTTAGGTCTGAATTTGCATCTGTGGGTAACTAAATTAAAGGACCAGAGCAAGCTCAATAAAAGTATATGTGTATTTTAAAACAATTCTATTAATGAAATAAGTATTCCGGTGCCTGACTTGGAGAGGGATAACATTTCAAAGTGTTGCTGTTTCAGCAGCTTTTTATCCTTTCTCAAGACTTCTAAATGAACATACAGGTATTTCCCTGTAGTTACTTCACTGATTGAACATCAAGATAATTGATCTGTCAGTGCCATGACAACAGATGATGTCATTTCCTTATCAGAGACGCAGATCGGTAACGCATATTAGGTGGTTATGTCCCCAAGGAGTTTCAAAAAGCATGGTTACTGATTCTTTATGAAAAAAAGTGTAAAACTTATAACAAATAGGACTTAACATCCACATGTGGTTAAATCACAAATGGTAGATTTAGTGGACCAGTTCGTTGGATATTTTCAAAGAAATATACCTACTGTAGGTTGTCAGAACGATCAAACCTGGTAGAATTTATTTCATGGTTCTCTGCATTTGAATTTTCAGTTCTGAATATTTGAATGTATCATGGTGTGGCAGTGCTAGTTCTAAAGCTAGTCTTTGTCTTATTTCAGAGTTTTGATGTTACTCGTGTTTCTCAGCCTTTATGATTTTGGCTTCTGGGTCAAGTTGACTAAAGTTCCCATGTTCCCAGTTCCTGACTGCTATTAGATTAAGAGTTTATGACATTATTTAGATTGGAATAGCCAACTTAAATGACTCCTTAATAGCTGATGAGAGAAGTTCCATATGGGGTTATTTATAAAAGCGTGCATGCTGCGAAATTAGCAGCTTATTAACTGACATCCAGTTGCAGTCTGATTATCCTTGTGCAGTTTTAAGTCTGATTTATCATTGGGAAAACTGCACTTCTGTGAGCTCCAGTCAGACTGTTTTTTATGACACTTTATTAAAGAAATCCTTTGCTGCCTTCTTTCTTGTAGGGAGTTTGTGAAACATCTCAGCCCCTTGTAGTCAGACCTTCAGCAGAATTGCAGCTGACAGTATAGCTGAAACGGTAGGTGTGTTGTAGTGCAGGAGTATTACAGTATTTTGCCTGTCTGAATTTCCTTCAGCCTGATTTTGTCAAAAAGGAGCAACAGCATAAAATAATGTCCCGACCCCTTTATTCTTTGTGTTCTGTTCTACCTGCTGGCTGCTGTGGGGTAGAGGCTGCACAACAGTGATGGCATGTTAAGCATACAAGGGGCTATTGCTGATAGGTTTTTAAGTACATGAATTCAGAACCACATGAGCCTTTTACAGGAAGAAACAGAAATGTCTGCATTAATTATGCCTCTTCTATGGTTCTCATGCCGAGACCAGATTGGTCCTGGAAATTAAAAAGCTTGTTTTCTCTGTCTGTCATATACTGTACAATATGGCTCATTCAGTTAGTAAAACAGAAATTGGTGAAAAAAATATTGTGGAATTTCTTCAGTTCATGCGTGTGGCTTAAATGTCAGGCTTCTGCATGGCCCTTCATCGTGCACGAATCAGACATTGCTGGGTCTGTGATGCATGCTGCTTTTCCGTGCACCGATAGAACGCAAGGCTACATGCTGTACAGTACATTAAAAGTAGGTGCTTGGTAATTTCCCAACAGCTTGAAAAGCTGGTGTGCTCTGCAGCACGTACTGTGTTTTGTGGGTTTCTTCCTTGCAGTTTCTGCTGCTTTTTAGGAGATTTACTGGCCCGTGCGTCTCGTCTTAAACCTTTTGACTTTTTTGTTTCAGCTTCTGGTTTTCACAGGGGGTTGTGCTCTCCAGCACGGCCCGGACCTTGCTGCGTAAAAGGACGGCAGCAAGGGGCGCACTGGCCGCGTCTCCATGGAGCGGAGAGCGTAATGGCTTACTCCAGAAACCCCAGGGCCTGCAGCCCTGAGCCAGGCAGGTACGTCACCAGGACTGCAGGGACTCTGACAGCCGCAGCGAAAGAAAGCCCACCAGAGACCACCAGTGCATCCTGCTCAGTGCCAGACCGGGCTCTGAGGGCTCTTCAGAAACAGTCTACCAACCAAGTCCGCTGATACCACAGTCTCTGCAGCATGCGCGCACGTGCTGTGCCTAATTCCAGGTGCATGTACAGTAGTATTGCATTCATTTAGGTTAATTCCTAGGCATGCACTGCTGCCTACAGTGCACCCCTCTCTTAATGGTGTCTTTTTTGATTAGGCCAATTAAAGAGGTTATTAAGAGGTACCTAGAGTAACTGCCTTTTCTGCCAACCTGCCTTTTGCCTTCCAGCATCGACTACTGCTGTTACTTGCATAAGTTACCATAGGCTAAAGGAACTTATTTGCACAATTCCCATGTATTGTTTTTTATGGGGTTTCATTAAGTATGCAATTTTTATTTGCTAGATGATTACATACTGTACAGTGAAGTTCTTAACTTGCATCTGCAAGTTCTGTATTGTATTACAGAAAAATTTTAAAGATGAAATCTTTTAAATCTGGGTCAGAACAGCAACCACACGTCAGTAACAGTTCACAACCCCTGTATCTCGGGAGTCTTTTTTCCTTTACCCAGTGTACAGTACTTCCAGGGCTGGGTTTGTATCTTGCAGTCAGTGGTCGAGTTGAAACATCAGTCTAATCTGGCTTGTGACAGCAGTGTGTCCTTCAGAACGCAAGTGTTTTAATTCAGTAAGAGACAGTGTTTTTCCTGTTTGTGGAAGTGATGTTTTAATTAAGGATATCACAATTAATCCTTTGTTAATGAATCCTCTTAATACCTTTATGCATTGAACAACAAAGCCTACGTGCTGAATGTGTGTGACATGTCGTGTCACCAAACTGATTTACAAACTAAATTGGATTTTGGGTAAAGAGGATTTTCCCATTAATTTAAAAACAAAGAGCAAGTGTGTCTTAAAGTGTTACTTTATTTTCTCATAAATGTTGGTAAGCATAATCTGCAGTATGTCAATGTAATCTATAGAAATGAAAAGTGTACTGAGTGTGTTGGGAGATTTCTGTTACATCCTTAATGCTACAGGTTCTTGAGAAAGCAAGGGAAAGCCTCAGGCTACCCATTAAAAAAAAGGTAATAAAGCTCTCCATTCCCTGTATGATCCACATATGAATGTAATTATGTAACAACCTTTGAACTTAGCTTTGAATGTTAAATTGTCTGTTTTGCTTTGTAGAAAGTGGAACGCTAACCTTATGTTATTAAAAGTTATCAGTTAACATTTATGTTGCTTATGATAGAGTCTGGGTCCTACTCTTCAGATAGAGGGTGACCTGTAGAACAGGCTGGGGCTCCCAGTTTGGTGACCCCTGTGTTATGTATGCTTGTGTAGAAGTGTAACATTGAATCAAATGCTTTAGAGCAATACATTGGAGCAAATTCCTTTTGCAAAAAACTGTATTTGCCAATTGACAAAAATGCATATTTTTGTATCGACAGTACAGTATATGTCTTGATGGGCAATGGGGTGGGTGTTCTGATGCTGTGGTTTTGAGATAGAAATTGAGCACCTAGGATACAGAAGGATTTGCTCTGTGTGAAAATGACATTCAGTAATCCAAAAAAAGAAAATAATCATTCAGCATTTAATGTTTTTTTTAGCATTTAACATGCTGTGACATTTAGATTTTGCAGAGGGCTCTTCCTTGCCTCCCTCCTGTCAGCAGCTGTGAGAGTTTCATGCCCTGTGATCCCTGGAAAAAGAGCCTAAGTCTGGCAGCTGACCTAAGTGCTGTTTTCCCCTCTGATTTATTTGCTTTTTTGACAATTTTAGCCTGTGCTCCAGTAAGGTCTACAGCCAGAGACGCTCTGTTTTTCCATCCTTAAGCTGTACCCTTGGCCTAGCTGTCTTTTCTGACTGGAGCGACGTTTTTAAAATTTGAAGGTGGGAGGGCACAGACCTGCCCTGTTCACTGTGGAGAGAAAGTCCTGGGAGTCTGAGTAAAGACACGCGTGAGTTTACTCAGACCACTGCTAGGTCCAGGCTGGAGTAATGCAATTACATTGCTGTCCAGTGAGCAACGCACCAAGCTCAGTTTATTTTATAGCTTAAAACATTTGCTAAGGTTGAGTAAAATATGTTTTACCGATTGTATTCATATAGTGCCTTTCATTCCAAAGAATCCTAAAATGCATTATGTGTAGGATGTATGGATATTCATCTACCACTTAAGGGCAGTACCTTCACATCACTGTAAATCAGGTGGAGGAGATGTTCCCCCAGCTGAAGGTTTCTTGTCTTTCTAAGCATTAAAAATTGAATATTCTGTAGAGCTATACATACAGTATGTGAACGTCGTTAGAAATGTGTGATTTCAAACAATCCCAAAAAGCTTGTTTCCATAAAGTAAATGCATGGACTGACAGGATGTTGGGCTAACTGGCTGTGTAAGCAATTACAAAGTCAGGGTAAAACTTTGAGGTGAATGTAGTTTGTTTTAATATGAACAATAGGTCAGAAACCACCTTCAAATAATGAAGTTAAAGCAGGTGAGTACAGTACACGTTGATTTACTAATAGGGAAAGAAGTGTCCTAGTGAAAGATATTGACTGCCATTTTCCCCAAAAACTCTGCAGGTTCTCTCTGAACTCTTTGCACAGAGGTGCCCAGCTGCAGCCCTGGAGACTTTCTAGGTTGGTTTGCATCGACAGCACCTGAAGAACTGGGAATTGCTGTTAAATTAGCAATGTAAATTAGAAATGAGCTGATCTAGGTTGTTAAGAGCTGAGCCTAGCAACCCGAGAGTCTTGCTATAAAGTGTGTACATTTATACAATACGGAGACCGAGTCTGGTATGTACTTACACAGTAAAAGTTGTTTTCCATGTGCTCAGGCTGATGGCTGGGTTCAGGAACTGGTGGCAGGCACACTTCAGCTCTTTTGTGTATGGAGTTGGCGAGGTCATCTTTTCTTCCTTTGGATTGGTTTGTCCTGGTGTAGCCCGTAGTTCTGTGCTTGCTGTGATCTGCTCGTAGCTTGTATCTTGATCACCCAAGCTCCTACTGTAGGAATGCTAGGAATTCACTCTAAAATTAAGTCATACATTTCCTGTTCATTATTAAGCTGTAAATTACTTTGAATAAAGATGCACTGTGGAATATAATTAGAACTTTACTTCTAATGTTGCAGTAGTAGTTTTTTGACAATGCATCAAAAACATTTAATTTTTAAGCCAATTTTCTATGTGGTCACTAACTTTATAAAATAAGTGAACTCAGATGCATCCATTTTTTTGTTCTTGTTTAACCTTCATGCTCAAATATCCTTTTTTTAAGAGAGAAGTAGGTTTTTTGTATATATATATAGTCAATGCTGGCTCTTTCCTGCTGTTAATTCTGCACAGTGGTCTTTAAGATGTTCCTCTATGAAGATGGCCTCAAATGAGTGTGTCTATATACACTGTGGCAAGCACAGCTTGCGTCTGTGCCACCCTCTCTCTCTTGATTCTTCGTCCTCCGGGAGGCTGTGATGTTACAGGCTGTGGCTGAGATCACCTGTGTGCTTAGACATGCCTGGCTAGTTGGGAACCATGCTTTGTACACTACCACACCTGGAAACTGCAAACAGCTGCTGCTGCAGAAAAATCCAGTTGTTTTTCAGAAATAGTTTTGAATGGGATTTAAAGTTTGCTATTCTCAGGCTTTCTCTTTTTAAGGGCAGTGGTCCATTTTGGTTAACATCACTAGCTTATTGAAATGGAATTCCTCCTTGATTCAAACCTTATTTCCAGAAAAATGAGGACTGCATCTTATTTCCATTGCTTTTTAATTTGCTTTCTTATTCCATTTCATTTTCCCTTAGGGTGCATGAAGGTTAGGAAGAGGTAACCCCTACTATTACTTTTCTACATGCTTCAAACTGGGCCCCTGAGCAAGACCCTTAACCCCAACTGCTCAAGGAGCGCCGTATAAATGGCTGACCCTGTGCTCTGACCCCCAGCTTCTCTCCCTGTCTGTGTGTCTCATGGAGAGCAAACTGGGGTATGCGAAAAGACAAATTCCTAATACAAGAAATTGTATATGGCCAATAAAGTGATCTATTTATCTAACTGCGCATGCTTAGTAAAATGTAGTGTTGAGTGCAATACGTTTTTCACCTTGTGAAAAGTCTTAAAGTAAAGTCTCTCAAACTCTTAAGACTTAGTGATGTCTGTCTTAGTTGCCATATTCCTCACAACCAGTCTGTGCGAATCAACGGACCAGAAAAATATGATGCCTTTGCTTTGTTTTAACCACAGTGTTGTTCCGAGGCTGGGGAAGGAGCAGACTCAATTCCCACTCAGGCCTCATCCCTTCTGCGTCACTGTGCCACCTCATCTCCCAGGGGGAGTCTTTGCTGCTAAATTAATCCTCACTGAAAGAGATTCGGGCAGCCAGCTTCCTCCTGCTGTAGAGCTCATTAGAGTCAAGCCCCTAACGAGTGCACGCCAGCACTCTTGGCACCTAACCCCTAAGAAAGAGAGTGTTGATTGCTAAAATCCAAATTGTTTGCCCTTTCCAAATGGCAGCCTTAGCGAGAGACTGGAGAAGAGGTTACAGGCTACTTGAACACTGTGAATTTACAGATGCGATTTCAGGAACTTGTGATGGTTCCTGTACATCCGTAAGAGTCACGATCTTCCTTGTCCATCCATTTACTTTTTTTTGTTGTTGATTTATTTGGCAAGTGCAGTATTTTTATCCAAATAACCCTGCATAAAGCAGTCAAAATTTGTACAAAAATCTACAACCAATTAAATAACATGCATTACGTCAAGTTAACGCAACAAGTCAAGTGATGCAACAAAGCTAATGTTACAACATAACTGAAATAAGTACTAGAACAATGTAATGTAGAGAGTGAACAAATGAACACCCAGGTAACCTGATTAAGTCAGTAAAAAAAGGTGGATAGATTTTAAGTAGATTACACCTAATTATTTAGGAATTAATTATTGTTTTTTCAGCTCAGTCAATAATTAAAATTAAGTGATAAAATATAAATGTTATAGTGTTATGTAACATCTTAAATTCACACAAGTGTATACATACTGTCAATTCAATTTGAAAAACTAGTACAATCCTTGTTTCTCATTTGTGGAAAGATCGAGGCAATTTGGTAAAATATTGGGTCTTACAGTATATTGTTGATATTGTCATTTTCTCAGATAATCCTAGAGTGCTTATAAAGTCCATAAATTTCATTCAGCAAAAACAAACAAATTACAAAGTAATTAAATCACAATATCTGGTTTATTGACAAAAATAGTTATAAATCCCTTATGTTCAAATGTTTGATTTAACATGAGAAAAGAGTAAATGTGCAGTGGTCAGTATTGGAAGTTCAGTAGAAAAGTCTTAAAATATGAAAGAATTTGCCATTCAGTAGTTCCAGTGGCTGGGTATTGTAACATTTCATAAAGGGAGCATTTAGTTTTTTCTTCAGATAATTTGTGTTTATATAAACTTATTTAACTGTTAAAAAATGACAAGCTCTCTCTGTATAAGTTAAAAAAAATTGTGGATGGGGATCTGGGTTCAAAGTGCTAAGAAGATGTTTTAACAAAAGCAACTTTTACGAAATTAGTGAACTGTGGATTAATACATAAAACTGTTTTTTATTGTACTAGTTCTTTCAAAGTAATGCCTCTTGTCTTTCACAATGTTTCATAATAAAATGTGTGGCTTGAGATACAGAAATGTCAACATAAATGTCCAGTTGTTGCATAAAGACAAAGAGTGTTCATGCTGTGTTGTTACATTTTTTCATCTGGCTACTTTGAAGTAGTGCAGTGGAGATCATGCAAGACATTTTAAAGTGGGTTAAAAAATATAAAAAATGTGTAGAGAAACTCTTGCTATGCACATACTGTAGCTAGGTTCCTGACAGTTTGATTTGAGAGTGCAGGCTGCAATGTCTAGTGGAGGTCAGGCTTCTGTCCTAAGTGTGGTCCTGTGCGCGCCCTGCGCTCTGGGGCTGGTGTGGTCCTTTCCAAGCTCTAAAAGAAACAGCTCTGGCGGTTTAAGTCAATGTCATTGCAAGTGTTTGTACCAGTTCACTCTTAATGTTTTCATTTCTTCATTTTTTCAGCAGTAGGGTCAATCAAGAAATGAAGGCTTTGCTGTCTCGTTTAGACAATGCATCTGTTCTGCTGAAGTGCGTTGCATAAAGGAGCTGTAAAACAAAGGTTGAGCTAATAAGGTTCTGGTGTCAGTCGGTGTCCTGTGTTGAGAACAGTAGGCCCAAGGCAGCCTCAGCCGTGCTCGGGGTGACTGTGTCTCGCCTGTACTCATCCCACTGTGACCACAAAGGATTTGTAGACCTCTCTGTAGGCGTTGCGCAGAAGCACGTAAGGGAAACAGCTCTCCAGCATGTCTTGGGTCAAAAAGGGCGATTCCTCGACAATCTGAAAATCACACAGAGTTTGAATTCAGTTGAGTTCTGTTCAATATGTGTTTGTATTTTAGTGACTTCTTTTGAAAAAAAAAACACAGAAGGGGTTTCCTTCTGTACATTTTCCTTTTGTGAGTTACATGTAAATAATGCATTAATTTCAAGCAGGATTGCTGTCTAGTTGCTGAGAATTCCTCAAAATTATTTTCCTGATACAAGTACCACTTATGCCATGTACAAGTTACTGAACATGCTAGTTTACTTTCTTGTACTGTAGCAGGATGATGTCACCTGCTGGGTGAATGATAACTATACAGTATACAGTAAGTTATTACTATCCTGACAAAGCTGAAGTTTTAAAGCTTTAAAATCACTTTGTGATTTTGAAGTGCCAGACTTTTGCACAACTTTTGTTCTGTGAAGGCCACACTGGCAGAGACGCTGGCATTAAAAATAAGACTGGGCTTTCTCTCACCAAGTGCAGCAGGAGGTAGATGGAATCCCTGTTTTTGCTCTCAGTCCTCTCCACATTCTGCCCCAGCTGTAGCAGAGTGGATGATGCCACCTGAAAGAGGAATTTGGTTTGGCTGTTAAGCAGATGAAGTACTGGGAGGCGTGCCAGTCGCCATGCTCACATGAGAACGCACCATTTGACCTCTCCAAGGTTTGACAAATATTCTTATTCACGAATAGACTTCTCTCATAGATTGAAAGTGAACACACCTTTGAAACTACCCTTAAATTAACTAATAGGAGTCGGAGTCAGAGACCCATTGGTGTGTTCTTAGAAAAAAATGTATTCATTTCTGTGTTTGTTTCATCTACTGCAAAGCCCTAACACACTGCTTCCTGCGGCACACCTGCATGAAGAGATCTTGACCCTACACCATATCTGATAAGGCAGTCCATGAAGAAGTGCAAGTCTGTCTATGCAATTAGTTATGAATGTTAGCTATTGACCAGAGCAGGTCACGCATAGCGCTTGACTGTGATCTGTACTTCTCAAGCACAGCCTTTACCAGATTCAACCCTATAACAATGTGATGCATACAGACTGGCATTCCCATGTTAGTTCTGAGAATGAGAAACTGTCCAAACCCTCTGAAATACAGACAGTCATAACAGTTATCCACGCACTAGCATTGTAATTTATTATTTAG